>NC_138109.1:62394538-63794538 GCF_964146895.1 Miniopterus schreibersii | reverse complement strand
AAAAGACTGAAGGGCAAGGGGGTGATAACATTTGGAGCTCTGAAGAATGAAAATACAAGAATTGTTAAGTCTCAGCTGTGTAGAGGGAAGTTTGCCAATGTCCACAATGCCATGGCCTTGCCAGTACTGTCAAGCCCTTTGGTTGTCTATCATCTTGAGCCTGAAATGCTAGAGAATTCAGCAAATGTGATAAATTTGGAGTAAACCAAAGCAGAGTGTCTTGTCTAAGTCTCATGGAAGAAAGTAAGTGCTGTTTCTAAGAAGGAAATGTTCCAGGGCATAAACAGTATGCTTGATGTGGCTGATGCAGGACCTCACCACCCAGGGGCCTCACCACACAGGACCCAGTGAAACAGCCCAGAACAGAGATTTCACCTGTGAGACCCCTCTTAGCTTTTATTGTCACAGGTGATTTTTTTTTTTCTTTAAAGATGTTCCTGAATCCTCTCGGCCTGAATTGTTCTTTCAGAAACTCCCAACCCTCACTGATCCCTCTCATTTCCCACCCTCTGAATCTGACCTCTTGTCTGCCTGCCACAGAGCGCCGCCTAACTTTTTATTAAGTCCTGATGTGACGTTGATGAACTGAATCCCCTATCACATAAATCAGCTTCAGGTGGTCAGACCCACAGGACAAGGCATTTACTAGACATGTGTAGACTGTAACTGCAGGATGGAGCCAGTAAGAAAAGAAAAACACAGATTTTTGTGGATACTTACAGTCCTTTCAGGTGATTCTTCTGTTAATTATAAGTCATTGAAAGAAAAAAATCAGGGTTGACTATACTTTGGGATCATGGTTTGTCTTGCGAATCTTAGTATTTCCGGTGTTCTAAAATAACCCAACTTTAGGACAGTGAAGAGTCAGAAGTGATTTGAGAGCTTTGAGCTCAATGGTAGCAGTCTTAATTTGTACTTCATATGGAGCCTATAGAAAATATTTTTCTTTTAATCCTGTAGAAAATTACACTCAACTTGTTTCTTATGATTGTTGAATTTTTTTGCTTTCCTTTCAGCAGTTTTTATCCTGCTTCTTTTATAAACATATGATTATCAAAACAGTAGGAAGATATGTGGTTATAACTTTTTCTCTCTGATGGTGAATGGCGGTAGATGCTAGGGTTGAGAAGGACTGAGTGAATTTATATTAAATAAAGAGAATATAAATTATATCCTTTGGCAAGTCGTCTTTATTATATTTCAATCTAACTTTTTTCAGTAGTGATTACGTGCCTTGTTTTATATAAGTTTCAGAAAAATTGCAAGATTTACTTAATTCTTATATGCCTTTCATATGAACTCGATTTATTAAAATTGTATTCAATTTGAACTCACTTTTTATTATTTTAGTAACAACTTGAGAAGTGAGTGGACCTTTGGAGCAACTTCTAAAGATAAAGAACCTTATAATGATCTATCTTAGTTTTTGATCTTCTGTTTTTTTCTATGACTATGGTTCATTAAAAACTCCATATTTATAACCTTCCAAGGTACTTATAAGTGTAGTTCCAAGTATTAGAGCTACTGTTAAATGTGTATTTAGGTCAACATAACATATTCAGTAATTTAATATGACACTTTTTTAAACTCTTGCCTCTTGAAACCATGTTTATTTCATAATTAAGGACTAACAAGTCAAATAAAAGCAGATAAGCATTTAAATGGATGAAAATGTACTCTACTAATTATGTTCTATCGGAAATCTTATATGTAAGATGAATGTCCTGATCCTTTATTTTTGCTGCTCATAATAAAAATGCCTTTATGGAAGTGGTATATATGACTAGAAGTTATAAGAGCGGAGAAATGAAGCTTCCATTGTTTGGATGTTAATATGTGCCAGAAACAAACATAGTCTGTGCTTCCTCCTGTGCTTTGTCTCATGCTATTCTTCCAACGATACTTCTAGGTACCTGCCATTACTTTTCACTTTACACATAAGTTAACTGAGCCTCAGAGAAGTGCGTTTGCCCAAGGTTACAAGACTAAGTGAGGTACTCGAGACCTAGACTCCCTTTTTCCTCTGTGCTCATGCTCATACAAACAGTAGAACAAGCATCTATCCCAGAAATTCAAAATAATTCTAGAACTGTTTGACCAAAAATGTTGTGTTTCCAAAGTTGTTTTTCATTATAACAGTGATTTTTTTATTTATATGCTCTAGAAAAGTTTTAAACTTCTTAAAAGTGATTTTAAACTTATAGAAAAGTTTTAACAATAGTATATCTTCAGTAAAGTCTTTCCCAAGATGTATCAGTTTTTAATTTTGCTAAATTTGCTCTTTCTCAAGAGTTAGACAGACTGACTTACACAACTGAGTAGATAGACAGACTGACTTACAATTTCAGAGTAGATTACAGACATTCAGATTGCAGACATTAATATTTAGTTTGTATTTCCTAAGAATGAGTATCTTATCTAACCAAAATATTATTGTCAAATTCAGAAAACTTAACATTGATATAATATTTTATCTAATCATCAGTTCATATTCCAATTTTGTCAAGAGTACCAACAGTGTCCTTTATAGCTGTTGTTTTTTGATACAGGACTCAGTTCAGGATCGGGTCTTGTATTTGATTGTTCTATCTCTATATCTACGCAGTTCTTTAGCTTTATCCTTCATGATATATTGACATTTTTTTGAGACTACTGGCCTGTTATTTTATGGAATGTCCCTCAATTTGGGCTTCAGGTTGTTTTTATGATTTGATTTATGTTATAGGCTTTTCCCTGTGAAACTAAATAAATGATGGGTGTTCTTCGCAGAATATCACTGGAGGCACATGTCCTTTTGCCCCTTATTGGTGATGTTAAGTTTGCTCATTTGGTTAAGGCATTGTTCGATTTCTCCACTGTATAGTTATCTGTTTTTAGCATAATTTTTAATCCCAAATATGTAATTGGGTCATAGAAGAAAGAAAAAGTAGGCCTTGAAAACTCAAAAATCTTGATGGTTTAGTTGGCACTTTCAGTTTTATGATGGCTTGAGCTGTCACATACTCTCCATGTATTCTATATTCCTGCACCACCTTCCCTCTTAACCTTTATTTTCTGGGACAACCACAAAGTAGCCTCTCAAGCTACTTTCTGGGAGCTTTGAACTGGTTATTTTAGGACAAACAAATATAAAAACCACGGAGGAAGAATTCTGCATGTAAATTCCAGTTGGTCCTGGAATCAAACACAAAATCATGGTTGGTATCAGTGGGCCATTACAGAGTTAATGCAAAGCATTGATTGATGGATCGCTCCCCAGCTAGCTTGAGGTTAAGTCTCGCCGAGCCTCAGGAGCCCAAGGCCCCAAGGGGCAGCCCTTCTCATCCTTAGCAAATTAACGGAGAATCAGTCAGATGTTATTAAAATGAAAATCAGTGTGTTCTCTCAAGGTTTAAAAAGTTTATCCAAATAGATAATTTGCTATCCCGTTAAGGAGCTTAAAGACCACTGTGAAATAGTTTAATTTGATTTTATCTTCTGTTAGCAGCCAGAGTTATAAGGGGCGGATTGGAAGTTGAAGAAGGCTTGGTTGGCAGTTCTTCCTGTGTGTGTAACCACAGCAGACCTGGTGCCCATAAGGGCCCAAAACATGGCTTGGGGGGGTGGGGCGTAATTTAAGTCCCTTGATCACTTTTGCAATCAGAACTACTGCCGTGTTAAAAGTCACAGTTAAAACTCCAGTTGGAATAACCTTAATTTACCTAGTAGCAGATAAGCCTGTCTATGCAGGGCCTGGACTGGGTGCTCCACCACCCACGTGTCGAGATGGCTCCTAGCTGTTCCTTACTCTCAGAGAGTGGATAGTCCAGAAAGGAAGACACAGGTGGTGTGAATGGTGATAAAGGCTGTGTGCCTCAAATGCTGTAAGAATGACACAAAGAGCTGTAAAACTTGGAGGCTCATGAGCGAGATGATCAAGGTCACTGTCCAAGAAATGAACTTTTAAAAAGCTTAGCTTTTCACTATATAGGAAATATTAGGAGTGAGGTACAATTTGTTTCTAGAGAGTGTTAAGAAGTTTAGTTCTTCTGAAATGCAGGGTTTAGAGTGAATAATGGGCAGGACCTTTACCAGGTGGTTTGGGGCCAGTCAAGGGAACGTCTACACTAATCACACCGGGACTCAACCCCATTAGCCCTTGGGATGTTCCTAGATGTTGAGCACCCGCTGAGCATCAGAAGTGTGTTATCTGTACTCCGTAGGCAACAGCCACTGTTTAGATGTATTTTAGCAGAGGGGAGACAGTTTCAGTGTTACTTTAGGAAGATGAAATTTGGAACAATGTGCGGGATTTATCGAAGTAGAGAAAGGCTGCAGGTAGGAACCAAGAGGGTAACAATAGTGTGGCCATGAGGTCCGAGGCCTAAGTGTTGGTGGCAGATATGAGAGGTGCAGGAAAGAATGAACGAGGGGTGTTGAGGTAAGACTCCTATGATGGGTGAACTCTGGTGCTGGTAGTTTCCACTGTATGTAGTACCCACCAGGTGCCACGCAGTCCTGGTGCTTTACATATACTGATTCACTTAATCTTCACAACAGCCCTAGATAATGACTGTTCTTATCCCCATTTTACATTTGAGGAAACTGAGGCACAAAGAGTATAAGTGACTTGTTCAAAGTCACACAGCCAGTGGTGGAGTTCAGGTCTAAAACCAAGCATTCTGTCTCTGTACTCTGATTCCAGGCACTCTGCCTAGAATATACTATGGTGGCTGGGCGAACGAAAAGCAGGGCCTAAAATAAAGCTCTAAGAGTCTTAATTAAAATATAGAATCCTCAATTCCTGTTTTAAATGTGTAGATTTTTAGAGCCAAACTTTTACTCATTTAAAGGCAAAATGCTTTAACTAGCATGGCAACTTTAAAGATGTAGAAATCTGTGCTCACTTGAGGCTTGGCGAGTAAGATGATTTCCCCAATGCTTCATCGATGATTGGGCCAAAACGGGTGAACAGACAGGGTACATGGGAAACACCAGGCCTGTCTGGCTGTCTGAAGGGGTGTCTGTAAGTGTTTAGGGTCCAGCTCTGGCACTGAGTTGCATCTCTAGCCTGCTCCCAGGCATCCCACTTTGCTTTCCCAACAGTCCCCACGTTTTCTTTCATTTCAAGACCAGCTACAGATATGGTTTAGGGTTTAAGCTCTTCCTTGCTGTGCCCAAACTCCTTTTTCACTTTGATGTTTTTTGCTGATCTCTATTGAAATCAGGAAAAAACAGGTCAAAAACTTTGTGGAAATTTACAAAGGTTAAAAAATACAGTCACTCATCTTTAATCTTAACTATCTTGCTAGACCTAGATGTCATTGTCCTAAAAAAAATAGTTTTCAAGAAACATGTATGAGCCCGGCATTGATTGGGATGGTATTCTGAACCTCTGTGGCCTACTGCTCTCTTGCTTATTAATTATGGTGTTTCTTAACTTGACCCTGTCTGCTTATCCTGACATAGGTCTTCCTTTCAGCATCTAGGCCTAACAAAACAATAAGCAGTATACACTGCAAGTTTCCCAGGCTTGAGGAGAGTCTTGAGGGAATTAAAAACTACTTGTGAGTTTCTAAACCTGGATTAGCCCATCCGTGGGCTTCCAGAGCTCTGGAAACTAGCTGAGGTTCTGTGCAACAGTGGAAGATTCTATACAAATTTTTTTTCCTGGGGGAAGAACTCATTGGTTTTCATCACATTCTTAAAGGGATTCTTATCCCACAAAAGATTCAGAAGCAATTATATGATGTTTCAGTTTAAGAAAACAAGAAGTAGTTTATTTTTAAATAACCTGTGTTAAAAAACAAAATTCAACTGAGTAAATTTTAAAGATCTTATTGGCTTTATTCAGTCATCCATCTGGGTAGCATCCAATACAGCAGCTAGAAGGGATCTCTGGGGAGCTGAGAAAATGGAAGACTTATAGGCAGAGGGCAGCAGGAACAAGGAAGTTGTACTGGGCAAAAAATGTGGATTAGCTATTGCAAGGTTATTTTCCATTAGGGATGGCAGAGGTCTATCAGGCAGATTACCTAACTAATGCGGGTCAGGTGATTCCTGAATGAGTGCTTTGAGATTCCATTTCTGGGAGAGCCAAAACTGTAATTAAGTTGTCTTAGTTTGCTAATGTGGGGTTTAGCATAAGCAACTCCATTTTGGGCCTGTTGTCTTTTTAACAATTGCTTGTTAAAATCATCAATGCTTAGTAGTCTTTAAATCTTTAAGGGCTGGAAAATGAACAGTTTAAAAACTTAAATAAAAATAAAATTTCAAAATAAACTTCTACTTTCTGGTTATCAGAAAAAATAAAATAAAATTCCCATGTCTTAAAAACTGTGCTTTCGGGCCCAGGAGGGTGGTAGGAGGGATAGCCATGCATCAGAGCTTGAGAGCAACCAGACCAAATCAGAGCAGGCTGGAAAGCTACCGAAGAAACCTCTTCAAGAACATGAAAAGAAGAAATGCTTAGTGTAAGTGAAACTTCCCAAAGAGTGATTTAGATAAGTGGAAAAGAATTTGAGATTGAATTAGCAATAAATGCATATAAAATTAAGCAAATATAGGCAAGGATATATAATCATGTATATGATATACTGGGACGTGAAGGTGGGAGACATACAGGTAAGCGGGATAGACATGGGCAGAGATGAAAGCAAGCTCATCTTCCACAGTGGGAAATCAGTAGAGATAGTATTTAATACTAAAATATTAGGAATAGCAATAAAGTCATGTTATTTAGCAATATGGTTGTATAAATACCAAAAAAAAAACCAAACTAAAAGAGTTGAAGGTAGTTAATTCTAAGGAAGCAGAAATAAGAAAAGGAAGCTGGGAAGCTGTTGGGCTGATTGACTCCTAGATTATATGCATAACTGATTTTGGAAAACAACTGAAAAAATAAACAACTGCCTCAGGGCGTTTAGGACTAACAGTGTTGCTAAAACCAAACAACATACCCCCAAAAAGACTATACCAGGACAAACTCTCCAGCCTGGAAACTTGTTTAGGTGCGCATGAGAATAATGACTTAGGGAGATGCCGACATCGAAAGAGAAAAAGTTAACCGAAGAACTTATATGCATCACCCATGGACACAGCCAGGAGTGTGTAGGCCAGGAAGGGGCCGGTGGGCGTGGAGGGGGTAATGGGAGGAAAAGGGGAACATCGGGAAGGCATTCAATAATAAATATAAAGTTTGTTTAAAAAGTATATGTCATTCCCCTACAATTAATAGATTGATAAAGAACTTCCAACATTGCTCTGAAATTTAAAAAAAAAAAAAAAGATGTTTATGTCTCTTGCTCTTGGTGGTAAAGGAAGCCAGTAGATCCAGTTACTGGGGGAAGAGAAGGAGGTTACAGTTGACCCTTAAACAAGGCGGGGTTTAGGGGCCTCGACCCCCTTACAATCGAAAATACATGTATAGCGCTCCCTTTGGCAGCACATACACTAAAACTGGAACAATACAGAGATTAGCATGGCCCCTGCACAAGGATGACACAACTTCGTGAAACATTCCATATTTTCAGCTGCAAAATAGTCATGGGGATGTAAAGTACAGCATAGGGAATATAATTAATAATGTAGTAATAGCTATGTAAGGTGCCAGGCGGTTACTAGACACTTATCAGGGGGATTGCTTCGTAAGTTATGTAAATGTCTAACCACTATGCTCTACACCCGAAACGAATATGATATTGAATGTCAACTATAATAGAAAAAAAAATAAAAAAGAAAATACATGTATAATTTGACTCCCCCAAAATTTAACTACTAATAATAGCTTACTGTTGACCGGGAGCTTAACGGATAACATAAACAACACATATTTTGTCCGTTATTTGTTTTATGTACTATATTCTTACTGTAAAGTAAGCTATAGGAAAGAATGTTATTAAGAAAATCATAAGGAAGAAAAACACATTTACAGTATTTATTGAAAAAAAAAATCCCTAAGTTAACCCGTGCAGTTCGACCCATGTTTGAGGGCAAACTGTAACTGCCGATAAAATGTATAGTGCAGACATTCAGTAAATCTTTGAGTGAATGGATGAATGTTTATCATTAAACTATAGTTATGAGCACTTTGAAAATATAAAGTACTATATAAATGTCAAAAAATGTTTGGACGTTGACATTGGTTCAAGTTACTTTAAGCGTAATTCCTTTAAAATGATCACAGCTGGGTAGTTTATTCACCTTTTTCTAAGACAGTTGTCATTTTGCATGCATGTTGAACCTACAGGCCTTTTTAAAAATACCTTAGGATCCTGTCCCAGTGAAAAGTAGAAAACGTACAACGTACATGATAAGTGGATGGCAGGGCCCTTCACTGCTTAGCTCTTCGCGGCTGAAGAGGGAAAGAAAGGCGGGAGAGGCGGGAGGTGAGACTGACAGGGCCTGAGGGCGGCGGCCCTGGCCCCTAGGGTGCGCTGCAGGTGGTGGGCACGGGCCTCCGCGAGCGGGGCGCCTGGCCGGGTGGAGCTGTGTGTTAGCCACGGTCTGCGGTGGTAGACTGAATCCAAGCATCACCTCCTGCCTGTTTCCTCATCACTTACAGTGCTCAGGCCTGTGAGAGGGCACCTGTACCCAGGCATTTTTCTCTCGACCATGTGAACATGGTTAATTTCTCTGAAAGCTCTTCTATAACATGAATTATATATAGGTAGAGTTGGTTGAGGTGTTGGAATGGGCACAGGGGAAACCTCAGCTCCTTCCTGTCCCTCCTCCCTGCCCTTTTTCTAATTTCCTAGGCCCTCGGCCACACACACGTACATTCCTGTACCCTTCCTGCCCGTGGCTGCACAGATTGCTTGGCTTCGAGCCAGCCTCAGAAATTTTCATCCACTGGCCCTCTGTGTAGTAAACTTGCCCTAACAACGTAAAAAAGAATCGACTGATGTCTGAAGAGACATGCGGACGGGCGAGTGGAGAAGATTGAGCTGTATATTAGATTGTCTCCTGGTTATCAAATAAAGACTCCTTTATCATAAAGTCCAAAGATAAAAAAGAAAATGTGTATGTTTAATATATGGAACAAAAATAAGTCTGTTTTTGACATAGTACTTGAGGCGAAGATAGGTCAAAAGGCCCAGCCACCCCTGAAATGAATTTTAGACTCTTATTATGGGTGTGTTGGGATGGAGAGAGATATCGGCGATGGTTGCATTGCTGATAGAAATGATTTTTTACAGTAGGTGCTAAATTAGATGTAGAAAGTAGGAGAGTTATCAAGCCTGCATTGTCACGTCTGACCTCCAGGTCCCAGTCGTGGAATCATAATAAAAACGAGCTGTGGGCTTATCTAGAGATGCAGCAATAACTGGCACAGAACAGTTTTCGAGCTTCTCTTCAAATGGGGTGACACCAGGGGTTATTCAGGACCACGAAGGAGATGCATCAGTTTTGATCAGTTTTTAGAACTCTATAGCAGCTTATCTGTGGGTCAGAGAAATTTCGTTTTCTCCATTCTTTTCTCATCATTTTCCCCTGGAGGGCTCTGTGGATTGGCCTCTGGAAGCTGGTACGAGGCTCTGCGCGCTACCAGATCGTGCAGATTCAGGCTGCACAGCCCTGTGTTTCACAGTGTTGAGCTCCCAAGCTCATCCTCACTGAGTGTTACACCAGTAAAAGCAAGTTACCATCTTTATAAATAAAAGGAAGAGAAATATTTAATAACAATACAGAAATACATGTAACTCCAGGCTCATTAGAAATATCCACACTGCATTTATTTTATCCACTTGCAAAATATTACTCTCATGGTTACATCTCTAATATGACTTCCTACTTTTGATTTTTGTCTAATTGTATAGTGTGTCCTTACTAAAGTAATTTACAATTATTGGACATGATTATTAAGCAAGTAGGAAAAAGGTAAATAAAGCCACTTGTTTTTAGCCTCTCCCTAATTTCAAATAATTTATAACACAGTAAGTAAGACCCTGAAGGCAAAAATAAGAACTGCAGGACCTAGAGAGGAGAAAATGTGTTGCCCACACTGTTTGCTGGTTGTGATGATGGGACAGACTTAGAGTTTTAACACAAACTGCTGACCCTTTTAAAATATCACTGTGACAACAGTTATCTTGTCATAGGTTAAAGAGATGTTTTAAATTTTAGAAATAACAGTGAAACCTCCTCACCCGTAGGTAATATGTCTATGAATTGGTCTGGATATACTACATTTGTGGGAAAGAAAATGGAACAGGAGTTAGATTAAAACCTATTTGTTTTGCTTTGTCAAACTGCTTAGCTTCAAAGTAACTAAAGGGAGGAGGACCTTGGTGGAGACATGTTCATTCTTGCACTCTCAAAGGTTTATGTGTTGTGAAACCTAGTGTCTAATATATGGACAGCAAATCAGGAGTCTGACTACATTCTGAACTACTATGGGTTGTCGTCTTTACTCGCGTATCTTTAAGGTAAGGGTAATCTATGATATGTAGCTGTTGATATTGTCCTTTCCTAGTATTCTTCTCTCCCCCAAAAGATACTGGATGCTGTCGTTCCCCTCTCCTCCACATAACTTGTGAGAGAACGGAGCAAGCTTTATGAGAGAGCGAACATGTTAAAAAAAATTGTGCATAAAATATAAATTGACTCAAAAGCAGAATCCCATGGGAAACAAGTTTCATATTCTGGAGTTTTTACAGTTATCATCTTGAAGTACTATTTATAGTTACAAAATAATTTTAACATAAATTTCTATTTGAGTTATCTGTGTAAGATCATAAACAGGTCATTCATTGGCACAGCCACTTGGTGAGCAGTGTTAATACCAAAGGTTAATACCCAGAGTTTTAAGAATTTATTCAGTAAACATTTAAGTGCTTACTGTGTGCTGGTAGCTGGTTAAGCACAGGATGGGGCAAAAGTAGATTTACAGTTGTTCCTAAGGAAAATAATACAATAATTAATAAATAATAATACAAGAGTAAACTCTGTTTCGAGTACTCACAACTGTAAACCTACTTTTGCTCCACCCTGCATAGTAACTGTTTATTTTCGCCACCAGACTGTAAGCCCTGTTGAGTCCAGTGTCCTGCTTTCCAGCTCACCAGGGCTGGGTATGGTCCCTGCAGCCTGATGGGTGTGTAGCAAATGGGTGTCATTCAATTAATAACTGTGATTTAGAGCTCAGAGAATGGATTTTTAGATACAGAGGGTGAGAACAGAGACAGAAAAGCTGGTTGAAAGGCTTTTATGAGGAATCAGACCACCACCTGACTCATCAAAGAAGAATGACCATGAGACGGCCTCCGTGCACGGATGGGGTCCAAAAGGCTCCGGGCAAGTGACCGGGTTACTGTAGGCTGGGGAGCAAAAGGCCGGAGGGAGAATCAAGGGCAGAGGCACAGGGAAACAGGTTACCAAAGTTGAAGTGTTGTGTCATAAATTGAGAGCCTGGAGGGAAAGGGACCTGGTGGATAGTTTGAGGGACTAGAAGGTTTGATAAAGGTAAAACCAAAATGTTGAAAATGTTGTGGGATCAAGGGGATGGCAGCTTTTCTTGAGCAGCTCCCATATGCAAGGCACTATTGTGGAGGGACCAGGTGCCACCCAGATGACCAAGACGTGGTTTCTGCCCTCAGAGAGGTGTTGGCACACAGTGAAAGTGGCAGAGATCTGTGTAAATACAGAGCTAAAAAGGTTCCTTCTCTTTGGGGGACCCAGCATGAAAGAGGTGACCTGTGAACCGCGCTTTTCAGAATGAATTTAACACTTCAGGGTGGTAGGGAAAGCGGTCCAGGCAAAGGGGGTGGCATGCAAGACGCAGACTCAAGAAAACACAGGATCTGCCAGGAACAAGACATTCGCTTTGGTGTTAGTGGGGAAAGTGAGGCCAAGCCCTAATGCAGTACCTGAAACTTGATTCTCTGAGCTTTTGGGAGCCCTCGCAGGTTTTTAAAGAGGAGCATGACATTAGATGACGGTGCACTAAAAAACCCACTCTGGCCTCAGCACAGAGGTGGGTTGAGCAGTGGTTCTAAATCCTGGCTTCACTTTAGCATCACATGCAGAGATTTTAAGAATTTCAAATCCCAGGCTGTAGCCCAGATGAATTCAGGATCTATGGCAGTGGAACCCAGACAGCAGTGTTATTTAAATCCCCCGGCAATTCTAGTGCACAGCCAGAGTTGCACACCAATGATTTAGAGCAGGGGTTGGAAAACTCTTGCTGTAAAGGGCCAGATGGTCAATATTTTCAGCTTTATAGGCCATACGATTTCTGTTGCAGTCATTCAGCTCTGCCATTGCAGCACAAAAGCAGCCGCAGACAATGCAAGGAAGAATGAGTGTGGCTGGGTTCCAATAAACTTTACAGAAATTGAATTTAATATAATTTTCATGTCACCAATAAATTTTGTTCTTTTGGATAGTTTTTCCCTGCAGCCATTTAAAAATGTAAAAAACAAATCACAGAATGTACAAAATAATAAGTGGCCAGCTGCGTTTGGCCCACAGATCATTTTTGCCAGCTCTTGATTTAGCGGGTCAAAATTGAACACAGGTAGTTTAGGAAAAAATATTACTACCATAATCCAGGTAAGTAGTGCTCTCTTTTGTGGTCCGTTATAAGGGCAGAGTGAAAATAAGTGATATCGAGTTGATATTTATAGTCACACACATTCTTGTGTGCTACTTTCAAGCACCCAGAAGTTGCCACCAAAGGAACTTGGAAGGAACCATTGTGTGTATCTGGTACTCAGTACCCTTGAACTTTGTCTTTCTGCTTTGCAGGGACTTGTTTTATGTTGAAAGGCTGCTGCTTTTCTAACTCTTCGTAATGGCTTCTCATTTTAGCAACATCTACTGCTACAAAGTACTTAAGTCTCCTTCCTTTCTTACCTGCCAGCCTTGCCTTTGTTGCCAGAGAATGACCTTTCCTTGCAAACAAATGTTCTCTTTAGAAAACAAGGTGAGTTTGATATAGGGAGATATGGCTACTTACTTTGTACTTATCACTGAATTAATGCAGAATTTCCTATTTGCATTTTCTTGCAGCATTTGTAGCCTAGTTAGGGACCTGGAGGGTAAATGGGGCTCCTCTGCCACCCCCACTGTGAAAATGAGAGGCTGATTGTGTGCCTTCAGTTCCACTAAGGTGATTTTAGAAACCATAAGGCTGCAAAGAAGCGTTTCCCACTGGTATCTGCTGTTTTAGAATCAGTGGTACATTTCCGCGTTTGCCCGGTTATTTTATGTGAGTGCATTACAGCTGGGTGAACAAATTCACTTTGTTTTCTAACTTCCACTCTGAGAATTTTGTTTTAATGTCCTCTAAGAAATGCTTGCACTGCACCCCACCCCACCCCCATCCCTATGGAGATTTGAGAAACTGAAGAACCTGGTAACTGTCCTTGAATTTGCTATGACTGGAGGGAGAGGACATTCAAGACTACAGGCAGAGTCACCGGCATTTATAGTCATCTCAGTTATCGTGCAGATCTTACTGGAAAGGAAGCGGTGGGAAAATGTCGAGTTAGAGCAGACTTGCTAAAATTTTCTCTACCGTCCTCAGTCCTCTCTAGAACATGAAAGTGTGTGCTATATGCACCTCATGAAGCAAAAGCAGGTGAGAGTTTGAAGTTTGCCCGTGTTCTCAAGTATTTTTGGTTATTTGATCACCAAACGTATTTCACATCATTGATTTTTTAAATTGATTTCTAAATTTCGAGGCTTGTTTGAATCCCAGGGACCTGTTCTTCCTTCTCTCGGTGATGGGGAATGATGATCCCCTCAGGGACACAACCCAAATACATACACTGTAAACGCGAGGCTGCGCCTGAGTGCTGATCATGTCAAGTGCTTTTAATTAAGCTTCTGATGTTTTATACATTGATCACAAAATAAAGGCTCAGGCTTCTTAAGTTAGCTTTCCGTTTATTTTTCAGGAGCGCTCACCAGGTAGGGAAGTGAGTATGTAACAGCCGCCCGTCCCTTCGCGAAGCCTCAGTGGGCCCGAGCAACTCCTGCGTAGAGTCCACCTTTGAGTGGAGAAAGAGGCTGGGAAGCGGGCAAAGCTTCAAGCATCATGTGGCGATTGAGAATGAAAATGCTGATAGAATTCACACCCTAGAGCGGCAGAGCTGGCAGGCAGTGGGGAACCGCCTAGAAGAAGAAAGGTTGGCAGTTGGAAGACAACCTAGGAGTCATCTTGGCTGCTGGTTCTCAGCTCTAGCCGTCCATTGCAAAACCCAAGAGCTTATAAATAAGGGACTTGCCAATTAAATCAGTGCCCTTGGGGACTAGGACTGGAGCACTGGTATATTTTAAAGACTCCCTCATGATTCTAACCTGCAAGCAGAGCTGAGAACCACTGGCCTAATCCAGCTTCCACGTTTCACATATGAAGTCCGGAGCAGGTGCCTGGCCCGAGGGCGGAGAGCTGTTGCTTGCTTGGATTTTAACTCGGTCTTCTCTCTGCTCCTCTCCTCCATTCTATATACTCTGTGTCAGCACCCCCTCCTGCTTCATATTAGACCAGTAGGGTCACGACTCCCAAATCTGTGGTCCGCATCTCTGCTCGCTCCCTGCTGGCTACCCTTCTTCTCATTCTCTCTTCAGATGTCACAGCCAGCCAGCCACCTCAGACTCATTGTATGCAAAACCGAATTCCCCCTTCGCACCCTCCAGCCCCCAAATCTGATTTTTGGAATTTTATTTTTAGATTCCTTCCATCAGCACAGGGTACCTCACTCTAGCTTGGTCATCTCAGCCGGAAATCTTGGAGTCCTCCTCCGCTCCTCTCTCCCTGTGCTCCTGTCCACTCTGTCCCCACGGGCTGTCCACCCTGCCTCCTGGTGGCTTCTCACATCCACCCCACCTGCCCTCCTTGCCCTGAGCCTAATCTGGCATGTTGTCATGTTTTCTGAACCATTGCGACATCCTCTCACACCATCTGCAGCCTCCGCCTTGCTTCCATGCTCCGTCTCTAACACCATTAGGAAGCTGTTTCGAAACACAGATTTGATCATTTTGAAGAAACTGTTCCATTTCTTGCATCATGTGCTCTAATCATTTAGCCATTTCTTCTTCTGTTTAATCCTCACTGAGGATATGTTTTTATTGATTTTAGGAAAAGAGGAAGGGAGAGGGAGAGAGAGAAATGTCGGTCGGTCACCTCCCAGACACACCCGGCCGGGGATCGGACCCACCCGTTACCTTTGGGTGTGCAGGGCGGTGCGCCCACCAGCGGGGCCGCCGGCCAGGGCGAGCCGTTTCTTTGATTCAGCAAAGCTACCTCCTTTTCTCCCTGTCTCTGTCGCCTGTTCCTAAGCTACTTTCTCATGTTTATATAAATGGCATAATCTATCTACAGACTCAGTTCTCTTACTTCGGCTTTTATCAAAAACTGAACTCTCAAGTAAGCTACACTGTTTTCCCTCCAGACTGAATGTAATAGGACCGGCATCGCCTGCACCCTGACAGCTGGAACCCGCCCCTGCAGGAAGTACAGTAGCAGCCCCCACGAAGAAACTCAGGCCTACCTGAGCATCAGACCACATCCTTAGTAGTTACTTCACTTACCTCCTAAGGCTTCCTGGCCACTTCATTTCTCATCCCTGACTTCAGTGTCTCCTGTGCGTCTTGCTGAGCCTGTCCTCATGGTGAGCCTCCCAGTTCTTCACCAAGGACCCCTGGTCTTGCACCTCTTGGCTATTTCGGCACCTTGGCCTCAGGCTGTGGTTCTCTGGCTTCCCCTCTGAATGCCTGTCCCTGGCTTGTAGCACCTGACCAGTCCTTGATCCCTGGCCTTCCCTGCCTGGAGTGTTGGACTTTGTGTAGAACCGAACCCCCTCGTCCCCACCCCAGCTCATGGCCTTGCTGTCTCAAGTGCACCCGCATGGCACAGCCAACTGTTCAGAACCTGACTGTCCGGTTAGTCAGCTGTCTTGGCTCCTTATGGGTTCACTCTTGCCTTCCTGCTGCTACTTGCCAGTTCACTGGCTAACCACCTCTTAGGCTCTCCTCCAGAAAGGGCGCAGGAAAAAATAAGTACATTGAAGCTCCCTTCTTAGCATATCAGTTTTACTTCATACAACCAAACTTCTTTTAGCGGTTGCCCTAGAGTTGGCAACTTACTTTGATAACTAATCCAAGTTAAAAAATGTGCTTTCACTTAATACAGTACTACTTCATGGACAGTGTGCCTGATAATAACAAGTAATCCTAATTCTCCCCTCTCATCCCTATCGTCGACGCCATTCATCTCATATATACACAATCATACATAATTGAATACTTTGTTGCTGTTATTTTTTGGAACAAACTGTTATCTGTTAGATCAACTAAGAATAAGGAAAGTAAAAGTTTATTTTCCCTAAACTCATTCCATCATCAGTGCTCTCCTTTTCGTTACGTAGGTCTGAATTTCAGACCGGTGTTATTTTCCTTCTCTCTAAAGAACTTCTTTTAACATACCTTGCAAGGAAGGCCTCCTGGCAGTGAATTCCTCCCATTTTTGTTGGAGGAAGTCTTTATTTCTCCTTCCTTTTGAAGGATGATCTCACAGGGTGCAGAATCCTAGGGTGGGGTTTTTTCTCTCTCAACTCTTAAATATTTTACGCCATTCTCTTTTTGCTTTTGTGGTTTCTGAGGAGAAGCTGGAGGTAATTCTTATCTTTGTTCCTCGATAGCTAAGGTATTTTCCTCCCTGGATTCTTTCAGGATTTTCTTTTTGATTTTACTATAATTTGAAAATGATTTGCCAGCGTTTTCTTGGCATTTGTCCTGGTTGGTGTTCTCCTCCGAGCTTCCTGGACCTGTGGTTTGGTGTCTGACATTAATTTGGGGGAAATTCTCAGCCATTATTTTTTCGAATATTTCTTCTCCCTGCTCTGTCTTCACCCTCCTTCCGGGGCTCCCATGTGTTACACCTTTTGCAGTTGTCCCACAGTTCTTGGGTGTTCCGTCGTTTTCAGTCTTTGCTCTCGTTGCTTTTTGGTTTTCAAGGGTTCTATTGAGATATCCTCTGGCTCAGAAATTCTTTCCTCAGCCGTGTCCAGTTTACTAACAAGCCCATGAAGGCATCCCCCATCTCGGTTAGTTTTTTTGAGCTTCAGCATTTTTTTAACATTTTTTTTCTGGTTCTTTCTTAGAATTTCCACCCCTGTGCTCACATTGCCCATCTGCTCTTGCACACATTGTCCGCTGTATCCATTAGAGCCCTTTGCATATTAATCACAGTTGTTTTAAATTTCCAGTCAGATAATTCCAATGTCTCTGCCAGGTCTGTTTCTGATACTTGCTCTGTCTCTTCAAACTGTGTTTTTTGCCTTTTGTTATACCTTGTGATTTTTCTTGATAGCCAGATAAGGTGTACTGGTTAACAGAAACTGCTGTGAACTGGCCTTTAGTAATGAGGTGTTGAGGTGTGAGGAGAAGAAGCCTTCTACGTTCCTGTGATCAGATCTCAGTCCTTTAGTGAGTCTGTGCCGCTGGACTGTGAACTTAAGTGTTTCTCATTTTTGTCCTCTCCCTGCCTTAGATGGGTCAGGAGGGCTGGGTGGGCTGGAGTTCAGTGTTTCCCTTCCCCAGGTCAGTTGGGCTGTGATAATAGCCCAGCAGGTTAGACTTTGGTTAACTAGTTTCCCCCTAGGGCCTGCCTCCTTAAGAAGAACAGAGTACACTGCGTGTATTTCAAAATGCTTCCTTTCCCCCTCCCTCTGCCAGAAGGAAGCCCCAGGGGATTTTCTTTGATATTTACTATGGGAGCCTGGTTGAGCTCCTGGAGGTAAATTTCACAATAATGTGCCTACCTCTGCCCATAACTAGAGACTCCTAGAGTTCTTAACTCTTAGAGCTGTCTGTATTGAGCCTCCAGCGTTCCCTTCATTATTGCTCAGGTTTTCTTACCTGAGTGCTGGTTCCTGCGGCAGCTTCTCCCCGAGTCTCTATCCCAGGTTCTCGCATTCCCTGGATTTGCCTGATTCCAGTTCTGGGGCTGCGTTTTTCTGTGTCCTCACCTGTCTCCTGGATCCAAGAGTTGTTGATCTTTCAGTCTATTCAGTTTGTAACTTGTTGTTAGGACAGAACGATGACTTCCATGCCCCTGACACGCAGGACAGAAAACCAGAAGTTAGTACATTGCAACTCAAATCTACTATTTTGACTCCTTACCACCAAATATGGTGAAGGCTGGCTGAAACATTTATATTTTATTATAATATATCTTAAGCATATCAAACTCTCTGAAAGGTCGTACATAGGCTTTATCATTTTTTGAGAATCTATATGTAGAAATGGAATCCATAGTGTTATAGTTTTTCCTTAAAATAACACTATTTTATCTGAGAAAGCTTTAATCTACAAGTAGAGAATGAGCACAGAAAGCATTGGATTTGTTTGGTAACCAGGAGGAGTGAAATTGGTGGGTATAGTGACAATTTAATTGTTCGTGTAACCTCACCTTCAAAATAAACATTCTCATCGCATGCAGAGCCTTTTTCATATCTGAGCTGTTCCATACATTTGATGAAAAATAAAACGATTACATTTTCTAGAAACCTGAACTATTAAAAACGCTTCATTGGGGCCTTTAGTTTGGTTTGGTTTTGTCTGAAAGGGAGTATAAACATAGGCATAAAAGGGGTCATCTGTGTTTTCTGTCCTTGAAGAGTGAAATACAAGAGCAGTTTAGGAAGTACCTACAGGATAGGGATCTGCAGATGTTTAGCTTGTCAAAAATCTAGAAGTTTTACCAAATTTGCATATTGCCTCATCTTTTAAACCAAACTGCAGCCCACGTAACTTCAGGACTTGGCATGCAGTTACTTTTTAATAAACTCTCATCTTTATGGCCTGGTCCTTGGGATTAACGATAAAGGTGACTTGAAGGCACCTCATACAGTGCTGGGAGAGATGTCTGCTGTACTTTGGCCACCCTCGTTACAGGTTCATCACACAAGTTGTTTAACATGTTTACTTTTTAAACACTTGGAGAATTAACAGGTGGTTGCATGACTGAGATGTTTGTTTTAACAGGCTAAAAAGTGGGAGGTAATTTAGACACACACTATGATGCAATAGGAAAATACCTAATTATTCCATTTTTGGCTCAGCTTTTGGTTTCAGTTAAAACTCCTACTAGCAAGGCTCAACAAGCCTATTTTGTAGCACAGTACACTTAACAGTATCTTCATATGAGAATCTGGCTCACTAGCAATCATGGTCACACTCTAGCTATTTGTACATGAAACCTTCTACTTGGCTTCAGTGCTAGAACATAGTAAAGGGTCTCTTCAGAGTATCTGTCATCAGCAGTTATGATGTGAATACAGAAGGCTCTGAAAGTCCCATATCTATTTCAGCATGCTCTAGACACCAACTTACAATATTTTCTGTCTGAACGTAGAATACTCAGAAGGCAGAACCCTGAAAAGAAGACAGCTAGTTGTTATTTTGCTGGTATGTTCATCCGGAGTGTCAGGATGCAGGTTTTGATGATTTCTTGAACTGTTTTCATTAAGCAATGAGAAGGAGCAAGACATTTTGCTAGATAGTGAGTTGTTCACTTTGGTTTGGGATCAAGGGACTACTGTCAGGTGTAGACACGGCCAAAGATAGACATTCAAGATCAGGGATGTCAAACTTTTTCTTTAAAGGGCTAGACAGTAAATACTTTAGGATTTATGGGCCATACAATCTCTGTTGTAACCACTGAACTCTGCTGTTGTAGCATGAAAGCATTCATAGGTAATATATAACTGACTGACTGTGGCTGCGTTTCAATAAAACTTCATTAACAAAAACAGGAGGTGGGCCAGTGTGGCCCACCTTCAAATGATGGACCATCATTTGTCAACCCCTATTCTGGATCCCAGAAGATATACCACTGGGCTATATGACTCTGATCGTATAGGAAAAACAGCAATAATTTTCAGTTAATTGGACTAATACATATAACCTTCAATATTCATAGCCAAGACTTCAATGTATTTGTATATAATAAATTTGTTGTCAGAAAAAAAGAGCGTTTTTTCCTCACTGGCTTCTTTGGGGACTAATGTGAATAGTGTGTTTATTTATCATTTATACCCCACTTCCCTCCCAAAATAATTTGAGGTGGCTTATAATAAAAGACATCTTTAGCTGTCAAAATAGATTCAGAACCCACAAAAAAAGGCACACAAAACAACCTCTGAATGTTCCATATCCACTTGCCAACTCCAGCTGGTAGCTCAACCATTTCTGGGACTGAACAGACCTGGGGACACCTCCTCAGTTTAATCCTGCTCTGCTCCCTAGTTTATCTTCTCTAGCATAATTTCCTTTCTGAAAAAAAAAAAAAATTCCCCATGTTTTATATTAAGTCTCCTACCAAAGGAAGTGTTAGTATCCGTCATATTTCTTTTGATTGAAGTGTAAGCCAAGAACTGTTACACCAACTAAGTGGGTGTATGTGAAGGAAAGAGAAAATTATAAGCTAATGAAAACTTTGGTAGCAGGTGACCTGTTCAGAACAGATTCCAGGGCTCACAGAGCCAAGGGATTCTTCCAGTCAGTTAGAGATGAATCTCTGCTGTCTGGGGAAAAGGAATGTTAAATTACTTTAGAGTTTGATGGTCAGAAGCACACCTGAGAGGTAGAGCAGAGGAGGTGGGAGTTCTGGCTGAGTGGCAGGAAGGGTAACTTTTAATGGGTGTCAGACACTGCGTAAGTGGCTGCAGAAGATCCTGTAGAACCTGAGGGATCTGTTTAGATCCCTGGCATTGGGGAGGGGTTACAGACACGCTTGTGCAGACAGTGGAATTGAAAGGAAGGAAACACTTCCCCAGGAAACATGGGTACCAGGCAAGGGTTCACTCACAAGTGAAGACAGAAGAAGCTCATTTACCTCGTAGTTAGATTAAAATCAACAAAGTAGAACCAGAAGCAACACAGGGGCAGAATTAAGGACAAACAGGCCACTCTCATGGCGGAATTTTAATATGTGGTAGTGTCTAACTCCATGATGTACAGGAAATAAATTCTATAATTGGCACCTGGGAGGATGTTTGATATCAATTTTAAAAATGCTTTTCTCTGTTCTGTATATTTAGAAATGTTACAGCCTTTAAGTGGAAAAGAGAAATTAAGAATTTCCAACTTAAGCTGCAGTGTCTTCCCTCATTCACTCTTGGTGAGGAGGCAGATTGGGACAGCGTTGTGGGGAGGGGCAGTATTGCAGTATCTATCAGGTATCAAGCGGCACACTATTTGATCCTGCAACTGGACTTTCATAATTTATCTTTTAAAAAGCCTCCACTCTCAATCTGGCAGATATATGTACAAAGATAAGCATCATATTAAAAAATTGAAGTGACCTGCAGAAAGAAGTTCAGATTTCAGAAGTTTTGGGGTGTGAGAACTCTGAATGAAGGATGACAGATCTTATACATAGCCTTTAAGTTCAGCAAGGATACGTTGTGAAGTAGAAAAAGTAAATTTCAGAACAGTGTACCTGGAGCGCTCTGCTTTCTTTGAAAGTCATCAGTTGTGTGTGAAGGAATATGCAAAGAAGATCGAGAACCATACACAAAATTGTTCACGGTAGTTATGGCAGGAGCACAGATTACGGTGTATGAGGAACAAGCTGCTCCTTACTGTCAGCTAGAGTACAGGAGCCCCACATTTCCTCATTGTAACACTGGGGGGCGGGGGGCACAGAGGACTTGAGTAGTGCCTGGGTTCAACCTGAGAAGGACACATCATTAGAAGAAAAAAGCTTTGCTTTTCATAACTATAGATGAGGCTTAGGTGTTGTCATTACAGATGTCTATAGTTATAGGCCTGTCTCACTCAGGTATTTCATTTTTTCATTAATTTAGCAAATATTTATTGAGTGCCTAGGTTTGTGAAACACCGTGCAAGGCACCTGGGCTATGTAACAGTGACGTAACAAAGGTGACCTCAAGCAGTCAGACCCAGGCTGTGACCAGGAGGCCTGAGGAGGTATATTGTCTAAATGGAACAATGCAAGTGCCCAATTCCGAGTAACAGCAGTTGGTATTACAATGAAATTCCGAGTTTTCTTTCCTTTCACAGTATTTTTAAATTTTAGTCTCTAAGTTAGTGTTTATAAATAGAGTTTTTAATGATTCATGTTTTCAGTATGAAATCTAGATAGAGGTTGCCTGGGTGGTCTGTGGGACGATGACCCACATACCCATCAAGTGGCTTTGGTTTCTAACTGCATCCACATGTCCCATGTTGACACTGTAGCCCCTTGCCTTGCACAAGGGAGACTCTCTCAATAAGTAGTATCCCAGTGCAACTAGAGAGACAGAGAAATAAATACAGATAGATAGATAGATATGCACATGTATGTTTTGCCACATATCAACTCAAATGTTTGTTTTCTTCCACAGAAAAAGCAAAGAACAAAAGATCTTTCTCGGGTATTTCATTCTTACAGTCCATATGATCACAAGGTAAGAGATGCTTATGATTAGCATACTGGGTGGTGGAGAAGTCTTTCTGAATGAGTGGCACAATTTCCCCTGATATATAGTGATTTTACACTTACCAGTTCCATTTATATTTTTATTTTAAAATTCAACTCTCTGTCTTTAAAAGAAACCAGAAAATTTGTATTTTGAACTAAAACAATTATATTTTATTCACATTAAAATCTAGTTACATATTGTCACTGAAATCTCAATGACTGAAAAGACAGGTTTTGGGGTGATATGGTTTGGTTGTTTTTTTTCTTACCAAACAATGTAGTGATGGACTTGGCTTTTGAATTGGTACAGGCAGATAGCTGAAATATTAGCTGCCAACTCTTGGTTCTCCATTGCTCCTGATAGAAAGTTATTTTTCTGAGTAAAATCCCTAACAAAAAGCAGTGAATAGAATTCTATCTGAAATATCCACTGCCAATAGTTTTGCTACACAGAAGACCAAATAGTGTAGTGGACCCCTATGCATCCATCCCACAGCTTTACGTACCCACGGCCAGTCTTGATTCATTTATCCCCACTCTCTCCACTGCCTGTATGTGAAGAATTCCCAGACACCCTTTTACTTATAAGTATTTCACCATATATTTGTAAAGGAAAAGGACTCTTAAATAAAAATTAAAAAACTTGTAACTGTTTTTAAAGAAAATGCTCAGTGTCACATCCTCATAGGGAAATACATTACAAGATTTCTGAGTTGTGCAAAACTTCGTTATCCCTTAAGGTTCCAGTAAATCTGTTAATTTGAGGTGACTTCAGAAACAAACAAAACATTTGCACAGTTGAATTGCTAATATAAACTTAAATCTTTATCTATGAATTTACAAGGAGACATGTGGTGGGGATTTTTTAACTAGCCAAAATAAGTAGTGTGAAAACTACTTTCCTCAGCTGAGGATACGAAGATGTCTGGATTCAGGAGGGAAAAACCGTGCCAGTTGTTCATAGAAGTTGAAAGAATCTGAATAGCTTCTAGTGTTTCTATAGTGACCAAGTGACTTAAGCACCAAAAATTTTTAAGAGGTGTTGATGCTCTTCCATGTGGCATGGCTATATACACGACTAAAAATTATATCGGTTCAAGTTACTTTTTTGAAGTTAAGTCAGTCACTTTGCAGAATATGGCCAATTGTTTGAAAGAGTGCCTGACAATGCAGATGGAAGGTGCAGGCTGATAACTAATATTCAAAAGCAAAAGGAATGAGATTGGCCAGGTTTTGGACGATAAAGTTGCATTTTTTTTTTTTATATGAAACCATGTAATGAACATAAATGCAACAGTGGCTAAAGTTAACATTTAACAACAACAAAAGACTGTGACAAGTGTTTTGCCTGACTTGTCTAAATTTTGCCCACTTCTAACATTTTTTAATTCACAGTTAAGGGAAATTCCATTATTCTTTTATTAGAACTCTTAATGGAGCTTAGCCATTTGCAGCCTCTACCGGCTTCCTCTTCATATCCTTTGTGGCATTGTATCAAAGTCACCTCAGATTATTTTGGCTTCCCTTGTGAAGACTTCAGTCCTCTACAAATTAGTCATCAGGCAACAAGGAATTGAATATAAATGCTAGATGAAGTTCCTTTTGATCTTTGCTTTAAGATCGGTAATAAATTATTCTAAGTAGCTAGACTGCCTGATGAGTGATTTTTGAAGCTTCCAAGGTTTGGCCTATTGGCATTCTGATTTATTCTGTCTGCGTGGTGAAGGAAGGGAAACGTTTCCTTCTAGGCAGCTCTCCTGCCCCTAGTAGCCTCCTCCCATTTTTCCAAGCTCCATCCGGGCAAGCCTAAGTGTGTTACCTTTAACCCTGTCTTTTGTTGATCAGTGTCCACAAAGACTAAACTTGCAGGGACCGAGAAGCGTACACTATCTTCTCAACCTCAGAATGTTCCTTTCCCCCAATAAGTAAAATAATAGAGGGTTGCGATTCAAGTTACCTTGTCATTTTAACTAACCAGTTGTATTCAAACAAATTCGTTTTCTAGGCAGATAGGTTTTAGTGTAAAACACTTTATTAGAGGTGGTTAAAGTTGGTTAAAACATGTCATGCTCAATAAGATTTACAGAGTGATCTTTAGGTTAAATATGTACATATATCGTAAATGAAAGCTTATATAAAATAAAATGTAGGCCATGTGGGATTTGCTTTAAAAAGGAATCCAAGGAGGGGAGTGGGTAGGTAGACTGAAACAAGATGGGCCTCGTGTTGAATATTGAAACGGAACTATGTTTGTGGGGTTCGTCATTCTACTCTGTGTATATTTTCTGTGTGATTGAAATATTCCATAATGAAAAAGATGCAAAAGTAAAATAAACGGTGGTCTGCTCCTGGACGTGACTTTCATTGGCAGTGTTTCCCTTGGTGTAAATATCCACCAAAGGAGGACCGCTCTGCGTTTCATTGGAGTCACCATGCTGCGTAAACTCACAAGTGCAACTCCTGTTCTAAAGCGTAATAATTTCCTGAGGCTTCGTCCCAAATTATAGTGGGTCACTTAAATGATAGCCTTGCCTACTAGAAACTGTTAAAACAGTTGTAATTACAAAACGTAGTTAGTACAGCCGTTCTGTTCTCAGTGAGTGAGTTGTATTTGCTCTTCTTTCCTTCCCCCCACCAAGACTGCTCCTGCCTGACCCCCAGACACAGGAAAGTCACCAGGTTAAGCAAACGTGCTGTTTGAGTCTGGCCAGGTGCATTTCTTAATGGTGCTGCTCTAAAGCCATTGTTTGGGTTGTAAATGGTCAGTTGGTTTTCTCTTAAACGCTGTTGCAAAAAGCAAACAACGCCTAGAACAAAATGTGCCCTCAGAATGAGCCTCAAGGAAAATACCTGATTTATTTTTTATGCTCTAAAACAAGTTTTGCCATAGACTAGAAGAATTTCATTTTGGCCTGATATCTGTGGTTCCATGTCTATTTAAAAACTATATTTTTCAGGAATCCTTATAATGTAGACTTACGCAGAAAAGCTTTAACCAAAGCTAATTCCCATTTATCTGTACTAATAAATGGTAACATTAGTCAAGGGAATTCAAAAGAGCAGGTAATCTGATGGTATTTTGTACATATATTTCTTCTGTTATTTTAAGAAACATAATAAATGTAGCTTGTAATTTCTGGAAACACATCATACTGACTACCAGGAAAGGTTCAGAGCCACAGGTCTTCTATGTCACAGCCAGGCAGCTTGAAGCTGAGTTTTTCCTTTGGATAGGTCACAGGTAAGTAGAATAGATATAATTAGACCACTTTTATTAAAGCTATGCGAATTAGTATGTACTTTCTGTCTTTGGCCTGGAGAAAGTATTGCTGTGCATATAAAAGATGTCTCTCTTTTTCTGATTTCCTTCCTTTTGTTTTCTTTCTTGTTAGATTTTATCAGAATTATGTGTTCAGGAGGAAATCTGGGCTTATTAGCCAAACACAGGTGTTAATAATCTGCTAATGTAAAAAGCTCTTATAAAATATGAAAATGCTTGGAAAGAACAAATCACAAAATTCTGTTTAGGTTTATAGTGGCTCTTAACATCTGCAAAGATGACTAAGTTCCTAAACCCAGTTAACCTGTATGGATTCATATATGCCAGACCAGTAAAAGTATGTCTTTAATATGTTGCACTATTAGAGCTTCTGTATTTTGTGAAGAGGGCTTCTCATTTTCTTTTAGTGCCTATTGTTATTTTAATAATTTTCTACGTTTGAATGCCTAAGTCAGTGGACACACATGAGAAGTAACATTATTATATAGCTCCTGTATTGGTAAAGCAAGCTTTCCTTTTTTCCTTTAGTGACTAGTGTTATTTTAATAATTTTTCTACTTGCATAGACATATTTCTAAACAAATTCATGTGTCAAAAAAAAACACACAGCTATGTATGAAGACACTTGATAAGTTATCATATGAGTCAATAGAAAACAAATGAACACCAGTACTTTACTCAACCCCAGGTCTTTTGTGCAGCACTCTCAGCTCAGAACCTGCAGGTAAGCTAGCCTGGGCCCAGCCTGGCAAAATTATTGTTTAATTCTCTCTCCCCACCTCATAACTTCTTCAGTCCCCCATCCACAAACAGTCCACTTTTTAAAAAAAAAACAGTTCTAACAAAGATGCCTGGTTTCCCAAACCACAGTCAACCCTAGCAGCAGTTAAAAAGAGGGTGCTTATTGCTTCAAGAAGTCAAAGCTCCATTAAGAAGTGGCAGTATGCTAAATGAAGGCAAGGCCCAGGCCATAAAAACTGTAAGTCATTAACAGAGGAACTCTAAAAGCGCAGCTGCCCACGAACATTTAATTTGGACCCAAATATCCCTATACATTTTAGTAGTTCCAGGGTAAAATAATTGGGCTTAAATTGCATCAAGAAACAGATGTTTTGTTTTAAAATAGTAGAGATGTGTGTAACCTATTTTTAGAAACATTGATATTTTTATTTTAAGAATAAATTTTATTCATCTTGAAAACTCTCAGGAGCAGCTGTTTCTTAATAAGGTAGGATAAGTGAAGTATTACTATAGAGAGTGGTTTAGTAAGAGAGAAGTAGTGAGAGTGGCTGAACATGTGCTGGTCGTTGGGTAGAAGACAAACCATGTATGAGCATAAAAGACAGAGAGGGTGGAATCAGTATTCCCCCAAATTATTCATTATATACTTAGATCCTATAAAGATATTGAAGTCTTTGAGAATTATTATAAGATATTTTCATCTTTAAGATTACTCTAGGCATTTCCCTGGCTGGTGTTGCTCACTTGTTGAGCTTCAACCCCTGAACCAAGAGGTCACCGGTTCCGTTCCGGTCAGGGCGCGGGCCCAGGTTGCGGGCCAGCCCCTAGTGCGTTTCTCTCTCTCTATCCCTCTCCCTTCCTCTCTCTCTAAAATAAAATTAAAAAAATAATAACAAAGTAACAAAGCAAAAAAGATTACTCTAGGCATAACTTGAGTGGAGTAATAATAAGTTAACGTATCAGTACAATGCATTTTAATTGCAAATATTAGACATACAAAAAATATGCATATGTATTTCCATACTCCACATTTTCTAAGACTACCTTAAGAACTGTTGTTAATACACACAAGGCTGGGAATTCATATCCACTAGTGTACAGTGATATATAGTTAAAAAAAAAAAAGCAGAACATTTTCTGCAGCTCTGTTTGGACAGAAACATATAGCAAAAATCTATTTGAAAAGTCTAGGGGGGTGGGGAGTCTTGGTTTCTACCACTGTCCTTTCTTTTCTAAGAGACTAATAGTCTCTGTGACATTGTTTCATAAATACATATATCATGTCTCAAGGAAAAAGAACAGTTTTATTTTGGAAACCATGTATTGATTTACATTTCTCCATTAATCAGATTTGTCTGGTGATTTAAGATAAAAGTCACTTTACCCAGCTCTTTCTGTTTGAAGAATAATGGCCATTTGACTCAATCCTGAGGCAGCCACAGCACTGTCAAGCCTTCATTATCTCCTGTGCTTGGAATAACATAATGTAGCAACAGAGTGCTTCGAGTTGTTCTGGAGGGGGAGATGGGAATTTGGATTATTGCCTGCTGGCCCTGGTGAGCTTTGAGCTATCTGCTGTCTGGAAATAGCAAATTCAGTTTTTAATGGATCCGGCACTCTATGATAGCCAGATTTCCATGGCACATGCAGATAAAGAAACAAGTTATTGATTTGGCATGTTTGTGCCATACTTAGAACAGTCCTCTCAGCAGATTGTCCAGAGCCGTTTGTGCACTTAATTCCATTCCCCACCTTTGGCAAAGACTAAAAAATGTTTAAAAAGTAATTTTAGGGCTGTTGCTAAATATCGGAAACAATTGGATAAATGTCTCATTGATTGAGTTCCCTTACTGTTATATTTTCACATGTCACACTAAAACCATGCTCAGGCTATGGCCTTGAGACACAGGGGAATGAGCACTTCAGTGGATGCTAAACCCATTTACTGCCCCATCAACTCCACTCTATAGCCAAATGGGTAACTCAGCCTCAAAATAAAGGACGTACTAAATAGAGGAGTTCTCGATGTAAAATCTGTGCTTTCATTTGTTAAAATATCTTCTTTCTCAAGGTGACCGTGTAGTTGTCACAGAAAGTGCAGACACAGCTCAGTGGTAGAGATCTGGAACCACCTTGTGCTTCCTACTCTCTGCTGACCTGACCCAAAAGCATGTTCCTCATTTTAACTGTCCTCAACTTGTGGTTCGGGTTGAGTAGCAGACCATGTTTTTGAATCTAACTTTGATATTATATTTATGTACTTTTCTCTTTTCCTTCTAACATTTTTACATGTTAAATTTATTTTGTTACTATAACTGCAGGGATGAGTGGTGTTGGAAGGATGTGTAAATGGCAGGGATTTTAGTATTGTTAGAATGAGATATCCGGGGACCCACAGATGCCAAATTCTGCTCCACCAGTTACCCTGAGGATTGACAAAGAGAACAGAATCCGAGTGGGTTATTATTATTGTTGTTGTTATTATTATTATTCAGCTATTTGAAGCACACCGTGTAACTGGCACCATCCTCAAAGCTTGACATGCACACGTCACTCGTTAAGCTTTTACCAACCTGTAAGATGCGTACTCTTATTACCTCCCATTTTACAGGCGACGAAACTGAGATGCAGAGAGGTTAAGTAATTGCTCAACGTCACACATCTGGCAAGTTATAGAGATGTCTAACTCCAGGGCCCATGCCCACCACCCCTATGCCACAAATGACTAAATACCCACAGTGTGACGCTCTAGCAAAAGGTGGGCTGACCGACACAACTCAGGCCCAAGGTTGAAGTGGGCCTTCCCACCCTGCCCCTCTCTGCCCAACCTCAGCTCTAAATCTCAATAGGCAAACTTTAGGTAGGAATAGAAACTTTATGTGAAAACAAATAAGGAGAGACAGAGGACGGTAATAGAAGGGGAAGGGTGTTGAGCAGTCACTGAATGACCTTCCCGTAAAGCAGGCGATCAAGCAGACAAGCTTATCCTGAAAACCAGCCCCTCACCTACACTCTTCCCCCAGTTGATTAATTCACCACCAGCCTGGGGCCAAGGAACCTCGATGTAAGCTGGACATCAGGGCAGATAGCACCAGAGGCTAATGGATGGTGATGAGGCGCTTCAGGCACTCTGCTCTAGCAGGGCCCTGTCTGACTGGCTTTCCGCCCTGACGCTCCTCTGTGCCCGCGGGGGTGGCACAGGTTGGCAGCGCAGTGGTCCCAGCCGAAGGACTGGAGTTCTTTAGGACCCACACACAGGGATGCTCAAGTCAGGGAAATAGTGTGAGTCAGAACCTGAAAAGCTAAACCACAGAGAAAGGTTGAGGAGGAATCAGTCAAAGTCACAATACGTGGATGTGAAAAAATAGCATCAGAGCAGGCTGGAAACAGGTGGAATGCTGCCCTGTTCCATTCGTCAGGACCAGCTGGCACCTGGGACTGCTGTAAATGGGCAGGCAGAGTCAGATACGGAAGATAGGAAGTTTCCCGGGTTGTTATTTAAGAATGTCCTGTTTAGTAGCATATTCTGTTCCCTCCACCTCCCCACCCAGGCACTCCCAGGAATATTAGTAAAAGGGAAAAGGCAAAGTTCATGATTAAATCCTTTGCTAACATTCAGTGTAAAAGCATTGATTTAAAAATAGTCAAAAGAAGATCTACATAGATACGGCAGTTACTGTATTTTCAAAGTATTTATCAAATCTAAAAATATCTGGGTTCTCGCTGTCATTGGTGATACAGTGCCTCTGTGAAATTCACTAGCATGAGGAAAAACCCAGCAAAGAGGGGCAGAGGGACTGCATGGCCCCAAGAGCCAGAGGACATGTATCCCCCCCCAGGGGGTCTGGTCTCCCACTGCCCTACCAACTCCCCCCACTTGTCCTCTGTCATCAGTCTTTGCACCCAGGTCAAATGTATCACTGCGCCCCTGCGCATTTTCTGCATCTCCCCACCAGGGTCCACTGCCTCTGACCAACCTTTTCCTGGGTCAACAGACTCGGCTAGAACACAGTCCACTTGATGTGCTAGGGTTGCCAGAGTCAGCAAAGAAGAATACAGAACACCCAGTCGACTTTGAGTTTCAGATAAACATTTTTTTTGTTCTTGACCCCTACAATATGTGTGACGTATTTATACTAAAAATGTATTTGTTTATCTGAAATCCATGTGTAACTGGATGTCTTCTTACTATCTGGCAAGCCTAGTTGTGTGTCCACTACATATTTCACGTTGGGACATTGAGACAGAAAGACAAAAAGGAAAACCTGCAAAATGGGGAGAAAACCTGCAAAATGGGGAGAAAATAAACATTGTTTTAAACCTTCCCTTGTACTTAATGTGAAGGACCTGAGAGCTGCTGTTCCTTGATCCATCCTCGTGTAATGGGCCTGGCCTCCCCTTCAAAGGCCACGCCTGTGTCAGGCTCTTCAAACATGTACTCTTTTACTTGAGGAGATAAAGCAACCTTCTCATTTGACTTTGCTTCTTTAAAATCGAAAGGCAACATTTTAACCTGGGAAGCCTGTCTGGAAAGTTTCTTGGAAGGCACAAAGCAGTTAAATTAAAAAGTGTCCACACCTTATTTTCAAGGAAGAAGAATTGTTATACTCCCCGTGAAAAATAACACGTTTCTCAGCAGCACATTATCATAAAATATAATTGATGACTTCTTTGTAGCTGAAGTTGTTTTTATTGAGATGTACTGAGAAACAGTAATGCTGGCGGTGCTTAGAACAAGCGATGCAGGCACCCGCTGGCGGAGCAGGGAGCTATGGCTGCTGCTTTCCTCTCCGTCCCTGCTGCTCCAGCTGTCGGGAGCCTGTGATAGGTGGGGTGCGGGCTGATGCTGACTGAGGACCCGGCTCCCGGGCCTGGCCTGTGTCTTCCTCAGCACATTATTAACAGCAGCTGAAAAGCCCCGGTCTCCGTGTCATCTCATGTGATTGCCAACCTTCGGTACACATTCTGACTTGCACAATTTCCACAATTCTCTCGACAAAGAATAGTGAAATGAAAGTATTTCCATGGGCCAATAATTCATTCTCTCTGGGGTTTTTGTGTGAGATTAAGACGACGTGATTCCAGTTAGCATCTATTGTGCTTTTTTAATGCATTAACACTCTTCCCTTGAAATTGGAAAGCAAGAGAGTTTTAGCATCTGGGAGGAAAATAAGTTAACCAGCTTCTTGTAATGATTGTTAATATTTTCCATTATTTAATACGCTACCTTTGGGTGCCTTTCAGAATTCCAAGGGTATTTTAAATCCACATGTGTCAAATGAAAATAAAGGAGTTTTAAAAATTCAAGTTCTTTTTAATTTAATACTATTATGATATGGAACACATGGGTAAGAAAGGAGACTGTTTCATTTTTAATTACTATAAAGTATAATACTCCAGATGCTATGCATAAAACAAATCTCTGTAATTCAATTTAGACTTTTTTTGATGGGGATCGTTTTAAAGCTGCTTGTTTGTATTTAATTCATCACTTTTTATTTCTTATCAACACTCTCTTTTTCTGATTTAATTTAAATCAAAGCTTCAGCTGATGTAGCTAAGGTTTCTTGGTTGACCTTCCCTCCTCCACTGTGCACTTACCCTGTCATTTTTTCTGTATGTCTCAGTTCCAGCTAACTACCCTCCCCTACCCATTTTTCTTTTTTTATCCTTACCTGAGGATATTTTTTCCATCGCTTTTCAGAGAGAGTGAAGGGGAGGGAGGGAGAGAAACATCGACATGAGAGAAGTACACCAACTGGTTGCCTCCTGCACACTCCCTACATGGGGCACAGAGCAAACCCACAGCCCAGGTACGATGCCCATGGCTGGGAATCGAACCCAAGACCCTTCGGTGCATGGGCCGGAACTCTGACCACTGAGCAACACCGGTCAGGTCTCCCCTATCCATTCGTTGTGCTCGTGTTTATTACTATTCCACTTACCTTTGCGTTTCTCTGCACGGTTTCCGTGACGTCCTTGCTTTTGGCCCTGCATCACGTTTCTGCGTGTGGGTGGCATTCCTAGGGTCTTCCACGTGGAACCTTCTGTTCCTACGCCCCTTCCTTTGGAGACAGTGCTATGAAAGCTCAGCACTGGGCTGGTCCGTTCTCCCTCCTTAGCCTTAACCCTCAGAGCTGGGAAGGCCCTTGGGGCTCCTGCAGTCCTACCGCCCTCGCCGTCCCACCCCTCCTGTGCAGCGAGGGGAAGGCCCCTTGTCCTGCCGAACTCACCCAGCGTCACGTCACCTTCTTTGCGTCTTTCCTGATGCACACAGAGAACTGTTCTCATGCGACCCCAGTGGCACGCATATGTCTTTATTACTTGACACATGCTCTCAGAATTCAGTTCCCTTCAAGAAACGTGAGTTCTTCTCTAGGGGACGTGCACAGTACCTGGGACAAGACGCCTGTGATCCATGAGGCAGTAGGGCGAGGTGGCAACAGACACTGCTCTGTAATTGTTTTGCTGTGTTATTGTTACATATTTACTACTGACATGACTATTCCACCCCAGACACTGCGAATGTCTTTAGGAGGGAATCACATCCAACCTGCTCTTTTCTCCCCTCCAGGGAAAGACCCTGAATTTTGGACTGGAATTTAATGTGTTGTGTCTATGAAGTGTATTTTACTTTCCTTTTGGTCCACATGCTGTGACTACGAGGCACTTACCCGTCATCTCGCAGCAGATACAGGGTTGAAACTCAGTGTTTTCACTCCCAGTTTGGCTCTGTCCATGGCATGACAGTTGGAACGTTCCGGTAGTAGTGACCACACTAAGGGAGGGTATACTAAGTTTGTTCTTGGTTTTTAATTAAAAAATAGGTAATACTCAAAGAAACGGTATTACAGACCCCCGCCCCCCTTCCCGAGGCAACCGCTAGTACGGGGTTTGTGCGTGTACCTCTAGAGTTATTTTCACCTGCACACACAGATGTACATATGAGCGTTCGTAGAGATCTGTGCCTTTTAATCAAATGTTAACATACTACAAACTCTCCTGTCTCTTCTTCACTTTTTGGCTCATCTTGGAGATAATATGAGTAGGGACATAAAGACCCGCCTTGTTCCATTTGTTTTAAATAGATGTGTATGCTCGACAGCAGATGTTTACCATCTTTATTTAACTCGACTCTCACTGATGGATCGCAGGGTGGCTTCTGATCTTTTGATCTTACAGGCAGTGCTGCAGTGTATAATCTCGCAGACATGCCATTTTGTGCCTGTGTAAATGTTAACTGTGGGATAAATTTCTAGAAGTAGAATGGCTGGATCACAGGTGCATGCATTTTAAATCATGATAGGCATTACTAGATGCCCACTGAACAGGATGCTCTGATGTCCCCTCCCATCAGCACGTAAAAGAGCGCTGTTCCCCACACCCTCCCTGCCTCTCAAAACCCTTTCCTGTTAGGGGAAATATAGTATCTTCTTCTAGTTTTAATTTGTGTTTCTTTTCTTAATGTAGCCACTCAGCTGTTAGAAACAGCCACAAAAAATAGAATAATTTGGCCTTTGAGTTCACGTAGCCACCTCCCCACTCATAACTGTAAGTTCTGACTCCTACCCACACCAGCTGTTTGACCTGCCAAGATACTTGTTTTCTTTACCTGTTTCCCCCTCTCTAACGTGAGAATCATACTGTATTCCATAGACTCTAAAACACTTAATCATGAGACCTGCCATTAATTAAAACAACACAGCCCATTATAATGTTGGGACCTCACTGATTAGAAGATACATCTAAAATTGAGAGATGTTAAAGTTATAAGGAAGAAATGTGCATTTTAGAACTAATGAAATTTGCTAGTATCTGCCTCGTGGGAGTGTCATAAGGATAAAATGGAGAGCAACTGGAATAGCATCCTGCACATAAGTGCTCAATAAATGTCTGTCATTATTCTTGCAGTAAAATGATAGTCACAAGAATGTCAGCTTCACCACGAGTCCTCAGCACATAGTACACTCTCAATAAATAGCAGGTGCTGTTATTATTGATGCAAAGTATGGTTATTAGAATGGAAGCAGGTATTTTTTTGTTTAATGCTATTTCTCCAGCCCTTAAAGCAGTGGCACATGGGAGGTGCTTATAAGTATTTCTTGACTAGAGGAGTTAATCTGCCTTCTCCTCTAAAGCTTCAGCAGAGTTATACATAGAAAGCTTTGTTTTTTCTCAGTAGAAGATGCAGTAGTTGTGGGTCTCAGGGTCCAGTGGTCATGAACTCTCCTCTATGCACCCTCATACTCACCAGAACTTCTAGACCTTATCACAAACCACAGGATTTCGTTTTTAAAACACCTGTGCCCTAGAGAGCTCAGTGAACATTTAAAAACCTTTATTTATAAACTCAAAAACTTTGAATAGAAAGGAATCTTCAAAATATTGCTAGTATACATTCTTTCCTAAACACTGCTCAAAGCATGTTTCCTATAATCTGTATGGGATCCTAAAGAGAATTTTATAAGATTTGTGTATGTCCTACATTTCAGAGTTTCCATCTGTAAAATACAGTACACTGTTTTTACAACAGTAGTGTAGTCTTTACCTGTTTTATGCAGTATATCCTCTACAGAAAGAATAAAGAAATAAGGCCTTTTATTTTTAAAATATCATGATTGTTTAGCTGAGCTGAGCTCTTACGAGAAGTTTTTCCTTCTTCCCGGCTCTAAGGATGTGGACTCTGGGAAAGCCTTTATTTTCCATAAAGTATGTATCCTGTATGCTCTGCTTTTTGAATTTTATATTTTCTCACTTCCTCTGCTTGACTCTATAGACTTTGCTTTCTTTTTCTTGGTTATAAGTATTTGAATATTCCCAGGCAGCATAGGTCTGTCTGATATAAATTTTTAAGTATTTAAAATGTAATACTGATTTAGGCGCTTTCAAAAGAGTAGATATGAAGTATATACTCTGAGTATGTGTTTTTATAAATATCTGTATAGTATGTATATATGTGTTACATATATAAAGTATGTAGATGGAAGGAAGGATAGGTGGATGGACAGAAACTAGACTATAAACTCTGGCTAATATCAGGATTAGCTTGGATGACTTCAGTCTCAAATGGCCCATGTTTTCTGGCCGATATTATTTACCCATCCATAAGTGGCCTAAAAATTCTTTGAACAGCTTCAAGTATACTTGAAAATTAAATGTGGATTTTTTGCCTTAAACTTAGTTGATGGTGTTTGAGTCACAGCCTTGTTGAAACTCAGCCTGCCTATTAAGTCAGTGTCCCTGTGCCAGGCCCTCTGTGGAAGGGACTGGAGCACGCTTGCTCCTGTGTGAGCATCTCCGTGAGGATGAAGGCTGCTCCCACGTGCTAGAACAGTCCACTTTTATCACAGACTCTTTCGTCTACATGTTTATCTGACTTTACAGTCACTCACCTCTTACTGGCTTGAAGAACATAAGGTCAACACCTAAAACTTTCCTGTGAAATACTGAGGCAAACCTAGTATCTCCTACTGAAATACCCCCATGGTCTGCAGTAAGGCTTAGAACAACATTGAAATCGCTGCCAAGCTATCACTACTTTCGTGCCCCAGAAGATCAGCAGCTGCTCACACTTCAGGTCTGATTAGTGCTTCAACATTCCCTCTCTTACTTTGATAGGTTTAAACATTCACTGGTCTTCACTTCAGTTATAATTTGCAAATGTACTCATTTCTAAATAAAGACAAATGGTCTTAACTCACAGATGAAAGATCTTTTTCAAATTAAGTATTCATAATGAATTTTGAATATGTAACAGACATGTATTTAAAACTCCCCTCAAGGGTTGTAAAACACTTAAATAAGTGTATAATTTCACAATTTTTAGGTAATAGGTTAGTAGCAGTACATGCGTATTAGTGTTTGCTCTCTACCAGGCTTCCTGGTCACCTCCCTGGTGGTCTCTTCCCCCAAGATTCTCCTCATTGTGTCTCTTTGATGTTGCTGTTCCACATTCACAATAGTGTTCTGTTCCTTGAGGGCCCCTGGGTGCTTCCTACGCGTCCCAGACATACATGCAGCATGCTCCCAGGCCCTAACTTTGGGTGGCACCTCAGTCCCACTGTACGCTGGACTGAACTCGTCCTCTCTCTCTACTGCACCCCCCTCCCAACCCACGCTCTGTATTTACTACATTGATCAGTATTAATACACCTTTCCAGCTACAAACCAGAATGTCATCCTGGACTCCTCCATCTCCCCTCGCCCGCTACTTTTGACAGGTCAGCTATTTCTCAGCCAGCTCCTGATTTGTCTGGGTTTGGCCTCGCCATCTCCATTGCACTGGCCCTGGCGGCCCTCTCCTGGGTTTCTTCATCTGTCTCAAGCTGATCTCCCTACTTTCATTCCCATGTCCTCCCAAACCCCAAGTCATTCTCCCGCTGCTTTGAAGGGGGTATTTATAAAATGCAGTTCAGGCCCCGCTCCTCCCTGTCAGACACTCCCTCAGCCCTCGGGTCCCTAGGGAATAAAGTCCCGCAGGACAGGCAAGGCCCTGTGTGGCTGGGAGCGCCTTTTTTCACCTGTACTCCAGCCTTACCGATTAGATGCCTTTCCCAAGTATGCACGCTCTCCGTGCCCCAAGTCTATGTACAGGCTGTCTTCTCTTTCTGGAAGCTGCTGTTACTTCATTCTTCTGTTTCATTTTGCCTCTTCGGAACTCAGAGGCAGCCATTCCCTCTGTGAAGCCGTCCCTGCCTTCCTCTGCTACTCCCACCTGCTCCAGGGTTAGAGGTCTCTCTTTTTTAATCCTCACCTGAGGATATGTTTTTATTGGTTTTAAGAGAGAGAAGCATCAATGTGAGAAACATCAATCGAGTGCCTCCTGTACATGCCCCGGCCAGGGACCGAACCCCCAACCTTTTGGTGTACAAGGTGACACTCCAGCCAACTGAGCCACCCGGCCAGGGCAGGCGCCCCTTTTATGCGCTTCCCAACCTCATTGTCTTTCTGTGTCCCCTGGATGACTGGATTTCTGGAGGACAGGGACAGGTCTGTAGCTCTGAGGACTAATGCGGTGGCTGGCACATAGATGTTCAATGAAAGTTAATTTAAGGACCGAATGTGACATTTTCTAAAGCCTAACTCTCTTGAATATGTATCTCTGTATCATCTTCTGTATCCATGCACACACGGGAAATTAAAAGGCTGGTGCAGACAAGCAGCCATTCCACGGGCTTTCCATATTTCACATTGAAGATGCATCTTTTCTCCTGCCAGTTGCGTTGCCTTTATGTGGAAGTGCGGAGGAGGCTCTGAGAGCAGGGCCGGCCTCCTCCTGCGGCGGGCTCTGCGTTCAGAGCGCACGGCTGCTCAGTGCTGGTGCCGCTTCACCAGAGGCCCACACACCTGATGGCCCACTGGAGTTACTGGGGTGCTTTCAAATATACTGATGGTGGGCCCCACGTGTCTGCACTGTGTGTGTGTGTGTCTTGAATCGCTTCCAAATGTTCTAAATGAGCAAATTATGCTAATTGGCTTCATTATAAAGTTATGCATTTTCATCTCAGCTGAGCCCTCAACCCTAATCCTGCTTTGCATCTGCAGTCAGCTCCTTTTTCCTTTTTTTCTGGCACTTTTCCTAAACCTTTATCCGTTTCCTCAGTCCTCTCCCTACCCCACCCCTGCCCTCACTGCGTGCACCTGTACACACACACACACACACCCCCTCTGCTTACACTGATCCAACAGCAGACCTGAGTTTACCATTTTGAATTTCTAGTCTTACCCATACTGTACTTAACTGATAATGTGACCTAGCTCTAAGGATCCTAATTGACTTATTAGGTATTTTATTTAGGGCTGTGTTGTGAATAACCCAACCCAGGCTGGCTTAAAGAGATAATTTATATTTATAATTTATAGGCCTCCTTAATTGAACTGTCAAGGTAGATTTTGCATTAACCAAGGCTGCATTCAGAACTCCAGTGGCGTCGTCAGTAGCAGTCTTCGCTATATCTCTTGGCAGTCTGATATATCAGCTACTCTCAGGCGCACCTCCTTGGCCTTAGCAAAGTGGCTACTGCAGCCCACTCCTCACTCCTCATACTACCAAGTATAAAGAAGACAGAAGTGCCTGGCCGGCGTGGCTCAGCAGTTGAGCATCAACCTAGGATCCAGGAGATCACGGTTCGATTCCCTGTCAGGGCACATGCCCAGGTTGCGGGCTCAATCCTCAGTAGGGAGCCTGCAGGAGGCAGCCAATCAATGACTCTGTCATCGTTGTTTCTCTCTCTTTCTCTCTCCCTGTCCCTTCTTCTCTCTGAAATCAATAAAGACATATTAAAAAAAAAGAAGAAGAAGAGAGAAGTCCACTGTCCTGGAGGGTCCAACCTGATGGCTTTGGGTTGTGTGCACTTCCCTGAGTTGGGACTTAATACACTGATTGACCTAAGCCAGTCAGGGTTCTCACCCCAGGTGCTGGGGGTGCAGGTAACCCACTCAGACCCCATTGGCTACAGCGTGAGTGATGGAGGAGCAGTGAGTCCCCAGGAGTGAAGAAGGAATGCAGAAAGGACAGACAGATGTTCATAATGGTGCATGTTATCATACTGTTATTGTTTGTAAGGTTCATCAACATTAGAGCAATATGTATTTAATTTGAAGTGTCGGGCATGTGTGTATAGTATAATGGATGTGATATTGGAACTTGTGAATCTCCAGCGAAGTGAATGCAAAAAAGTAGCCATAATATGTTCTATTTGTATAAGCAATATAAGAAAGCACTGTCATTGAATTTATGTTTAATTCTTTTTACAAACAATAAAACTTAACCCACTAAACATGAGAAGTACGGTATGATAGAGTCTGAAGAACTGAAACTTCAAATCAATGTTTTGTCACTTGATTTTGGATAGAGTTATTTTGTCTGATCACTTATTTTGTTATCCGCTAGATGCAGATATAAATAATACCTGCCTTACTTATCTCACAGAGTTACTGTATCCCATGAGATAATATACGTTGAAGCATATAATAAAAGGTAAAGTTATCATTTATTTTTCACTACCCCATCAGATTGAGTTTACCTGGCCAAAGAAAATATTATTATAATTAAATTGTAATTCTGTTTTACTAACACATTGCCTTCATGACTTAAATAAAACAGGCTTTGTTTTTAGTTTTGTTTTTGTCTAAAGCCTCAGGGTGGCTTATATAAAAAGTCCACAGTAGGATATTTTAGGACCAAATAAGAAGAGCTTTGTTGTTCACTCACAAAACCTGAGTCATTGCTGCAGCTGAGCATAAAAGCCTGGGCTCCTAGGAAGCAGCGGCAAATAGATAAACAGCTAAATGCACAGCTTTCATTCTGCAATAACGGAAAGTATATCATTCAAGAGGACTGACAGCCTTTTCTTAAGGCAAATCTCTAAATAGAATATGTCCCATCAATCTTTCTGTTAAGGGGCATTGAACAGCATAATCGCCCATTGTACCATGAAATTTACAAAGCCCAATAAGCTTTGCAACTATTTTGGACAGTTTTCAATAGAGAAGCACTCTAGCTTGGGTTTTAATGTGTCATTTATTAGCTATGTAATGTAGGTGATTTGCTTAAACTTCTCTGAGCTCAGCTTTCTCATCTCTAAAATGGAAATAAATAATAGTACCTTCCCCACGGGGTTGCTGTAAGGACAGGAAAGAGAATGTATGCTGAAGAGATTGGTGCAGTGTTCTGAATGTAGTAAGTGCTTAATAAATGTTAGTTGTTGTAATAGTTATTACAAGTTGCATCGGTAAACACTTATTACCATAATTCTGTTTCTGTAGAAGAATATCAGCAATGAGGTAATTTTGTGATGAAAGCAGGCATGTGTTTGGAAACTAGAAAATATCACCAAGGTCCTTCAACTTGATAAAAATCTAATCAGCTCGACATCTAAAGGAGAAAAATGAAAATATTGACCTGCTTCTCTCTGAGCTGATTAAATTTTTCTGGTTTTTGGTGTGTGCTTTTAATTCATTTTAGAATAGCATGGAGGCGCAATCCAAGATATCATAACAGTGAAAAGCCTGTGGTGGGGAGGGTCGGGAAGCCAGCTAACGCGCGAGCCTAGAGGCGACCTTACGGTCACACTTCCACTGACAGCACCTCCGCCTTGGAGTCTGCCTGGATGTGCGCAGGCTCATTCGCATGTGGTAGACTGGCTGATGGGGTGCAGTCATCCCTCCCATAAGCAGTATTGTCCTGCAGGACACTGCCTTTGAATTCTAACTCTAGTAACCTGTGGGAAAAGAATAATTATACCGATAACTCTAGATATAACCCAAAGTACAATTACCTAGAACATTTTACATGCTAATAAATTGGTGAAGATAGGTTTTTACATTTGTCCTTGAAATAATCAAAGTAACAGGGTAGATATTTAGAATCATTAAATGTTAGCACTGAGAGATCAGCTTTTGACAGTTTCTCTTTTTTTCTCTCTTTTTAATTTAGACACGGAGACCTGGGCTCTCAGGGGCTAAGTTCCACAGGCAGCTGACTAAATTAATAATACAACTGTACCCAAAAGTCAAATTTGCTGAGTCCTAGTCTGACAGGCCTTTACCTTCACCACAGGGTGTTTTTTGTTTTGGGGTCATTATTTATTTATTTACTTTTTTGTAGCTATTGTTGATTTTGAGTATGATGTTTGTATTCTACAGAATAAGAACCCCTTTTATTTCTGGTTATGCTGGGATTCAAAACTCCAGTACACTCCACCTTTTAGCGCCCTGCACTTAACACTTTAAGCCCCTAAGGTTGATGTGAACTTGATTTGCTCAGCTACACATGAATTTAGGTTCCTTGGTTGGCTTTTATCAGAGTCACCCATGCGGATCCCAGGAGAAGTTACGGTGGTGCAGCCTGGCACAGCCACTGCTCCTGGGTTGTGTAGACCTGCTGCGGGTTGGTATATAAGAAGGCAACTAGACTTGCCCTTTTTACTTTTCTATTGGTAGAAAGCCACAGAATTGGCCAGCCAGGGTTCCTCTGCTCCCTGCGGACCTCTCCACAGCCAGCACCCAAAGAAAAAGTAGCTGGGGCTGGGAAAGCGGTGTGGTGAGAGGAAGGCATGGCAGAAACTGCCAGTGCCAGGACAGAAGGGACCTGCCCGTTAGAAGTGAATCTGATTTTTCTGTTGTCAGCAGCGCCGTCTGTGGTCCTTATTCCTGGTTTTCTCTCTGTGTGAACCGCCACAGTGGAACTAAAACGTGTGTTCCCAAAGACTAATGACACAGGGCAGTGCTTTTGATATGCCAGAGTTCAAAGGGCAGAATGATGCCAATGTTATGTATCTGTGCTTCTGAACAGATATAATACAGCTTCTGTAATGAGGAATAAATGAAGTAAATATTACTTTCTTTTAAAAAGGCTATGGCCTAGCCAGAGGAAATTTGGATGACTCTGGATTTTTCAAAATCTGGTTGACTCAGATAATTGTTATTATTATTGCTATTTTACTGTTGCCTGCTTTAGATACAAGCATCACTGAATTTTGGAAATACCAATTCTTCATGACAGGTACTGCCATATTGGGTGTTTATCTGAATTACATCTAGTCCTAGAAAGATAAATAGTTTCTATATCAGTTTAACTTACACTTCCTTGTTAGGCCATTTTGATCGCATGGTCTTGTATGTTTTGATCACAACTTTTCTTTCATATGGTGCATCTTCATTACTCTGGTGTGGCCCATATTGTCACGTGTATGTCAGAAAAGTCCGCATAAACTAGTCAAAGGAACTTGATGCTAACCACCCAATATTCAAGTTTTGGTAGAAGACGGATGCGTTTCATGGGAGGGAGATACTGAGAAAGCTGTCATTTCGCATTCCTAACACTAGGGAAAACACCCATAAAAACTAGGCGGCTACTCTAAAGTGTCACTGCTTGCTTTAGAGCATTTAGTTATTTCTGTTAAATTTTCACTAATTTGATGTAGTTTCAAGGGAGACCTGAAGCTGCATTAATCATATCCTGAACTAAAAGGGTGTAGACCTGTCTGTTTAATATGCGCCTATACGTAATACAGCATTAGTTATTCATGCAGCTGGCAGACCAGAGATAACATATGCAAGGTCTGACTCAGTGAAGAAATATTTATTTTTACATAGTTTAAAGGAATATAGTTTATTACTTTCAAGTGTTTAGACAAAAGTAGTATTCCAAGGAGGAGTACTTTGTGATTTTGTTTATGAATAGGTAAGGATGACACATTTTAGACATCAGTAAGACTTTAAAAAGGAACTGTAGTTGTTTAACCACAGAAAAAGCCTTAACCTAGCTGGGAATTAAAATAATACAAATTTAAATGGCAGTCAAGTGTTATTTTCATCTATAAAATTTCTAAAGATTTTTTTTCATTGAGACCAGTTTTAATTGTTAGATGAGAATATAAATTTTAGAAAGAGTCTTAAAGTTAATATCATTAAGCTCAGCAATTAAGCTTCTGAAAATCTAAGGAAATAACCTTAAAGACAGAAATACCACTTTCCACAAAAGTGTTCACCGTGTTATCATTAGTAATAGGAGAAGGGAAAAAAAATTTAAATGTCCACCAATAAGGAAATTAATTATATAAGTTAACCATAGTATATATGTGCAGTGGGATAATACCCAAGTGATAAATATTATTTGCATGGAATTTATAACAACATGGAAAATGATCACATTATTAGAGAAAAGATGGTAACAAATTTTTGCATAAGTTAGGATGTTTTATTACAACATGATAATGAAGATAGAAAGAAATACCAAAATTTTAAAAACTTCTTAAGCTCAACCATTCTACTTAAAGCCTTGTCTATAGTAATATGCATAGTCACTTCTTTTTTTCATTATCACTACAAAAGTAAAAAAAACAAAAACAAAAAACATAGGCTGTTCTCTTCCCAAATTATCTCACATGTCACGTTTTGAGAGTTATAATATAATTTTTATCTTAAAGTAGGAATATCTTTTTATAACACTTTAGGTTTTCCAAATATTTTTACTTTTATTGGCCTTTTGTATTTATGGTTCTTAATGTATTATTTAAGCGTCTCATTTTGCTGTGTTCTTACTGTTCTGGAAGAAGTTTATTTCCTGGAACTTGCTCCATGCCCGCACATCTGTCTGCCTCCCAAATTGCCACAAAATTAGAATTTCAAGATGGGATTTCAGTGGCTATTGGGATTTGTAACCTACATATTTGTTTTAATTTTTTGAGGTCCTACAGCGTATGTGGATTGTTTAACATTTTCTAAACACACACGATCCCCTTACAGAGACAAAGCACCTTGTGTTTCTATAGTTATTTTTACACAAAGCTATTAAAGGAACAGGAAACATTTTTCGACCACCTTTCTCCCTGCAACTGCCCCCAAAATAGTCATTAGTATTAAACATAACAGAGACTAAACTTGTTTCCCATGGATCTGTGGAGAAAGGCTACGAAGCAACACTGAAGCATTTGGGGTTATTTATAATAAAGCCTGTGCTGGAGAAACGAGATGCCAGCTCACGTGGCAGGCAGGCAGTGGCAGCTGCTCGGTTACTGCGTGGCACTGTCCCATCCTAAATCAAATGGGAAATGGGTTCTGTTTGACAGATACTGTCATCAGTGCAAACATTATTTTAAAATAATTAAAAAGCTTCTAATTTTTTTTTTTTTTAATCTTAAGGACAGGCTGTTTGATTTGTTCAGGCTTCCCCAGCTCTGCTGCTCAGCGCTCCAGCAATGACTGTTCCTGCGCCAGGTTTTTTATCTAGCCAAGCCTGAGCTATGACTTTTTATCCCAGTGGGACAGTGCAGCTATGTTCTTGGCGTTTTCTGCCTATTACCAGTTAGGGTCTGTGAACAGAATCTCCATTTGTGAGAACCTCATTGTGGAGAGCATGCAGTGGTCTTTTCATTTTGATTGATGGTTCTGGTTCTGCACCATCTGGCTTCTGATAGGCTGCATTAATCATATCCTGAACTAAGAAAGTGTAGACATGTCTGTTTAATATGTGCCCATACATAATGCAGCATTAGTTATTCATTCAGCTTGCAGAACAGAGTCATAATGTATGCAAGGTCTTTATATAGTAAAACATAAATATTAATATGTGGCCCATTAATGCTGTTTTCACTTGTACTAACCTCCCCCTAGTACGTTTGTTTACGAAGATTGAGGAATTAAGAGAAAGAAGACCATGTGCACATTTACATGAACATATATAGTTTGGCTGATGTCTCATGAATTTAGAGTGATGTATGTCTGTAATACTTATCTCACCCGTATTTGCTTTATCTCTCTCTCTAATTGCCTCTTAAAATACAGGTTACATGCAAGATGCAGCACAGATTCACTGTTTCTCACGTGAACCACTCGCATCAAATGTAGGTCATCCGTTTGCTTGGGTCTCTGGGGTGTTCGTGGCCCTGCTCTTTTGTGCTCCTCCGGCTGGGCCCACTTTGACACACTCTGTCCCCTGCTGTGTACTAACGTCCAGAAAAGAAAAGAGAGAGGCCAAGAGAGGCAGGAGAGGCATTCACAAGTCAAATCAAGTTTGCTCCAGGTTTAGGGCCATCACACATCTCAGTAGCTTAAATTTGGTTTTGGAAATCTGCTAGGAGCTTGTGCAGTTAAGAGAGATTTAGTGTGCATTAATCATAACCCTTCAGTGCCTAGAGGAGGGAGGGTAAGGAAGGGGGTTAAATTCTCCTGGGAAGTTACCTCGTACAAAATTGCTAGAGCATATTTCTTCAGGTAGCAAATTAAAACCATAACTTCATAAAATACATTTTACGCTTTATTAATTATGTTTTGTCATAACAGTACATATTCCTATGTGGTTACGTCTTCTTGTCCGGGACCCAGTTTCACAGAACATATTTTAATGAATTACGCTGTTGAAGAGTAAGTGCAGATCAATGCAAAACGTAATCCACACAGCAGCCGTGAGCCGTCGTGAATCAGCGCCTGGGCAGAGGCAGGCGATCATGGTTGTTGTTGACAAATAAGTGAACTACAGCTTCTGCCTGAAACGTAATCTCCTTGAGGGTTAGTCGCATAAGCACTGTGAGCAACACCACTAGGAACTGTATAACATGGAAGAGCTGTACAATCTGACATCTTGAGAGTATAAGACATAAAGATGGAAAAATCACCTTAGGAGTAAGATCAGTAAAATTAAATATTCAGCCCATCCATTTCTTATTTTAAAGCCATTTTTAGCTGTTTCTTCTAATACTCTAGATCCCACTGTGGCTTAGTTCACTCTATTAATTGATTTTTTTTTTTTTAAATGCAGTCCCTGCAAGAACACTGCATTAACAAACTTGAGAGTAGGAAATCTACACTAAACAGACGTGTGACCAGGAGACCTCGGGTGTAATTCTGGGACTTTGTGCAGCACTGATTTTGCTGGGTATGGTAAGGCAGGGTTCATATCTTGGCTCGGCCACTCAGCCAGCTGGATGATACTGAAAATGGGTTCAAACTGGCTGGCCTACTTCCAGGTTAACTCTCTTTCTGAGATGCTTGGTATTAGCCAGACTCCTACTTAAAAGAGAAATATCTCAAATCTGGCCTCTTATCTTGAAAATGGAGATTATCCCTACTCTGACTACGTTTAGTTGGGAGGGTCAAATGAGATAACAGGCATGTGCTATAAACTTTCAAGTACTATAAAAATATATGCACCTTCATTTTCGTTGATTAAACTTTCCTGAATTCCATCTGTTACATTCATAAGAGTTCGCACAGTGATACATTCTCTTCCTGTGTCACAGTAAATTGAAGAACCAGTGACATGATGAATGCATGCGTTTCCTGGTGCCTGAGCTCCTCTTCTTGCATAAGTTCCCTCTGGAGTTTACAGCAGTGGTCGAAAACTATTTTTTCCCCCATAAAGGACCATATGCCAGTGAAATACAACATAATTTAATTTCCGTCTTCGAGCAACATACAAACCATTGGACTGTGCTTCTTGAAAATTAAGGACATTCATCCTGAAGCTCAGACAGGACTGAAAGTGGGAGGATTTTTAAACCAAAACATGTATTGGTTCAGGGAGGCGTGCCAGAAGGACAGCTTTCAAAGGCCAGCGCTCCCCTGCCATTGGAGAGCCGCGCCATGCGGGGGGCACAGCAGATGGGCGCGAGCAGCTAGGCAGCCCCTCCCGCACAGCCTCCTTAGGCCTCCGCAAAGGCAGGCAGCTCCCACAGCGCCGGAGAAGCTCTCAAATACGGAGATACGAAAACACGAGAGATTTCAGAACTTGTAGCATTTCACCGAATCTACACCATTATGTGTCTGCGTCATCGCGAATACGCGAACATTGCCATCACTGCGGAATGTTAAGCGCTTTTTAATGCTGCAGCTCGTCTGCAGGACAGCCAGGCATATGTATGGTTCTCCGAGTCAGGAGAAACGCCTTCCGTGCTAGGCCGTGTTTTGTGTTTACTTTGACTTTAGGTGAAATCAGATGTCCTCTGTGCTCTGTATCTAGGAGCACAGAGCAGATTTTTATGTCTGTGAGCAGTAAGTCTTGCCCTGGTGCCAGCAATATAAATGAGACTCAGTAGTCATTATATGAAATTTTATAAACGCACATTTGTTGATTCAGTCACTGTGTGCAAGGCACTAGGGACACAAAGGATAAGATATTGTTTGGTCCTGTGTTTAGTGCACTCAGTGTGTCGGGAGGACAGGGGAATAGCTGATTTTAACAGTGTTGCCTAATGCCACTAACACCACTATTATTAATTACTGTGTTATTAGTAATGGTATTAGAAACAAAGCATAAAGATAGGGTATCTCCAAAAAATGTGGACACACACTTTGAATAATTATAAAGGCAGTTTTTATTAAAATACATTTCATTTTCAAAATTGAGCTATCAGCTGTTAAAGTGTGTGTACACTTTTTGGGGGACACCCTGCATAATTTAAAAGGACCACATTCTAAAAGTTTAACTGAAGGTTATTTAGAACTTTGAAAGCATAAGGAATTCAGTACTAGCTTTGTGCTGGGACTCAGTTGCGGGAACCAAGACTCACTAATTATTTGATTCAGAAAATTTTATTTCTCATTCCCCTAAGACCAAAAAATGTTCCCATTTCCCCCCTAAAACCCACGTTTAGAGGTTTCTCTACACTGTTGACCCTTGTGCCAGTTCTCCAAGAGCATAATGATCCCAACATACCGTTTTGGGTTTCACATCTGGCTTAAATTATAACCAGGAAACAGAGCACATACCTGTCCAAACAGCTGTCCGGTGCCTTTTCCTTAACGGCACTTCACTCTCATGTGTGATTGCTTTCGACTTTATCTCAAATCATAAAGATAATACTGAGGGATTGCTTCCTAGCTATCTCTCCTACACTGCAATAAATTATGTGCCCTCTACTCCTCCCAAAGGCATCCAAGGTTATGGATAGTCCAGGCTGGTGTCTGCCATTGCCATTCACCACCCCCCCCTTACTAATGTGCCCTGCCCCATAGTCGTAGCTGTGGGATACACTGACGGGAATAAAAGCAGGAGACTCTATCAGGAGGGGCCGGAGGGTGGGACAGTCATGCATTATGCAGAGTTTGTCAGATTAATGTGAATAAAGGGTCACCAAGACTCATCACATTTGTAATGAGAAGCGAACATTTGCTTTTCAGAGTTCCTCGTTTCATAGTTAACCTTGTATGCTGCAATTATTTTCAGGTTGAAGATACTGTTCTTGCTAAAAAAGCTACTCATGTTTAATAATAGTTGGTCAACCTGTATATTACTAGTTATATGTTAATTTAGTTATTTACAGTCTACTTGACCCTCACAGCCAAAGGCAGTTTCATCATCTAAAGAACGGAACTACTCTTCTTAACTTGTTTTTTTCCCCCACAGCCTGTTACAGTTTTTGAAAGGTAGTTAAAGCATGGAGAAGCCTTGAAATGATAAATAGGCTAAAGTCTTCTTCTGAATATATGAGATACTTATTTTTTGAAAGAGTATTTTTATGATTTAGGGTTTTTTTTAATAAAACACATGCACAAATATGAATTGGTTTTCTTTTCTAAAGCAATTACTTCATTACAATTCTTTATTAAAAGAATCTATATACAGACAAAAATGGAAGTGTGAATGCTGGTTAAGCTTATTATTTTCGGATGCCAGAAACACGGAATAATAAAAGTAAAGCCTCTTATATGGTTAATATAGCTAAATGACAGACGAGACAGGAGCATGCTTATCAAAATCAAATAATGTATAGGACATGGTGTCCATGTTTCCCCAAGAGTGGAAAGTCTCTGTATCACAGCTATTCAACTCTACATCCTACATTTATTGTTTATCAGCATTTCTCGAGCAACCTGCTGTATAGCATATGCATGTACCTTGTACTCAGAGTTTCCTCCCCCTTCCTTCCTCTCATTTCAGTTTTATTTCTGCTACTTTATTCATTTTCCTGTCTCTTCCTTTAACATTAGAAAGGAAAACAATTCACTCCCATGTGTATGAGCAGGGTCATATTTTTGTTTCAAATGATGCTTGTAGCCCTCAACACCAAAAGATCTGGGTAAATAGTTTTTTACCATCTGTATTTTGTTGTGCAAAAGAAAACGGTTTCTCCAGATAAATTCAGTGGCTCAGCCGTAATAACCAACATTGTCAGGGGGTGTTCGGGTGTGTGTATGTATGTGGGTATGTGTGTGTGAGAGATTTGGGGGGAAAACTGTCATTTTATCATTTGCACCACAGACAGCCACAGCCCAGAGCTTTTTAAATGCCTATCCTTCAACAAACATAACTTTATGTCTAACATTTCTGTAATCCAGATTTGCTAAAACACGTAGGCAGCATAGTGTGTTTCAGAAAGAGCAAGAGCTTTGCAATGCAAGGGAGCCTGGCTCGCAATGTGCACCCTCATTTACCAGCTGGGAAACTTGGGTACATTCCTAATCTATGTGACCCTCACATTTGTCACCCCAAATAGGGGAAACAGTGTCTCCTTTTGTGGGAAACAAACCTCTGAAAACTGATTCTTTGGAAGTAAGTACTCATAAAATTTCTTTCCCTTCTAAACAATTACTATTTAATATGCTCAGTAGTCTAGATACTTGGAAGTACTGAATTATTAAATACAGGGTGGGGTTGACAGTTGTGAGTACTTGAAACACAGAGCTTATTCTTGTATTATTATTTATTAATTATTGTATTATTTTCCATATGAGCAACTATAAACCTACTTTTGCCCCACCCTGTATTTTCAGGTTTTGTTTCTCACATCTTTCCATGGCAGTTGAGGAAAATACATTATAATGGAAACGCATACATCATGGATTAGCTCAGTCAGTCAGGCCGATTTTTATACATAAATTCCAAGTCAGGCCCAACCCTCGAGAAAACGGTGAAGTTTGCTTCTGCTGGCAGTTAGCTTCTCCCTTTCCCCTCTGCATGACCTTTTCATTACTTATGAACTCCACAACCTCTTGCTGTCTCCAGTCATCCACCATCAAGCCTGCTTTCAGGAAAGAATGTGATAAACACATCCATTACAAGGTATAAATTATTGAAAAAGGTCAATGTGAAATCTCCCTGGCTCTTTTCATTCTAACAAAAGAGGCCAGTATTTAAGCCAAAGCATTAACTACTAACTGTTGATTCTTGTATCTTAGTGAACATTCCCATTTGCTAACGGGTTTTCTGGAACATGTCGATTTGTAGCATCCCTGAAAATTATAACTGGGGATTGGCTTTTTCCCTTTGAGAGGCAACTTTTGATGACTTGTGACCCCAGCAAAGAGATCCGTAGATCACTGGAAACTGTCCTCTTCAAGCAGAGGTCGCCGTTACACTCTGTGACCACATGGTCCTGTAAAATGTGCAGTGTCACCAAGGAAGGGGACTGGGAGCAGGACAGAGGATGGCACCTACAGCACAGTTACTAGATGTGGTTATAGCTGGTCATCAGCATAGCCTAAGAAAGGCTTAATGGAGCTGGAGAAGGTAGAAGAAATAACTTCCAACATCAGTACTATTGTTCCTTTCCTTAAAATCTTCACTTGTAGAAAACATATGAAAGTAAATGAAAATCTTGTTAGTTATTAGGGTATGTATTACATAGAACATCTTTGTTTCTCTCAGGTAAATTAAAATAGTATTTTCTACCAAATCCCTAATAAAGGAGAGACTGGGAAGACTTGTAGGTAATTGTTGCTCATCTCAGCTTTCTGCTGACCTTCTGTTTCTTTGTTGAACTTTTCTGGTAGTGGATATGGGTCAGGTACAACAGATCTAGGAGAAGGAGAAGAGAGGAATCCACTTAATTACCAAATGTTCCCATGAAGCATGTGAGTAATACACTGTCACACTGGATTATATACAGCCTTGTGTGTTTGCTTAATTATGTTTTAGCAACTAGATTGTAAATTTCTCGAGGGTAGAGACTATGTCTTATATTTTCAAGTGCCCTTGAAGGAAACTAGGCTAGAAGTTGACATTTTTAATAGGTTCTAAGTAAATACTTGCTGAGTGGAATTGAATTTATGGTAAAGTCACTTACAAATTACTTGTGTAGAGGCCAGATGTAAACACTAGAGGAGTCTGATGTGATTTTCTTTGGAAATTCCTTGGACATGGCCGATGTGGTTTTCCCTGCACGATACCTTTAGGATAGCGCTTCAATTCAGGCACGTTGGGACCACCGCATCTTCCTAAGAGACAAAATCATCCATCTGCTCAAGGTTCTCAACCAGGGTTACTGTTACTGTCACCTCGTGCTGGCATTTGGTGCCCTGGGGCCAGGGCTGCTAGACACCCTGAGTGCTGCACAGTCCTTCCCAGAGAGATGGTTGTGCTCCGATATCACTGCCAACCCCACTACGACTCACGCCTCGGTCACACTCCCGCTTGTCTGCATGGACGCGCTCCTCGCGGCCTGGTTCGGATCACGCCGGGCTTTGTCTGCACCTTTCCCTTTGCAGGCTTTGTTTCTTCCCCTCTCGTCCTGCTTTCTCCGCAGCGAATGTCTTCTAATCCTTCAGGACTCAGCTCAGGCACCATCTCTTCCAAGCAGCCTTTGCTCGTTACAGACCCAGACGGCGATAAGTGGCACTTTTACGTGCTTGTGATTATTTGTTTTCTGTCTGTCACTTACTAGACTAAAAGCTACCTAAGAACAAGTTGGGTGTCCCAGGAACTCTCCCAGTGCCTGACACATACTGAGCACTTAATAAATAATTTTTGGGGTGAATGAATCAATCAATGACGTTTTCAGACAGGAGTTTGTTCTTCAGCAAATATTTATTGTGTACTTTTCCTAACCAGGAAGAGCCTAGGCATGAGTCGTGCTAGGATGTGGGTGACACTGGCCTTATGGATGGGGAAGAAGCCCTGTGCAAGGGTGGATCGCCCCCCTTACAGTGGGACTAGCTCAGGCGGGGTCCACTCAGTGGGACATGACAGCAGGAGGGGCCCTACCAGAGCTGTTCTAAGCATGGTCCCCAGACCCAGTCAGTCCACAAATGTATTGATCTCCAGTAAGGTAACTACAGGCATTGGAGTGAACATTTAGAAATTTGACAGAATATTTTATGTCTCTTGAATCTTATACTAAAAATCTTGGGGCTTGTACTTTGTATGTCCTTTTTATTTCATTTTCCTAGTGACTAATTTTTATTGTATTTTATAAGTAAGTTGGTTCCCAATGCATGTGGACTACTTTTGGGAAAGGAAAGGCAGAACAGAAAGAGGGCAAATTTTTTAAACAGCTGGTCTTCACCAGGGGTAGTTTGAGCATCACTGCTCTAGGCGATCCTCAAATGGTGACGCGTTTCTTTCGTACGGATTCTAGGCCGGGTGCTAAAGAAGCAAGAACTTGCTGCTAATTCTCCCTTCCTGCTCTCTGCTCCTGGCAAGGGGGTGGCTAACTCACGAAAGAAGAGGCGGTTAGAATTAGGGTCCTTTCCGAGTACCTAGAGTTCTGAGTAAGACAGAATGACAGCTCTGGCCTGCCCTGAGCTACAGTGCCAAGCAAAACAAAACAAAAAATCTACTCCAGCCTGTCAGGAGTTTGAGGAGAGCTGGGGCTCCACAGGTATTCACTTCCAGCAGCAGGGTTTGTGGTGGCCCAAGTTCTAGCACCGACCTCCCGGGGAGCTGGTGGCCACCAATGTACCGTCCAGACTACATGAGGCGGCTGGATTCCTAGACAGGGGACCCTCATTGGCAGCAGCTGAGCAGGCTACGGGAGGCAGTAGCTGACATGCCCAGGATGTGAGGAGCACTGTGCCAGGCATTGTGAAGATTTAGAGATGCTTCATTGTGTTGGTAATTTGAACCAAATGCATGGGCGAAAGTACAGACTGAATGCTTTAGGAGAAAAGGCAAGTACAGATTGCAGCCAGGCAGCCTTAAAGAATGAACGGGAACGAGTTGTGCAAATTCAAGCAAGGAAACATTATTTCTACAAAATTATTACAAGAAGTTAGAGATGGTAATGAGAGTAGTGCATTTATTGACTGTTAAATAAGAAACAGTGTGACCCTCATAAAGATTGTTTGTGTAGAGCAGGGCTGAAGTGCCCCACGATAAAACTCCTAAGCTTTCCTTACAAGAGTTCTAACTAGTGTAGAAAAAACTCCTGCCAGACAGCCTGTCTGCTTGGTTTGAAATAGAAGCATAAATATCTAATTTGCCTCGTTACAGAGAAGAATGCATGATCTATGCAGCATGTGGACAACTAATCACTCCATCGGGCTCAAAATGTGGGGAACATAATTAATTTGCTGATTCAGCCTAATCTTATTCTCAGTTGGTGAAACATATCTGTGAGTTCATATTTCATTTAGTCACATTTATTTCTTAGAAGCTGAAAACAACGTTGCTAGAAGGTCAAAAATAAAAGCAAGCAAGTATAGGTCAGTATACCCCGAATTAGGAAAGTTAAAACCACACAGTAGTAAATTTCAAAAAGTTTGTTTTTCTGTCCACATTTCTCTTTTGTAGGATTTTTTTCTTTTCTATTTAAGTGGTATGTCATCAAAGCAAGTATGTCTGTAATGATAAGTCTCATCTGTGCAGTCAGGCCATGGAATCTTTAATATTAGCATTTCACCACAAAAGCTCTTCCGTTCATTTTTCTGCTGAGAAAATCAAAGGTGACGAACAGCCTCAAACAAAAGTTTTGTGTGTGTGTGTTTTTAAGCAAAATTGGCTTGATGTTAGTTAAATTAGAAATTGATATTTTATTTTTAAAACTTGTCAGGGTTTATTTTTTAGCTGCAGCTTGCTAACCAACTGCCATTCTGTGTTAGATGTTTCAGTTCCTGATGTATTTGTAATAAACAAAAGCAAATCCATTTTTATTAGGCCATAGAAATGATCAGCTATGCACTCTTACATACCGTGCTCATGTGCAGCGTAATTGTTTAATACTGTTTTCCTTCCACATTCAGTCAACCTGAAAGACTTTCGATTGTCCCAAACACCATTTCTTAGCCCTGTGATTCTCCAGACCTGTGTCTCTGGGCCCCCAGTCGGGAGAGTAATTGTGTATCTCGCTGCTCTCTGTCGAACGCCCAGTGACAGCCGGTCCGGAGCAGCTCAGGCCGTAGAGCAGTGCGTGTCACCCTGCGAACCGCCTAGAGTGAAGGCACTGTATCCATTCAGCAGCGACAGTCCTCAGAGCAACTCCCACGTGGCGAGCACGGCACTGTGAGCAGGCAGCCCCGCGTCGCGCACTAGGAATGGATCCTGCCGTGGGGCCCTTCATAAGGAATCACCTGCTCATTCTTAAAAATGAAGGAAACGAGACCACGGCAGGCTGGGGCGGGGCTGGGCTGGGCTGGGCTGGGCTGGGCTGGGGCAGACAGGGAGAATGCCATAACGGCACATATTTTCCAAGCTTTCCTGTTTCAACGATTTGTATTCGTTCTACATCTGAGATTTACACATGTGGCTTCAGCAGCATCAAATGTCCAGAATCAGTTCTCCTGTTCTGGTAGGTGGCCATGTCCTCTTAGGTCACCTGGAGCCTGCAGGACTTGAGTGCCTCCCCCGTGTTTCTGTGAGGTCTGCAGAGCTGGTGGCAGCGAGCTGATTTGCATGCACAGGCTCCCCAGCCTCTCCTTCCAGGCAGTCATCACATTTTCCTCTCAGAACAGCGCCCTAAGTGTTGAAAGGGTGCAGATTTTCGCATTTGTTCTCAGTGATGAACAGCAGAAAGACTATAAAATTTTAAAGTAATAATGTAAATGTCTTTATTTACTAAGCTGATCTTTTCACATTTAGAATAAATACCTCCTTTGTAGTACCTCCTTTAAAACAAATTCCAAAACCTTTGTAACATTATTAGGAAAAGAGATTTTTTTTCCCCCTCTTGTGAAGCTGTGTTAGCAACATCCCAGAAAACTGGAATTCTCTATTAACCCCCAGGTCAAGCATCCATCTTGACACACGTCTCTTTTATTCCACCTCATTTATAAAGAAGCAGTTTATTCTTAACTTAATTCTGAGCTGCTTTTTAGGGAGCATTTGAAGTTAATCTCAACAAAGAACAGTAAATCAGATTTGCAGTGTGTGGTATTAGGAAATAGAGTGAAATCAAGCAATTTTAGTATTAGAAAGCCTCAGAGAGGTCATCTTATCTAACCACTTGATTTTGCAACGAGGCAACCAGGGCCCAGAGACGCTGAGTGTCTGTCTAAAATCATGGCTGATCTGCAGCTGATCGTACAGTTCAGTGCTTGACACTAGACAACATAAAGAGTGATATTTCGTAAAGGTTACGTAACATTTTATTCAAATAAGTGCATGTGGAAACTGGCTTGGAGACGGTGCACTTCTAAAATGCTAATATCCTGTTACGTCCCTCTGCAATCCTAATGGTCTGGGTGATGTGTGATACCATTGCCTAGGAAAAGAAAACATCACGTATTGCTTTGGGAGCCAGGGACCAGGCATTTGCTTGAGCTCCAGCGTGGACTTTCTGGGTCTTGGTTTTTTTTCCCAACTCTGAAATTAAAATAATAAGATGGCTGGCATGACTGACTAACAGCTCCATGGAGTACCATTCTTCCATAAAAAGTACCCAAATTTATTTTATGTCCCCTAGTCCAGAGGAAAAAATGTTTTTGATCCCTGACCCTAACCTTTCTAGTCTGTCCTACACATTCCAAGGTAAGTTCAGCTCAGAACAAATGTGAAATGACCCAGCTGGACTCAGCTTCCTTCCCTCTTAACCTTATGAGTTTCAGAGTGAGGAGTAAAATATGTAGAATAGTTTCCAGAGCCTCTAGTGTATTCCTGAGATAGCCTGGTTTCTCTAAGATACTCTTGAAGCTTCCTTCCTATCCAGGGTTCCCTCAGATCTCTGCCATTGTCCTGTGATCAAAATAAACCTCCTTCCCTTTGCACTTTCCCATCTGATCCAGGCCCAAATCAACATTTCTGGAAGCCCCTTGGCAACATGGCCATGGATGCCATGACCATACATACGCTGCTGTAGCCAGCAGGGGCAGCGGGTTGGTGGGAGGAAACGTCGATGCCCTAGAACCTGCCATCCGACAATAGCGTTTTGCTTTAAGTGTATCACAAGATCCAACTGAGGTCCAACGGGTTATTTTTAACCCATAAGGCCACTTTATTGAGATGCTCCTTAACATACAACACAAAGAGTCACTTTAGGACAGAGCATGTTCAACACGAAAGACTGGAAAGCTTGGCTCCTCAGCTTTTTATTATATTGTTTTTCACTTTTTAAAAAATGATTTTAACCTTGGATCATCTGAAAAGTAGCACCTTTTGAGTAACTGATTTTCTAACCAGGTGGGCAAGTAGAGTGTGATGGGGATTAGTGGGGCCTGTGGAGTTAGGATACCATGCTGGACTCCCTGAGAAGTCCAACCGTCACACAAAGCTTTGAAGTCAGAAGAGTAAGAATATCGAAGGCTCACCTGCAGTTCTGTTTCCATAGCTGGTTCTTGGGATCCGTGAAAGTTATGTAACCCAAGCCTCCTAGTTAGTGCCCCGCAACCAAGACCACCCTCTCTCCTTCAGTCCTGGGGGATTCTGACTACTTTGACTTGAGAAGAGAAGCTAATTAGGGGTTGATTTTTGTTTTTGATTTTTTTTTTTTTGAAAGACTGATTAATAATCACTTCCATTTGGTGGAATGTAGTCTGTGGAGACAGCATTAATATTTTACTGCCTTATGAACCAACATAAGGAAGAAGGGAAAAATCTGTGTATTCTTTTGTAACAACTAATAAAACGATATATTTAATCTTGAATAATTAAACAAAACATTTTTATTCACATAATGTTACAATCATATTGCTAATACCAGCTTAATGCTTGCTTTTTAACTAATTCATTTTCTCATTTGTGGCAATCTAGAAAGGTTTATTAAATCTAATGACTGTTTTAGGATTAAGAAGGGAAAAAGCATGTTCTAATTACAGGGATGGATAAAAGCAAACTAATTAACCAAAAATGTGTATTTCCTTCCTCATAGATGTCTGGTCAGCCATATCTGAGATGAACTTGGGTTACCTAGCTCCTGAGTTTTCTAATCATGTTTTTAGATTGCATTTCTTACACCATCTGTACCATTAACATGACTGTAATTTCTGTCACAGTTGGAAGCTTCAGTTAATAAATGTTTTGTTTTGGAGGGGGATGGGCAGGCAGACCAGAGGATTGGAGTGTTTGTGAATGAACCGAAGGAAGAGACTGTGCCTTAACCGAGGGCCGTGGGGAATGCTGGGCTGCTGCCCCTGGGACTTGCTGTTGCCCTTTTGTGCCCCACCTTGTAGCTACAATTACGTGGGACATAGTCTTCATTCAGTCCTTTTCTTAAAAAGAAAATCTGATCTAATAGAATATATAACCGCCAGCTAGTCAAATACCTAAATAACCTCATTCATACGTAATTATTTTGTGAAATTCAGAAACATCTATTTTCAGTGTTTTGTGTATCCTGAACGGTGCACAGAATTACAGCGCTACAGCTTTGAATTTCAAATAAGTTATTTTACCTTTAAAAAAATTGCACGTTTTCTTTTTTTGTCCGGTAACTGCTATTGCAGGCTTTTTAAAAGCAGTTTTCAGAACTGGAGAGAATGGCTGGAGCTGTTCGTTTGTGTGTTTTCAGAGCATTCATTTTGACCTAGTAGTTTATTGGCTTGGGCTTCTGAATTTCGAATGATTCTACATATCTTTCCTTAAATTCATGTATAGTTCACATACAATATATTAGTTTCAGGTGTACAGCATAATGATTCAGCATTTATATACCTTACAAAGTGATCACCATAAATCTAGTAACCATTTGTCACCATATATAGTTATTACTATGTTATTGATTATATTCCCCGTGCTGTATGTTACATCACATCACTTATTTACTTTATAACCAGAAGTGTGCACCTCTTTTTCACCCATCTCCCCCCACTTCCCCTCAGGCAACCATCAATCTGTTCTTCATGTCTCTGAGTCTATTTCTGTTTTATTTGTTCATTTGTTGTTGTTGTTGTTGTTAGATTCGACGTATGAATGAAACCATATGGTATTTGTCTTTGTTTATCTGACATATTTCACTTAGCATAGTACCCTCTAGGTCCACCTATGATGCCAAACTAGCAAGATTTCATTCTTTTTATGGCTGAGTAATATTCCACTGTATGTATGTACCACATCTTTATACATTTATCTATTGATGTGCACTTGGGCTGCTTTCATATCTTGGCTATTATAAATAATGCCGTGATGAACACAGTGCATGTGTCTTTCTGAATTTGTGTTTTTGTTTTCTTCAGATAACTACCCAGAAGTGGAATTGCTGAGTTGTATGGTTGTTCCATTTTTAATTTTGAAGAACTTCCATATTGTTTTCCAGGGGCTATACCAGTTTACAATCCCAGTAGCAGTGTATGAGGATTGCCTTTCCTTCACTTTCCTATCAACATGTGTTATTTCTTGTCTTTTTGATCATAGCCGCCCTGACAGGTGTGATATGCTATCTCATTGTGGTTTTGATTTTCCATTTCCCTGATGATTAGTGATGTTGAACATCTTTTCATGTGTCTGTTTGGCCATCTATTTATCTTCTTTGGAGAAATGTCTGTTTAGGTTGACTGGGCAGTCAACCATTTTTTATTTGGTTTGTTTCTGTTTTTTTATATTGAGTTGTATGTATTTATATATTTTGGATGTTAACCCCTTATCTGATATATCATTTGCAATTATCTTCTCCCATTCAGTAGGTTGTCTTTTCTGATAATGGTTTTCTTCATTATGCAAAAGCTTTTCAGTTTGATATAGTTCCATTTATTTATTTTTGTTCTTGTTGCCCTTGCCTGAGGGGACATCCAAAAAGAATTACTAAGACCAATGTCAAAGAGTTTACTTCCTGTTTTCTTCTAGTAGTTTTATGGTTTGTGGTCCTAAATTTAAATCTTTGATTCATTTGAGTTTATTTTTGTGTATGGTGTAAGGAAGTAGTCCAGTTTCTCTTCTCTTCTCTTCTCTTCTCTTCTCTTCTCTTCTCTTCTCTTCTCTTCTCTTCTCTTCTCTTCTCTTCTCTTCTCTTTTCTTTTCTTTTTTCTTTCCTTTTCTTTTTTCTTTCCTTTTCTTTACCCCCTTCCCTCCCTCCCTCCTTCCCTCCCTCCCTCCCTCCCTTCCTTCCTTCCTTTCTTCCTTTTTCAGTTTCCCAGCACCATTTGTTGAAGAGACTGTCTTTTCCCCATTGTATATTCTTGCCTCCTTTGTTGTAGATTGACAATATAAGCATGGATTTATTTCTGAGCTATTATATTTCATTGATCTATGTGTCTGTGTTTGTGTCTGTACCATGCTGTTTTGATTACTGTAGCTTTCCAGTATATCTGAGAGCATGACACCTCAAACTTTGTTTATCTTTCTCAAGACTGCTTTAGCTTTTCAGGGTCTTTTGTGGTTCCATATAAATTTTAGGATTATTTGTTTTAGTTCTGTGAAAAATGCCATTGATATTTTGATAGGAATTGCATTGAATCTGTAGATTGCTTTGGGTAGTGTGGAAATTTTAACAGTGTTAATTCTTCCAAAACATGAGCATGATATATCCTTCAGTTTATTTCTGTCATCTTCACTCTCTTTCATCATTGTCTTACAGTTTTCAGAGTACAGGTTTTTCACCTCCTAGGTTAAGTTTATTCCTGGATTTTTTATTCTTTTTGATGCAATTGGAGTTTTTAAAGCATCAGATTGTCATTCAGAGTGTGGTGGCGTACTGATAAAAATATAGAAATAAATAATAAATTTGGGGAAAGGGCAGGGTGGGGTGGCAAAACCAATGGCAGTGCCTGCTGCAGACTATTGACCAAAAGTAAGTATACTCACTTTTCAGATGGAAAAGATTACCATTCATGACTCAAAAATAATAAACTCTGTCAAATGAAGACTGAATTTTTAGTTAAGTCCTAGAATACTAGGATGGAATGTTACTTCCATCTGGAATCATAAAAGACGTTAGCTTTAGTATTGTGAAGGAAATATCAGTATGTATTATGTGCCTGCTAGATGCTGGGTGCTTAGGGATATAAATGATTAGGCTAGAAACTTCCCTTGAGGAGCTTACAGTGTAAGCATTTGGGGAGCTAGGAGTTACAGCAAAATAGGAAATGTAGTAATTTACTTACAAAAATATCTTCAAGGGGCATTTATATACTAGTAAAATTATTTTGGTAGTAGACAATGGAAATAGCACTTAAGTTACCTGGTTGCAATAATTTGTAGATAGTGGACTTTTGACATTTGCAATTTTATTGGCTATACATCTAAACCCTTTGTGAACCCTCAAATTCCCAAGCAGCCTTATAGCTTATAGTTGCAGCCCTAACTCATGTCAATAAATGTAATTGAAAATTTAGAATGACACCTTCAGGCCTTCCTGAAAGTGAGTGTGTACACTGACAGTAAAGAAGCCCCGTAAAGATAAAAATACCGGGAAGTTGGCTAAATTCACTCTTTTAGTGAGTCCATTCTATCTAACAGTCTTGAAGTAACTTGGTAATTCCAAGTTGTGCGTCACCAAAATAGCAAACCGATACGTGTCCTGCACATCTCGGATCAAATGAGTAGTGAGGATTGGTAGGATTCCCACATTAACTGCACATTTACCGAACAGCACCCGCTTCCGCAGCAAGAAGGAAAGTGAGTGCCGGGTAGGCAGAGGCGAGGTGCACGAGTCTTCCGCATGTGCCGTGCTGGAAATCAGAACCCCTGGTGATTCCTCAGGGAGCGTTGCTTTCGTGGACTTTAGTCCAGGACTGTGTTTCCTAGCAATACATTCTTTTTAACAGAATCCCCTGACTGAATAGGACAGTTCAGATATAAAGTTTGTTGTAACAAGTTTCCTGTAACTAAATCTTCACCTTCAAAACAAAACCTCGTTAGGATAATGAAGGCAAGTATGCCCAAGGCCTCCATAAAAGTTTGCTTCAAATTCGGCTCTTCGCGTCAGTTAGCCACTCTTGTCAATAAAACCAGTGACCTTGGAATTGATCGGATTAAGCATTCAAGTCAACTTAATATTTAAAGTGCTTTCAGATAATTGCCACAGCCTTATTAAATACAGCAGCCCGATTTCAAGGTTGTCCTATCAGCTTCGTCCTGACAGCCTTTCCACATTCCGTCGCTGGCTTTCCAACTTACTCTTCGACAGACTGAAATCAGAGTAATGAAAACAGTCAAACTGCTCATAAAATGTCACATTACTATGAGAGCACACATTATTTCTACAGATATTTTCTGTCAGTCACTAGATCACTGCTCAAATGACAGCAGTGCCTGCCTAGAACATGCTTTAAAAATGACAATTCCATACTGTAGAGACGACTTCAGCAGTGAAATTAACTGATTTGTCCCTTTGATCTCAGCCTACAAAAGATACCAAATGCTACTCGGGAATAAATAAAACATTTATAGAGGAGGGGAGAAAAGGTTATATGCTTCATTTTGCTTATCAATGTCATTTCCAAGCCAACAATTTTATTAGGGGTAGGGGTATGGTGACATGCTATTTTTAGTTTGTGGGGGAGAAATGTGACATTTAGAACAAATGTCACAGCATTTCTTCAATAAAAATCCATGCTGTCAGCTGCCTAGCTCTAGAGAATTACAGAAAAGCTGTACTGAACCAGAAGAGAAGCAACAATAACTTGATTTTTACTTTAACCCTCTCAGACCCAGCCTCAGTGCGGATGCATAGTAGTAATAACAGTTTTATTGATCGGGTAGCTGTGGGAAGCAGGCCGGTATTTGCACAAAGACTATTTCTTAAAAGAATCTAGTCTGTCTACCTAAGAAGTGACCCTGTGTCCAGCCAAAGCTTTGTGCTCTGTTTTGTTCAGTGAACCTTGAGGAGAAGCCATTTTTTCACAAACAAAAGAACTCAAATACCTACTAAAATAACTATTCCATTATGAAAGCCAGAAAATGACTATTGACTATAAACAACAAAACAAGCAACAAAATGTAGAGGAGGTAATTATTAGGATTTAATTTAAAGAGAAATGACAGTGCCTGAACACGGTTCTTGTTAGGGCCTGCTGTGCCCTTACCTCGTGCCCTGTGCTTGGCGCACACTCGCGCTCGACCACGAAGTACCTCTGGGCTGCTACCTAGCTTGTCAGGGACACGGGCCATGCCTCACACTCCTCCCAGTCCTCCACGGTGCCCAGCACACTTCTTGATAAAGTTATTGCACAGTTAAAGCACTGGTTTGAGAACTATGGTTCCCATCTAGTATTTTTGAACTTCCCAGCTCTCGCGAGCGTGCCACCCCCACCCAGCCACACACCCTGGCTATCTGCAGCCTGTGCCACTCTCGGGGCTCAGATCCCCCCACGTCGCCTCTCTCCTGTGGAGTGGCAGCAGTAGTCCTTGCTGACTAATGGGTCTACCGTTTTCCTTAAGTGAGAAGGCGGACACGTCTGTGGCTGTTCTGATGCCCCTTCCTTTCCCCTTGCAGATAATTCTGTGCGTCCTTCGCTGTCTTCCCTTTGGTTCCTGTCCCAGAAGAGGTTCCTCTCTTCCTTGAGAAAGCTCTTCCTTCCCCAGCTCTCAATCCGGCCTCTTCTGCCTTTCCTGGAATAGCACCAGCTGCCCCCAGTGGTTGCGATGTCTCCCCTTTTCTGGGACTCCTTTCCTTTTGCTTTCAGATGGGCATAGTGACACTCTCCATTTTAATCTGCTGTCTTCTCTAATTACTGTAAACTTGCTAAGCATGAATTGAGCACTCAGTAGGTACCAAGCATTGAGCCAGGCAATAAGGGTATACTCTTGAATGAGATAGGTTCCCTTCTCTTAAATAGCTGCCACCTGCCAGACCTATTCAACAGGTAGCCTGTTCTGTCACCTCCACAAGCATTCATTCAGCAGACGTGTACTGAGTCAAATTCAAGTGGCACATGACTACTAATGACAGTCCTTGCTTTCAAGGAGCCCATGCCAGCTGGACTGCTCATTTTGAACTTTTACTTATTTCCTGCCCAAAATTATGAAGTAAGTTTTTTATATATGCATAATGAGTAATGCAGTTTTTCTTCAATTACTGTGAAAACACTTTGAAGGAAAAGACTGGTTTGCAAAAGCTTTTTATCTTTCATAGTTGTTGTCTGACAGAGTGCCCTGAACAGAGGCCAGCTCACATGGCCACTCAGGCTGGGCACTGCTCCGCTCCAAGCGGCACCAGACACCGCAGTCTAGTTGGCCTTGCATAGCGCTGCTCAGGAAATATTTTGTTTGACTCTTAGGATATCAGTAATTTATGAAACATTGTTTCATTTTCTAGAATTGATTTCTGAATCCTTACTTTGGTATATAAAAGCGTGAATAATTTATATTCACTAGTTCAGAAGTAGTTGATGTTTTGAAAATTTATTTTTTATATACATTAGATACACATGATTTAGTCATTTGTATATACCCCCAACTGTATCCCTAACCTGCTTTTTCTAATAGTGTTTTGACATGACTTTTTATCACTTGTTATATATGTATATTGGCAGCCTCATCGGCAGAGTGGGGGTATGTGATTTCATTTCATCATTAAGCATTGTCATTTCTAACCGTGAATTCTCAAATACGAAGAAAAATAATTACTCCCGTATGGATTTATTTAAGACTTTAATGAATTAACCTAATGTAACTTGAACTTGGATTTCTTGTGCCTCTATTCTGATCAGTCAGTGAGCATATGTCAGATTTGTTCTATTATGGCAGCTGCATGATCATCTGTAGCAATATTTTATATTAATCTTAATATAGGATACCTCATATCCATTTGTATGTGTGTCTGTGGGGAGAAGGGTAGCATTCGCTTAGCTAGGAAGAGAATTCCTCCTAGAAAAGGAAATAGCACCTGAGGCCGTGCGTTAGAATGCAGCGAAAGACAGGACTCACTGCTCTGCAGTAGAAACGTGTAGGGAATTCTTCCCGTGTAAATGAGAGAAAGAGTGACAAAAGAGGGGGGAATGGGGGGATAACTAATATTCAGTTTGCATTTTTCCCTGTGCATACAGAATTACAAAACTAAGTCAGAAGACAAAAAATTGGGAGCTAGACATGACCTTGAGAATGCAAGTACCTTAGATGTTTAAAGTCATTTGGAGAAGGGCACTGAACTTCTTTTTTCCCTTTTAAAGAGTTTTTATTTTGAGAAAGAGAGAGAAAAACAATGTGAGAGCAAAATGTTGATCGGCTGCCTCCTGCATGCCCTACACTGGGATCGAGCCCATAGCCTGGGCTGGGACTCTAACCAGCAACCCTTCAGTGCACAGGATGACGCCCAACCAACTGAGCCACACCGGCCAGGGCAAGGAGGGCACTGAACTTTATTCTATAGGATAAGGTGTGGAAGGTTCAAGCTTAGAGCTAAAGGGGCAGGGAGCCTCCAGATGACATCTGAGTTTCACATGTATTCATTCCTGGCTTTGATTCCCAGCTCTACCTTTTACCAACTGTGTACCCTTGGAAGATACTTAATTGTTCTGTGCCTAAGTTTTCTCACCCATAAAATGGAAATAATTAAAATATATTTTCAACTGGTTGTCTTAATGATGAAATAAATTAACACATGTGAAGATATTAGAAAAACACATAGTGAACCCTGGATAAATGCCATACACTACCCATACTCATGCAAACATATATAGGAAAGATTTGGGTTTGCTTTTTATGTATATACTTAAAACTTAATTACAAAGAAATTGTACATGTAAAACCCATCCTAAGGAATCCAATTTGATTGGCATTCCTTCTTTGGAACACCTAATCAAGACCTGAATTTTATCAAGTCCTGATATATTTTCCTATCCTTATACATTTGAGAAAAAAGTAGTGCTTTGTTCTAAAGCAGTGGTGTAACGATCTACTCATTAGATGTAATTTTTAAAGTTTTAACCATTTGGCTCTTGTCTACATAAAATGGGGAAGTATATTACTTTGTAAAAGTTGTTAGCTTCAGCGGTTACTAAATGCTACACTGTGTAAGATATTAAAATGCAGGATGATGTTATTTTGATAGTGTAATTACTGTGTGCTTTGATGGCTTCCTTCTCAGACCTTTAGGCCATTTACTCCGGACTTTGGTAACCATTTATGTTCATGAGAATTGTTTACCATATTGATTACAATATCTAGAAACTCAGTTATGAAAAAAACTATAATTAAAATCTACATAATCTTCTAGAAAAATATTTTTCCTAACTAATTGCTTTATTTTACCTATTTTTTCTCCAGAATTATTCTGGTTTTAATCATTGTGTATGTGTATGTATGAGGGGTAAGGGTTAACTTTAAGAAGCTGTTATATTTAGTGGTGATTTCATTTATAGTTGGGAGGGAACTTTTAAAATAAAATACTCTTGACCCTTGAGCAACATGGGGGTAGGGGTTGCCAACCCCCGCATAGTCAAAAATTCACATATAACTTTTGACACCCCCCAAACGTAACTAATAATAGCCTGCTGTTGACTGAAACCCTTACCGAGAACATAAACAGCAAGTTCACATATATTTTGTATATTATAGGTATTATATACTGTGTTCTTGCACTTTAATTTGAGGAGCTCATACTCAGTCAGCCCCAGACTTGCAGTGTCACCTCTGGGCACCGTTCCAGTCTAGTCATTTCTGCCCATTCTCATGATGTCCCATTTTTGCACTTTTAACAATTTATTATTATCACTTCCTTCATTTTCTGTCTTGATACAAAGAAAACTCTATAAGAGCAAGGACTGTATCTGTACCCCTAGAACCTGGCACATTTAGACAGTTAATGAGTATTTGTTGACTGAATTAGTTAATTCACTTATAACTTACTTTAGAACTTGGTGATTATTTTATTCAAGATACCCATTTCCCATGTATTAGTACTTAATCTTATCAGGAATGAAATTTCGTAAAATCTTCGAGAAGGGCAACCTGGCAATGTGTAGCAGGGCCTTTCAAATATGTAGAGGGCCCGGCCGGGCGTGGCTCAGCAGTTGAGCGTCGACTTAGGATCCAGGCAATTGGGGTTCAATTCCTGGTCAGAGCACATGCCCGGGTTGCGGGCTCGATCCCCAGTCGGGGGCGTGCGGGAGGCAGCCGATCAATGACTCTCTCATCATTGATGTTTCTATCTCTCTTTCCCCCTCTCCTCTCTCTGAAATCAATAAACATATATTTTTTAAAAAATGTGCAGAGGAATATATTATAAAGCAGCAGCCATGAATTTGGGTAAAAACAAATTTATGAGGATGTTCATTGCAGAACTGTTTATAATACTGAAATGTTCAAAACAACCTAAATATCCAATAATAGGTGATGAGTCAGATAAATATGCTACATTCATATGGATATAATGTCACACAGTACCTGAAAATTGTGTGGTAAAAGAATATTTAACAATAGGAAAATGTTCATTGATATTTCAAAAATTTCAAAAGTATTACAAGATAACATGTACATATGATATCAGTTTTATCAAAATAAGTATTATACAGTTGCTCAGAAAAAATATATACCACAATGTTAATAGTAGTTATTTCTAAGTTACAGAATCCCTGGTGATTTTATGTTCTTTTTTGTGCCTTTCCAAGTTTTTTGAAAATTTGTAAAACATTTAATGCTTTTGTAAAGAGATGGCTCATCAGTTAAGAGTAGCAGCCACCACAGAATATATATGGTAGGATTAATAGAATTCAAATATCTGGAAAGGTGCAGAGAGATCCTAGGCACTTGGACAGCAAGATTGGCAGGCACGCCTTTGTCGTTGCTTTGGCATGGAACCCTCCTAACAGTGTCAAGCCCAGTGAAGTAGGTTCCAGGAAACAGAATCCCGGAGGCCTTGTAAGCTTTGCCCAGGGGAAGGGTCTCCTGTCTGCCTGGGTGGGGTTTTTCAGCACAGAACTTAAGAACATTTTAGCCATGTAGTCCATTGGCTGTTAATATGTGAGTGTTTCTTTTTCTGAACATTTTTGTTTCTTCAGACAGTAGGTGGGGTGGGAAGAGATGGGCTTTTGAGCTTGGCAGAATTCAACAGTCATGAGTTTGATCCCTGCTCTATCACTTACAAGCTCTGTGACCTTGGACAAACTTAGTTCCATGCTCTGAGCCAGTCGTGTTAACATGAGGCTATTAGCAGTCACCTTGCAGGGTCTTAAGATAAATGTAGAGTCTCTACCTTAATGCCTTTTACAATAACAGCCAGTAAATGTTAGCTGTTGTTCATAAGATTGTCTTTTCTCATTGTTCGTGATTATACAGAACAATGTATCTTACAATTACAAAACCATATGCTTGTGTTGATGGCTTGCTTCGTTTTTCGTATTTGTGAATTTTTTACTTTAGAAAAGCTAAGTCAGAATCCTCACCAGAGTCAGTAGTTTGGTGGCACTTCTGTTTTGTCGAGACACCCACCAGTCACCTCCGCTGCCTTACCGGAACAAAACGGCCTTTGAGGAACAGCAGCACACCCTCAGCCTTGTTAGGAAAACTGCAGGCACCGGGATGTGCCCGGGGACTGCGATTTCACTTCTCACTCCGTGAGCAACATCCTCCTGTTGTGAATTAAATCTTCACAGTCAAAATCTGAGTCTGCGTGTGCTTGTTTATTTGGAAGAGAAATGGTATTCAGAGGCATTTTATTTGTAATAGTTGTGGAGCAATATGGTATTAAGGAGCTTAATGTTGGTCTAGTGCTGTTTCCACGTTAAGACTCCTCACCAGCATTTGTTTTTCTTTCTGGCCTTCCTCATTGTATTATTAGGCCAACGGGCAAGCTATATTTTATACGTATGCATAAGTATGATGTTTTACATGTGTTTATAGCATATATGAATATTGTTTGTATTCTGTTATTCCGTATGTGAATTGATGTGTGTATCTGAGGACATGCACATTAGTGAACTGGTTTCTAATTACATGAGGTGTGTTTTTTTCTGGTTTTACCCGCCCCTACTTTATCCAGGAGGGTAAATGCTGTCTTCTTATCTCACGTCCCAAGCTGAGTTCAGCATCTGGAGAAGCTTAAGGTCCCACTGTATCAAATTATCCCGCTCACACTGTTGTTTATTGCAGTCCATTTTGTCCTGTCATTGCAGTGACAGACGTCAAAGCTGTCCTTTCCCTTGCCTTCAGCTCTCAGCATCTGCAAGGATCTGATATGCTGCTCCTGCCTTACTCAGGGGGCACAGCTCAAAGGATCGTGATGAAGGCTGTAAGCCAGATAACTGCAGGCACAGGGGAACTTCCCTGCTGAAGCTTGGGGTTGGTTTGTGCCCCGCCGTTTCCCTTCCTGCACCACAGACGTGCGCTGTTGTGTGGATATCTGTTAGTTGCTTACATGTTTCCATTTCTCTTCTTTTGAGACATGAGTAACTATACACAAAGCATGTATGATAACATCCCTAGAAGTATTGACAGTTTAGGTCTGGAAACTTAGTGTGAATTTCATCGCTAACTACAAGTATGTGGTCTATAATCTGAGTGATTTAATTTAGATAAGTAACAATGTTGTAGCATTTAAAACTCAGTCCAGAAAAACTAAACATGCACATGACTTTCCCATTTAATTTCTTAAATCTTCAACTTTTAACCTTTACACCTGTGTACCTAATTATGTATTTTTAGTTTGAGGTAATTATAGTCATATGTATAATTACATATGATTTGTCTTTCCAGGAAAAAGGTCAACAGGTCCAAAAGATGGTTTCATTTCTGGGATAGAATGCAACCTCTCTTATTCAAATAAGAGAAAATCTGCCAATAGTGAGACACCACACTGATTACAGCTGGGAAATATGTGTATGTTTCTACTTAACATCAACTCTGCCCCTCTTCTCTTCCTGTGGTATAGCAGTCACCTTCTAACTGGCCCCTCTTCATTCATTGTTTCCCTCTCAAACCTGTTTGCCAAAGGGCAACTAGAAAGGTCTTTTATGCCAACAAATATGATCATACAACTTCTCTGCTTAAAATTCTTCAATAGCTTTCCATTCTTTTTAGGGAAAAGGCAAAACCCTTCTGTGTGTGAGGCTGCATCTCTCCCCACACTCCCTCTGGCTCTTTCTGCTCCAGGCACATCTCGCCTTCTCTGTTCCCTCAAGCTAACACTGTTCCTTCCCACCGTGGGGCCTCTCGTGCTATTTCTCTGCCTGCATTGCTCTTCCCTCCCTCTTCACCCTGTTAGCTTCTGGTCACTCTGCAGATCTCACCCCCAGAACTTTTTCAGGGAACCTTTTCCAGGCCTCTCCGAGTAGGCCAAATCAGCACATGTACACTCTCATAGCAGCAGGTGACACTCCTTTAACACACGTCAGAGGTACCAGTTTACGTTTGTGTGATTACATGATCATGGGTCATCTCCCTCACTAGACTCCAAGTTTCATGAGGACAGGGGGCTTATCTGGTCTTGCTCACCATTACATCGCTAGAGCCCAGCCCAGTGCCTGACATATGGTGCATGCCCAGTGAAGACCTGTAGAAGAATTAAATGAAGATAATCACATCTGTAATATATTCTGTTTTATGAAAGCATGTCCTCAGTTGGTTTTGTTACACCCTGTGAAGATCTCACACTTGTGCATTTGTTTTGTGGTCTGCAGTGTAGACCTCTGCTGCAGGCAGGGTTTGAGATTCAAAAACTTCCCTCTAGTTCTACCAGCCGTGGTTGGGTTTGAGGATATGTGTTCATAAGAGACAAAAGGGGAAGGTTATTGACTTTCTGGCTACCCTTGAAAAAGATCTTTGCAGTGAGGCCTGATTATTTTTATATCATGTACTTCCAGAACAAAAGATGTAAAAAAACCCCACGCTGTGACACCAAATATATGGGATTTGTTCTTGTGATTTGGGATTACCTTTTGCTCCCATCCACCTGTGGCAGTTCTCTGAGGAAGCGCCGTGCTGATTTGGGCAGTGCGTAGCATATTCATGGTCTGGCAGTATTTGTGCCATCCACTTTAAACCACATAGAAGTAGGTTTGAAGGTTTCCAAGAAAGATCAGTAAGAATTTTTTAGCTTTGAAATGGCATCTGACGCAGACAACAGTGTGGTGACAGCCAGAGGGAAAGGAGGGTTGGGGTAGGAGGTGGGCAGAGGGCGGGGAAATGGGCACAGAAAGAGACTTTGCTTGGATTGGTGGGTGCACGATGCAGTGTGCAGATGATGTTTTGTTGAGTTGTACACTTGAAACCTGTATGGTTTTATGAATCAGTGTCACCCCAATAAATTTTTTTAAAAATGGCATCTGAGCCTCCTACATTTTTGTTTTCATTTTATCTTTTGATGGGAAAAGTGATTTTTTATTTACTACAGTTTGGGGACACTTAGTTAATAAGTGGCTAACTCGGTCAAGAAACTAGCTGGAAAATTAGAAAATCCATATTAAGGAAAAATAAGAGTTGATCCTAATACAGGAAGCCCCTTTTGTCGGCTAGGGGTGCAGTGAAGGTCGGGTCAAGGTGTGCAGGGATGACGATGCCCTGGTGGCGCAGCCTGACCTTGCGTGTCAGTGCAGAGTCATTACCCTGCTCCTCCGGGTCAAGGTGTTATGGAAACCTTATATTATATGGCCCATCCACCTTATGTGCTTGACAAGCCTACAATTTTTTCTTCCCCTCCAGAGATACTATTTAAGATTAACATTATCAGAATAAAAACAACGTTACTTGCTATCTTTTTTCTAAACAGCAGCAGATAAGCAAAGACCGTTTTCTAAGTAACAGTGACTCCACACTTCATTAAAAGATTATTTATGTCCTGTAGAAACAGTATTGAAATGGTAGCTCCAACAAGCAAGCTGTATCTCTTTCCGATCAGTGTTAGAGATAAACTGTTAGCAATAATAAAGAGGTGCCCACTGAACTGAGAATATACTGTTTAAGGTAAAGAACTTTTTGGTGGTTTTAATCACTTTTTGCCTTCCAAGAGAATTTATCCATTTAATATATTTATAGGAGTGATCTATGTTTCAGACTTACAATGTTTCTGAATATATGTTTTAAGTGTACACATAAAAATTAAACTTAGAGTCTCAAAAATCAGTCTTCTGAAAAGCTAACTGGTAAGTGCTCTCTGCTTCTGCATTGCTTCCTTTATGGGCTTGGAGTAATTAAGCAGACGTAATATAACACATAGAGGAATTTATTAGGCTTTTATTAAGGCGTGATAATTTGAGTTTCAGATTTTAAATCTCAAAGGGCTCATAACTGTTGACATTTTCTACTAAAAGCTACATTTAGAAAGACGTTAAACCACGGTGCTGAGGAAAGGCATGTTTGCATGGAAAGTACAAAGTGCCATTTTCATTAACCCAGCACTTGAATGCTAGTGTCTATTGTGCCTGTCATGAGGCTTTTAATAAGTAATGCAGGCACTGCTTCTATGAGTTAATTTGTCCTGATATTTTCTTGAAACAGTGTTAATTGCAGGAAGTAGAAGTTTGAGATTGAGACATGCCTCGGTAGGAAGGGAGAGATTGGTTTCAAACTCCAAGAACGTAAGTGACTAATTTGCCAGATCAAATTGAATCTCAGAAAGGTTTTCAATTTGATTATTGACTCAAGAAATACGCCGCGACAGCTCCAGGACTCAGCGGGTGGATTCTGGAATGGTTTGTAGCATTGGACAAGCCGCCTTCTGGTTAAACAGGGTGTCCTTTCAGTTTAACCTTTCTTTTCTCAATTCTGTCTAAAATGTATTCGTGAGTACGGTATCTTTGATTCTTTAGTATCTTTTTTCTGCATATTAATTACTTTGGGACTGAAATTCTATCCATAGATCTTATAAGGCATTGAACTTTACTGGTGCCACAAAATTCCTTGAAATCTTGCCTTTAAAAAAATCCCTGCCTGTGAACTTTAACTTACTACTCTCTCCCACCGTCTAGAAATATCCAGTGGCATTTCCTAGTGGCATGGTTGTCAGGACAGCGATAGGCGACACCTCCATCTTCTCTCCATATCAACTCCTATTTTTCCATAAAGCTTCGTCTCGTTGGGGTCATAAAAAATGAACATTTCCCCAACAGAGGCAATGTTTTTAAATTTAAGAGACTCTAGTGCTGAAAGCTGTGCCTTTGATGGAAAAAGGGCAAACGGGGCTCAGCGCTGTGAGGCTCATTCCGCAGTTTTGCTGAAAACCAGCTCTGGCCCCAGGATTTGAGTTGGATGGATTCCAGTGAATGGAGATTTTGCCCTAATGTTGAAAATAAAAACAAAAACCACCTGGCGCAGGCAGGCTTAGCATCAACTGTGTGGTTTCCCGCTTCTTGTTTTCTCTTAAGGACCTGGAGTAAGGCTGACTTGATACCTCATTTACCAGCATCACACCTGAACCCATCCATCCTAATCCGCCGGGGTCCATTTGCCTCACACACACAGCAGTGCTAGGATATAACCTCACAGCACTCAGAATTTAGTTTCAAATCCCTGCCTGCTGGATGAGGTAGCGAACGGTCCTTTGCACACACCCCCCAGCCCCACTCCGCTCAGCACTGCCTGTGAACAAGTTACTTCTCTTGAGACGGCTGAGCTGAAGTGGTGGTTTCTGGGCTCTAGGCGCACCGGCCACCTTCCTGGGGTTGGTTTAATAACCTCTCCACATGACAGCGCTCGGTAATGCACAGGCCTCCTGTTCATTGCTGGTTGTGATAAGCTGGATCCTGGCCACTTAGGCTTCACAAAAATGCAAAGCAAACACCAATCTGGGGCCACAGAGAGAACCTCTGCAGTTGTCCAGTGAAGTAGCTTTAATATCTTGATTTCAAGTCGCTGCTTTCCCCCTTTCCTTGTGTGTTTCTTTTCTACCCTTGTCACTTCCTTTCTCTGTCAAGGGCTCTCTAATTAGCCAAAACCCTTATTCTGTGGAGGCTCCTAAGCCACAGACATTTGTTAGAGGAAAATCAGAAAAGGGTATATGGAGTTGAATTCTAAAGCAAATTTTATCTTAAACTTTGTAGTCCTCAAATAATGCTATCATTTTAATTATTAGTTGGGCTCCCTGCCCCCAGTCTTGCCCCTCTAGCTCTTCTAAATTATAGTCCCAGAATGATCTATCCCAGTGCACCCAGCTATTGGACTATTAAATGCTAGTCCAGGATGACAGTTTCAGCGATCTGACATAAAAGTAAGGGCAATACAATAGAGGAAGTTTAAATTTATTTATAAGACTCTTCTTTAAAATCCTTCCTATCATAAAATGACTGTGATCATAAATACTAAATTTTCAAAAAATATGTCCCTTGTAAGATAAAAAATATTAATCTTATAGACAAACAGCATTGTTGTTTTTAAACACCTTTACCTCCTTACTCCCCCCCCCCCAATCTTACTAGTGTTTAGAATCCAAAAGACTGGGAACCATGATCTAGCCAGATCACAGCTGTAACCATGTCTTAACCTCCTCAGACCCACCGCTATCCACTAAAGCAATTCCAGCGGCTTCACCACAACACACAAAGACTGGGAACTGGCCCCTGTCTACATCCCACCATCACCTCCCACCATTCCCTAATCCTGAAGCTAAACTGGCTTGGTGGCATTCATTCCTAAAAGTACTAGCCAGGTAAAAATCCATCAATGATGGTATAGTGAAAACAAAGAAGCTTATGTTCATAAATACAGAGTCAAAAAATCCTCGACATCTAAGACCAGATCATAATGCCCTGTTCTCCTTCAGGCTTTTTTCTGCTTGAACCAGCCTTCCCACCTTTATAAACCTGATTAACTCATACTCACCCTGGAAACTTGACCCCCAGCTCCACTGTCTGTACGTCCATCTCTGTGCTCTGTCCCTGTGCTTGCTGCTTTCATCAGTATCATGAACACATGGTATTGGAGAGAATCTTTCCTGTGTCTGTTGCCATTACTGAGCTGGAAGTTTCCACAGGGCAAGGGATCTGGTTTATCCACCTTCATGGCCTTAGCACACACTGAAGACCTGGTGAACTGCAGCAAACAGAATGGACAGCTACGCTCTGGTTCGTTGGGGCACAAGCAGTGCCCCTCTCTCTCCTCCCCAAGCGTCCCTTCAGAAGAACAGACTCCTTCCTGACAAAATCTTGTTGCAGAGCAACTGACCACAGCTCTGCCGCAGCGAAGACACCCTCATCGCCCCTTCCTTCCCCTCTGTTTCACAAGAGGAGGGACCCCATTGTCCAGGGCCTGGCCTGCTGACTGAGTCAGGACAAAGGAGCCCAGCTGTGGGGCACAGGTGTATGAGAGAGCAGGCATGTTCAGAGACCTTCGCGTGCTTCTGCAGTGTTGCCGCACAAGGAGGTATCACAGGCAAGAGAGAAGAGGAGAGAGATGCGCAAGGAGATGGGCTTTGGACATTTTCCTGCAGGTGACAGAGGACCCACTGAAAGGCTTCAGGCAGGTAGATTTGAACTTTGTAAAGAACATCCTCCTACCAGTGTTGAGGCCGGAAAGGGGAAAGACAGGGAGAGGCTGAGGATACCATGAAGCGGGCAGTGGCACAGGCCAGGCAAGGGGTAGACCCTCGGGAGCGGCGGGGGTGCTACCCGCAGCCTCGCTCGGGCTAACTGCTTTCACACCTTGGCGGGAGGCCGGGCCTCAGGTCCCCTAGTCGCCAGCCAAATCAAGCATGAATACAGGCATACTGTCGTCCTCTCGGGGTTGACTACAGCGCCCCTCAGAGAGATTGCAGCCCCGGTTTCAGACCGCAGTGATGGAACGAGCTGTAACCTTTTTGCGGGTGGAGGGGCTTGCTTTCCATTTATAAAAAACACAAGACCTGTGGGGCGCAATAAAGCGAAGCACAGTGAAAGGAGGTCTGCCTGTATTGCAAACCTTTAGATGGACAAAGGCTTAGCTCTTATTAGATTAATCAAAGAGGGAACATTGGAAAAATTTTATTGAAAGGGAGAATTTTAGACTTGCTCTGAGCTATTTGGAACATAGAGTTTAAAAAAAAAAAAAAATAGAGGAATACTCAAAATAACTGGGAGAAGCTACTAAATCTGTCATACCTCACTTCGTCTCCTGCATTGCTCGTAAACATCTGTTTACATTTCCATCCGTGCCTGGGTATTATGAGGGTGTGAAAGCAGGAAATGGAAAATCCAAACTGCTGGGCGACCTTCAGTTTGTCACTTCAGCCCTGGGAGCCTCGGTTTCCTTGTCTGTGTTCTGGAGATAATAATACTTCAGGTAGTTGTCATGAGGACAAATGTGCTAATGTAGGTGAGAGCCTCACTGTGGTCAAGAATATGCACTCTGAACATCGACAAAATGAAAAGACAACCTACTGAATGGGAAGAGATATTTACAAGTGATACATCTGATAGGAGGTTCATATCCATAATTTATAAGGAACTCATGAAACTTAAGATCCCCCCAAAAAAGCCAATAAAAAATGAGCAGAGGACCTGAAGAGACATTTCTCCAAAGAGAACATACAAAAAAAAGATGTCCAAGAGACATATGAAAAGATGCTCCTCATCACTAATCATCAAGGAAATTCGAATCAAACCACAATGAGATATCACCTTAAACCTGTCAGAATGGCTACCATCAATAAATCAACAAATCACAAGCGTTGACAAGAATGTAGAGAAAAGAGAAACCTAGTGCACTCTTGGTGGGATTGTAAATTAGTTCAGCCATTATGGAAGTCAGAATGGAGATTCCTCAGAAAATTAAAAATAGAGCTTCCATGTGATCCAGCAATTAGTCCCCCTTCTGGATATTTATCTGAAGAAAACAAAAACACTAATTCTAAAACATATATGAACCCCTATGTTCATTGCATCATTACTAGTAATAACTAAGATATGGAAGCAGCCTAAATGTTCATCAATAGATAAATGGATAAAGAAGACGGGGCACCCATATACAATGGGTTATTATTCAGCGATCAAAGGAAATGACATTTTGCCATTTGTGACAACGTGGATGGGCCTGGAGGGTATTATGCTGTGAAATAAGAGAAAGACATACAGTGAAACGAGAGAAGACAAATGCCGTATGATTTCGTTTATGTGTGGAATCTTAAAAATATATCAAATAAACAAAACAAAATAGAAACAGACCCGTAGATGTAGAGAACTAGCTAATGGCTGCCAAAGGGGGTTGGGATGGAAGATGGAAATAAAAAAAGAAAAGAATATACACTCTGTTCACCATCAAACTTATGGGCAGTGCAAGGGTCTCTGTTCTCGTCTGTGACCTTCCTTTGGCACAAGGACGACACCCACTCTCAGATGACTCCTGGGAAGCTTGTAAACGAATTCAGTGACCAAAATTCTAAATATGTTATACATGATGGCCGCTTGACAGCACCTTGTCTAACATATTCTTCATTGCCATTGAAGGGAATTAGGGTTGTCATAGATCCCGTTTTATTTAATTGAATAAAATGTATTTACCATGAGGCTTCATAAGCGTTTCTCAAGGAGACACAAGGGCCTCCAAGCTGATGTCAAAATGTGTGTCTGAGCTTCTGAGGCCTTCTTTTGTTTCATTCTACAGATGTCATTAGAAACCCTTGAAACTGTTGCATGCTGATAAATAGACTCTAGACCTGCACACCCAAGAGGGTAGACTAGATTTCAAACAGCCGCAGAGTTGGCAGAGCATTGTTGGTTGACAGTAGCCTGAGGAATGGTGAGATTATATTCCAGGGCGTTTGTGGAGTATCCTGTACGTAGGCAAAGATTGCAGTCGCCTACAAGGAGCATGCTGACTAGTGACTCGAGTACAGACGCAGGAAGCGAAGTCAAGTCACTTGACTTATATTCTTTGGACAGGTGATAGACAACTTCCAACATCAGTGAACTCAGCCTTCTACTGGCGAGAACCAGATTCCGCTCAGGTCCCCTGCAGGGGTTCAAGCTGTTTCATCTGTGTTTAAAGAACATTGGAGATTTAAACAAGATGGGATCTTCACCTGGGTTCTAAAATTTTAACGGGCCTGGAAAAACAACTCCTTTGGGCAGGTGCTCTGCAGGTTACATATGGAAGCTACAGAAAGATTAACTTTGATTCACTAATGGGAAGACCGTTTAATACTTAATGACATAGCTACACATGAGGACAAATTTTTGTCTGTAATTGTACATGTCCTTGGACTCAGAGCTATTGTGTTACAAATGAGGAAGTAATATTCCACAACTGGGAAAAGTCAACAGGGGTGATTTCAAAATAAAAAGCATTCCATCTGTTTTCAAGGGAATATTCTGAAAATCAATTCAAAGAACTGTAAAAACAATTTCTGATGTACCCATATCTCGGATTAATAGCAGGCTTTTAGCAGTCTTCTTTTAGGTAATATATTTATCCCCAACCCAGTGGCATTCCAGTATTTTTCTGTATCTCTCCAACTTATTCCTGTCTTTTTTTTCCCCCTCTTTCTCATACACCCCCTCCTCCTCTCTCTTTATAAATATCCTCCTGCACCAGAACAGAAATATGTGTTTTATTTTCTGCCCAGGCCAGGAGCTGATTTAATGTTGACAGGCCTCTCAAAGTTCCAGGTCAGTGAAGACGTGAGAAATTCACCTGAGAGGCAAGGACGAAATTATTTATTTGGAGAAAGTAGGAACCCAAGCAGGATAATTTTTAATCAGATGAAAGGAATGTGGAAAGAAGCAAAAGATGGTCTACAAGTTGGACATTTTAAAAATACGGTTAGAATATTTTAGAAAGTTCACCTCATGATGATAATAGAGCTGAGCACATATTCCACATGCTGTGCACCTGTGTCCCACTGAAAACCCCTGTAATTTAAAAGTGATATTTACCGACCAGCATAACCCTCGGTGGATTTGTCAGTTTTCTGACAGGATTAAGAAAAATGAGAGAAAAGCCATCAAACTTTTGATGAAGGTAGATGAATTCATACCTACAATGAGACAAGCGAAGGCAGGGTGAAGACAGTAATGCTCTGTGGCGCAGACAAGTGAAGGCTCGTGTGCGCTGTCTTCAGCTTTGTCTGATAAGATGCCTCAGGCATGCCACCCGAGATGACCACTGGGCCACAGTGCACTTACAGAAGATGGAGCCATTCACTGGGAAAGTCATGTAAGATCGCGTAATAATGGAATTAGGAGGGAAAATTGCAAGAGCGGTTTTATTAGTCATCTTATTTCATATACATTGCCTGCTTAATGATATTTTAGGTTTCCTTTCTTTGTAAAATTTGGAACAAAAAACCATGGCACTGTTTCTAAAATGTTACTGATGCAATGAACATTTTTCGTTGCTTTTTTCATACAGAAGGTATGGAAACCTTCATGCCATTTCCAGAGGCTGAGAAAGATAGTATCCTAACCTACCAAAACATTACATTGCTTTTAGCCGGCACCATTTAGCTGTGGAAGACTCGTAAAGTAGTACTCTGTTTGCAGCCCTGTTATTAACTGTCAGTATTCTTAAATCACCTTAATAATAAACAGAAAGCTGAAACAGTATTATAAGCAGAAATTATAATGTGGAGAGCAGTGGTTTGGTGATCCTTTCAATTACCCATCTTTATCAGTAAGATTTTAAAAATATCTTCTACATGATTATTTTTAAAATGCTAACTTTAGGATATCTGAAAAGTAAAATATATATATATTACTTTATAAAATACATAAAAGGTAGATATCTAATTATATAAGCTCACCACCCAGAGTTAACCATGATGACCTTTTTAGAGTATTTCCTTCCTTTACACTGTGTTGCTGTGTTTGTTCATTTTATTTTACAGGGCTGGCATTATACTGAATATACTGAGTAACTCACTTTTAAAAACCATATTGTGAGCATTGTTTTGTGTCACTGAAGTTCTCAAAATCCCTGCGTTTAATGGCTACATACTATACCATTGAACAGATGCATTGTTTTCTTAGCTATTTCTCTGTTGTTGGACGTTCAGACTGTTTCTAATGTTTTGTTATTTAAATTACCTCATAATAAGAATCTATACACACATTTTTTTTGTCTTAATGGCCATTTCCTTTAGATGAGTTCCTGGAAGCACAATCATCAGGTTAGAGAGTATAGATATTATTAGATTATAGGTTCTTGATAGATACCTTTCTAGAAAAGCTGCCCGGCGTACACTCACCCCAGAGTAGCCTTGAGTCTCAAAGATTTTTTTTGTACTGATGGTGATCCTTTTAATGCTATTGCTGCTGTAGTTGTTTTGCTTATGTTGCATCCAGATTTTTCTTGTGCAGCTACACTCGGAGGTAAGATCAGTGTATGGCAGTGGGCCTTAACTTTGAGGGCCGTGATTTATTTAAGAATCTCATGCCCGGCCAGCGTGGCTCAGCGGTTGAGCACCGGCCTAGGATCCAGGAGATCGGGTTCGATTCCCGGTCAGGGCACATGCCCGGGTTGCGCGCTCGATCCCCAGCCTGGGGTGTGGAGGCAGCCCATCAATGACTCTCATCATTCTCCCTCTCCCTTCCTCTCTCTGAAATCAATCAAGACATATTAAAAAAAAAAAAGAATCTCAGGGAAATTGTGATCCCCTCCCCTCTGAAAAGTGAGCATACTGACAATGAAAACCGTGACATATTTTAAGGGAACTGTGGACAGTCCTTCCTTCAAATGTTGTTGCTCAGGTGATGCTAAATGCTTTACGTGGATTATTTCATTTAATCCTCACAATCTGGGGCTTCCCAGGAGGAAAGTAGCTTGCTCAATTGGCCTGACTGTTGAATAGTAAAGCTGAGATTCACCCCACAACCTGTTCTCTCTTTTCTGTGAAATTACACCACCTCGGGGATAAGAAACCTTTGTCTTTATCTTTTTTCCAGGTTACTTTGTCCAGATTTTTCCAGCCATAGTCATGCTGGCTTCCTAGAGTCTAATGGGACAGTTTGCCATATTTTTTCTATGTTCTGGATCTGTTTCTGAAGCATGAGACTTTCTGTTTCTTAAAAGTACAAGTGAGTTCACTGCTAGGAAGCTTCTAGCCTAGAACCTTCCAAGAGGAAGCTTTTTCATAACCTTTTCAATTCCTTGTATGCATATCAGGTTTCTTTTTTTGTTATATTGAGTTGATATTTATAATACATCGCTACAATAACTACCCATTTCCTTAATTGTCTTTTTCACATTCTTTCGCACAGAGTTGTATATAATATTCCTTTATTATTAGCATGCCCCTTTCATTCCCCGTTTTGTCTGTGATCTTTCTTTTCTCTCGATTGCCTTTGCTCAAGCTTTGCCTTCTTCCATATTGATTTGTTATTGTATTTTGTTTTGGTTTTGTGAGCGCCACAAATATGCTTTGATTAATTGTTCCTGTTTTTATACTTTTTATTTCTGTTTTTAATTGTATTTATTCTCCTGTGTTTCTTAGAGTGTGGCTGTGTTGGCACTGTTGTTGTTCTTAACTTTCTAATGGTTAGAGTATTTGTTATCCCATGTCCGGTGTGTAGTGTTCTGATTTTTTTTTATTTTTAAGTTGGCTTATTTGGAGTTTTTCTTTCCTCCTTGGCCCACTGATTATTTAGGAAAGGATTTTTAATTTTTATATGTTTACGTTTTTGGATAGTAGAATCCTAAAGTTAATTCCTTTAAGAGGTTTAACCATTGTAGGAAGAAATGAACATGGATTGAGAAGAGAAACCTAAATTTATACTTTAATTCCATTCATTTCAACAAATATTTATTGATTGCCCACTGTGTTCCAAGAGCTATGCCAGGTAGTGGGAATATAACAGTGAAAAGGTAGAACTAATCTCCTTTGTCATGAAAATGTTAGTCTAGTAGATAATACAGACAGGTATACAAACAAGTGTAGGAAATATAAGAGATTTAACTAAAAAACTAATAAGACAACTAATTATGATCCAGCTCCAAGATCCCATCAAAACTAAACAGAAAATAACAATTTAAATGATGAAATCGAAAATTTGAACAGACAGGTTGCTGGTAGGAGATTGAATCAGTAATCAAAAAAACTCCCAACAGACAAAAGTACAGGACCAGATGGCTTCACTGGTGAATTCTGCTAAATATTCCGAGAATAATTAATAACAATCCTTCTCAAACTCTTCCAAAAAATAAAAGAGGAGGTCACTGTTTTAAACCCATTCATGAGGCCAGCATTATTCTGATACCAAAACCAGGCAAGGATGCCACAAGAAAAGACAATTAAGGCCAGTATTCCTGATGAAAATAGATGTCAGAATCTTCAACAAAATATTAGCAAATCAAATTCAACAGTACATTTGAAAGAATCATATACTATCATCAAGTAGGATTTATTCCAGGGATACAAGGATGGTTCAACATTCACAAGTAAGTCAGTGAGATATATACCACAGTAACAAAGCGGAGGGTACACGTCATCTGAACTCAGCAGAAGCAGAATGATCATTTGACAATATTCAACAATCATTTATGATAAAAACTCTCAGTGAAGTGGGAGTAGAAAGAACATACCACAGTATAATGAAGACCATATGTAACAGGCCCACAGCTAGTATCATAAGCAGTGATGCAAAGCTGGAAGCTTTTGTTCTACGATCAGGAACAAAACAAGGATGTCCCTCTCCTGCCACTTTTATTCAGCATAGTATTGGAAGACCTCGCCAGAGCAGTCAGGCAAGAAAAATAAATAAAAAGGGAAGGAGTAAAATTGTCACCAGTCACAGATTACATGATATTATATGTAGAAAACTCTAAATATTCCATCAAAAAGACTATTAGAACTAATCAGCAAATACAGTAAAATCACAGGGATATATTCAGTACACAAATATCTATTCTGTTTCTATACATTAATAACAAACTGTCAGAAAGAGAAACTAAAACTATAATCCCATCTACAATTGCATCAGAAAGAATACAATACCTAGAAATAAATTTAACTGCGGAAGTGAAAGATCTATATACAGATGCTTCTCAACCTATGTCCCAGTAAACCTATCATAAGTTCAAAGTAGCAGCTTAGCCTAGCCCACCTTAAATGTGCTCCATCACTTCCATTAGGCTGCAGTTGGGCACAATCATCTACCACAGTGGATACACTGTAGAGTGTCATTGTTGACCCTGGCCGACTGGGACTGCAGCTCACTGCCCCTGCCCGGCATTGTGAGAGAGTACTTACCGTGCCACATAAGCTAGCCCTGGTAAATATCAAAATTCAGAATTCAAAGTACAGTTTTACATCACTTTCACAATCCTAAGTCAAACTAATGTAAGTCAGGGATCATCTGTATTAAAAACTACAAGACATTAATGAAGAAATTAAAGAAGAAATCAATAGAAAGATGTTACATGCTTATAGATTAGAAAAATCAATATTGTTAAAACATCCGTAAACACAGACTATAGTGTGGAGAAGGCCCCGAGGAAAAGGGGGCAGATGCTGGGGGGAGGGGATCAATGGGGGGAAAAGGGGGACATCTGTGATACTTTCAACAATAAAGAGAAATTTTTTAAAAGACAAAAACATCCATACTACCCATAGCAATTTACATGTTCAGTGCAGTCCCTATCAAAATTCCAAAGGCACTTTTCATGGTAATCCTAAATTTATATGGAACCATTAAAGATCCTGAATAGCCAAAGCTATCTTGAGAGAAAAGAATAAAGCTGGAGGCATCGTGCTCCCTGATTTTAAACCATATCACAAAGCTGTAGTAATTAAAACAGTATTAGCATAAAAACAGATACAGAGATCAATGGAACAGAATAGAGAGCCCAGAAATAAACCCACACAATTAATTTACATAACAGGAGTCAAGCCTATGCAATGGAGAAAGGACAGTCTCTTCAATAAATTGCATTGGGAAAACTGGACAACTGTCTTACACCATACTCAAAAATTAACTTAAAATGGATTAAAGACTGGAAGTAAGACCTACTATCATGAAACTCCTAGAAGAAAATATTGGCAGGAGACTCCTTGGCATAGGTCTTGGTAGTGATATTTTAAGTCTGACACAAAAAGCAAAAGCAAAAATAAACAAGTGGGGAACGTAGCAAACTAAAATACTGCACAGCAAAGGAAACCATTAACAAAATACCATAGCAACCTGATGAATGGGAGAAAATACTTGCAAGTCATATACCTGATAAGGGGCAGCTAATATCCAAAATAGTTAAAAGAACTGATACAACTCAACAGCAATAGACAAACAACCCAATTTTTAAAATGGGCAGATCTAGGCATTTTTCCAAAGAAGACAGAGATGGCTACCCAGGTGCATGAAAAGCTGCTCAACATCACTACTCATCAGGGAAATGCAAGTCAAAACCACAGTGAGATTCACCTTGCCCCTGCCAACATGGCTATTGTCAAAAAACAAGAAATGAGTGTTGATGATGATGTAGGGAAAAGAGAACCCTGTGCACTGTTGGTAGGGATGTAAATTGGCGCGGCCACTATGGAAAACAGTATGGAGGTTCCTCAAAAAATCACAAATAGAACTACCACATGATTCAGCAGCCCCACTTCTGGGTATTTATCCGAAGAAAATGAAAACAGTAATTGGAAAAGGTACATGCAGCTCCATGTTCATTGCAACATCATTAATAATAGCAGGATATGGAAACGACCTCCGCGCCCATCCACAGATGAACGGATAAAAATGTGATACACACACACAATAGAATACTGTGCAGCCAGAAAAAGATGAAATCTTGCCATTTGCAACAACGTGGAGGTTCCTTGAGGTGGAATAAGTCAGACAGAGAAAGACAAATTGGTGGGTGCCAGAGGCAGGAGTGGGGGTGTGCGGGACAAATGAGTGCAGGGGATCAAAAGGTAAAAAGAAAAAAACCCCGGGGAGGTAAGAGGCGGTAATACATGGAACAATATTAGCCTGAGTTAATTGTTGAAACTAAGTGCTATGAAATTAGGTTCATTATACTCTTCTTAGAAAACAAACAAACCAAAAAAACACACCCAGAAACCTCCAGGGTTTATACTGTAGCTTATAGAATTTGGTTTACACCAGGAGTGTCTGAGCTATTTGGGGGGAGAAGCTGCACCACATGACAAAACAAGCTATATATAGCTTTTTTGGGGATCCCTGAAGAGACCTGATAAAGAATTATTTTGACAGCAAAGACTGTTTAAAACTAAACTAGCAATTAAAGAAAGTTGTATAACCACTTTTTTTTTTTAAGATTTTAGAAAATACATAGATGACTTAAGTAAGAAGCTAGACCTAGAGATACCCTCAGGCTGTTTTCTATAAAAACGACACCGTCATTCTCTGGAATTTTTTTAAATCAAAATTATAAATTAGTTTCTATTAACTCTAGCTTCCCTTCTTTCTTCACTGCTATAACACGTTAGTAGTAGAAAAAATTAACATTTCTAACTTTTCTGTCTTCTACCATCTATCTCTGTTTTTTTTCTTTAATACAGAATACATTTATTTGTTTTTCTGACTGACATAGATAAAATAAACAATTTTAGGATAAGTAATAAATATAATAGAAAAATATCTTTCACAGGAGAAACAAAGCAAATATATATACATACAAATAAATTTAACAAGAAATGTATAAGATCTTGTGACTAAACTGAGTTTTTCAAAGAATATAAAAGATATATTGAAATTGTAAGACACAGCACATTCCCCGATAAGACAATTTAACATAATGATAATGTCAGCTCTCCCCATATTGTTTTATGGAGTCAATATCATCTTAATCAAAAGCCCCAACAGGGTTTTTTGATAAATTTTACTGCAAAAACCAGTAAACACTTCAATATGATGAATGTCATGGTAAACAACGTTAAAAGATAACCAGGAAAAAATAGCTGCAATAATTGTAATTCAGTAATTGTAATTCAACAGAGAAATGGGCAAAGGCATTCAATACATATATGAAAGGTGTTCCATCTCACTGGCAATTAGCAAAATTATAGTTACAGCAAAAAATATGTATTCATCTTTTCTGCTGGCAAATGTGGTTTTTTTCCATCGATAATATACAGTGTTGTTGAGTATAGGAAAGAAAACCCTCATGTACTAAGTGGGAACATATCAATTGATAAAGCCATTTTGGAGGGCAATTTAGTTGTATACATGAAAATCATAAATGTAAATATTCTTCCTTCAACCTAGTAATTCCACTTAGACAAATGCTCACCCATGTGTCCAAAGAGATTGTTGTTGTTAATAGCCAAAAATTGGAAACAAGCCAAATGTCTATTAATGGGAAAGGAGTTAAGCAAATTTTCACATATTCATTATAGAGCCTCCTGTGCACTCATTTAGAAGAATAAAGCAGGGCTTTATGTGGCAACTTTCTCCTGAGAGCCGTGGGGAATCATTGCAGTGTTTTAAGTGGAGGTGTGACATGACCAGGCTTGAATTTTGAAAATCTCTCTCTCTAAATGGATTATGGGAAATGAACCAGAGAGACATAAAATAGAGGCAAGAATTCCATTACATTCGGCTGCTAATCCAGTCAAGCATTGATGGTGGCCCCATGATATGGCTGAGCCGAAACTTGTTACACAACCAGAAATAAATGCTCTTATGTGGCAATAGAGTTTTGCATTGTATTTTAAAGTATATTTGTTGGGCAGCTCCTTGGTACAAAGCACTTTCCTAGGCAAGGATGATAAAACAGGTTTCCTGAATGTAAAATCTATTTACTAAACAGTTAAAATTATAATTCTATTCATTTCATTAAGTTTGCTTTCCAAATGAGGCCTTTCACCTCCCTTATTTGAAACAATGGAGCTCATCTAGGTAACCATGCTAGTTTTTTTGGGTGACTCTCAGGAAGCTCAGAGACAAATTCAACGCTCAACTGCAATGACCACATAGCTTAGGTTTAGAGTATACAGTAGTCCCCCCTTATCCACAGGTGGTAATTCTAAGACTCCCAGTGGACCCCTGAAATTGAAATTGAGGATGGTACCAAACCATATATACACATACCTATGATAAAGTCTAATTTATAAATTAGGCACAGTAAGAATTTAACTTGGGGTTTCTTTTGAAAGGCCAGACAGTGGAACAGAGCAGGGAAGAGGCTGGCATCTAAAGCGATGTGCAAATATGGCAAACATACTAAATATGCAACTCATGTCCCAGTGGTGAAATTTTTAATCTGCTTGGACTGTTTTTTGTTTTGTTCTGGTAAGTTATAGTCTGAAGAAAGGAGTAGGAAATACTGCTTTGAATCCACATGTGTAGGTAGCCGCTGTGCTTGAAGGATGACACATGCGCTGGGATGTGAGAGCTTATGCACAGGACAGCTGAGCAGGGGTCTTCCTGCCCTGAGTCTGAAAATGTCTTCACAGGATGGAAGTTCATTTCTGGAAAGCAATTCTCAGTCCCCTACTATTAGAGAAGAATTATGATTTACAAATCCACAACTCTGCTGTTCAATGAATTATTTATATAAGCAGTGTTTCTCCTTCTTAAGTTGGAATCATACTGAACTGTGCGTCTTTGGACTTTGGGGAACTCTCAGTTAATTTAGGTAGAGTTGGACAAAGTGAAAATCTGTAAAATACTGCATTGTTTCTAAAGTTAGGTCTCTTCCCTTCTACTTTTGAAGGGTTTTTCCCCTCCACTTTAATATACTAGCTTATTTCCATTTTTATGATAGTTTTTATACATCATGATAATTATTTTTTGATAAATTGAGCATCACCCACTTACACATACACAAAGACTTTATTTTGTAGAGAATATATATGCTATCAAATACAAGGAAGAACTGGTCTAGTGTGTAATGATTATGAATTTTTCATAATTTCATTTAACAGTAATTCTGTTTAAAAACTTCAATTTATATGATCTTTTTACCCTCTTTCCATTAACTACTTAAAATGAATACATGAGGATAGTAGGTGTTTTGAACAAAACCAAAGCACTTGATTTACAAAATGAAAAGCTTGGTTTAAAGAGTATGATATGATATTCAACCTGGCTAGGTAGTATTTAAGGTTCTCAACTGATTTTTTTTTTTAGCAAAGAGATTTATTTATTTATTTTTCATTCTCACCCGAGGATTTTTATTTTTAATTGATTTTAGAGGGAGAGGAAAGGAGAGGGGGAGAGAGAAACATTGATCGACTGCATCCTGTACGCACCCCGAGCAGGAATTGAACCCAAAACCTGGGTATATGCCCTTACTGGGAACTGAGCCCGTGACCTTTAGGTGTATTGGACGACACTCCAACCAACTGAGCCACACCAGCCAGGGCTGGAGTAATCACTTATTTTTGATAAAAAGAAAAAATTTCTCAAAGCCTAGCAGCCTAACCAGAAATGTTGAATTAACCAATGTGAGAAGTAAAATTTTTAAATGTATTCTGTAGTATTTTAGCTGATATTTTTATATATGTTTCTTTAATTCTAAGATAGCTGTATATGCTTTCCCTGTTTGATAGATGGTAAAAGTGAGTAGCTGTCCGAATAAAAGTCAGTCTCACTTGAACTCAGCCTATCTTAGCATCCTTTGATACTTGTTTGGTCTGTCAACTAAATAAGAAAATGTGACTTACAGGATAGTAGCAGCCAGTGTGGAGAGAGGTCAGCAGAGAGGGTGAGAAATGGCGATTCAAAGACAATCATCCAGCACCCAAGGCCAGGGCGGTGTACTGGGAAAAGAGTAAGATGAGAGAGAAAAGGACAGTCACAAAATTACATTTCTTATCATCATTCTGAACCGGATGACAGGGGTTATATATTGAAGGGTCTTTTATAAGATAAAACTCTTGCACAAAGCCAGTGCCTATTGTTTCTGTGTAAAATCCTTCAGCACTTACGTTGTAGTTCCGCTGAAAGTGGAGAAAACGTGGCTGTGCTGTCGCTCTGAAGTGAGGAGTGAGGGCGAATGGGGCCGGAATAGAAACACTGCCTGCAGAAGGCTTATCAGTTGCCCTGAATCAGCAGCTCATTATCATGAACTTGCTCGTTAATAGTCAGATGTTTCCCTCATTGACCAGTTTAACAGTCTGGGGCTTTACTTAACCTCAAGACTAATGCTCAAGAAATCACCCACTGAACTGAAGATGCTTAGTTCGGGGCAAGTAGTTCCCCGCAGGCATTTCCCCTGTGTTTTCTAGGAAATGCTCGCATTGAGAGATGTATCTTAATATACTTAGCATTACATTTATTTTATATTTTTTTACTTCCTGTCTTTCTGGCAAGCTCAAGAATTTGGAAATAATCATTTCCAAATAGCAATATATCTTTGTATTTGTTTAAAAACAGAAATAAAATTTTTGTGACTGAATATTTTAAGCTATTAACTATCAGCTTCAAAAAACAGCATTTTTAATTTGCTGCACTAGTCACTGTCTGTGTATACATAAAGTAGTAGATTTCTGTCACTCTGAATCTTAGAACTTTTTAAAAATGAAATCACTCTACTTCACCATTATAAACTATGTAACCGTGGCTAAGAGTACCTCCGTGGGCTTAGTTTTCCTATCTGTGGAGTAAGGATAAGCCAGTACCTACCCCGTAGGGTGTTTGGTGAAGAAATAAATAAACCATTTTATCACGGGAACATAGCCAAGGTGGTTCATAGAAGTAAGTAGTAGAATCAGGTTTTCTCCATCTGGTGCTTGAGCTTTCTCATGAATCCTTCCCACCCACCGAGCCACCACCACCATTACTTGAAACACTAAATTTGCAGCCTTTAAGTTTTATATCACTTGCCAGTCCCGTGGTACCAAAGACTATATCAGCTGGGATACACCAATAGCATGGTCAAGCGGGCTGTTCACAGCTCGAAAAGTGTTTAGAAGCAAGTGGACGTTAGCTGCTGGCCCAGCTGTAATGACCTGACCTCGCCGGTTTCTAGGAAGCCTCACCAGCCTGAGGTACCTGTTAAGGAAACTGGTGTAGCATTTTAGAGTTTAAACTTCCTTCCCAAGTACTTTTTGCCGGGTTGTAAATGGTCCCTGGGGCTCTCAACTTTGCTTTATGAATTTTTATTCAGCTTGTGTATCCCAGAAAGGGAACTAGTACATCTCTTGAAGAACCTCCCGCGGTTTTGTCTTCCGTGGTTTGGTAAGCCAGCAGGTATCACACATCTGACTTCCTTTTCCCCACATCTCCTAATTTCTGTGAAAGTCCAGTGCATCCTCATATTGATGAAGTCAGTTTAGAAATCAAATCACAAAAAGTATATGTTGATTTTTTTAAGACAGTTTTCTTCATCTGCGTTTTGCATGAGCAGTTTTGTATCTGATGTCATAACCTAGCACAAATCAGAGGACTCTGGGTGACTATTTTGAGGAAATGTTTTATTTTCCTCCTTTCTCTATTGGTCAGTGAATGATGATCATGAAAATCCCTCTTCCATTCCCCACCTTTTCCTGCTTAACTGTGTTGTGTGATTATTACACGGCTTCTTTTTTCCTCTTAGGAGCTCCTTTTGTGCTTTATACCAGACACAGAGTGGCAGAAAAGTGGTGCAGCATTGCGTGCTGCACAGAACACTAGGCCGGGAGCGATGTCTAACTCACAGAGTAGCCTTGAGCGGGTAACCTGAATTCTCTATGTTCTTCATCTGTGAGTTGGGAACAACAAACGTGTATGTAAAGATGAAAAATAAGGGACTTGCCAGGCCAGGCGTGGCTCAGCAGTTGAGCATCACCTAGGATCCAGGAGATCGCGGTTAGATTCCTGGTCAGGCCCAAGCCCGGGTTGTGGGCTTGATCTCCAGTAGGGGGCGTGCAGGAGGCAGCTGATCAATGACTCTCATCATTGATGTTTCTATCTATCTCTCTTCCTCTCCCTTCCTCTCTGTGAAATCAATAAAGACATATTTTTTTAAAAAAAGGGGGGGACAGAGTGGTACATTTGTTAACATTAATGAACCCACATTGACACCTCAGTGAGGGGAGGCTGGGCATGTATAGAGACCAGGAGATAAATGGGAAATCTCTGCACCCTCCTCTCAATTTTGTTTTGAACTTAAAATTGCTCTAAAACATAGCCTTTGATAAAAAGTAAGCAAATTACTATGTGAAATAAGATTATTACCACTGATGTTTGTTATGAAGGTGGTAACAAACCAAAAAAAAATGCATTTCTTCTATGCCCCTTAGGAGAAATTATAAAATTAAATCCTTTGAGAATAACCTCACTGATGATTTTATTCCAATTTGGCAATTTTTCAAAAAATATCAAGGCATGATACTATGAGTACAAAAATATAACTATATACTTGTTAAAAAGAGCTGGTTCTTTCATTCATTTATTCAGCAAATATTTATTGAAAACCTACTGTGAGCCACGCATGGTGTTCAGCACTAGGGATATAGCTACAAATAAAAGAAACAAAATCTCCACTCTCATAGAATTTAGAATCTTATGAGCTTTCATCCAGGTTGTTTCCCTTAAAATATTTTAAGGTATCAGCTTGCTCGAGGTAAATCGGCTATTTTGCCCTGGTGCAGTGTCAGGCTAGGGACTGTTCTTAAACATCACACCATCCTATGTACCATTCAGTGACAGAGAATCATTGTCTATTGTGCTTCTGATATGTTAATGAAGTTCTCATTTACAAATAACTGTTTAATCTGTAATTAAAATCTGGAAGCTCTCTTAAAAATGCAGTTAAAATGCACATTCACTGGCCTGCTGTATTGAATATGCAATTGCAGAACATTAAGAAAGGCATATCCTGTTTATCACTGTTAATGAATCTTTCACCCTGGTCCCACTGTAAGCCCTTGATGGTATTCGTGTCATCCATCCTGTCCGTATGCTTCCAAAAGCAGTAACTGTTCTTGGGTCTGTGTGTGCCTAAGTATAAAATAAAATCTGTAGGGTATTTTTATTTAATCACATATAAGCAACTTTAAAAAAAAACAAAAAACATTATTGTCATATCCTCATTAAGATGACGAGCCCCTGACCATATCCGAATGTTTGCTTAGGAATCTGAAATTCATGTATGCAAAAGGAATTTTTCTTATCCTTTTGAAAGAAGAATGATAAATATTTATACACCCTTAACTCTTTCAGGCAGGCGCAGGATCATATTTTAGAAATGACAAGAAGCTGCTCAGGGTTTTTTTTCCAGCATGATTCATCTTCCCAATAGCTACTGAAAAAATGAATTGTAGATTTATCAATATTGGCCATTTCCTTCTTTCTCCCCATTAAATATGCTTTGTCTTACTTCTCTGAAATCCTTTTGAGTCATGGCTTTGAAAGGGGAGCACAAGAGTTATCTGTGCTTTTCAGGCAAGATTCCTCCAGGGACGGCGGTCCAGCAGGACTGCCGAGCGTGCTCCTTGAGGCCACGCCACCTTCTTCCCGCAGCCGTCCACTTTGTGAGCTGTTGAGCAACGACCTAGTCTCTACGCACATCCGTAGTGTTGCTTTCTAAAGGTTACTCCTGTTTCCAGGCAGTAATTGGGTAGAGCCCCAAGACAGTTTCCTACCTCAAATTAAAATTTTCTCCTGACTACTTGAATCAAGATACCCAGTGGTAATGTTGAAGTCGTGAATGTGTTTCAGCTCACAGAGCTGTCTTCTGGTAGGAAGTGGAAGATGCCTGAAGTTTTTAAATTTACTCCTGGCGGCAGGAGGAGTGCTGTCCGCTGTATTTACCAATAGTAGTCAAGCTTTTCCAGCACGTACACTGACCCCAGAGGCTAGGTTATAATCTGAAGACAGCTCAAAACTCAAGCCCAGTAATTATTCTAATTATTTCTTTCAGACAGGTAAATTGAATCCCTGAAATGTTGCTCCTGTTCATTCTTTCATTCATCCTTGCTTTCGGCAACCATGGTTAATCCCAGACTGTGTCGGCTCCGGGAGTGAAAGGCAGGAACAGCGGTGATGAGACCAGTGACAGGCTGTGGGGCCAGCCCTAGCCCTGTTCTTGGGACCCCCCAGCCCCTGGTGGCGGAACCTCCCTTCCCACTGGGGGCCCTGAGTGTGCGCTGGGGGACACCTTGCTGGTCCTGCCTCCCGATGGAACTCTTAATTTAGAAACACAGGACATGTGAGTCTCGAGTGGCCTTATAGGTTATTGATTTCAAACTCCCCCTTTGTTCAGATGAGGAAAGTAGGGCCCCAAAGAGAAATGACTGGCTCGGAGTCAAAGAGCCAGTTAGTGGCAGAGGTAGAACTGAAGGCTTCTTGACTCCCTGATGAGTGCTCCTCAAGCTCTTCTCTTATTGGCTGAGGTTCTGTCTTAAACTGGAAGGAGATTGCACCAATGTACCCAGAAACCCTTATGTCAGACGTAAGGCCGTAGACTGAAAGATCTGTCACTGACTGGGGATTAAAATACAAAATTACTGTGCTTTACAATACAAAGCAGTATAGAATTTCTATTAATGTGGTACATTTGGATACTACTTTGGGTAAGACTTTGGGGTGGGGATAAGCAAGAAGTTAAAAAAAATTACAGTGTGATTTGCCTAGTAAACAGGAGTTCAGTAGGAGAGAGGATTAAAAGAAAATCCATTCTACTTATAGGATGGAAGGCAGAAACCCACTGGCTTTGCATGCTGAGTAGGTCACCACATAGAGGATGGCCTTTAGGGTTTGGGTGATGTCCCAGGTTTTATTTTAACTGTCTACTGCCACATGCAGAATACTTGTGGCATTAAAATGTTCCACACCAGGTCTCCAGTCCATCATGTTAAAGACTTGAATATTCTCAAGGTCTCTAAGTTCCTGCAATGCAGTAACTTTACAGCAGCTGGGAAAATCCAGACTTAATAGGCTCAGGAGGTTTTCCCAGTGAGTTGGCTCTTTTCTGCTGTTTAGTGTCGGTAACAATTGCAGAGGTTCCTGTCTGCATCTATAATAAACAAATTTTCCTAGAGCAACTTGAAGGCCTAGTAATGTTCAGGTTAAATAGGCTATGCAATATAGTGTTTGGCAGAATAGGCCTTTAAAAACAATCACAGCAGCCCTCATCACTGGATTCCCTTTGTTACTGATCAAAACTGTCGCTCAGAATTGAAAAGTATTTGGATTAAATAACTTCACTCTTTTCTCTCCCCTTCCTACTCAGTCCTTCCCCCAAGAGGATGGATATGAAAAGGGGACAGGATTACTCCACGCTTTCATCTGTCTTAGTAACCACCCTGGAAGAATGTTTTTTATTCTTGGTTTAAGTCAACTCTTTTATTCTTGGTTAAAATCTATACAAAAACTGCCCACGTGTTTACCTGCAAGATCAATTTTCTTTTGTTGAGTTTCATGTTTTCGCAATTTTCTATCATCAAGAAGAAATAGGGAGAGAGGATAGGTCCGAATCAAACTACTCCCATTAAATCGCATGATGTGTGTGTGTGTGTGTGTGTGTGTGTGTGTGTGTGCTCGCGCGCACTCACGGCTAATTACTGGTTGCAATAAAATTTCGTAGAATTTTAATTTAGCTTCATTAACTCTGAGACTGAAGTAATATAGTGTAAAAGGAGGAAAACAGAATAGGTGAAGTGAAGCATATAGATCAATTTTCTTTAAGTCAAGTCATTGTAGGGGGAAGTCGTATGCATTTTTTAGGTCATCGTTGCCATTTCTCACTATTATATGCCTATGAACTGCATAGCGGGACTTGTGTGTGCTTGAAGAAGCCGCATTTTCACAGCGGGGGAGGAGATCGGGATAAAGCGTTGAGATGCAGGTGCACAGTAACACAAGTGGGCTCTTCAGCCTGCAGCCTGAATGCCGGGCCAATAAAGCAGAAGCTCTCAAGCTGAGCTCTCAGGGTCTCCCAGAGCTAAGCCAAGAAGGGGGGGGGGGGGGAGAGCCAGAGAGAATCATTGTTATTCCGTCTTCTTTAATGAGATGTATTGCCCACCGCCCAAGGATTGTGGCAGTGCCTTTTGTTATGCTAATTAGACACCCTTAGAGCTTGGCTGTCTTTGATTTTGGCTTAATCCTTTCTGCTTCCTCAGCTTCAATCCCGACTGCAAATGGTCGGAAGATGGTGTGTACTGCACGGGCTGTTTATTGCTCACATCTAGCTGAGTTTTTTGGTAACAGGGTTGATAATGAAAATTTATCTTACCAAAGGCGGTACGTGTTTTGGACATTCTTTGGAGGCTTTTGAAGAAAGTGGATTTGCGAATAATCGATTTCTGCCTTTTTCGTTCCAAATGCCATTGTTTTTTATATGGTTGCTTTTGTAGCTACACAAAATGGGAAATGACAGATTGGAAAATTTAGATGTCCTCTCCTTGAATGCCTGGATTTTCCTAAAACTAACAAGCATGGTGACCATGGTTTAGCTTTTGGGGAGGCTGTGGTCATCCAGAAAGATGGAAGCAATAATTGAAAGGCCGAAAAAAATAATTTACCAATTCAAAATTCCTGCCTTTACAACGTATAGACATGTATGCATTCTTTCCTAAAATTAAAGTGTTACATTTCCATGATTACTGCAATTAAGAATAGTTTGTGATGAGTTTAAAAATATTTTTAAATGATAAATATGGTTCCTTCTAAATAGTGAAATGAGGGATTTCTGTTAAATCCTTAAAAACTAGATAGTAATGTTTTAGAGCAGCCTAATAGAAATACAGCATGAACCACGGCTATTTTTTTAATTTCCTGGTAGCTACACTACCAAAGTAAAAAGAAAGAAATGAAATTAATTTTAACAACATATTGCATTTAACCCAGTATATCAAAAGCACTGCAACATGTAATCAACATGAAGTTAGTTAGTGGTTTGCATCCTTCTATCCGTGTTCAGTTTTTTTGTTTTGTTTGTTTTTAAATATATCTTTATTGATTTCAGAGAGAGGAAAGGAGAGGGAGAGATAGAAACGTCAGTGATGAGAGAGTCATGGATCGGCTGCCTCCTGCACGCCCCCGACTGGGGATCGAGCCCGCAACCCGGGCATGTGCCCTGACCGGGAATCGAAGCCCAATCGCCTGGATCCTAGGTCAACGCTCAACCGCTGAGCCAGGCCCAGCCGGGCCATGTTCAGTTTCTGAGATCCAGTGTGTTTTATACTGGAGTATATTTGACAGCACGTCTCCATTGGGGTTTGCCACATGTTGTTGTTGGTAATTCTCACCTGAGGATATTTTCCACTGCTTTTCAGAGAGAGTAGAGGGAGGGAGAGAGAGAGAAACATTGATGTGAAAGAGACACTTCGATTGGTTGCCTCCGTCTCGAGCACCAACCAGGGCTGGGGATGGAGCCTGCAGCCGAGGTACGTGCCCTTGGCCAGAATCGAACCTGGGACCCTTCAGTCCATGGGCCGCCGCTCTAACCACTGAGCCAGATTGGCGAGGGCAGGATTTGCCACATTTGAAGTGCTCAGCAGCCACGTGCCTCTAGTGGCTATGTGCCGGATGGCGCAGGCTTAGAGTCAGTCAGTAACTCACTTGCCTAAAAACAGTTGACAAGGTAGCATCCATCTTTAATGTAAGGATAACTATTATGAGCTGTATGACTTTCACCACATCACTTAATCTCTAACTGGCCTTAGTCTTCTCATGTGTAAAATGATCTCTTCATTCCTCTCCCCTTGCCAGCTCTGAATTCATGATTCCAAAAAATTCACATTTAGAGGCCGGGTGAGCTAGAACTTATTCATACTCCTGTAATTTAATATTTGAAAAGGAGCCTTCTTTCGCCACAAAGAAAATTAGAAAATGCCCTCCATAGCACACCCACACCTTTCCTCCTCCAAATGTCTGAACCATTCTTTGAATTCGTCTGTGTTAGACTGTTTCGATGAAGCGTTCGGTGGTGTAGGAGACTGCAGGTACCCGGCTCTCAGCAGTCATCTCAGGGCTTTTGGACTGAGGGCTCTGAGCAAAAGCTGAGGACAATTGGCAAGTAATTACTATATTACTAGATTACATGAACACTAAATTTCTAAAACTCGGTCGTCTATCTTTCTCTTTGTAATCTGGCTCATTTATTGTGTCATCAGTGAAACAAAAATTCTAAAGACGCTTTCCAAGAAGGCAGTCTGTTCAGTAGTTCTGAGCTGTAAGTGTGGTCACCTTTCTACCTTGTTGAGAAGCTCATTAAAGGAGATTGGCCCAGCCCTGACCGCTGTGGCTCAGTGGTTAGAGCGTCCGCTCACACACCGAAGGGTCTTGAGTTCAATTCCCAGTCAAGGGCATGTGCTTGGGTTGCAGGTTCGATCCCCGGCCCTGGTCAGGGTGCATGCTGGAGGCAACCAATCAACGTGAGAAAAAGATCAGGAAGGTGGAAGTGATAGGGACAGTTGTTCCATCTTAGAATTTAACCTTTAATAAAAAAGTGTTCCACATACATAGTCCCATATTGACCCCACTTAGCCATTCCATTGATGGGAGCTCATGGATGATGCTGCTGGCAAGGTCTGGGCCACAGGACTTTGGACAGTTTTCAAGGCCGAGCGCCTTCCGGTGCTGCCTAGGTGTGCAGTTTCCCAGGTGTGGGAGAAGTCGATCAACGTGCCTGTGCCAGGCCTGTGATAAGGAAGGGCAGCTTGCTTGGGTTTGTTGAGAGAGAGTAGACCTCGTGTTATGTGTTCTTACAACAATTTTTAAAAATTCCACAAAAGCAGTGTAAGTAACCCTTAGAATGTTCTAGAATACCAAAAATGTACAGGCAGATCTTTAAGACTGGGCTGCTTTTTGAATTGGAAGTTCAGTCAGGACTCAGGGATAGATCTCCGATGCTGAAAAGGGATCAGGTTGGCAGTCGTTATGTAACTTTGCTGTTGAGAATTGAGAATTATTTTAACCAGATCAACAAAGCACCGTTAGTATACTTACCTGTTGGCTCCCAACCAGCTGGTGGAATAGCTTTGCTCTAAAGCATGGGATTTTGCCCCCAACTGAGGAGACTCCCCTGGGTTGTCTCTCTCTTACTGGGCTGAACATGTGGCTAGAAAAAATATTAGCCGGTGATTGAAGCAAACAGCACACTGGGCTGTTGCGAGAAGAAATGTCATAGTCTGACCTGATTCAGCGAGCCACCTTGGGTCTGGTCTTTCTATCTCGTGTCATTGCTTTGGGAGGAAGGACTTTAAAAAGGCAAATTATTTTTCAGTTTCCCTTCATGTTTACTTTATTTCTGAAATAGGAGGAAGGAGTCATAGGGCCACGAAGATATTCACGGCAATTAATAAATACATGTAGGTTAAATACCTAGGGGAACATGCTTTCTCTTTTGAATGTATTTAATAAGTGAAGCTGAAGAATGTGTTTTCTTTTAACACAGGAGATACTGTTTAAAATCTATTAAAAATCTAAGAGAATGTATTTTCTGTCATTGTTCAAAAGTCAGGTACAAGGCCAGCCCCGTTGACAATAAGCTGTCCAACATCTTCTCTCAAGAATCCTTAACTAAACCAGTAAACTGACAGCAGGCATTTGGAATACGATGGACTGCGAGTCTCATTACTTGTTTTCTGTGCTATCATCATTTTTGACACACATTCCTGTGTCATGGCCCTATTTCATTATTGAATGGCATTGTGGAGTAAGGATATTAAATTTTAATGTTATTGCTATTATTACTGTTGACTGTTTTTAGCATAAGTATGCCTGGTGCTTTAATTCCAGCTTTTGCAGGGCCAGAAAGCAGAAGTGTACATAAACAGTCAGGAAAATGACTGTATCCCCTGGAGACCCGGTATCGCCCGCTCTGCCTGTTGTGGATGGATCAAAATGGAAAGGTTATCATTTTCATTAGCCGAGAAAGAACAAGACCATACTTTTCTCCAAGTGTAATTACAGTGCTTCCCTGGCAACATTACACTGCAGTAATTAGTCTAAAGGTGTATGTGAGGGGCAGGCTTTTGCACAGACACTAGAAATATTATTTCAGAGCTTAAGGTCACAGCCTTGTGTTTAACATGTTCCAGGCAGCTTTGGGGGGGAAATAAAAAAAAACTAATTTGACTAGAACTAAAGAAAGGCATTTGACATTTCCCAGAGTCTTGCATTCAGAAACCAGTCAGGTAGAAAAAATTGTTTTTTATTATCTAGAATAAAACAACAACAACAACAACAAAAACACACAGCTGCAGAAGTAGCCTATCTTGTAGGATAAGCAGAGATAGAATTCAAGTTTATTAGGAACTTCATGTAAATAATTATGAGAGCTTTGATATGTGTGTTTTCATCTCCATTTTTTCCCTCAGGCAATTGGACAGAAAAATTAATTACTAGAAACTTTTTATAGGAAGCAAAATAATTTGTTTACCTTTTTGCAAGTGTTTTCAAGAAATAAATTATTTCTCTTATACCAGTCCTCAAATATACATCTGTCCTTTGTAAATGTATTTTGGGTGCTCTGTGCAGTTATATTGAAATATTGAACTCTAACCTAATCTAACCCTTCAGAGTAGAAATCGAATTGAAATTATTTTCCATGTCAGATTTTCTGTTTAAGGAAAACAAAAGTGAGAAAGGGAAAAAACAAAGAAGTAAAGAGAAAAGTAAACTTGATATAAAGTTTCTATTTATGAGTTTAAAAGAAACTTTTTGCATCTTCCAGTCTAAGGAGTACTTATACCAGGAACAGTTCTTCCTAGGTTAAAAGTGAAGGCCAAGATACTGTGATGTTTTTGTTTAATTTCAGTACTGTCTGCCTGTCTTGAACCAATTCTTTTTAGTTTCTCTCTGTAAATCCTTATATAGCCATGTAGGATATTGTTTGTTTTAGGACCCATGGGGAAATAGAGTGTACTCGAATGAGCATTCATTCAGCAACCAAATTCTGTTGGAAACCACTGCTTTTTAACGCTAGTGTGTTTCGTGTGTGTGTTATCTGGCCATATGGTTGGTTAGTGATGTTTCTCACAACGTCAGGCACTTGGGAAATTTTAAGCATAGATATGACACAAATAACACAGCTTAGCTGATTATGTAACAGTACTGAAAAATCTACCCAAAAATTGAATTTAAAAAACATTGCTTTTTGTTTGTCACAGATGTTTCTCTACTCAAGGAAGAGCCGTGCGCTGCAGAATTAGATCCGTGATGTTGTATGTTCTCTACAGCTAGCAATTAAATAGGAGACCGAGCGCAGGGAACGGCCCCAGACTTCCTTTTCTTCTCTCTGCCCCTGTGCAAATCCCTGCACATGGGGGACCTCAGTTTCCCCTCTGTGAAATAAGATTGCTAAGCCTCCTTCAGGTTTTTACCTACTTCGTCTAGTTAGGGGAATCGTGTCTTTATTGTCTGCCTTTGTGGTTTTAAAAAAAAGCATGAGAGCTTTTCTCATATTTTTTTCAACACGGCCTAGAAAGTTGTGCTGCCTTCATTCTTCCACAGCCAGGCCCTCAATCCCAGGGACTCCACGAGTCAGCAGTGACGCAAGGTCTGGGGGTGGCAGGCGTCCTGCACCTGCCCTCACTTCAGTGACCCGCTCTGTGAAATGGACAGGTGGTTTTACAAGGCTACTTTTATCATTTGTTTTCCATAAAATGTCTTTTTAAAGTCAGGTTAAAATGGACTAAATGGCCAGTGTGCTCAGTGGTTAGAGTGTCCACCTACACACTGAAAGGTCAAGGGTTCCATTCCTGGTCAAGGGCACAAGGCAACTACTCTAAGAGCAATGGTCCTCAGGTAAGGATTACTTTCTCCACTGACATTTGATGCATGAATTACAGAGTATGCCTAGCTTGTTAAAGCAGGTGTGCCAGGATTGACAGCCACTTCCAAAAGTCCCAACAGCTCAGCCCTGGATGGTGTGGCTCAGTTGGTTGGGCATCCTACCGTGCATGGAGGTCCATTCTGGTCAGGGCACATGCCAGGGTTGTGGTCTCGATCCCCAGTAGGGGGCCTGCAGGAGGCAGCAGATCCACGTTTCTCTCTCCCTTCCTCTGTCTCTAAAATCAGTAAAGACATTTTTTTTAAAGAAAAGTCCCAACAAATGTCCTGATGGTCAAACTTTGTCAATGGAAACTGAGTGTCCCATAGAAATGCTATAGCAGGGGGTTTTATTCCCACCCCAAGTTCTTAAACTCTAAAATGATGTAGAAATTAAATAAGCAACTATAAACTATATACTTATAAAGCAAATCAAAAGGAAAAGTGTGCCCTGGCTGGGTAGCTCAGTTGGTTAGAGCATCATCCCCAAAACCTGAAGGTTGGGGGTTTGATCCCCACGCAGGACACATTCAGGAAGCAACCAATGAATCCATAAATAAGCGGAACAACAAAATCAATCTCTCTCTCTCACATCAATAAATTAAAAAATAAATTTAAAAAAATTTTAAAGTAAAAGGGATATCTTTCATAGGATTATTTTAAAAGGTGGGGGTGGGGCTTCACTCCAAAGATTTTGACAGGCTTCTTCAGGTTCAGGTCACTCCATAGCTTTTTGAGAGACTTTGTAAATGTTTCTTGGTGGGTATTAAAGATTCCATTGCTACTTTAAGTGCAGCAAGAAAGCATCCAGTGATGACAGAGCGCTCTGAGCATACATTCGCCGTAAGAGAAAAGAGCCTGGATTTAGAGTGCCAGTTTCCTTCATCTGAAACCATGTGGGCATGCCAGTCCCTAGCCTACAGGTCTACTGATGATGGCTTAGAATTTTGAAAATGAAAGGGCCTTTAAATATTATAACCCACTTCCTCTTCTGCCCTACTCCTCTCTCCACCTGCTGTCACTTCTACCAAACTCATTTTTTTGACGAGGAATGTGAAGGCCCAAAATGTAGTCAAATCTCTTTTATCTTAAAAACAATCTGCCCAAACCCTGAGTCGTCCCGCCCTTCTGTGGAATTGGGTGTCTTGAGTACCCCTTCCTCTCGCCCAGGTTTTTGCCTGTTGAGTATGGTGTTAGCTGAGGGTTTGTTGTCTGCGGCCTCTGTTACGTTGAGATATGTTCCCTGTTCCCCTTTCTTGCTCCCCTTGACTCTCCCAGTTCTCTGAAAGCCACCTTCTAGGCCATCTTTGGGTTTATAGTTCCACTTTCATCTTAGTCATCTCTGCTGAACAGCCATATTGTGCTATTAGTCGCAAAATTTATAAAAACTGTTATTTCCAACCTCATACATTTGTAGGAGTTTGTTCATTTTAAAAATTACACGGCATTCTTTGTGTTCTGTTGTTCTGCGAGGGCTTGTCTTAAGCCAGTGATGGACACTTGCGTTCCTGTCAGTGGGTCCACTTGGGGAAGGTTCTGTCAGTGGTAGAGAGGTAGCCCTAGAAGCTTCTTCTCCAGGGAATATCAGAATGTCAGATGAGACAAGCCCGATCTCCATCATCTGGAAGACAGACCGATCTGATCACTTCCAGTGCATTATCTCTGCCATTAAAATAATACATGGCTGGGCGCTTGTTCTGTTGTCAAAGGATATATGTGGCCTTGTGTTTTCTTCCTCGGGCACCCTGCCTCTTTCCTCTTAAGCTGGGATTCTGTGCATTCGTAGGCAAATCTGGATGACTGCCCTAAACCTTGTTATTTGTAGGTCTTTAACCACATTGGGCTATCTTGTGGTGTTGAGGAGAAAACAGTTGGAAAGTATAGGGGGAGGTGGCTCATTAAAAAAAAAAAAGATGTGAGGTTTATTACGCGTGTCCTTGCCCATAGGTTTCCTCGTGTCACCGAGGCGGAGTTGCATCTTGCAGAGTTCCACCTGAACTCCCCCTTCCTCAGCATCACTGTTGCTTTTGAGGTTACTTGAAATAGCTGATTCTCTTAAGGGCTGTATTTTCAGGCCCTTCATTGTAACTTTATTCTTAAACAAATTTTGAGAAGAGCATTTATTACTTTTTGTTGGTATTTTTAGGGGGTGGGGGTAGATTGTAGCAGCTTTTGACCAAGGTTTTAGCTCCCTTATGCTCATTTTTGCCCAGTACTCTGAGGAGTTTTAAGAGCCTCACTGATGAGACAAAACATCCATGGCTGAGAGGGTGAAAGGGGTGACTGGAGAGCTGTTTCCACCGAAAATTACTGCACATAGCAGTTTTCCGAATCCCTTTGGTAAATAATAGTTAAATACTCACCTACAGATAGTTCTCTGAGGATCGATTGAAAGCCCTGCCCTCTACTGTATAAACACAGCAAGTCCTCTAACTCTGTGTGTATATTATCATTAGTATCTCCAGATAAAATAGAAGAGCCCCAGAACGATGGCTACCACTGTCCGCGTTAACTCTGACGAGACAAAAGCAGTAGCATTCGGCTTCAGTGTCTCTACAATCCCGTATTATTGTGAGATTAATTTCCCGAAAACTTGATGTTAGATGGAGTGTGATTGCAGATTTCCTTAAGCACCATCGACAGACACTTATCCTAAGTTATAAGCAACTCACACTGTGAAATGTATGCAAACACTCTAAGTTTTCTTGCACAAAAATATACTTGAGTGAAACCCAGCATTCGTCAGTCTTTTTTAATAAACAGAGCTCAAAGGAGAAGTTGGGGGAACTTTCTTTTGTTGCTACTTGATTTTTAAAAGAAATTAGTGTTGCAGGAACTATTATTGGTTTTGAGAGAATGAAATAAGTCTTTCATAAATATCATCCTAGAAACCCTACAACCTCTGGCTAAGGGGACTACATTTTGAATGAGATAATTTAAAAAAACAGTAAATTATGGTGTATTTAGGTATTGGCTTTGTATGTCGAAGAGGGTGGGGTTTTTTTAATTGTTAGGTGGTCTATTTAGTGCAGCTGTGTTTATGTTTCCTAAATGGGAATTGCCTGAACATGGTGGTAAGTCCCTACATAAGAGACTGGGGATTGCTTTTTCAAAACCTTCATGGCCATGTGCTTTAATATGGAGGGTTATATTTACCAGGTAGCAATGGCGAAAATAATTCTGGGCACAGTCATTCAACACAGCTGGTTTGCTGCATCAGACATTTTGATAACCTTGTAAAAATAAGTAATTGATACTTTAAATGTTACATTTCACAGTGGAATAAAACTTGGAAATGGTAGAATATTTTAGAATAGTCGCATTTCTTTATCCCATGTTTTGTGTGATTTAACTTCTCAGTTATTAAAAATGCATGCTTAGATCATAAATGTAGATAAATGTAGATTGATCTAGTAGAGAATTAACAGTCCCATATTTTTGCTGTATTTCTCTTTAAAAATATTAATATGGGATCATGGCTGTAACATAGAAGAGACAGTTGCCTGTGACAGAGAAAATGTATGTGATAAGTAAACAGCTGTGTGAATTCATCGGTAATTTCAGAATAGTATGCGGAATGTTTAGGTGCACAGACTTAATGACTAGTTTTTGGAAGCATTTGCTTTAGTATTGCACCCCTCATAACTCAAATTAATGTTTATTACTACTCTTTCATATTGCCAAAATATTTTCATGAATTTGGATTTGAAGCAGCTTGTTCTGGCTTGTTTTGCAACTTTGTTTCAAGAAACAAAGTGATATTTAGAAGATTTTTATATCTCTTAGAAGCCTTAATTATCTTATGTTGAAGGAGGAAATAAGATCATGTTTTGTTTCATACTTATATAAGAAAATCAGACTTCATACTACACTCATTTTTATTACCAAATTGTTAATAATGTCTTTCATGACATTTGAATCCGTGATTCTTGTATTAGCTGTTAAGTAACTAGCAATTTAGAGCCTACTTTAAGTTCAAGAGGATGCTACTTACGGGGCGGGCAGTTATTTCGAATTCTCAGGTGTTTTCCCTCATCACCCCTCTCCCCCCTTCTCTTCCCAGATTGGTGAAAGACAGCAAGTGTTAGTAACAGAAGAATCTTTTGATTCCAAGTTTTACGTTGCACACAATCGATTCTATGAGCAGGTAAGAGATGCTTCTGTGTTCTTAACTTTTCTCCAGAATGAGAGAGAGTCCTGAAAGTAAGGCCATTTAAGCAAAAGGAACTTAGAAGTGGGGGAGGGCTGCAGAATCTTGTTGCAGCGAGTACAGCATCAAGCCGGCCGGGCCGACGCGGGGCTTCTCTCTGTGACTTGGTCTACAAAGCATTCTTCCCGAAGGAATACGTGTGTTTTAGCCCTCAGTAGCCTTTGACAGGGCCAGCCTTGGGCTTCCGGGGGATTGGAGCAGGCAGCTGTCCCTGCCAAAGCCCCCACAGCCTGGCCAAGTCGGGGGAAAGTGCTGTGCAGGGACAGGAAGGATGTCTGCGCGGGGAACATGGCGGGGAAGGGCAGGGATTTCCTGACGGTCAGGCCCTCAGACGGGTTCATTGGTTGGTTGGGGCTTTTTTAGTTTTGTTTGGTTTCAGTATTTGTTTTTTTAACTCCCACCTTGATAAAAATACTGGGAGCAAAGGGGAAAGAGCCTTGGATTCAGCTCAAATTGTGGGAACAGCTCTGGAGAGCAGTTAGGAGCCAGACCCTCTCCGAGGCCACCTGAGGGGCTTCTTTCCCTGCCCACCCGGGGGCTTCTTTCCCTGCCCACCCAGGGGGCTTCTTTCCCTGCCCACCCAGGGGCTTCTTTCCCTGCCCACCCAGGGGCTTCTTTCCCTGCCCACCCAGGGGCTTCTTTCCCTGCCCACCCAGGGGCTTCTTTCCCTGCCCACCCAGGGGCTTCTTTCCCTGCCCACCCGAGGGGCTTCTTTCCCTGTCCACTCAGGGGCTTCTTTCCCTGCCCACCCGAGGGGCTTCTTTCCCTGTCCACCCGAGGGGCTTCTTTCCCTGCCCACCCAGGGGCTTCTTTCCCTGCCCACCCGAGGGGCTTCTTTCCCTGCCCACCCGAGGGGCTTCTTTCCCTGCCCACCCAGGGGCTTCTTTCCCTGCCCACCTGAGGGGCTTCTTTCCCTGTCCACCTGAGGGGCTTCTTTCCCTGCCCACCTGAGGGGCTTCTTTCCCTGTCCACCTGAGGGGCTTCTTTCCCTGTCCACCCAGGGGCTTCTTTCCCTGCCCACCTGAGGGGCTTCTTTCCCTGTCCACCTGAGGGGCTTCTTTCCCTGCCCACCCGAGGGGCTTCTTTCCCTGTCCACCCAGGGGCTTCTTTCCCTGCCCACCCAGGGGGCTTCTTTCCCTGCCCACCCAGGGGCTTCTTTCCCTGCCCACCCAAGGGGCTTCTTTCCCTGCCCACCAAGCCGGCCTGCATTGCCTCCCCACAGCCAGACTCCGGTTCAGCATTCAGGACTCCACTTGCCTGGGAGGGAAAGCAATTCAATGTGACTGAAGAAAACAGTAAACCTCCTTCAGGGCATCGGGATGTAGAGATGGGATATGCCCGCTTAGGTGGGGGGCTTTCATGGGGACAGGGATTTCATGAGTCATTCTGGATTGTATCAAGATCAGATGGGTTTTCTTCCCTTTGGTCCCTTTCTCATCAAATAAAAAGTGAATTTTTTTTCTATGGGTCATGGCTGGAATTAGAGCTTGGGAAGGCTCTTAAGACCAGTGTGGGCAAGTCAGGTAGGGATGGTCAAGGGCGGCCACGTGTGCGTGTTAGAGAGCTGGGAAGCGGGAGCTGAAGAGCCTCCAGCACTGGTGTCCCACCAGGAGCCATCTCACTGGCCCCGGGTCCTCAGGAAGGCGGGGGAGCTTCTCAAGGCCCAGACTAAACAAGCCCTGCCCAGGACCGGTGGACACAGCAGCTGAGGAGGGATTTCCAACACGCGTGTTTGAGCTGAGCCTCTCCCCGCTTTTCCATCTCATTAATTGACTCCAGAGAGCCGTTTTCCTATTCAGGCCAACTTTCTGCTCAGCCCTGGGGAGGAGCTTGATTGTATTTTCGCTGCCTCTTCCCTCTCCTTTCTCTTGCCATCTGGGTTTTTGCCTCAGCGGGGAACTTTTTTCCCCTTCATTTTAAAGGCAATGGCATGCCTCATTAGCTGTTTCCTCCAATTTAAAGCAGCCAGGCTTTTTCCAATTATTAAAACCGGAGGGGGAAAAACACTGAGCCCTTCATTCACATCAAGGCAGCAGATCAAGGAGAGTTATTTTCCCCTAGAACCATACCAGATCTCCCCGGGACAGTTTACTCTAGAGATTTTCTCATTTTATAAAAACTGATTTAAAAGGGCTTTCATATTCTGATACTAAAGCTCTTTTAGTTCGTCTGCTTGCCATGAGTAATTCGCCACCCAGGTGACCTTCTTCTCCACTTTGATGAAGCAGCCTTCTCAGTGGTCATGAAAAGTGAAACGCAGAAAGGCAGGACCCACTCTTGCCTCTCAGAGAAACTGGCTGTGCAACTTCTCATCTGACCTTTTTGTCTCTACAACTAAGTATCAAAGATTTCATAGGAATTATTTTTCTAATGAGATGAGTTCCAGAAGTAAAGATTGTATCAAGATATCAAAGTATTGCTGGGTTAGAATTAGTCTCTTTATTTTGGATCCTAACTTTAAAAGATCGGCCAGTAGCTACAGTCCTGAAATAGAAGTGCAAGGGAGACGTAACGCATAGACTCCCTGCGAGTCCCAACGCAGGGGGGACATTTCCTCAAGGTAAACAAGCACCTTTATCCGAAACCTCTAGTGGAAAGAGACCATCTGTCAGTTTCCTGTGAACTGGCCAGAGTCCCCTTCAGAGTAGCTGATCCTACATGGAGGTGGGACTAACAAATACATGCGTTTATAACAGATCCAAAGAACTGAATGGCAACCAGTTAAAGGAGCCATTTACCTCCAAACACCCATGTTTGGGATATTCAAAAAGGCTTCTTTTAAATGTTCTTTCTTTTCCCCCAAAACACACGCTCATGCATGCACGCACACACATACGTACACGCAAACATGCAGGTCTTTATTTGAAGTGCCTACCCGAACCAGTACTCTGACAGCTAACTTGGAAGGTATTAAAAATAGGAGGCTTTCATCAGTGTTGTCTCGGTTTCCTTCATTGCATGGGGCAGCCAAGAGCAGAATATCAAAGGCCTGTCCAAAAGTGACTGGCTGCCGGCTGGGATTTCCCAGGTCTGCCTCCCACATGCCTGAGGACAGCGGGCGTCCTGCGATGGAGGAGCCCTGTCCGCAGCCGCCCTCCCAGAGTGCCCCCCTCCCGCTCGGTCCCCAGGTCCTGGAGCAGCTGGAAGGCAGAGCCCACTTGGGGTGGATCCCAGAATAGAAAAAGGACATTAGTGGACAGCTGAGGAATTCTGAATAAAGTATGGGCTTTAGTTAATAGTTGTATACCAAGAATGGCTCATGAAAAGTCTGTCAGGCTCATGTAAAATGTTTTCACAGGGAAACTGAGTATGGGGTCTACAGGACCTCTCTGTGTTCTCTTTGCAATAATTCTATAAATTTAAAACTGTTCTAAAATTAAAAGCTTATTTAAAAAATTAATCCTTCTGAAAATTTTTTTAAAGGTTTTAGTGCCAAAGAACCCCACATTCATGGGAAAAATGGTCGAAGTGGACATTTATGAATCCGGGAAGCACTTTATGAAAGGGCAGCCAGTAGCAGACGCCAGAGTATACACTCCATCCATCAGCAAACCGTTAGCAAAAGGAGAAGTCTCAGGTTTGACCGAGGTGAGTAGAAGACGCCCCCCTGCCTGCCAGCGAGGCCGCGCTCCTGCTGCCGTTCATAGTTCCCGCTGAGTGTCTGCGCGAGGCTGTAATCCTTCCCGACAGACTGAAATCGGAATTAGAAAGGTGCATTTTTGCTGATGCCTTTAGCTTTTTCTTCCTTCTCTGCCTGTTAAGGGAATGAGCTGTTTCTGCTTCTAGCCTAGAAGCTGAAGGCAAAAGCCATTATTTTCAGGTGAAAGATTTTACACCGAAGGCGATCAGATCCAGTATGTTTCTGTGTCAGTAGAACGGAAGGGGGTGGGGGAGACATCGTTTCTTGCTTTACGAAGCTGTTTATAATATAGTAAAAACCTACGTTAAACAGGCACTAAACCATGTCAGTATATGTGCTTATGGTGCCTTTCTCTAGGGCAGCAGTTTTCACCCTTTTCCATCTCGTGGCACACGTAAGCTAATTACTAAAATTCTGCGGCACACCAAAAAATGTGTTTTATGCCGATCTGACAAAAATAGTGGTATAATTTCAATTCATTCACACCGGACGGCTATTGTTGTGTTGGCTGTTGTCACTTTTTTATTTGACAAACTCAAGGAAAAGAGGTCAGTGCCCCTGACTAAGCAGTCAGGTGTTGCACGTTTTAAAAATTCTTGCGGCCCACCGGTCGAAAATCACCACTGCAGGGTGTTAGCTGAATATCTGCTTTAGTCATGTGGACTGAGAATTAAACATTTTTTTCTTTCTATAAAACAGTAACCTGACCACTATTTTATACCTTGGTAAATATGGCTGTTTGCCAAGTTCTCTCTTACATTTCATTGAGCCGCAGTTGTAAAAGCTGATGGAGTGTGAAATGAAAATGTGTATCACATTTCTAAGCATCATTGGATGTCCCTTCTCTAACACAATTGTTAAGCACTCCAAAAAGAGTGTATAGCAGCGACTTAACACACGGAAAAAAGATAAGTGGCACTCATCTGGCCATATAATTCCAGAATTGTTTTAATATGTGTATTATCTTTTCCCTCAGAATAAACTGCGAGGGCGTGGTAATTAAACTTTGGGAGCAGTGACAAAGAGGATACTATTATCTGTATTCTCACTTAGAATGGTGACACGCTCTGGTGTCCCAGCCTGAGTGATCCCTCCTGAGCTTGACAAGTGCATGTGAGGAATCCGCAGGCACAGCCATGACTGATAACGAATGACGTAGTCTCGCCTTTGTCCAAACCCCGCCAAGTGTGTCGTCCTGCTCGACCAGGAATCAACTCAAACACTTGATAAGCATGACCGTTAATGTTGGCTGTAATTTAAAAAAGAGATCATACTTGGGGTTAGGGTGGATGGCCAAGAGGGAACAGAGAAATCCAGCATTTAAAGTATATCGTAGAAATGTGGCTTCTACATCAGCAATTTTTAAAGGAAGTTAGATTATTTTTTGTTTTTCTACACAGTGTGTTTTACAAGCATAATTTTTAAATCGCTACAATAAAAATATCACAACAAATGGTAATAGTGGGCAAATTATTATTTCAAAGGCCGTGCCTGATTTAATTTCCTCGTGTATGCTTATTAAAAAGTATGGAGTTTTAAAACATCATCGTTCATAATGCAGAAATCGGGAAAAGTAGTATACCGTTTTATTAGTTTAACTACAGTGTCCTCTCTAGAAGAGCAGCCTATTAAATTCCACGGGGCAGCCTTTTCTAGTCTCTTCCTCCCTCCGGCCTATGAGGGGTGTTGTCCTCACCGACACCACTGGCCCTCCTCTGAGCGGGGATGGCCTGCAGTCCCAGGCGAAATGTTGGTGGGCTCAGTTGGCTGCTCGGCCTCCTGGGCCTCTAGGAACAGTCTTATAGCATTCATGAGGCCAGAAGGTCTGGAATATTGAATTAGGTGTTAACATTAAGAGAAATATCAGGCAAGTCTGTTATCAGCATTTGTGACTTCATATAAATTAAGGAACCCAGCTTGACACTTCATTATTTGTCGGTTTTAAAGATATGCCAAACTCAGGGTCGAAAAGCCTTCTTTGATGAATTTGTCCTGATGTTAAAATGTTTTGACTGATGATATGAATTAAAATAAATTAAGCAAGAAGAGAACAGCTTTCACATTTACAGGATTTAGAAGTAGATGGTAGAGGTTATAACCCTGTCTCATTTTGGGGCTCTTTGGACACTGATAAGGGGCTGGCACTCTTGAATGAAAACATCAGCTTCACTGTGTGGACGAACATGGCCTTGGGATCAGCTAGACCTGAGTTTGCATCTAGACTTGCTGGTTTACCCTGGGCACGTGGCTTCTGAGCATTAGTTTAGCCTGTTAAGTGGAAGCGATGATGTCTTTCTCATGTGGTTGTTGAAAGGAATACACTCAGTAGTGTATATAAGCCACCTAATCCTATTCCTGGAACATAGTCAACAGTTACTAAGGGGTCATTGTCCCTTTCCCTCAAATCTGGTCGCATCTAGAAAGATAAGACTCTGCAGATGACCTGGTACCAACAGTTTCGGTTTTGTGCTGTGCTGAGGAAGGGGAGGGGGTGGATTTCTCTATGGGGATAATCGATTCAGTGCTGTAGAACCAGTCCCACCAGAATTTCTCTCTCTGAATTTTCTAGGTGTTCCTGAGTTTTCTGGCATGATAACCTCCCCTGCACACTTTATAAAGAAATCTGGAAAGGCCATAGCATCTAGAGCAAAATACTGTGTTAAAATTTATTTTCTTTAGTGCACACATTTTCTTAATTGATAATTTATGATGATTCTTTAAGTATTTAGCCCCTGCTACTCTGGGCTTCTTTTGTCTCACTTTAGGCCCTGTTGATGTCTTTTGATAAGACTGGCAAGAGGTACAACAGACCATGAGGAGGGCACAGCCTGGGCAAGGGTCACGAGATCTGGACTATAGAATCCTGACACTTGCGGTGACAGATTTTGTGACCTTCTGTGCATCTCATAGGTTCCCTGGACCTCAGTTGTCTCTGAGGTTCTGTGATTGAAATATTTCATTTGACAAAAATGGATTGAATTCCTACCCTGTGGCAGGACTTTGAATTCTATAAATATTAATAGAAAACAGGCCTTGTATTTTCAAATAATAATAGGTATATGCCCATAACATGATGGAAAAGGAAAACCATAATAAAGGCAGAAGGTTACTGCCCTCTAAGAAATTATATTCTAGTGAAAACAACACATAGTGATATCTTTTTATGATTATTACTATTCCTCCTTTCAGTTTGGGTAGAGAATGGAGGAATAGAAGGACAGAACAGGACAGACAAGTGTAGTCTGATTAACATTGGGAAGATGGGAGCCAGAATGCCACCTCCAAACTGATGAGGAACATTTCTGAAGAAGTATCATTTAGGGATAATTCATTTCAGAAAAAGGTTATATAGAAGTTATCCAGTGGAAGGCACCATGGAATTCAAAGGGATAAATATAAATCAAAGAAAGGATAGATCGTAACCTTTGGAAACTGTCAGGGGCCTTAGGAGGAAGAAGGGATGGGGGAAGCAGTAAGTCTTCAGAAGGGGATTATAAAGGTGGTGGAGCAGGCAGGGGTTGTATGAGGGTGTGGGTGGGCGTAAGGGGGTGCACTTGTTTAGTGGAAGGTGCCAGAGGAATAGGAACCTGGAGGAAAACACGGTGTTAAGATGTTAAGAGCACTGATATTTTTACCATAATCTCTTGTGGAACCTAAATTTGTGATAACCTCGCCTGTTCAAGGTGACGATCTTTATACACAACCCAAGCTTCCTTAGAAAACTGGTTTGCTGTTCCTCATTCCTGCCATCTGAAGGCAACCTACGTGTAATCAGGACCTAACATCACCTGCGCCAAGTCCATGACCATTCGCTAATAAGAAAAATTATCCGAGGGCCATCATCAAAGATTGAGATCAATGAAGTGCTTTTTCTATATCATGGAAAGTTTCTATTATGGAAATTTTAAAGCATATACAAAAGTAGAGAGAATTACTTAAGTATCTCGAATACCCATCGCCCCCTTTTAACTGTTGTCAACTCACAGCTGATCTGGTGTCACCGTGCTCTCCCTCACCCCGTCGCCCTGGCTGTGGCCAAGGAAACCTCGTCTGTCATCCCATTTCATCTAAATATATCGGAAAATATCTCTATAAGATGAAGATTCCTTAAAAAACATAATCACAATGTATTATTACTTCTAAAAATAATTAACATTAATTCTTTATCCAGCGATATTCAAATTTGGCAGTTCTTTAAAACAGATTACTTGAACCGGATGCAAATAAGGTCCACCCAGTGCAGTCAGTCAGATGTCTTGTCGGTCACTCCTGGCCTGTCGGCTCGCTTTTCCCTTTTTGCGCTGCAGTTTATGTGCAGAAGAGACCAGGTCGTTTGCACCGTGGCACTTCCCAGTGTGGAATTCGCTCACTACAGCCTCTCATACGGTTTAACGGTTCTCTGTTGATTGGGGTTTGGGGCAAGATTATTCCACGCGATGCTGTGCGTTTCCATCATGAGGCCTGTGACGCCCGGGGGCCTCCCGTGGTGTCGGCGGTCCGTGAGCACTGCGGGGTTCGGTGAGTCTAGGGGTGCGGTGGCGGCACTGTGGTCTCCTTCCTTCCTCGGGCGTCAGCTGCAGGTACTGCTGCGAAGACGAACTTTCTCTTCCACTTTTTTTTTAACGTGCAGCACGGTTCATACAGGAAAGGGGAGAAAAGGGCTTGATCCTTACTTTCTATTTACCAGTTTTCAAAATTTGAGTTGATTGCCTAGCACGTTCCAAAACTAACCAGTGAGGGTGTGTGTTTTTTAAGTATTACTGTAAACTTACAGATTTCTATCTATTTGATGTGTTTTTATCCATTGCAGTTATTATACTTAATTGGTGCTCCAGTGGTTGAATTTTTGGACAGTGGAAGCTGGCTGCTCAATCCTTTTGACATAGACTCTGAAGTCTTTGATAGTTGAGAATATCCCCTTTTCCCCCATTTCATGCTGTCATCCAGGTCAGCTTCAGGAATCTTCTGTCTCACATCGGTAACTTCTTTCCCCCATACTGAAATTCCCAGTTCCTGATAATGCAGCGTAATTACCCACTTGCTTTATCTCGTAGTACTCATATAACTGTCTAATAATAACCATACCACCACCACCACCAATATGTGATTGCTAAAAACCCTTTAAGCTGTCGTGGTGGTTTCTTAGTTGTTTTTGTTCTTAGGGTTTATCCCTCCAGGGATGTGCGAGCAAATGATGGTTTTAAAGTCACCTGACATTGTTCCTCTCCCTATAGTTATAGCAACAAACCAATACACAATTAGGAGCATTTGTTTCGCTTTGTTTCCAATTTTTTAGAATTGTTTAAATCTAATTTTGTTTCATAATTATGTAAAATCTTTTACAAAATTAAATCTACAAAAGTATGTTCTAAGGAGTCTACCTTCAGCTTACTACTGTCCCCTTTCCACCCTGTTATCTCCCTTACCTCTTTAAGCAATTAACTTGTTTTAGTTTTCAGTTTGTCCTTGCAGTGGTTTGTTTTAACCATATAAACAAATACACGTACATATGTTTGTCACCTCCTTCTTAGATTGATTGTACATACTTTTGCTATTTTCACTTAACAGTATGCCTTGACAGTTACTGCCTAGCAGCTCATAGAAATTCAGTGAATATTTTTAATGATTTTTGTTAGGCTATTAAACAAAATGCACGAAAGTCTATATTGCTCTAATATCTGAGATTAATAATATTGCCCTGTGTGAGATCCAACATCTTTTTGGTCAAAGAAAAGACAGAATTAATTACCTTAAAGACATTTAGGACATTTGAAAGTAGGAGTGGTCAGTCATGTAAGCAAAACAAAGATAGTCTAGAAGCTAACAGGATGCATCCGTTTACCTTAGCCTGGTGCCATTATACCTTCCACACATTGACTGCCCTTTGTTGAGTTCATGCTTACCAGGCAACCTTCTAATTATCACTTGTTTCCCTATGCAAAGCTGCCTGAAGGAAGAAAAGAGGTTTGCCCAGCCCCCTAAAGTAAGTGTGTTGTTTAGAGATTGGCTTCCTATGTCCTATCAATGTGATCTCTCCTGTGGGTGAGGTTTAATTTCTGAGCTTTCAAGGCTGTGCACCAAACCTTGGGCCATGTTAAACCCTGCAAGGGGGATTTCCCTCCTCATGTAACCTCTTAAGAGATAGATAGCAAGGGATTTTTCCTCCCTCTGTACCCACCCTGCCATTGTCTAAATACAACATGCCTACTGCTATGACTCAAAGCTAACGATTACAGGTTCTTATTGTGAGCCAAGTGCTACGCTAAATATCTCACATGCATTCACTCATATCGTCCTCATAACCCTATGAGAAGGTACTGTTATTATCTCTGTTTCACAAATAAGGAATCTGAGCATCACTAATTCAACAAATAACTTATCCAGAGTCACAAAATTAAAAGGTAGGGAAGGCAAGCCGGTATTTATATCCAGGTCTTATCAACTCTTAAGCCTATGTTTTTATTTTTGAATTGTGGTAAAATATACATAACATAAAATGTACTCTTAACCATTTTTAAGCATATAATTTAGTCCATAACTAGCCTGTAAAACTGAAACTTCATACCCATTAAACAGCTCTCTATTCGCCCCTCCCCAGCCCCTAGCAACCACCATCCTACTTTCTGTCTCAATGACTTTGACTACTCTAGGTACCTCATAAGAGTGAAATCATGCAATATTTGTCCCTTTATGACTAGCTTGTTTCACTTAGCGTAACCTCCTCAAGGTTCATCCACATTACAGCATGTGTCAGAATCTCCTTCCTTTCAAAGGCTAAATAACACTCCATTGTGTGTGTGCCACATTTATCAGTCAGTGGGCACCTCTCTTTGACAGCCTGCTTTCAGCTATTCTGTGTGCGCACCCAGAAGTGGAACCACTAGGTCATATGGCAGTGTGATTTTTAATTTTTTTTAGGAATCACCACACTGTTTTTCACTGTGGCTGTACCATTTTATAGTCCCACAAACAGTGCACAAGGGTTCCGATTCCTCCACATTCTTGCCAACACTTGTTGTTTTCTGGTGGGTTTTGTTTGTTTGTTTTTGGCAGTAGCCATCCTGATGGGTGTGAGGTCAAGCCTGGATTTTTAGGTCCAGGCCCATACCTCCTTGCCTTTGGAATCACAAAGTCTTATTTGGTAATTCCTAGAGGGTAGTTTTCTTTGATATACAAGAGTAAGCTTACACCAGATACAAAAACAAAACGAGAGAGAGAAGAAACTGATACTGAGAAAGGGACAGTACTAATCATCTCCCCTGTGCTCTGTTAGGAGTGGTATTCACGTTGCATGTCTGCCTGAGGAGGGCGAGAGAACGTGATCACTGCTGCTCCATACAGGCCAACGAACTTCACACCTGATGTCCTTTCTCCTTTTACGGCCCGTGTTCTAACAAATCACTTGAATCCTGCAATTTCTAAGATCAATACTTCCAGAAGTCAGAGCTATTTTGTGCCTGGTAGAAAAAGACAAAAAGAAAATTCCCCCCCAATTCTAAACGTAGAAGTAGTCAGTTTTATTCTCTTTTCTGGTAGTAAAGAGCTGCTTTAGAAAGAAGAGGCAGGGTGGCTGTGTGACAGACACGGAGTCTGTCCGCTTTGGGTTCGAATGGCAATGACAGTTCCTGTGACCTCACACAGCTGCTTTCTTGAATCACAGATTCTTCGTTTGTAAAATGGACATGACATTCACCGAGGGTTAAATTAGAGAATGTGAACAAAGTGCCTGGTGCTTCGTTGTTGTGTTAATATTTGATGAAGGGGTTCTATATGTATAGCTTTAAAAACTAGTGATTTCCTGGCTTTTAATTTTTTTACTTTGAATTTTTAAAAATGTACTTTTGCTTTCATTGGTTTTTACTCTGCAGTACAATATACAATTAAGAAATGGATTCTAGGTTCAGATTTCCTGGGTTTGAATCCTTGTTTCACCATTTACCAGAAATATGACCTTGGGCAGGTTACTCAGTCTCCCTCTACCTGTCCTCGCTTCTGTAAGTGGGGATAATAGTGCCTGCTTCATAGGATTTACGTGGAAGTGGTTAGTGGTCAATAAATGTTGGCTACTACTAATATTACCATTATCTGTGATACATGCTAAGGCACTGTTTTCCTGTAAGCAATGAAGGTAAAAATTGTACAAGCTTTTATTCAAATGTTGCAATCATCAGCCATGATTTCCTGCAAAACGGCAGATGAAACTGGGCCACCTTAGGAGGTTCCTCCACATAATGAGAGTGAGAGTGTCAGAAAGGGGCTCAAGGACAATCGAGTAGCATTGGCTGCTCTTCCTGACAGACATTTCTTTCTCTTATTCTACCCCCTTCTAAAAGCAACTATTCTAGAATGGAGAGCCGGGCCTACCATTCTGCTGCTCACAAACGAAGGGAAGGCTCCCTGCCCTGGGGTGCCTGGCTGCCTCCTGTTTCTCATCTGTTGGAACTTTGATCCTACTAATGGATTCACTTGAGCGCTTAGATAACGCAGCACCAGCACAGCCCACCGCGCTTGGGAAGGAAGCAGAAGTCTGCAAGGGGAGCATGGTTTTGCCTCATTACCAGACAAAGGGCCAGCAGGATATTCAGGTGTACTGAGTTTTATGTACAAACTAGACTATATTTTCAGAGCTTTGACCCTTAGAAAAGCACCGTTAAAATGCTTTCCTCTCCATCTAACATTCATTTCCAAAACCACTGAAGTGAAAGGGTCTATTAGTTCAGGGCCAGATTTGAAAGCACATGAAAACTGCATTCATGAGGTTAAGAAATGGCTTAATAATTAAGTTAAAACAGTTGAAAGTAGATCTAATTTCAAACAGATCAGCTAACCGTGTTAGAGGCAAATGAGGGTGTGTTCCTTCCTATTTTCCTTCCACCCCAAAGATATTGGCTCCAATCCCAAGCAGTTTTTCTAGTTTTGTGGATTTTTTGTCTTCATTACCCATATGTGAAAGTGGTGTCACCAGCAATTAATACCATAGTACATTTAATATTTCGTGCACTTCTTTCTTTCATACTGCACCTAATTAGTTTCTTTTGCAGGCCCGTTAGGAAATATTTGGGTTTCACAGTCTGGATGCATAGCTTTTGTCCTGGGCTGCTGAGCTATGTTTTAATTGGGCATTACAGCTGAACCAGTATGATTATGTCCGTTCAAAACCTGTTTGCTATGTTTGCAGTGCCTTTCATGCAGCAATTTGAGTGCCATCCAAAGTATAGCGGAGCTAGCTGATGCTAAACAATTAGCTTTCATTTCACTTCCCTCACTAATTGTGCAGTAACTGAGGATAATTTTCCCCCTCGTGAGGCTTGTGGCTGGGGCATGATGAGGGGAACTGCCTGCATCAAGGAATGCATCGTGACTTGATAATAGTAGCTGCCATTTAGTGAGCCTCTACTGGGTGCTCGGTATTAAGGCTTTTTACCTGAATTATCTCAACTTATTATCTGATCCTGGGCTAAGGCAGCTAGAACATGTGAGGTATTATTTTTTTGTGCGTAGGTTTTGTTTTTGTTTTTGTTTTTTTAATACATCTTTATTGATTTCAGAGAGAGAGGAAGGGAGAGGGAGAGAGAGAAACATCAATGATGAGAGTCATTGATCGGCTGCCTCCTGCACGCCCCCACTGGGGATGGAGCCCACAACCCGGGCATGTGCCCTGACCGGGAATCAAACCTCGATCCCCTGGATCCCAGGTCGATGCTCAGCCGCTGAGCCATGCCTGGCCAGGCCATGAGGTCTTCTTGACACTGCTGTGCACACTCACGAGGAGGCAACTTGGCGGGTGGGGGGGATTTGGTTTCCCACCTCTGTCCTTTGCCCACATTGGGGGAGGGGTTAGAAAGAACAGCGAGCTGAGGTAAAGGCTTGAGCAGACACCCAAAGCACAGGAGGGCTGAGGGCAAGAGAGGAGAATCAGACCCGACCACCTGGGCCGGAGTTCCTGACACACTCAACACACAGGGAATAGCTGGCTGCTTAGGATCTGTCTCAGCATCTGTTCAACTTAATATTGTCTAGGCGCTGGCCTCGGTACTGGAGATAGAAATGATGAAAGCAATCTTGGCTTTTGAGGAGAGTTCAGTCTGGATGTTCTTCTGGGAATACTGCTGTTCTGTTGTGACCCTTTTAGGGAAGGATCGGGGTGAGGGAGAGGGTCTTAAGTAGGTACATGAGCTGCCCTGTGCTGCATAATTGCTCTTGTGGTTGAAGTTTTATGGGTGATTTTTACCAAATCGAAATAAATTCATTAGGAACAAAGGTTATTCTTCATCTTAAAAGCACCAAATGGAAAAAGCCTCCTTATGAAGACCAAGGCCATATTTCAGAAACCCCCAAGCCCTAAGGTCCCCTAAGCCTAGAGTCCTGGCGGCTGGGATTAGGGACACCCCAGGAGAATGTTATCTCCTGTGATGATGTAACCCAGGTGTCCAGGTGTCTTTCATGCTCTATATTACTGTATTGACTATATTACTTTTCCTTCAAGTGTCTTTCATTTTTACTGTCAATAATTATAAGTGCCAGTCTGGGACAGGCCTGGTTTATATCCATTGTCTGATATAATTAATAATAGTGCCCTTTTTTTTTCACTCCCCAAAGTATCCTGGTTTGGATGATGAATTATATGGTCATCCTGCCAATTCCTAAAGTAGAGCCAGCACTGTGCCAAGCACTGCCTGGGATACAGAAGGTCTAACATGTGATTCTTGCCCTCAAAGAGATGGTTGGGAAGAGAAGATGTGTGTGTGAAACAAAGTCTATACTATATCAAGTGCCAAAATAGATGGCATCAGATCATAGGGGTTGGAAGATTAGGAGACCTCTGAATACTTGTGTTATCAGGAAGTGTATGTGTCCACATTCTTTGCAGACAGTGGAGAACAGTTCAGTTAGTTTAAACAGGAAGGACTTTAAAAAGGGATACTAGATAGTTCACAGAATTGTTAGAAGGGCTGGGAAGTAGACTCTGCTGAGTTTTTCAGAAAAACACACACCCAGAAACACCCAGCAAGGCAGAGGTCCCACGCCCTGCCTGCTTCCTCATGGAGCTTTACTTCATAATCAGTCTCACATGTGCTGCATCTGAACGTGGAATCTGGGTCTCAAGTCTGCATCCTTGGGGACAAAGCAGGATGGGAAATGTTCCTTGGAATCTATATTGGTAAGGTATTTACAATGTGGAGAACTGTCAATCTGGAGGGAGTATTCAGTTTCTACTACAGAGGGTTTTATGGATGTGGTGAGATTAGAACTGGACTTTGAGGGTAATCACGCAAATAAGAAGGAAATTTTTCTCAATAAGAAATTTATTTTTCTCATAGTGACATAATGCACAGGAATAAATCTGGATTTATTTGGACATCCATAAACACATGTGGCGGTGGGAAGGCGGTGGAAAATCATGTTCTCTAAAGAGTGGAGCCTCTGGATTTTAAAGTCAAATAGAAAACTTATAGCTAACACTTTAGACAATAAATCACATGTATTAGTCCAGGATGAGTTAGGCTGTCCTGCAATAACCAATTAAGTCTGAAATCTCAGGTAATATAACAAAGGTTTATTTTCTGCTCATACTACAGCTCATCTGTAGTCTTGGGTGGGCAGTTTGGAATCAGGGTTGTCTGTTCCACACAGTCAGTCACTCAGGGACCCAGCAAGAAGAGAATTGCTGAAGAGTCAGGCTTTTCACTGCCCGAGCATGGAAATGGCATATGGTATTTCTTTTCACAACCATTGGCCAGAATTATTCACATGGCCCCACCTAATTTCAATGGTGAATACTAGAAGTTTCTACCATGCATGTTGGAAAGTTTTTGAAACCGAGTGTAACAGTGAAGAAAAGCTCACAAGAGCAGGGCTACCTGTCTGTTTGTTTCACCACCAGCTCCGGGCCCTGGCCCAGTGCCTGGCGCAGAGTTGGTGCTCAGTACATATTTGTTGAATGAACTTGGCTTTCAGTGGCATGCAGGGTCGATCTGATGGTTTCTCAATCAGAGGCTTGGAAGTTGAGAATACATAAATAGGTTAAAAATCTTCTGTTACTTCAACTTAGGAAATTAATATATTTTTCAAGGGCTAAAAACGTCATAGTCAAGCCATTCAACCTGCTCTTTGAAGTCATTTGACATTTCGATAGGCAGATTGCAAAAGCCCCTTTTTAAACTGATAGTAATCTTGCAAATTTAAATTCTTTTCATGGGAACTGTAAGGATGTGTACTTTAAAGCTGGGCATGCTTCTAACCATAAATTTTAGTTTTCTTTCCTTTTACTTTCTAGCGATGAAAGTGATAGTTTGTTTCTCCTGTCATACTCAGGGTACTGACTTTGAGTTGTGCCTAAAATAATAGAACCATGAATATTTTTGTTTTCTAACATAATTTTAATGTTTTAAATTTAAAGGGCTTTGGAGAAACAAATTTTCTCCTGTCCCTCCGTCTCCCCAATGCAAGTCTACAAAATTACTGAGAAACATAAATATTCAAGCCATATGTCAAGCTGACAGTTATCTGGTAGGAAGTCAACCTATAAAAACAGGATGCAGTGCCTTTCGCATTTGCCACCACTTGAGAGAAATCCAGGGACCAGAAAAGCAAAGAACTATTGCAGGTATATTTTATCACCAGCAGCCTTTTCCTTCTAGAGACCCCTGGCTCCTAGGACTTCTTTCTTACAAACACCCATTTCAAAAGAATCAAGCATCCCCTTAAGCTCCTGAGCTTAAGGGTCACACTGTGTGGATTTAGAATGTTGGCTCTATCCCTTACTAACTATGATCATTCTCTAGGTATGCTTCCTGTTTTATAAATTAGGGGCAATAGAATCTATTTGACAGGGTGATTTTGACAATGAAGTGAGATGAAGCATGGGAAGCATTCAGAGCAGTACCGGGCATACAGGAAGTGATGAATATGAGGTGTGAAATTGGTGAGATTTATCGAGGTCTTGTTAACCAAGATACTAGTGATATCACATCTATGGGTACGGGTTGTGTTTTGCCCAAATCACATATATAACATGAGAAGAGGACTTGGTAACTGGTCTTTCCAAGCACATATATAACCAGCAACAGCATTTGTGAAGTATAGTTGCCTAAAGTAAATACTTTGTGATTGTGATTAAGTTGCCCTTTTTAATTGACTTTGAGCTGCTCTTTCTTTTCTGTTACCCTTTAGATGAGGCCAGTTCCTCTAAACAACCAGAGAGCATCTATGGTGCATGCTGGCATTATTTGCTATGGATCTTTTTCTTTTAAATATTTCTGAGGGAGGTGACTTTTTGTTCTCTGTACTATATTATCTGAAAATAAACACAAGCAATCTGCCTACTCAGCCTCCCTGTTCCTACCCTCTGTGTAGATCACATCATGTCCCCCTTCTGCTCACACCCATCTAGGATTCCATATGACCCAGCATATATGTACCCAAAAATTGAAAGTAGGCACTCAAACAGATACTTAAATACCAGTGTTCATAGCAGCATTATTCACAGTCATCAAAAGGCAGAAACAACCCAGTGGGATATATACATACAGTAGAATCTTACTCATCCATAATAAGAAATGAAGTTCTGATACATGTTCAACCACATGGGTGAACCTTGAAAGCATCATGCTTAGCAAAATAAGCCAGACACAGAAAGACTAATATGATTTCGCTTACATGAAAGATCTAGAATAGGCAAATTCATAGAAATAGAAAGTATATTAGAGGTTGTCAGGGGCTAAGGGTGGAGATGAAGACTTATTCCTTAATGGGTACAGAGTTTCTGTTTGGAGTGATGAAAAAGTCTTAGGAATCGACGGTGATGAAGGCTGCACAACATGAGGATTGTAATCAATGCTGAATTGTGCACTTAAAAATGATTGAAATGGTAAATTTTATGTTATATATGTCTTAACAGTAAAAAATAAAACATTTAGGGTTTTCCAACCATGCTCAAAGTGGAAGCCAGTGTCCCTGAAACGGCCTACAAGGCCTGGTGCCTTGGCCCCCCATCGCTTCATTGACCGTTCCACCCCTCGAACACTCTGGACCAGCTACACTGGCCTTCGTGCTGCTCCTTGAATTTAACACATCAGGTGCCCTCCCTCAGGAGGCCCTTTGCACTTGCTAGTCCCTCTACTTAGAATGTGCTTCTCTTAGATGCCCGTATGACGTGTCTTTTATCTCCTTCGTTCAGGTTTCTGCTGAAAGACCACCTTATCAGTGAGAGCTTCCTGAGTAGCCCTCTGTAAAGTGCCCCCATCATCTGTCAGGGCCTAATACCCCCTGTCTGTTCTCTACTCTTCTCCGTGATTCACCTCATCATCAGACGCACCAAATATTTATGTTTCTTTGATTCCAGTTACTAAAATGGAAGCCCCATCCATGAGCGCTGGTACGTTGTGCTTCATTAAGCTCATTGTCCTTAATGTCTAGAACAGTGCCTGGCAGGGAGCAAGTGTTTAATAAATGTCTGTTGAGTGAATGTGTTTGTGCTGGAGATACATGTACGTCCCTTACTGTAAAGGAGTGCAGGACCAACCGTCTGCTCAGTCTCGATTATCAGTTAGCTGTACTGTAAGTGCCTCATGACAGACAACCACAAAACCTGAGTGAGTTCAGCTAATCTCAACCAGGCTCACTCATGTATCTGCAGTCAGCTGTAGGGTGGCTGGGCAGCTCTTCTAGTCTCTGTGGGCTTGCTGACATGTCCGCTAGTTCAGCTGGCAGATCTAGAGGGCTCAGCTGGGACTCCTTGGGTGAGTCTGCTCTGCTCCATGGGTCTCATCCTGTAACAGGCTAGCCTGGGCATGTTCCCATGGTGAAGGCAGAGGAAGAACAGCATGCAGAAATGCGCAGTTTCAAGCCACAGCACGCATTGTGTTTGGTAACATGCCACTGGCCAAAGTCAGTCACATGGTTGAGCCCAGGGAGAGCATTACATAGCTATGTGATAGAAGGCACAGATACAGGAGGTACGGGAGCTGGGACCATTAATGTGTTCATTCTGCCACACCCTCTGAAATCCCGGCTTTTTTGCTTGTGGGTTACACATCTCTCCACCCTCTTTCTGTAGCCCCACAGGAATTCACATTCTGCTTCAGCCTTAGATCCAGTCACTCCAGCTCTACAACTCAATGTCTTGCTTTTAGATATAGAGTTGTAGAACTGGAAGATTTGGATCTAGTTTAAAAAACAAACAAAAACACTAATTTTTCACATAAAGAATCCAAAATGTAAAAGTTAGTCGAAGTTAGGGGATTTTCTCATGATCCTCTATTGGGAAACTTTAAGTACTCTAGAGTATGGTGGTGTTCTCTGAAGTGTTTGTACCCAACAGCTCAACTCAACATTATCACCCTTGGGGACTGTGGTGGGCAGAAAAACAGCCCCCAACATGTCCACGTCCTAATCCCAAGAACCTGTGAATATGCTAGGTTACTTGGTGGGACCCAGGGATTAAGCTGTATGTGGAATTAAATTTGTTAATCAGTTGACCTTAAAATAAGGAGATTATCCTGAATTATCCAGGTAGGCCCAGTGTAATCAATACAGTCCTTAAAAGTAAAAGGGCAGCAGGAGAATCCAAGGTCAGAGTGAAGAGAATTCTGACTTTGGACGATGGAAGGGGGTCAGGAGCCAAGGAGTGCAAGCTGGAAAAGGCAAGGAAGTGGAGTCTCCGCTAGAGCCTCCAGAAGGAAGACAGCACTACATTTCATTGTAGTCCAGAGAGATTCATTTAAGACTGCTGAGCCCCAGAATTGAAAGATGATATGTTTATGTTGTTTTAAGCCACTCAGTTTATGGTAATTTCTTACAGCCGCCTTAGGAAATGAATACAGGGACTGATCTTATCCCATAGAACCCAAGTGAAAAATGAGAAGATGTGTTATTGGCAACTGAGTGGCCCTTTAGGTCCCATCTGTTTTCCACTTTGGCCAGTAATTTTTTAAAAGGTGGAAGGGAACACCTTAGGAACTGGGAGATGAAAAAGGAGGTGTGTTAAAGGAGAATAGGTAGGTTAGTTACTGGGACCCATCTTAAAAAAGAAAGTTAGTTGGCCTGGCCGGCGTGGCTCAGCGGTTGAGCATCAACCTATGATCCAGGAGATTGTGGTCCCATTCCCGGTCAGGGCACATGCCCGGGTAGTGGGCCCGATCCCTAGGCAGCTGATCAGTGACTCTCTCATCATTGATGTTTCTATCTCGCTCCTCCCTCTCCCTTCCTCTCTCTCTGAAATCAATAAAGATATGTTTTTTTAAAAAAGAAAATAAAAGGAAGCAGTTGTTAGGGAGATAGCTTGGAGAGTTAATGTTCTCAGGATGTCTTGGCCCTACAGCTTGAGCCCCACATCCCGGGGCTACTTACTCTACATTTGACCAACCCACTCTAAGCCCTGCTAAATCAGCCATGGTGGGGACTTGAGACTGACCTGCGCTTGCAATGATCTCTGTAGTGTGGGTGATACCCCCAAGAGTGGGACTGCGGGCTGTCAGGTGTGCAATACTAGATAATGCCCCACTCTTTCCCCAGGGGGTTATGTTAGTTTAGTTAGACCACCACCCGCAGCAGTGTTGAAGTGGTCTGATGCCTCTGTTTCTCATCCACATTTGAGATTGGTAGGCCTCTTACCTTTTGCCAACCTGGTGTATGTGAATTGGTATCTCACTGTGTTTTTGTTTTTTTCTAGTTATGAATAAGGCTGGGCACATTTTAATACATTTTTAAAATATATTTATTCAGATTTCCTCATCAATAAAGAGTCTGTATAAGTCTTTTGCTTATTTTCTTCTATTGAATTGATACCATCTTACTGATTTTTAGGATTTCTTTATATAAAGTCAGCTATATGTGAAGCAGGTTTCTTCTCCCAGTTCATGGATTGTATTTCTACTTCTTTTTGGTGCCCACAGAACTGTGTGTATTTTTGTGATTTAAGAACTATTTTCCTACCCCTGTGGATTAGAAAGGTTTTCTGCTCATATTGTCTTCTAAATTTTTCTAGTTTTTCCTTTGCTAATTAAGTAATCAATCTACCTGTAATTGATTTTTAAACATGGTAGGTAGGGGCTAAATTTCATTGTTTTATATGTGTATAATCAATTGTTCCAGAAAATTTTACTGAAAGTCTCTCTTTCCTTGGTCGACAGTGCCTCTGTTATAAATAATGTGTCAGCTTATATGTGAATCAGTTTCTAGCCCTCTGCCTGGAATCTTTTTGTGTTAGTTATCTCTTGCTGTAAAACAAATTACCTCAAAATTTAGCAGTTTAAAACAACAAACATTTATTATCCGAGAGCTTCAGTGGGTCAGAAATCTAGGTGTAGTTTAGCGGGGTGCCTCCTGCACAACGCCTGTCCTGAGGCTGCAGTCAGGGTCCCAGCCAGGAGTGCTGTCTCAGCTGAAAGCTCAGCTGGGGAAGGGCACGCTTCTGAGTTCACTTGTGGGTTGATGCCAGGATTCTTCCTCTCATGCGCTGTTAAACCGAGACCTTGGTCCTTTGTTGGCAAGTGTCTTCTCCCAAAAGAGAAGACACTTTGCTGTCTCCTTCAGCAACTTCTCATGGGGGCTCTGCATAGGGCAGCTCACACTTGGCAGCTGGCTTCCCACACAGGAAGCAAGCAGAGTGAGGAAGAGGGAAGCCACAGTTTTTGTAACCTAATTTCAGGAGTGACATCCCATCACTTATGTTAAGTGTTAATTAGAAGCATGTCAGTAAGTTTAGCCCATAGTCAAGGGAAAGGTATTACACAAGGACGTGACTATCAGGAGGCAGGGATCATTGGGGGCCGTCTTGGAGACTGCCTGCCACACTTTTATAGTCATATAAATTATTAAGTTTCTTAATATTAATCTTCTAGGTATTTTAAGTGCCTTTTGAAAGGATTATTATTTTTACTTTTTAAAAAACTGTCTATAGTCAAATTAAAAATAGAAGGGGAGAACAGGCATGACTTGAAATGGATTTTTGGAAGTACTATGTGGAATGGAACTTTGGAAGTGATAGGAAAAAAGGTAGAGAGATGTGAACTTTCTTCAGGTGACTGAGTTCAGTGTAATTACAGTATGTACCATGTAATTTTTCTTATCTGGTTTATTTCCGTTTTCCAAACTGAGTAATTATGATGGTGATCTGTAGGAAACATTTTACATATTAGCTCATCATGAGACCCTCTGAGACAGAACAAAGCACCTGCCATCTCCTTTATTCATTTAATGCAGTTCATGGAGCTCAATGATGCTAAAACCGTATCTCCGGTGTCATTGAAAATGATACTTAGAACAGGATGAGAGGGCTGCATTGTAGTAGCTGTTAACATTGTGGCTTCTTTTTCATTTAAAGCACAAACATCTGCCAACACACACTCATCATTGCCTAGTTGAAAGAAATTCTTAGGAGTAATTATTTTGAGTTGAATTGATTACTTAAAGATTAACTTTAATACACTCAACTGTTATGTTCCTCAACATCCTAGTTCACAGCTTCCTGTGTACACGCCATGGGATGGGGATGGCTTCGGTTGTGGTGTAAGAGATTATTGAAAGGACTTCATCATCAGAGGAGCATCTTGACCCAGTTTATTTTTCTTTCTTCCTTCAGCTTTGTCACACCTGTGGAGTAGCTTTAGTTTGTACTAGTGCTTATATCCAGCCAATAATTTGAAATAGATGAGTTCAGATTTCTGCCACTATTATGAACACTGTGACCACAGACGTTATATTCTAAGTGAGCCTCCTGGTTCCTTCTTTATTTCAAGCCTGCATGTGTGTGTGTGTGTGTGTGTGTCTGTGTCTGTCTGCCTGTCTGTCTGTACTTGTCTGTACATTTATGGCTGATATTTAGTTAGCAGAAGAGAGACCTACTTAAGTTCTAGAGTAATTTTCTTAAGCATGGCTAGTAAGAAAGCCTTCTCTTTTTGAGAAAAATAATTTAATAACAATAAAGAAATAAAAATAAATATATCTCCAGATAAGATGCCAGACCTCTTATAACATACCTTTTGGCAAAGCTTGCAACCTCTCATTTTTTGTAGAACTAGACAGGTTATGTATAAACAAATGACAGTGCAGTACTATTGGCAGAGGTTTTTATACTGTGCTATTAATTCTAAACATTCTTCCGCCTGCTCTACCACGTCTCCCTTATTTTGGTCAGTGTAACAAGTCAAAAATTAGGAATGTGTAAGCTCACATGAATGCCCATTGGTGCTAAGTTAAAGGTTAAAAAGTTTAAAGAAGATGCGGGTGTTCAGATAGAATCCCGAAACTCGAGGGTTGGGAAGGCATTACCAGCTCTGAACGGCCACCTTGCTTCACTCCTTGCTCTCAGGGACCCATCCAGCAGTTTGCATTAGGGATGCTTATCTTAGGAGGTTCTTGCTTACATTTATAGTTTGCACAGTAAAGTGCAATTATGGTCAAGATAGCTTTCTTATCAGAAAGCTATCTTGACCATAATTGCATTCAAAGTAAACTTCAAAATCAGGAGATTTTTGAGGTTCTTTTCTGATAATATACTACACCTCATAATGTATATTTTAAGAAAATTTCCTTACGTTGATCACATATTTGGGTTTGATAGATTTTCTGCATAGGCCATATGTTCAGGCTTTGTTAAAAATAAAGATTTTAAACTCTAATTAATCTTCAGCTATGAGCTATCAAACTATTTTTTCTTTATCCCTATTAGCATCCACTTCAAGCTCTAACAGTGCCTCCGAGCCATGAGAAAAATTTACACACGAGAAATATTTTGAATCCATTAAAAGAAGTTGGGAGCTGAGTTGTTTTCATCTCTCTTGAGTCGGATGAAGTGAGATCTTACACAAAGTAATAATTAAGTGATAGGCTGATGCTGAGCTTTGGTTTTTGATATGATTATTTCTTTTTTTCATTTGACATGGTTCAAGTCAGAGGGTTGGGCGCTCCGAAAGAGAAGTATCACCGAGACCATGCAGGGCACATCAGATCTTTTCCTTTGGTGAACGTCAAGGCAAAATTATTCAGAATAGAATCTGAAATGCATTTGATCATACAGTAGATAGTTTAATAATTTATGCCTGGCCTTATTAGCAAAGTCTTGTGTGTGCTCTGCTATCACCAAAATAAGATTAAAAACCAAGATTATAGTGGGGTGTGTGTGTGTGTGTGTGTGTGTCCCAGTTTAAAATCTTTGCTTTGCAAATTTTAATGACCTGGTAGCAATTATACTTTTGAGGTGAGAGGGGAGGGAAAATTACATATGGATAATGTCTGATTGAGAACTGCTCATGCCCAAAGTGGTACAGAAAAGTTTGACGGTACTGTGCTGTCATAGTGTACCTCTGTGACTGAGGTTTTAAAATGTAAATGTCCTCCCAAAATAAATGAAAAAGTGTAATTAATCCCAAGTTTAACATTTGTGTCTATTATATGCCAGTGTACCAATAACCATAATGGGCAATGCATATAACATTATTTACATAGACTACGAACTAGAAAATACTAACACCTTTGGTTTGGATAGAATTAGGCAGTCCTAGATATATGATATTAAGATGCTCCAATCTGAAGAATGTTTAGACAAATAGTGGAGAAAGGTAGCTTGGCACCTTATTCCCCTGTATGTCCTGCTATCTGGTAATGACACTAAGCACAGGGCTGAGGCTCCTGTCAATTTCAGGAAGGGAGCTGGCATGTGGCATGTGATTTCAGGGCCCTGCAACACCTCCAGATGTCAGGGACAGAAGAACTCATTTAGAAGCTGCACCACAAGATGGGAAGACAGGTGGCAACTCTCTTACAGGGATATCTTTTATTTGAGCAGAACCAGACCAACTGTTCCTCATTAAAACACATTTTGCAACATGTTCTCATGTGAGCAGATCAAGTATGTGTGCGTATGTTCAGAGAAAACTCAGCAATGTGCCATCTACAGGTCACATTTGTAAACTCTCAACATGGCTCAGAACTGCAAAGCAGGTAACATGCAGTGTGCACACAACAGGAGGCTGGCTCTCCTGGAAAGCCTTTCCAAAGAGAAACACAAATAACAGCATCACCTTCGTGAGCTTGTGTAGCAGTAAAGTGGTTAAAGTCTGTTTGGTAGGAGTCTTGATCTTGATAGTCATTTTAATAATTGATAGTGCCTTGATTTTTCTTATTTCTTTACATTGCATTATGAATGATAAGTTACTACCAAGGCTAAACTTGGTATGATTAAAACCAAGCCTCTCATCTGCAGATCTTCAACATTTATTCCAATGATGTACCCCCCCTACAAGAGATGCTCACATCCTAATCCCAGGAAACTGTGAATGTTACCCTATGTGGCAAAAGGGACTTTGAGAATGTGATTAAGTTAAAGATCTTGAGATTATCCTGGATTATCCAACTGGGTCCAATGGAAATCACCAGGGTGCTTATAAAAAAGCCAGTGCTAGTGGCCTTGAAGATGGGGGAAAGGACCACATGCAGGCAGCCTCTAGAAGTTGGACGTAAAACCCTGGTTTCATGGCAGTTTGTTAAAGTAGCAATACTGTGTAGCATCGGTGATGTTTGATTCTCTCCCATTTCCCTTACAGTCTAATAGGAAATAGAAAAATAGGTAAATAGCAATTCATATGGAAAGACAGTTTGCCCTCGCACGTGTGTGTATATGTGTGTAAGTAAGGAATAGCCTTTCAACTTACCTGTCCCCTCCCCAGTGCTGGGCCCTGGGCATCCACTGGAGAGTCAGGCTGGCCCTGCTCTAAAGGAGCACACGTGGGATCATGCAGGAGACAGCAGTGGACAGCCATGCACTACCATTAACAAGTGCCATGATGGGAGCCAGCCCACAGGATGCTGAGCCCACGGAGGGGAGCGCCTAACCCTTCCTGGCTATGTACCAGTGGAGAGGGATTTTCCTGTGGAGGTCCTGAGTGACAAGCCTGAAAAAAACATAAGAACAGAGGCAGTGGGCAGATAGTGGATAGAGGGGAGACATCTGGTTCACGCAGGGCACAGAGCAGGGTAAAGTGTTTTATGTAGAGTTGTGGGGTTACAGGGACATTTTTCTTTCCTTTTTAGATACCTTGAAAAGAGCATTACAATAATATTAGATACTGAAAGAAAAAGCAAATAAAAATGGGCCCCTGGCACATCTGAGAATTGAATCCCACTTCGTGGCTTGTAGAATCCAGCTTTCCCTTCTTACATGGGATGGTTTTAGTTAAGGTCCTCTCCAGAAGGTTCAGTCCACAGAGTGAGGCCCTGGGAGTAAGAGGTGCTGACTTCACAGTGGGCACAGCTTCTCCCTGTGGGCGAGCACTTGTGAGAATGGTACCCAGGACAGGACGTTATCATCTTGGGACTGCTGATGATTGCCATGGGATTCATCTGTTTTCCAAGCCGTCTCAGTTTTCCAAGCCTCACTCCTGGAATGTAATAGAAGAGTAGCCCTTTATTTAAACCTTCTGTATCCCAGGCACTCTGCCTGGGCTCTGGGCATGCTGTTTCTAAGCCTTTCAACAACATCCTAGTTAGATACTGGTCTCCCTACTTCACAGAAGAGCTGATTAGGGTTAGAGAGCTTAAACCACTTGCCCAAGGTCACACAGCTGATGAAGGTCTGAACTGGGGTCCAGTCTCTGGTCTGCTCATTCATTATACTGTGTGCCTCCTGATGATACATGTCAGCACTAAGCATAGTTTAAAGCAATGAATCATATTTGAAAAACAAAATTAACTTTGCCATTTTTTAAAATGAGTATCTGCAGTTTACATATTCCACGAGAACCACAAGATACCATGGAATATGTTAATCTTATTTGAGTTTTAAATGTTTACGACACTTAATATACGTCTCGTTTGATCCCCATAACAACCTTACAGTGTGCAAACACTAACAGTATCTCCATTTTACAGATGATTTTCTATGGAAGCAAAAAGAGGATCAATCATTTGCACCAAAATCCTCAGATGGAACTGGGATTAGAGCCTAGTGTCCAGGCACTTAGGACGCCTGGAACTGGTCCCAGGTGTGCCTTGGGGTGTTAAATGTTATCAGGTTAAAGGCCTGCCTTGCCCTCCCCCAACAATGAGTGTGTAGCTGTTAGAGAAGGGGAAGTAATTAGAGATGGACTTTTGCTACCCTCTAACTGGACTAAGTTTTCGCCACTGTCTTCATTCATCTTTAAGTGATTGAAATCTGGTGCCTAAAGTTTCTGAACATCAAAGTTGTTTTTGTTTATATACTTGGTTCTGCCATAACACATTTATGACTTTAGTAGGATTTGATAAAACTACACTTTTAAAATTAGTAGATAAAATTAGTAGAATACATTTAAGAATTGGCAAGTTAGGGAGAGTGAGATTTACAAGGGAAGGGAGTTATGTTAACCAGAGTGAGCACTTCCTCAGGTGCCCTTAGTCTCCTGTCACTGGGCAAATACATGGATCTTTTTGACGGAACGAAAGTCGTCTGCTGCCTTGTTTCAAATTCTGTCCATTTTAAAGCAGGCATTTCTAAATGGAATTTGATTCCTTAAAATGTGTAAGTCTGAGCGCTGATGTTTGGTCAGCTTTAATAAGCATTGACGTTTCCCGCATTCGGTGCACTATAGTTTGAGAGACGCAAGTGCTGCTCCACTGCTAGGAATATATCCAGAGGAAACTAGAACATTAACGCAAAAGGATATATGCACCAAAACGTCTCCTCACAAAGAAAACGAAATGTGTCACCGTGTGGTGGCGTTAAGCAGTCCTGCCGTGGTGGTCCTTCCAGCGCACAGCAGCGCCGCCTCCCATGGTACGCCTGTCTAACGCAGCGTTACACATCAGGTGTATCTCAGTCTAAAAAAAAGTTTCTTCTGGGAACCCAGGACTTGACTGATACCACAATAGGACTTCCTTTGCATTTTAAAATCATTTTCTCCTCTGTTTCTGTCTTACCAGGAATTCCGAAGTCGGCTGGGGAGCCCCCCGAGCTCCGTGCCCCAGGCGCGCGTCCCCGCGGCCGCGCTGGGGGCGCTGCGGGCGCCTCGAGGCTGCGCCCCGACGGTGGCTGTGGGCCTGGCTCTCTTCGCTCTTCTTTTGGCTTTTTTTGTCAAGGTCTATAATTAAAGACAACTAAATGACACATCTGCGAAGAAGAAGAAATTCCTGATTAAAGTCTTCAGTGAGCAGGAGAGCGGCCGCATAGCTCTCGGAGCGCAGTTCCCCGCCCCGCCGCCCCGCCGCCCCGCCAGCCCCGCTTTTCAATGCACCCCCCCCCCCCCCCGCTCCCCGGAGGGGGCCGCCGGACATTGAGCTAACCCTAGTAGCAGCTGCCACGGCATATCTTCCACATGGAGCTCCTCGGTTTATTTTTAGCAAGAAATGCAAGTCCTCGCGGCAGCACCTCGCGCGCTGCGGTGGCCCCGGTCACCCCCCTACGCAGCAGGACTTTCCAGCCTTCGGGAAACGTGGTTCAAGGCAGCTCCTCCTTCTTCATGCTTTGTTCCGAGTCCCGAGCCTGCAAACATCCTACTTGTCACAGCAGATGCGGTCCTGAGAAGCTTCTATCAGCACCTGCCTCTGGACCTTGAGTGGGAGCGCGGTGCCCGGGGTGGAGGGCCCGGGGGCGGGTGGGGAAGGGCGCGGAGGCCCCGCTCCCCCGGCGCCCACCCGCTCTCAGAGGGGCTTCGCAAACACGCTCGGCCCCTTCTCTGGCAGTTTTGATCGGTTACATCAGAGGTTTATTTCTACCTGCCATCCTTGGCCTTTACTAAATGAAGCGGCTTCTTTCACAGTGAAAGGAATTGCTGCAATAAGGAATCGTCAGAAGTTAAAGAAGTTATCGGGATCGTATCAGCACAGGGAAATCAGGTGCCCTGGGGTTGCCCTGGATGTTTTTCATCTTTAAACCCACACCCCTGTTCCTTTCATCTTGAAATGTTTCAGCCTTTTGTGTATCTTGTAAGGAATCCGAATTAAAATTTAATTATGCCATCAGTTGGTGAGTTAGTACATTTCTCCCGAATCTGGTATGTGAGTGTAAGAGGAAATCACCTTTAAAAACAAAGGTCTGGGGGTGGGGATGAAGGGGGCCTAATATATGGCGAGGAAGATGATTTGACTTTGGCTGGTGGGCACGCAGCACAATATACATATAACACAGAAATCTATACCTGAAACCTATATGATCCTATTAACCAATGTCGCCCCAATAAATTTAAGTAAAAAACAATGCAGACAAAACCGCAAGGGTCTGCCGGGAGACCAGCCGTGGACCATCCGCCAGGGGTCCTGGCTGCGCAGCAGGAAGAGGGAAATACGTTGGCCAAGTGTAGGAGCCTGCAGGCACTTCCTTTCTTAAGACAGATGCTGCCACGTTAATAAACAATTCTGGTGACGTTCGTATTTAACAAAAACCTAACAGAACTGAAAATACTACCTGAAGCCTAGAGTCACACTGCATGGGACATAAGAAAAGCTTTCTCTCTCTGAGTGGAGGCAGGATTTTTCCATTTCTCCAATCTCATTCCTTCCCCACTCTTTTCCTCACCAGCTTACCTCCCGTCTGGCTCTGTGCCTTTCTCTCCACTCTCCCTTCTTCTTGTGAGAGCATGATACACCCGGCAGCCCTGCCGCCCGCCCCGACCACAGCGGTCTTCTTGGGGATGGTTCCAGCCATGCAGGATCCTCCCCACTCTGCCCTGACTGTCCTTACCCCCAGCTCGGCTGCAGCTCCCCTCTGCTGTTTGGCCCAGAGGGTGAATTAGCCACTGCCCTGTGGCAGGTGATATATGATAGCAGCTGGTGCCAGGTGGTGAGGGGTGGCAGTATGGAAACCCAGCTTGCTTTTCTCCCGACCTCCTGCTGGGGGAGCGAGGAGAGATGGGTGCACTGGGTGTCAGCAGCACAGTTCTCTCGTGGACAGGACCCTACATGGGACTGGGTCTGGGAGCCCTGAGAGCAGGTGTGGTGGTCAGTACAGCTGTCACCTTTCCAGCTGCTCTCCGTCCGGCCCAGGGCACCTGCAGGCCTCCCAGCCCCTGGCGTTCTGCCTGCCCGCATGCCACCCAGTGCAATGGGAGTGGAAGGGTCACATCTTTCTCTGGGACAGGCATGTTCAGAGCCGCTGTACAGTCTGCATTGCGCTCTTCCCACCACTGGGGTACCTGGACACACGCCAGGACGAAGCCTCCCTCAGATCTGGGCCTCCAAGTGCGCCCGAGGAGCAGAGCCCCTTGCCGGCACGTGCTGGTCATTTAGAACAAGGAACTTCCTCGTTTAGGGGTTTGGGAGCTATTACTATAGCACAACCTGGCCTGGCCTGGCCTGGCTCATACGGGGTCAATCATGATACAACACTGACCTGCACTTTGTAAACATAGCTGTTCTTGGGCCTCATGTTGTCTTTTCATGTTTTCCCTTAGGGCCAAAATCCTTTTATAATTTTTCTTTTCTTTCTTTTTTAATGTGACCCTGTCTGCTAAAAAGGAAACATAAAGAGATCTGTCTCAGGCTGCTGTAACAGAATGCCATAGACTGAGTGGCTTATAAACAATAGATATTTGTTTCTCTAGAGGCTGGCAAGTCCAAGATAAAGACACCAGCAGATTTGGTATATTGTGATTCATGGATGGCTGTTTTCTGGCTGCATCTGCACATGCTGGAAGGGGCAAGGGAGCTCTCTGGGTCTCTTATAAGGGACCAATCCTTTTTGTGAGGGCTCCACCGTCACTACCGAATCACCTCGTAAAGGCCCGCCCTCCCATCATCATATTCGGAACTGGGTTTCAACATATGAATTGGGGGTGAGGAGAACACAAACATTCAATCTACAGCAAGATTTTTTTCAATACTTAGGCCAATTTTTTTTTGGTAAAGGTAAAGTCTATTAGAGGAAAACATACAGACGAAAATGTACATAAATCACAGGGGGACAGCTTGATGGGTTTTCATATGAACACACATTGTAACCAGCCCCAGTAGACTCCCATGCACCCTCCCAGACATTAATTCTGCCCCCCAAAAGGTAACTGCTATCCATATTTCTAATATCGATTGGTTTGCCTGTTTATGAACTTTATATAAATGTGGACAGGACTCTACATGCAGCATCATAAGCATGCACCATTTCACGTCTGCCCCTTGCCCAGCATTACTTGTGAGCTGCGTGCAGGTTGCTGTGTGTAGCAGCAGTGCATTCACTTTCACTTTCACTTTCACTGCTGAATAGAATTCTACTGTATGGACATACCACAGTGTATTTACCATTCTCCAGGTAAGTTGTTTCCAGTTTTCTGGCTATCATGAGTAGTGCTGCTATAAACATGTTTGGGTGCACATATATAAGCATGTGTGTACTGAGCAGATATCTAGGAGTCAGATTGCTGAGCTGGGTCATCTGCACAGGCTCAGCTTTAGGAAATACTGCCATGTGGTTTTCTTAATTGGTTGCACCAACTTACATTCCCACCAACAGAGTTCTGGATGCAATCGGTTGACATGGCCTCTACCACTCTCCCCTCTATTTCTTCTCTCTGTACCCTTGACATCCTTTGGCAGACCTTACCTCTGCTGTCTCCCATCTGTGGGTCAGCCCTATTTTAATAATAATTTTGATAACTGTCTAACCCTAAAATGTGCCAGATATTATGATGTGTACTTTACAAGTGTCAATCAGTCCCCAAAAAAACATCTTTGGGATAAGTATTATTATTCCCATTTTACTGAAGAAAAAAATGTAAAACTCACAAGATTAACTTACAAGGGACCCCCAGAGCTACTAAGTCATAGAGGGAGGACTTGAACACAACCGGACCCTAAAGCCCATGTTTCTACGCTGTACACTCTTCCTGCTCCTTTGTCCCTTGTCTTCCACCTAAACTTGGCCTGTGCCAACAGATCTGTGTCTTGGATTAACCATATGGATGCCTGGGTTCCAGGCAGCCCAGTCCTTCCCTCCATGTTCTGCTCCAAGAATGTGCTTGTACTTGATGCACTTAATAAAGAAGATTTCTTAACCCAGTCTCTCCTTCCTTCCTCCCTCTCTCCCTTCTTTCCTTCCTCCCTGCTTCCCTCACTTCCCCTCACCCTCCCTTTTTCATTCTTTCTGTCTTCTTCATCCAGTGTGAGATAATCAGTAGGAGAATGTAAAGAATTCTTTGCTAAAAACTGCTTTGTTGCTGGGAAAATGTGTCTATAAACATCAGATTTCCATATGTTGTTCAGTCAAAACATATGCTTTCCTACTGACTTCATTCCTGGTTGAAATTTCAGTGCATATTATGTCATGGAGAGAGAATTTGAGTTATAAATGAAGCTTCAAGAGGTTTTATAATTATAAAACAAACTAGGAAAAAATGAAGGGAGAGAAGGAGAGAGGGAAGGAAAAGAAAAGGGGAGAGGAAAAAAGATATTCTGAAGACTTGCCTGGCCCTGAGGGGCTGCCGTGCACTCACAGGAACCCCGTCCGCACCTTACGTTTTCCAGGGCAACACAGCAACATCTGTTAGGTTCATGCAAACTCCTACTAGCTCAAAATAGTTCGTAATTCCCACATTAGAGTTCACAACTTTTTTTGATGATGCCCTGTCTTTGTAAGTGGGTTTTCGCAAGTTACTTTAATAAAAAGCGAGTATCCAGTGGAAATCAATGTGGAACAAGACATGAGGGTGATCTTATTACAAGGTGTGAGGGTTGTGCAGTGCCCCACAGGTGCGCACTTTACATTAATGAGTAATGGTGCTAATTGTAGAATGAATTAAAAATACCCTCAATTTACATGTATTACCTTTGAAAAGTTTTTGTAAGATAGAAGGGCATACATATTTATTAAGTTGTTAGGGCCTGTCTACTTAATAAACAGAATGGTTAAGCTGTTTCTTTTGGCCTAGGGGTTCCATGAATCAAGTAAGCTTGAGAGCCTCTGCTCTATGACACAACCTAATTTACAGAATTCCTGTAAATTCTTGGGGTCTTAATCACTTGTCAAAATATGTTTTCCTTATTTTAAAGTTAACTTATCAATAGCAGATGTTTGATAAATTTGCACTTGCCTTACCACTGAGCTTGATTTTTATGGTGTTCAAACTATAATATTTGAGTTAAACTGTGAAGGAGGTAAGGACCCGAATCAACTGGATGCATATCTCACTTGTTTCCAATACAAATTTGAGGTAGAGAAAGAGCTTGAGGTTTTTGACATCAGCAAAAGTTTGGTTTCAAGTCCAGCCAGGCCACTTTCTCCTTTTGAGTCTCATCTGTAAAATAGGAGCATGATTATATCACAGGACCATTGAAAGATGAAATCAGCTCACCTTAAGTCCTGTGTCTTTGGCACACATCATTTCTCTCCCTTTCATATTTACTTTAGCCATTTAAGCCTGAAAACCAATTCTACAAATAAAGTTAGGTGTTTTAAATTCTGATATTAACATATGACCACCTAAAAGAATTATATATATTTAATAAAAAGATTCCTGCCTCAAGGACTTAGAGTCTAATTCTAACAAATGCAGCAAAGGAAGAAAATTTCAAAGAAAATGGATTGCAGCTGTATTTGAGGAGATCAAATTAATGAATGGCATGGAGCAGATTTGGGTGGCCGATCTTAGATCAAGAAGGAGGTTTTCCATGCCCAAAGATGAAAAGAGCAAATAGATTAATAGGCAGGCCTAGAAGTCATGCCCTCCCCCATCCTGCCCTGGGGGTAAAAGGAAATGCAGGCACTATTATTCTTCATTAGTTTTCTGTCAATTACTTCCTACCAGTACTATTTCCTAGAGTTCTATAGCCAAAATATCCCAACTCTGGACTTTGTGGCAGTTGAATCAAAGGGTTTTATTTGGTCTCTTATGGTCTTCCTAGTTTATGGGCATCTGAATGCATTTATGTGTACTGATGAGGCAAGTGCCCAGAAGAAATATATATGTATTTATATAATTTTTTCCATATATATATGTGTGTGTGTGTGTGTGTGTGTGTGTGTGTGTGTGTGTGTGTGTATGAAAAAAACTTAGATCAAGGTAAGGGAAAAGTTAAAGTTCAGAAAGGCCTAAAGAAGTAGGAATTTTACTTTTGGGTTTATCTCATCTGCTTTTAATATGAATACTTAATCATAACAACTATAGATGTTATCCCAGGCTGTCTGATTTCAAGGCCCAAGCTTTTAACTTCTGTTTTTACCCCCAACTTCCATAAAGAGGAATAAAACACATGTGGTTTTTAAACAGACCAAAAGCTTTTCAAATACTGTAGTTATAAAGCTTGTTGTTCACTTATGACTCTATACTTGTACTTCACCTTTGTTAACTAAAGCATACTATTCACATAAGTAATGAGTCTAATTATAAACTATGGCTTCCTCCTAAACTGAGTGTTATCAAAGAGTCACTTTGGAATGACACTGATGACAGCCCTGAAAGTAATTCCTCCTGCAATCTTGTGAATCGTTGCCTTTGCAGGAGGAATTTGTGTGATAATCTCTACTCCTAGAGGTGTAGAGATTTGTTTTGAAATTACCAGAAGTAACTTAACCATGTCTGATGAGTGAAGCATAAGATTGAACTAGGTGTATTGGTAGGGATTCCCAAGAAAATTCTTTTGTCGGTCTTGGTCCTCTTAAGAAAATGCTTTGCACCAAGACTTTCTTCACTTAAACACTAGACTTTTCCCTAAGCAGCATGAACAAAGAAAAGTCTTAGACCAGATGGCTTCACAGGTGAAGTCTATAAAACATTTATAGAATAATTAACATCAGTCCTTCTCAAGCTCTTTCAAAAAATTGAAGAGGAAGGAACACTTACTAACTCATTCTAGGAGGCCAACATTACCCTAGTATCAGAGGCAGATAAAGATACTATAAGAAAAGAAAATTGCAAACCAAATATTCTATATGAATATAAATGAAAAAATGCACAACAAATTATTAGCAAATTGATTCCAATAGCATGTTAAAAGAATGATTAACTATGACCAAGTGGGATTTATCCCAGGAATGCAAGGCTGGTTCAATAAAATCAATGTAATACAACACATTGATAGAATTAAGGGGGAAAGTGTGATCACCTCAATTGACACAGCAAAGGCATTTGACAAAATCTAACAACCTTTTATAACAAAACCTCTTAGAAACTAGGAATAGAGGAGAAATTCATCAACACAATTATGGGTTTTATGAAAAACCCACAGCTAATACCATATTCAAGTGGTGAAAGGCTGAAAGCTTACCCCCTAAGATCAGGAACAAGGCAAGGATGCTTGCTTTTACTGCTGCTATTCAACATTATATTGGAAGTTCTAGGGAAAGCTATTAGCCATGAAGAAGAAATAAAACTTATCGAAATTGGAAAGGAAGAGGTAAAACTATAATTACAGATGGCATGATCCTAGAGAGAGACATTTCCAAAGAATCCACAGGAGAGCTACTAGAGCTAATAAACAAATTCAGCAACATTGATTACAAGATCAACACACAAAAATCAGTTGTGTTTCTATACACCAGCAATGAACAAGCCAAAAAAATTTTCAGAAAGCAATTTTATTTACAATAGCATCTAAAAGAATTAATACTGAGGAATAAATCTAACAAAGGGAGTGAAAGACCCGTATGCTGAAAATTATAAAACATTGGTGAAAGAAATTTAAAAATATCTAAATAAATAAAAAAGTATCTCCTGTTCACAGATAAGAAGACTTTAACATTGTTAAAATGTCAATACTACCTAAAGCAAACTACAGATTCAACACAATCTCTATCAAAACAGCCTTTTTTACAGAAATGCAAAAGCCAACCCTCAAATTTACATGGAATTGCAAGGGGCCCCAAATAGCCAAAAAGAATCTTGAAAAAGAAGAATAAAATGGGAAAGGCTCACAAACACTTCCCAAGTTCAAAATGTAAGCAAGACTATAGTAATCAAAACAATGTGGCACTGGCATAAGAACAGACATAAAGATCAACAGAAAAGAACAGAGAGTCCAGAAATATATCCTCACATATACGATCATTTGATATTTTCAAGGATGCCAACACTATTCAACAGAGAAAAAGACAGCCTTTTTAACAAAAGGTGTTGAGACACCTGACTTGAAATAGGTAAAAGACCTAAGTAAACTTAAGATCTAAAATTACAAACCTCTTAGAAAACATTGTGGGAAATCTTCATAACGTTGAATTTGGCAACAATTTCATAGATGTGACACTCAAAGTTTACAGGCAGCAAAAGAAAAATATAGGTAAATAAGATTTCATTAAAATTAAGAACTTTTGTGCATCAGAGGACAATATCAAGAAAGCAAAAAGACAACTACATAATGCAAGGAAATATTTGCAATTTGTATCTCTGACAAGAGATTAACATCCAGAATAAAGAGGGGTGGGCAAAAGTAGGTTTACAGTTGTTTATATGGAAAATAACACAATAATTAGTAAATAATACAAGAATAAGCTCTGTGTTTTAAATAAGCACAACTATAAACCTATTTTTGCCCACCCCTGTATAAAGAACTCCTATAACTCAACAACCAAAAAGCAAGCCAGCCGACTTAAAAATGTCTAAAGGACTCGAACAGACATTTCTTTGAAGATACACAAATGGCCAATAAGCACATGAAAAGATGCCCAACATTATTACTCATTAGGGGCAAGCGAATCAAATCACAATGACATATGACTTCACACCCATTAGGATGGCTGCCATAAAAAAAATCCCAAAATAACAAAAAATAGACATTGACGAGGATGTGAAGATGTCGGAACCCTTATACATTGCTGGTGGAGGTGTAAAATGGTGCAGCCACTCGGGAAAATAGTTTGGCAGTTCTTCAAAATTTAAACCGAATGTACGACCCAGCATTTCATTCCTAGTTATATATCCAAAAGAATTGAAAGCAGGCACTCGAACGGATATCTGTACACCGATGTTCACAGCAGCATTATAGCCAAAAGGTGGAAGCAACCCAAACGGCAGCTATGGGTGAATCCATCAACAACCTGTACCACATACTTTCAGCAGAATATTAGCCTTGAAAAGGAGTGACGTTCTGATACATGCTACAATGGCTGAGTTTTGAAAACATTATGCTTCGTAAAATATGCCAGACACAGAAAGACAAATAGGGTATGATACCACTTGTGTGAGGTACCTAGAATACACAAATTCACAGAGACAGAAGGTAGAATGGGGGTTACGAGGAGCTGAGGGTCGGAGGAACAGGGTAGTTATTTGTTAATGGGTACAGAGTTCATGTTGGGTATAAGAAAAGGTTTTATGTATAGATAATGGTGATGGTTACACACACTGGAAATGATGCTACTGAGCTAGAGATACTTACAAATGGTTAAAATGATAGATGTTATGCATATTTGCGGCATCATAGTATAAAACTGCATGGGGAATTTGAGGAACAGCGTGGCTAGAGTGAAGGCTCTAGAGAGAAGTAACTGGAAATTAGACTAAGAAATAAGCTCAGGTCACATGGGGAAGGGTTTGGATGGCATTCTAAGGAATGGAGACTTTCTTCAACAGTCACGGAAGAGCCACTGTAGGCTTCTGAACTTCGCAGGCTCCGAGGGGATTCCTGTCTGGACAGACGAGCCGTGACTGTGGAGTGACTGTGGTTTTCCTTTTGATGCCCCAGGCCCAGGGGCTCCTCTCACCTTCCCCTAACCTGACACTTTCGGAAACATACAATGTAGTAACCGCTTTCTCAGGGACCTTGAAGCAGTTTCAGGGAGAGCTGAATCTCTGCCCTTGCATCTGAGTTTTTTAAATGCTGCCAAGCTTGTAAATCTGTCCATTTCCGGGAGAGCAGTGCGCAAGCCTCGGCGGAGCCAGCTGCTGGTGGTTTTTGTCATTGTTACCCACACTAGTATTGCTGATAATGGGGGTTTGTTTTACAGTTGTTGCTGTAACATAACTAAAACCCGATGTGTGGGTCCCGTCATTATTTTAATTAAGAAAGTGCCTCAGTAAGAGTCAGGCTCCTATCTTTATAGTTCAGCATCTTTGACCCTTAATCTTTGCTCTGACACTTTCACACTGCGCAGATTCTGGGGACCTAGCAACCCTCTATCCCTCCGCACCTGCTCTGCTTATCGGCTGCGATTCAGATGAGTGGCTCGGCTTTCTGATTTTGATCTTCTGTATCTCAGATTCTGTTAATACACCTGTTTGGTTAAGAAGTTGTATGTTCTACTCTCTATAAATGGCTGTGAATACTTAACCAAAAAGCCACCTGTGATAACTATCTCGGGCCGTGATCTCAGAGAGCAGATGCTCCTGGTTTTTTGTTTCTAATGTTTTTTGGGGTGGTTGTTTTTTTAGCCAGTGTGATTTCTGCATCCTTACCTGGTTGCGATATACAGGAAAGGGCTTCTGCTGCTCAAAACACTAATTCATGATCCACTACCCTCAATTCCAGACTTCACAGGACAACTCTAAATTCCCCGGCTATTGGCTCATTGAAGTGTTAAAACTTGTCATGCCTACAAGACCGGAAAAACCAGACTTTAATTTGGTCTCAGTATTATGTTTTGAGTAAATAAACCTGATTACACACAGTCTCTCACCCAGGAAACAATGGTGAATAGTCAATATCACGTCTCATTTGGTTCCATATCCGAGAGTAACATCAGAAGTCAAACAGAGAACAACCCAAAAGACGGAGCTTATGGAGTCTGCTCCCATCTAGGGAAAGTACGGGATCTTTTAAAATGACTTTTAAAAGGAAAAACATTCAAGATGGGTTGGGTTTTGTGCCATTGTAGAGAGTGGTTTGGAAACTTCCAAAGGAAGGTTTGCTATGGCCGTTGCCTTTGGCCACTTCTCACCTTTCATGATTCCCTATCTTTTCCATCTCTGATTCTCTGACAGTTTTTATTCTCCCGCATTCCTCCTAAGTTTAAGATCCCTAACCCCATCCACGTGGGGTAAGATTCTCATGCTTCCAATTAAGACCCTCTTCTCTTTTTTCCTCTTAACACAACATCCTCCAAGATATTTGATATCAGAAAGGTTGAAAGTCCCAAAACAATCTCACACAAAGTAAAAGTTGGTTAGATGCCAGTCTAAAAAATTTAATCTTATCAAACCAGCTTGCCTGGGGCAGTAAGAGTTACACAAGCTATAAGAAAATTCAGTAGCTAAAAATGTATTTCAGCTTGAAGAATATTGTTAATGCCTTCAGACATACAAATCAAAGGAAAGTGAGGGAAAAGCGATTTAACACCAGCCTTCCCTCACGCTTTGTGGCAAAAGAGCCATCTATCTGAGGAGTGGCAGTAACTCCAATTAATATTAAAAGCAAAACGTGTGGCAGCCCCACATTGAAGTCACAAATGTGAATTCCCAGAAAGTCACCACTGACTGCCTTCTGGTGATCAATCCTCAACAGCTTCTGTTTCTCTGTAATGTGTCAGGGAGTTTAAACTTTCTCACAATAATATTTGATATTTGAGTTGAGATCTGAGTAAGTTGCACAGAAAGACTGCTCTTTCTCAGTGCTTCACAGAAGGGGAATCGGTGTGTGTCTCTGCTCTTCACCTGGGACCTGGTCTCGTTTGAAAAGGCGGGGAGAGGGACAAGCCCTGTGGGGGGGACAGGCCTAGAATAAGAGCAAGAGGGGCTCAGAGAGAAAAATGGAGCTGGACCCTCTTATTTTATAGATGGAGAAACTGAGGCTAGGAGGAGTTGAGTGACTTTCTAAGGCTCTCCCTCTAGCTTGCAGCATTTCTAAGCAAGGATCCCAACTGTTCTCTGTGGTGTGGAGATGCTGTGGGGTGGAACTCTGGACTTAACTGTGTATAGAACTGTATCCTAACTCAGTGCACCTCCCAGGCTCCCCTCACAGCTACGACAATGCCTGTGCAGCCTGATGCCAGCTTGGGCTGGGGGTGTCCTTCACAGCTGTCTCCATCTCCTGAGTTTTTAGTCCCAACCCCAGAAAGAAGGCAGTGCAGAGTGCTGTATGGACTTGACCCAGGTTGACTTTTATCTCCCTACTGAAACAGGGTTAGCAAAAGCTGAGTTATAAAAAGTAACTTTAGTGGAGTTATGAAAGGGAATTCATATTCCTTACACTCCTGAGCTTATAAACCTTTTTATAACTGTGTTATGTTTTGTAAAGTAGTGATCATTGCTCTTGATTTTAGGCACCAGATCGGGAATCCCTGCCTTCTCCATGCCCGGAACAGTGCAGACCTTCCTATTTTTCTCCTAAGACTGACCCAGTGACCCCAGAGGCCCCACCAGGTTTGGTACCTTTGACTGGGCCGGACTCCCAGCAGCAGCTCTGGATGCTCAGTGCATGCAGGCTGTGGACCTGGCCCCACTCAGTCACTGACAGCCTCCAGGGCCCTGGACTAACCAGTGCTTCAGGGACTGGTCATCTCACTCCGTAATTTTGTTACTATACAACTATAAAAGATAAAAATGCCCTAACTCATCCTCTATCCGTGGAGACAATTTCTCAGCACTCAGTAGTTGGGGTTAAGATCTGGGGCCTATGACTGGAGCCAGGAAGCACCTTCTGAGGCAATGAAAGGGCACGTCTAAGCCATGGCATTGGAGTTTCTGTTCTGTTGTCAGAGCAGGAACAGGAAGCTGGTGCTAAAACCCAAGAATGGAGATGGTGGGAGGACCTGGAATAGAACAGAAATAAGGAGCAGGGTCCTGGATGACTACTTTGGAGGAAGCTGAAGTCATTGTCCTTTGCCATTATTGGTTTTGGAAATCACGTTTGAGGGTTGGTTGGGTTGGCCCAAGAGTCAAGGCAAATTGAAGCAGTGGCCAAAAGTAACCTTTGATGCATGTAGCAGTAACAGTAATAGTAATAACAACACCCTCCAGTCACCACCATCATCGTCCTCTGCAGCACCGTTACGGAGCCAGGTACTTTCCCAAGCACCTTAAACATATGAGCTCATTCCACCCTCCTGGCCATCCTGAAAAAAGAACCATTATTCTAGATGAGGAAATGAAGGCCTAGAGAGGGGACTTGTCCAAGGTCATTAGCTGATAACTGGCAGAGTCAAGATTAAAACCCAGGCAATGTGGTTCTAGAGTCCTGTTCCTCTCCAGTTTGCGTTGCAGCTCTCAGCTGGAGCCTGTGGGGTCTGCAGTGTGCATTTCTACATGGCAGACAGGCAGACACAGGGGTGGGCAGGGCATCGGCAGAGGCGTCGAGTCCATGCACAGAGGTAGCTCGAGTTTGGAGGCACTCAGGGTAATGTGAGGGCACCAGAAGCAACAAGTCTTCGAGGACTTTTGAAGAGGAAAGACCACTAGGTATACGTTTGGTAAGCACTTGCTATGTGCCAAACACTGCTTGGCATTGGGATTTAAAAAAAAAGTTGACAAGACAGACCTCTGTGAAGCTTGGGGACAATTGTAACCCAGGTTCTCAAGGCAGGAAATACAGGGAATTAATTATCAGAGCATGGAAAGGGCATCTCACCCAAACAGGGTAGGTTCATGGAAGTTTTCTACAGGAAGGGGGAGCCCACTGGAGATGGAGGCAAGGAATGCTAAGTACACTGAAAGGGACAGGGGCAGGTGTCATGAGATCATGGGGCAAGCAAGCGGTGTAAATCAGATTGCTGGAAGATGAATGGATTCAGCCAGATAAGAGGTGGGGTTGAGTTCTGGGGAGCAGGGGTAGAGGACTGGGGGAGAGGTGATGTGAAATTTCTAATACATGAAACTTGCCCCTAAAAATATCAAATGAGGGTAAGTAAAGCCCAAGTCTGAATTTTCTCTAATGTCTAAAACACAAAAGAAAAAACAATGCAGGGACTGTGTCTATTTTCTTAAGCAATTATATTTAGCTCCTTCTCTTTTCTTTCTGATCCACAGTAGAAAAAAAAATTAATTTCAGAACCACTTAGTACTCGTCAGAGCGTCTCCTCTCTTCACAGGATGGCAGGTAACAGGTCCTTCCCCTTGCAGATCATTTTCTCATCTCGAACTGTTTTGTAATCAGATGTGGTAGCTCCAAATTCTCTTTATTCCAAACATAGCAGGAAGCAATTTCTCAGACAGTTTAACTTTGATAGCAGGTAATTTTAATCCATCGCGAACATCATCCTGACATGGACTTGCTGTCTTCATTATTTTAATTACTCTTTTGAGCCACTTTCCACCATCCCCTTCCCCCCACCCCCGCAACTCTTTCCAGGAAAAAGTGAATAGAAATTGGCAGCTTTTAATCGTATTGTGCCACAGACCAGATCATTTTTTGCTTAATAATGACATCATTTAGCAGCATACCTTAAGTAAATGAAATTTGTTTGCAAAACTCTTTATCTTAACCAAAAAAAGGGGAAAAGTTACCTTTTCTGACGGGAGGTCGCCCACCCTCTGTCACACAGCTGTCTGGGCTGTTCTGAGCAGCTGACAGTTTCTGTTAATTTACTTTCACTTCTCAGTTCAACTTCCCATATGGAAAGCCGGAGTGATTTTTGAATAACAGCAAGTCATATCTGATGTGGCAGCAACTGGCAGCTCTGACACTGCGCTCGGCTGTGGCCATTACCCAGGATGCCTCACTTCTCCTTGAGAAGCAATTACAATTTCACAGGCTAGAATTAAAATTCCCTGTGGTCCGCAAGAGAGCAACTGACGCTGTCAAAGTGATTTCAAGCTGCTAATCTCTGTCCGCGGCCCGAGTGAAAATAGAGTTCCTCCTCGTGGAAACAGAGGTCTGACGACTTTAAAACTTGGACACTTCGATGTGTTTTAATTCGCACTGAGGTCAGCAGGTGCGTCCTCCTCCCAGCAAAGCCTGTTACAGCACTAGATTGTGGGAGACGGGTGTTTTCATAATGATGGAGGTGAAGGCGGGTCCGGGGGAGAAAGAAGTGTTCCGACTGGGAGTGGAGACCATGGCAACAGGGCCTGGCTCTTGTAGGAACCAAATGAAAAGAGAAGGAAACATGGGAAACTGCTGGGATCTAACCTGGGGAAGGACACAGGGCAAATGCCCCTCATGGAGGCTCTCTGCCCGCAACTCTGACCAGACAGCCCCACTCTGCAAGGGAGACCCCAGAAGCGATGGGTCATATATAACAGAGCGCGCAGATCCGATTCTGGCTTCTCTTACTGAATGATCTTTCACAACAAAATTTAACCTAAAGAGTCTACTTCCTTCTCTGTCAAATGGGGTTTATAACACCCACATTGCAGGGCTGTGATGGATCAGTGCTCTTCATAGCGGCCTGTCCATAGTAGGTGCTGATTTAATATTAGCTGTTATTCACAACAGGCTTTGTCTGATCGTGAGGTTTCTCAAGCCTAGTGCCTTTCGTCACAGCCAAGTACCATCGCAGGATTGTCTACTTCATAGCTCGCTTTCAGCCCTGGCCAGGTAGCTCAGTTGGCTAGAGCGTCCTCCCGATACACCAAGGTTGCTGTTCAATCCCTGGTCAGGGCACATACAAGAAGCAACCAATGAATGCATAAGTAAGTGGAACAACAAACTGATGTTTCTCTCTCTCTCTTTGCTTTCAACCTATCACTTTGGAAACTTAAATTCATCTATTTTAAAACAAAACTTGATATCACAAATGGAAAATCTGTATCACTTCCCATACGTAGAAGATGGCCATTTGAAAAAATGTTAAATGTTAATAAATTCCACTTAGCATTGCTTGAGGAAGGCTCTGGACTTGAGGCTTACAGCAGTCAGTTAAAAACAAAGCCAAAAAAGAGGAGTCAGAGAAATGGTAGAGGTGCCACAGCCAACTTGCCCTAGACGGAGCCTTTTCCCTCCGCTGAGGGCTCAGCCACCTTCCTCACCAGCTGCCCACCCCGGTCTGCTGCAGGGACCGGCTCAGTTTCCATTCGACACCCTGTTCCATTTCCAGCAGCGTCATCCCCACATGTGAAAGTAGGGAAGGACATTGTCTAGCAGAGGAGTGCGTCAGCCCCTCCAAGTTTTTCTTTAACTTGACTCCCTGGACGCTGCTAGGAGTTTACACGTGACAACACATGGGTAAAACTCATTTTCTTTCTTTCTGATGAAGAAATGTGCAGCACCTATGAATGAGAGGTGGTAGTAAGCAGTAACACCCAGTTCTGAATTTCTCGGGGGTCCAGGCCTTCATGGGCAGAGCCAGGAGACTTTCACCCGGATCCTGGCTTCATTCCCTCCTTCCTAAGTGCCCAGCTCTGCGATACAAGGCTGAGTGATAAAGGGGCTCCTTCCTTTTCATATTGTTCAGTGACACCCTGGGTTAGTTTCACTCTGACCAACTTCCCAGGGGAAAATTATAAAGTAGGCCTTTTCTCTCTAGTTACTAAATCACACTGTGTGATTTTATCATCTTATTTTCTAATTTTGACTTTTTTCTTTTGAAAGACCTTTTCTACAATTTCCCCACTAAGCCCATGTCCAGCTCCATTTAAAAACAAACTACTTAATGAAAAGATCGTCTATTGGCAAAAGTTCAAGGCTAGCTTTAGGGCGACTACCTCAATATTCCTGGGACAAAGGAGGACTGAGGTGATGAGAAATTTAAATTTCTAAGGCAACCTTTCCACCTAGCTCTTGTTCTCACCTCTTGGCACGCTCCAATAGCTCACACACCCCAGGTCACCAGCAAAGGCCAACCCCCTAGCATATATGGTTCATTCTTACTCATATTGTCCACAATCTGACCCCAAAGTGAATCCAAGGGAAAATAATTATGCAAAAAATGGAAATATTTATGACACTGAATAAAAATTAGATTTAGAATGGAAAAAAGATAATAAAATTGTCCTGCAAGAAGAAATACAAAGACAAAGAAATTACTGAAATTAAGTAATAGTTGGAATGTAATCCTTGGATTCATCTTTTATGTAGAATTATCCCTTAACATGAGGCAGTGACTTGGGCTAGTGGTTTCAATGAGTACAAAGGTAGGACACCTTTTATTTATCAACTTCTGTTTGGCTGACTTAGTCTCAAAACATTCTCTGGACTTTGAAGAGGGCTTATTTGTATTGGGGAAGGCATTTATGCTGAAAGTTATCGCTACCCCTATGCCACTATCTGATGGATCTAATTGTTAAACAGAATAATGGTGTCAGTGAGAATCTGCAATGTATTAAAATTCAGTCTGATTCTGTGGATTTAATCCAATTAAGCCTCAACAGGAATATTTCCTGAGTAAGGACTCTGGACCTGAGTTAATTTAATCACACACAAAATTTCCCTCCAAGGAATCAAAGCAGCTTATGAGGGTAAAATGTTGAGTTGGCTTATAAAATACAGTGTTCTATAAATGTTAGGAGTCATTCGTTACTTTCCCTTGTTCATACACCATTTCCATTGGGCATGGAGAGAATCGCTCAACTCAGAGCTGCAGTTCACCAATGCTTGCAAGAGGTCATGTCAGGGACCCTGACACTGCCCCTCAAACTCTTTCCTCTTGATGGCTAGAATCCACCTTTTAGTTCTAAGTTGAGATGAAATGCACATAACATAAAATTAACCACTTTATAAGATTAACCATTTTAAAGGGAACATTTAGCGGCATTTAGTCATCCACAATGTTGTAAAACCACCACCTCCACTTCCAAAACTTTTTCATCACAGCGACAGAAAGTCTGTACCAGTTAAGTAATAAATCATTTTCTCTTCCCCAGCCCCTGGTAACTTCTGTTCTACCTTCTGTCCCTATGAACTTGCCCATTCTACATACCTCCTAGGCGTAAAATCATACAACATTTGTCCATTTTTTTCTGCTTTATTTCACTTAGCACATGGATTAACCTTTTTAATCCAAGTTGTAACATGTATCAGAACTTCATAACTTTTATGGCGGAATAATATTCAATTGTATGTGTCTACCACATTTTGTTTATCCACTTGTCCATTGATGGATATTTGGGCTGTTTTCCTCTTTTGGCTACTGTGACTAGTTCTGCTGTGAATGTGCATGTATTTGTTTGAGTCCCTGGTTTCAATACTTTTGGGTATCTACATAGGAGTGGAATTGCTGGGTCTTAGATGATTCTATGCTTAACTTTTTGAGGAACTGTCAAATTGCCTTCCTAGAAGTCCACATTTGGCAATTCATTCTGTTGTACTTCCATTTCCTTAGATCCTCTTAATAATGTGCTATAAAAATTTCCAAACATATCCAAAGCTTAGAGTACAACAGACCCCATGTACCTGCCACTCATCTTCAATACCCATCAACCTACCACCACACCTTGTTCATCTATTTCCCCACACCCACTGCCCACTTGGAGCATTTTAAAACAAATACCAGACATCATGTAATTTTCCCCCAAAACCTTAAGTATGCAACTAAAAATAGAGAGCAGCATCTTCTTATATAACCCCATAATAAAATTTTAATACTAATTATTTAGTGTCAATCAATACAGTTTTTGAATACATTTTCACAATAGTCTTAAGATTCTGTCTTGCCCTAGCCAGTTTTCTCAGTGGTTAGAGTGCTGGCCCATGGACTGAAGGGTCTGGGCTCGATTCTGTCCAAGGGCATGTACTTTGGTTGCAGGCTTGATCCCTGGCCCTGGTCGGAGCACATGCAGGAGGCAACCAGTCAATGTGTCTCTCATATCAATTGGTTTCTCTCTCTCTCTCTTTCTGTCTCTCTCAAAATCAGTGGGAAAAATATCCTCGGGTAAGGATTAAAAAAAAAAAAGATACTGTCTTGCCTCTGATCTGTGTGCATCAGAATCCAAACAAGACCCATTGTTTTAGTTAGTTTATATTGGAAGTGTCCTTAAAGTCAGTTTTCATCTCTTTTCCTTTTAACTATGTCATTGTCTTGTGAAAGAAGCCAGGTGAGGTTTCTTATAGAATGTCTCTATTCTGAATTAGACTTATATTTTCTGGTGTTGTTTATATCTCCTCTTAAATTAAGCTATCCTCTCAAGCTTTATTACCAGTGATAGAAATAACCTGAGACACTTTTTTTTAAAATGCATATTCCTGGCCCCTGTACCCCTGACACCTCCTCCCTGCTCCCCCACTCCACCCATCTAACTGAGGAGGTCTGGGATGCAGCCCAGAAATATGCATATTTAGTAAGCTCCTCAGGCAATGTGGATGCCAATGGCCCCTACTACGAGAGACAATCACTTCCCTGATGTCACGTGATGCAGTTTTATCAACTCTCCGGTGCTCCATGATGAGAGAAACTGCTCTGTTCTGCTGAAGGAGATCCCAAAAGGTACCCTAGGAGCCCAGTGGAGAAGACAAAAACACATTTCACTCTCTTTACAATTTTGCCAACTTTGGCCAGCTCTGCTAGAGATCATTCTGACGATGTGTTAACCAACCAGGGAGCTACCAACTGGGGATGAAGGTAGCCTTTGGAAGGAAGTCACTATGCACAGCCCACACTAAAGGAGGGGAGTCACATTCCAACTGCCTGAGAGCAGAGTATCTGCATGAATAATCTGTAGTTTTTCTGGAATTCTTCCTCCCCACTTATTTATTTATTCAGTAATTTATATCAGTATGGGCTCATGGATTCTTATTTTATATTTTGGGCAATAATCCAATACTATTTTATTTATTTTCTTGCTCACATTGTTCCAGCTGTGGCCCTTGGGAGTTCTTTCAGTTGGTTCCTGTGTCCCTTTGATACACTTCCATTGATGTGGTGGTTTAATTTTGTTTTGTTTTGTTTTGAGCACTTCCTTACTTTCTGGGACTACAAGATGCTTCAGGCTCATTTTTTATATTTCTTGCCACAGGCCTACCCTCAGCCATTTCTCCAAGGAGCCCTGGTTCCTTTTCTTAGAGAATGGTACTTAAAACCAAGACCTGGGTGCTAAGTATGCTCCTTGCTATCGGGCTATCATTGCTTTTAGACTGTCTCAGTTGACAGAGCAAGGAAATACAGGTGTCGACTACTACACCCTGTACATATGAATTCTATAAATATTCCATATGTAATAACCTGTACCTATATTAAACTAAAAAGTATGAGTTCATATTCATGTCTTCAACTCTAAACTGTTACCACATGTATTATCCTAGCCTCCTCTCCTTGCTTATATGTAAATCCTCACTCCAGCAGTGGGAAACCCTCTATTAGCTATCCATTAACTTAACTGTTCAGTTCCAGATACCTTATACTTATAGCAGTATCAGAATTGTTAACCTGTACCGCTGTGGGAAGCTGCGTTATCAACCAGAGTTCGGTTCTTTGGTGCGGTTCCCATAGCCTTAGTCTTAAAGAATCCACCCATTCCTAAAGTTAATTAGGTAGGTACTCCGTGATTACTCCACCAACCCCTTCAGTGAGGTTGTTTCTTACATTTCAGATACACTCAGATTCGTTTCTGTCACATTTTGCATACCATCCTTGGATCTTCTCAGTTCCAGAATGATTTTTTTTTTAATTTGCATGCATTAAGGTTTACTTGGTGTTGTATCTTTCTGTAAGTTTTGACAAATGCTTAATGTTTTATATTCACTGTCACAATATTATAGAGAATAGTTTCACTGCCCCCAAAGATCCCTACACTTCACCTGTCCAGCCCTGTCCTCCACTTCCTGGGTCCCTGGCAACCCCTGATCTGTTTGTCATTCTCTATATTTTCTTCTTCTAGAACGTTTACAGTTGAAATCACATAATATGTAGCCTTTTAGACTGGCTTCTCTCACTTTGCAGTAAGCACTTAAGTTCATCCATGTTGTTTTGTGGCTCTTTTTTTAAATCACTGAGTAATATTTCATTGTATGGATATACCACAGTTTGGTTATACATTTACCTATTTAAAGAACTCTTGGTTGCTTCCAGATTTTGGCAACTACATGTAAAACTGCTATAAACACCTTCATACAGAGTTATGCATGGATTTAAGTCTTGAACTCATTTGGGCAAATACCAAGCAGCACAACTGTAGGATCATGCGGTAAGAGTATGTTTAGTTTTGTAAGAAACTGCCAAACTATTTTCCAAGTGGCTGTGCCAGTTTGCATTCCTGCCAGCAATAAAAGAGAGTTCCTATTGCTCCACATTATCGCCAGCAGTTGGTAATACCAGGTTTTTTTGTGTTTGTTTTTGGGTTTTTTTAGCCATTCTGATAGTTGTATCATGGCATCTCATTGCTGTTTTAATACATTTCTTAAAAAGAGAAACAACTCGGAGTTGGTCTTCTCTCACAGAGCGCACCAGAGCTTTGCAAAATGACCGATATGAACATGGCCTCCTACCCCCACAAACATACAGAGCTCTCCTGTCACACCTCACCCCCAAACAACACAAAGGGAGGAGAACTCTCATCACCAAGGAAAAGTTCTTATTGAAACTTATTACTGAGTGTGTGTGGGAAATGGCACACACTTAATATAAAAGTGTCTGAAGATGTTTTATTAGCAAAAATTAGAGCAGCCAATGGGAGTGAATAGTCCTATTTCACAGATCACTCCAGACTCACAAAAGCCCCCAGTGCCCCCATTAGCCTGTCTAGATAGCAACTCCCATAAGGCTCTGATGCTGTGGCAATAAACAGATCATGCTGGGAAATGCTGGGAAACACCGAACCACCTTCAGACAGCAGTGTTCTCAGCCTGTTCTTAAGGGACAGGAAAGCTATTGGGAAAAATATTATTCCTAAATGTGCAACTTCTAACAGACTGGGAATGAGTTGGTGAATATGAAGGAAAGAACCAGGGTATTTAAACATGTTTAAAATGAATATATTGCACGGCATTTATAAATATAAAGAAATTCACAGTAGGGGTGTGGTATTTGTTGATGTGAAAGTATTTCTGGAGGCTTCATGGAGAAGGTCAATTTGAAATATGTGCTTGTGAGAAGGATCCCTTTAGCTGATGGGAAAGTGGGCCCAGAAAGCTGTCTGCATTGAGGGACAGGAGCTTGAATCTGAAAGTGTGGATTAGCCGAGTGCCTGGCCATGGCAGGTCCTTAGTAAAGACATGATGCCGCTGGAATGTTTGGAGCTTCCCCCTTGAGTGCCTCACCTACTCCAATATTCAGCTAATGTTCAACCAATGTTCAGGGTCAAATGAGAAAGAGCTACCAGCTTCACTACCTGAAACACGCCTTTCCTGGAAAACTGTGGACAATGTGACCTTCACACCCTAAACCGAAGCTTCAGACCTAAACCCCAACTGGGATTCCTGCTCCCTGAGTCTCACAGGTGGAGGCCAGTTCCCACCACTTGGAGAGCTGGGTCTGCAACAGAGACGCTCATCCAGCCCAGAAAGTCATAGTCACCGAATGAACCTAATCAGGGGCACACTGTGTGAGCCAGGGAGTGGAGGAGAGAACTATGGGCCCCTAAGGCTGCTTCTAGGAGCCAGACGCTCTGTCCCGCACCAGACTGAGGACCACGGGGACCCAGGAGACAAGCAGGCTCTCTGCCATCCTAGCAGTCAGTGGGAGGACCTGGGCGAGAGCGGGGAGAGGAAGGCTGCCGCCCTCTCCCTCCAGAAGCACAACGACCCCACCCACTGGTGCCACAGTCTTTCCGGTCAGATCAGTGACTCTTCTCTTTTGGAGGGGTGAGCATGGTATGGAAAGAGGGGCCCCCAGTGTCCGCCCTACGTGGTTGTCTCCTTAGAAATGGGGTTTGGGAGAAACAAGATGGCGGCGTAGGTCACAGCTGCACCCGCCGCCTCCCGCAACCACATCAAAATTACAACTAAAATACAGAACCACCGTCACTCAGAGCCTCCTGAGATCTGGCTGAACAGAAGCCCCACAACCAGGGAGCTGAAGCAGCACCGAGAGGGCAGGAGGGGCGCAGACGCGGGCGGATCGGGGCTGGATCGGGAGACGCGGCCGCGGGCCCACACCCGGTGCCTCGGTTGAAACCCAAAGGGAATCTCGGCGGCCGAGGTTTCCCGGAGGAGGGAGGAGGGAGGGGTCCCAGCCCCACAGCAGGCCCCCAGCCCAGGGCTCCAGGCTGGGAAGAGACGTCCCCACAGCTTCGGGCAGTGAAACCAGCCGGGACTGTCCCTGAGGGTCCCGAGGCTGCGGGAGCCCCAGCAGCTCCTCCTAAAGGGCCCGGCGCGGACTCACTCGGACGCTCCCTCTGAGCCCAGCGCCGGGCAGCAGCCTGAAAGGACCCGGGACACTCGGGGAGGAACTAACCTGCCTGAAGTCCGGGCAAGAGGTGGGGGGCGGCTTCCTCCCAGGCAGAAGGGCTGGCGGAGGCCATTGCTCCTTTGGCGAGTCCTCCCCGCACACAGCCGGCAGGCAGGCGCCATATTTGAGTCGCCAGCACCTGACTCCCACCGTTGGCACCGCCCCGTGACTCCCGGAGGCCCCGCCCCTCCCCACCTGCAGCTCATCCAGGCCATTTCCAGGGGCTTTTCTATGCAAGTGGCCTCTTGAGCCTCATGCTTAGGACTTTCCTAAAATCTCTCAAACAAGCAGCAGCTGCCCCATACGGCTTGATAAGCGGCCCCAGGCCTGGCACTAGTGGCAGCCTGCACTGGCTCATAGCTTGGCCTCTCCTGGACACCTACAAGCCCAGCACAAGTTGCAGCCAACTACGGTTTGCTGTGTAGCTCATGCTGGGTGGCTCTGGGCAAGGCACTGGCACAGGCTGACTTTGCACCTCCTGGAAGGCCCCAGAGACAGTGTACCTGGTGCTCAGGCTTGACCACGCTGGATTACAGCCTTACCACATCCACGAGTGACACTCAAGGGGCACACTTGGTGAACACCAAAGCTCCACTGAAGTAAATCCTGCTCCATAGGGGTGTCTCCAGCACAGCAGCCCTTCGGCTGTAGTTGCCGCTGGTCCTCACAGCTGAGTGGCCTGGGGGTGAGTTCCTCCCAGGGATGCCAACAGCAACCAAGGCTCAACTACAACAGGACAGTGCACACAGCCCACACAGGGGAGCACCTAGAAAGCCCAGTTCAGGTGACTGGGGAAGCTGAGCCACTGGACCTTACAGGACACCTACTACACAAAGCCACTCTACAAATTCCAGAAGACATAGCAGCTCTGCCTAATACACAGAAACAAACACCTGGAAGCAGCCAAAATGTGGAGGCAAAGAAACATGTCACAAAGGAAAGAACAGAAGAAATCTCTAGAAGAGGAACTAAATGAAATAGATCCAAGCAAACTAACAGATACAGAGTTCAGAATTTTGGTTATAAGGATGTTTAGGCAGACTGTTAGGGAAATAACTGAGAAAATCGATAACATAATAAAGTACCAATTGGAAATGAAGGCTACAGGAACTGAAATGAAGAATAATTTACAGGGAATCAACAGTAGAGTAGAGGACGCTGAGAATCAAATCAGCAATTTGGAACATGAGGAAACAAAAAACACCCAACCAGAAGAGCAAAAAGAAAAAGAATCCAGAAATATGAAAATAGTATAAGGAGCCTCTGGGACAGCTTCAAGAGGTCCAACATTAGTATTATTGGGGTGCCAGAAGGGGAAGAAACAGACCAAGAAATTGAAAACCTATTTGTAAAAATAATGACAGAAAATTTCCCCTAGCTGGGGAGAGAAATCGACTTACAAGTCCAGGAAGCATAGAGGGTCCCAAAGAAGAGGAACCCAAAGAGGCCCACAGCAAGACACATCATAATTAAAATGCCAAAGGTTAAAGACAAAGAGAGAATCTTAAAAGCAGCAAGAGAAAAGCAGTTGTTACCTACAAGGGAGCACCCATACGACTGTCAGCTGATTTCTCAACAGAAACTTTGCAGGCCAGAAGGGAGTGGCAAGAAATATTCAAAGTGATGAAAAACATGGAACTACAACCAAGATTACTCTACCCAGCAAAGCTATCATTTAGAATTGAAGGTCAGATAAAGAGCTTCTCAGACAAGGAAAAGCTAAAGGAGTTCATCACCACCATGCCAGCACTACAGGAAATGTTGAAGGGTCTTCTTTAAGAAGAAGCTAACAAACAAAAGAATCTGATGAACTAAATAGATCCAGAGACATTGATGCATGCAACATACGATCATATTTCAGAGGAAAGAGGGAAGGGGGGTGGAGGGTGGGAAGAGATTAACCAAAGAAGTTATATGCATAACCCGTGGACACAGTTAATAACGGAGTGAAGGCCTGGGAAGGGGGTGGGAGGGAAGTGGAGGGGATCAATTGGGGGGAAAAATGGGATACCTGTAATACTCTCAACAATAAAGATAAATTTAAAAAGTTAAAAAATAAATAAATAAATAAATAAATAAATAAATAAATAAATAAATAGAAATGGGGTTAATTCCTGTGCCTCCATCGAAAGGTGGGCAGAAGATGGAGGAAGAATAATAACTTCTGCAAAAGACATGCTGAGTGGAAGGTGTGTTTGGGGCTCAGCAGGGCTGCCCTGCAGGTGTCAGGCTGGTGCAGAGAGATGAAGAGATGAGCAGTGCGGGGGTCATGGGGGCTGAGGGTGCATGGGCAGAGCAGAGGCTGACTCTCAGGTCTGTGGCTCTGGGGCACCTGCCCTGTGGAAGGGCTGATGGGTGGCTGTGTTGGAAAGGGTATTCATTCTTAAAGGTGGTTAGAAGAGGAGTCTCTAGAAGATGAGTCAGCTGTCTGTCAAAGCCAGCTGTACCAAGTCGAAAAGTAGCCTGGAGCGTTTGGGCCAATTCCCCTCTTTCATCCGGTTTTGTGAAGGATTTGGTAACCCCATGGAACCTCCAATATTAGCAGAATCATAGTGTGCAAGAGTTCAAAAGTACTGGATGACCAACTATTCCAACCCTCTTATTTTACAAATGGAAAAACAGAGATCAAGAGGGATTCTCTGTCAGCCTCAGTTTGATTACACTCTCTAAAAACACAACTCTCCATGGCTATTCTGTGGTGACACTCAGAAGATGATCCTTGTCATTTTCAAAAGGTGTCAGGTTTCGGATGTGGGGCACAAACCTATCATTTACAAGCATGCCTCTTCACGGGACAGCCTCATTCATTCGGGTTCATCATTGGCTACTGAAATTTAAGGTGGCGCCATGTGACAGAAGTGTTAAGCTATACAGTTAATGGCAGGAGGTTGTGCTAAATTGGCTATCTGTGAGTGGCTTTACGAGCCATAAAAGCCAGCATCTTTCTTTCATTACCCTTAAAATCTGTTTACATAAAAGATAAGGGAAGGCCCAGCTCAGGGTACTCATTGAGAATTAGTGGGAGGGTCTAGCAGGAGGAAATAACAGGAAGTCTGGTCATAATGTAGATAACCAGGCTGTTGAGACAGGCAGCTTGGGACAGAGGACCTAGCACTGTTTGTTTCTCTAGAACTCAATTGTCACACTGATGTTGGACAAAGCTTCTTAAGGAGGACACGATGAGGAAAAGCCTTTGTGGCTGGTTCTTCATTCTTCCCTAACCCCGTGCGGTTGAGCAAACAGCCTTCCATCTCCAGATGGCATATCACAGACTGGCACTGTCAGCACGTAGGCCAAGATTGGTCCCTATGCCAGACATATTTTCAGGGCCTTCTTTGCAGTTCCTCAGTGTTTTCAGCCTTGCTCCCTGCTAGGGTCTGGATGTGGCCCCCAAGATTCATATGTTGAACCTTAACCCCCAAAGGTGATTGTCATTGGAGGTGGAAATAGGAACCCACTAATCTCTCTTTCAGGATAGGCTGAGGTAGTAGAGGACCTCATTTGGAGTTCAAGAATGAGGAATATAGCTTTTCTATTGTAAAATGCACCAGACGGGACATGCCATTCAAAATCCATTAGAACGACCCAAGGGTTTGGAAGTTCCAGGGGACAACATTTTAGAATATTGTAGTATTTGCCACAGGAGATGCAAATGCCTGTGAGTAAAAGATGAAAATCAATTCTAGTTTTGCTGTGTATGTAACAGGGCCCTTTGGCAAAGAGGCGAAGGCCACATGCATTTTTGATGATCCAATAAGAATACAATTGCTAGAAATTGTTTCATCAATGTGCGGTGGGTTCCCTCGGGAGAAGCTCTGGCTGAAAGGGAGTAGCAAAGAAACCCCTTGAGAAGGATTGGTTTACATCTCCAGGAATTTCTTCAGGGTCATTGATAACTAACAATTACATGGTGTATCTTAGTTCTGAACAAAATATGAAAATATGCAAAGAAAGTACAGGGAGAATTTTAGCCACGAAAGAGGAACTGAACATTTAACTCAAAGGTGGAAGCAGCCTAAATATCCACTGATGAGTAAATGGGTAGACCAAAGGTAGTATATACATATAATGGAATATTATTCAGCCTCAAAAACGGAGGAAATTCTGACACATGCTGCAATATGGATGAACCTTGAGGACATTATGCTAAGTGACATTAAGCAGTTGTCAAGGTCCTTATCTCCTTAAGGGCATTACTCTAAGCCTATCACAAAAAGACAAATATTTATGATTCCACTTATACGAGTATCTATATTCATAAAGACAGAAAGTAGAGTGGTGGTTCCTATGGACTGGGGGAGTGTAGAATAGAGAATTCTTTAATGAGTACGAAGTTTCGGTTTTGCAAGATGAAAAAGCTCTAGGGATTGGTTGCATGACAATGTGAATATACTTAACACTACTGAACTGTATGCTTAGAAGCGGTTAAGATGATAAATTTTTTTATCTGTATTTTACCACAAATAAAAATTTTTAAAAAATGTAACTCATCAAATCCAAAATGTGCAGTTAAGATTGCAATAACTTATTTCTATGGGGAAGGAAAATGCCCCTAAAAGTATCTCTATAGTTCCCTTTTCTCAAACCACTTAAGTTCAATTAAATTGTGAACCACGTGTGATTTTCCTCAGTGTTCTCTCCCAAGAACTTTTCTATAAAAATCGTTCTACCTGAATGAAGGTCTCTGCAGAAGTTCTCTTGGTCCTGGCACACAAAGGGTGAATTCAGGAATGAAAGCCTGGTGGTATTTTACATCAGTAATCATCTCAGCTTTCTTGACAAATGGAAACATCTTTATTTGCAGCTTCACACTGCAGTCTCTCTCTCTCTCTCTCTCTCTCTCCCCCCCTCCCCCCCCCCCCTTGAGTTGCTGGTCAACCAGTTAGCTTCAAGTTATGCTAGGGCCACACTCATTTTCCCTACGACTGTCACACACCTGCCAGGTGCTTTTGTACATCACATCATGGGCCACAAGGGCAATCGGGTGAGAGTGCTTAGCACGAATTAGGCAGGGCCAAAGGTAGGGGCTCAGAAAATATTAGTTGCATTAATGAATCAAGGCATGAATGAGACTTGGTGACTCTCAGACCCATCTGAAGGTTGGGTAGTAACACTGGCCCATAAGGAGTCCTACAGCATCCTCATTATTGGTCATGGAGTGGCAGTTTTAATTATATAACAGACTGTACATGGGCCTCTGCTGGCTGAGAATGACACTCTCAAACAATGAAGCACTCACACCAAAAATGACCCGTTGCAACAACTCCTTACTGACCTTTTCTGTCCCGTTGGCATAACTCTCATCTTCTCACTAGAAGTACCTGTGGGAAAGCTGTCTCCTCCCAGCACCATCGCCAAACAGCTCCAAGCACCTCTGCCAGCTGGTGTTTGTCTCAGAGTCAAACGAAAGCAGTGAGTTCTCTAATTTCTGGGAATAACCCGGCATTGGATTGGGTGAGAGAGACATTCTAACCCTCTACCCATGTTTAAATTGAGGCTCAAACCTGGTTTAAATGAACATCTTCAAAACTTTAAGGGGAGGAAGTCTTTAAAGAGGTGCTAGACTGTCCTGTTCACAAAGATGTTATATTAGTTTCCTGGGTCTGCTGGAAATCACCCAAATTGTGTGGCTTAAAATGACAGAAACTTAGTCTCTCTTAGCTCTGGTGGCCAGAAGTCTGAAATCAGGTGGTGGCAAGGCCACACTCCCTCTGAAGCTTCTACAGGTGCATCCCCCACACCTCTGGGGCTCCAGGTGTTCTTTGAGTGGGGTTTGCAGAATCCAATCTCTCCCTCTGTCTTCATGTGACCTTCTCCCCTGTGTGTGTGAATCTCTCAAACCTCGCTCTGCATTTTTCTTATAAAAGCACTTGTCTTTGGATTTAGGGCCAAGGCAAATCCAGGAAAACCTAATCTTGAGATCCTTAAACTATATCTGCAAAGATTTTTCCTCTAAGTAAGATCACGCTCACAAGTTCTGGTGCTTAGAACTTGGACATATCTTTTGGAAAGCCACTGTTCAACCCACTGAGGGTAGAAATCATTCAGCTAAGACGGCGCATGATAAGCTAGCGCCTCTTTGGAGCATGTTGGCTAAGTCCTGCTTTGTGTTTATCTGTTCGCCAGGCTCCATGCTTCCCCAGCCTCCGCCCAGGATCCCGGGAACCGTCTCATCTCTCCCCGCCAACCCCCTCCCCAATCTCCTACCACCTCCTGTCCCCTCCCCTCCAAGCAGAAAATACCTTTAAACACACAGGCCTGGAGAAGTGAAGCATTTTGTCAAGGTCATACGACAAATTAGTAGAGGCAGGGTTGGAGCTGAGAGTTCCAGATTTCTAATCCAATGTCCTTTCTGAAATAGTTATTTTAAAATCATCTTGCTGTGCTCGTAAAGCATGAGGAGTAGAGCTCTTGGATGGGAACATTAAGCTTCCTGCATTCCTGGCAGCCTCTGCAGGCTGTTTCCAAAGAAACTTATCAGCCTGTCAACATCCTCACCAGCCTCTCTTACCTTCCCAGCGTCGCAGGCACGACACAGTGCAGACAAACGCACTTCTCACAGCCTCCGCAGCCAGTCTCTATCTAGGCAATTTTTCATGTCTCATGTCCAAGGCACACGATGGCAACGGCTTTCAGGCAGCCGAGCCATGCACCAGCTCTGTGAACGGCACTGTCGATTTTTATTTTAACCCTCCTTTATTCACAGTTTGAGTTCACTTAGGATTGGCCTCGCTTCCTGTTCAAATGCCAGGCCTGCGGCCCCACACGAACTGGCAGAACTATCTAGTCATCACTACAAAGAGAGAACTCTGCCCCAAGACTCCTGTGGACGAGTCTGGCTTCTGTGTTAACTCAGTCTCCCTGGGCAGCTCCCAGTCCCGAAGCAACAGTCCAGAGAGAGCGACAAGGAATTGCACCTCTACTTTCTGTTTCTTGAAACTACCCTGGCTCGGAAACTGTTTATTTTTTCTTTCTCTGATCCAGTTCTTTCTCTGATCATGTTTTTGAGGAGGAGGAATAGATAGACCACATCATAGGTCTCTGAAATGATAGCTTGCCCGCTTGAAAAGATTTTTAAAGGGGAGGGGAATTAAATATTCTGAGTCTGGCCTTCGAGTTTTTATGGAGTCAGAAAATGCTTTCTTTAGTACAGGATTCATCTCAGGTCAGATGGGAAGGCACGAAGCTCTTTCAGCAAATGCTAAATAGAAATGTAGTATAGAAAACAGAAATGAGGCCAAAGAAGCTCATTTCCATTACGTTTTCTGCTTGGCGTCTCAGGGTGGGCAGCAGGAGCTACACCCAGCAGGGAAGGGCCAGGACGTGGCTTCCTGGCCGCTGCCTAAGTGAACACCCCTGACAGTTGTTCCCATTGTTCCGTCTGAATTCTCTCTGACTTGCTGGATGAAAACCCACTCTAAATGTCTGCCTCTTTGTAAAGCCCACTTACACTTGGGGGTGGTGGTTATTTTTGAAATCAGAGGTTAAAACCTAGGAAAAACAGATGCAAACCTGAGATCAAATCTGAGCTAACTGGGAAGCCCAGGTTTCAGGATTAGCCTGAGATAAAGTGAGTCTGATACACACCAGTTACCACAGGCCGTGGACACGCAAGTGTGAAATGAAGCTGGGAGTGTAGGACAAAAGCAAAAATGGCTTTCAGATCTTCTCTCTTCCCCAACAGGAGACCAAAAGTCAAAGTGTGCTCACCCACACGTATTCTCATATTTAAATTACACAGGCCCTGTAGAAGGACATATAGATTCCCGAAGTTTCCCACACTTTTCAAGCTCAAATACTGTCATTTCCTCAAGGTCTTCCCAGGTGTCCCTCACCATTTATTCCAAATCAGTAGTTTCTTCTTGTGTAAACCCATGGATGTGACTTTGTACCTGTTTCAAGTTACATGGAAGTGATGAAACCGTAGTTCAGAGAAATGAAGAAGTTTGCTAAAGGTCACACAGCTAGTAAGGCTCAAAATCAGGACACACAAAAAAGTAATCCCCACTGTCTGGCCAGTGTCTTTTCTCTATTTGGGGGAAGATAAATAAATATTTTAAGTAGATAGAGCTTGATTTGCCAACATGACACCTATTTGGGGACACAGTGGGTAACAATGGACCAAGAATTAGAAAAAAGACTAGGCTAGAAATGCAGATGTGGGAGTTATTTGCTTGAAAGTTATGAGGCTGATGAGAATGTACAGCGAGAGAGTACTGAGGGAAGTAAAAAAGCTTGATGATAAACACTGGAGGAATCTCCCAATTTAGGGAGAGAAGGACAAATATGGGCAGGCAAAGAGAGAGAAGGAGCAGTGAGAGAAGTGGTAAGAGAACCAGGAAAGGCTAGTGCCATAGAAGCAAAGTTATGATAGAGTTACAAGAAGGAGGTAGGGGTTATAGGATTTATTAGAGACAACAATTTACAAGGAATAAGATCCAGGAAGAGTCTGTTTGAACTTAAGTTAAAGTAGCAATTGGCCTTAGAAGCCCTCAGTCTAGATTTGAATATTGAAGTATTAACTTGACTTCCCCAGAGTACCTCAAATCATATAGTCAGAGGTCCTGGACTTACATCTTCCTTCCTGTACTCCACTCCCCAAATCTGATGCTTTTTCATGGTTCTTATTTCAATGACTGTCTATTATTTATTCTGTTATCCCAAAGTGGCCCTTGCTAACATCTTTCTCACTTACTGTATACAATCCAACATCTTCCTAGCTGCAAGGGAGGCTGGAAAATTGGCTGGAGTTGGCTTGGACCAGGGTTTGACAAATGCTTTTTGTAAAGAGACAGGTTGTAAGTATTTGAGGCTTTGCAGGCCATATATTCTCTGTTGCAGCTACTCAGATCTGTCCTTGGAGTGTGAAAGCAGCTAGAGACAACAGGCAAATGAGTGGACATGTCTATGTTCCAATAACATTTTATTTACAAAACCAGGTGGTAGGCTAGATTTGGCCCAGGAGTAGTTTGCCAACCTCTGGCTAGACAAAACCAGGCCTACTTCTAAGAGCTGGGCACACTGTACCTCCAGACATAGTCATGATTCTTTAAGCAAGACATCAGAGGAGACTGGCTATTGGTGGGCCATTAATAGTATCTTCCATGCCTAGTAGCGATATTCACTTCTCCGGCAGGGGGACTGCCCCTTCCTATGACTAACAACCACAAACTGTTGGAGGTCTTGTTGAATGATGGAAGCTGTCTTTTTGGTTTTTAATAAAGCAAGCAGTTGAATGTATTTTCCCCCAGACTGTTGCTGGTAGAAGAGTTAGTCACTGATCAGTGACTTTGGCAAAAGGACCCACTAATTCTACAAATCACCCAATTAGAAAATTTCTAAACTGATGCGCTGGCTCCTGAAACTTGATGGAAGGAAAAGTAGGATTGAAATAGCTAGCGGGAGCGGTGAGGCCGGAGCACCTGTGCCGGGGTGTATGTTAATTTGTTTGGAAATATTTATCTATGCATACATAGATGGTGCACTTGATGAGTAACTAGATTTGTGCTGCACTTACATGCTTTTTCTCTGCCTTTAATGCAATCAACGCACATTATAGAGGCATGAATATGCAAATGTTGAGTAAAGCTTGAATTTTTTAATTAAAAAAGCTAAATCAGGGGAATTATAAGCACCCAATTTAACATTTTAAATTTGAAATGAAATGTTCCCCTTATTCCCATTCACTGCCATGGATTTTGTTGCTATTCAGCATGGAAGTTGATTATTTCCTGCCTATCTTTTTAGAGGAGTTGGCTTGGGTTTGGGTGAGATCAAGAGGAGTGGAGGGTAGGGTAGGAGAGAGGGTAAGACTGGGAGGAAAAGGACTGTCTAAAGCTTGACGTTTTCCTGCCCTGATTGTCCTTGGCACGTGAAGCAGCTTGTTGCTTGTGTACTTGTGACGAGTAGCAGCATATAAATACTCAGCTGGGAATTAAATTTCCAAAAGGAAGCATTTTCCCCACTCAATTTTCTCTTAATTCAGAAAAATTACTTTTAAATTGATGTGACACAGCAGCTTATAACAGTTCCATTATCACCCCCCAGGAATAGATAGATGCAGGCTTCTCTGTGCTCCCTTTTCAAATTGGTAAACAAATGTTCTCTCTTCAGGCTTCACTCTTTCCGAAGAAGAAAGTGAGCCTCTGCTGGCTTGGGATTAAAGAATCCACACTGCAATGGGTTGATTATTTATTAAACACTTCCTCATGTGGGATTCAGGCCTGTCCACAATTAAATTACAGAGACCCATGCCAGGCTCTTTGGAGTTTAGAATCTTCTATGGTCTAAGCAGCTGGGTGATCTAGGACAAGTGGCTGGTCATGATATTATTAGTAATTATACGTTGTAATTATGCAGCAATTTATTCAAAGTACTTCTGCCTGTGTGTCCTTGTTTAATTCGAAACCTACCCCTGGGCCTCAGGAGAATGGGTTAGGCCATTCCTAAGTCTCTTTTGGAGCTACCACTATGAGTTCCATAAGGTGTTTAAGGGAGGGGGAAGGGCTCGACTGAAGATAATTGCACGAAATTGAACCCTAATTGATATGCTAGTGCGAACAAGTAGTAGGAAATTTAGTATGCGGTGACAAGCCATTCTTGGCCCATGCTTGCCAGTAAGCTCTCAGAATCTATAAAGCTTTGCACTTAGGTTTCCTGCTTTGGTCACTCTGTATAAAGGGAAATTCCTCCTGCAGTTAATCATCCCTGGTATTTTATACTAATTACTATCCTCCTACTTCAAGGTATGCAATCTGGAATTCTCCAAAGAATGTGAAATTCTTCAAAGGCTGAGGCCCTTCCTGACAGTGGAGAGACAACGTGTTGAGGCTGTGCCTAAATGCTCTGATGAGTGTGGGCCTTAAATTCACAGCTGCAGCAAAATTTTCACCTGTTGTCTCTCCATTACCTTGTCTTTTCTGAAAGATGTTACTTTGTAACACCCAGTTTAAACTAAGTGTTGTTTTATCTATACCCAACTGAGGAAAATGTATTTTTAAAATTTTTTAAATAAATGTTTTATTTTGGAATAATTGTAGATTTATAGAAAAGTTGCAAAGATAATAGAGTTCCTATACACCCCTCATCCAGTTCCCTCTAATGGTAACATCTTACATTATTACAGTACATTTGCCAAACCTAAGGAACCAACATTGATACGTTACTATTAACTGAACTCCAGACTTTAATTGAATTTGACCAGTGTTAGGAAAAGATTTTTTTTAAGTCTCAGATGTTTGAGTTTCTGTATAGAGTCAGCGCAGCTGATTCAAATTCTATGAACCTGGGTTTAGGGGACCAGTGTTATTGAATCACAAAACGGCATATTAGTAAAGACTTCTAGTATCCACATAGTGCTAATGAATTTTTATAAACAAGGCAAATCAACATTTTGGGGAAACTAAAATCACACAGGGCCAATACCACACTTTAGTTGCACAGCATACTCTGTCCAAACGGCTCTGACTAGTGGTCACTTCAGTCTTGGTGGCGCTTTTCTTGGTGAGAAAGAATCCTGTATATACACAGACACACGTTCATGACACATTGAAATGAAAAGTCTCTTGTGCCCAGCCGGGCATGGCTCAGCGATTGAGCATCGACCTAGGATCCAGGCAATCAGGGTTCGATTCCCCGTCAGGGCACATGCCCCATTGCTGGCTTGATCAATGACTCTCTCATCATTGATGTTTCTATCTCTCTCTCTCCCTCTCCTTTCCTCTCTCTGAAATCAATAAAGATATATTTAAAAAAAGAAAAGTCCCTTGTGTTGTCATGTGCAGAAAGATCCAAATTTTCATGGTCCTTTTAATCTATTAAAGGAGGAATTCTGCAGCCTGAGTCATTGCAGAACAGATGGGGGGGGAGGTTATGAAAAGGGTGTGAAAGGCATCTTCCAGCTTTAAACCATCAGCAGCAAAATGAGTTATCCTAAGACTTCGGATGCCTGGGAGTGAGCATTTTATTTGGGCTGTCTGTGTGCATATGGGTTAATCGTAGGTACGTGTAAGGTGGTGTGATCTTGCATGTCAACACAGCAAGGAGCACAGGAAACACTGCGTCGACATGCACAACTATTAGCCTGTCTACAGCTGATGCCTTTGAGCCATCTTATTGAGAATCAGGGCAACCTGAATATATTTCTCCCTAGCAGTGCAGATGGATACCAGGAAACCGAGCAGATGCATTGTAGCTAATCAGGCAGAGGCACAGCAGGGTAACTAAAAGCTAGGATTCGCAGGCCTTCACGAGCCTTAATTAAAGAGCTTGGTGCCTCCTTTTGTTTTATCTGTTGCCAGTGTTTGGTCTCCTATTGTGACAGGTTTTTTTTTTTTGGTTTTTTTAAGAGTAACCATCAATTTGCTGTGATAATCTAATGGGGAGAGAGAATAGTACTGTATCTGTGAAAGAGCACTAGTGGTTATGGCTGCCCAAGAGTTAAGGAGCTGCTCGCTGCTCCTGCAGCTGCAAAACAACACTTACAAAAGCCAACTGCAAGGGAGACAGAGAGAGGGTGGGAGGGATCCAGGATACCTCAGAACTCATCCACACTGTCTTATGCAACAGCCAACAGAAACCAAATGTCCTTAAGGGAGAGAGCGCTAAATTATTGAGCAGGCTCTTAACAGCAGGCAAGTGGAAAAGGCATCTGCAGATACGCGTTTCACGCCCCAGTGATAAATACAGCGCTGAGAGAGGAAATCTGTCCTAGCAAATTCATGGGGACAGGGACAGACTCTGCTAAGAGCCTCTTCATTCTTGCAGACATTTGAGGCAAAGATTGTTGGCTGGGCCCAGTGCCCTTCCCTGTGAGCTGGGGAGGGGAGGAGGGTGAGGGAAAGATACTTATGCTCATAAGTAACTAGGCTTCCTCTAGAGAAGGGGTTAACTCCATGGCAGTTCAAGAGAAGCCAAGGAAAAACTGGGCACTGTGGAGAATGTATGAAAATGCATCTTCATGCAGGGCCTGGAGTAAGGGGTGTGTTGCCCCTCAGAGCAGCTTCTTGGGTGCAAGAACCATCTTTTATTTGCAATCCCCTTTCTAGCTCTTTGAATTGTCCCTGGAACACAGCACTCTACTCAGTAATGTTTCTTGGGCTAGTTTTGTACATGCTCCTAAATGACACAATCTCATATTTGTCACTTAAAGGCAATGGAAAGAAACATTGTATCCTAACAGTTTGCATATAAAGACAGTTGGGTATCCTTGGAAAAAGCATGGGATTAGGAATCAGTAGTCCTGGGGTCTATTTGTCATTTGCCTTTTAAATATAGAAGATTCTTTGTCAAGATACTTAATCTCTCTCTAGGCCAATTTCTCAAGAAGATCCTGTTTGATAGTGGTGAGGTTGCTAATGGGTCAAACTACTCTAGGCTGTGTTGCCCCTTTACATCTTCACCACCCCTAAATCTAGAGAATTTCATATTTTTAGATTATCTCATACCCCTCCTTTCCTTAGCCCCCAAAACAATGAACTACAATGATGGGGATTAGAGAGATCAGAGGCATCTAGAAATGAAGATATTCAGAGGGTTTGGGTGGCTGGCCTATGTGTGAGATTGGGCCTGTTTAACTCCCCCACACCCCCCACCCCCACATTAATGCCTCAACTCTGGCTCTTCAAAGGAACTGTGCTCAATGACTCATCACTAAAAACATTCAGTCACAGTGGCCAGACTCAGTGACCTCATTCGTTCATCCTGCAGTGCCTGCTTGACCTCAGCTCCCTGCTCCTGTCCCCTGGCCCTTGGACCATCTGGCTTCATATTCTGGATCGTGATATTGACCTCAGGTCTGCCATGTTTTGGTGACTCATTGGACATTTCCCGGCATGCTTCTCTGTAGAACACAATAGACCTGAAATGGTGATAAAAATGAGTCTTGACATGTGTGAGTGGATGCCTGGTGTTTAGTCAATTACAATTAGTAAGTTATTAAGTCAGGCCAGGAACAGAAGCATAGATTGGTTTTATTGTAATTTCCAATTACACAAGAAACCAGCTGACTAACCACGTGGTGGATTTGCTCAGCCCCCATTTGGAGAAGCCCACCATGTACTTTTTTCTAGTGGAAAAAGACTGGAGAAAAAAACATTCTGTGACCTGCTTCTCGTTTGCTGATAGGTTTTTCTTTAAAGCAAACATTTTTCAAAGAGTACAAAATGCTTTATTTTCTTGTGAACCACAGAGTACAGGGCTCATAAAAGAAACATTGGCATTGTCTATGAGTGAAGATTGGACTCATGGAAGGCACCTTAATTTTCCTTTAAATTCAACCTTGAAAGATAATTGCCTGTTTTTGAATCTTTGACCTATATTGCAGACCTGCACTGCAGGGTGGAAGGCATGGTGTAGATTGGCCATTTTGACTGGAGATGACAGTTGCTGACCTGTAGGCCCCTTGGATTCTGGAAGCCTTTAGTCTACAGCTTATCGGTTAATTTAGGTTTATTGTGCAAATATTTCTCTACTCCCAAACAACTTTAGATTTGCTACAAAGCACTTCTGGAGTCTGCAAATTTGGGTTTTATGTGTGTTATATCCCTGCACATGCGACCATTTATATATCTCTAAAGGGCAAATGCTGACTTGTTAGCAGAATATCTTAGAGAAATACACCCCTGTGCATTCTCAGCAGCCCTGGGTGGGATTTGTGTTCATTGTCTGCTGGTGACTCATACTCAAGGCTAAATAAATGACCGCAACAAATGTGCTACAGGGCATTGGGAAAACCACCAGAGTTAGGGAGTTGATAAAGCCCTTGCATTTTTGTTACTCATCTTTATGATTCAGCCAAAAACAAAAATTGAACCTCCATTGGGTGGGTGCTGACCGTCACCCTGGAAGCTCAGGACAACTGTACAGAATGGAGTCAGGTCATGGTTCACCCCTGTGATCAGTGTTAGTGGCAGAGAGAGACACTAAAAAGTGAAAGTGACAGAAACAAGTGAACACACCCACAAGCAACCACCTTCCCATTGTTCTCATCGAAAAGAACCTCTCCAGCTGATTGACTCAGGTGTTCTTTTACCTGCTTCCAGGTTACAAGTGCTACAGTTTTCCCTCTGAAGCCCATTTCTTCCTGAGCTGATTCTTACTAACTCATGAGATGATGTGTGTGAAGGTTGGTTAGTTAGATTTTAGCCACACACACCAGGCTCGTGGATAATGCTGCTCTCCGCTAGTTTAGGCCTTCGGATGCAGTTCGCAGAATTTTGACAACATAAAGGAGCTGGAGTGAGAAACAAGCTCGCGAGGCGACTCTCTTTAGCCCTGTCTCCTATCCACCCCATCCATGTCCCACACGTATTCTTCATTTTATATGTGTCTGTGTGACACAAAACATGAATGTGGCCGTTGAGGTGGGATGAACAGGATGCATTTGGGGCACAGGCCCTTCACTTGTGCCCTTCCTACGGCCTGTCTGCATCCCACATTCATGCTTAGCTACCCGCTCCCGGCCAGCAACCCATCCTCTCGGGAAATCGAGACCTCTGAGGCTTACGATGTGACCGTGTCCTCAGGGTTCTGATCCTCTGGCTTTTCTCTTTTCTGATTGATTGAAAATCCTTTCCCTGCCTGCCACCAGAGCTGTCTCCTGCTTTTTGCAGATTGTTCTGGGATGCTTTGGAGCCCAGGAGACGTGTCTTGGCCCCCTCCCTTTGAACCTCTGTAAGGACAGCACAACCCAGAGCTGTTGTAAGTGTCCCCCAGTAGCTTTAAGGAAAGGCAGACAAACCTGTATGCATTTGCAAAGTGGTCTGGAAAATCCAGGACAAGGCTGATTGGGGGAACTTGGCTGTGGGGCTGGCGTGGGGCTGGCCCTCCTCCCTTACCCGGCAGCCCTAATACTTGAGGTGCTTGAGATGGCCTTCAGTGGTTGTGTGAGCACTTCCCTTATGATAACTAAATGGTTTCTCTTCCCAGATCCGACCACATGAGCCAAATTACCACTTCTACTTCAAGGGTGTCTTAACAGTTTCTGGGTATTTAATGGAATCTCAGGGATCCAAAGCAGTGGCAGGCCAGGTAACTATTAGAACTGTTTAAGTAGTTTGGATTCTGAAATGGAAATGAGCTGGGTGCCCCAGGGTGCAGTGTATTAGCTCCTGAAATTCTGATGGCCCCAGATATGCAGCCTCTGAGATAGCCCTAATGACCCCACCTCTTGATATTTGTGCCCTGTGTAATTTACCCCTCTTAAGTGTGGGATGTACCTAGTGAACTTCTAATAAATAACAAAAGGGGGATATTGCTTCTGATATTAGTTTGTAAAAGAATGTGACTTCTGATATGTCCACACTTCCTCTCTTGCCCTCTCCCTTGCTTGCTCGGTGAAGTCTGCTGCCACACTGTGAACTGGTATATAGAGAGGCTCACACGGTGAGGAATGGAGTAAGGCCCATGGCCAACAGTGCATGAAGAACTGAGGCCCTCAGCCCAACAGTCCAGCAGCCCAGGAGGAACTGACTCCCGTCAACAATGTCTTGAGTGGAGTAGAAGCAGATCCTTCCCCACTCCAGCCTTCAGATGACTGCAGGCCCTGCCAATGCTGTGACTGCAGCCTGTGAGAGCCCTGAGGTAGAGGGGCCAGGTAAACCGCACCTCGATTCCTGACCTACAGAAGCTGTGAGATAATGAATTCTGTCATTTCAAGCCACTGCATTTTGGAATAATTTGTTATATAGCAGCAGATAACTAATCCAGCATGTTGAACAGCTCACCTCTGATATCCTTCCCAGACCTAGGATTTTATGAATTTTCAGGGATTAAGAAAATGAGATTCAAAAGTATCTCCTATATCGATGTCTAAGCTGTTCTTTCTTTTTCTTTCTCCTCTTTTCTTATTAAGCCAAATAAATAGTTGTGCTTATCTGTTGGGGTTCATTTTTCCTTGTATTCAGGCCTGTCAGCTAGCTGAAACCTTATTAGGCTGGCCAGAGAAAGTGAACTAATTTAGGCGAGAGTCTTAGGAAACCCTAGGAAGTCCAGCAGGAGAAGTCCACCATCTGGTTGCTAATGCAGTGTTCTTTGCATGTGAAATAAGAGCCATCACAGCTCAAATAAGCAATTCTGAGGTGTCAGTGATTGCTCTGGGTCTGGGCAGTTCTTTCTAATCTAATCTATTATTTTGACCTTTAGCACCAGGGCCCATCAGCGCTGGTACTGAGTCATCTATTTGAGGAGCTGCCACAGTTGCTTTCTGCATAGATATATTTGTGACTTAAATACTATTGGTTCAATAGAAGAATTGCTGTGCTGTATTGTGACTTGAGAAAGCCAGGCAAGATTTTGCCACTGCAGTTCGAAGATCTATTCTTCTGCCAGACCAGCTCACTTGAGTTAATGTTTCTTATTAAGATTTCTAGTCTTCATTCCTAGAAACGGAGAAGCAAGGCTCGATGTTGTTGAAAGAAATAAAAGATGTAGTTTGAAATTTAAGCGATTTAAATAAAAGAAAAATCTCAGCACAGTGAACCAAATTGCCCTCCTTTCCCCACTAGGCACACCAGTGGGTTTCACCGTGCTTGAGCAATGGTGTCTATTAAACCAACAAAATGGTCTAGAAGACAGGCCCTAAGGAATTCAATTGGGTGAAAAAGAAATCCTGTGCTCTCAGCATATGAAATCCCTAGAATACATTAGGAACAAGCACAAGTGCTGTTTATGCTTCTAAATAGTGTTCTGATTGTAAATTGTGACTAGCAGTTTCTCTTAGGATCTGTTTTTCTGTGGGGTGGAGGTGGGGAGAGAACAAGAGAAGTTGAGGGGGGTTGTCATGCATGGGAGAGTGCTGCTATCACCTTTACTGTCCCAGGGGTTTGGTATCATGGAGAACTTCAGCCACTGAGTGAGCGCTCAGCATGGTGGTTCTTATATTCCACTTTCATGCAAATTTCCATTTGCAAAGATATTCATTTAAAAATTTATTCTGTATTTCCTGTAGCATATCAAAGAACATAGATCTAAGAATATAGTTGAGGAAATGGAAACCCAGAGGTTAAATCTTTTTCTTCATTGTGATAAACTATAACATCTAATGTAAAATTGACTATTTAGCCATGTTAAAGTGTACAATTTGGGAGCATGAGGTACATTCATAATGTTGTGCAAACATTATCATCATCTAATTCAGAACTTTTCATCACCCCAAGGGGAAACTCCTTATCCATTAAGCAGGCACTCCCTATTTCTTCCCCCATCAGCCCTGGCAACTACTAAGCTGCTTTCTCTCTCTATGGATTTGTCTATTTAGTATATATAATATAAATGGAATCATATAATATGTAGCCTTTCATCTCTGCTTCTATCAGTACTTCATTCCCTTTCAATGGCTGAATAATATTCCGCTGTATGGATATACCACATTTTTTATGCATCATCAGTTGATGGACACAGGTTAAATGTTTTAACATTAATGAAAAGTATTTTAAGCATCTATAGTCACCTAGACTTTAAGTACCTATGACCAATTAATGAATGATTTATATTAGTAATAATGATCATTTCAAACTAAAGTTCAAAAATGGAGTACTTTCTTAGCCATTAGATCTCAGGAATAGACTCGTTTTTCTGAAAGCAAAGATTCATGATTCATCTTTATCTTCTAGAATGCTCAGACAGAAAAGTACTTGAAAGATGTGATTATCCTGAGAAAATGTAACTACTGAATGCCATAGGGTATTTTTACTGATTTTAGCATTGGGAGCCTGGAATTCCTATGGGAAAAGTTGGTCCCAGTAGCATGATTATGGGAGCTTTTTGGGAGGTTCCAGAATGGAGGTCCAGGGGCTTTCTTTTAAGGTATGTATAGGTGGAGGCCATTCTGTCTAGAATTTTGTCAATGCTCATGAATGATTCTACTTTGGGCATGAAAATGAACATCACCTATCAGAGACATGCTGTGGGTTTGGGGTTTCTGTTACTCCAGTGTTTCACCTTTATCCAAGTATTACTTCTGCACCTGGCACTGTTGAGCTTAGAGAATGGAATGGAATGTAGGATGGGAGAACCCACAGGCAGAGCACCTGGCAATGGGTCTGAGTTGGAGAGGTGGAGTTGGGTGGACAGAGGTCTCTAACCCATAGTCACATGAGGACAAGGGCTGTTTTGCTGGGTCAACAGAAACCTGTGTTTAAACACAAGATGATTTGGGAACTTCTGAGGGTAAGTAGGTGTCACAGAGAAGAGGAATAGGGCACATTTTGTTCTATAGTTTCCGCAGGTCTTGGCCAGTTTTAGGCAACACAGCCTTGTATATTTGGAGACTTACAGTAGAGTCTTTTTCCAGGATACTGCTAAAACTCTGGCAGTTACATCAGAGGAGGGGAAAAATGCCAGCTGCTTTTTAAACTGGGGAAGTGGGAACACAGGTGTTAGTAATTGCATGATTCTTTATACCATCTATAGTTTTACAAAAACATCATATGTATCTTCTGATTTTGTAAGAAATTCTTAAAATGTCCTATACAAGCCAAGCAGTTACAATTAAAATGGATAATAATAGCTTTTTCCTTTTAGGAAAACAGCCCATGCCCTTAATTAGATCACTGTGTATTCCACACAGCATCTGTTTTCATGGTGCTTGCTGGAAAGTCTCAATGAGTGAGATTGAATAATAATGTCCTGCGCCCTCCACCGCTGCAGGTCCCAGATGTGGTCTGCCAGTTCCACTCCAATTTCTGTTATTGGAACTTCTCCCTGGCCCCCCTCTGCAGTCATTAGGACAAGATCCCAGGTTGGCTCGTGTCTGCAACTGAACATCAATGTGGGTCAAAGTCGAAGCAATTCATGAACCTGAGCATAATTTATCTACCTATGCAGGATGGCTTCTGAGGGAAGCTGCATTGTCTCTCTAGAAGGGTAATCATAGTACCTTAGTCGTGACAATGCAGCACATCCTGGAGTAAATGCTTTATTAAATATGACCATAAGTATAAAAGGAAACTATCAGAATCTGGAACATGGTAAGTGCTCAATACATGACTCTTCATTTGGAAAACATTGGAAAAGATGTATGTTGGAGGCCTACAATATTTTCCAGGGAGGAAGGATATAAATGACCAAGGCATATGCCAGGCTTTTTGGCACAAACTGCCAAACATTTGTATTTTTCTTTGACCAAAAAGGTTGAGGCTGATTCCATGTGGGTTCTGCACACCTCTCATGGAGGAGCCTCTGGATGGAGGCGTAGAATTCGGTGAGACACTTCAAGGTGTTTCTAGAGCCCAGCTCTTCATAGAAAAATCTTAAATCATTTCCAGCATCTCTGCTGAGTAGGCATCCATCTGTTTGAACATCTCCACCAGAGGATCTTGCTGCTCTTATTTCTGAAAAATACGCTTGCCTCATTTGTGCTTTATGCACAGGAAACTCACCAGCTGCCGTCATTCCTCATAACTCTCAATCAGATTAATTGCACGATGGATGGGCTGCATTAATTATAAATTGTCAGAAGAAAGTTGCTTATAAGATTTTTACCATTTGTATTAGATTCCTAGGACCACAGTAACAAAATACCACAAACTGGGTGGCTTAAAACAACAGAAACGTATTGTCTCATAGTTCCGGAGGCTGGACATCTGAACAAGGGGATGGCAATGCCATGCTCTCTGAAGGCTCTAGGGCAAGGGTCTTCCTCGGCTTCTGATAGACCTTGGTGTTCTTTGGCATATATATATATATATATATTTTTTAAATATATCTTTATTGATTTCAGAGAAAGGAAAGGAGAGGGAGAGAGAGAGACAGAAACATCAATGACGAGAGAGTCATCAATCAAGCCCACAACCGGGCATGTGCCCTGACCAGGAATCGAACCCTGATCACCTGGATCCCAGGTTGACCGCTCAACCGCTGAGCCATGCCCGGCCAGGCTTTAGCTTATATTTTTATTATTATTTTTTTTTAATCCTCACCTGAGGATATTTTTTCCATTGCAGAGAGACTGGAAGGGAAACATCAATGTGATAGAGAAACATTCATGTGAGAGAGACAAGTTGATTGGTTGCCTCCTGCAGGAGCCCTGACGGTACCCAGGGATCACACCTGCAACCCAGGTACATGCCTTTGACTGGGAATTGAACCCACAACCCTTTGGTGTGAGGGCCAACTCTCTAACCACTGAGCAACACCAGCCAGGGCTGTTCCTTGGCTTATAGATGCATCACTTCAGTCTCTGCCTCTGAAGTCACATGGCTTCTCCTCTATGTGTTTGTGAGTCTGTGTCTCTTCTCTTCTTCAGTGACACCAGTCATATTGGATTAAGTTTCCATGATACCCCAGTATGACCTCATGCTAACCTAATGACATCTGCAATGACCCTATTGCAGAAGATAGTCACAGTCTGAGGTTCTGGGTGTTAGGACTTCAACATGTCTTTTGGAAGGAAACAATTCAACCCATAACATCATTCAATCTATTTTTCCATTTTCAAAAACAAATAAGTAAAGGAACTCAGCCCACTGTGCCCCCTGGAGAGAAGACAACTCAAGAAGCCTTAAGAACGAGGCAGCTGTGAGGACATTACCTGGAATTCTTAAACCCAGCGGTATTACTGAAAGTTTACAAAAAGATACAGCATTGCTGATTAAATGATTGTTCCCTGAGTGTTACTATTTTGTTCCCTATGAGTTCTTATTAGATTTTCTTTTGTTAAATTTGAGTTGCAATGCTGCTTTGTCTGTCAACCTTTCCTAACCCACATAATACTTTTTTTACTTTATCCTCATGTATCCCCACCAGCTAAACCAATTTTATTGAGCTTTGCTTTTGGAGTTTCTGTCAATAGACATTAGCCCAATCCAACGTGCTTTGCCAGCTACACATGCCTGGTCTTGTATTCTGAAGCCTTCTGGAGGGGCACGCTCCTCCCCTCCCCCTCGAGATTCGCTGCAGTCATATGTGCTGTGATGTGGAGTGGTGTGAGCACAGAGCTTGTTGAAGGACTGCTCACAACCCTTTTCTGCATCGCAACACAACATGACACCCCACGTCTGGGGGCAGGCGCTCCTCTACAAGTTTGGTTAAGGTTGCTGGTTTGGAAGAGGTGACTGGGGGTGGGAGAGGGAGAGGAGCACCTGAGCAGGAAATGAGCGAGGGTGGAGGGGAAGATTGCCTTACTCATCGGGACTATCTGAATGGCTCCTGGAGGTGCCTGAGTTGAGAGACATTGGCTACTCCCACATCTCAATCACCTGAATTATTTGCCAGGCAGTTCTGTGGTAGAATTCCTGGTCTCCAGGTGGATTGGAGAGAGAGAGTCCCAAATGGGGATGGCATGGGGACGCTGGTAAGTGAGAAGGTCTAGAGACAGATATCATTTGTTCAGTGGTTCATGCAGAAGCTTTAGGGTATCACTGATTATAGCATATTCACCTTCCTTGTTTGTGAGGTGAAAAACACCACTTACAGTTGACTGCAGGCTTATCAATTACTGTCTACACTATTTACCTGCCTTTCTTAAGGAGGCTAGCTGGTTTTTAATGGGTATTAAAATGTGTCAAATATCTTTATAATTTTGTGAATTAATGAGTCAAATCTGTAGTTATCGAAATATTTTCAGCTAACACTGGCGAGAGAAAATTTAAAAATAAATTGATTATTGCTACTATAGTTTCACAGTTTTACCAACTCCTGGGGGCAACTTTCCTTTTAGAGGGTGCTTTAACCATCTGCTATTATTCCTTCTGTGAAGTCCATCCTTTGTATAAAAAGAAGGAACCAGAGAGATAGGATGAGTGAGCAGGAAGGCTGGGGAAAGCTAGGGTACACGTTTCTCTTCTTGGGGAATTCCATTTAAATCCTGGGAAGAAACCATTGCCTAAACCCTTAGTGTTCCTGAAAGAACAAGGAAGATCACACCAGAGGAATATGCTATGTTCCTAACATATTTTTGGCCTTGGGAGCAGTGCACAGTAGGATGGACATGGTGGGCAACCTAGTTCAGCAGGAGCTGCAAAGCCCCAGCATGGATTCCTACACTGTCCGTTGCATGACTTGTGACCACCACTTCCTTTGCTTTTGTGATTAGCAAGATTTAGAGCCCACTGGCACTTCTCATCTACTAGAAAAGAAGAGTATGCTAGATAGAGCCTTAAAATCAGGATTTATCTGCTGTATTAAAATATAGAAACTGCCTTGTCAAATTCTCTAAGAACTAATGAGAGCAATATTATCATAATGTGGGTTCCAAATAAAAGCATATATACATATGCAGTACAAAAGCAAGAAATGTTTGTGGTAGAATATTTAGAACATGCCGAGAAGCCCTGAAAGAAAATAAAACTACTTCTAATTCTACCATCTAGCGATAACCATTGGCATTTTGGCATTTATCATTCATAAATACACACACACTCCCAATTGGAATTGTATTGCTCACACTATTTTGGAACATTTTCCCCTTAACAATATTGTTAATGTTTCCTTAAGGTGTTAATTGTTCCTCTAAAACTGATTTTAAATGACTACATAATATTTCATTGTATGGCTGTGACATAATTTGTCTAACTAATTTTCTAATTATTGGACATTTAGCTTGCCTCCAGTTTTTCACAGTGATAAGTAATGCCACAATCAGCATCCTTGTATGAAACTGTTAGTGCACATCCTAATCAGATAACTGCTTTGTTGAGCTCTTTTCCCTGTTTTTGCTAGTTTCTCAATACTTGTGTATTCACTTAGCAAGAGCAATTTTAAGTCATACTCATGTATTATATTATGGGAGGTCTTGTTTTCTTTGCTCCCTTCCATGAAGCAAGTGTATTTTCTGTTTTCAAAGCACTTCTTAAATTTAAGTAACTAGAATGAACTTAAAATTATTATATTCAACTACAAAACACACTTGAGCATTGGACTGGTGTATTAGTCAGCTTGGGCTGCCACAATAAAATATCACAGACTTTTGACTTAAACCACAGATACATGTTTTCTCAGAGTCCTGGAGTCTAGAAGTTTAAGATCAAGGTTCTAGTCAATTCAGATTCTGGTGAGGACTTTCTTCCGGGCTTTCAGACAGCTACCTTTTCACCATGTTTTCACATGCCCTATCCTTGGTGCATGCACACTCATGAAGAGAAAGTGAGCTCTCTGGTGTCTCTTCTTATAAGGACATTAATCCTGTTGGATCAGGGCCCCACCCTTATGACTTCATTTAATCTTAATTACTTCTTTAGAGACCTCCATCTCCAAATACAGCCACACGGGGTGTTAGGGCTTCAATATATGAATGAGGTGGGTGGAACATTCAGTTCATAGCATTCTGAGCCTAGTTCCCCAAAATTCATGTCCTTATCACATGCAAAATACATTCATTTCATTCCAACAGCCCAAAGTCTTAACTCATTACAAGATCAACTCTACATCTGCAGAACAAGTTGCTGCAAACTTAGTGGGTTAACATACCATACATTTCTTAGTTCATTATTTCTGCAGGTCAGGAGTCTAGCTTCACTGTGTCCTCTGCTCAGGGCATCACACAGCTGCAACCAAGATATCAGATGAATTGAATTCTGTTCTTGAGCTCATAATTCTCTTCCAAGCTCATGTGCTTGTTGGCTAATTTCAGTTCCTTATAGTTGTAGGACTGAGGTTCCCTGTGTTCTTGTTGACTGTGAGCTGTGGCCTGCTCTCAGTTCCTTAAGGCTACCCAGTGTTCTTTGCCACCTGGCCCTCTTAGTTCTTTTGCCAGAATCTCTCTCTTTAAAGACTTTCACCTGATTAATTCTGTATCACAAGGATAATCTCCCATTTGTTCACCTTGAAATCATCTGATTTGGGACCTTAATTGCATCTGTGAAATTACTTTACCTTTGCAGTATTTTATTGGCTAGAAGCAAGTCACAGTTTCCACCCACACTTAAGGGGAGAGGAGTACACCAAGGCATGAGTACTGAGGTCAGCTTAGAGTATATCTGACACAACCTATAAAGTTATATTTGATTAATCAATTTCAGATATTACTGAGTTCCTTTCTCAATACATAGTATTTTAGCTCTTATAATTCTCTGCCTCTTCTCTTCTCACCCCTCTCACTTTAATTATATCACTTTTTAAAAAAATTAAATTCATGTAGGAAGCCTTTGTTACTATTTTATGTAAATTTATGGGTGGTGGACATCTGTCATATTTTATAACTGCAGTTGCTTTGAACACTATAGCTGTTTGTGAGGAATTATCTGCCTAATGTTCCCCCTGCATGTCTCCATTATCTTCTAATTTCTAATGCTGCTGCTGAGACTAAATTGTTCAGAATTCATATGTGGAATCTCTACACCCTACCCTCCAACATGCCTGTACTTGGAGACATGGCTTTTAGGAGATAATTAAAATTAAATTAGGTCATGAGAAGAGCAAGAGAGAGAGAGAAAGAGAGAGAGAGAGCTCTCTTTCTCCACATGCATCGAAGAAAGTGGGGACACAGCAAGACGAGAGCAAAGAAGAGAGCTCTAACCAAAACCTGTCCATGATAGTATACTATCTTTGACTTATCCAGAAAAAATTCATTTCTGTTGTTTAAGCCACTTGGTCAATGGATTTGATATGGCAGCCTGAGCAGACTAACATAGTACTCAATGCTGTTCTGACTCCTTTGCATGTAACCTAGGTTTCCTCTCTAGAGTGTTTAGGTCTGTTCTTTGTTTCTACTGTTCTGAAATATGATAATGTATCTTGATGTGAGTCATTTAAAAAATTTTTGACCCAATGAACATTTTCATCTTGGAGATTCAGCATTATTTACTTCAGTTTTAGACTTTTTTTCTTGTATTATTATAATGTTCTTCCTAATGTTTTCTCTTTCTGGAACTCCTGTTATTTGAGTGTTGAACATCCTTGTCTAACCCTTAATTTTCTCGTCTTTTCTTCCTATTGTTCATCTTTATCATGTTTTAAAAAGTCTGCTTTATCTTCCAACTGCTTTATTGAATTTATAAGTTTGACTCTCATATTTTTAACTTCCAGGAGCTTAAATGCCAATTATTATTATAATTATTAAATAGGGTGTTATTCTTGTTTATGAATGTAGCATCTGGAAGTTTTCTTCTGCTTTCTGCATTGTTTTTATTTCCTCAGAGTTTTTTTTTTTGAGGGGGGGGCATTGATGGTGGTGATATTTGCTCTTTTCTCCATTTTGGTATTTTTCCTCAATAGAGGTTGAGATGGAGACTAGGGTCAGCTCGTTTTCCATGCAGAACTCCAAACAATTTCCTGTGCTTATCTCCTATCCATATGTACCTCCTTCATGCCGACACTGATGTCTTCAAAACCTGAGCTTCTCTGGATTTCTGACCTGCAAAATGGCTCACTTCTTAGCATTATCATCTCTACCAGCCCTTAAGTTTGAATCCTCCCTCCTCTGCAAAGTATTTCCCATCCCTCCGTTTCCTTCTCTTTTTACATTGTTGTTTCTATTACAGATATCTTCCAGTCTCTTTAAACAGAGACATTGTCTTTTCACATCTTTCTCTTTTTGGGTGGTTTGAGGGGTCATTTTCAAGAGAAGGGTCCACAAACATGTCTACTCTGCCATCTTGAGTCCAAGAACACTCAGGACCCTTTTAGAATGTCCTTCTACTTCCCTGGGGGCACAAGCAGCCATTCTGAGTCCCTTGTTAAGAAAACAGAATTTAAAGCCAGGAAAGGGCCTTTGCACGTTTTCTTCTACATCAACGGATGTAGAAGAAATCTAGAAAAACTCAATCCCATTGAAGAATTTTCCCAGATGCAGAAAATGGGTAAATGGTCTATTCAAATTATAGAATCTCCTGTTTAGTAATGCCTGGTGCTTGTAACTAGTTTGTCAACATTAGATTTCACAGAAACATTATGTTTTGATTACAATGTTAGAATTCTACAGTAAGACATACAATGTGATCTGAAGTCCTCCATCACACTGAATTTTTGTAAGCCAAACTTGTTCAACCTTTACAAAAACAGAAAACTTGGCAATATTCTCTAGACAGGAAGCAGCAGCATGGGGATCACCACGTCAGATTTAAGTTGGGGGGTGGGGCAGAAGGCTGCCACTTAAAAAAAAAAATCAAAGTGAAGGCTAGTGTTCCTCAGTGACCAAAGGGAGTGATCTGGGTCTTGGTTTTGGGCTTCTCCAGAGTTCAAAATGGCATTCTGGTTTCCCTCTTTCGAGGTTAGTAAAGGAATAATATTTTTGAAAAAAGCTTAGTTGTTTTGTGTTTGCTATTTACTGAATTCAAAAGAGTATGGTTTGCATTAGCAGGACTTCTGCAAATTGTGTGGAAGGGTTTTAAAACAATTCTCTGCTTGTATGAAAACTGAGCCCACGATTCCTGACTCTTTAGGGTTCCTTGTGGGAGTCCTGGTGTAAAATGATCTTTTACATGCCTGGTTGGAACTGTGAGCCAAGCAACATCTGCATTTTTTTAATAAACATTTTCTTGTAGAACTGAAATGTTCTTCTTCAGCTTTTTATAGTGCTAAGTAGATTTATTCATCATATATAATCCACACGATTACTTAGAGAAGGATTGTCAACAGATTTAGAATACATATTTGAGGAGATTCTGTGGTGATTACTGGGTTCTCCACTTTCCTCCCAAACATTTTCCTGTGTTACAGGAAAATTCCCAGTAGCTCAGCTAACAGGTGCATTTGGGCAAGACAGCTTTTTCCTAGAGGCAGACCCTCTGGTATGGTTTTAAGCACTCAGAAAATGTCCCTACTTCTCCAAATAGTTTATTGACAATATTATCTCCTGATAAACACTTTTATTCTACAGCTAGAGATAAATTCTACCCCTCAGCCCCCTTGGGAAAGGTAACACGTTGATGCAAATTTCCAAAGGCACAAATGTCCCAGACCGGATTGGGAATCTGTTTATCAGCATGCAAGTGACAGAGAGGAGGAGCTGGAGATGTCAATAAAATGGGAGGAAAGGTCTTGGTTAAAAGAAGGATTTTATAGTGAGACAAGCAATATGATTTAAACCCACAAACTACTTAGCTGTCAGACTCAATTTTTAGAAGCCTATAGCCAGAAAGGCCACAGACACTAAGGCAGGCAAACTTTTCCTGCTTGTAAATTGTGCCGAGGGCGAGCCCTGCAGATGGGACTGGGAACAGGAAACTTTGCTGTCACTCATGGTGAAAATGCAGAGAACAGGTAGCAAGCAGCCGGGCCCCCGGAGTGTGGTTTCCCTGAACATCAGGTGAACTCTGGACTCTGCTTTCTCTTGCCTGCCAGAGCAAGTTCCTCGGCACACCGGGGCCTGGGCACGGGACTCCTCATCTTGACAGTGTGTCTCCAATCAGGATGAATTCCTAGAAGTATTTGCTCACACAGAGTTTCTAACACGTAGTTAGGTAATTTTTTTTTTTTTTTTTTAGGAAATGAAAGAGACAAAAAGTTCTCAGATTCTTTAAAAGTAAGTGAGAATGTTCGTTAAAAGTGCCACTTTAGAAGCAGGACCCCAACTTCTTTGTAATCCAGGAGAAAAGATTCTGGGTCATGACAGTCTCCAGCTCCAATATTTTCTCTAACAACTCCCTTTTATCTACAATGGTGGTTCTTTTCCTATATGAGATTTTTTTTTTTTTTTTTAATAAAAGCTCTTCCCTGTGCTTTTGTGTATGCATGCACACATGTACAATCTTTACTTATAACTTTTAGGGACCTTCAACATTTTCATGTAAACTTGACCTACAGGACAAATCCCAATTCCATAAGCTTTCATCTAGATCTTTCCTAATCTAGCCCCAAGATGCTTCTCCATTAAGGAACTATTCTTTGACTCAAGATTGTGCTTGGAGAGAGGGCTCTAAGCCCAAGTGATATGTAATAGTCCCCAGACACTATGTCAAGGAAGATGTCATCAGGTAACATGCAAAGTGCTTAAGCGGGCATTAAGTTTTGTAATTTAACAAGTTTTGTAACTCTTAGTCATGTAATTCCAGGGGGGAGGGGGATCATTTATTCTCAATTTCTTCATCTGTATAACCAAGGGTGGTTCAGTGATCTCTCTCATTTCTCTTCCCTCTGAGTTTCTAGATGATATGATTCCAGGTTATCACCACCTTGTGTGGGGCAAGGCTCAGCCCCAGGAATCATTTATTAGGCTGCTTACAATGCAAGGGCATTGCAGAGGATCCCAAACCATAGAGTATAGGACCCTCGCAGCCTTGTCCAGAGGCAGGTTCTGAGTACAGACATCTTCTATCACAAGTCAGTGTCTGCCTCTATTTCTCCCCTCTTCTGGGTCCTTCCTCTGGTTCTCTGAGCTCTTGGTCAAAGTATACGCACTGACTTATCCCAGCATTTGCACTCCCTGCTGCATTCACTTCTTTTTTGTGTGAGGGTATCCTTAAAATGCACTTTTAATTACTGTTGACATACAATATTATTTTAGTTCAGGTGTACAACATAGTGATTAGACATTGATATGCCTTACGAAGTAATCACCCTGCTAAGTCTAGTACCCATCTGAGAGCATACATAGTTATTAGAATATTATTGACTTTATTCCCTGTGCTGCACTTTACATCCCCATGACTATTTTAATAACTGGCAATTTGTACTTCTTGATCCCTCCACCTGCTTTCCTATCCCTGACCCCCCTCTATTCACTTCATTTGAGAAGTAGATTTCCTGTCTGTAACTCACTTATCCACCTGGCCCTTCTAGTCATAGCCACTCTTGGCAGAGATGTCTTGCCTGCCTGATTCATGTTGCTTTGCTCCTGTTGGCTGCTGGCTCCTCTGGCCACCCTTATCTCCACATGACACATAGATATGGCCTGAGGATGACCATCCCTTCTTAATTAAGGTCATCTCTCTTTCTTAGTCTGCTTGGACTGCCATAACAGAATTCACAGACTGAGTGGCTTAAATAACAGACATTTACTTCTCATAGTTCTGGAGGCTGGAAGTCAGATCAGGGTGCCAGCATGGTCGGGTTCTGGTGAGAGCTCTTTCTGGCTTGCAGATGGCCACCTGCTCACTGTGTGCCATGGTGGAGAGAGAGGGCAGGGGTCTGGTTTCCTCCCCTTCTTGTAAGAATACCGTTCTCATCATGGAGACCCCAACCTCATGACCTCATCTGGTCTTAATTCTCTCCCAAAGCTTCCAACTCCAAACACCATCACATTGGGGGTTAAGGGCTTCAACCTACGGATTTGGGAGGGATTCAGCACTCCATCTGTGACCATAGACCAAAGGCAAAGAAGTGACTGTCAAAGGAAAAGATAGAGAACTGGGGGCAAGGGTAGAAGATGAGAGAGACAGAGCCCAAGAACCTTTGAATTTTCATTTGCCAACTATTTCCACTGTTTCTAACTTTAGCTTTAGAGAACATCTCTTCACCTTCATCCAAGCACCCTGATGGACTTGTAACTTTCACCCTGGAGCATCTAAGTAGAGAGGAAAGGGTTTCTGGGGGAATGCTGAGCTTCATTTGGAAACAAATGGAGTGGAGTTGGTGGCAGCAATTGAAATAGAAATTATTAAGCCACCCTCCTCCAGATCTTATAGACCTTTTCCCTCAAAGACTCACATACAAATTTCATGCATCCTCTGGCAGTGTGGTGGCTGGACACAGAATCTGTCATAGACGACACGAATGTAATCGCTAAGTAATTCCACCCTTGGTCCTAACAGAGTAGAGTGTTTCCATGTGGCTGCCTTTCGGAAGAAGGTCAAGATGAGCAGAGACCACCAAGCGCATTTCGAGAAGGATATTAGATTTCACTGGGGGCCACGAGCTCAGAAGTGAGTTATGAGAGTTTTGTTTACTATCCCCTCTGGCTATATTCTTAATTAGGTGGAACTGATAAGCTTGATAAATTCTGAACTATTGCTTTCTGTTTGCCAATAACAAAATATTACTGTGTAGGATGTTCGTTATTTTCCGCATCAAACCCTTTCTATTTTCCTGAAGATACCATTAGTTTCCATTTCAATGGACCTTTTGTTCAGAGGGAAAAGAATGTCCTTTTTACCTTTTTTAATTAAAGCACCTTGGTAGCTAATATACAATTTCTTTAGACTTTCCTCTGAACTCCATTCTCTATACTTCCTTCTCTTCAAGGCTCCAGGGTTCTGCTCTCTCAGGTAATAATTAGATCAATCAAAGGACTTAGAAACAGGTTATTTTTTTCTGACTCTCACTAGCATTTCTTACCTTATATATTTTTTTCTTTCTTTTTTGCTTTCTTCTTTCTTTCCTTCTTCCTCCATCTATGTCTCTCTTTCTTTCCTTCTTTCAACTGTTAGTTAAGCAAACCCTACTGTCACAGATCTCATACCTATGAACATTATATTTTTAAACAATGAGAAGCTATATGGGAACTATTTTAAGGGCCTCCCAACTATCAGCAATAACAGCAAGAACAAAAAGCCATAAAAAGAGAATATGTGTTTATGTTTATGAAGCAATTGCATACATAGGTTTATACCTATAAATAAACATACACACTGAAATATTTTTTTAGTGATGTCCTGGAACCATAATTATATCTTAATGAAATACTTAGTCATGTTTTAACAGATCCAAGAATAATTATTGTACTGTTCTTTTTGAAATGCAAACTTGGAAGTCTAAGCATTCAATTAATTATCTCAGAGTTGAAACAGTTTGAATGTAGAATTTTTTTTTTTTCCAGGATGGTGTGAATATAGATTTAAGTCTGGATTCAATTGCTGCAGGCTAGAAAGATATCCTTTAGCTAACCCCCTCATTCAAAGATACTGTATCTAGGAATACTGTTCCAAGTAATTACACCTAGCGAATGAACTGGCTCATTGAGAGGTAAAAGGAAGAATCTAGATTTTGGAAATGTACAGCAAATGAGATCACCAAGAATATGTCTGGGAAGGAACAAGTCAGCAATGATTCAGGTATAAGGTTCATGAGTTATAGTGAGTTACCCTCAGAACAGAAGAATGTGAAACAATAGGATATTTTCTGTGATGTCACCATGCTTTCCTGTGGCTGGTCTACTTTGAGGGAAATCTAAGAGAAGGTTGAGGCAGAAAATATGGGGGAAGAAAATAAAGCTAAGGATTAGAAACGGCAAATATATGGGTAAGTATAAAAGACTATACACATTTATTTTTCTATTTTCTTCTAGGTTTTTCAAAAGACACTTAAAATTGTATAAAACAATAATTATAGCACTGTATTGTTGGGCTCATGATATCTATATAGCAGGTCCTCAAATAACATTGTTTCACTCAACATGATTGTATTATGACATTGATGAGATGCTGTAGGAACTAAACCCTTGTTTGTATCAGTTCGTTTATGGTAAAATTGGTTTTGTTATACATTGTGCTGCTTAAAGTCATAGGTCCCATTGATGAGGTTAAGTGAAGACTTACTGTACATGTAACAGGTGTGGCGATAATAACAAAGGAGGAGGAAAGGGAACTGTATTGAAGCAAAAGCTCTATATTTTACCAGAATTAAGTCAGAATCAAACTGAAGTAGATTGTTATAATTTAAGATTCATATTGTAATCCCTAGAACAACCACCAAGAAAAAATAGATTTTTTAAAAGTTAAAGAATAAAGAGAAATTGAATTAGTACACTTCAAAATATCTACTTAACACAAAATAAAGTAGTAAAAGGGAAACAGAAGGACAAAAAAAGACTCGACACATGGAAAAATTAGCAAAAGAGCATATGCAAATCCAACCAAATCAATGATTACATTAAATGGACTAACCACAAAAACAGGCAGAGATTGCTGGAATGTGTGAAAAAGCCAGATCTAACAATATACTGTCTGCAACAAATACACTTTAAGGTCTAAGGACAAATAAACTGAATGTGAAAAGATAGAAAACATATACCATGCAAATAGTAATCATAATAGAGCTCATGTGCTTGTATTAATAGTATACAAAATAGTCATTAGTCAAAAAGTGTCACTAGAGAGGGAGAGGGACATTTTACAATAATGAAAGAATCAATACATGGAGATATAACAAGTATACCGATGCTCCCAAAATATATGAACCAAAATCTGACAGAAGGAAAGGAGAAATGTCAAATCCAACAGTATGAGATGGAGATTTCAAACCTTCCCTTTCCATAACTGAGAGAATAACTAAGCAGAGAATCAGCAGAGATCAGAAGACTTGAATGACACTATAAAACTTGACCTAAACGGAATAAAATGACATTTATAGAACTCTACACCCAACAGCAGCATAATATATATTCTTTTCAGGTACAAAAGGAATAGCTTCCAGGATAGACTATATGCTATGCCATGAAACAAATCTTAATAAATTTTAAAGAATTGAATCCATTCGACCATGACAGAATTAAAGTAGAAATCAACAACAGAAATAAAATTTGGGATTCTCCTAATATTCGGGAATTAAGCAACATGATTCTAAATAAGTCATGGATAGAAGAGGAATTCAAAGGGGGCACTAGAAAATGTTTTTAACTGAGTGACCATAAGAACATAACATACAAAATACTCCAGTGTACCTAAAGCAGTATTTAGAGTTAAATGTGTGGGCTTAAATACCTATATTAGAGAAGAGGTTCTCAAAACCAACAAAAAAAGAGCAAATGAAATCCCAAGCAAGCAGGAGGAAGGATATAATAAAGAGTAGTCGTCCAAGAAACAGAAAACAAAACCACAATGGAGAAAACCATTGAAATCAAAGTAGGTTCTTTGATGAGATGAAGAAAACTGACAAACCTTCAGTCAGACTGACCAGGAAAAAAGTGAAAAACAAATCAGGAATGAATGAAGGGATGTTACTACTGACCATACAGAAATGAAAAGAATTATAAAAGGAATATTATATAACTTTATGATAACAAATTAGACAACTTAGATAAAATAGACAAATTCCCAGACAGGGATTAATTACCAAAATTAACAAAAATAAAAGCATAAAAATTTGAATCGAAGTATAACATGTAAAGAGGTTGAAATAGTAACTAAAAATCTGCCCACAAAGAAAACCCCAGTCCCAAGTAGCGTCACTGTAAATTATATCAAGTCTTTAAAGATGAAATAATATTAATTTTAGACAAATTTTTTCAGAAAATAGAAGGAAGAACACTTCCCAACTTATTCTTTGAGGCTAGTATTACCCTGATACCAAAGCCAAACAAAGAAGTCACAAGAAAAGAAAACTACATGCCAATTTTCCTCATAAACATAGATGCAAAAACTTTAAAAAATATTAGCAAACAATATAGCAGCATCCCAAAAAATGATGATACACCATCACCAAGTGAGATTCATCCTCAAAACACAAGTTGGTTTAACATAAAAAATGGATTAATGTAACATATCACATTAATAAAGGACATCCAAAAAATCCCACATGATTAATTAATGATAATCTCTTAATGAACTGAGTACTTACACTAATCCTATATAATATCACACTGGAGGTTCTAACCAGTGAAATAAAGCGAGAAAAAGAAGTTAAAGGCATCTAGATTGGAAAGAAATAAAATTGTCACATGATCATGCAGACACATGATCCTTTATAGAAGATGCTAAAGAAATTACAAGAGTTACCAAAACTAATAAGAGTGGTTAGCAAGTTTCCAGGATAAAAGATTATTATATACAAATCAATTGTTTTTCTATCTCTTAGCCACAAACAATCCAAAAAATGAAATTAGGAACAATTTCACTTATAGTAACTTCCAAAAGAATGAAATACTTAGAAAAAATTTTAACAAAAGAAGAGCAAGATTTTTACACTGAAAATCGAAAAACATTGCTAACATAAATGTAAGATCTAAATAAATGGGGAGATGCTCCATGTTCATGGACTGGAACATTCATTATTTTTAAGTTGACAATTCTCCCCAAATTCATCTATAGACCCAGCACTCTTGATATCAAAATATCAGCAGGGGGGGGGGGGTTGTTTTTGTTTTTGAAGAGAAATTAGCAAACTGATCCTAAATGTATATGAACATGCAAAGGACCCAAAATCGCCAAAACAATTTTGAAAATGAACAACACATTTAGACAACTTACCCTACCCATTTCAAAACTCTAAATAAAGGCATATCAACTAAGACTGTAATATTAGCATAGGAAAAACATATAGACCAATGGAACAAAAGTTAGTGTGCAGAAATAAACTCTTACATTTATGGTTTAGTGACTTTGGCAAGAGTACAAAGGCAGGTTAGTGGGAGAAAGTACAGTCTTTTCAATAAAAGGTGTTGGAACAATAGGCATATTTTTCCATAGGAAAAAAAGAGATCTTCACCTAAATTATACACCATACACAAAAATGAACTTAAAATCAATTATAGACTCAGATGTAAGACCTAACGCTCTAAAACTTCTAGAAGAAAAAACATGAGAAAATTTTTGTGTCTTTGGGTTAGCCAAGGGTTTCTTAATAAACACCAAAGTCACCTTTCATAAAAAAATTGATAAATTGGACTTCATCAAATTTAAAAACCTTTGTTCTTCAAAAGATACCATTAAAAAAATAAAAAGACTAGCCACAGATTAAGACAAAGTATTTGCAAATCTGATAATGGACTTGTACCCAGAAAACACACACATAGAATTTTCATCTCTTACTGTAAATTATATATTTGTAGTATCTGATAGAAAGCTTGTATATGGAATATATATCTTTAAATTCTCTTAAAATTAAATAATAATACAATAGCCTAATTAAAAATTGACAGAAGATTTAAATAGTCGTTTCACCAAAGAAGATATGCAAATTGCTAATATGTAATTGAAAAGGTGCTCAACTTCACTGGTTAGTGGGGAAATACAAATTAAAACCACAGTAAGATACCACTACACATCCCCTCAAATGGCTAAAGTCAAAAAGTCCAACAATACCAAGGAATGAAGGTGTGAGAAACTGGAACCTTAATGCATTGCTGGTGGATATGTAAGATGGTACAGCCACTTGAGAAAACAAATTGACATTTTCTTAAAAGGCTAAACATAGTCTTAAAATATAACTCAGCAATAACACTCTTAGGTATTTACCCAAGAGAAATGAAAACATATGGTCACACAAAGACTTGAATGTGAATATTCATAACATAATTTATAATAGCCCCAAATTAGAAATAATTCAAATGTCCATTCACTGGTGAATAGACAAAATGTGTCATATCCATACAATTCAGCAATCAAAAACCAAACTATTAATAAACATTACATCATGAAGGAACTTTTAAAACATTATGCTAAGTTGAAAAAAAAAAATAGGCAGGAAAGACTACATGGTTCAATATATATGAAATGTCCCTAAAAAATGCAAAAATCTGCAGAGACCGAAAACAGGTCAGTGGCTGCCTGTGACTGGGACTGGGAATGAGGCTTAACAGTAGCCAGGCACAAGGAAACTTTTTAGAAATGTCCTAGGTCACAGTGGTAGTATGGTGATTACACAATCACATAAATGTGCTGAAGATCAGCACATTTTCCACTTACAGTAGATGAATTTTATGTACATTGTACCTGAACAGAGCTTTTTTTTTAAAAAAAAAAACACAACAACACACCTTGAGGTTAGATATTCATGGAGAAATTTGCTTGGTAGAACTATCAAGCAATGCTTGCAAATCATATATCTGACAAGGGGTTGATGTCCAAAATATATAAAGAACTCATACAACTCAACAACAAAAAAACCATCAATTCAAAAATGGGCAGAGGACCTGAAGAGACTTTTTTTTCCCCACGGAAGACATACAGATGGGCAACAGACATAGGGAAAGATGTTCAGCATCACTAGTTATGAGGGATGCACATCAAAACCACAATGAGATATCACTCACACCTGTTAGAATGGCTCTTACCGAGTAGATAAGAAATGAAAGTGTTGGAGAGGAGTACAGAAAAAGGAACCCTTGTTGGAATGTAAATTGGTGCAGTCACTATGGAAAACAGTATGGAGTTTCCTTAAAATATTAAAAATAGAACTACCATATGACCCAGTGATTCCACTTCTGGGTATAGATCTAAAGGAAATGAAAACAGGATCTCCAAGAGATAACCGCACTCCAATGTTTACTGCAGCATTATTCATAACAGCCAAGATTTGGAAACAATCTAAGGATCTGTCAATAGATGAATGGATAAAGGAAATGTGAGATCTATGTATCTCGCAATATATATATGTTATTCATCCATGTGAAAGAAGGAAATCCTGCTGTTTGCAACAATATGCATGGACCTTGAGGGCATTACGCCAAGCGAAATAAGTCAGAGAGAGAGAGACAAATACTGTGTGATATCACTTACATGTGGAATCTAAAAAAGCTGAGCTCATAGAAACAGAGTGGAATGGTGGCTTCCGGGAGCTGGGGGTTGGGGGAATGGGGAAGATAGTGGTCAAAGGGTACAAACTTCCAGTTATAAGATGCATAATTTCTGAGGCTTTAATGTTCAGCCTGGTGATTATAGCTAATCATACTGTACTGCATATTTGAAAGTTGCTAACGGTGTAAATCTTAAATGTTCTCGCCACACACATTATCTTTGTGTGTGTGTGTGGCGAGAACATTTAAGTACTAGGTGACAGGATAGAGGTGTTAGCTAACACTACAGTGGTAATCATTTCATAATACATGAGCCTATATAAATGTACCAAATCAACACGTTGTACACCTTAAACTTACACAATGTTATGTGTCAGCTATATCTCAATGAAGCTGGAGAAAAATTCTAATCCACTTTGTCTCTTAGTTGATTTTTAAAAGCTGCACTTATCGAGGAACAACAAGATGGCGGCGTAGGTAACAGCTGCACCCGCCGCCTCGCGCAAGCACATCAAAATTACAACTAAAATACAGAACCACCGTCACTCTGAGCCTCCTGAGATCTGGCTGCACAGAAGCCCCACAACCACGGAGCTGAAGAAGCACCGAGCCCGGGAGGAGGGGCACAGACGCAGGCGGATTGGGGCTGAATCACGGAGACGCGGCCGCGGGCCCACACCCGGTGCCTCGGCTGAAACCCAAAGGGAATCTCGGCGGCCGAGGTTTCCCGGAGGAGGGAGGGGTCCCAGCCCCACAGCAGGCCCCCAGCCCAGGGCTCCAGGCCAGGAAGAGACGTCCCCACAACTCCAGGCTGTGAAACCAGGGGGGACTGTCCCTGAGGGTCGTGGAGGCTGCGGGAGCCCCAGCAGCTCCTCTCAAAGGGTGGCGCACGGACTCACTCGGACGCTCCCTCTGGGCCCAGCGCTGGGCGGCAGCCTGAAAGGACCTGGGACACTCGGGGAGGAACTAACCTGCCTGAAGTCAGGGCGAGAGGTGGGGGAGCGGATTCCTCCCAGGCAGAAGGGCTGGCAGAGGCCGTTGCTCCTGTGGCGAGTCCTCTCCACATACAGCGGGCAGGCAGGCACCATATTTGGGTCGCCAGCACCTGACTCACGCCTTTGGCCCCGCCCCGTGATTCCAGGAGGCCCCGCCCTTCCCCACCTGCAGCTCATCCAGGCCATTTCCAGGGGCTTTTCTATGCAAGTGGCCTCTCAAGCCTCATGCTTAGGACTTTCCTAAAATCTCTCAAACAAGCAGCAGCTGCCCCATACAGCTTGATAAGTGGCCCCAGGCCTGGCACTAGCGGCAGCCTGCACTGGCTCATAGCTTGGACTCTCCTGGACACCTCCAAGCCCAGAACTAGTAGCAGCCAACTACGGTTTGCTGTGTAGCTCATGCTGGGTGGCTCTGGGCAAGGCACTGGCACAGGCTGACTTTGCACCTCCTGGGAGGCCCTAGAGACAGTGTACCTGGTGCTCAGACTTGACCACGCTGGATTACAGCCCTACCACATCCACAAGTGACACTCAAGGGGTGCACTTGGTGAACACCAAAGCTCCACTGAAGTAAATCCTGCTCCATAGGGGTGTCTCCAGCACAGCAGCCCTTTGGCTGTAGTTGCAGTTGGTCCTCACAGCTGATTGGCCTGGGGGTGAGTTCCTCCCAGGGACGCCAACAGCAACCAAGGCTCAACTACAACAGGACAGTGCACACAGCCCACACAGGGGGGCACCTAGAAGGCCCAGCTCAGGTGACTGGGGAGGCTGAGTCACTGGACCCTACAGGACACCTACTACACAAAGCCACTCTACAAATTCCAGGAGACATAGCAGCTCTACCTAATACACAGAAACAAACACCTGGAAGCAGCCAAAATGTGGAGGCAAAGAAGCATGTCACAAAGGAAAGAACAGAAGAAATCTCTAGAAGAGGAACTAAATGAAATAGCTCCAAGCAAGCTAACAGAGAGTTCAGAATTTTGGTTATAAGGATGTTTAAGCAGACTGTTAGGGAAATAACTGAGAAAATCGATAACATAATAAAGTACCAATTTGAAATGAAGGCTACAGGAACTGAAATGAAGAATAACTTACAGGGAATCAACAGTAGAGTAGAGGACACTGAGAATCAATTCAGCAATTTGGAACATGAGCAAATAAAAAACACCCAACCAGAAGAGCAAAAAGAAAAAAGAATCCAGAAATATGAAAACAGTATAAGGAGCCTCTGGGACAACTTCTAGAGGCCCAACATTCGTATTATTGGGGTGCCAGAAGGGGAAGAAAGAGACCAAGGAATTGAAAACCTATTTGAAAAAATGACAGAAAACTTCCCCTAGCTGGGGAAAGAAATCGACTTACAAGTCCAGGAAGCACAGAGGGTCCCAAAGAAGAGGAACCCAAAGAGGCCCACAGCAAGACACATCATAATTAAAATGCCAAAGTTTAAAGACAAAGAGAGAATCTTAAAAGCAGCAAGAGAAAAGCAGTTAGTTACCTACAAGGGAGCACCCATACAACTGTCAGCTGATTTCTCAACAGAAACTTTGCAGGCCAGAAGGGAGTGGCAAGAAATATTCAAAGTGATGAAAAACATGGAACTACAACCAAGATTGCTCTACCCAGCAAAGCTATCATTTAGAATTGAAGGTCAGACAAAGAACTTCACAGATAAGAAAAAGCTGAAGGAGTTCATCACCACCAGACCAGCACTATAGGAAAAGTTAAAGGGTCTTCTTTAAGATGAAGCTAATGAACAAAAGAATCTGATGAACTAAATAGATCCAGAGACATTGACACATGTAACAGACAATCATATTTCAGAGGAAAGAGGGAAGGGGGGTGGAGGGTGGGAAGAGATTAACCAAAGAAGTTATATGTATAACCCATGGACACAGTTAATAACGGGGTGAAGGCCTGGGAAGGGGGTGTGAGGGAAGTGGAGGGGATCAATTGGGGGGGGGAGAGTGGTATACCTGTAATACTCTCAACAATAAAGATAAATTTAAAAAGTAAAAAAAAAAAAAGCTGCACTTATCTGAAGTTTGCTCTGGCATCAGCTCTTACACTGTAGTAAATGGCATACACCTGACCAACAGTGTTTCAAAATATATTGTGTAACTGGATAATTGGTACTGATGCTGATAAAATATATTTAATCCCAACAGTAAATTTTCTTAAAGAATATCACCTACCCCCAATATTTTATGAGTTTTATTGTAGATTTTTAGAAATAACCTTTTGCAATTTTGTAGGAAAATAAATTTAATGGACAATAGAAGAATTAGCTTTATAGACTGTAACTATTATCTTGTCCTTCTCTGAATTGGTTGAAGCCATTGTGGGCTAGCCAGTAAAAGATGCGTTGCCAGAAACAAAAGTAATTGGCCTTTATGACCATTTAATGGGATCTTGCATTAATGTGAACTAATGTATCCAAATTAGTGTCATATTTTTAAGCAGTGGAAGTTTAGAAACTGAACCAAATGAATGCTATCACTTGCTTTGTTTTATAAAGTAAAACTGAACAGAATGATCAATTATACTGTGGGCAGTGTGCATGTATTATAATTACATTTTATTTGGCCCATATCCTCAAAAATAATGAGATTCTAGAATATTCCATTAGAATCTTGACTATGCCTCTAATGCATGAAATATATACATACATTTTCTGCCTTGTCTTCAACCACTCCAATGCACATAAACATATCATATGATATAAAATAAGTCTGATTTTTTAAAAATACACATGGTAGAAATTATATCCCAATGATGTCCACCATCTCATCACTTTCTGAACCTATACGCTTATTAAAACAATGTTGCTCAAACGTTTCTGTTGCTCAAACCAGTTTTGACTCTTTAAGATAAATACAGCCAGAATTTGTCTCAGATTTTTTTTAATAGTAAAATTGACAAATCTTTGCCCTAGGAGGTTGCTTACAAACAATTGGAAGTGTTTCAGAGCCAAATTTAATGATGCAGATGGTTTATTACGTTGAAGAATATAAGTTTTAAATGAAAACAGAATATCCAAATTCAGTCTTGAGCTATTTACCTATGAGATTTATAAACTGTTTTGAGGAATGGCAGTGTCTGTAGACATCAGAACATTGTTTTTTTAATGGAGATGAGTTTTCTAGTGATGCCGAGTGGAGGAAATCTTTTAGTCTGACAGTTACTGTGTAATTCTTGGGAAGAATACAAATCACATGGTCAAACTGAACTGAAATTTGGAAACTCTGATGATGTTTTTCAGAATTCTTGCAGAGTTGGAGAGGGCCAGGACTCCCCGTTTACATGAGGCCGAAGGTATGGCCTCTTGTCCCTCTAGTCCATCTTCTGTTTGGCATGGAGTAATACTTTGAAGTAGTAAGTCAGGGTCTTCTCACTTTGAAATTTTTATTGGTTCCCCAAATCTAAAAACTTACATCTGGCTCTATTAACTTGAGTCTTAAGTAGAATCATTTTTACATGTGTCCCCAGTCTTCCATTTCTCAAGTCTCTCTTCAAATATCCATCAGCGAGGGGAGAAGAGAGGTTTCACGTGGCCTTGGCACCACTGCTCTGCCTCCCTCTCTTCCAGCTGTGACTCTTTCTACGGCAGCCCATCTCCATTCCATCTCTTCGGGGCTCTAACAGAGTTTGCCAGCTCCAGGCCTGACCTCCCCAGAATCCATCAGTTATGCTAGTGGGTTTCGATCCTCAATTGTGGACAGGGTTTCTGTTCTTTCCATAGGGTTCCTGAGTGCCCTTTTAAAGCAGAGTTAAATGTTTGAGGATCTATTGTGTTCTGAGCTCAGGAGACAGATGTGACAGATGAAAGTTCTGGAGGTAGATGAAGGAGCTTACATTGTGATGGGAGAGACAGAGAAATAAAAGATAACATACATAAGAAAATTCCAATTGGTAATGGATACCATGAAGAAAATAAATCACATTGATACACTAGAGACTGTCTGATGGGCTGTTTACTTTGGGGACCAGGGAAGTTATCTCTGAGAAAGTGACATTTAATCTGAAATTGGAAGGATGTCAGCTCACCTTGAGCACCTCTTGGGCCAGGGCAAGGAGTCTGTATTTTATTCTAAATATAGGGGAAGCCACTGGAGGATTTTAAGGAGGGTAATGACGTGGTACAATTTCGCTGCTGGATATTGGATTTTAAGGGGCATGAGTAGAAGCAGAAAGACAGGTATATAAGTTTGTCAGAACAGCTATAACAAAATAACACAGACTGGCTGGCTAAAACAACAAACATTTATTTCTCATGGTTCTGGAGGCCAAAAGTTCGATATCAAGGTGCCAACAAGGTTGGTTTCTTCTGAGGCCTCTCTTCTTGGCTTGTAGACATCTGCCTTCTTGCTGTGTCCTCACATGGCCTTTCCTCTGTGTATGTGCATCCCCGGTGTCTCTGTGGGTCCTAACCTCCTCTTCTAAGGACACCAGGCAGATTGGATTAGGGATCACCCTAAGGGCCTCATTTTAACATAATCAATCTCCAAATACAATTGCATTTTGATGTATGAGGAGTTAGGGCTTCAACATATGAATTTGGTAGGAGCATGGAGAACACAATTCATCCCATGACAACATGGCAGGACGCTATTGCAAAGTCCAGAGAAGAAGAGGGCTTCTGCTAGGAGGTTTTGGGAAGATAGAACTAGACAGATTTGAAATATATTTTGGAGCAAAGTCAACATGATTTATTGATTACATGTGAGCAGTGACGAAAAGAAATGGGACCAAGGGTGACTCCTAGGCTCTGGCTGGAGCCACTGGGTGGACATTGGTGCCACTTGTGGAGAAGTGGGCTGCTATACTTTGGGTGTAGTGTGTCCCTGTGTCAGGAGTTCCCATTCATGCACACCCAGAGTCTACCCACCACAACCCCCGCTGAGACACCCCCCTCTTCTGTCTGGTTCCGGCTAACTCCTACTCTTTCTTTGTACCTTCAGCTCGAGAATTAGCTGCTCAGAGAAGTCTTATCACCCCTTGTCCCACCCAGGGACATACTGGGCGAGTGCCTGTCCTCTACACTCCTCATGCCCGTGTGTTTGCCAGTGCACTCACAGCAGTGTCTTTCCTTAGCTGGTTTGCTTGCCTGTCTCCTCGATGAGACCAAAAGGATGGCAAGCACGGTGGCTTACTCATCGCCACATTTCAGGCCTAGAACAGTGTCTGCATTCGGTCCACAACAAATGTTTGTTGAAATAAAATGAAGCCACTTGCAAGGTTTAGTGGTCACCATTACACCGCCCAGCTGCCACTTGGCAATGATAAGTTTTGACATTTAGACCATTTTTCCATTTTTATCTTTTCATCGCTGACCATGGCTATGCCTTTCAAGGTGCTGGTGATGTCTGTTTATTTAGGACGACAGCATCTGAGGGGTTGGCATAAGTAGAGGAAATTGTGATTATTGCCACATCTCAGGACCCAGATGCTTCAAAGGCTCCTCATGCCCTCATGTTGGCTGTTGTTTTGGCGAGATTTTCGATCACAATTTTCTCAGCCCCACTGGGATTTTGCAAGTACATTACTTTCATTTGTTTTCGCAAGTACCTTCAGTACAACATAAGAAGTGCCCGTATAATTTCATTTCAAACAGTGCCTCTCTTAGAGTCCCCTGAATCATTATTTATTATGATGCTAAATTCCTGCCGCGTAATGCAGGCAATTACAGACCCACGGCGGACTGAGCCTTTCTCTAGGCCTACACAGATTTTATACAGACGGTTGCCAATTTACTATAGTACAACTTAACAATCTTTTGACTTTGGTGTGAAAGCAATACCCATTCCGCAGAAAATGTACTTGGATTTTGAATTTAGATTTTCCCTCGGCTAGGACAGGCGGTAGCTACTCTTTTGGGTTGCTGAGCAGCCGCAGTGAGCACAGCTCCCAGTCAGCCCCATGATCATGAGGCTCAACAATGACACTCTACAGTGTATTCATTGTGTTAGATGATTTTGCCCAACTATAGGCTAATACAAGTGTTCTGAGCATGTTTAGGGTAGGCTAGGCTAAGCTATGTGTTTGGTCGGTTAGATGTATTAAATGCATTTTCGCCTACGATGGGTTTATTGGGACATGAGCCTGTTGTAAAACAAGGAATGTGTTCATATGTGCACCAGCATAGAAATCTACCGGTACTAAGGCCGGACTGGCAAGATAACGACAGTGAGACTTTAAACCAGAGAATCTGCTCTCGGTGACCAGAGAGCTAATCAAAACCACCTCTGATGGACCCTAGGCTGTAAGGAAAGCCCCCTGCCCGTGGGTCTCTCTTCTTTGGGCTTTCTCTGTCTCCCTTCCTCTCCCTTCCACATTTCTTTCCCTATATTTTCTGCTCACTTTTTTTCACCTATTTTTCTCTGTTTGCTCACTACCTCTCATCTGTCCCTGCTGGGGAAAATTTTGAGGAAATAATTACTATATATATAATATATTATACGTCACATACATATATGATATGTGGCTTATCCATATATCAGAAGTATATATTGCTTACATATACACATTGCTGGTGTAAAGCTTCATATTTCCAGTTTTTCCATTTAAAATGAGTAGGTTAAATATTTTCTATTGGTCTATCAAAAGGCTTATTTCCTTTTTGCTCTGTTTTTAATTTGTATGTGAGTGTTTCGTATTCGTTTTTCTTTCCGAGCATCAATTTCCCACCCCTGCCGCATTCCCACTTCTGGCTGAGCAAGGAGAGGGGCGAGGAAACCAGGTGCCGTGGGTAGAGATTCCCCTTTACCTTCGCACTTTTTTGAAGAGCTTTGGACAAAAGCTTTATTTAAAACAGGAGCCTTGTTTTTCTCAACAGATACTGAAAGTCATCTTTCCCATGACAGAGGTGCCCAGCTCTCACCAGACTCTCATTTTTCAGGGGCCGCTTCAGTTGCCGGCTCAGGCCCAATGCCCAGGGGAGTCCTCCCGGAGCCGTGCTCTCTCTTGTCGCTGCAAATGAACCAGAAAATTCTCTGAAGCGACAGGACCGGGCAGATAGAGGCTTGATTTCTATTGTGTGCATGTGTGCTATGCATAAAAATCATGATTTTTTTCCTTAGGCTGGGGTCATTTTCCTCCCTCTTTCACTCCAGACCTATAAATTTAATTATTTGGTCACTGCCGCTTTAATTAAAAAGTCTTCCTTATCTTTCAAGGTTTCCTTTTTAAATTTCTAGAGATTAGGGATTAGCCACAGCACATTGGCTCTTTTTATGTCCCTGTACTATGTGGTTTCCATAATGCTGTAAAATGAATTAGTGGGACACTAGAAGCTGATCACACTCTGAATTTCTCTCCCAATAATCCCAGCTTACATTAATCATAAATGTCAGCAGTGTCTCTAGATGGCTTCTTGACTTTTGACAAAAAGCTTTCATTTTGGCCCTTTAAATTCCAAGGTCAAGGGGAATGTAACATTCAGAATAATTATTAGCATTATTTTACCTTGACATTTCATCCCTGCTTCCAGTTTAACATTCCAGGCAGGCAATGAAGACGAATGTCATCTCCCGATTCACTGGAGGGAATTACGCCAATTAAACCTGACTTACAGGCTATTGGCAACGTTGTATTAATTTGCTGTTCTTCTTTAAAATAGAAAATATTTCATGAAGGAGAATTTTCATTAAGAGCATTAAGGATTTACCTGGACACAGACAAGCAATTTTTGAATTGACTTTCTTTCTCCCCAAGCTAGAGTCGTAATTATGGAGCACCTCAACCAGACCCAGGTCTCCTCGGTGGGCACTCTGTCTGGACAAGGGCCCTTCTTTCCCTCTCAGCTCAAAGGTCATCGCTGCAGTTTTGTCACATTAAAAACGATTAGAAGTGTGTGTTAGAGATCCTGGCCTTTCCATGTAGCAGGGCCGCCTGCCTATACAGCCTCTTGATTACAATTTCTTTCCCCCAAATTCTCCCCCACCCCCATTCTTTTTTTAAAATGTCAGGCTAAGGTTGTTGGGGCATAGTCTAAAAAAAGTCTCATTCTACATTTGCCAGGAGATGGGGGTGATAAGCTACTTTCTGGAACAGAAGCGCCATGAAGACAAAGACAGTGTCTGACTTACTCGACGCCATATCTCCAGCACCTGAGAAGCGCTCAGGCAAGTATTTTTGATGCGAATGAAAGGAGGCCCTGAAACACAGGCATTGAGGGTGTGAGCTCTCAAATCACACAGACTGGGACTGGGTCCCAGCTTTGCCATCTGCTTGTTACTGGCACATTATGTCTCTTTCTAAGCCTCAGTGTCTTCATCTGTAAATGGGAATAATAGAAACAACTTCATAGGGTCACTGAGGGGATTAAATGAGATAAGGTATATAAAGTGCTGAATTCTGGACTGGCAAACAGCAAGTCTTCCAGCTAAGCAGAGACGGGTCAGGGCTCACACCCTGCTCTCCTCCCACATGTCAATTTTCTCCTGCAGTTGCCCTGGGGTATGGGGAAAGCCCACGTGCCCCTTGGTTTGAGGCCTCTGCTAAATTGTAGTCATTCACTTTCCAAGCTTCAGTTGTGAAGCTGTAGGACTCTAACCTCCTCCCTAGAGCTCTAAGGCAGAATTCCTATCCAGTCCTGCTTGATGCAAAGGAATTCCTATTCTGGCAACCAGTCGTAGCTTACTGCCTGACTCTTGGATGCTTGTCTCTTTGGACTGCATTTCCAGTCCTGGCTCACCTGGATCTCACCCACACCTTTGCCACAGCCTCGCCTTCCCTGCTGAACTTGGATTTGGCCTGTAGTAATCTGCCTGGTCCCTCATCTCCTGTGACTGGTGGCCCATCATGGGACACGTCCATCCCCCTGCAGCCTGGCCTGGCTCTTGGTTTTGATCCCATGTAGTTGTCTTTGTATACAGCCACCTGCCACTTGGCGCTCCTTGATGTCTTTACCTGCACACACTTAATGTTGCCTTGTAGTTGGGCTTACCTTGACGTCATGTTTATTATAGCAAGGAACATTTCTCCCCTAGTACTACTTTCTCAAATACACAAACACAAAATATAGGGTGTTCCAAAAAAATGTATACACACATTTTTTGATAGCTAGTTGATGTTTCTTTCTTTTCAGATTTAACCCATTAGAATTCATCATTATTCAAAGTGTATATACATTTTTTTTTTGCGGGGGGGCACCCTGTAATTTGTCTTAACATGAAAAGAAAAACCAACCCACTATGGACAGTTAACAAATGTTGACATGGTGCAGATGCAATTGAATCCCCTTTCCAAATACCTTCTTGTACCACTCCCTCCTCTTCTCCCTCAGAGGGAAGCACTATGCTGAAGTTGGTCTTTCCCCTGTCATCATGCTTTTATACTTTCACTGTGCATTTAGGCATCCATAAATTACATACCACACTTTTTAAAATTTTTATTTAAGTTTTTATGTGTTATGCTAAATGCATCTGTTATGGGTTGAGTTTTGTCCTTCTAAATTCACATCTTGCATCTTCTCAGACATTTACACCGTGGAATACTATGCAGCTGTAAAAAAGAAGGATCCCTTACCCTTTGGGACAGCATGGAGGGACCTGGAGAGTATTATGCTAAGCGAAATAAGCCAGACAGAGAAAGACAAGTATCACACGATCTCAGTCATATGTGGAATCTAATGAACACAATAAACCGATGAACAAAATAGATCCAGAGACATAGAAGCATGGAACAGACTGATGAACCTCAGAGGGAAGGCGGGGGTAGGTGGGGGACTGGTATCTTTATAGAAAGAATGTCACAGGAAGAAACAGAAACACCTACGGGGGGAGAGGATATGAAGACACCGTCATAATGTTGGAAACCCATGAGGTACCAGGAGCTAGGAGAAAGGCGTGGGGCCAATTCTCCCTCACAGCTCGGAAGGAGCCCACCCTGCCTATGTCTTGTTCTTGGACTCCCAGCCTCCAAGACTATGCGAAGATATGGAGAACAGGTTGATAGATGCCAGAGGGGAGAAGGGCTGGGGGCTGGGTGAAAAGGCGAAGGGATTAAGAAGTAGTCACAAAATAGTCAAGGGGAAGTAAAGTACAGCATAGGGAATATAGTCAATAATATTGTAATAACTATGTATGGTGCCAGGTGGGTACTGGAAACACTGGGGAGAACACTTTGTAAAGTTTATGATTGTCTAACCACTATGCTGTACACCTAAAACTAATACAAAATAATATTGAATGCAAACTGTAATTGAAAAATAAAACTTAAGAAAACTATGAGACAATACATTTCTGTTAATTAAGTCACTTAGTCTGTGGTACTTTGCTATAGCAGCCCTAGCAAACTAATAGTGCCCTCCGCAAAGCTGCTTACTTTGCCTCACAGACATGCTTTCTGGCTTTAACCATGTTGGAAAAGCAGCTCACCGCCTCCATCCTAAATATCTAATGTAGGATTAGAGACTTTTTAAAAGAACATAGCCCAATAACACATGCAGTTCTCATTCATTTTTTCATTCAATAAAAATGTACTGAGCACCAACTATGTGCTAAGCCCTGGCGAGAGAACAGGTAAGATTAGTGAGCTAGAGAGAAAGTCTTTTAGGGATAAAGGGAATGACTTGGGATTTGGACATATGTCAACAGGGAAGGCGATGGGTGGTGTGTTTGATGGCATGAGTGTCTGAGCCATGACTTCTAGGGAGAGGGCAGAGGCTGTGCTTGGGAGTGTTTATCCTACAGCTGCTGGAATGCTCATTCTCTGTTGCAGTGCTTCTCACACTTCATCAGCCATCGGCATCCCATTGGGGGCTTGTTAAAACACAGATTTCTGATTCAGAAGGTCTGGGTGGGGTCCTAGAATTTGCATTCTACCAAGTTCCCAGGTAATGCTAAGGCTGCTGGTCCAAGGTACACACTTTGAGATCCATTGGTATGTTGCATTTGACTACTCTCATTTTGTTTCTTTACGAGGCTTGTATTTCTGTTTTTATTTAATGAATTAATTTTCATCAGGATTAAAAAAAAATCTGTCATGTCCTGGATTGTAGAATTTTTGCTTGGATTAGCTTTTTTTTTTTTAAGTTTCTGGTGGGGTTTTCAAAATGTTAGTGTCCCTGGAACAGTTTTACATTGGTTTCTTAGTTTCCAGCTCCCACAACATGTGGATAGGATAAGTTGAAAGCCCGCATCTGTACATACGACAAGCTTGGGCTTTTATATTTCTCACTGGTGATCTCCCCGCTTCCCATCTAAGGTCCCTGGTAAATGGCAAGCTTTCCTAAGTTTTGTTACTGCTGCTCGGAGCCTGTGTAGAGTTTTGTCAGGCCCTGTTATGGACTGCATTGTGTTCCCTGAAATTCATACATGAAAACCCTAATACCCAATACCCTAGAACATGACTGTATTTGGAGATAGGGCATTTAAAGAGGTAATTAGGGTTAAATGAGGTCATAAGGGTGGAGCCCTGATCCCATAGGACTGATGTCCTCATAAGAAGAGGAGGAGACACCTTGGACATGCATGTCAAGGAAATGCCATGTGAGGACACAAAGAGAAATGGCCATTTGCAGGCCAGGAAGAGAGACCTCAGGAGAAACTAAATCTGCCAGTACCTTGATCTTGGACTTCCAGCCTCCCCAACTATGAGAAAATAAATTCCTCATAAGCTAGCGTGTGGTGTTTCATTATGGTAGCCTGAGCAGACTAATAAAACCCCTTTTAATGGCTGAGAAGCTCTTCTCTCAGAATTTGATCTTCTCATAACCGTCCAAAGGCTCAACCTCTTATCTCAGGGGCCCTAACAACGCATTGCTCTGCATCTGGGAACTTTGGAAATCCAGTGGGAACCCAGGGGGGCTGCTTCTCATCAGCTCTTACTCCTCTGGCTTTGAGTTCTTTCATTTCTGGCACTTGAAAGTTTCCCATATTTTCCTTGAAGTTCAGCTCTCCCTCAACATAAATGTTAGATTTTATCCAATATTCAAGTGTCTTTGTAACTGGAGGAATCCAGGCCACAGTAGGTTCATCTGCCATGTTGCTAGAAGTTCAATATTACCTTCTTAAATCCATTTAACAGTTTCTTGCATCCAATTTGATTCGCATTTCTCCAAGGGTTTGCATATGACAGTATTATCACCCTCAGGTTACAGGCAGAAAGCTAAAGGTCAGAGAGTTTAATCCATTTTCCCAATGTTGCATAGCTAATAAATAATGGAACTTGTCCTGGAACCGACCGGTGCTCCCTGGCACCTAGTACAGTCAAAGTGCAATTGAGCCTTTCTATAAAGTGTAAGTGATACTCTAGTTCTGCAGGATAGAGCTTTATTTTAAAAAGCCATAGAATATGCTTGAAAACTCTCCAAATTTCAGAAAACACTGCTAAAACTCTCCCAAGTAAAGCTGTGAGATGCTGTCAGAAACATCCACATTTGACTGTTTCGCTTCTGTAGCTCTAAAAGCATCTTTCGAGAATCTGAGAAAACGTTTTCTTCCACACCATCCATGCCATCCATCCTAACAGACAGATTTTCATCTCTGTTTATGCTTGAAATTCAGCAGAAATTCTATTTTCTTCTAGTAGATTCTGGTGCCAACACCCAAAGGATTTTCCTCTTTAAGATATAATGTTGGAGCCCTTCAGAGTGCAATGTGTATTATGGGATGGGGAATGTGGAAATATAACTTATCCACTGGGATACCGATTCCAGGTGCTCAGCTTAGAAATAAACTTGAAGGTGAGTTTTCTTATACCCACAGGCTTGGGTATCGAGTAGGTCCTTTCTGGAGAGGAATTTTCCACATTGAGACAGCATTCTGTCCTGACCTAGCTCACTACTTGCAGCTCTGCCTTCTGTTAGGATCTGTTAATCATCCCTCACCCCCAGCCCAGGTCAAGAAGATTGCATGCTATACTTCCATCCATAAACTCTAGGATTCTCTAGTTTTGTTTAGACTCTCACAACTCCTTCCCTGGTTCATCCCATTTCCATTCATCTCCAACCTTTTTTGTCTTACTCTCATGTATACTTCTTGCCAACACCCTTCAGTCACTGCCTTTCGTGAGACTCATTTCCTGGCTGGTTTTGAGAGAGGGGCAGTGCCTTTGCTTTTGATTCCTGTAGCTGCGTGCCTTTCTGCATGTCTGCTGCAGGAGGCCCTCCAGTGAAATTTGTGGCCCAGCTTTTGCAATGTGCTGGACTTTGTCACATAGTTTTTATGTACTAAAGTTACAGACCTCTTTCTACTCTTGTCTACCCTCATGTAGTTCTGTTCCAGTTCCCTTACCAGCCTTTTTCATTCTGTAGAAAGGAATTGTCAGATTGGTAGGCAAAATGTTTCCACATCAAAAGTTTTCCTTAATGAATAGTAAAGGTCATTAGATTTTGCTTATTTTTTAAAATATGACACATTCCTTATTTTGTTTGTTTCTTTATTTTTTATTTTTCATTTAAGTAGAGTTGGCATACAAAATTAATTTCAGGTGTATAATATAGCGATTTGATATTTATATATCTTATGATGTAATCATCACACTAAGTCTGATAGCCATTTGTCACCATGCAAAGTTGTCAAAATATTGACTATATTTCCTCTTCACCTTTCTCACCCATCCTCACCCCATCTTTGGCTATCATCACTTTGATCTCTGATTCTATGGGTCTGTTTTGCTTTTAGATTCCACATGTAAGTGAAGTCATATGATATTTGTCTTTCTCTATCTGCCTTATTTCACTTAGCATAATACCCTCTAGGTCCATTCATGTTGTCAAAAATGGCAAGATTTCATTCATTTTTATGGCTGAGTAATATTCCATTGTGTGTGTGTGTGTGTGTGTGTGTGTGTGTGTGTGTGTGTATCACATCTTTTTTATCCATTTATCTAGTGACGGACACCTGGGTTACTTCCATACACTGGGGATTGTAAATAATGCTGTGGCGAACACAGGGGCACACATATGTTTTCAAATTAGTGTTTTTGTTTTCTTCAGATAAATACCCAGAAGTGGAATTGCTGGGTCATATGTAGTTCTATTTTTGTTTTTTTGAGGAATCTTCATACTGTTTTCCACAGTGGCTATACCAAGTTATAATCCCACCTACAGTGCACGAGTTTTCCCTTTTCTTCACATCCTTGCCAATAGCTGTCATTTGTTGACTTTTTGATCACAGTCATTCTGACAGGTGTGAACTGGTATCTCATTGTGGTTTTGATTTGCATTCCCCAGATGATTAGTGGTATTGAACATCTTTTCATGTATCTGGTAGCCATCTGTACGTCTTCTTTGGAGAAATATCTATTGAATATATCATTTGTGAATATCTTCTTCCATTCTGTAGGTTGCCTTTTTTGTTTTGTTGATGGTTTCCTTTGCTATGCAGAGACTTGTTTGTTTGATGTAGTCCAATTTGTTTATTTTTGCTTTTGTTTCCCTTGCTAGAGGGGACATTTCCAAAAAGATATTACTAAGACTGATGTCAAAGAGTTTACTACATATGTTTTCTTATAGGAGTTTTATGGTTTCAGGCCTTACAAGTAAGTCTTTAATCCATTTTGAGTTTATTTTAGTATATAGAGTGAGACAGTGGTTCAGTTTCATCTTTTTTTGCATATATCTGTCCAGTTTTCCTAACACTACTTATTGAAGAGACTGACATTTCTCCATTGTATATTCTTGCCTCCTTTGTTATAGATTAATTGACTATATTCTGGGCTCTCCATTCCATTCTATTGATCTGTGTGTCTATTTCTGTGCCAGTACCATACTATTTGATTATTACAGCTTTGTAATGTAGTTTGAAATCAGGGAGCATGCTATCTTTCTCAAGATTGCTTTGGCTAGTCATGGGCTTTTTGATTTGATAGAACTTTTAGGATTTTTTTCCTAGTTCTGAGAAGAATATCATTGGTATTTTGATAGGGATTATATTGAATCTGTATATTTCTTCAGGTTGTATGAACATTTTAACTGTACTAATGCTTCCAATCCATGACCATGGTATATCCTTTCATTTATTTGTCTTCTCTTCCATTTCTCTCTTCTATGTGCTTAATTTTTAAAGTATTTTTTATTTTCATTAAGTAATATACAAACTTGTTATTAAAAACAATTTGTTAATTGGGAGTTGTTAATGAGTATAGAGTTTCAGTTTTGCAAGATGAGAAAGTTCTGAAGATTGGTTGCACAACAGTGTGAATATACTTAACACTACTGTACACTTAGAAGTGGTTAAGATGATAAATTTATGTTACGTGTATTTTACCACAATTAAAAGACAACCTCAAACAACTTGTCTTAAATTTTACATATTTTTGCTGTAAAATATTTGGGCTGCCCAAATCCTTTTTGTAACAAGTCTACTTACAGCCGTGAGTACGCGAATACAGTTTATTCTTGTATTACTATTTAGTAATGATTGTATTATTTTCCATACAAACAACTGTAAACCTACTTTTGCCCCACCCTGCATAAGGCATCTACATTTTCACCATTGCATTTTGTCCATCCAGTATTGGCATACAATGCCCAACTCAGCTTCTATATGCTTAAGCTCTTTCATGGACACAGAACTACAATCACAGCATGTATTTAAGGCCAAAGGGTTCTTTCACATGCATCATGGCACTTCTTTCTCAGCTTTCAGTGTTTCAAAGGAACCCTGTGCAGACAGACACAAATGCTCAGGGCTGGGCAGCTCCTTTATGCTCCTTGTTGCTGAGATTATCCCATCACAGTAGCAACCCCTGTACGAGTTCTCAGGCACACGCTATGCTGGAGATAATCATAGTAAAGAAAGTTTGTGTCTTTGGAGTAACGTCCTCTAGCTCTGTTTTCTTCGAATTTATTAAATCTGAGAAAACAAGGGTTGAGGTCAAAGCCCACGTGGTCCTGTCACACAAAAGGCATTTCTCAACAAAACTGCGCCGAAAGCATCATGCTGACAAGTCATGGGGATAGTATCAAAGCAGATTTGAGATGTGGTCTCTTCCAGGGAAGAGAAGACGCTGTTTCCACCTGCCGTGTGCCCTTCGATAAGTACCCCCAGCTTCACGGGTGCTTACGTGCCACCCACACACACAGCGGGCTTTCCTTATGCCAGGAATCTGTTTAATTGTCTAACATGATTTAAAGCTTCTCGGGAGATTCAGGTGATTATTTCAAGCAGCAGGGATTTCTTATAAAATGGCTGGGGGGATCCAAAAATCAGAAACATAACAACACTTGGATCATGTTTGAAGCGCATCTATTTTTGCTTTGTTGCCTGAGACCAAAATGCTCTTGGCAAAGTCTGTTCCTGAAATGATGAATATCTTAAGTCATGGAGTCCAAAAGAAGGCAGGGGGCCCAGAGCACTAGGAAGTAAAGCGGGAAGCAGAAATTCAAATGTGAATATTTGCCTGTGATTACCTGAGTGAGTGAAGCCTTGGACAAAACAGTACTTTCTGAGGATGGAAAAAAAAAAAAAAAAGCCCAGGTATTTGTTAACTGCTTACCTCACAGCGGTGCTTGGCTCCAACAGCAGCTTTGCAAACACATGAGAAGTTACAGAGGTTTCTGCATCTGCAAATTAAATGCTCCTGGAGGTTTTTCCAAACGCAGCAAAAACATCATCTGAATAATTGCTATGAAGAAATTTGGTGTCTCAGGTGGACTTTAAAAGTCTGTCAGCTTCCCAAGATTCCCCATCTTTCCATTCCTCCTTATGTGTGTTGGAGAGGAAATTGGCAGATGAAGCCACTATGTGCATCATGTATTTTTACACTTACTCTTTTAACCTTTTGGTGAGTCCTTGTTTTTGTTTCTGCGCATTTTCTTGGCTCACCTTAACAAGTTTTGGCACCTAGATGTCTTCGAATTGCCAGCCACATCTGACCCCTGAAACTAGTTTGTTAAGTACTCAGGTTTTTGGGGCTTTCGTGTTTTTATTTTTTGATAAGTATTTCTCAACCCATTCTGTGCCCCGAGGGTATTGAAAGCAGATAACGATGGGAAGTACTTTACATGTGCTGGGCACAATTCTTCGCATTTTGAATCAATTACTCACTCAGTCCTCTTACAGTTTCTGTCCTTATTTTGCAGGGAAGGGAGCAGAGGCTCAGGCAGCTTAGGGACCTGCCCCAGTGTTTTCCAGGTAGTGAGTGGAAGGGCTGGGAGAGGAACCCAGCCTCATCCCATGCGTGGGACTCGCTGCCTGTGGGGCCCCGGCAGTGCTGTGCTGGAGCAGTTTGACAACCAGTTCTCAAATAAACAAAAAGAGAGTCCTCACGGTTAGCAGCCTTAGCTAGGGTCCGAGGTTCATTACTCCTTTGTTGATTTCAAGCTGCGGGTGGGAACTCCCCTGGCTCCCAAACTTCTGAAAAGTGGAATCATCGGCTTTCATGAGCTGGCCCCGCATCACATCTCTGTTTCCATTAGCTGCAGCTGAGGGATGGTCTGTGTGCTGGGCGCAGCCCCCTTGACAAATAGCCCCACGACTGGGCACACCTCGGGCGCCTTCCCAGGGAGAGCTGGCTCACTCTGCGGCTGCCTCCTGCCTTCTCAGCCTCTCTCGATGCTGGAGCTCCTCCCTTGGTGACCTTCTGGGTCAGGAGCCCAGAGGCAGGAGCAGGCCGTGAGGCACACTCTCAGGACGACGCGGGCAGCTTGCTTAGGCCATGAACGCACAGGAAAACAAATGGACCTGGGCTCAGGGGGAATAACCTAAGGAAATTTACTTTAAGAGTATTTATAGGGATGTATACAGATAGTCCCCACCTTCCAGGCTGATTTTCATCGAGACCTGACCTTAGTTCGCTGGCACTGAACCATCAGAGAGGCGCACAGCAGGGAGAGATGAGGGCCCCTTTGATCAGGGCCCCATGAAGGACAGCGTGGTTTCACCAGTTCCCGTACCTATGTCAGGGCTTGGACTTTGACTCCTCAGGGACTGACCGTGTGGCACTCACACTGTATCCCAGTGCAGCTTTCCTCGAACCCCTGGACTGGACTGTAGTTTTGTTTGACGTCCACAAGGTCCTTAGCAAGAGCTTATGTCAGCACAAATGGAACTTGCCCGAGAGTTTTCTGCGGGCAGGAAATGGGAGATTTCTGGTGGCAGCTTCTGTTGAGGTCGCTGCTACACAGGAAGGGAATTTGGGGTGAAACACATGAGAAACCTGAGTAGGCTTTTAAATTTTTATTTGTTGTTTTGGGGGGGCATTTTTCTGCAAAGGAGAAATTTTCCTTGTGTTCTGCTACCAATTACTTCTGTGTTTTCTCGGTATACTGCTTACGGCGCCGCATTTCAGCTCAGCTCTCTGGATCCCAGCCTTGATTTCCCCGGAGAGATCAACCTCAGTCAGCTTCCCATGACTGAGGGGCGGGAACCGATTTGAGGGTGTGAGTGGGGTGGCGCAGGCCAGTGAGGCAGGGAGGGACCCCCTTCGCCATTCCTTCTGTGCCTCTCCCTGGCTTCATCCCGGCGGCTGGGCACCTTCATCCCTGCTGCTGAGGCTGGATGGGTTGTCACACCTCTCCTGCCTCCAGAGGGTTCTCTCTGAGCTCCAGACAGAATGATTAATGGCCCTGCGGCCCGACCCAAAAAGACTGAAGAGACAAATACACCTCGTTCTCGGGGAGGCCAGCCCCAGGACATACATTATCGAGGACAAATGAGATGGCCAGGGAGCTATTCTGTTGGGTGTTTATCAGCTTTATTCTTTAATGTAGGACTTTACAGTGGCATCTCAGTTTTCGAGTGTAACCCGTTCCAGAGACCATTCGAGCTCTGAGACGCTGGAAAACCGAGGGATCCACAGCCAGCAGCTGGGCCTCAGGATCCTGCCCTCAGCGAAGCCGTGTGGCATGTTCGACTTCCGAGGCGAGTTCCAAAACCGAAGCATTTCCTCCCAGGTTTACGGAGTTCATAACCCGAAATGCTCATCCACGGAGACGTTCGAAAACCAAGGTACCATTGCATTTGGTTTTTATATACATATATACTTCTATGTATATATCTACTTTTAAATATATACATATATAATATATACACACACTTAATTTTTTAGAAGAAAGCACAAGATACTAGAATAGTATTCCAGGATAGCTTTTCTTACATTATTTTTCTTATTACAAAAGGTGGAGAAGACTTAGATAAAAGTAGGTATAAGTGAAAAAGAAAATACGGATAATCTGCATTTCTTTAATCACACAAATAAACTACTTTTAACAAACTGGTATATATCTCTCCAGTTACTTGTTGATGCATACAGAAACACTTTTTTAAGCAATTAGGATTATACTGTGCATACAGTGTTATAATCGCTTTTTTAAACTTAATATATTGTGAGGATTAAACAGGATAATTTATTAGAAACAAAACTTAAAACATACTCCTCAGTAGTATCCACTAAATAAATGTTAGCTGTTACAGTCATTATTATTTTATTTCTATATCAAATATCATTACTTATTTTATTTCCAGTTATAAGCAATCCTATAACGAATATTTTTATGGATAAACCCTTTCACACAGCCATTATTATTTCTTGATTGTAGTTCCTGGGAGGAGGATTGCTGAGTTGAAGGATATTCACTTATTCTTTAAACGACTCTCTATTAAGCCTTTACTGTTTGCCAGCAACTATCTTAGGAACCAAAAATAATGGGTAAGATAACAGGACATGTGTGGTACCTGCTCTGGTGGAGCTAACACTCCAGGGAGAGAGAAAACAATTAAATAATTACAGGGAACTCGAAGAAAAGCAAATTTGGTTAGTAAACTATTGAAAAGATGTTTAACCTTCCTCGTAGGAAGGAAAGTGCAGAATAAAATAACAATATGGTGCCACTTTACACCCATTAGATTGACCAAACAAACCAGCAAGCACCAACAGCCAGCTAGGATGGAGAAGAGATGGGTGTTCGTGGATTAATATCACTGGCTAAAATGTGAATTATTGTTACCGCCTTTTAGGAAAGTAATCCGGCCACATCTATAAAAAATAAAATGCACATATACTTTAACTCGGCACTTTGGGGGATTTATCCCATAGAAATAATATCTAAGAACATGCATTTGAAAGGGATCAGAATATGCCACACCAAAATATGACACTTTGGCATAAGGATTATTCTGAGCTGGAGAAGTCGTAGGAGGACTTCTCTGCTCTCCCCTTTTCTGCCTCGTAGCAGGGCACACATTTCCCTGTGTAAAGACACCCCACTCCCCTCCCGCAGCAGGAAGAACAGGTGACCTTATCACTGGAGCCAGCACTAACTGGAGTCTGCATAGGTAAACCTTACTAAGATAACCGTTATCTTGCATTAATTTCTCCTACATATTTACCTTCCTACAAGTGACCAGCCCTAGAAGCCAAAATCTCCTTTCCTTTATCTCGTCACATCTCCTCCCTTTATCACCCTTTGTTAAAATGGTATGGAAGCCCGGAGACCTACCCTCCTCTTTGGAGTCTGTGAAACGCCTGTGTGCATGTGTAATAAACTTTTTCTCCTGTTAATTGTCTTTTATCAGTTGCATTTGCAGACCCCAGGAACTGAACCTGAGGGTAGAGAAAAAGGTTTGTTTGTTTTTTCTCCCCTACATTCCCAACAGTATTTATTACAATGTTGCTCATAGTGGCAAAGAACTGGAAATAAAGAGATCAAGAAAGGAATTGTGACATAGCCACTCCACAGGTATTGTTACGCTTTCATCATTTCTCATACGATGGTATCCCCTGTGTGTAATGTTACGTGTCTTTATAATATATAAATAAATTAGGGGAGAATAGATTAGGATACCCACGATATATTATTAAGCAAAAAGGAGAAGAAGGGGCAAGAGTCGGAAGGGAAGAAAGAAGAAGGCAGAAAAGTGTTACAGAGCAAATGAACAGGTGTGATTCTCTCAGTGACAAACAGGCCGACAAACCCATGAACATATGGTGAAGCTTGGGTTTTTATGTGACCAAGGAGAATTGTGTGTACAGATACCTAGCTCAGTATTAATATTGGTTAGTATTGGGAGATGGGATTGGGTAGGTGATTAGGGTCTCTTTTTTTTATACCTTATTGTGTGTTACTTCTGTAATGTTATCAAATAAAGAGAGTTTTAACAACTAGCAGTTTATTACTAATAAAAATACTGCGGAGAAGATTGAGAGTGTTCCCGGAGATTTTAGCAGAAGCACCTAGCGCTCCTCCAACTTCACTATGTATCATCCATCTGAAGGGCTGGCCATAGGCCGGATCCTTGTTCAAAAACAAGGAGCCACGAATGGGCACATGCAACAAGCTGTGGCCATAACTGGTCACTGTTGTTAGACTGTGAGATATTATTCGCTTGCATATATTGCCATTTCTTGGGGTCCCTGTAGTTAAGGAAAGAATTCTAACACAGGCGCAGAGTTTGAAACAGATTACATGTAGTGCAGAGAAGGGTCGGCTGTCGGCTCTGGAGCATTGCCCTCTCCGACCCGCAAGCCTTGCCTCTGCAGGGTGGGCACCCTCCGGTGGGCACCCTCCCTTTGCCCACTCTGCAGGACTGTCAGCAGGACCACCTGAGGTGAAATATATGAAGATAGCTAGGAGAAGACCCGGCACAAGGCAAACCCCCCAACCGTGTTGCTTGGTCTGAACCTGCCCACTCAGCCTCCCGGAGCTGTCATAAAGAACAAAGCAGGAACAGATGTGAGGGCGCTTTGGAAAGAGTGAGGCGTGATACAAAGTGAGGCAGTAAGAAAGGCAGCAAGAGCCCGTGTTAGAAACCCGGGGGCCTTGGCACACACTTCACGTCTTGGATACGCTCTTTGCATATTATCGCTGCAAACGGTTTCACCAAGTTCAAGAAATTGGTTACTTGTCTCACGGCCGGGAGGCTGAGGATCTGGGTGAGGTGAAGTGCTCCAAAGGAATGTCTGGCACCGACTCCTTATATCCAGAACTTTCCAGCGCTGGCAGGTGTGAGATTGTGCAGCCACCGAGAGCCCTGCCAAGGAGATTCGGCGCTAACTGCTGAACACGGAGGGGAAAGTCCCTCGGTGGGCCGGGTGTGCTGTTAAAGGCAAGTCGCAGAAGAGGGTACAATAAATATCGGTTCCAAAAACACTTTGCAGGCCTTGAGACGTGGCCAATTACAGTCAGAGTGTTTTGGCCAGCTCTGAAGTGTGGGGAGAGAAGTGATGAGACAACGCTTGTCTCCTAGCATTCTTTTTAGAATGTTCTGCGCGTACCAAGTGTCTCATAGCACAAGGTGGAAATATTTGAAAAGAAAAGAGAAAGAATAAAGGTACTGGTTTATATTCATGAAAATGAAGCCTTTGAGAATCATCTCTTTCCCCCTGTATCCACCTAAAACGCGGTAAGCGTTCCAGCTTTTGTCAAATCCAGCTGTAATTATGCCGCAGGCTTTTCTGTTGTTGTGCGCTTTGACCTTGAGGTAGAAATCTGCTTCCAGACAGTTTCCAGTCCCAGTTCTTCTGAGAGGAGAAATGGAGCTCCTGCGACGGCTGGCTGGGCCCACATGCACACCAGCTACGGAAGGGGAATGTGGTGAGGGCACCCTTGGTCTGCAGGTAGGTCAAAGTCAAAGGTCGAAGGTCAAAGGGTGAGACTGTGGCCAAAACGTACGCAGTGTGCTTTGGTTTTGCGTCCCGAGGTAAAAGCCTGGTCCTGCTCTGCCTCCTCACTTACTGCCTTTCAACCCGCCCCTTCCGTGCTTGATGACCTCATCAGGTTGGGTCGTGGTGGAACTTCTGTTAAATAACTGACCGGAACCAAAATCCCCTCCTGCCCTCGCCTCTCGTGGTCAGCAGAGGTAACTGTAGTCATTCATTAACCTTTTAGTGCTTGCTGTTTCCATTGGCCACAGACACACCAAGGCTTTGGTGTAAAAACAGCAGCCACCAGTCACAGCTCAGTAGTTTCCTGGGTTTGTGTGAACAAATATTCGGAAAAAAATTGAGGGTACTGTGTATTTAATCACTTTTATAAAAACTCCATTGCACAATCGCTATAGGTAGAAAATCAGCTCTTTTGGGTGACTCTGGGTCTGGTCCTGCTGCTGTTTAGGATGGCATGTAGCTCCCCTCCTCCAGGCCTCTTTTTCTCATTTAAAAAAAAAAAAGTGGAGGTTGAATTAGATTGTATGTTCTTAAAAAAAAAAATTTCTATGATTCTGCTGCCTCAGGCAGCAGGTTAGGGTCACCAGATTTAGCAATATTTGAGACACACTTATTCTAACAAATTATTCATTCTTTGTCTGAAATTCAAATTTGACTGGGTGTTCTATATTGTATCTGGCAACCTACAACAGTTAAAATGTTGTTGGGAGAAGGGCAGATAACCCTGGCTCTGCCCCCTTGCCCTGGCACCAAGGCGGGCAAGAAGAAGAGGCCTGGGAGGATGATTCCCCCACCCCATCTCATGGCTCCCCCAGGCTCGGAGAGGGCCCGCCACCTCATCTCATGGCTCCCCCAGGCTCGGAGACGGCCCCTCTGTCCCAGGTAGCTCTCCTCTGATCAGGGACACAGCAAACTAAATTCTCGTCAGCTCCTTGGGGGCAGAAAAGCTTTAGCATATGTGATTTGGCCTCATTTCCAATCAGCATTAAAACAAAACAAAACAAAACTCCCTTTCACTACGTGGAGACAATTCTTTTTCTTTTTTCATGGAATTAAATTCTAACATGACCAAGGAGGTAGATGCCTCCTCAACAACAACAAAATCTTGGGTATTGTGTGCATGAGAATAAAATTTGCTCTGTGAGGGTCGCATACTCAACATTCAGTGACAATAAGAGTCCTCCGACTCAAGAAGCAGGATTTGCCTGAACAGGAAATGGGGGGAGATGACTGCTGTACAGAATTAGATAGCTTATACATTTTTTCTTACAGTGTTTGATTTAATTTTTAAAATAACCCAATAAAAGGGTGTTATATTAATTACATTTTACAGGTAAGGAATTTGGCCTAGAAATGTTGTTTCTTACCCAAATTTCCCAGCTTATAAATAGTGACATGTCCAAATCCCCCAGCTAGTCAGTAGAAGGACCGGGTTTTTGTCACAGTTACTTTGCTCTGTCTACTCAGCTGCCCTGCTGAGTGAGGACTCTCCTAACAGAAGAGTCCCCCGGAATTTAGAAAGAAAACCCCAATGCCTTTCGATGCTTTGGCAGAATGGTAACATGTCGGTCTCTACTCCGTCTCCTGTTTGCTTCCCTGCTCTTCTTGCAGGCCTCGCCAGTAAGCCACGACACAAGGCTCTGAGAGCTGGCTGGTAAAAGCCAACCAGTCTGATTAGCATTATTTCCAGAGAGAAGGAGACTGCGGCACAGATTGGTGAAATTAGAGGCACAGATTGGTGAAATTAGAGCCCAGACATTCAAGCAAGCCCCTGCTCACTTCCTCTCCCTCCAGCGATCCGGCTGGCTGTGCTCAGCCCCCGCGGCTGGGGAAATACTCGGGAAAGCTGGAGTTCAGAGTAGGTGATGAAGGGCACTCACATTCCCTGGTAGTGGCTTCGGGAAAACAACACACGCTCTTCTTTCTCTCTCCTGTTGCTGATATGGGAGCCTGCCCCGTGTGTGTTTGACCGGTGACTAAGTAATAACTCAATTGCCAGTGGTCAGATTCACTTCTGTGGTCTCTGGATGGATAGACTAGACTGGGTTCCAGGGGTTATTTGTGCCAGAAAACTGGAAAATTGACCAGGACTCTTATTATATGAGCTTTGCCATAACTTCTCTGAAAAAAATCAGCTAATGCTAGGGTTGTGGATACTAAGCAGCATGTTTCCTTTTACATGGAGAGCCCCAAATGTTTTCCTGTTGCCTCTGAAGGTATGTCTACTGATTTTATATTTTATTTAATTTTATTTTTTTAGCTCCTGGAAAATAAATCACTTGCAGCCCCTGTATTCTGTGTGTATTTATTCATTTCCATTTTTTATATATTTTTGATCACTTATGAGGAAGAAGAATTAAAACCTACTGAAGCCACATGGGATCGATGGCTTTAAGATAATACATCCTAGCTGAGATCAGGGTGACCTTTTAGTTTCTTCTTTCATTCTCATAAATATAAAATCCCCGTTTTAAAAAAGTTTAAAAAAAATGTATAACAGAAAAGAAACCTTCATTGCCCAAACCTACACCCAAAAACCAATCTCCCCAACTGCCTGACAGGCTCCTCTCTCTTTCTGGCTGTTGACAAACAACACACATTTACATAATTGATATAATTAAGGGCAGTGCCAGGTACTGTTATCACACAGTCTTCTGCAGTTCAGGGGCTGCCAGTTTCTGCTCCCTTCTAAAAGCCCGGAGGCATGGAGATTAGCACCCACAAAGCGCGGTGGCTCGAATGTAGATGAGGGAGAGAGACGGGCTGCTTCCTTTGATTAAAGCATTAGTAGAATAATTATTACAATAGTGAAATGGCTTCAGCCTTCTGTTAAGATTTTGTTTCTCCTGCAGTTTACTATGTATCCCTGAAACTTTTTTTTAATTATTATTAATTCTCCATATGGCAGATTACTGTCAGTGACAATCTTATACTTCAAGTTGAGAACATTTTGTGTGGATTGATTTAGTGGTCCCCAAGACGGAGTAATTTTCATTGTTGCTGAGGAGAGGAGAATATTACTTCTGGAGACCCAGCAGGCATTTTATTAAACAATTGTACCAGCTGGAAACAAATTATTGCCTTTATTCGAAACTACCGTTTAGAAGTCGAATGCTTTCATTTCAGTGGGAAATAAGTGTTGGGACCAGCGAGGGTTCTCACCTTGGTGGATTTCTTAGCGGGCCAACCTGGACCCAAATCATGGCCAACGCCGAGGCTGTTGGCTGCCGATTTTACACCAAGGCTGTGATTGCTTTTAACTCAGAAACTGATTCCACTGCCACTGTTTTCTCTGTCTAAGGCTCTGGAATATTTATGAAGGCGTAGAGGGAGGGAGACACACATATTGGGCAAAATCCAAATGCAATATTAATGTGCCTCTTCTTCAGCTCTGATTCCTACAACATCATGACACATACACTATTGCTGCAGCCTCTGGGTCCCACGATGAGACAGGGATGGCACCACATTTTTGCAAAGGGTGAAGAAATGCTCACTATTATTTCTAAAGGCCATGTGACCCAGAACTTGGGTCTGTTCTTGAGGGGAAAAACAAAACAAAAGAAAACAAAGAAACATGTTATGCAAAAAGTAGCACAGGCCATGTTATCAACTAATATATCCATTCTGTATATTTAGTGGGAAAATAGAGTGTATCAGGACAGTGTAATTTAGAAGGGTGGAGAGAGCCACATAATTTCCAGGGCAGAGAGAAGAGTGCTCTTGGGTGCATTTTTGGTGGAGCTGATCTGTTTTGGCAATCATTTCCAGCTTCCTTTTTTTTTCTATGCATAGTCCTTTTTTTTCTTTTTTGTAATGGAAAAATACAGCACAAGACCCTGAAAGCTGAGAAGTGGCTACTGAGAACACTGCCTATTGCTTTCTTACTAGAATTTGCTTACTGCTGCCTTCTAGCTGGTTACCTGTTTATTAGTAAAATTAAGTGCCTTCCTGTTAGAAATTTAATTGAATTGGGATTATTCAAATCCTGGGGGGAAACTGCATGTGCTGTGCCTTTTAAAAAAAAACACAACAATTTTAGAGAGAGGAAGGGAGAGACACAGACAGACAGACATCAGTGTGAGAGAGAAATGTTGCTTGGTTGCCTCCTACACACTCCCTGACTGGGGGTCAAACCTGCAACCTAGGTATGTGTATGTGCCCTGACCGGGAATTGATCCCGTAACCCTTTGGTGTATGGGAAGATGCTCCAATCAGCTGAGCCACACGGGCCAGGTCTGTGCTGTGCCTTTTGACCTAATTGATTAACACAAAAAAAGCCCTCCATGTAATTGTGCAAGTCAGAAGCCCAGATAATTTTCTCAGCCAAACTGTTCTCCTCAGACCTCCCCCAGATTCCAACCTCTCCCTTGTCGTTTCTCAAGCAAGACAGAAGTCAACTCTGGGTAAACAAGCAGCTTTTTTAGGGGTGATGAAACTGAGACAGAATTAAAATATTGCATAAGATTAATGGGGAGACAGGAACGGGGGAGATTCTCCCGTCAGGCTCAAGAAGGTAGCCAGATGGAACCTCACTTCAGCAGCTCAGAAACGAAGGGGTGTTTAAAGAGGTCGGGGTTCCCCGTGTTCTGAGCACAGTGAGAGAATGAAGGGAAGCGTGGTAGCATTGCCTTAATTCTTTCTCCGTGAAACGCAAGTCAAATCCCTGGTGAAAGTTTGTGATCCCCTCCGGCTCCATTGAATCTGGTTGGTTGGTCCTGTGAGAAGTTTCTCTCCCTCTCCGCCCGCAGTCCCTCCTCCCACCCCAACCACAGGCCTCTCTACAACCAAGCGAGGTGCCTTTTGCCTGTCCCAGAACCAGCGCAGGAGCTGAAATCAGGTCTGTTGGGAGGTCTCGGTTCATGGAGGTATATAATAGCAGCAGCTCAATGTGAGTGATCTCTCTCTCTCCCCCTCCCCATTTGAAATTTAACAAAAACACATTTAAAAAAATTAAGTTCATTTGTGTACATTTTCTGTGCTGCTATAACAAATTACCACATACTGGTGGCTTAAAGCAACAGAACTTCATTCTCTCACAGCTCTGAAGGCTAAACATATAAAATCAAGGTGTCAGTGGGCTGTACTGACCCTCTAAAGGCTCTAGGGGAGAATCTGTGCCTTGCCTCTTCCAGCTTCCAGCAGCATCCCTTGGCCTGTGGCTGCATCGCTCTAATCGCTGCCTCCAGGCCGCATGACCTTTTCCTCTGCAGGTCTCTATTCAGGATACTTGTCATTGGACTTTGGGTCCCCCTGCATAATCCATAACAATCGCCTCACCTCAAGGTCCTTAACTTAATTACATCTGCAAAACCCCTTTTCTAATAAAGTCACATTCAAAGGTTCTGGGGATTAAGATGTGGACATATTTGGGGGGGCGGAACCATCTAGCCCACTACAGTTCCCCGACCTGATTGTTAGCACATAGGAAGATGTTTGGAAATAGACGCAATATAAATGTATTTCTTTGTTTTATATGCCTTAATTTGTTCCAGGAATGTTTTAAGGTCCTGCATTATTTATGAAGAGAAATGATGTGTATTCTAGATTTGTACTGTTCTTACAGACACACTCCACGGTCCCTGGGGATTGCAAGCCCTTGCCTGGAACCTCCCAGCGCAAGGGGCGCTCAGTCCCAGAAGGAGGAGAGGATATTCCTGCCTCTGTCCTGCCCGGGTTCTGTCAAGGACCTCGGCATCCGGGCTTTGCCTCACCTCCTGGCAAGCTTCTCCCGCAAGCTCTTTCAAAGGCAACGATTCTCAGTCTTCCCGCAATTGCAGATACTCCTTCACTGCTTGTTGGCCCATGTTCCGTAGAGGAGGTGAAGGGAAGAAATATCCTCAACATCCCAGAATTTTCCCTGGTGAAGTGGCCAAAGATGAAGAGACAGAGGACCTCCACTGACCAGCATACACTCCTTTGCCTTGCAGTAGGCAGTACAGCTGATAAACTGAAGTGAAACGTGGTGACTGAGGTGTAACACGAAAGCCATGCTCCCTTCTTCCGTGTGCTTCTTGGCCCTCTCCCTGAAGCTCACATGCCATTCCTCTCTTGTACATCTTTTTCCCATTTTTTTACTTTATTTTTATTGTTGACACTATTATAGATGTCACAGGTTTTCCCCCCCTTGCCCACCTTGCCCACCTCCGGCCAGCCCCTGCCCCCCTTCCCTCTGGCCACCACCACACTGCTGTCTGTGTCTAGGGGTTATGCATATATGTTCTTTGGCTAATCCTTTCATCTCCTTTCACCCAGCCCCCCTCCCACACACACACACATATTCTTCCACAAAGGGAAGCATTATTAGTAAACTGAGTCAAGATCCCGCTTAGGGCGGTCCTTTTTTTTTTTAAATCCTCATTGGAGGATATTTTTTCCATTGCTTTTTAGAGAAAGTGAAGGGGGTAGAGAGAGAGAGAGATTGACGTGAAAGAGACACAGCGATTGGTTGCCTTCCACACATGTCCCAACAGGGCTGGGGATCGAACCTGCAACCCAGATACATGCCCTTCACCCTTTGGTGTGCAGGCCGATGCTCTAACCACTGAGACACACCGGCCAGGAGGGTAAAGTCACATTTTTAACTCTAGCTCCTCACAACCATGTCCAAGTGTGCTGGTCCTGATTCTTGGATTTAGTGATAAAGGGTGAATGCAGTTTGCATTCTTGGGTTCCCAGTCAAAAGGCCTAATTATATCATCGAAATCTCTCTCAGGGACACTCACTTCTTTGATTGGCATCTGGTATCATAAAAAGGAGTACTTCTTCAGAAACTATGGACTATAATCAAAGCCCATACTGCATCTTGGCTAGGTCCTGTGCCCTCTACTCAAGAGATTGCGAGGGGAAAGAGGCCCAACCTTCAACCTGGGCTGTGACCAATCAGATTAGCAGTTCCTTCTAGGAATGAGAAAAGCAGAGGCAGGTACAATCAGGGAAGAGCCAAGTACATTTCCCTCTCCATTCCTTTCAGTTACCTTGATTGAATTGAACTTGGGTTTAAAGTGTGATTGTCCCTGTTTCACTCAGTTATCACTCTGTCTGATCAAAGTGATCAAAAATCCAAGACCTGTCTCAGGTGGGCTGCCATGGGGTGTTAACCTGTCTGATATCTCAGCCTGACACCGTTTCTCAGAAATGTCTTCTCTGTAGCTTGTACTTACACTTAGTGAAGTGTCTCCTAGACTCTGATCCAAGAAGCATGAGTCTTGAGAGCTGCTTGAAGAATGAAAGAGGTATAGTGTCTAATATGTTTGGAAAACTCAGCATGCTATAACCCCCTCTTGGAAATTCATAGTAAACATTAAAAGCTTCCTTAACCTTGATTAATGTGGAGTTTCCCAAACTTATTTGACTCTTGAACTACTCTTCCACATAATACCAATTTTTAGTGAGAGACACATTCTGGAAAATATTGGCACAGTAGAAGATGTGTTAGACTTTGAAACAAAAGGCCTATGTCTGAATCTCCACTCTGCAATTTTCTAACTGTTGACGTCGGATAAGTTACCAGTGAGCCTCAATGGCCTTATCTATAAAATGGGTGTACACAACACTGGCCCACGTCTACCAGGGTTGGGAGAAACAAAGGTGTTTGTGGAAGCACTTCTAAAATAATCACAGGCTATGTAAAAATAGTTAAGTATATATACATCTGTAACAGGAATATGGCCCACAGACTGACTCTGTCCCACTGCCTGATTTTGTAGATAAAGTTTTATTGGAACACAGCTACATTCACTTTTTCACATATCATCTGTGGCTGCTGTTGCGTTACCATGGCGAATTGAGTCATTGCGACAGAGACCATATGGCTCAGAAAGCCCCAAATTTTCATTATTTCATCCTGTACAGGACAAGTTCACTGACCCTTGATTTATAATAAGAAATAATTTATATTCAAGGATATGTTATGTCCTTGGGAGCAGAGATGACAGATGTGGCTCTGCTTCACTTGGGAAACTGTGACATGGACATAGAGCAAAGCCCTGACCTGGATTCTTGCCTCAGGGGGCCCGGATGCTCTTTCCCTCACCAGGTAGAGCAGGTGGTAAGGTCTCCAGACCTAGCAGGTAGGTGGCGAAATAACTATGCACAGGCTTTCTCCACATAATAACTTGGGTGATGAACATGTCTGGACACTTGTAGTAAAATCCTGGAAGGGGGCCCAGTCCACCCTGAGTGGAAAGAGGAGCCAAGGAGCACACAGCTCCAGGCCTTTGGAAAGGGCAGAGTGACAGTTTGTCTCAAATGCATTGTTGAAAATTGTAGCTGAGAGCATAGTGTTTCCATGAGTTTCGAAAATCCTTAGGGACCAGAAACAGGTATTCGCTTGCAAGAGCAATTCTCAAAAGATTAACAGAGCAATGAAACATCACAGTGACACTTCCAAACATTTCCTCCTTAGGTCCCCTCTGGCTTGTGGACTGGTGTGTACGACCCCTGGCTCTTTACTCTCAGACTGGACAGAATACAGTGAGATAGATCAGCTCTCTGAACATCCATCTCAACGATCTTCTGAAACTCAGCACCCTAAACTCAACTGCTTCGCGTTCACAGACCAAGTATGCAAACAGCAAAGCACACAAATAAGTGGCCAGTTCCTGGAAAGAAGAATGTCCTCCACTTAGTAGGTGGGTGAATAGCATGATAACAGCCTTAACACAGGGACCTAGATTATGGTGGTATCACTAGGGGCCCTGTTTCTGGTCTTCGCAGTCCCGAGCTGCTAACAGCATCTGGCATCCATAACTCTTGGTTGAGGAATGCTTGCAGGGCTATTTGTGGAGCCTATCTCTGAGAACACACTTAAGACACCTCATATATTTCCAGCCTTCCTCCCCGCCGCGCGTGGGGGTGTAGGCTGTGATTATGTTTATGACCGGGGGGGATGAAATGTTTTGGAGAGTCACCATGACATTTCAATGCTCTGTTAATCTTTTGAGAATTGCTCTTGCAAGTGAATACTTAATGCTAGTCCCTAAGGATTTTAGAAACTCATAGAAACAGAGTAAAAAAAATCACAACTTGGGGTTGGACCAGCTCATTACCATTCTGCCTATTTTACCCTGCAGAGCAGTCAACTTCCCTTAGCAATTTAAGGCAAATGGACTTTCCTCCTGCTTGGATTTCAAGTCCTTCTGCAACCTGGGAACAGTTTTATGCCCCACAACTTTTTGGCTTTCCACTGCAGGCAGGTGGATGCGTGAATGTCCCCAAATATTCCGCCCTCACCCTTCTCCTGGCCTCCCCCTTCCCCTGGCCTCACTCATGCATTCCCTTCACCTTGCCCTTCGCACCCCATTTTCATGAGGCCTTTCCTGACCCCTCTAAACCCTTTTCTTGAAACGCCCTCAAAACCTAAGCTGTGCGTTGCTTAAATTAAATTTAGCTTCTAATTGATACTACTATTTAGAAGACACTTTAAAAAGTATATTTTACTCTCTTCTCTCCAGCAAGAACATCAACTTCTTGAAGGCAGAAAACGTCCACTTCATTTGCTCCTACCCCACTGGCCTAAAACCATGGTTAACGTATAAAAATAGTTGGTCAGGAAACACTGTTGAAAATGGGAATTTTGGAGGTAGGTTTTTAGGGGCCTCTTTGTCTACTACATTTAGAAAATTTGATACATTTCAGAGAGATGCAGTGGAAGGTCCAGCTTAAGAGTTTTAGCTGCATTCATCCTAAGACTCAGATGCATCTGGATAGCCAAGGGTAGGCCCACCAAGACCTTTCTGCATTTGATCCAAGGAGTTTCTTGGGAAGGAACTCACTCTCAGGGAAGACGGAGTAAAGGGTCTTGATATCTGGACAAGGCCTGTAGGCCAATGAGGGACGAAACAGGATTATTAATTTCCTGGGCTGCTGTAACAAAGTACACATATTGGGTGGTGTAAAACAACAGGAATTTGTTCTCTCATTGTTTTGGAAGCTAGAAGTCCAAAATCAAGATGTTGGCAGGTTCATGCTCCCTCCATATCCTCTAGGGGAGGATCATTCCTGGCCTCTTCCAGCTTCTGGCAACCCCAGGAGTTTTTTGGCTTGTGGACACATCACTCCAGTCTCTGCCTCTGTCTTCACATGGTCATCTTCCCTGCGTGTGTTCATGTGTTCAGCTGGGTTCTCTCTTATAGAGACAGCAGTTATGTTGGATTAAGAGTCTAGCCTAATGACCTCATCTTAACTTAATTACATCTGCAAAGATTCTTTTTCCAGATAAGGTCACATTCATAGGCACTAGGACTGTAAGAGAAGTACAGGAGCTCTTCAGTTTGCAATGGGGTTACCTCCCGATAAACCCATCATAAATTATCATAAATTATCATAAATTATCATAAAATATCATAAGTCAAAAATGCATTTAATACACACTTAACCTACCAAACATCATAGTTTAGTCCAGCCTCCCTTAAATGTGCTCATAACACCTGCATTAGCCAATAGCTGGCAAAATCACCTACCACAACTGAAGAGTACCGTTGTTGACCCTTGTGATCGTGTGGCTGACCAGGAGCTGTGCTCCCTGCCACTGCCCAGCCTCACGGGAGAATAGCTAGTGCATACCCTAGCCCAGGAAAAGATCAAAATTCAAAATTCGAAGTACAGTTTCTACTAAACACATATCACTTTCACACTGTCATAAAGTCAAAAATCGTAAGTTGAACCATCGTAAATCAGAGAGTGTCTGTACACGTGAGGTTAGGGGCTGCTTTCTCCCCTGGAGCCTGGTACCTGGTGGAGCCTGTTGCTCCGTTTTTAATTGTGCAACTCTCAAGGAGGGCATCTTTGCCTGTAAGAATGAAGGTTGCTTGTGCTTGAGAATGAACTCACTGGGGGGGGGGCCATGGTCGTTGCTCCGCTCCGATTCAGAGCTTCTCCAATCTGCCCCCCCCATGCTGTGGGGTAGGTAGCCCCTTGTAGCTTTAGGTGGAAGAGAGCAACTTCTAGAATGTGTGAAGCTCTCCTGCCCTTTGCTCTCTCACCCCCCTCAATGGGCAGAGGGTAGAGATCCTAAGATGCTTCCGAGTAGCACAAATATCCTCCAGGGGCAACAGCCCTGACCACCCCTCCCTACGACCTGACCCTCGCCCCTTACCCCTCAGAGCGCTGTGGTGGGTTAGAACCCTATGTACCTGCCTTTGGCTGAGCGGACTTTTAAATGTCTCCAATGAGCTCTCTTTGCCTTTCTTATTTGGTTGTGTGCATCATCTTTTCTGACATAAACAGGAATTAGGCTAACATCTGCCTTTCAATCTTGAGGCCCTACTTGGGTGCCTTGGGGAAGCCTTGGGTTAGGAAGCAGGCTGCTGACTGGGGCCAGCCGATCCAGGTGTCTCCAGGAGGTGCCCCTGAGGGAGGCTGCAGAGGCCGGGTGCAGCTGCAGCAACCACGGCCGATCCTGCAGAGCCAGGCCTCTGGGGACCTTGTGACTGGAAACCCGAGCCTCTGCTGGTGTCACAGCTTTCTCCAAGGGGCGGAGGGAGCGGGGAAGAAATGAGCTCACCCTTCCCCTCCCTGGCCAGCTTGGCTCTGCGCGGTGCCCTCGCTCACCTCTTTGTCACCAGGCCCTCGGCAGGCTGGCGCTGACAGGTAGAAAAGGCTGCTGTGGTCACAAGCCTGCCAGCCAGACTCCACTTGCTGCTTTTGCGGAATTTATAATCAGGGCATCAGAGGGAGCTAGGCGAACAGAAAGAACAAAGAAAAGTCCTGAGATTTGGGCGGATGGTTGGGCATTGAAAAATCTTTGCTAACATGAGAGTTTCTATGGGGGCTATGTGCTTACATATTTACTTACAGAGGCAAGATCATGAAGTCATGTGATCTCCAAAAGATGTTCAGCAGCAACAAATCTCTTGGCATGAGATAGCACAGCAATAAAAACTACTCGTGATAGTCAGGATGCTGCTGGGGTATGTAAAATAAATTTTGAAAACTATGCTAAAACAGTAGGAGGCATGATAGTCTTGCAGAAATAAAAACGACAGCCTGAGATGGTCGAATCTCGATCTTCTTTTCCTGAGTAATCCAGGAGTTATTTTTAGCTTTTTTTTTTTTTCCGTGTGTCAAAACGATGAGAACATTGCCTTTTCTCCCAGTTCCTTCCCAGAGCCTCCCCATATTCCTCAAGTCTGGAATCAATAGTATGCAAAAAAAAAAAAAGAAAGAAAAAGAAAGAAACAAAGAAACAAAAAATGATATCATTATTTGATAGATTGATAACTTGATTCAACAAACTGGGTTCAGAATAAATGATAGGAGTGAGGGAGAAGGAAGGAGGAAACTTTAGGGAAATAAAGCATATTTTCATGTTCTTAAAGAGCTTCTTGTCACATAGAATTGGCTATGATTTTTAGCCTGGTATCAGTGAGTCGAGATTAGTAATGATATTGACAATCTGAGTGGCCTGTAATGTACGAGGCAGCCTGGTAGCGGCTCTTTTTCATTAACTACTCAATTAACCACACCGTCTCCCTGAGGAAGGGTAACGTTCCCTGTTTCACTGATGAGAATACAGAAGTTCAAAAACCCGATGACTTACTTGCCTAGGATCACATGACTCGTGGCTACCGGAGACTGGCCCCCATTCAGTGAAATGAGCTGGTGCAAATATGTATCTTGAATGTTGATGCTCAAGTCTTGGTGTTCTGTGGCTGCTCAGCTGTCTGCTATCGTTTCTACCCTCTCCTTTTCCCAAGAAGACTGTGCCCTACGGCTTTCTGTGCTTCTAGCACCTTAGCTACTCATCCAGGCTCATGGGAATAGACTCAGAACAGATCCTTGTCCTGCAGGCAAAGCAGGAGATTAGGTCAGCATGGCCGTGGAGCAATCAGAGGACTCAAGGCCTTCTCAGGCCCTGACTTCCCCTTCCCTTGAAGAGGTGGGAGGGAGTGATGCTGCCTCCAAGGGGAAAACCCTGGGCGACGTGTGGGATCAGTCTGGCACTGGGCTTTTCTTAACCCTAAGGCCTTACATGTTCCAAAAAGACAGCCCATGAGATACACAGATAAGATTTCATCTCTTTTCTGGAGTGGTTCTTGTGTGCTCTGATCAGGAGCACCCACTCCAGGGGTGGCTCGTTGGCATTTGCAGTCCTCTGTTCAGCAATTCAGAGTAGCTCCTCCCAGGCTCCCCTTCTTGGCTGTGTCCATCGCAGCAGAGGCTGTGTGAGTTCAGATAGGAGATGTTAAAAAACTTTTTTTTATTGCCGAGACGAGTGCATGGTGTTCAACATGCATGGACTGGCTGGGACTAGTCTCGGGCACCCCCGCCCTCACACAGACAGGGTTAAGGATGCTGTGAATCTGTCGCTTACACTCCTTGGACTCACATTTTGTTTGGCCCTGATTCCATTAATTGATACCCACTGGAAAGTAAACGGAATCCCCTGCTGGGGTTTGGGAATGTGTGCTTCACATGAGCCTTTCTCAGAAAGTGCTGGTTGGAGCGGCTAACAGGGCAGACCTGGGCTTCCCTCTCTTCCCAGAGCACGTGCTGTGACTGTGTGCATGCTGCCTGCCACAAGTGTTAACAGAATCAGTCTCAGATTTACTTTCCTTATAACATACCCCTGGGGGTGTGTGTGCACGTGTGTACACATATGTGTAGGTATCTGTCGTCCAACCGGTGTGCTGAAGCTGCACACACTGGCCCATATGGGCTCAAAGAAGGTCGGTGTGCCCACTCGGCATTTGGTGAAAGTCACTTGAAATCCACCATGAACATAAGCAGATGCTGTAAATCAGGACTGTTCTTTTTCCTGGGAAAGCTGGTCGTTACACATGTATCTGCATATGCCTGCCTGTGGCCTGTGGAGGCTGATGGAGAATGTCCAGTTTGGTTTAGGATGATTTGCAATATCACTAACATAAATCAACCTGTTTACTCCTATTTTTAGCCCATGATCATGCTCAAGAAAGGTTTTAATATGTCTTACAAGAACCATAAGGTTTGTGTATATATATATATATATATATATATATATATATATATATATATATATATATATTTACACACAAGGTATAAAAATGAGAAAAGCAAAATACACTTATTAGAGAATAAGACAATAAAGAGAAGTAAAAATGCTGAAAAAAATCACCCTTAGTTCTACCCTCCAAGGATTAAAAAAAAAAAAAAAAAAGGTGGGGGGGACACACTCTTCTTGATTCCATTGAAATGACCCTCATTCCTTGTGGAAGGCCAGTTAGAAAGGTTAATTTTCAGGCTCTCATGATCACTTAAGTTAGTCATGGTTTCCAAAAAGAAAACCTACTTTTCCACAAACTTAACAAAGTGCCAGTTGCCCTCCTCTTGCCTTAGATCCCAGCGTCCAAAAAGTTACAATATTTGCTGACTTCAGTGTGTTAGCAGGCGCTTTAGGGGTTATGAAATAACAAGTTACAGTTTGCTCCATATGAGCTCCCTGAGAAACTGTCCTCTAGAATGAGTCCAGTCTTTGGAATCACTTAAAAACGAAGACCTCTTCCAATTGCACCATGAGAAAGTCAGCAATAACGGGTGCGTTTGAGAATCCACAAAGTGCAACTGTCAGGGTCTGCCTGGGACAAGAAGCACACATTGACTGAGATGTGTTTGCTTTGGAAACAAGACTATTTTAGAAATAAATTGAGGATCCAAATGTAATAAAAGAAGCAGGGACAAGACTCTTCTTATTAAGCAACATTTGTAACTTGTTGCCCCACATTTTGACGCTGTCACAATACAGGTTTGGGTTGAACCCCTTGTACCTGACACTGCTTAAGTGATATCAGTACATCCAACTGGCCAACTTTATAACCCTATGGGGCAGGACAATCAACCCCGTCCTGAAAGCTCACCCACAAGATATCATGGAAACAGCCCCTGATGGCTTATTAAAGTCATGCTTGTTCCTATTCCAGAACTTTAAGGTAAGTATAATTTTTCTATTCCAGAACTTTAAGATAAATATAAGTCCATAAAAATAGCATAACAATATTCCAGCAACAGACTATTGAAGGCTGTTGGAATTATACAGAACTCAGAATTGAGGTCCCTGCCCTCGTGTTTTATGCCCTCTGATAGGGGATATAGGGTAAGCATCAATTTATAAGACCTAGGAGAGCCCAAACCTCAGAACAGATGTCATAAAACCCTTTGTTAAAATGCTTTCATTCACCAATAGTGAAACCTAATGTAAACTATGGACTCTGGGTGACTATGATGTGTCAGTGTCGGCTCATCAGTTGTAGTGAATGTACCACTCTAGTGCAAGATGCTGATGACCAGGAGGCTGTGCATATGTGGGCAGGGGATATATGGAAACTCTACGTGCTTTTCCCTCAATTTTGCTGGGAACTGCTCTGCAAAATAAAAATATTTCATGTTCTAAGGAACCATTCCCAGGATGGGAAGAGTTAAATGTCTCAGCTGTGACATTTCTGGCAGAGACCAGGAATACCCGGCCCTGAGTAGTATGTGTTTGGGTATGTGCTGGACCTCGAGTCAATAGGGAAGGAAGGAAGGAAGGAAGGAAGGAAGGAAGGAAGGAAGGAAGGAAGGAAGGAAGGAAGGAAGGAAGGAAGGAAGGAAGGAAGGAAGGGGGGAGGGAGGGAGGGAGGGAGGGAGGGAGGGAGGGAGGGAGGGAGGGAGGGAGGGAGGGAGGGGAAATGAAGAGACCCATTTGAAAACCTTTCTTTCCAATAAACATATCAAAGGTTTTCTGTTAAAAGGATGTGAGAGAGATGTTGTGTTCTCATTATGGCTTCTCTGAGAACATTGGTTTAGGAGAGTGAAGGCAAGAGAGAAACATGAAAGAGAATGTGATTGTCAAAGGAAAACTAATTCGATTAGTGCTGGGTTATTGTTGTTTTTTAACTGTAATGGTCAATTTTGGGAATATTATTACAGCCAGAAGCTGGATATATTATACCCTAACCTAGAAATTGCTGACATCAACAGTCACAACAGATGGTGGTTTCTAAACTGATTTAATAATAGAATCCAGAGTTATCACACAGAAGAACTTCAACTACTAGATCAGTTTAATCAGAGTGGTGCTGAGAAGGTATAATAGGGACATTCAGGACAGTTCCAGTCATGCGGGAAAGAACTCACACTCTATTAATCCTAGAAGAGACTTACAGAAACAGAAATTACCTGGGCATCCACTGGGTTTATGGTTAGATCGATCAAATGATGGTGACGAGAAGTCATGACATCTGCTAAGTACTTTGAACTTGGCCAGAAAATTATACCATCTTCTCCAAGATGGCTTTGACAGGATTTACTGCTTTTAAGCATATTCATAATCAAACAAGAAAGAAGGTGCCAAGATTCTAATACAGTGCTCAAAAGATACTTTTGAGAGAAACACATAGGTACTAAATTCCCCTTCTGCTAGACGTGGAGCAGCTCTGAGACATCTTTGTGTTGGATCCATGGAGCCCAGGAGGGATGCTGGGAGAATGCAGGTACCTCAAGCTGTGGATGATTGAGCCCACCCATACTCAGGCACTCTGAGGTGGCAGGGCATTGCAGGGAGGCGGAGCTGGGGAGGAAGTGTCTAGTAGGAGACCACAGCCCCGTGATCCCTGTTGCTAAGCTTGGCACTGAGGGAGTGAAGTCGACACCTTGAGGGGCTTATGTAGACCAGGGAATAATAGCAGTTTGACTACCCACAGACCGAAGATCAGGTTCTCTTCCATTTTCCCAGGCCCAAAGACATGTTTTATAATCAGGGTAGTTACCACTGCCCAAGCACCTACATCAAGCTCTACCTTCCTCTGCCTCCTTGTACTCCCTTTCCTAACCAGGGGTCATCTATTTCCTTCCCTGTCCTTACCTGTGGGTAAGCTCTTGGCCATGATACAAGACTACTATCTGTCCCAGCAGACTTGTGTAAGGAATCTTTAACTCAGTGTTTCTCAATTCTGACTGAGAATTAGAGTCACCAGGGGAGTATTTTAAACATAATGATATCCATACTTCAAACGCCGATTCAGTTGGTATGGACATGGGTTGATTGGAATTATATTAAACCATAGCCCAGGTGGGTCTAATGTGTTGCCAAAGTTGAGAATCATTTCTAAGTTGAATCTGCACCTGGGTTCCATGTAAGGTTTATCTTACCCTTCTACTGTGCGGACTTCTAGTGTATTGACTCTCCAGTTTGCCTGGGTTCTGATCTTTGATAATTATTTGTCTTGTCTCCTAACCTACTGCCTACTTGGCCTCTAAAACTTGCATTCTCCTACACAAGCCTTCTTGAATATGGCTTTTCCAGAGAAAAACCCCAATCATGTCAAAAGGCACTTTAGTGGAACCTTTGCTTCCAGTGACCAGGACATGATTTTCTGGTTCCTTCTTCAGTTTCTGGCTGTGAAACACTACGCAAAAAGAACACATGGCTGTGGGAGCATCTGGAAACACAACCCCAAGGCTGTAATGACATGTCTTCAGGGTTTTTGCCATCTGCATGGCTCCTTGAGCTCAGGACCCAAGAAGGAACTGGAACGCGTGTGTAACTTCCTAAGTTCTCCAGCTCAGAGCCAGCACTTTAATTCTAGAACTTTATACACCTCAGACAGGTAGATAGACAGGGTGATCAAAGTTCACACTTTGCCTTAGTGAAATGTACTGCCAAAGGAGGCAAACTTTTGTTTCTGAAGTGTCTATCCTTTGTTTTGTCTAAACTTCATTTCATGGTTGAGGAAACAGAAAGGACAATCTGTGGCTTACAACGGAATTTCGAAACAAGGTAGGATGCTCATAAACTTTTAGTAGGCCTCACAAATACCTTCATACTCCATGTCTCTTATTCTGAGGCACTGTCCGCCGGAGTTGCATTCAAAACAAACGAAAAAAGAGTAAGAACTTTCCACATCTTAATAACTTTGGTTAAAATCTTTAGGAGTCCTGGTCTCTTGCAAGTGAGAGGTTTAAAAAGTTTAGAAGCTGTGAAATCTTCCTTTGAAATTCATTTGCCTTTGAACATATTATTTTGCCTTGAAGAAGAGTCACCTATATTATTCACAGCCAGGGCTGATTGGGAGAAATTCTCAATTCTGCAAAGCTAACTTGGTGTTTCATAGAGTTATTTCTTTTTCTTTCTTAAATGTTTCTGCGATGTAGACTGATGTTTTCCCAGAGCTCAGATTCTGTGATCTGATGCACCACCCCTAGGTTATTAATCTTACATATAGCCTTAAAAACCTGCATTTGAGAAAAAACAACATGAAAAACCAAACCTAACTTTCAAATAGATTTATAAGTAAAGATGTCCTCAAAAGGTATTGAATCATGTATTTGCTAAGTTAGACAGAAGTAGTTTTTAAAGCAGCTTGATTCATTAAATTCTTGGTTCATTATAAATTTCTAATAGTTTTCTAGACTTGCCCCCACCTCCCCTTTGCAGTTACTCGTAGGGTAGTGGTGCTAATTTTTCAAGACACTGGAATGGGGATTTAAAATAAAATACGGCTTTAGGCTGTCCGGTGAAATCCAATAAAATCAATAGGAAGCTCCTATATTTGCATGCCTAGCATTGGAACTAAGGAGGTGTCAAGGCGCCTACATTTCCCAATAATGAAACTTCTTACTGGAAGGTAATCAGCTGCAATGCCAATTTAACGAACTCTGATTTTGGAATGCACAACAAATCCTCTATCCTGTGGAAAATTAACCTCGTCAGTAATCCGATTTGAAGCTTGAAAGTGAGACCAAGGCACTCCTCCGACTAAGTCTGCCTTTTCAGGTGCTAACGCCAAGGAGGTGGCCCCCTTCTCAGGTTCCCTCTGGGCTCCACACTGCCGCTCTCATCCTTAACAGGGATGCTATTGAACTTACGGTGCCACCCAGGAAATGTTGGCTTCCATAAGACTGTGGAAAAGCACAAAACCCAAAGCTCATGTAAGAGAAGAAAGGGAAATCTCCTTGTCAGCCATACTGGGCTCCAGTTTAACGCAGGCATCGCCCCCCACAGAGCAGCTCATCCTTTCTCCCTCTGTCCTCCGTCAAGCCTTGGGCAGCTTTTTTTACTTTTCTTGAACCACAGATAATCTCCGTTGGCCCCAGTGTCTCTGAAAATGGGGTATTTGCCCTGCATCTACCCTTCAGAGCGGAACTCCCTTCCCTGATTCCGTGGCCTTGCAGCCTTCAAAGGCCCCCGGAGAGGGAGACCGCCTGCAGAGGACTCTCCTTTTCCAGTGTAAACGCCTTCCTGTGGTTACAGGGTGCTCACCTTTCATCACGCATTTTTAGGAGTGGCCTGCAATCAGTGGGCCCAAGATGTTTTTCTGGCTCTTTTGATGAAGCACCCCGGTGCCAGGTTGAGCTTGCAGTTGAATACTGAGGTCTGGAACTGAGAGATCACAGCTGGAGATGTGGGTTTTAACCATCCCCATGGAGCTATTAGCTGACATCATTGCAGAGAGTAAGATTGTCAGCCAATGAGATGGAAAATGGAAACAAAATTCCACAGCTCCCTGAATCCTCTAAAGGTGTGGATAGGTTCCAAGAGGCCTGGTCTCCTGCATTGGGGGTGCGGGGTGGGGTGGGGGGAGCAGCTGGGAGGCCTCGCCACATGGAGAAAGCTTCTGGCGCAGAAAAAAAATATGATGCGATTTTGTGCAGCGTTTTCTAAGTTAATGAGGACTACAGGTTATTAAGACTTTTGAAGAGTAATCTGGAGGCAAACAACGCCTTCTGCAGAAGTTAACTTATAAAGATTTACAGACTTGGTACTGAACAACTGCACTTAGAGTAAATGCATAAGGAAGATAAAGACTTAGCTATAACGGCCTGGAAACAATAAGGGGCCGCCATAGCACAGTGGTGTGATTTGTGGTTCACAAACCACGTATGGTATATACAGTGGGGTCGAGACTTGAGATGGAGGGAGACCGTTTCGGAAGCCACACTAGTTAAAGGTTAGCCGCTCCCCGCCCCCAAGTTCCTTAGAGGAAAAAGAATTGGAGGCATGTGTCAAAGCCCGCTATGTAAACTTTGTAGTTCATTTTGTATAAATAATCATAGTATGCACTGCAAACCAAATGTGGGTTGCCAGACTTAGCAAATAAAAATACAGGATGCCTAGTTACATTTGAATTTTAGATAAACAATAAATAATGGGTTTTTTTAGTGCATGTCCATCCCATGCAATATTCGTCCTGTATTTTTATAGGACAACCCTAAACTGGATCAAAGTCTCATTGAGTCATATTAAACATCTCAACAAAACCTACTGCTTTCCTCACAAGGACTGAAGTTAAAGACCCTCTAGGTATGGCTTGGTGTCCTCAGTATGTCCACCACACGTTCTGTCTAATTTCTCTATCGTCTCCATTCCCTTGTATGCCAATGGCTTGAAGAAATACTCCAGATCCTCACCTCCCAATCTGGTAGACCTTTCATATCTATTCCTACTGTTAACCTCTTTCTTCAAATCTTTTCTCTTCCCTCTACCCACTTGGCTTTTCAGATGGTTTCTTGCTTCCCAAGGCAGCCTTCCTCTCATCCGTAGATTTCCTCTGCTTCCCACCTCACCCACTTGCAAGTTACAGCCCGACTTTGAGGACTGTGGCCGAGACTGTGCTATGCATGCTACTTACTTCAATTAGCAAGGGAGACAGATCTCGCAGATCCTCTCTGACTATTCCAGTCAGGAATTTTATGCCCATGGTGATCCAGATGAAGAAAGAAGTTCCTCCTATGGAGCACTGTCCATCTCTTTAAGGCTGCTTTTTGCAAGATGCTCACAGTGATGGATGTCTGGGCAGGCCCTGCAGGGAGTGAGGAGCCAAACTGAACAATCACATGGTTAAAGGCAGAGGTACATCTGAATTATTTTTACACTATTTTATTTTATAAATACTAGAATTTGGGGGAAGGGGCATTGCACAATTTTCTTAGGAGCTCCGAACTCAAGCTCGGAGCCTAATTCCAAACAACACTTTCGTAGTTATTCACCTTGAAATAAAAAGATTTTAATTGGAGCTGACACCCTCAGCATCTCATTAGCACTGAAATCTTGTAAGATCAATTCATGTCACCAATATTCTTTATTATAGAGAAGGAATAAAAAAATGCAGCCAAACAGTGGCAGATTTTACCCAATGGTTATGGAGAGGAAAAGACACCTCTCTTGGCTGCTGATAAACTTAATTCCTCCGAGTTGCTCGGGAACTGCTCTCCCCAGTTATCTCTGTGCAGTTATCTCAGCATTTCTTGTGACCTGGAGCCCTAGGAGTCCTGTTCTTGGTCCTCAGAGGCATTTTCACCCCTGCCCAGGCCGGCAGTGATAAATACTGTGTCTTTTTAACCAGAGGTTATTTCTCCCAGAACCCTGCTGAACTATTCCTACTGGTTTAGTACCTGGGTCTAGTTTTTGCAGTGGCCCAGGGTGGGTTAGATCTGGGCAGGATCGGGGCAGGCTCCAGGAACCACTCCCAGCTAGTTAAAACATTATTTCCATGTGAGCTAATGCCATTCCTACAGCTCTTCATGGAAACTGCGCAGCATTATCTAGCAACATCTGGAATGACTCTCTCTTTTCCCTCAAAGCGTGAACACTGTCAGAGACTTTTACTTCATGTGACTCTTCGCCCTGGAAATGTGATTATTGGTGTGACCACATTGATCCACGTGGACAGATAAGTTTGTACATGTAAAAATCCTCGAGGCTGAGGCCAAACAAGGCCCTTTTCAGAAACAGAGTTTTGCCACCCTTCAGTCCTTCTGGGTCACAGCTATTTTTACAGCACTGCTAGAGTCTGGAGTTTTGGGAACAAGCCAAATGTTTTGGGTGTGTCTGTGCAGACTCGAAGATCTCTGGGAAAAAACAGCACAAGGAAACAATTTTCCTTTCCTTGGCCTCTAAGCGTTTCTGTTCATCGGCATCGTGGATGTGATTGTTGTGTTAAATGTTTTTACATTGTGGGTTGCAGGCTGTATTTTAATATTCTCTTTAATCTTGCTTTTTGGTCCCTCTCGAGCCCTTTGTTCTACAGCCAACTCGCTGACCTGTCTAACCTTTGCTGTGGGGATAAACTCTGACCTTCGTGGAAATTCCACCATCTCAGGAAAGGAAAACGCCAGCTCCAGCCAGGCCTAGAATCCTGCAACAAAGGGAAGCCAAAATGAGGTTTTTGTTGGAATAAGGCACTGTTGACTGGTTTACTCAAAATGAATGTTTTAAATAATTTCTTTTGTTAAAAATTGTCTCTATCATTATTATTTTGAAATATGTAGCTTTAGATGGTGTCTGGAAGGAGACTGTGAAAAATTATAAAATAAGAATAAAGTCAATGTTTTTCATACTATACAGATCTTAGGCTCAAATCCTAAAATTTTATAATAATGATGGTAGTTCTTGATATCACTAATATGAAAAGCTACTTCATGAATTATTTAGTCACTCTCTTCTTTGTCTTCCCATATCTCTTCCCAATTCTGAAGGGCATTTTCAGTCACTAAATACATTGTGATATTGATTTTTCAAACTTTTAATTCCATGGGCTGCGGAAGGTTTATTAAAATGAGCATGATTCCAAGCACCATAGAAAAAGTATGAAAATCTGCAGCAGTTAAAGTCAGACTCCGGATAAAGTTGTCTGCTATGGGCACAGGGATGGTGGAAGAGTAGAATGGACCATCTTTCCAGCTGCAAAGTCTGAGGGCCTTTAGAGTATGGAGTCAAATCACTATTAACTGGCCAGGAAAATGAGTCAATGGGTAATTTCATGACACCTCTTCTCTCCATCAAAAGCAGGAAAAACAACCAAACAAATATCTATATTGAACACCTATTATATGCTGTGAGATATTTCAAAAGGGAAAGACTGGATTTTTACCTTGCAGCCCAGCCTTGCCAGACAGCTGAGCTAAGTTCAGGTGAACTTAGAGTCTGGCAAGAACAAGTCTACCTTCAGCTGAGTAGGCATCACAATGATCACGGTCCCTTGGAAAGCTTGTTAAAAATGCAGATTACTGCCTGGCTGGGCATGGCTCAGCGGTTGAGTGTCGACCTAGGATCCAGGCAATCGGGGTTCAATTCCCGGTCAGGGCACATGCCCGGGTTGTGGGCTCGATCAGTGACTCTCTCATCATTGATGTTTCTATCTCTCTCTCTCCCCCTCTTTTCCTCTCTCTGAAATCAATAAAGATATGTTTAAATAAATAAATTTTTTTAAAAATGCAGATTACTTGCAGTTCATCCCCCAAAGTTCTGATTTTGTTAGTAAGATGCAGGGCCTGGGAATCTGCCTTTTTATGAACACCCATGGTTTCTAGATGCAACCAATCAATGCTGTTCTCATTTACACCAGGCTTCATTTTTTAAGAAAATGTTAGGCATGAGAGATGGGCCCCAGCTTATGAGGTTTGCTCAGGGTCCTTGTGCTGAAAGGTGACCTTGAGCATTAAGGGTTCTGCAACCATATATATAGTTAAATTTTAAATTCAATTTATATATAAGTTTATTATATATAGACAGGTTTTATTTAAAGTTGGAAAATATTAATGCTCCTTAGTAAAGAGAACTATTTTGTACCACATGAGAACTATTTTTGGAAAAATATTCCAGCAGGGGGCTGTTTCTCAAATTCTTTTTGCTAGATTCTAAAAATCATTCAAATCTTTTATGAAGACTTCTTGTGGCAGAAAGTCTTCGTGTTGTATGCATATAAGGAAGTTGTGTGGCTACAGGGAATATATATATAAATTGTATGTATATATGGGAGAGAAGGAACAGAGCCCTGCATAGTTTTAATTTGGCCATTTGCCCCTCCAACCGTGCATAAAGTACAGTGGTTATGACTGAATGTGGGAGGAAGTTAAAAGCCTGAAAGAGAAGTGTCACATTCTTGACACCGACATCTCACTTCAAAAGCTCAGCAGCAGCAGCCCTATTTTCAGAGTTTCTAAACTGGCGTAGATTTGAATTGGCAGCTAGTTAGGGAAGGTAGGATATATTAATAGACTCAGGGGGTGTGACCCAAAGGCATTGGATTTTGCATTATAAATAAGACCCTTGGTTTTCAAAATGTCCCCCCATCCACCTGCAGCCTCCCACACTTTCTACAAATTGGTCATAAATCCTCAAGTTCCTATAATTGAAGACAGTGCCTTCCACTAAAAAAAAAATCCCTGATATATGTTATCAGACAGACTGCAGTCATGCTAAGCCCAATAAGCAGGCCTCAAACCTTATCTCCTAATATTCTTCTTCAGAGAGTCTGGGTGAGGCCAGGAATGAGCATTTTAGCAAGAAAGCACACTTTAACCCAAGGGCTTTCTGAGGGGTGTGCTTAGAGGACAGTGTGAGCCCTCCTGCACTAAGTGTGCATCCCTGAAGTCCAAAATTCTCTCCAGAAGAAAAGGGAACCTGGACCCATCACCCATGGGAAGTGCAGGGACTATGCAAGCCAGGGCTTAACACCACCTCCTTCACTCCTTTTCTCAAGATTGGCCTGGAATAATCATCTCAACTAGACAGATGTTTAAAATATAGAACCAAATGACACAGAACAGAACAAGCTCTTCACCTTCTTAAGGGCGGTATGGGTAAGATCATAGCATGGCACTGCTTTTTACTGGGGGAGGAGGCTCTGAAGCCTTTAAGTAAATAAACATCCCTGGTGTTTGTTCTGGAGAATGGAGATGGGCAGCAGAGCAACCTCCTGTGATAGCTGGGGACCCCCCACCCCTCATTGCTTCGCCTGGAACACAGACAGTTCTGTGAGGAAGATTGTGATTGAACTTGTGACCGAGAGTTTGGGAAGTCTGCTGAGGAGACTACATGGTCACGAGGTTGAGCAGCAAGGGCCTCAGAAAGACTGAGTGCAGGGAAATGGGCCGGTCCTGGGTCAGAAGGAGTAGCCCTCCCTGGCCAAGGCTGAGGCCCCGGAAAGAACTGAAAGCTGAATGATCTTGAGTGAGGGACCACCTGGGAGAAGATACAGGGCCCTTCCCTGAAGAGCAGAGGAGCTATCTCAGCCAGAGGGGAGTGTCTGTGGACCTCGCGCCTGGCACAGGAGCTTCTTGGGTCTACGTGGAGCCTGGGTCGACACTCATCCATGTTCCTAGTTGCCCAATAAGTGCTCTACTGGAACAAAATGGGATGTCCTCTGATACGTTTACTCCAAACCGCTGCTGAACGCCAGTGGTTTGTCTGCTACGTCTGTGCCATCAGATCTAATTTCTTTACCAGTAAAAATCTCTGCTTGTGCACATAACTTATTGTATAGCACTCAGTTGATTATATGTTTGAAATCAGAGTTGGGGCCAATTATAAAAAGGTGGGAAAAATTAACTTTTCCTTTTGATGAGGCTAGTAACTTTTTTGGTTTAAGAAGTAAATGACATGATAGGAGAAAACGGTTACCTTGTTCTGTAAACAACAGGCATTGTCTTAGGTGTTGGGAGAAAGGTTGTGATTTAGTGGAAAAGATTTAAGAGATCTTCCTAATCTAAGCATTAGTTTCATAGATGAAGAAGGCAGCACTGGGTGTGGTCAAATGATTTGTTCAGATAGAACACCTGGCAGAACTTAAGTTCTTGACTCTAGTCCATGTGCCTCCTGCTGCCCCCTGCCGAAGCCACAGTCTCGGAGATGATGGGTGGAGAAGACATAGGAGAAATAAATCATCCGGACTATTGGTCATAATTTTACAGGCTAGGCAGTGTGGTTTGGAGAAGAGATGGAAGGGGAGAAACTGTCAGTAGGCAGAGCAACTAAGAGCAGGATTAGTGTCAACAGGAGAGTAGTTACCAAGTGCGGTAGGGAGGAACCACTTCAGGTAGAGGGAATCAGAGAAGGTGTGAGGAAGGACTAGCATCAGCTGGAAGGACCTAGAAGAAAGAAGGGATAAAGAAGTCAGGTGGGGGAGCAAAGGAAGGGACAGGAGCCAAGACGCTGTAAAATGCTCGAGACTTGTGGTGCAGTTTGTTGTCATAGATAAGGCAGCTGGGGACCGTCATATGTCAGGCTAATGGTGTGTCGGTGTGTGCCACTAATGTGCCTAAACAGGTGTGTACTCTGGTCAAGCCCAGTTTTTAGGAAGATTAATCTGGAAGCCGCAGACAGGGTGGATTCATGCAGGGCAGGAATGGAGTCAGTAACATAAGTGAGAGCCTTGCCATCGCAAAGGGAAGTGTTAATGAAGGCCTGGGCTAGGGCAGTAGCAATTATGGCCTTTGGGACACATGAACTGGAAATAAAGCTGGGCCTGGTCAGGGAAAATTATGAGTTTGGTTTTGGGCCTATTGCATTTGAGAGGCTGGCAGGCTGTCCCCATGTGCATGTCCAACTGGCAGATGGGGAAATGAGCCCTCTGGTAGAAGCTCACTGGGTTAGGGAGCAGAGCCTAAGGAGACTATGCTTTTAGGGTCAGGAGGGGAGAGAGGAATGAGGGAAAGAGATGGCAAAGGGGGCACTGTGTGTGAGGGACTGCTGGGACACAGCCTGGCGGAAGCCCAGGAATGAAAGAGTTTCCAAGAGGAGGGGGCAGTAAACAGCGTTGCCTCCTGCAGGAGGCGGGGCCAATGATTCTGGGGCTGGGGGTGTAGCTGGTGTTGGTGATACAGGCAGAGGACAGAATGACTTGGAACGTAGGCTTGGAAGGAAGGATCTTAAAAATATACATTCAGCCTGGCGGATGTGGCTCAGCAGTTGAGCATCCACCTATGAACCAGGAGGTCACGGTTCGATTCTCGGTCAGGGCACATGCCCGGGTTGCGGGCTCAATCCCTGGTAGGGGCGTGCAGGAGGCAGCCGATCAAGGACTCTCTCATCATTGATGTTCCTATCTCTCTCTCTCCCTCTCCCTTCATCTCTCTGAAATCAATAAAAACATATTTTTAAAGATATATACATTCATTCATTTGTTCACTTATTCCATTACTGTAGGAAAGACATATACAGGCCTGTTTATCAGGGAAGTAGAACGAGAGAGCGCAGAGACCGAAACTGGAAGCAGGCTGTGTCCAGGGAAATGGCTCAGAGGCGGCCAGAGAGGGCAGGGTGAAGAACAGCGTAGAGCCCATGCCTTGGCACGGAGAGGCCCACTTTCCTTCAGGACAGCAAGTTGCTGCTGATAGCACAGAGGAGGGATGTTAACAGAGAAAGAATGTTACTGAGTGAGCACAAAGTTCCTGTTTAGGATGGTGAGAAAGCTCTGGAAATGGGCAGCGTGATAGTTGCACAACATTGTGGACGTCCACGCCACTGATGCACACTTAAGAATGGTGAACGTGGCCAGTTTTATGTTAGGTACATTCTGCCACAATAAAAAAGACAGAGAGAGAATGGATACCCTAACCTTTCAGTCAAGTAGATGGGGAAGCTGTGTGCCCAGGGCGGGGCCTGCGGTGGGGGCTCGGCGGTGAGTTTCTACGGAGAAGAGCATCCATGTCAGGCAACACCATCAGAAGCCGTGAGAACTGAACGCCAGGTGCCCAGTTTTAGGGGTGGCGTGAGCGAATCCGTTTTTCTTGGTAAATCTTAATCCTCTCATGTTCATCCTTTGCTTAAAAGTTGTCAATCGTTTCCCATTTCTCCAAGGATAAAATTCTAGCTCTGCCAGGACTTCGCAGGCCTGGCGTAAGCTGAACCCTGCCTCTCTACCCCTGATCCACACCACACTGTCCTCGAACTCCTCGCAACACAGCCCTTCCCAGGTCCTCAGTCACATTCCCTGCCCAGCGCGCTCGCATGTGTTGTTGGCTCTGAATGCCCTGTCTCATCCTTCAGGTTTCGGTTTGAATGCCCCCTCCTGAGGAAGGCCTTGAACTGGCCTCCCCTCCACCATTGTCTCGGATCACAGCATTCGGTCATTGCCTTCCTAGCGCCGGTCATTGTGGGGCAGTGTAGGTATTTGTGTGTTGACTTGTTCATCTGCTGTCTCTCCGCTAGCCTGTGATGGGCGTTAGGACAGCTATATTTGTCCAGTTTATGACCAGGGTCTAATAAAGCGCTGTCCACATGAAGTGGAAGCTCAGTAAATATTTGTTGAATGAATAAATGAATCGATCCATCTCTTCACTAATTGCAACAAGGCCCGGCAGCCTGAGCATGAGAGAGAAAATAAAGCAGAGAGTGGTGTTTACATGGGACTGGGAAGGACAGTGGGGGGGGGGGGGTAAGAACTAAGGGATGTTAGGGAGAACACTACCAAGAAGTGATCGACTCTGAAGTGCAGGCTGGAAATGGAAGTAATTGAAGCAAGGCAGGGGGGTGGGGAGACAGGTTGGATTAGGAAAGTCACCTCCAAGCAAAAGCTCGCTGATCAGGAACATTCTGTGTGTCTGGTTCTGCAATGAAGTGTCTCAGTATGCGCGAAACATGGGACATGTGAGGGTAGGGGGAGTTTGCAGATTCGAGAGAAATGGAAGCATGAGCCCCCTAAGACCTCGAGTAGACTGACTCAGACGAAAGTGCCCAAACGAGGACGAGGTGTGTGTCTGTGCTCTGCAGAGCAACGGAAGGCGGTCAGGCCTGAGAGCCCATTAGAGTCCCACCTGGATTTCCCGAGTGCCCATCATGGTCTGAAGCATCAGCAGCAGTGAAAGCTAACTTTGAGCACTTGCTCCCAATCAGTGCTTGCACTTTACACATTAGCTCATGGCATCCTCACAACGCTGGCTGGTAAGTAATTTTCTGAAGACCAGACAGTGAGCCAGGTGGCAGGGCCCCCCTTCAACTCAGGCCTCTGTCTGCAGACCTGGGCTTTTCCCCTCCTCGATTACTACCAAGTATGCAGAGTCTTACATTCACGGTCACTGCTATTAAGGAGATGACAACCCAAAGGAATCACAGAGAGGACTGCAAATGAAGGTCAAACCCTCAGAAGGCTGACAGAAGGCGTATCTTCTATGGGCTCATGTGAGACAAATAGCTGGTCCCTCACCTGACATGTGATTACCAAATTACTTGCATTTGGGTCTAAAATCTTGTTTTTTTGCAAAGGATTGTTTAAAAATATCTTGCCCAACCCTGGCCTGTGTGGCTCGGTTGATTGAATGTGGTCCCCTACACCGAAAGGTCGCTAGTTCAATTCCTGGTCAAGGCACCTGGGTTTCAGGTTCGATCCCCGGTGGGGGGGGTGCAGGAGGCAGCTGATCAATGTTGCACTCTCACATCAATGTTTCTCTCTCTCTCTCCCTTCCTCTTTCTCTAAAATTCAATAAACTATTTTAAAAAACACACACCTTGCCCAGAATATACCGTTTAGTGGTTCCTTGATTGGAAAGCCCCTGGAAGCACCACATACTGAGTCCCATTTACAGTCATCCTTTCTCCCCCTTTTAAGTACCAAATGCTGTCTTTGGCACTTTGCAGATTGGACAGAAGGTGTTGCCTTCAGGGGCATAGAGTGAAGACCATAATTTTCTGCCCTGCTTAATGCTACACCAGATTTTAGTTTTCTGTTTATAAAAATTATTAGGACCAGCAGTATAGGGAGCAGCAGCTTTTTGGGTGGAGTTCTGTTGAAATTTCAGCTTGGGTGCTTGGAAGGAAAAAGTAAGATCAAAGTGAAGTAATGTGAGGAAATGTAAATATTAGGGAATCTGCCTGGAGAGGATGATGAAACGCCAGTCCATCTGACTGCAGATTTCCAAGGAGAACTGCATTTTCATGCCTGGCTCACATGTAAATAGCCTACCAAATGGATTGTTTTGGCAAAAGTGAGTTCAGAAAATCTGCTTGATAATATTCGTTCAACCTGCTTCGCCTTCCTGTCGATGTCAGTGTTTTGCAGTGAAAGCGAGCGCTCACGGGCCACACGGAGGGGGCGATCCTGGGCAGCATGCCTTCCCAAATCAGCCTCCTCTGGGCAACGGAGAGACAGTTCCATCTGGGATCCACAAGGAGGTTTCTCAGCCCTGCAGTAATCGTCATGGGCCAAAACAAATCAATCGGTGCTTCCAGAGATTTCTGCTTCCTTTCCTGACTCCTGCTGAGCCCCGAGCAAACGGTTTTATCAGTAATAGAGATATTAGCGTACTTAAGGGGTTAGCGCAGAAGGGCCGGGGCGTGGCAGAGGAAGTGTTGATGTGACGGCTGCGGGAATTATTTTTTCTTATTTTCACTGACATCTGTGCTGCTCTGGGAGGGGTGGCAGCACACACTGGACAGGCTGAAATAACAGTGCGGCTACAGGAAGACGGCCGCGAGGGACGCAGAGGTGAAAACAGCTCTAAGAATCACTCCCATCGTCGTCAGAGCCCAGCCGTGTGGGAAAGAAGTTAACCTGTTAACACCCCGAGGTGGACAAGACTTACCCAGAGGTGAACGACCAAAATGCATTACTTTTTGCATTGAATCACAAACAGTGAGGAGTTCTTTTCACTAGAGTGAGACTCTCACACATCACTCCGTAAACACAAAACTGTCTCAAGGTCAAGTGGGTGCCCACGCTCTTCCATTCATGGTTAGAGGGCCCTGTTTACAAATCATAGGGGTTTAAATTCAAAGATATATTCGTTGTCTAGGGCTGCCAGAACAAAGTACCACACGCTGGGTGGCTTAAACAGCAGAGATTTATTGTTTCACGTTTCTGGAGTCCAGAGTCTGAGATCAAGGTGTCGGTAGAGTTGGTTCCTCCTGCAGGTAGGGAGAATCAGTCCCAGGCCTTCCTCTACCTTCTGGTGGTTGCTGGGAATCTCTGGTGCTCCTTGGCTTGTAGAAACTTCCCCTTCCCCTCTGCCTTCGTTTGGACTTGGTGTGCTCCTTGTGTGCATGTGTCTGTGTCCAAATTTCTCCTTTTATAAGGACACCAGTCGAATTGGCTTAAGGGCCACCCTACTCCAGGGTGGTATCTTAGGTAGTGACCTCTACAATGACTCTATTTGCAAATAAGGTCGCATTCTGAGGTGCTGTTGGTTAGAATTTCAACATATGAATTTTGGGGAAACACAATTCAACCCATAACAGAAGAGTTGGCCTCTTAATTTAGGAGCTGATTCACTGGTTTATAGATTATATAGGCTCTTGATTTCTCCTTTCTACTTTTTTTGCTGCCCAGTTTCTTATAATAAAAGTTAAGTAAAGAAAGGGGGGGAAATAAAGTTCAAGCCAATGCATCTCACTTGTTGCCTTAAGCTTTAATGAAAGATGGGGTCAAAATGAGGCTTTTAGTTCATGGTGTGTGTAGGTGGCTTCCCATCACTACGATAGGTAATGGGGTGGTGGCTGAATTAAGTACAGCACACCAGACCCAACTGTAAATGACAGCGATGAAGGAAGGATTGTAATCCAACTTGGAGTCGGGAGCCAGGATGTTAAATGTCATCTTCTGACGGCGCCCACCTCCGTCAGGTGTGTATATGAGGCAGGTTCTGCTCCAGGCTGACCTCAGGAAGCCCACAGTGCAGGGGACAGAGCTGAACATCCCTGCCTGGAGGCCCAGGACCTGGGACAGTGTGGACACACTGTTGGTGCTTGAAGCAGGTTGTGGTGCATTGAACAGACTGGGGCAGACTGGTGGGCTTCACACCAACACGCATGCTTGTTTGTGGGTCAAAAGGCGATGCAGCTCTTATTTTAAAAACCTCCTTTCTCCCACACATCACCACCTCACTTACCTCCTAACCCATTCTCAGACCTCAGTCATGTGAGACAGGCCACTTTGCCCCATCTTTCCATCTCATTAACTTATTTTAGGGGAAATAGTTTCAACAGATTTCTCTTAGGAAAATTATTCTCAAATTTTGACCACCAGAGTTTTTCCAGAACATTCTACAACTCAGCAGTGACTTTTTAAGGTACGAAGGGAAAGATGTTTAGAAAATGACATTTCATTTTACTAATTGCCACGCTGCACAGCTTTTATGGGGCTGTGGTCAGGATTACGGGAGAAAGGCACTAGCGTGGATTACAACACAGCGCTGACCTTTCACCGCCCAGCCGAAGCTCGAAAAACAAAACCAAATCCCATCTTACTAAACCATACCTGCGTCTTTTCTGGGAAATACCCCAGAATACAGTTTGTTTGTTTTTTAAGATGGTTTTCCTCGCCTGGGAGAGCAATCCCAAAACTTAAGTCAATAAGGTTCTCATACTACGTAAGCATTTTGCCTCCTCGGGCTGGGCTTGGGGCCTTTTCTCCCTCCTTTCTCTAACACACATCAAATGCCTTAGATTACAGTCTGTCGTGGTCAGGTTATGCAATTTTAATCTTAAAAATATGAAAATAAAAGGCATGATTAAAGCTAAAACGGGACACTTTATTTTTAAACCAAAAGATGCAAAAACAGCAGCAGAGAAGAAAAAAGCCTAATTAGAACTGTCTCTGGGGCAAGTGTACGTTTGGCTTAGTTCCTCCTGCTTCCCCACTAATCCCTTCATCCCATCCCAGCGCTCTCAGCCTCCTCTATCTTTGTCTCCCTTGGTGTGGCTCTCATGTTCTAATTCTATCCCAGCTTCTTCCACTGAAACAATGAAATTCAGCAAACAAATGCAATCTAATGTTTTTGTAACGATGTATTTTTTTCTCTCTCAAGAATAAAAGGGACTCGGGGACCAGGAGATGCTTGACGCAGTGACTGAATTGTTGTTGGTGTCAGATAAGGCGGCTTCCGAGTGGCATAGGTGTCTTTGCCTACTGGCATCGACCCTGTTAGGAATAATGACTAGTAGCCCTGGCCGGTGTGGCTCAGTTGTCCTGTGCACCGAAAGTTGCCAGTTTGATTCCTCGTCAGGGTACATGCTTGGGTTGTGGGCTCGATCCCCAGTAAGGGGTGTGCAGGAGGCAGCCAATTGATGTTTTGCTCTCACATCGATGTTTCTCTCTCCCTTTCTCCTCCTCTCTCTCTAAAAAAATAAAAGTAAAAAAATATTAAAATAAAATAACAATGACTAATATTTATTAGACACTTATTATGTGTGCACGTTAAATTGTTTGCATTTGATAACAATCCATAATAAAATGTAAAATTGTTTCATTTTATAAGAGAGGAATTTGAGGGTAAAGAAATGAAATCACTTCACAAGTTGCTCGGCTCTCTCTCTGGCAGAGTTGGGAAAGGAACTTGGGTCTTTCCAGATCAAAATGTTAACCATTACTCTCTATCTAATAAGGATGGGAGAAGAACCAGGAGGACAGGAAGGCAGAGATGGCTTAAGTGGCCTTGAAAGCAGGGTTCCTCATGATTCAGAAGTTGGGAGTGCCAGGGAAAGTCATCAAGTTCCAGTCTTTTCCACTCTCCTTCAGCCATGGGGAAGCGTGAGTGTGATTCTGACTACAGATGAGGCAGGAAAATCTTAGAGCTAAAGCTTAAACACTAAATGTATACATACAACGGAATATTACTCAGCCTTAAAAACAATTAAAAAATAAAAGGAAGGAAATCCTGCCATTTGCAACAACATGGATGAACCTGGAGAATAAGCTAAGTGAAATAAGTCAGGTAGAGAAGGACAAATACTGAACGATTCCAGTTATATAGGAAGCTAAAATAGCCAGGCTCGTAGAAACAGGGAGTAAGTGGTGGTTGCCAGGAACTAGGGCCTGGGGGTTGTTGCTGTTCAACAGATACAGAATTTCAGTTATGCAAAATGAATAATTTCTAGAGGTTTGCTCTACAATGTTGTGTCTAGAGTTAACAATACTGCATTGCACACTTAAAAATCTGTTAAGAAGGTAGATCTCACGTTGTGTTCTTACCGCAATAAAAACAACAGCAATAAACAACCTCAAATGTGTAATGGAGCCAATCAACTTCCATGGACAGGGTTTGGGGATGGACAGTGGTGGGGAAAGTCAGTGACTAGATGGACTTAGAGAGGCAAAGGATGAGAGGAAGACACAAGGGAATGGAGGTGCTGGAGAGAGCTCTGGAGGGACCCAGGGGCCCACATGGCTAAGAGAGGGAACAGGCCATTAACTCGTGCTCCCGTGATTCTCTCCCTTTCCCTCTTGCTGGTGGCCTCCTGGTTGCAGCTGACATGCCCGCTTCCAAGTAGAAGACGGGTAATGAAAGGTGCCACAGATGTCTGTCCCCTTCTATCAGGAAAACACTTTCAAGGACATCCCCAGTAGTCCCTTTGGCCAGAACTATGACTCCTGGGCTAAAAAGGAGGCTGGGGAAGCAAGTCAGGAAGCTGGGCTCATAGCTAGAGGGAGAGAGAATGGGCGAGCGAGTTGCATCTGCCGCTGCTGCTGGTCACACGTTGCGGTGAATAACTGATCGCTTTGCTTTTCTACCTGAAACCAGTTACACTACAAGAAAGGAACCTTGACAGGTATATAGGATGGAAACAGACCCAAGGTGAGGAAAGGGAAGGATAGTTTCCGCGTAGGGAGTACTTTAAGAAGACGGGTTTCTGAGGAGTTAAAGTGCAGATCGTTTTATAGAAAGAAAATAGCCAGGGGGCCTGGGGGTCCAGGTGAAAGTAGGGCCAGGTGATAGGACAGGTGTGATAAAGGTGGGATTGGATGGAGGCAATGGTGACCTTAGTCTATATTTTCATTTTCCCAGGATTGACAACTTTTGTGATGTACCTGTAGCTAAAAAGACATCTCCTCCAATGTCTTGTCTTTTCTTTTGCCGTACAAACTTAACTTCACAGACGCCTGCTGTAAAAAACACACAAAACAAAATACCCAGGACCCTTTCTAGGGCATTAAGAAAGGTGCTGGCAACATGCAGCACAGCTAAGACTGCCAGGTGGGGGGCATAAGGACAGGCCCTTGAGACCTTAGGTCACTGTTGCCTCCTCACGCGAGCTACATGACCTCTGAGGTGAGGACCCTGGGAGCTGCCTGCATTAGGGTCAATCTTGAATTAGTTTATCAAGAACAAGACCAATGATGAATCAGTTCAGCAGAAAGAGCCAAAAGGAAGGGAGATTCTGAATCATCCCATTTAATTTCTTTTCTCTCATTTTTTCCACTTACTTTTATTTCAGTTTCATCTTGGAAGTTTCTTTGGCTGCAAAGGCATGGGTTTCCTCCCCTCCCGCTGTGAGGTCAAGGCACTGGGCCTGGCGAGGATCATTTACATTCTTGGGCTCCTGAGAGATAGAGCTGCTGGCAGCTCTGGAAGGCAGACAATGACTTTTTTGTAGACACCACAGTGGGTGACTCGCCAAAGGTCGTTTATGGAGCTAGGGAAAAGCTGCCATCTTCAGGACTCCTGGTTGACCTCACAGCCCACAGCAAGCCCAGAGAAGGGTTTGCCCTTTGGTGTAACTTCTACCATCTTCACCTCAAGCATTTGGCATCAAATTGCTGGAAGAAGATTTTTAAAACTTGCCTTATTTGAAGGGATTCTACTGATTTCCCTTGCTACTGCTGCTACTTCAGCTTCCCCGAATGCGAGTAAGAATGATTTATGAAAATGCTTTTATCTCCTGCAATGGTAATTCTTGAATGTCAGTGTGTTCTTCTCCTGCGTACTCAGTAATGAGCTCTGATTGCACGAATCACCCATCCCTCCTTTAAAGTCAAGCCCTGTCTTCAAGGCTAGGTGTTTGTACCTGACAATTTGGTATCACAATCTCATCCATGTTTACTACAAGTAAAAAAATAATAATAAATTTTAATCAAAAAAATTTTTAATCAAATAAAACATTTTTATTTGGAGAGAAGATAGGTAATGACGATAGTGCTATTTATTTTTGCATTTTGATATTCTAGTGAGATTAATATGTTAAAGCAATTTAATTAATTTTTCAATTACCAAAATATGTTTACCAAGTGCCTGTGCTAGAGGTGAAGTAGTTTTCAATCTAGGGAATGAATTCCCTATTTTCTATTCAAGTTCACAAAATTAATTTCAAGGTGATTTGAAAATTAATTTTTGTACAATCAGTTGGTTTTAGGTTCATGTTTCCTTCCTCTGTGGTCTCACAGGTGTTTGTAGATACCTCCATTCATGTGCCACATTGAATTTCAACTATCCACTTATTTGCTGGTCTCCGCTACCAGCCAATGAGCTACTAAATGATTTTGGATGAATAAATAAACATCTGGGAATGGGAAGGAGAGTACAATTGAACAATTATTAATGAGCTAAAGCACTCGTAAAAAGGGTGGTAATTACTGGAACAAATGCACAGTGTAAGGTACTGACTTACCGAGATAGCAGTACAAAAACACAAGAAATATTTGTATCTTACTTCCCCCCAGCTTAGCTAGGATCCTTTGGGCAGTGAAGAGCAGCAAGAGTAGAAATGAAGGTTTTGTTTTCAGACCATTGGACTTTGCTTCTCCCTTCAATTCAGAGAGATCCCACCCTCATTCCCACCATCATCTCTCTGGTGGGTCCCACTGCAATAGCCTCCACTTTGATGGGCACTCAGATAACCTTTTCAAGTTAGAGGTCCAAAGATGTGATCCCTCCCCTAAAACCACCCAATGCCTCATTGTCTTAAAAGAAAAGGAAGCCAAGCCTCTCAGCACGACCTGCCTCCCAAGCGTCCCCATTCCCACTGCCCCCCCCATCTGCCACCAAGTTGACCGTGAGAAGTACAGAATGGCCTTGAATTCCAAAGTATATGTGGATTTTAGTTCCAAAGACTGTCTACTATTTTTAGAAAAGCCTTCTTTTCAGTCCTAGAGCAGTGGTTCTCAAAGTGGGATCCCCAGACTAGCAGGGTCAGAGTTATCTGAGAACTTGTCAGAAATGCAAATTCTTGGACCCCCACCCCAGACCTAGTGAGACAGAAACTCTGGGATGGGGACCCAGTGATCTCTCCTTTAACAGGTCCTCCAGGTGATTCTGAAGCACACTTAAATTTGTGAGCCACTGCCCCAGGGAATGGGGAGTCAGGATTTCACAATATGCTGGTGTCCTAGGTTGATTCGGTGCCAATGAATGAGTTTACACAGGCTCACAGTGGAGGAAAACCACCAGTGATGGTCTTCAATTTACTCAAGTACCTAAGACCCCGTTCAGATCTACTCTTCTTTCTTAGACTGAATTTCCCACCCCTCCATTTCTAATAGCAGAACAAAGAATTCTAGACGATAAGATCTAGAACATTTGATTAGCAGGACAAGATGTATCTGAAGCGAAAAAAGCCTATTTATGTTGGAACAAGTCCACCAGGCTCAGAACCTGCAATGCCTCGCTGGGAAGAGGAAAGGAGACAGTGGCGGGCAGTGGACAAGATCATGGCTTTGCAGTTAGGGACGCCTGGGTTAGCATCACACCCCCAACACTTAGAAGCTCACAAACTTCTTGACTTTCATGGAGTTCCATGTGAAACGGGAATAATAGTCCCCATCCTTTCAGGGTGTTGGGAGGGTAAATGGGACACAAAGTATGCAGCTGCTCAGCAAATGCTCGCCCCTTTCCCTTCTCCCACCACCGGGGAAAGGCCTGTCCAGGGCCACATTCACGAGGGGTTTCAGGATAGGGCAGAATCCGTTTCTGCTATACTCTCAGACTGGGCTACCCATGACATTCCAGCTAGGTTTGGTGACAGAGGGATCCTGATGGGGCTGCCAGATAAAATACAGGACCCTCAGTTAAATTTAAACTTCAGATAAGAGATGGACACTATTTTAGTTGGTATTAGTGTGTCCCATGCAATATTTAGGACATACTTATGCTATTTTAAAAAAAAAAAAGTCATTTATCTGAAATTCAAATTTAACTGGCTGTCTTATATTTTTATTTGCTAAATTTGACTACCTTAGGGTAGAAGCAAGTTCCAAAGCTAGGCTTTCCTCTCCGCTCCCTAGCCTTTTAATAAAGGCCATTCCTGAGAGGAACACGCTGGGCACACCTGATGAGGAAACCCAGCACCTGAAGACACTGGGTGGTGTGAGGCTGAAGGGGAGGCCCATCTAACTGTCTTGGGATTTGGGTGGGAGGGAAGGAAGGCGAGTCCAGGACTGATGATGATGGTCTTTGCACCTCGGAGTCTTGCCTCCACTAGCAGAAGGATGGAAGCCCCCTGCTCCCTTTTCTCCCCACCCTGGGTGCTTTGGGAGGTGAGCTCTGGTCACCGTCCCATCTCTGTGCAGTTGTTGCACAACTGTAAGTCAGACATGATATTAAAAGCAATAACTGTTCTTTTTAGGATCCTCTGGTGCTTATTTTTATTTTCCAGTCTGGTGTCCTTATGGTAACAGAACTTCACTAAACCTAGCAAACGACTTAGATCTTAAAGCATTTGCTTATTTCCACTCCTTTGAAAACGTTTAGGAGTTGAATTATTTAAACTAGAAAGAGATGAGGGAGTTAGAAGGGAGGGCTGCTGGCCCCAGGCACAGCCAGGGGAGGGTGCTAAATGTGGTTATCAAGAGATCAAAGCACCCAGGAGAGACTCCTTTGATCTGATGCTTGTCAGAGTTGCAATTAGATCTTTAATACTCTGCACTTGTCTACCCCCCTTCTTCACATTTCTCTTTTCATGGACACCTGGAAGTGCTAGACCAAGGCATGCCCTAGAAACAGCCCCGGTGGCTAAGGGAAATGTGAGTGTGCCCTGGGACACAAGAGACATATCTCCTGGAGGAAAACCCCTTTTCTAAATACAGTTGCTGTCATTCCTTATTTTTGAAGGGAAATAAGATAAATATGAAATCCCCCCAGTTATTCCTGCAGATGTCTGTCTCAGTGTGTGAGCTGATATTAATCATCCTGTGGTTTCCACACTTCTCCTTTGATACAAACAGGAACGGTACCAATTGGCTGAGACTATATTTGGGTTTGGGGTTCGGGGGACTCAGGGGCAGTCAGTCAAACCTGAGCAACATCTGCTCCATACCCAAGCCAAATTCTACCTCTTACTTTCTGTGACTTTTATTTTCTGAACAACATAGGACTACCCAGACTGCACTGAGAGCCCTGCTCTGTCTTCCCTTTATCCTGGAAAAGCTATTTATCAGGGACTTGAAGGTCTTATTTATGGTGTTCTTCTAAGTAGCTTCAGTCTCATTCTCAGAATTTTTTACACAACTTGTACTAGTCCCAGAAGTATAAGAATAATGGTACGTTTCTGCAGATGAGTCAAATATTCGTCCCTATCAGTCTGTAAAAGATACAGAATGTCTGTTGTTTCCTTAATGGACAAGATTTGATATGCATGTTTCCTAATCCTGAGCTATTGAAATATTGATTCTCATGCTGACCTGGCCTCCTGGGAACGGAGCCAGCCTATCTGCATCTCTGAGCTCCACACTTAGACTGTCTTCCTGCTGGCCCAGCCTGCGAGCACCAGAATGAGATTAGATTGGTTTGGGGGCCAGAGAATGTAAATCCTAATGAAATAGCTGTCTGGCCGTATTTCTATTTGACAGGATGGGGCAGCCATTCCTGACATTTTTGGCCAGTGTTATCATGTGTTTACCCTAATAACCTGTATGCTCCTTTTTCCCCATTTGATTTAAATGTATGTAGGCTGTTAGGTGAAAATAAGAAAAGAAATCCTAGGTAAAAATCCATTTGAACTTCTGAACAGGACTGCCTGAAAAATGTAAAATATTTTGCAAGGAATTTCAGAGAGATGGATAATTTACACCACATCAGAAATGCCTCCTGACTTGCAAAATGTGAGAAGCCTTTGCATGACTTGTGTGATCTTTGAACGCAGATGAAAGGCGGGTCGGAACCATGCTGTCACAGCCTGGTGCTGGGCACAGTGCTTGACAGACTATAATTCCATCCTGTTTCAGGATGGAGGGGCGGGGAACCTGTGTGCCATTCGTCACCAGTTCAGCGATGATGAATCATTGCACCAGGACAATATTTAGGAAACAGAACAAACGTGAACCCCGAGAAGACTAAAAGGCCTTCCTGTAACATGTTTAATATCTTCTAAATATTGCTTGACTCCCTTCATCGTCCTCTCTTCTACCATTTTCCCAGTTTGGACCCACACAATTATTCATCTGGACCAGGGTGACGACTTCCCACTGGGCCTCCTCCCTCAGTCTCCTGGCTTCCAATATTCATCCTCCGTACCGTTTCCAGACTGAGGTTTTGAAAATGCCTACATGTTTACAATCCTCTAGGGGCCCCCTACTACCCACAGTCCCATGCTCCTTTTCTAACATATACAGCCATCTGTGATCTGACCTGCCTCCCTCTGCAGACTTGGCTTCTTTACAAACCCATCTTGAACTTCACCTTCCAGAAATACTTGAAAGGCTATTTTCCATGTTTGCCTTTTCTCACGCAGTTTATTTTTCTTAGAGGTCCAATCCTTTCTCTCCCCTCTGACTCTCCCCTTGGAGACTCCCCTCAAGGACATCTCCTCCAGGAATCCCATCACATTTGCTGTCTCTCCCTCCATGAGCAGCCGTTCCTGGTACTTCCTTAGCAGTGCCCCTGTTTGCCTCTATCAGTGACCTCACCATCTTTCCTGACTTTGTTTTGGCCCATCCATCCCCTTGACTACACTGGTACTTCATGAGTGGGAGCATGCCTTATTCAACTTCGTATCCACAGTGACTTACGCAGCGCATGGAGCAGAGAAGGTGCTCATGAGGGTTTTTGAACTAAATTTAAGAGAGGATGCTGAGAATAGAAACAAAAAATAACAAAGGCAAAAAGAAGTGGTATTGATAACATTTTAATTTTGATAACAACCCTTTGAGGAATGATTATCTCTTTTACTGACGAGGAAACTGAGGGCCATAGAGATTAAGTTTGGCCAAGGGTCATAGATAACATTTGGGGGAGCCATAACTGGAGCATGAACACCTGGAGCAGTTCCAAGAAAAGACCAATAAGGATTGATAAATATTTGTTGAATTGAACTGGTTGCTAGAATGTCTGCAAGCATTACCCTTGAGTGAGTTTGTTATCAAATCACATGTAGGAAGAGGTTCTTTAAAGACCCTCTAGTTTGCTTTTCTCTGTAGGGTTATATCTTAACAATACCAATTTGATATAGTAAAATTAAGTAACAGTCTTCTGGATTTAAAATATTTATTAATTAGTTCCTTCAACAAGTATTTATTGAGTATCTATTATATGCCAGGCACTGTGATAACACATGGGTGTGTGATTTAGGGCAAGAAAACCTGCCCCAATGAAACTTTCTGGAAAATAATCTGCCCAGGAAAATTCTCCTACTAATGTGGATTGAACTAACCATTGACTCACCAGTGGATGAGATATTTTATCAGTCAGACTCATATAAATCATGCACAATGGTAGACCAAATCACTGGAAACAGAAACATTTATGAATCACCAAGGAGCTTGGATCTTTCGGTTTTGCTAGTTGCAACAGAAAGGGTGATAAGCAGAAAAAGAATTTATTGAAGATTAGTTGCCTCAGAGAACCACTAGGATGGCTGGAGGACCAGGCTCGGGAGTTGGGCAGAAACAGAGGGAGGCAATGCATCAGATCCTTGGTTAACATCCCTTTGCAGAATGGGCCAGTGGGGCACTGTTGCTGCCCACCATTCACTGTGGTCTGTGCGGCTGCTGGTGCTGAATTTTGATATTTCTGGTACCATTCCTTCCACCAGAGAAGAATTAGCCTCTGTCTTCATACCTTACTGTCATCAGCTCCTGCTCCTTATGGCTACATATAATTGGTGAGCCCAGTGCACACATAAGTCTGTGCTCTGCCTGGAAGGGATGCTGGGAATGTGAGTACACTACCTCTACAACTACTATAGAAGGTCAGGGGCTCTGCATCCCCAAAAGACTTATACAGAGGCCAATTCTGCAAACATAGGAAGGGTATCTGGATAGCCAAAAACATGACCAATTTCCACTATAGTTACTAAGTTTAGTATTTTTTAATCTTAGGATTGAGGTATTTCACCAATGGCAACATAGTACAATATGACAATGAATAAATATTTATCTTTTCTAACACTACTAATTGAATTCCTGAACTGCCTTAGGTAAATTGCTTCAAGTGTTTTATAGAAATGTTTCTCTCCCTCTTTTTCTCTCCTTCCTTCCTTCCTTCCTTCCTTCCTTCCTTCCTTCCTTCCTTCCTTCCTTCCTTCCTTCCTTCCTTCCTTCCTTCCTTCCGAAAACACTTATCAAGTGCCTATTATATGCCAGGCACTATGCTTGGTAGCAGAAAATTAAAAATAAATAAGACTTGCTCTTTACCATCAAATTGTCCCCAACATCACAGGGGAGAGATAGGCATGGAACAAATGATTGTCCTACTAGGAGAGAACTTGAAACAGAATTCTCCAAGGAACAAAAGGTGGAGTGTTCTTCTTTAACCTGTGGAATTGAGAGGTTAGGAAAAGCTTCATAGAGAAAGTGGCTCTTAAGTTGAGTCTTTAAAGATGTAAATGGTCACAACTAAAATGCAAAGGGACATTCCCAGGTGATAAACTCACTAAGAGAGAACAGAGCATGAAAAAGCAGCAGCTAGTCAGGGGAGCTCTGAGAGCATGGAATGGCTGGGACATAGTGTCTGGGAAGGACTGGGAAGGAGGAGGCAGGTGGGCTGTGTGAAGGAAGGCCTGAATGACACGAAGTGAAAGGCAGGTCATGGAGGTCCTTGTTGCATGTGAAGGGGTTTGGGGCTTATCTTGATGGACTACAGACCACCGAAGGAATAACAGGATCAGATATATATTTTCGAAAGATCACTCTGGTGGCAGCAAGGGAAAGGATCTGGAATGGGATAAAAAACAGGAGCCAATGAGGAAATTATCACAGTCCAGGTAGAAGATGGTAAAATCAGAAAGTCCTGTACTGTAGTAGCAGTGGAAATGGGAAAGAGGGAGTAACATTTTAGGAGCTGGAGTCTGTAGGACTTTGTGTTCCTGAGGGGAATGCTGGTGGTGCCTAACCCCAAACAGAGAACTGAAAGGAGTGACAGGATTTTGTTGGGGGAGAAGGGACTGGCTGGGTGGAGCCTAAGATAACAAGTAAGCTTTAACCCTGTCGATCATTTAGATGGATTTTTTGTGTGTGTATAAAGGATGAGCACTTGAGATATCTGGGGTTAGGGTCAAAAATAAGAGTTTCATCTCTGTAGTTAGCTAACCAAGAAATCTCTAGACTTCCTTAGCGATTAGAGGAAACCTATTAACTTATGTCCCAAAGTGTGAAACTGGAAAATTCAGACTCTCTCCAAATTCCAAAGTAGGAGCTGAAGTTTTCCTTCTCCTAAATCCCAGACTCCTAAAAGCAAACAATATCACATTTAAGGGGTGTTCAAGTTTTGACAATGGTGAAGACACTGGGTTGGCAGTTAGCTCTGCATATTCTATACAGACTCTACCCATGACTTGCTTTGAGATGGTAAATTAATCTGGACTTGATTAGTTCTTCTTTGAAAAAATGGGAACTAAATGATCGTTGCAGTCTCTTTTGGTTCTAAATTAGCCTGTGTGACTGGAGTCCCACCTTGGGTACATATGAAGCCACACCCTTTTGTTTTTCAAATTAAGTCTAGCTCAGGCCTCCAGAGATTGGCAAGGTATCCAATCCTCTCTCCCTAAATTGTCCAGATTATGTGGTTCTGGGAATAAACACCTCTTGGAGAGGGAACCGCCATATGCAACCAGTCGCTAGGAGCCCGCTGTGGCTGCCTGTGTGCCATCTCTGCCTCACCATGGGTCCATACAGTCGGGTTCAATGTTGCCATCCTCTCCCATGGTGATGCCGTGGCTGGTCCAGGCTTTTGTGCTGATGGCTCTTTAGGGCAGGATGATGCTCTCACTCTCCAGGTCCGCAACTCTCAGTTGGCATTTCCTTGCTCAGCTGTTTCCCTTCCCCAGCATACTCACTGTCTGCTCTGCAACAGGGCCACCTCTCCGTCGCTGCACTGTGGTGGAGTTGGGGTTACATTTCTGGACCTTCCCTTTGCCATCATGGTGAGTCTGCTCTTGGGGGCCCTTGGTGTCTTTTCCTGCCGCTGGGCTTGGATCAGACTCCTGCCATCCACCAGAGATTAGTTAGTAGACTTGGCCATTTACTCTGCACTAGAGCTATTCCTCTCACAGCAAGGGTGGCCTCCAAGAGGGTGTGCCAGCTACAGGAAAGAGACGTGGCTGCAAATTTTAAATAACTACCTATTTTCGTTGGAAAATAAAAGTTAACAATTCTGACTAACCAGGTACCCACTGAACATTCAGTGTCTCTACAAACAATGAACAATGATAAAAATAAGAACACAAAAAGGAGAGACCAGGAAAGGAGGCTGAGAAGTGCAACAGCTGTCAGTCGCCATCCCATTAAGCAGATACAGTCACTGGTTGGAAATCATCTGCCAGGATCCAACTTTTCAGCTGAGGCTGTGGGAAATTCTTGTGGTGTGCGGGTAGGAGGGTGTCCGTCATCATGAGAGGAAGGATGGGTAGTGTGCCACCACCCACCCAGCGACCAGCTCTATACATATGGCGGCCACATGCTGCGAGCTGGCCTTCCTGCTTCTCCCAGCGGGGACAGGAAAGTGAGGGCCAACCCTGACCGCCTGGGGGTGGGGGTGGGGCTGGGGGTGAGAATGTCCCCCCACAGCATCACAGAAGAGTGGGTGAAGCTGAGCCAGCAAAGTGGGAGGGCCTCTGAGACTGCTGAGTGATTTTCAAAGAGAAGGGGCAGCTTTTGCAAGGCAGCGTGGGGAAAGCAAGCTGGATTGATGCATAAGGAGGCAAAACAAGCTAGAAAAACACCCCTCTTGCACAATCAACCGCTGAATGTGTGTCATCAAACATGAGATCATCCTTACCTGGCAACAACACAGCTGAAATAGATCACTGAGGTCGTTTTTCATTATTACTGAGCCCAACACGGCCTTTAGCTGATAACCATCCCATAACAAGAATACTGACATAATAGCCCCGAGTGCAGGAAAATTTTATTTTCTTCATAATCAGATGAAAAATGTTGTGGGTACAGAGCCAGACAATATGCTTATATAGGATTTTTTTAGTACCTTAAATTTAAGCAATTGTATTTTTTTAATTTTTATTATTGCACCATCCTAGTAAACACTTTGAGATAAAATGAAGGAGTTGAGTTTTATTAGGAAATCTAATTCATCTTAAAGGTGATACATATCTTCAGCAAAGAATCACTTTGTCATTCTCTGAAGATGAGTTCTTTGAGAATCAGGGTCCTGTGTTGTCAGGCGGGCCTTAAAGAGCATCCAGCAGATGGAGTGGGGCCAGCCAAGCTGATGCACACAACATGAAACACGCGTGCACGCAGTTCCAGAACCCTCCGTCCCATCTGACGAAACCCTGGGAAGGTGACTCGCTGATCCCTGGTTTCATAATTAGAAGTTTGCAGGAACAGAACAAGTCAAGAGAAAAAATACACTTTTATAACTAGCGGTTGCTATAATTAAAGTTATTAGTTAAGGAAGGGCTGTTACTCGGGGCAAAACAATCAGAAGGAAGTTTTAGCAATTAAGTCAAATTCACTGTGGTTGCAAGGGTTTTTTGGGTTTTTTTATTTTCCCCTCTCTTTCTTTCTGGAAAACAAAACAACCTCGGGCAAGTGTCCTGTGCTTCCCAGAGAGCATCTTGACTCGCAGGGCTGGAGCGCAAACAGCAAACAGTGAGCCGCGCTGTTGACTCTGTCAGCGAGGACACAAAGGCCGGCGCATTTTCAGCTCCTATTGACAAAATCCATGACGTGGGCAGCACTGATGTTGGTTCAGTACTAGGAAGGCGTGCTAGAGGCATTTAGAGGAAAAGGCTGGCAAAGAAACTTGAAGTCCAGGACCGGATGTCCCGTATTAATAATGTCAGCAGAGGTGATCGTCTGAAGCTCCACATGCTTTTTCCTCGCACATGAGTTATGCAGGCAGAGATTGCAGCATCTCAGATTCACTCTCAAAAGCCCGGTTCACTCGTAAAGGAGGAATTGTAAAGGAGCGCTGGCTTGAGGGCTGGGGGACTGGGTTCTAGTCCCCAATCTGAAAGGGAAGTGCCCAGTGAGTGTGGGCCAGTGGATTTGACCCTGGGTTTCCACTTCTAATCGATGTGTACCTTCAATACGGTCCAGCTGCAAGAGTTCAAGACACCTACCTTTCCCATTGTAGCATCTCCCACCGGGAGAAATCTGTTCCAGAGCCGATAGGATGGCAGGAAGGCATTGCCCCCGGCTGGTGGCACTGGGTGGGACCACCCTCCCGCTCCGCCTGCTGTGGGGGGGGAGGGGGCAACTCTACAAAAGAGTGGCCTGAGAGGAGATTGTTTTGGGATTGTCTGACCAGGAAAAACCTCCCAGTTTCCTAATCAAGTTTTTTTATTTCATGGATGCTGGGTTTAGCTCTTGGGCTTCTTTTCCCAAGGCCATCACTTGTCCTCCCCCAGGGTTTGTCCACTTGGAAACACCACAAGCCTTTTCCTCCCACTACCAATGAGCACAGTGCTTGTGCAATTGCTTAGGGGACCTGGGGGAGGGGAAATGAGGGTTCCTGCTAGACCTGCTTTCACTCCCTGGGTGGTTATCCCTTAGGGAGGTCACACTGGTGAATTCCCAGTTGGGCCTGGCCCATGGCAAGAGCCATTATGGAAAAGAGAAACAGCTATAGGATGTAAGGGAGATGTCACTGACAAACCTCTGACTGCAAACAAGGAGGTCAGGTGTACTTCAAGTATTATTTAGACACAGTTACTCACCACCTCAGGGATGGGTTAACAGATCATTTCTTGAGACCTTTTCTGTTTGTCAATATTTGAGCATCTTTAATGACCTAAGATCTAAATTTCATCCTGCAATATTTTGTACCCTTTTAAAGTCGGTGGTAAAAGATAAAAATATTGACTCCCAAAAGTAAGTTCAGAGATGTGATTGAGAAATAAAAATACATTTAAATAATGTCACTCCCTCTGGTGCATAAGAGCAAGAATATTACTGCGTGTCTGGATGAAGGGGTTAGATGCCACGCTGGAAACCCCAAGTGAAAATAAGAGGGAGAGAGACCTTAACAGTGACATGGAAATGAAAGTAAAAACACTAAATTAAGCAGTTGATTTTTCAAAAAGCTACCTTCATGTGAGAAATGAACTGAAAATGAAAATTTAAGAATACGGTCTCTCTGGTAGGTCTGATTGAGTGAAATTTAATGATAAAAATGAATGACATTGTGAACAATAGTATCAGTTCACTTGCAAAGCTCTTTGCCTCTAAAATGCAAGAGTAGCCCGGCTGGCGTGGCTCAGTGGTTGAGCATTGACCCATACACCAAGAGGTGGCCAGTTGGATTCCCAGTCAGGGTGCATGCCTGGGTTGCAGGCTCAGTCCCCAGAAGGGGCGTGCAGGAGGCAGCCGATCAATGTTTCTCTCTCTCATTGATGTTTTTCTCTCTCCCTCTCCCTCTCCTTTCCTCTCTCTAAAATCAAAAAAAGTACTTAAAATAAATAAATAAAATGCAAGAGTAAATCACCTAGAGCTCCTGGCTATGGTTTCTCAGGTTTCTCAGTTGAGTGAAACAGATGCCCAAATTTCAAAAGCAAATTGACAGCAAAGTGGGAACAAAACTCAGTACAGATATTGTGCTCCCAACTCATTTGATGAAATATTGGCTAGTAAGGTTTACAATACTGTGATAAACCTAAGGAATTAGGAGACTGCCATCTTGGTTTGAGACAAAGGTTATGGTCTACACTGCAAAGTGACAATAGAATCACAGCTCTTTAGTATCAGAAATCATGGGCTTGAAACTTGCATTTCTCTTTTATGGGGTCTTTTAAAGCATTGATATTATTTGCTGATCTCTCACTAATGTCTTACTGTAAAGATACTACTGTGATTGCAGAGACATTTTAACTTCATGGTTTTTTTTATTTTAATTAATTTGAAATATTTTATACATACAGATGAATCACAGAAGCTAATATTAGATGCCCTATATATCCAGCATCCTATTGAATATGCTAATACTTTGCCACATTGGTAATATTTATTTTACATATTATGTATCTCATCCTCTTGTGTGATACTCAATAAATTTCTACTCAAATTCTGAATTCACTAATTCATTATGATTTTCTTGATATTTATTTATTTGTTTGTTTATTTATTTATGTTTTATCTGCCAGATGCCACTTCATTTAATGAGTTGATGCTATAGTTAAATCTGAACAATACAAATATTTAAATTTATTTGCATTCACATTTAGTCACATATAAAACATGGACCATTACCATTTTTTATCTCTTTTTTCTCCCACCCCACCTCAGGCCTTCACCACACTATTGTCTGTGTCCCTGAGTTATGCATATATGCATGTAAATTCTTTGGTTAATCTCCTCCCACCCACCCACCCCTGCCTTCCCTCTGAGATTCATCAGTCTTTTTCATGTTTCTATGTCTCTGGATCTATTTTGTTCATCAGTTTATTTTGTTCATTAGATTCTACATATGAGTGAGATCATGTGATACTTGTCTTCCTCTGACTGGCTTATTTCACTTAGCATAATATCCTTTAGGTCCCTCTATACTGTCCCAAAGGGTAAGAGATTTTCTTTGTTACAGCTACATAGTATTCCATGGGGCAAATGTATTAACAACTTTTTTATCCACTCGTCTACTGATGGGCACTTGAGTTATTTCCAGATCTTAGCTATTGTAAATTGCACTGCTATGAACATAGGGGTGCATATATTCTTTCTGATTGGTGTTTCGGGTTTCTTAGGATATATTCCTAGAAGTGGGATCACTGGGTCAAACGGCAGTTTCATATTTAATTTTTTGAGGAAACTCCATACTGTTTTCCATAGTGGCTGCACCAGTCTGCATTCCCACCAGCAGTGTACTAGGGTGCCCTTTTCTCCACACCCTCGCTAGCACTTGTCATTTGTTGATGTGTTGATGGTAACCGTTCTGACAGGTATGAGGTACGACTTAACAACATGAAGACAAACAATCCAATTAAAAAATGGGTGAAGGACCTAAGTAGACACTTCTCCAAAGAGGACATACAGACGGCCAAGAGACATAGGAAAAAATACTCCACATCACTAATCATCAGAGAAGATGCAAATTAAAATGACAAAGAGGTATCACTTCACACCTGTCAGGATGATTTTTATTTTTAATTCAGACAAAATTTACAGACTGAGTAAAATGTAGTTAATAAATGTAACTCCAATGACTTTTGACAGACACACACCAGTGTAAAAAACAATCCAATAAAAATGTACATTTTCATCACTCTAAAAAGTTTAGTTGTGCCACATTGTAGTCAATCCCCTTCAAGGAACAAATTTTGTTCTATTACAATAGATTAGTTTTGTTCTTAAATGTCATTTAAATGAAATCACATAGTATGTACTCTGGTGTCTGTTCAAAGCTTCTGACCATTTTAAAAACTGGGTTGTTTTCTTATTAAATTTGAGAGTTCTTTATTTTTTCTGGATACAAGTCTTTTTATCAGATATATGATATGCAGACATTTCCTCCCAGTTTTCAGCTGGTCTTTCATCTTCATTTTTTCTGCATATACAAAATTTCTAATTCTGGTTAAGTCTAATTTATCAACTTGTTCTATTATGGTCTTACTTTTGGCATCATATGTAAGAAACCTTTGCCTTACACCAGGTCACAGAGATTTTCTCCTATGTTTTCTTCCATAAGTTTTAGAGTTTTGAGTTTGACATTTAGGTTGATGATCCACTTTGAGTTAAATTTTTTATATGGTACAAGGTATTGATTGAAGTTCATTTTTTGCATATGAATAGCCAGTTGTGAGAGCAACATTTGTTGAATGTCTATTGACCTTTTAAGTATTCCTCTTTGTGTTTTTTTTAAATGTTGGTCTAGGGTTTTATGCTATGCATTTAATTTATCACAGTCCACTTAAAAAATATTATACAACTTTGTATAAAATATGAGAATCTTGTGATAATATAATTCCGTATACCTCCACTTCATCTTGTATGAATTGTCATTTATTTTACTTCTATGTTATAGAACCTGTATCTATCACAATTTTATTGTATTTAATCAGTCCCCTTTCTATTTCTTTCAAAAAAAAAGTGATTTTAGAGAGAGAGGAAGGGAGAGGGAGAGAGAGAAACATTGATCAGTTGCCTCCTGTTTGCTCCCCAACCTGGGATTGAACCCGAAACCTGTGTACGTGCCCAGACCAGGAATCAAATCCACGACCCTTCGGTGCACGGGATGATACTCCAACCCACTGAGCCACACCAGTCAAGGCAACAGTCCCTTTTCTTTTAAAGAAATTTTTTAAAAATTTTAAAGGCAGATTTTTTATTTACTCACATATTTACTATGACTGATGGCATTGATTTCTTTCTCTATAACTAATTGTGTTTCCATCTGTTATTATTTCCCTTCAGTCTGAAGAACTTCCTTTAGCATTTCTTGAAGTGAGGTTCTGTTGCTTATAAATTTTCTGAGCTTTCTTTTATCCATAAACTTATTTAAACCTCATTTATTGAAGGATATTTTCTTTGGCTGTAGAATTCTAGGTTGATAGTTTTCCAACTCTGTTTTATAGGTATCAATTTATTTTTTTCTGACCTTCATTATTTTTCATGAGTAATAGTCATTCATAATTCTTACCTTTGCTGCCTAATACACAATGTATCTTCCCCCCCCCCAAATCCTTTGTATTTTTATCTTTGTTTTTCAGTGTTCTGACTATGATACAACCAGGTATGATTTTCTTGAGGACTGATGGCTCTCTTCAGTTTTGGAAAACTTCTCATACTGTTGCTTAAAATGTTTTCTCTCTTCTTCTTTTATATCTCCATTTACACTATATTAAATAACTTTATATTGTCCCACAGGTCACTGAGGCTTTGTTTTTGTTTCAATCTTCTTTTTCTATGTTCATCAATTTGGGAAACTTCTATTGAGCTATCTTCAAGGTCATGGAGACTTTCTGCTGTTATGTTTATCCAAGGGATTTTTATTTCAGATTTTTTATTTTTCAGCTTTGTATTTACATTGGCTCTTTTCATAGTTTTTATATTTTGACTGAGATTACCCATCTCTTAGTTCTCATTTATTTCATATCCTTAAGCATATTTGTAATAGGTGTTTTAAAATTCTTATCTGTTAATCCTAACATCTGAGTCATTTCATGATCTGGTTTCATTTTTTCCCCTTTGATCATGAATTATACCATCTGCTTTTTACAGGTCTAGTAATTTTGATTGCATGCTGGACATTGTTGATGATACTTTGTAGGGAGAATAGATTATGTTGTCTTCCTTTAAAAGGTATTGAGTTCTATTTTGGTAGCAGATATATAATAGGTAGATCTCTATCCAGACAGACTTTGTTTTAGGGTTTCTTAGGGTGCTCTACTAGCATTTGTGTCCTGAGTCCCAGGGTATGGCCCTTACTCTGTAACATAGATGTTACTTGTAAAATGTGGCTTTCCTCGGATCTTAATCTAATGCCTTATGTTTTCATTGAGGGCTCTCCACCTGGCTGGGCCACAATCCCAATGTTTGAAAACTCTGTGTCATATCTAGAACCTCTGTTTAGCTCTCAGCCTCCCAGCAGCAGGATTCACAGAGACAGGCCCCTTCTCATTTCTTGGCCCAAGATCTGTGGGGACTCTTGATGCAGATTTCTTGGGGCCCAGCTCTGTGTAACTCCCTCCTTTCTCTGGCCATAGCCTCACCCATTCTGGCTGCCTTCTAAACACTTTTTGAATAATAGTGGTAATAATAGGCAGCTCTATCTTGTTTCTCATTTTAATGGATGTTTCTTTAGTATTTCATTTCATTATTTGCTGGTTTCCAAAAAACACTCTATCCTGTTTAGGAATTTTCTTCTATTTTTATTTTACCATAAATGCCCACTGAATTGTATCAATTACTGTTTTGTCATATATTGGTATAATCCTATATTTTCCCCTTAATTTATTAATGGATTAATTATGCTGATAACATTATTAATGCTCAGTCATTTTTGGATTTCTACAATAAATTCTTATTTTATATACTGTTAGGTATGATATTCAAATTTTTAGGTCCTTAGCATTTAAATTACTAACAGAATAATAAGTTTTTAAATATAAGGTGTTAAATAGAAGGAAAAATGCTTATTAAGTTTCAGTCACTTTATTTTACTTAAATCTACAAAGACAAGTTGATTAATAACAGTAAGAGAAATTTATACAGCATTTCTCTGCTTATGCTTCTAAGACAACTGCATATTAAAGACTGAGTTGATATTGTGAGGTGGTAAGAATTTAGAATCCTATCTCTGCCACTTGTAATCAAAGTAACCTTGCTTAAGTCACTTAGAGATCCTCTTGGAGCTTCAGTTACCTTCTCTATAAAATGAGATGGAAATCACACCTACTTTGCAAGGTTGGTGTGAGCCTCAAATATAGTGATGGATATGAGCATGTTTTGTAAACGGGATAAATTAACATACAATGTTAGTACCTATTCTTTTTTCCCCAGAATTGCTACATGTATTCCCCTACCTTCCACCTTTTCAAATGACTTTATTTTTTTAAGAGTAGTCTTAGGTTCATAACAAAACTGAGAGGAAGTACGGAGATTTCCCACGTGCTCCCTGCACCCCCACATGTGCAGCCTTCCCCATTAACATCCTGCACCAGAGTGGTGCATATGTTACAGCTGGCACATCATTATCACCCAAAGTCCATAGTTTACGTTGGGATCTCTCTTGGTGTTGTACATTCAGTGGATTTGAACAAATGTATAATGACATGTATCTATCATTACAGTACCATACAAAGGGTTTTTACTGCTCTGAAATTCCTGTGCTCTGTCTAGTCATCCTTCTCTCCCCAAACCCTTGGCAACTGATCTTTTTACTGTAATCATAGTTTTGCTGTGGCTATCCTTTATTACCAGTGGTCCCCAAGGGCTACACAGCTGACATAGGACATTCTCTGTTTAAGGATGGGCTGTGGGAAGATTCTCTCTCGACCCTCGTTGTCACTGCCCACTATTGGGTTAACTTCCCTGGCTGCTGGGCAGTACCCCCTGGGGTCCTGGTTTTTTTTTTGAGAGAAACATGAAAGGGAAGAAGAAATCTACTCTCACTTCCTGGGAGAGAGGGGAAAAGGGAAGAGAAAACTCTATGTCCTGTGTGGAGAAGGAGGGGAGGAATATCAAGGAAATTCAACTCTGGAGACTGGGACTGTAGCAAAGGCAGAGTTCTTATCTTACTTCCAATATCTTTGTTAGGACTATTTCATTGTTTTTCCCCAAAGAAATAATGGGTAATGATTTTAGCATTCTAATTTAACTGCCTTAATGTTTACTTAAATTTTCAGAGAAAAGCCTGGAAAACGAATCCCCTAAAGAATTCTGTTTTTTCGCCCGGCCGGGTGTGGCTCAGCAGTTGAACATCTACCTAGGATCCAGGCGATTAGGGTTTGATTCCCAGTCAGGGCACATGCCTGGCTTGCGGGCTCGATCAATGACTCTCTCATCATTGGTGTTTCTATCTCTCTCTCTCCTTCTCCTTTCCTCTCTCTGAAATCAATAAAGATATATTAAAAAAAAAGAAAAAGAAAAAGAATTCTGTTTTGAACAAAAAACATGCATTCTGGATATAAAAACAAACAAACAAAAACTTACAAAGATATTTTATAACTTGATCTGCCTTTCTATTTCTGTTGGGGGCAGAAATATTGATTATGCTCTGTTGGTCGTGATTGTGAAAGGGGGGAGGGCACCTAATAGGAATAGGACCATATTTGTTTAATGATTATTCACCTTACTAACTGTAGATAAGAAATTTTCTTACAGATCCTGGGAAAGTGGAGAATGTGATGCAAAGAAAAACAGAGTTATAAAGAAATAAGAGACACCTTGGGGCCTGGATGGGTCCATTGCTCAGAAAAGAAAATGCATTTTGAGAATAGACAAAGGACAGGATGTGCTTTGATTTGGTTGCTCTGCCTGGGGCCTGACCCCCCTCTGGGAGTTTGCCTCAGGAATGCTCACCATTCTCAGGTCTCAGGAACTGGCGGAACTGGGTTTTAACACCATCAAAAATTAACTACCTTGTTATCAGAATTCAAGATCCTGGAAGAAGAGACAAGGACCACAGACTCTGCAGCCATCCTTCCCACTAGCCCTCCCCTTTGTATGCAGCCTTTCCTCCTCACCCCTATATAATCAACCAGCTAGTAAGGAGAGACAGAGCAGATTTTATGTAGATGAATCCCTCTGCTCTCCCGTTTTGCTGCAAGAATGGAATAAAACGTTCATATATGATTCAACCTTGTCTCTGCTTAATTGGCTGAAGTAGCAACAGGCAGCCTAGACCCATTGTGTCCAGTTTATTTCTACCTAGATCTATATATATCATCTCAAACTCAAAATGACTAAACACACAATAGCAATTCTTATGAAGAATTCTATGTTGAAAGGGAGCTTTTGAATGGCTGAAGCATGGTGAGCAAGCCTCAGGATATACGCAGAGGAAAGCAGCTAGTTTGTCTTGGGAAGCCATGAGGATGCTTTGGAATGGTCTTCAAGTAACAGTCACCACGCCTCCAGTTGAGTGTTAGAAACGCCAGGCTGTCCTGATGCCAGACAATAAGAAAAATGGAGAGTTGTGAGCAATTCCAGAGTTGGGAATGTCCTTAAAAAAATCCCAATAAACTTATTCTTGGCTAGGTGGCCAAAGTTCTACATGTACCCAGACAGAGTATTAATTAAACAAATGTGCACATATGCCCTCAACTTGTTGCTCTGGGCAATAAAACCATTAAGTTGCAATATTAAGACTTAAGTACATTCACTTGAGCTCATTTAAGTTATGTTTCAGATAATGGCTTAGTCAAGTTCCTGGAATTTACCTCCTCTCCTAATTTTCTCCCTTCTGAATTTAAATCCTAGTTCACCCAGGGGTCTCAGTATTCTGGGAGATCTGATTTGCCTAAAATAGATGGAAAGAGAAGCTCCCTCTATATTTATAACCAGAACAGAGCATGCTCAGTGGTGAGAGAAACACCCCCATCGTTGAGCTCGAAAGCACTGAAGACAGCTGAGAGAGAAGTTGGGGTGGTGGGCAACTGTCTGTCGGTGGCATCACACGCTTAGGAGACCTGCTTTTCCTTTGTCATGTTATCTGTTTGGTTGGTAGCTTGGGTTGTTGTCTTTCGGGAAAAAATACTGCAAGATAAACACATGGTGTCATGTTGCGATTCTTTCGGTTTCCACATCCAGGATATAGGCCTGCCTGCTTTTCCATTTGTCTCCCTTGGGAGACACAAAATTGATTTATTAAGTTGGATTAGCTTGGGTTGGTGGCAAAGAAAGGTCAGGGACTATTCAAAAATAGAGATGGAAAAGGGTGTTTTTTTTTAAAAAAAAAAAGGATGGCAGGAGGAAAGGAAAAAGTAAGGAATTGGTGAAAATGATGATTAATGTTGATGTTTTAACATGATGCCATTTTCACCGAGACTTTTAAAGGCTGTGAAACGTTGAGAAATAAGATTAACGACCTGGAAAATAAACTCGGATTAAGAAATGTCAGATTGGAGGATAATCTACATGGGGTAGAAGGAAGAGAAACAGGGAACCCCCCCCCCAAGAGCATTGCAAAACGTCTTTGGACGAATACTTTTCACTCCTTTCCATCAGCCTTACTCTCATTTTCCGAAACTGTGATGCAGCGACAGCCATCTGTATTTTACACGTGACATGAGAAATTCTTGCAGTGAGAAAAGGCTAATATCTTAACTTCCTCTGGCCTCTGACTGCTTTTCGATTCTGTGGAGGATCTGGCAGAGTCACCACCTGGATGGGAGTTAACCTATTCTGGGTCACATACTTACTGGCTGACTCCAATGACCATAGTTAAAGCATATACTCCTGGCCGGCCGGGTGTGGCTCGGCGGTTGAGCACTGACCTAGGATCCAGGAGATCCTGGTTCAATTCTTGGTCAGGGCACATGCCCGGGTTGCAGGCTCGATCCCTTGGGGGGGGGGGTGCAGGAGGCAACCGATCAATGACTTTCTCTCATCATTGCTGTTTCTATCTCTCTCTCCCTTCCTCTTTCTTAAATCAATAAAGATGTGTTGAGAGAAAAAAAAAACAGATAAAAGTCTTTAAAAAATAAAATAAAGTATATACTCCTTTGGACTGTTATATTGATAAATATCTTACTAAGGTTGTGCTGAATCAAAACTATTTTTTAACAGTTAAGAGGAAAGTGTTTAAGAGAGGAAGTAAGATGTGAAACAGTCACTTTGTTTCTGATTCTACCTAGAGTTTCCCAGAAGCCGTCCTGGAGTCACAGTGGGTGAGTGGGACTGGGTGTGGTGCATAATTATCGCAGGAATAACAGAATACAGTCATTAAACATGTACTCTATGCCAGACACTGTTCTAAGTGCTTTATATGTATAAATTCAGTTTGTCTTCGCCACAATCAAAAGTGGTAGGTATTAGGATAATCCCCATTTTAAAGATGAGAAAAGCAAGCTGTAGAAGGATTCAGTCATTGCTCGAGGCCAAACAGCTATGACAAGAGGCAGGATTCATATTGACGTTTTCTGGCTCCTGAATCCACACTTGCCACCTCAGTACTGTGGTTCTGCGTTATATAAAGACACTGGGATTTTAAAAATAATTTATTTCCGACCACTGGTGGAAAATATATTCGTTTATCCCAGGAATAGTTATGTTAGCAAGAGGAAGTCTTTTCTGTTACCCATTCATCTCATAAAATGAGTTTAAGTACAAAACAAGTCATAGTTTTTGCACTGCCAACAAGAGTACAGTAAGGCGTGGAGTGAGCAAGAGAAGGACATGCTCAGGAGGGACTTTGTATTATCTCCATGCCCTGAAGGGGATCAAGTTAGACAGGATTTCTTTGAAAAAATATGGAGATATAATTTAAAGAACTGATTTTTTAAATTAATTTTCTTTTCTTTGACATGATGGCTGGTTTAAATTACCTAGCAGCAGTGAGTGAGAAAAGAAATACTTTAATCAAGAGTGTAGAAGACAGAACATTTTTTAACCAAGTCAGAGGGCCTGAGAAGTTAGAAGGTGAGTTACCAGGAGCAGGTCCACTCTTAGAAGAAGAAAAGAAGAGTTGGTTACACCCATCAGAGCAATAGGAAGCACAATGTGTCTTAATATGATGGATATTTCAGCACCATAGGGTTAGGAATAGCATCTCTTTTTTCCACCCAAAGGATAATTTAAACAGCTTCTCAAGATGATTGAAGTGACTATAAGCTGGCCAATGTTCCTTGAAGGGTGGAAAGTGCATGTGGAGCAAAACAGAGAGGAGGTTGGAAGCAAAGGGGAAGAAATTAGCCACCAGATGAAGGGGCGGGGGGAGGTTGTGCAGAATTGGGAACTCTGAAAGGAGACAAAAGGAGAAACTCAGCGTGACCACCCAACTGCTATTATACCCGCCACTTCTTCTTCCTGCTTTGCAAGGTATGCTGTTTGCCTCAAAAGTGGAAGAAAGTGTCTATGTGGGTTTGAGAGATCAAACTAGTGAGAGGAAAGGCTTAATGTAAGAGTGGTAAGAATTTATAAAAAGTATTAAAAGCCATGGAATTCCATCAAAACTCAATAGCAATAGCTATACATCCTGGATGCCATTGCTTAGCGTCAAAAGAAGGCTTAGCTTGGATATCCACTCTCTATACTGATTTAGGGAGAAATTTAGTTTCTTTATTTTTACTATGTTTTCTGGCTATATGAAAAAAAACCCTCACAATTTTTCATGAGGAGAGATGGCTTAAATAAATTGGGACTTATCTCTTTTACAAAGAGACAGTATCCTTGCAGTTTTATTTACTTATTTGTAAGATCACAGGTTAAGCCCATATTTTATGAGAATCCTGATGACTGGAAACATGATCATACAGTGGACTAAGAATCCAGAATTTGTGCTTGGAGACACAGGCAAAGCAGGTACAGGACCTCTCAGCAGATATTTTCAGTTATGAAATGGGACAATATTTCTAGTTGCTTCTCCGTAATGGGGACTAATGAGGTGGAGGTATTGAATAATCACTCAGTACCTACACAGTGCCAGGCTTGACAAGCTATAAGTAGAGATTTGAGACCTTTAGGTGCTACAATGTGCATCATTATCACTTGTAATGTTTTAAATTTTGGAATTATATATAGCAGCTCTTATTTCAGATTGCACATGAAGCCGCTCATTTTACTTTAGTCTTTATGGTATGGTGAAATTATGACCAATTTTATGCAAATCCAAAGAAAGAAGAGAATTTTAGTTAGGTTTCACATGAGACATGACAGTTAAGAATGGCCCTCATTTCTAATATAGCCAATACAATGCCAATTTACAATTGGGATGAAGAATTAAAATTCAACTAAAGATTTATATTCTTGCAATGCACAGAGTGGGGCAAAAATAGGTTTACAGTTGTTCGTATGGAAAATAATACAATAATCAATAAATAATAATACAAGAATAGACTCTGTGTTTTGTATCCTCACAATTATAAACCTACTTATGCCCCACCTTGTATATTCTTGTATATATTTCCCAAAATTATGCACTTTATGATTATATCCTAAATTTAATGCCCATTCTTTAAAATATAAAAAAATAGAAATACATATAAATTTATCTTGAAGAGTCAAGCACCTTGGCCAGTTCCACAAGTAGTGAGAGGTAGAAGCCAAGCTAGGAACCTAGGACTCTGATTTTGAAGCCAGTATTGTCTTCACTACATCACAGTTGAAAGTTTAGCTAATTTAAAATTCTGCTTTTTTTTTATATAATATTGTACCAAAAGCATATTTAATGTAAAAATCTCTGAGGGGGCGGTATAATGTTCTATCAAGCACTCCAATAGTGTTTCAAGTGTTTTAAAAAAATGCCTTGTGGAATGTCGGTGTGTAGGGTGCAGATCAAGGATGCTGGGGTGTTTGTACTGGGTACCTGGATCCTGCTGGAAACACTGGTTATTGCGCAGTGGCGGGCTCTCCTCAGCTAGGGTTTGGGTTTTCACAGTCAGTAGGAGGGGGAGATGACCACACCTGTCTTTATTTCTAGGAAGTGAGAGGACTGTTTAGTAGATTTGGGTTGGGAGGGAGATAGAATTCCTAGGAGGAATATTTAAATAATAAGAGAAGAAAGGGAAACCTGTTTCCTAGGGATCTCTGGAGAAAGAAACGAGAAAAACCTCACCTAGCTTGGTTAAACTGTTTCTTTGCATCAGGTAAGTGTAAACGCGTGTAAATTAGGTATTTCTAAGCTTTAGATCTATAGGGAATGAAAAAAAAGTAAGAAACAAAGCAAAGCAAAAAGGAAATTCACATAACATCTCAAAAGTCAGAGTTGAGTAACACTAGCACCCAGGTTTTCCAGGATGTGGATTTTATGAACACAAGATTGGACAAGATTCGAACCCTCCCTTTCTCCGAGGTGTCCCCCCCCCTCCTCGGAGGCCTTCCTCCGTGGCGCTCTGCTCCGCGTTCTCCCAGGAAGCTGCCGGCGATCTCCGCAGCCACTGTTTCCTGTCCTTCCCAATTTTCTTCCAGGAAATCACTCCACTCCAACAAAGACCCAGTTGTTCCTTGTCATGGATACACTTCATATGTAGATTTACTCTACAGTTACCGAAGTATCAGACTCATGTGACTTTGTAAATTAATTTCGAATTCAATCTCAACCTGTCTGGCAAAGCTTTTGCAGCCAAGAGCTGCAGCCCAGATCAGTGCCTTGAGCAGCCCCCACCCACCTCTGTGCTCAACAGCCAGATCTGTTTTCTCTGCAGAAGCCCAGACAGTGCCTCGTGCTGACAGGCACTAGCTTTAGCACTGGCTAATCACCAATATGGTCTGTTAAGTGAGATTCACAGACGCTGATTGCATTTATTGCATAAATTACTCCATTATTAAAATCAGGTCATTTGAGCCCCTAAACCATTAACATGAAGGTTATTAACATAATTTCATAAGCTAATAAATCAAGTACAGGAAAAGAATTAAAGGGTTCTTCGTGATAAGTGTTTCTTCAGAGATTAGGGCACGCAATTTTCTTATGCATATATTAACATTTTATGAGTGGATTCATGCAAGAGCAGTTCATTCCCTGCACACATGACTCACACTTCGTCTTCTTCATGCTCAGCCTCTGAAGCTCATTTTCAAAATTAAGGTGTTCTTTCCCCCCTTTTCAAATAACTATAAAGCAATTTTCGATTGAACCCATTACCCTTGTGTGATATGCACTACCTATAAAATTCTTATCTTTTCACACTTCTTAGACTGCAAAAGCTTTGGGGTGGGGGGAGGAGGCAAGGTAAAGATGGAAGGAAAAATACCTTGGATTGGTCTGAGAATGTAATTTTCATTCTAGGTGCATTTCCAATGTGTTCCCTGTCTTCAGAGGTTCTACTGAAGTTCTAATTATCTCTCTAATTACAATACATACTGAGGTTAAGTGTTCTTATCAAATGGTGCATTAAAAATGGGTTTTATCCCTAGACTGGGGTCTAACAGGCTGAGATACTGTCCTGAACACACAGAAATTGGCTTCTTCATTCATTTTCACTTAGCAGATTGTGAGAGATTCTGAAGACAAGAGCCATCATTATCCAGGGCGATGATGTTGCCTAGAAACAAAGATAAGTTCCAATGTAAATTAGAATGTAACAACTTCATCCTTTGTGCAATTTGTGTAATGTTTTTGGCAAGTAGTAACTGATGGATCATAATTGAAATACATGTAATGTTATTAGCAAGCATCGCATGTGATTTTACAGGTGAATTTGGGAGATGGTGGGATTGACAATTCTTTCTAAGAACAAGCGTAGTGATCGCACCATACCATTCCTCTACTGTCTTCAGTGACTGTGAATAATCCCCTAAATAAACAACAGACCTCCTCAGGCCTCCTCCTGTCTGTCTGCTTAAAGCCCTTCAACAGCTTCTCGTTGATCTTATGATAAAAATAAAACCATCTCTCAGCAGTTGCCTACAAGCCCCACGTGATCTGTCCGGTCCTTATTGATCCGGCCTCATCTCACACCTTGCTTTTCTATGCTGCTTGCTTTCAGTTTTTCACAATCACCCTTTCCCTTCCCATCACAGGGCCTTTGCACAAGCTTCCTTCTCTGATTGTAAAGCTCTTCTCCGGTCTTTGAACCCATTCACTCCTTTTCATTCTTTAGATCTCAACTCCAGGAAGCCTTCCCTAACCTCTCTGACTCGGTCAAATCTTTCCTGACTGTGAAAATACCATAAGTATCTCATTGAAATATTTGTCACAGTTGCCATTTCAATTTTATAGTGTGGTGTGTGTTTTTCATTGTTAACATGCTCACATGGTCAAAAAATCAAATTGAAATAAAAGATTCAGATTAAGCTATCTAGATTTGATTCCTGCTCATGTAGCCTTTAGAGGTAAACATTTGTTTATTAGTTTCTTATTTATTTTTTCTGTTGTTTTTGTGGGGTTTTTTTTGCAAATACATATCTTGTTTCCTCCTTTTTAATAAAAAGATAACATTCTTTATACATGTTCTACACCACTTGTTTTCCTCCCTAACAATACACTCTGGAGCTTATTCTATAGGAAGACATAAAGAACCCCTCTTCTTTTTACAGCTGTGTAGAATTCCACTGTGTAACTCTCCCATTATTTATGGAACCAGTTCCTTATACCGACAGTTAAGTTGTTTTCAATCTTTTACGACTACAAATAATGGTGCAATTAATCACCACATGCATGCGTGTCTCTGTATGTTATTTCATGTATGTGCCGGTTAAATGTTAATACCTGGAGCAGGATTGCTGGGTCTAGGGACAAATGCACTAGTAACTTTGGTAGATATCTCCATGCTACTCTCTCTGTGGGCTGTAGCATTTGGTACCTTCATCAGCAAAACATGAGTGTCCATTTCGTCACAGCTCTACCAGAGTGCTGTCCACTGGTACCCAGTGCACTTTTAACATGCATCTTTCTTAGTTTGAGTAAGGTTGAGTATCTTCATGTTCTTAAGGACAACTTGTAGTTTCGTGTGTATGAACTGTCTGTCCATGTTCCTTGCCCATTTTTTATTGGGTGCTTACCCTTCCCCTTCCTGTTATCTAGGCACTTGCTGTTGTGGAGATTAGCCATTTATCTGTGATGTGTGTTGCAAACATTTCCCCCAAACTGTAATTTGTCTTGCGATTTTCCACATGGTGTTTTGGATAGTTAATATCTATTTCCTCTGCTAGGACACTAATACCAGGAGGGCACATCCCACATCTCTTTGGCTACAGCTATGTTCCCCAAACTTGTTTCTGCACCTCTAAGAAATGTGAGTCTTGTTATAGATGGTCTCCAGGGCCCCTTTACCCCTGAAAGTCCACGATTCTGTTTTCTTTTCTTACATTTCGGCTGACTGTTTCCCCTGCCTCCCCTTTCCTCTGCCTCTCTGAGTTGGGGCCCAGGGGTCTCACATATCATTGGGAAATGTGGCCCTAACGTACTGGTACCTGAAAAGTGCCTAGGAAGTCTCCTTCCCCCAGGTATCCCACCTATTTTCATTTGCAGTTTCTCCATTAGTAATACATTCTGTCCTGTCAGTTCCCACTAACTTTGTTTGGGTGTCTCATCTGGACCGAGCCAGCCTCAGCTTTGTCTGCGGGATCCCGTCTCTTCATTCTCCAGTCCATGTGCTCCCCCCATGACATCTCTTGTTGAATGGTCTTCATGCGGACCACTCAATACTTTTTTGTGTGCCCATTTCTTTTGTTTTTGAAGTTCCGAGTCCCTTCGTGATAAGGTCTCAGGCCGCATTTTCAGCTGGGTCTCGTTAATCCCTCACTGGCCCCCTGTGCTCCATCTCGGGGGCCCCTCTCCGCCCTCCGCCTCTGTGCCCCCCTCAGGCTGGGCCTCCCACCCAGCACGCCCTCCTTGTACCCAGGTCGCATTCTGCCTAGAAAGGGTTACCCATTTCTCACCACCCTTCTCTCAAGCTCAGATTACACTTTGCTTTCCCAGGACCCTCATAACAGTTTGAATAAAAAGTTATGTTGTGTGACCCGCCAGGCGTGGCTCAGCCATTGAGCATCCACCTAGGATCCAGAAGATCGGGGTTCGATTCCCGGTCAGGGCACATGCCCGGGTTGAGGGCTCGATCCCCAACACCTCTCTCTCCCTCTCCCTTCCTCTCTCTGAAATCAATAAAAATATAATTTTTTAAAAAATTATGTTGTGTATTTCTAGGAAGATATGTACACTGCTCTCTATCTATCAGAGTGTAATCCCTCTGAAGGCAGAAATGTGTTGTTCTTTTCATCTCTGTAGGGCTCTGTAAGAAATAGTCTCTAAGGCATTTATTGATTGGAATTCAAGCAACACTCACTCCTGGGGACTTTAATTCAAACAGTATTCCTGGGAAGGGTAACAAGTTAAATCTTAAGTAGATAAGAGTTCATTAGTTTAGCAAATTTGTTGTTTTTTTTACTCTTAACTTCAAATTTTATTTTTACTCAAAAATTCTAGTGTTATATTAAAAAAAACTTCCTAAGAAAATAATCTTAAATGTTTTCATTAGAAAGTAATACATTCTCCTTATCAAATATTTAGGAAGTATAGGAAAAGCAACCATAGTTCCGCCATTTAATTTTCACATTTAATTTTTTTTCTTAAATTATGCTTCGTGAAAAGATAGTGTACACCTTTGTTGTGTGTGTGTGTGTGTGTGTGTACATGTGCACACACCATTACATGTTCCTGGGAGGGGAATAGTGTTGGGAGGGAGGGGAAGTATGTAGAGGTTACAAGTGAAGGGCACTGAAAGGAACATTTTTTACTTTATGGTTTTTCCAAAGAGCACCTCTGCTCATTCCTGCAACAACCTGTCTCATTAGCCTGCCAAATTATATCTTTCCCATCCTTTTGATTTTGGATAAAATTTATCCATGTAAATTTTTCTAGTTAACCCATAACCACCAGCCACCTTGAATGAGAGATGTGGAATTGGATGGCATGGTAGCTTCATTTCTCAGCCATAGAACTAATTTTTGTTTATGGTGATTAACATATTAAAATAACTTTGAAGTAATAATACCTCCTCTTATTTAAGCTTTTCTCAGGAATTTGAAAGAAGAGAGCAAAGAATTCCAGTCTGGCATTATTTCACAGAGCTAACTACCCAAGGAGAATCTTGCCAAGAATGCGGTGACATGGCCATGATATACTGTTAGAGAAACCGGGGTCCAAAAAGGACAACGATTCACCCTAAACCACCCAGCTAGCTAGTTAACAACAGAGTTAGGCTTTGAACTCTGCTCCCTTGAACTTGGTACCATTTTACCCGCCCATTTAAGCTACTCTCCATCAGGAGAATTGGTTGTGCCCTGGAAAATGGGGCCGGAGTGGGGTGGAATAAAGGTCATAGGTAATCAAACGAGCTTTCATCTACCATCCACAAAAGATAAATTTTGCTCTCAAAATATCTACAGAAAACATTCTTTCAAGGTGTGTGCCTTTCTGGTTGTAAGAAATGAGTTTTGCATGAGATGATATGTAATAAAGCAGTTTGTGCGCTGAGAAGTGCCGTATAAGACAACACTCTAATGTCTGTGCCAAGGAGTTAGAAATCCCCAGGTCCCAAGAGCTCTCAGGTGAACCAGTCATATTTGCAGTTACAAAGTTATACTTGAGATAATGAAATGAAAAAATAAATATGGCTAACATTTTCTTTGGTACTGCACAGTAATTTCCCAAAGTACAGAGCTCTTCAAACCATAATACTGCTATTCAAAAAAAACACCACCCCAAAACCCTGATATGTTGTTTCTTTCTACTAAATCTTTTAGCATATTTCTTACTCATTACAAATTTCTAACACCTGTATGTGTATGAAGGTGCTAAAGCCGAGTTGGCTATAACAAATGTTTATATAACAGGAGATGAGCTTTTTCTCAGGTTTTCATCCCTACAGCTTCAGGAAAGTGGCCTATCTTAGAACCTCAGGTTTCTAACATTGAACATTATTAGCTCAATATATAAATAACCCAACCCCCTTAATTATAAAAATGAAAAATTGAGGTCCTAAGAGAAGAAATATTGTGCCCAAGGTCACAAAACTAGTCAAGGTTTTACTACGTATTTCTTCAACTCCTTTTATATCTTTGCAGACCAGATTAAAAAGAAATATTTTTCCTCCCCTCCTGTTTTCTTACCCAGCCAGCATTCCAGATGAAGTCCCAAGTTTGCAATCATAAATATGATACAACAAAGTACTACTATATATACAGTTTTTCAAATAATTATTTTTTTACTCTGAAGGAGTAAAAATGTATCAAACCATTCATTCTTTCTCCCTTTTGTTGTCAGCTTTTTATGCATGTGTTGAACAGGCTGTTCTTTGCACTGAGGTGTGTGTGTGTGTGTGTGTGTGTAGATGTCATGTTGTGTTAACAGTTAATTAGTAGCATTGCAGAGCAGAAGGGGACCTTGCTAACACACCAAGTTTCTGCTTCATGGCTGTGTTGGGTGCAGCTGCTGCTCTCAGGTGTCAATAAAGCCCAACCCAATGCAGACGTTAGCCCAGGGCTAGGACAGGGCTTCTCAGAGCAGCCAACGTCCTCATTTGGAGCCGGCCAAGGAGCTGTGTTGGCCGCTGTTCTGAGCAAACTGCTAGATGCCTGAAGGCCCCTGGTAACCCAGCCCTAGCTCATAACACCTCTTACAGATGGAACAGACTAGGGGCACTCACTCAAAGGGGCAGCAAATACTTGTGAAAAGAGCCATAGTGTTAAGAGAAAGAGACTGAAGCTGTAGCCACCACACTTCCTCTAACTGGGTGATGTTACCAACCTCTCCACCTGCATTTGTGAAAATGGTATTTGGCCAAGTAGTCACTCCTTGGACAAAAGTTGCCAGGAAAGAGTAAAGCAGTTCATGAACTAGCATGCTTGGAGGGAAGAGGAGAGATAACATATTAAAATAAGATAACTACGAGATGATAAAATTCACATCTACATATAATTTATTTGACAGACAACATTGTTAGAATAAAAATTATCAAAGTCTACCTGGCCAGCGTGGTTCAGTGGTTGAGTATCGACCTAGGAACCAGAAGATCACGGTTTGATTCCCGGTCGGGGCACATACCCGAGTTGCGGGCTCGATCCCCAGTGGGGGGTGTGCAGGAGGCAGGCGATCAGTGACTCTCATCATTGAGGTTTCTCTCTCTCCCTCACCCTTCCTCTCTCTGAAATTAATAAAATATACATATTAAAGCCCTATTTTATGCATTCCAGGGGATTCAATATTTTACCTTTCTCGAAATTGATTAGGATGTGGTACTTTTCATTTTTCATTTCAGGCATTTAGAATGAGAAGTGAGCTTGCTTTCCTAGTTTCAAGTAAAAAAAAAACAACTAATGAATTCATGAAACATTTATTCAGCATCACCTCAGATTTGCATGTGCTTAGAGATATTGGGATTAAAGTTTGGACCTGCACGATTCTTGGAGTACATTTTAGGCACGTGTAATTCATACAAATAGCCTAGTGAGTACTTTTTCTGGACCAGGCAAAGAAGGCTGTTTTGACATTACTATTTTGAGATTACCACTTGGTAATTGCCACCTTCACTCTATTCCCCCCCCCCTTCACAGGGAATATAAAAATTTCTGAACTTGTGTCAACTGGTGTTTAATAAAAACTAGCAGAAACTGATTGTCATGCAGAACACAGGGAATATAATTGGTTTCACAATTATTTAGTGCCTCTAAAAACAAACCACAGGGACTTCTAGCTAAACAAGGCAGATAAAAACAAAAAACATGATTACACCTCCAGCTCCTCTCAGTGTCCCATGAAGATGACGGCAAGGGAAGGGAGTAGCCCACATCAACATGGACTATGAGAACAAAAGAAGAAACAGCAAAATTTTGAACGTCAGAGAGCAGCTGCATGGGCGATAACGGACTTAATAAAGATGAGAAAGTGGAATGGCAAGAGCCTGTAAGAAGTAAAGTGAAAATCAGTCTTAATGGAGCCACAGAGGCCTGGGCAGTCTCAGCAACAGGGGCACCACCCGCCTCCCAAGGGGTGTGGGCAGGACTGAAACCAGGAGGAGGGGTTAAAAGCCAGTTTAAGGAGTAATTCCACTGAGATTCCTTAGTGTCCTGCACTGCCAGCAACTCTCCCTCCCTGACCCAGTACAAGGCTGCAGATGTAGTCTCAAAAGAGGTCGAGCGAGAAGGTTCTAGACGAGGGAACACCGGGCACAGCTGAGGACACTCAAAGTCTCAAAAAGTTGCCTCCTCTGCTTGGTTTTTCAGGAACCTACTAGCGGATATGCTCCTCCAAGATAAGGAGGAGACTCAGAAAGTCCACGCTATTAGCTAAGAAACAGGGATTCTACAGAAGAAAGAAGCCCAGGGAACCCGGGAGTGATTACTATGTAGCAGACCCAAAGAACAGTGCAGCCCAGAGGGCTCCAGAGGGCTGGGTCCAAGGAGGTGGGGGAGACACCGACAACCCATCTGTTGCGCTTGTTTGCAGGAAATGTACACTTACTGCTGAGCCTTTGTAGCTGTACTTGTGGAAGGTGCATAGAAAAACTATGCAAACAGCGCAAAACGAGACAAGTATTTACCCTGAGGATCGGAGCTGAAACAACTTCTATAAGAAAGAAAACACAACCCTAGTTCTCTATGAAATCTGGTTATAAATAAATGCCCATCATTATAACAGGGTAGACACTGGATTCTGATTTAGTCCAGTGGGTGATTCATGGTGGGCTATGGCTGTAAGGAGAGAGTAGTGGTGAGGGGAAGTGCACGTGTATGGGCTCTTTGTGTGGGGCAGGTTGCAAAGGACGGCCACTGTCCTCTTCTTCCTTCATCTTTCACAGTGTGACTTTATAGCATCTCCCATCAAGAGGTGGAGCCTGCTTTCCCCTCCCCTCAAACCCAGCTGGCCGGTGAAGACTGCGGTGGGAGCACCAGAAAGGCAGTTCTGAGCCCGGGCCTCAAGCAGCTTCGCAGGCTTCCATTTGCACCGTGGGAATTTTGCCGCCCTCTGTGTGAACAGGCCCGGTCTGGCCTTGCTAGAGGACGAATGACCACATGGGACATGGAAGAGCCACCCCGGCTGAGGCCACGTAGTCCAGTCAGCCCCCAGCTAACCCCATAACTGACCGCAGCTGCATAAATGAGCTTAGCCGTGACTGGAAGGATCACCCTGCCCGGCCTAGCTCACGTCGGGCCACAAGATTGTGAGGGAATAAATGGATGCTTTAAGCCAACAGGGGTGGGGTGATTTGTTATGCAGCAAAAACTAATTGATGCTGTGTGTATGCGTGTCTACAGGAAGGTGTTAATGCAATAAAGGTAGGTTTTTTTGTTCTATGATGGGAAATCTATCCATCCGTCTAAATCTGAGAAATCAAGCAACGAAGTAGAAGCATGTCATTTAGAAACATGGAGACAAAAACAATGAATGGGTTTTTAAGTGGATATTTGGGGAGTGTAAATCTGGGGTCAGAAAGGATAGAGCCGAGGACTATAATTTTCATTATAGGCTTTGTAGAATTATTTTTTTTAATTGTGTACACATTTGATTTTGATAAGATTACAAATTAAGTGGAAACAAAAAAAAAAATAACTAAGCTTCCAAATTATTGATAGTTAGCTGGTGTAGGGCATCTGCAACCGCCTGCAATAGTCATGTGCTCAACACATGCCCTGGTGGCTGGAGGAATTTCCGACTAAGACACAGCCACAACCAACCCAGTTTTGCCTTTTGATTAGTACTCAGTCTTTATGCTTGCATGCTTGTGGTTAGTACACAGTGGGAGAATTGAAAAGAAGCACATGGCAAAGTTGGATGCAATCTCAGACACTGCAGGTGTTCTCCAAGTTGCTAGTTTCCATTCTAATGGAGTCAAATAAGGACCGCAAACATCAAAAATAATGGAAAACTGGCTGCAATGAAAATCAGGGCATGGAAAAATTGGTCATTAAAAATTATTCTGCGGTAACTTTGTTGACTTGGCATGGGTAAAAAATGGAGCAAACCACCATATTCAACATGGCAAAGTGGCACTGTAAAAACAACACACACACACACAACGGCAGTCAAAATAGCTGTTGCAGATGATCACTGTCTTCTTTCCTGATATCACTCTCTGTGCTTTACATATATTTTTCTTCGTGTAATTATTATTTTTAAATACATCTATTAAATTCCCTCTCATGTGAGGTTGGAAACAAGTAAATAGTATTTAGAAAAGGCATATGAGGTAAAATTATGATACCAGACATTAAGGGATGTGTTTATTAGTCAGGATAAGCTACATGTACAGCAGTAATGAAAAACCCCAAATCTCTGTGACCTAATACCTCAGACTGCATATCCAAAGATGGGTCTTCAGAAGGACTCAGTTATCTAAGTTGCTCAGAAATCCAGGCTGGTACATGCTGCCAATCTCACTTCCTCGCAAAGCTAACCAGAGGTGACACGAACCACTTCTGGTCATATTTCATTAGTCAGTGCCACTCATTTGGCTGTCTCTAAATTCAAAATGGTGGGAAAATGTAATCCTTCAGTGTACTCAGAAGAACTGGAGTATTTGTGACATATTCCAGCTCAGTCTAGTGTTGTCTCTGCCGTTCAACATAGTCATACATCACACAGAATATAAATTAGTTATGTTTATTTTTATCCAAAGTGTAAGAACTTTTCCTAGATGTGTTTTACTCCAGAAAATTATTATAAATTATTCTGCTGTAAGGGCAGATGATGAATCTGGCTAAAGGGGAGGGCCTGGGAGGTTACATGAGGTCCGAAAGTTATGTAAACTAATGTGGTTTCCTTTTTTTCTTCCTGTGGTTTAATGATGCAGCACTGTATTTGCAGACCAATCCTGGTCTTCCTTTAAGTGGTTGCTGTAACAAGATCACCCGATCACTAACCAATTTATTTTTGTCTCCAAGTGAAGCCTTATTTTTGCCTAAATTTTGAAAATTGTGAGTTTCACAGAACACTACTTTCTGCCTGTTTAAGAAATATCCCGTGGTGGCCCGGAAATAAAAATGCAAATGCACCAGTGAGAAAACTTTATTTATCTAAATTTCAAAGCAAAAGTTGCTCTTTGAGAGGGAGAGGTTAAGACTAGCAGAGCCTACAGATCTGGAGGTTCAAAGAAGTACAGTTTTCAGATGAGACAATGTAAAGTGGGGAAGGAGCAGGGTAGATTTCCATCTCTGGGGACTAAGGAAGGAAATGTATTTTCCTGCAGTTATTTGTGAAGGACTTCAGTGATAAGCACTGGGCTTCTCTCTCACATAAAAATGGAAATAGAGAAGGGATCCCAAATATTTAGCCAATGCCTCAAAACTCTTTGATCCAACAACTTCAAATACATTATGCATCTAATCCAAGTATAGTTACACCTCCTGGCTAAAAGCCAAACAACCAGGAAGCTAAATAATCAGAACTCTTCGTGGCATTGGAGTAATGAAAACACATGGCAAGTAAATCAGTTGAAATCAGGCATACCTTCCAAAGAAAAGCAATTTCCAGAAGGTTAGGACTGATCTCAGCCAATTTCTTAGCTTCTCTAAAACACATGGTGCATTCAGGCAGAAACAAACTTTACTGAGATGAACCACATACCCAACTATCCTCATTCTGAACTTGAAAGTTGTTATTATGGAAGGTTCCAACTGGTGTGAATTATAAGTATTAAGGTCTTTAACAGGGGGTAATGAGATCTGCTGTGAATATTTGTTGTGAATACTGACACCCATGAGTATGTTCCATAAGTTTCAAAACGTCTAGTAAGGGTTCCGAGAGCACCCTTCAGTTCTCACTCTGTGACGAGCTGGTGACATGTGATGACCAGGAGTCTGAAGGAGTGACCAGAGCTGGTCTGCTCTTTTGTCTTCTGCTGCATACATGGGATACTTCTGGCCTCAGGACCCTTTATTTTGCAAATCGCAACTTATCGGGTATAGATTACTATATTCTAAGTGTTCTATTGACATAGATTTGTAGATTACTCACTTGTTCACTTTAAGCTCTTTTTATACTTTATTAATTGATTTCTCTAGATCAGAGTTTCTCGATCTTGGCACTATTGACATTTAGGGTGGGTAATTCTTTGTCATGACGAAGGCTGTCCTTGCATTGTAAGATGTTTAGCAGTATCCCAGACCTCTCCCAATTAGATGTCCTTCCAGTTGTGACAAACAAAAATGTCCCCAGACATTGTCAAATGTCCCCTGGAGGCCAAAATTGCCCACATTTGAGAACCACTAGGTTAGACTACTGCTATCCAACAGAAATATAATGCAAAACATAAGCACAAGCCTCAGAATTTTGAATTTTAAAATTTAATTTTACATTTTCTGGTAGCCACACTCAACAAAAGTAAAGAGAAACTAGCAAAATAACTTACAGTGTTTTTCCTTGTTTAACCCAATATATTCAAAATATTATCATTTCAAAGTGTAACAATATAAAAAATTACTCATGAGATATTTTCCATAGTGTTTTGGTTTGGTTTTCTTTTTTGTTTGGGGGTTTTTTGTTTGTTTGCTTACTAAATCTTCAAAATCTGATGTGCACTTTACACTCACAGCACATCTCAATTTGGATGAGCCTCACTTCAAGGGCTCAGTAGCTACATGTGGGTAGCAGCTGTCTTATAGGACAGCATAGGTCTAGATGGCTGTTATGGACTCTGTGTACCTCCAAAATTTTTGTTGAAAACTTAATTCCCAATAGATGGTATCAGGAGGTAGGTTTTGGAGGTAATTATGTTCAAATGAGGTCATGAGGGTGGAGCCCCCATGACAGGATTAGTGTCATTATAAGAATAGACTAGAGCTTGCTCTCTGGGCCATGTGAGGATACAACGGGAAGACTGCTGTTTGCAAACCAGGAACAGGGCCCCGACCAGACACTGGATCTGCCAAAGCCTTAAGCTTAGACTTCAGCCTCCAGAACTGTGAGATATAAACATTTGTTACTTAAGCCACTCAGTCTGTGGTATTCTGTTATAGCCTCCAGAGCTGACTAAGACAGTGGATTTACTTTTTTCCAGTATCTCCTGCAAAATGCTGCCTGTTTTGCTTGTTGACATTTGGATGTCCATGTTCTCTTTCTCCAATAGCTAGAATGGAAGCTCTGGACAGGCAGGGACCATAACTTGTCATTCTTGCAGCTATAAATCCATTGCCTGGCACTGTGCCTGACACAAAATCAGCACCCATTGTTGAATGACTGTAAGTGTACCCCACCCATGCATGATGCCTTCTCTCACTCTGTCTGCTGTGTCCTCTTGCTTGTCGAGGTGAAAAGGGCCGACAGGGCAGAGATATTTATTCTTAGTCACTTTATGCCAATTTTGTCTGGGTACATTTGCACCTGAAGAACTGCACAAAGAGAACTAAAGATATGAATGACTGTCTACCACATTCTTTGATTTCTCAAAAAAACATTAAATTTAGTCTATGTTTACTGTTAAATACATTATGTGAAATGGTAAACATCTTAATTACCAATTTATTGCAACATTGGATTAATTAAAATTCTCTAGCAAGCATTCTGGGGGAAGTTAGTTTGTAATTTTGTTGTTTTTGTCTCATTGTGTTAGGTTTTTGGATGAATCCTATTATAACACTGATTAACAGAGGATGAAGGAAACCTCAGTCATGGCCATTCTCTCCGTTCTCAGTCAAGACTACCACTGAGAGAGCTCAAACAGCCCACAGAGCAGCCCTGAATAAGCTAGTGTAGCGGGGCCTGTCTCTTCCTTAGTAAGAATGATCTCCTCTTCTTTGTATGTATTTTCCTTTGTGTTGTTTCATTTGTAAATCTTCTTGCCCTCACAACCATCTCCAGAATTGCTGACAAGTTGATGAGTAAGGCACCCCCAGCCCAAAGTATTTCCCTTTCATTTTTTTCATACTAAAACTGAGTGTTTTTTGAAATCTAATACCATCTGCTTTCCAAACCTGCAAGATCATCAAAAGCCTTTGGGGGGGACTTTTTTAAAAACTAAAGGGACAGAAAATTCAGAAAATGAAAATGACAACAAAGAGATAAAGAGGTCAGGCAGTTGATTAGTAAACATACATTGTTTTTCTAAGTCTAAAAGGACCCTGCCTCCAGAAATGGTATTTCATGCACTCTGGTGTGGGTCTTGATTGTTGCATGTTTTTAAGCCTCATGGGTGATTTTGATGATCAACCATAGTTGAGAACCAGTGATTTCCTGTATGAATTAAAAGAGGGAGTGTGTGGTAGGGATACCTATCCTAAGATCCTTTGCTTTTCTCTTGTGAGCCCTTCTCTTAGCCATTAAGAGCTTGTCCAGTGGTGAGTAACATCCTGGACAAAAATGAGAGTCAATGAGAAGTACTTAGAGCTAAAAGTGAAGATAGTTAAATTTGATTTTATCTATTACTGACAATCTGTCTTTATACAAGTCATTTTTTCTAGTAATCAGTTTTTCTACCTGCAAAGTGGATTTCGTAAGCAATGATCCTTTATGTTTGTTGAAAATGGGGTTTGAATGAATTTAGGCTGCAGAAGATACGTTAATTAAAACTATTATGATTATTCATTGGCAAATAAAACAAAAGATTGGACTTGCTTCTCAGTATTTCCCCCCAAACATTTTCTTGAATATTGGTGGAAAATTTTTTTTATTGCTCCCATAGGAGAACATTTTAAGACTCAGTTTGATGGAGGTACAGGTAAACACAGTAGGACCATAGATATGTAATAGAGACACAAAAGTAGTACACAGTTTCTCCGATCGCAAATAAAATTTCAAATTAACATAACATTAGTTCCATAAAATTATTTCTTATTGTTTCATAGTACTTTTCAAATATATATATATTCTTATGGGGATAATATTCCATATTTGATGCATAGAAATTTAAAGCATTCTTTTGTTAGGATTTCCTAAATAATAAGGCTAATTGCAATGAGACATAAAAGAAAACTGTGGTTAATAACAAAGTATGAAAACATGGCTAGTTAGGATTAATCTGCATATGTAAACTTAATTAACATTTATTTTATTCAGATCGAGTAATTTGCATAAAATTTGAAGGGTATTTATTTTATGGCATGTTTTCATTTTGTTAAAGCTCTGATACTTTATGAATATCACAGTGGCTCCAAATGGTTATCACTGTGGGATAATCAAGATGTTACAATGGTAGCTCAAATTCTGGGGTCAATTTATTTTCCTGGACAGCCATTATTATCTGAGCCATCCAGTGTGCTTAGGGCCTGTCTTCGGAGACAAAGAAAAAACACACACTCGCCTATCCGTATAAAATCTCAATGATCAAGAAGGAGGGAGGGTGGTACCACCCAGCATCGGGCTGTTTGGCCAAAAGGATACTCCTCGGATGGGTTTCTCATTTGTCGTGAGGAGTGGCACACATGTGGAAGCCATCTCAGACCGGAGCCAGCCCCACACGCCTCTTGTAAAATACCACCCTCCGAGGTGGTGGCGAAAAGCTCTTTATTCCCACCCCCACCCCGCTTCCTGTAACTGCTGTGAAGTCACAGAGCTCGGGGAAACAGTGATGCTTCCTGGCCTGGATTTATCACCATCTGGGAACCAGAATGAGATGCCTGGTGTCATCTGCCACCTTCTCAGAAACTCATCAGCCCAGGGTGATTCTAGCCAATGACAGTCACCTCGTCCACTGGAAAGAGTACGAGAAATAATAGGGGGTGAGTCCTGCCCGAAAGCCTCTGGGCTGCATCTACTGTGCCACATCCTGCATGAAAACGCCTGAGGCCGACTTCCGAGGCCCCACCCTGTCAGCTCCTCGAGCCAGACTGGTCTCACTGACCCACCAACAGCCTCCTCTGGGCCTCCCCGGGACTGAGATTGCTGCTGTTCCCCTTCCCAGGGTGGCCCGAGTCTCGAGTCTCCAGCTGCCTCCCCTGGCTCCTCCAGCGCACACCGCTGTTCTCCCTCTGACCTCACAACCTCACCTGTAACAAGTCATTTAGAACCTAATGACGTGCTAGGTAGGATGTCTTGTCCTTTGATTGTTTCTTGTGTTGATTTTAGTTCCCCAATTAAACTGTAAGGTCCTTAGAATAAGTTTTGTGACTAATGTCTGTTTGCTAAAACTCTCATCACCTTCTCTCTCCTCCGGTTACCATGCCAGGGCTAAGTCCATAATAGGTGTTCAATAATTCATACGAGCTTAGAGTTGGGACTTTTAAATCCACTAACAGATGGGCCCATAAACTCTGCTGTGTTAGAAAGATAACCACTTCCATAGGCCTTTGCTCCTTCCTTCTGTTCTCCCTCCCCCCTCCCTTCCGTCCCTCCCTTTCTTCTTCCTTCCACATTCATGCAGAGTTAAAATCTCTCCAACTATAACTTTTATCAATTTATTCATTCAACAAAGATTCTTGCTAAGCTCTGTGGGTATAAAGTGACTACAACCAGGCTCAGTCTCGTGGGAAAGACAAACCAATGCGCATGATACAACGGGAGGAGAATTATACTGGAGGAAGGTTTGAAACTGCTGAGAGGGGACCTCCCTCCCCCTGCGGGTCTCAGCTTTGCCGTCCTGTAAGGCCCAAACAGATCTTACCAGGATTTAACCACCACCCATTCAATTGTGGAGTCCTGCTACAGATTCTTAGGAGAGAGGTGACTACGGTCGACTTAAAATCATACAGGAAGTTCGCAAATTATGTACCAGTTGTGTCCTACCAGTTCATTACTAAGAATAGTCTTTGGAACTTTGGAGCACCTTGTTCTAATTCAAACACAGTTTTGCATAGTGATTATGTCCTTGAGCTAGCACATAAAAGCCTATTATATCCACTGTGTACCTAAAGTTTAGCACAGCTTAATATAATCTAACCATATGTAAATGGATTGTTTCAGGAAGCAATCGAGTTCCAACTTTGTACCTTGGGGCCACAGCACCCTGCCCTCTCCCTCCTGCTTCCCTCTGCTCCCCTCACCCTACTGTTCAGAGGGAGGGGGCTCCCTCCCCCCTATGCCTCCTATTTAAACAACTTTGAGATAAGTAGTCAGCTAGCCTCTGTCATGGCAGCCCAGGCTCAAACGCTCAAGGTGGAGCCCAGAGAACACGGGACAAGATGAAAGAGGTCTGTGCACCACAGCCATAATTTCTCATTGTAAATGGGGAGAAGCAGTGTAACAAAAGACTTTTGGAACATTTTCTTGGTAGAAGAGGCAATCTGAGAGATGTTATTTTTGTCACCAATTTCTGGAACTTCTAAGACATCTTACCTGTTACTGGTTTGTTGAGAGGATTAGAGACAGTGTATGTAAAGTATCTACTTGTGTAGTAATAGCAATTATGAGTAAAATAAATTTAGTATTTATTGAGAGCTTACTATTACTATTTATTATATTATCACCAATGTATTATCACAGCCAATTTATAGATGAGAAACTGACTTAGAAGGTTAAGGAAGGCCACTCAGTAAATCAGTGGCAAGCTGAGATTCAAACCTATGCAGTCTGATGCCAGAGCCCAGAACTCTGGCTTTTGATGTTATCGTTGGTAGGGCCAGTAGAACAGACATTTAAAATACGCAAGATTTTAGAAAAAAAAATTCTTAGAAAATTCAGAACACATGGTGTTGGTGGTTTCCAGTGGGTGGGCCAAGGAGGGGAGGCAGAGAATCATGTGTTAAAGTCTAAGGAGCCTAAGAGGAGAGCTGGGGCGCTGGCATCATCTTCCGTAATCTCCAACCCTCATGTGCACTCCCACGCCCCCCAACTCCCCTGCACTGTCCTGGGGCGCTTTGGAACTCCAAGGCAACTCCCTCTGCCTTCTACCATGGGCCTGTTATCAAACCTCCAGGTTTCGCATACATGGCTTTGAGAGACCAGGGCTCCTTTCTGCTTTCATCTCACAGTTTTTCTTGTTTTGCCATCTTCCAGCAGACGTAGCAGTTGGGACTTTGCCACCCCTCCCCATTCATCTTCAATTTTAACCAGGGACACTGATAGATATCCACTAGATAATAAAAGGCTAACAGCAGGCTATTCCCAAACACCATTGTCTGTAGTAAAAATTACTGTTTGTTTTAGTAAAATCCCAGCCCCAGGGCACCACCCAGGACTGGTTTCTTGAACAGATGAAGGGAAGTAGCAGGGGCTTTGGGAAAGTGGGGCTGTGGGCTGGGCGTTGGGTGAAGCTGAGCGGCTGCTGCAGGTAGGGTAGAAAAGGAAGGCGTGCCCGGCTTCTCTCCTGCTTCCCTGCCTTTGCCTTGCACCTTCTTCTGTTCTGATGTCACAGATGTTGCCCTTGCTCAGCCGAGGGGAGACGAGGGGTGGTGCCCAACAGCAGCAGCCGGGCAGTGGTGAGGGCAAGGGCTGGGCCAGCTGCGCCAGATCTGCTTGTGTGCAAAGAATAGACGTAAACTGGCCCAGTGAATTGAACTTGCCGGCACTATTTCCACCCCACAAAATGTACATGACCCGTTGAACTTTTACAAATTAGACACGATGCAGACAGCACTTTTTCTAATCTCTTTTTAGTCCATCTGAATAATGGAATCTGTGATCATGTCAGCTGCCTACTCATCATTTGTGGTTTTATGCTCACTTCAGATTTGAGGGATAATCTTAGATTTAGATTCATAGCCCTGGCTTTATGAACATGAAGGACTTCAGTAATTCTAGTCCAGGCCAGAAACAGAAAGTAGAATAAAATCTGGGGGGGGGGGGGGGGGGGGGAGGCAAGGCAAAACAAATTATTTAAGAACAAGCATTTAAATTTTTCCATATGATCAGAGCCCAGTTTCTTTCTTCCTTCCTCCCTCCCCTCCTCTTCCTCCCTCCCCCATCTCTCTTTCCCTCTCCCCACCCCCACTCCCTGGGGAATGATTTTACCAACCTCAAAAGAAGTAAGTTGTCTCAGGAGCATTAAGTATCAAAGCTGATAACAGTGAAAGATGAACAGAGAATTGGGCCAACATTTTATATAGTGAAAAACAATTCCATTGAAGGCTAGATAGTATCAGGGCCAAGGAATCCTAAACTGTGGTCAGGTAATCTTGAACTCCCGGAGACCGTTTTGCAAAGAGAAGCTGATGACCACCTTTTGTGGGAAGGAAAGGAAGAGGGTACTGATTTACTGTATAAGACTCACTCATTCTCTGGCTGGCCACTGGGAGGAGTTTTGGGGGACTGGACATCTCAGGACTGAAGTTTTGGGGACTCCACATTGCACATCTATAAAGGATGTGCAGGCATTTGAGGAGTGTCATGGTAAATAAGAACCCATGGCATTTGTCCCCTCACCTGGGAAGGCATGTGACTTGTTGGAACAAGTCCTAACCCTATTCCTGCTTAGTAAGTGTTAGCAATTGTGACGTGGAACAACTAGAGATGCTCTAGATTAGTCCACACAAATGCCATGTTATTACTAAGGATTTCAAAAGCAATAGCCAAACCAAAATAGTGAGGCCTCTGCAATCTCTGGAATGAACATACATGTTTTCTTCCATTAATATGTACTGTGTGGCTGTGCAAAGGGCCGCGGTGAGTAAAAGGTGGAGCTTGCCTTCTCCTTAAGAAATCCTGGCCCAGCAAAGTATCCCCTGCATCTCGGTTTGCCAAGTACATGTGTAGGATTGTATCCCCTGAATGCGAAGACGGGGAGGGAAATCATCAAAGGACTTAACCTCTAAGCTTTAAGTGCGAAGGAAATGCTCTTCCTATAGGTAAACACCATGTTTGTCATTGGAACCGAATCAACCACAGACTTAAACTTTGCTTCTTGACTAATGGCTGGTAACCTTTGAAGAAAACAAAGTAATTAATGGAGGCAGAATAATACAAAATCCACAATCGCAGGGACCACTTTCTGGGAAAGTTCCTCCCGGGCTCCCTGATTTGTGTATTCTACAGCTGCTTTCCCAGGGCCCATAAGGTAATTAAAAGGTGATAATGATATGTATTTTCCCTTATCAGAGTCATTAACACGTTGTTATTGTGAGGAGGCTAGCTATTGCTGGGTCCTGCAGATGCTGCTTTAGGGGAAAAGTCTTCATTAAGTCTACCAGGGATTTCTGCTATAATGATGAAATTATAGTTTGGGGATGAGTCAGGAGGTTTCGTTCTCTGTGTCTCTGGAGTGTCTTATTTCCCCAAACCTTGCAGGTTTCTGAGAACTCCGGGGGCCATGCTGACTCTTGATTGGACCTACAGCTTCCCCCCTCTCCTGGCTGTTCTATGTGAATCTGAGATGGAACTATCTCCATCCATCGGTTGCACATCTATTATACTTGATGATTTGGCTCAAACCCCATCTATCCTGGGTGCTGTCTCTGAATTTATACTCAGATAATGACACTGCAGATTCTGCCAACATCAACTGGTTTCCCTGCTTTTGGTTAGCAAGGTTCGCCATGTACAAATATTCACTCAGATTGTGGTACAGGTTTTATGATTAATCTCCTAAATATCCTGGGGAAAATATGGGAGTATCTGCTCATGTAACTTTTTCACACTTGAAGGATTTCTACAGACTTCAGAGAAGAAGAAAAAGCAAATGCATTCAGGTTGGTTTTTAAATCTCCTAGGCTCTGATATGTTAGAAAAGAGTCTGTATGATTTTTTTTTTTTTTCTTCTTTCTTTTTATAAATATAGCTTTATTGATTTCAGAGAGAGGAAAGGAGAGGGAGAGAGAGAGACAGAAACATCAATGATGAGAGAGGCATTGATCGAGCCCGCAACCCGGGCATGTGCCCTGACCAGGAATGGAGCCCTGATTGCCTGGATCCTAGGTCAACGCTCAACCGGGCTGTATGATTTTTCTGAGATTTGTGTTTTTAAACTGTGTGATCTTTCATGGCAGGAATGTATACAACTTGTCGACCATAAGCCTTCTTAGGATCAGAGTTATGACAGCTTAATGTTTTGTTAAAAATAACTGCAAATTTATCCAAATAAATGTATATATTTTCAGAAGCAAATATTGCTAAAGGGCTTTTAAAAATAAAGTAAAACCCCACAGCAATTCTGTTCCACCCTCTTCAGAATCAGTCCCTGCAGGCAGCCACTTTTACTTAACTTGAGTCTTTCTTCTTTCATTTGCCTCCGTATTTCTAAGTAATATATATGTCCTACTAGATAATTATTTAATGCCTCTTACAGTTGGGGAGGACTTAAGTCTCCTATCCCATAACACTGCTTCCTCTTGTTCCCCTTTTTGGTTAAATCAATATTCAGTGTTTATATTATTATAACTATGTAAATAATGTTCTTTACTGAGCTAACACTGCAGTATAATTACCTTTCCTTTCTTGTACAGCTTTTTGTTTTTCTTGGAGTTAATAATTGCCTTGTTTTTTCATCAGCCTGGCTTTGTAAAACTATCCCTACATTCTGCCAAAACTTTTGACAGTCTCCCCAAAACTTTCCACATAGTAATATAGAACAAATAATCTATCAGAATCTAAAGACCACTTATATTTTCTTTTCCAACCTGGACTGGTTTTGCTTTGGGGCCACTGTATCACTGTTATCCCAGGACTTCCTTATGCCATCATCTTGGTGATTCTCTTCACCTGCTTCTTGTGTTGGAGCCTCTCTTCTCTGGTTCCCTTGTTTTCCTTTCTTTCTTTATTCCCTCATTTTGGTGGCACACCCTTCCTGAGAAAGGGTGCATGTGAGGTAAATTTACTGAGAAATTTCCTGCCTGAAAATATCTTTATTCTACCCTTGCATTTGTTTGGCCATTTGGCTGAGAATTTGAGTTCTAGGTTAAAAATAATTCCCATTCTGAATTTAAAGGTATTACATCATTATTTTCTAGCTTTCAGTGTTTTTGTTTACAAGTCCAATGTCATCCTGATTCCCCATGATTCTTATGTGAGCATTGTGTTTTCTCCAGAGTTCTGAAATTTGAAAATTATATGCCCTGGTTGAGGCTTTTCTTACTTATTGTGTGGGGCCTTCAGTGGTCCTTTGAATCTAAAGATCTATATCCTTCAGGTCTATAAAATTTTCTTATACTGTTTCATCAATAGTTTGCCCCCACCTCAGTTTCTCTTATAGATCTCTTATTGATCAGCTATCGAACCTTCTGGATTAATCTCACATTTTCTTATTTTTTTTCCTCCTAATACCTGCTTTGTGTTTTGTTTTATTTTCTGAACAATTTCATCTACTTTATCTCCCCAACTTTCTACTGATTTTTGAAAAATATATCAGGGCTCATATTTTTAATTTCCAGGGAATTTTTCCTGTTCTAGTATTTTTGTTCCATTTTTATAGCATCTACTCTTGGTGCTATTTCAAGGATTCAATATGTTTTTATAACCTGTCTGTGGAAATTTTATACTTTATTGGAAGTGTTCTTACCTCACATACTCATAGTTAGTGTCCTGTCTTCCTTCCCTTTGATTTCTTGTTTTGTCTCTGTCTTTCATGTTGGAGGTAGTCCCTCAAATCTTATGATCCTTGGTTGTTAGGAAATCACATACCAGCTCACTGTTCTGTGTGCACATGTGAGGCTCATTGACTGAGGGAGTCACTACAGAATTATGGAGCAGTGAGTCAACGTTTTTATGAAGGTATCCCTGAATTCTGCAGGTCTTTTCCTTAAAATCCTTTAATTTCTCTATGTAAGGATCTTCCAAATATCCCCCTTGGGATTATAAGCCTGGCTGTGGCCTTCTGGAGGTTAGGCTGAAGAGGAGGCTAGGAGAGTATGAACATCAGACTTTTGCCAACAGCCCCTCTGTCCTCTGTCTTCTGTGCCTTGGGTCCCTGGCCCTGAGGTTTCTTGGTTCAGTTTTTTTAGATACTATCTGGGGGTGGAAGGTAATGATAACAGAAAGACCTAAGGAGCAAACTGCGCATTACATTGACTTTTGATCCACTGTTGACCTTATGCCAGTACCTTCTACAGGTCCCATGCCTCCAATTCCTGAACCTTCCCAGAGTTCTGAAGAATGACTAGCTTATTTCTCATTGGGTTGCCTCTTATGAGCACAAAGAATCTAGCCTTTTCTGTTCTGCTTAAAATGTTTATATGCTTAAAATATTTGAGTGCTTAGAATTCCTCCAGTAGCTTGCATATAGCAGATATTTGTTGACATTGTTGTCCACTGTTGTCCTCTTTGCTATTCTGTTCATTCTTGTAGTTTTATGCTTTTGTATTCTTTTATTGACACAGAAGTGTGTTTTCAGAAGAGAGTGGAGATAAATATATATAAATATATATATTCAATGTCTCACATTTAAGTGAATATAAAATTTTAAATTGATTGAGGATTACTTCTGAGATATTGCTTGTTTTTTTAAAAGATGTTAGACCTTAACACATTAATAAGTAAAATCAGAGTTGGAATTTATAAACCATATTAACATAGCATTTATTTCACTGTTGATACCTGCAGAGACTGAGTGTTCCCTTATAAACTAAACCAATAGTATATGAAAGTTGAATGTGTCACCAGGTTAAGACCAGGGCCAGGATTTGTCATTTTCAGTTTTGTATTGTCCATTCTCCTAGGACTTAGCGCAGACTTTTGCAAATGAACTTAAAAACAACATCAACAAAAACAATGAATTAATAGAGCTGCAGTTTTCTTCTTTCCTTCTATAAACCTTTTAATGATCACCATTTAAGTGCAACAAATTGCTGTATGAGCTGGAGAGATTATGGTGAATGAGACAGAGTCCTTAGCCTGGAGAACTTCACAGTCTAGTGAGAGAGACTGACAAGAAAACAGATAAATATTAGACATTGTAATTCATCTTAATTTAGAAATATGCACCAAATACAATGGGACTACCATTCTCCCTGAAGGTGACCAAGATGCCTAGGTCATTTTTTCTCGATGCTCTTTATGTAGGACTCCAAGGCGCTGGCTAGTGTAAAGGTTGGAAATGAGTTCGTATAATTATATGCTGTATCTTAGACTTGTAGCTCTATGGTATAGATAGATGATAGATAGATGATAGATTAGATAGATGATAGATAGATAGATAGATAGATAGATAGATAGATAGATAGATAGATAGATGATAGATAGATAGATAGATAGATAGATAGATAGATAGATAGATATCCTATTATGTCAAACTGAGGTAATAACACCTAACTCACATACTCATTGTATTAACTGAACAAAACCAGATAAAGCACCAAGGGCAGTTCTTGATGGGAAGTAGGTGCAGAGTATATGGCAGATATTTTTCCTCTTTCACCACTAGGCAGTGAATCCCTCAAATGCAGAGAGACCATATGCTATTCTTATATGTAACCCCACCCTTAGTGCAATGTTGGCCATGAAGTTGTCACTTAATGTATATTTACTGAATGGATAAGTATATAAAAGAATGTTTGGATTCTCCAGGTTGAGGTATTTTTTTGATATATGAATCATTATTTGCTTTCTTCCTGTAGACTCCAATTCCTTAACTATTTGCTGCTACTAATAACCAGCATTCTTTTCTGAGCTCCTGTATTACATGTGCTACAAATAGAGCTAAGGCACACTAACATTATTTGTAAATGCCCAATAACTCTTCAAGTCCAACCCTGCATATATATGCAAAGGTTTGGAATATAAGAAGTGCCCTTGAGGTAAATGAGGTGTCTGAAACAATGATTAGATTGCTTCCATTCTTAAAATTTAAAAGAGAATTTGGCAATCATTTCCTTTGGCAGCCTCGCAGATTATGAGTCTTTGGCTGAGGCTCTTCAATGACAGTGAATGGCGAGAAGAGATGGTGAGATGAAGAGTTCATGTGTTTTTTCATGGGTTTGTAGCTTTCATCCACAGAACTGGAGTGTGGCATTTCCTGGTCATATCTTCCATTTACTATTCCATCATGAATGCAAGAGCAATGTTTGGTTAAACCATCCTTCATCATTTTCTAGCTTGGACAATTACATTATAACATTATATTAGATTATTACAAAAGCAAAAACAAACAAACAAACAAAACAGTCCTAGCCTCAATGTCTTCCTTACTCTAGCAATCTGGGCAGCATCTGCCTCTGCTTCCTCTGGGGTCAAAGTCCCCTTGGCAACTCATCTTGGACCATCACAGAACGCCCCAGCTACCTAATTGATATCACACAATTTAGCACTGAGTTTAATAGCACTCTTTGGCTACCATTGTCCTCCCAGTTCTGTTGGAAGTCCTCTGTCGGTCAAGACCAAGCCTCTGAAGGGATCTACCTGCAAACGAATGCCTCTTATCTGTTAGCTTTCCTGAGCTCTCTGCAACATCTTACTCTTTGAAACACCTTTTTAAATTAAAGTCTTTCACAAAGAATTATTTGAGCTTCTGCTTTTTGATTCCCCAGTATTATTGCTGATCAATCTTTTTCTCTCTTGTTTTCCCCAGGGGAATCTCATCTACTCCCAGGGCTCTAATCATGACTTCTGTGCTAATAACAGCCAATCTGCATACTCATTTCCATCTCTTAGGAAATTCATAATTATTATACCTAAAAGGAAATTTATTATCTTTTTGCACAAATTAGTTTCCCTCTCTTTTGGAATTTATTTTATTCTATTTAATTTATTTTATTTAGTTATTTTAGTATGTCCTCTTGGTTTCAAACTCCCTTTCTCCAGCTATGCCTAGAGATCTAAATATATGTTTATATCAGTATCTCTCTATATGTATATTTATCCCTATAGCTCTCTGTCACTTGCCTTATTTAGATGCCTAATGAATGTTTGACAGCTTATCTTGATTCACTGTTCTGGCCTTTATATTTAAATAAGGTTATGGTCAGAAAGGTAGTGCTTTGAGCTGAAGATCCTTTCAGTCTCATAAGCAGGAATAGGTCCAGTGTGTTCTTTAGAGAAGATTATAGGGCTTCAGACAAAAAACATTTAAAAATAAAATTGTAAGGACATAAATATACAACATTTAAGAATTGATTTTATAAAGGAAATTACTAGGTCATAACAACATCATATCAGCTAAACTGGAGTGTCTAAAATAGCTCAAGGTTGGATTTTTGAGTCATCTAGTTCTGAGATTAGAAAAATGTTGTGCACTCTTACAGGGGCCATGAGTTAAATCATCTTTTTCAGAATAGTTTTGGAGAATACAAGTTTTTACTATTTCTAAGAGATTTTAGGTGTAGTCCTTGAAACACAAGAATGGATAGGAGGTTGGCCTTTAAGTTCAAGAGTTATACAGACTCATGTTGTCACAAGCACGTGGTGGCAAAACCACGGAGCTCATCATTTCCGGGGGATGCTCTCAGTGCCCCACCTTGATCAGATGGAGGAAGGCCCACGGAACAGGCAAGGCCCAAGGGAGGTTGGACTGCCAAAACGATTCCCTGCAGCCAAGACTTCCCAATGAATCTCCTCTTGCCTTCAGTGATCTGTTGTAGCATTTCAGGTTCACTGGAGTTTTATCTGCCCAAACAACCCAACCGTGGAAAGACTCACAGTGAGGGACTCAGAATCTGCCATTTCAACTCTGAGGCGTCTCTCTGGAGCCTCCAATCTGGTCTCTGTTTAGACTGGACCTTAAAACACTAAAGATGGTGTTTTTTCCCCACCAAGCACTTGTAAAAGGGGCTGTGAAATTTACAGTGCACTTCATATCATGGCAAGAATATTTTAAAACAGTGGTTTACAGTGTTTAAGCAAACCGATTAGTCAACAGGGATTTCTGCTGATGGTCCTGGGGATATAGAGTTAAGAAGAGCTGGCTGCATGTTTGTGTTTGTGTGATGAAATGCTTTGGTTTCTTGGGATATAGTATCACAGACTTCACTGCATTTTCCAGCAATGCACGTAATCAATGCCTTCTCCTGGAATCACGGTAAGGCTCACCTGGATTACCTACTCTTTGTTTGGACTCAGTAATCTGATGTTTACATTTAAAAGCCTTCTGGAGAGCACTTCTCATCTGGCTGAATAGAGGGGAGCAGTTTTTGATAGAGAATTGGGCTGTTGAAGTGATTGTAATTCTTCCAAAAATCTTGGCACCCAGAATCAATGTATAAATGCGTACTTTTAGCTGGATTACTTTGGCTCACTCTATTCATGATGGTGGGCTTGGGTTGAGTTCTCAGGCCTGTACACAAGCATTCACCTGCCTCGGTGCTTTCTATTAAACTGGAGTTTATGTCTACAGAGTCTCCGTTTAACTCCTCTAATATTTAATATAGCTGGAGAAGTTAGAAACAATAAACTTTACATGTGATAGTGAGATGGGAGTATAAAATTCTAGTCTTCCAACTGTATTTTTTTTTAAATATGTCTTTATTGACTTCAGAGAGAGGAAGGGAGAGGGTGAGAAAGAAATAGAAACATCAATGATGAGAATCATTGATCGGCTGCCTCCTGCACGCCCCCTGCTGGGGATCGAGCCCAAGACCCAAGCATGAGCCCTGACTGGGAGTCAAACTTAGATCTCCTGGATCATAGGGTGATGCTCAACCACTGAGCCACACCGGCCGGGCTCCTGGCAGTGTTTTTAAAAGCAGTCCTACCTGACGTTAACAATGCCAGGTGGTTAAGTGAAAAGGCTGATGGACTCAGAGATCGTTTGAGTTCAGTTAGCATTTCTCTGCTTCTTCGAGACTCCTGCTGTCTGTAACCAGACATAATTAAAAGATTAAAGAGACATTTGGAAATGTGAAGCTGGTCACTTTTTAATCAGGGAGATTGATTTTACAATCCCAATGTGAAGGTGGAATTTTAAATAATTTATAGGGTAGAAATCAGTGGCTTGTCACAACTTGGCGAAAAGAATAAAGGCTAGGGGAAAGGAGGGACTTTTTTTTTCTCTAAGTGCCTCATGGAGAGGAGCATGAAAGGGAGCAAGCCGTGACTTGGTTGTTATGGATGAGACGGTTCCCAGCCTCTGTATCTCTGCTGGAAGAATGGAGATTAGTTCAGCTCCCGCCCACCCTCCTTCCTTTTCTCCCGCTGGCTGGAGGTCTGGACATATTCTCTTCACTACTCAGCAACATTTCTCTTTTATCCTACAGATACCAGTCAGGTTCCAATCAGGTTAAAACCAGAGCCTCCTGACCAGGGATCATGACTGCAGCACGGTGATGCTTCCATTAGCCAAGGGGGTGCATTCCAGGGACACATTATCAGAACCTCCATAATCAGAGTCAGAATACAGGAGGACTAATGGAGGGTTCCATGTGCTACATCAGGGCACTTCTGGTACTAAATCAAAGAGTCTCCCAATACTAATGCAGGTTCTAGTAGATACGTGCAAAAAGATATGAAATGGGAGTCTAGAAGCCTTGGTGCTAAGGGGAAGAGTTGATTGATTGATTGATTGGTTGATTGATTGATTGGTTGGTTGGTTGGTTGTCAAAAACCAGAAGAAAGCCTGCTGGGAGAGGATTGCCAGCAGAAGCTATTCTTTTAAGAATATGGTTGGTTCGGGTTCAGGAAAGATTGAAAAAAATATCATCTACTTCCAGGTCGACTAAGTTGTTGGGTCCCTAAATCAGAAGGGAGTGTCAGGTAACAAAGGCTCACAGTGTTGGGTCCCTTCTGAGCATTTACCTATTATAATGCCTCTTCCCTTTTCCAAATGAGTCTTTAAAACTAAATCAGACTTACCTCCAGACAAAGCAACAGGCTTAGTGAAATTTCCGGTTTCAGTTTGCCCTCACCTACATCTCTCTAGGGCTTCTAAAGTTGGGAGTCGGTCTGCCAAAGTGGAGGGTGGAAGGAGAAACCCTCTTATTCCACAAATACCCTGTGAGGTCATCTTTTCCTGTGGATGAGTGGTCATTAAAGTGCATCTATCAGTAAAGGGAAGTAAGTGATGGCAGGCCTTTCTCTACCAGCTCTTAGTCGCCAGCCTTGCTCTTAGGGAAGGACGGGCTGGGATGGAAAAGAAAGTGAACAGGTGAGGGCGAAAGAGGGTGAGCTGTGCAGCAGCAGAGGAGGTAGGAGGGAATTACTCCCATCAGAAGGAAAAGAAATACAGAGGGCCAGGGAGAAGATGGACTCACGTAGCATCTCTCTGAACAACTAGAACCTGGGAACTAAAGCATTCTTGCCACTCATCAAGATACATTAATTGAGTGGTTTATTTATAGGAGACTTTCTCCCCTAGAACTTACTGATTAGAGGTGTCACTGTAACAATGGGCCAGAGCCTCTTAAAATGAATTGGCTAAGATGCCTCACCTTCTTCTGGCTCCTGAGATGGTGATGAAGACCAAATGTAGAGACCAAAAGCGGGTTCTCCAAGTAGCAGACTTCGTGGGACCGACTAACAATGAATTTCTGAAGAGGGACAACATTCAAGGGCTACTTTTTGCATTCGTGCTTTGTATCTGTTCCTGTGCAAGGTATAACTGGGACTTGCTACATGACGCTTCCTTTATTTCTACAACCCTGGCCACTTGCCTATAACCCTAAAGCAGAGCTTTTCAACTACAGCACAATTGACATTTGGGGCTAGATCATTTTTGGGGGGAAGAAGCTTTCCTGTGCACTGTGGAATGTTTAGCAGCAACCACTCAGTGCCAGTAGCAAATGCCCTCCCCCAAGTTGTGACAACCAAAAATGTCTCCAGATATTGCCAATAACCCCTGGGAGAGTGGGGCAAAATTGACCACAATTGAGAATCACTGTTCCAAAGAAACCAATAATTTACATGGAATTAGTAGGCTAATTACAAATCAGGTTGAATCTGCACTTATTTATTAAGCTTTCCTATAATAAGACCACCTTAGGCCTGTGCCTGTGGCCTTGAGCCACACTGGAATCACTCCTTTATAATCGTTACCTACTCTGTTTGCACCAGTGTTGCAATGTGGCCCTTAATAAAACTCTCAGCACACAAAGGTTTATGTTCCACCTTTATTTCAACTCTCTTCCTTTTTCCCCTTTTTATTGTGTCCACCACCCAGCCTCTTGGCCACCCACTGACTTAAATATGATACCTCTTTCATGAATGTTTTCTGGAAGGCAAAGCTTAATGTAAAGAAATAATTGCCTAGTGGCAGAGTTTTGGGCAGCAGGGCTCAGGTAGTCTGGGAGAGAGTTCTGGAAGGGAGCCTCTACACTGTCCTTAAATCATACCAGGCAGAGGCCACCAAATCCCTCTATTTGTATGCTTGGCTCTCAGAGCAGACCATGTTGTTAGTGTCCACTAACCACTGGCAATAGTGGAGCTTTGGGTAGCTTTGCTGGGAAATAGGTCTGGTTCTGAAAAGAAGGATCTTGGCTCAAAGGAAATGGAAGCGTTTTGCCCCAGGAAAGGAATAAATGTAACCAACAGTTTTTACAGAGCTCTTTGCCCGAGTAATTTTGGTCAGGTTAAGTGTGTCAGCAAATTGAACCAAGTGTTACCATCAGAGATTATGAAATGCAGAGTTTAACTTCAGTAAGGTTACCAGTAAATGTGGGAGTTCTGGGTTCATCATGGGTAATTTGGGTGAGTGAGAGCCAAAGAAAAATTAGTAAGATAAACCAACAACAACCTGTAGTCTAACCATACAGAACCATTCACTTGGATACTTTTATGAGAACAAGCACTGGCATCATGTTGCAAAGCTTTGTTTGATCATCAGGTACATGTTAGAGGGGACCCCTGTTCAAAGGGTCTTCTAGTACCTAGAGGAGGTAGTAAAAGTACCTGTTAGTAACTAGAGGAGGGGATGGTCACTTGAGCCCATCAATACCTAGGCCTGTCTGAAGATCGAGCCCTATATAACACCAGTCCCTCCAATAGCAAAAGTCGGTCCATTCCATACCATTCTGCTTGTTAAAAAGAGTGAAAAAAAATTATTTTGTTGGTTAAAAATTCTCATGCTATATATTCTGAAAAGCTCCTTCAATTGTCTAGAAATATGTGTTTATTCAAAATAATGAACCCTGGCCAGTGTGGCTCAGTTGGTTGAGAGTTGTCTCAGGCACCGAAAGGTCGCTAGTTTGATTTCAGTCAGGGCACATACCCAGGTTTCAGGTTCAATCCCTGGTCTGAGTGTATACAGGAGGCAACTGATCAATGTTTCATGTTTCTCTCTCTCTCTCCCCCTTCTTCTCTCTCTAAAAAAATCAATTAAAAAAAGCATTAAAAAATAATGAAACAAATAGAATAAACCATGGGCAACGCTTTCCATGCTTTCAGCTTTCTTGAGCTGGGATGCTGCTCTTGCTAAGTACCCAATTTCCCTGAAATGTGGAGAGGAGAGGAGGCACTGTGACAAGCAAACTGTGATCAGTGACTGTCAGGCCTCTCCCTTTCAAATTAGCTCCTATCTGTCTTCAGAGACATGCTGTCTTTCCTGTCTGTACATATGTGTTGACTCTGTTTCCTGAACCATTTTGAGACGTCTGGTGAAAACTGGATCTAGCATATAAATGCCTGCTATTTCCAAGCTCTGTAATGACTGCTTCCCTCCCCACAAAAATGATCTGCTTAGTGTTTTTAAGATTTAGGGCTATTTTTTAGTTGACTTTCAAATATTGGGGAACTAACTCCTAGGTGATCTCATTCCATTTCATGGCTTAAATACTATCTGCTTGCTGACATCTCCCAAATTGCCATTGTCTCCCAGTCCAGACTTCTACCTGAACAGCTTCTTACTCAATATCACCACTTGAATGTCCCACAGGCATCTCAAACCAAACATGTTCAGAACTTAATTCCTGATTCCTATCTGGCAAAGCTGTTCTTCCAGAAGTTTTTCCCATTTCAGCAAATGTCAACTCTGCTCTTCCCTTCAAGTGGGCCAAACCCCTTGGTGTCATCTCATCTCCCATTATATCCAAGTCATCGGCAAAACTGTTGACTCCACCTTCAAAGAACACCTACCTATAGTCTAGTCATTTCTTACTGCTTCTGGCCTAAGGCCTCCCTCCTCCACCCACACCTCCCCCGTCTCTTGTCTGGTTAAAGGTAACAGCTTCCTAACTCACCTTCCCACTTCCTCACTTGTGCCTTTTTAGTCTGTTTTCTCAGCACAGCAGCTAGAGTGGTCCTTTTAAAATTGCTGTTCTGCTTAAAATCACCCAAAGTCTTCCCACCTTAGAATCAAACTAATATCCTATGGACAACAAAGCCACATGTGATCCTTCCAATTGCATTTCCTGCCCCAGTTCCTCTTACTCACAGTGTTCCAGGCCCATTGTCCTGTTTTCCCTTGAGTCCACCATGAATTCTTCTGCATCTGGGTCTTTGCACTTGCTGTGACCTGCCTAGACTGCTGTTTCCCCAGAGAGCATCCTGGCTTCCTCTCTCACTAACACTGAGTTTCTGCTCAAATATCAGCTTTCCAGTGAGGGAGCCTTTACCCAACTGTCCACAGCAGCACCTGGACCTTTCCTCCCACACACACCTCTCTACCTGGCCAACCCTATGTTATTTTTCTCTGTGGCATTCATCACTTTTACTTTCTAAAAAAAAAAATATATATATATATATATTTTGTATTGACTTCAGAGAGAGAATAGAAGAGGGAGAGAGTGATAGAAACATCAATGATGAGAATCATTGATTGGCTGCCTCCTGCATGCCCCCTACTGGGGATCGAGCCCTCAACCTGGGCATGTGCCCTGATCAGAAATTGAGCTGTGACCTCCTGATTCATAGGTCAATGCTCAATCGCTGAGCTATGCCAGCTGGGCCATCACTTTTACTTTTGTACTTACTTGTTTCCTTTGTCTTTCACTATAGGGATGTAAGTTTATGAGGGTAGGACTTCCCTTGTGTTTTTTTGTGGGTTTTTTATGGCTTTTTTTTGGTGTTGTTTTTTTTTAAACATACCTTTATTGATTTTAAAGAGAGGAAAGGAGGGGGAGAGAGAGAGATAGAAACATCAATGATGAGAGAGTCATTGATCTGCTGCCTAGCTCGCAACCCGGGCATGTGCCCTGACTGGGAATTGAACCCCGATCTCCTGGATCCTAAGTCAGTGCTCAACCGCCGAGCCACGCCCGACTGGGCTGGACTTCCCTTTGTTGACTGCTGTACTCCTAGGACGTGTATCAGTGACTGCTATATACTAGTTGCTGAGTACATTTGTGGAGTGACTGGCACCTCTAAACACCATTTATATGTTACTTTTGAAAGAAACTTTCCATGATCCTCTAAGCCTGGGTTAAATGTCCTTTCCACAGCTATCTGTGCTTTTCCTGCTACAGAGATTCTCATACTATGATGCAAATGGATAATTTATATAAGTTCCATAAGAGCTGGAGTAGTTCATCTTTTTCATTTATGAATCCCCAATAGTTACAAGGTGGCCGTTGGCACCCAAATATTTGTTAAATTGAATATGTATATATATTGACAAAGGGTTATAATTTATTGAGTTTAACTTCATATAATATAGAATTCACTATTTTCAAGTATACACTTTCGCGGTATTTTGTACATCCACAATATTGTCCAATCATTACCTCTTTCCAGTTTCCAAACATTTTCATCCACCCAAAAGGAAACCCCATACCCATTTAGCAGTCACTCCACATTTTCCACCTCACCCCAACCCCTGGCAACCATTAATCTGCTTTCTGTCTCTATGAATATTTCCTATTAGTGGGATCATACAGTATGGAATCTTTTTGTCAATGAGGTTTTAATGCATGTGATTTAGAAAGTCTTTATTATAGCAAGACTGTTTTTAATCCTATTGGCATGTGTAGCAATAGGTTTAACCTGTATCTTTCTTTTAGGTGCATAGCACTTGAAAATGCCACATAAATTAATGTGAAGAACTTTCTTCCAAGTTATCACTGGTATTTTATGAAAGTCCTTTTCTTGTGTGATGGTCAAGCCTTCAAGCCTTCATCTTTCCCTCAGGCCCCAACCAAGAGCCTTGCATTCCAGTTCCCCACCCCTCACAGTTCACCATCTCCTCTCCCACCGCTTTCTTGATGCTTGCTGGAATAAAAAGTATTGGTGATAAAAGACTAAAGCTGAAAGGGACTGATGAAAGTTCATAAAATCATGAAAGGTAGGGGGGGAAAAATCTGTGTAAGAACTTGTTCCCCAAGTTTCAGGATCTTTTTGAATCTTAAAAGAGCTAGTTTAAGGGGAAAATAAAAAGTTCTATTTTATGTAGTATATTGGGTACATACAGAACTTGTTACCCTGGTGAAAAGATAAATAGCTTTAGGGGTTAGACAAATATACAGACAATAAATCAATAACAGGCTGTTGAGAGGAAGCTGGGGAGAAGAGTTGATATCCCTGGGCAATTACACCCTCTCACACAAATGCTCCTCAACGGGAGCAGGCACTGGGCTGACTGGCCAAGGGTGGGCCCCATGGTGACATGTTAACTGCAGCCTCCTCAATTGATCTACTAGACTGTCTCTTCCTCAGCAGTCTTCCTGGAATTGCAGTCAGCTGAAGGTTTTCAGAGGCTACTTTTATAAGCTATAAATGAACTTGCCCCTGGGTCAGGGATTAACATATTCCCTGACTTTTGGCTATGTCAGAATTTGGAGGTGAGAGGACACAGGGAGAAAGAAAAGAGTGGAAACCAATAAATTATTCCCCTTGTGACCAACAATGGATTCTGCTTTTTATCTTAGAGGAGGAAAAAGTTAAATTTTGGAGTTACTTTAGATTTTTATTAGCCTAGTTAATTAATATTGAACATTTGAGAATTAGCTTCCTGGTTTCAAAACTTATTTGATTAAATACCTATTGCAAAAATAGCACCTCCATTTGATGCTTTGACTTTAGTTTACTTTTAGACTTTACTTTTAGATTTTGTAGTAATTTATAATTTGTGAGGGAGGGGCAGTATTAGCTTGAGCCTGTTGTACATTATTCAGTCTACTGTAAGATCCCAATGCAACTGTTTAAAGTGATTTGGTCCCAAAATATTGCATTCTTTACTAATGTTAATAGGTATGGTTTAAACCGGGACAGGACAGAGTTCCTCTGAAACAAATAAGTGAGCAATAAGCAAATATTGTTTACTGTTGCCTGTGAAAGTAGCTGCCTAGATGGACGGGCTGAAGAGAGCTAAAGCCTATTCGGGGAGATTTCTTTTCAAAAGCTTAGGCCTCCGAAATAGGAAATTTGAAAAACTCATCAGAGTTTCGACTCCTAAAATTAAGCGTGTGCTTTAAAAAAAAAAAAAAAAATCTGGTGAAATTTAAGGTAAAATTGAAAATAACATCAAAGTTTCAGGCACGGTGAAGAGATTATTAATCTAGGAACAAAGGGCATTTCGCCAGTTAAAATAATAATTTTAAACAAGGTCTACAACTTTCCCGGCAATGGCTGCAGCCCAGTTAGGTCTTTCCAGCTGGAGTTGTAGTTCTTTCTTCCAGATTATGCGGTTTGGCAAAATACAGAATGAGTAAACTTTCTTAGATGGGGGAAATATAATCAAAAGAAAATAAGGTCCTAGAGTAGCCTGCCTTAGCCAGTATTTATGAATGGAGAGGTGCATTTGCTGGTTGGAGAGGACACGTGAAGCTCTAGGGGTGGGAATTCATTTGAGAAGAGAACGATTCCGAAGACAAACGCTCTTGATCCGGGTGGTTCCCAGCAGGAAACACCTAATCAACTCCAGGTATTTATTTAGGATCTGCTTCACATCTAGCCTGTGCTCGGATGCTTGGTGTGCGGGACCGTAGCTCACTGGGGGTCCCTGCATCCCTCATCTTCATCGCCAGCAGCGGCAGCAAGGGCCCCACGCAATGACATATGCGTCAGGCACTTTGAATTTGTTATTTTGTTGAACGTGGGCAAATCCCCTGCAAATGAGATATTATTTTGCCCGTTTTACAAGTAGGAAAACTCACGTTCAAAGAGCTTAAGAAACTTGCCCCAAGTCTTTTATCAGTGGCAGAGTGAAAAGAGAAAAGCCCAGGCGTGACCGTGCAGCCCTATCAATGTGTCAAGCTGAATGTCTGTGCATAAGAATATAAGCACATTTGTTTACATGAAACATGGATTGGTGAACTCCAGGACAATTAAAGGGATTTCTGGGCCATTTGTTTGGCCAGTCTTCCCTAACTAGAATAAAGACCAAGGTGACAGATCATCAGCACTTTCCATTTTCATCACATTGTTCAATGAACAGAAATTCAAATCAGGTGGTCAGAATCCCAGACAGTCCTCGTGGCTCAAACAGTCAGTACGACTCTTCTTAAAATTAAAACAAAAGTTCTACATTTTCAATATCTATAAATCTTTTTAGAATTCATTGAGTTTTTTAAAAAATCTATGTGAAACCTTGTTAGTTTTAGTTCTGTATTATTTTGAGTGCATTTTAGTCCAAAGCAAAGCTGGAATTTCTTATTTCCACAGAACTACTGAGAAGCTTTCTCCACTATGTCCACAGAACCATATCATCAGTATTGTGAGAGTTATTTTGAGCCATTTTGGACGTCACCTTTGGAGCTTTAAAATCATTATTGTTTTCTTGGCAACATTATGTTCTTTTATCTCCAAATACTTCAATGTGCATTTCCTAAGAATGAAGACATTGATAACCACAATACGATTATCAGAAAAATGAAATTTAACATCATAAAATACTATTTTCAAATACCCAGTCCATGCTCAAGTTTCACCAGTTGACTCTCTAATGCTCTCTAATAGGCATTTCTTTTTTTCCATTCCAAGACCCAGTTCTGGATCATGCATTGAATGTGCTTATATCTTTTAGTCCCCTTTAATCTGGAAAAGTTCTTCGTCGCTACGTGATTTTTATTCGCTTCTACATATTTGAAGAGTGCAGGCCAGCAATCTTGTAGAATTTGCTTTGGGGTTTTCTGATGAGTCCTTAGGACTACACCCACCTTATACATCTTTGGCAAGAGCATCACTCCTGACTAAGGTGATGTCTGACACGCTTCTGAGAGAGAACTGTCATTTTTTTCCCCTTTGTAATTTGATCTTTGCGGTATTCTCATCGTGATGGGAAATGAGTTATGTGTTGTTTAATTTGCTCTTCTATTGAGCGGTATAGCTTTGTTGAGGATGCATGGATACATCCGGATTTACATTGTCAAATATTTTCTCTTGATTCTATTTCAGTCAGGCTTTCACCACTGTATTCGGTGTTTTGGGGGTCACCCATGAGCTATATCTTCACAATTCAATAACTACTTACTAGTGTTTATTATACTTGAACTATCGGCCTGGCAGAATAGTTAGACACCCCTCCTTCTTAAACGTTCTTTCACTCGGTTTCTGAGACTGCTTTCTCTCTTGGTTCTTCTACTGTAACATAAAATTATTTTTAATGTGCACATATATTAATGGCAAGGAACAAACATTTTGCTCTTCCAAAGGTACTTCCTAACAAACAAAATACATCTAAAGTCATTTGGTTTTTATCTTGGGTAAATTTATTTGAGGGACCTGAAATTTTTAGAGGTATAAAATTCATATACCATTAAATTAGCCCTTTTAAAGTATATAATTCAGTGATTTTTAGTGTATTCACAAAGCTGTGCAACCCTCACATCTTCACTATCCCAAAAAGAAACCCTAACCCACTAACAATCACTCTCCATTCCTTCTCTGGGCCTCAACCTTTGACAACCAATAATGTGTTTTCTGCCTCTATAGGTTTGCCCATTCAGAACATTTTATATAAATGGAATCCTACAATAAATATGTGGCCTTCTGTGTCTGGCCCTTTTCATATATTACATTGTTTTCAAGGTTCATCTGTGGTGTAGATATATCAGTAATTTATTCCTTTTTATGGCTGCCACAAACTGGGCAGCTGCCAGTTTATTTACACATCTTAAACAATAGAAATTTGTTTGTTTTGCACAGTTCTGGAGTCTAGAAGCTTGTCTTCATTTTCTCCTTTTATCCTTTCTGGTAACTCTGCTCATCTAGGCCCTAGCTAGCATCATTTTGATCATGTAGAAAATCAGACAAAAAGCCTAATTCTTACTAATGTGCAAGCAGGTTAAAATGTTACTTGTCTATCCAATAATGAGTTCCTTACAGGTAGTACCACTGTACTATAAACCATTTGTACTTGACTCCCAACAGGAGGAAGCCCAATCCTGCTCATAAAAAAAGAGGCCAGCCTTGATTTGCCTTTCAGCATTTTCCTGGCAGAGGGCTTCACGTGGGTTCCTCTGCTACCAGTTGTCCCAGTGCTCCCTGCACACTAAGCCTCATGCCACAGGGCCCGGTATGGCCCTTAGGACCTGTTTTTTCTGGGCCCCCATCCATGTAGGTGGGTTCTGGTAGGAACCAGAAGTTACTACTTCAACGGGTATTGCATTTTGATGCAGAGGTGAAAATCATAATTAACTCTAAAACTGATGTATTTGTTATAAAATTCAGACATTTGCAACAGGCCAGGGAGGGCAAAGCTTTGGAGAGGAACGCTTGTCTGTGAACTCTCTAATCATCTCACGTAGGCAACTAACTGCCTTCCTAGCAAGTCAGTCCCTCTGAATGAAAAGTCCTGAACTTGGGTAGTTGTAGAAAACATTTAACAGGTAACTTTCAGTCCACGTAACGAGAAGCTTCCAGGTGATCTAGAATTGCTTGTGAACTCGAGATTCTTACAAAGAAAAGACAAGTGTTCGTGCTTCCTGAGAGTCAACTTCAACTAATTAATATAATTGCTAACTTCAACTAGGGGAGCCAGCAGGGAGGTAAAAAGTGTCGCCTTAGGGAGACATTTGTCAAATGGATAATTCAAGAAAGTCATTCCTTTTGAGCTTGGAGTCATTAACTCTTCTAGTAACCAACTGTGAGAGTTATGTTTGAGCTTGTCTTGAAAATTACTTAAAAAGGGAAGAGACAAGGGGCTGCTGACTTGGCTGCCAGTTTATTTACACGTCTTAAACAGGAAGCTGCATGTACTTGTTTTAAGATCCGTTTGGAATACTACTGGGGCTCTCCAGTAATCTTATGGAAGAGCCCTTCTATGTAGAAACAGCCCTGCTGCACTGTGGGTCCTGCCGAAATGTTGTTACAGGCCCTAAAGTAACTCATTTCTTTTTTTTAAATTCAGGAATAGTAACATTCAAATACTCGTTCTTATCAACTCAAGCATCTGGACAGATGAACTCAAAGGAAACTCTTTTAGGGCAAGCTCTTTATCTAGTACCTTGTGCAAAATGTGGCCGCTCATCAAAGCTCTATCAGTCCTCTCGGTTCTTGCTCACGTTGATGAATATGAGGAAGGGAGAGGGAATTCCAACTATCATAGCACTGGGGGCTACATCAGTTTGCTAGGGCTGCAGTGACAAAGTACTACAGACTGGGAAGTTTAAACGACAGAGATGTATTGTCTCGCAGTTCTGGAGGCTGGGAGGTCCAAAATCAAGGTGTCAGCAGGGTGGGTTCCTTCTAAGGTCTGTGAGGGAGAATCTGTTCCAGAACTCTCTCCTTCGCTTAAAGATGGCCATCTTCTCATTTTGTTTTCCCTCTATGAGTGTCTCTGTGTCCAAATTTCCTCTTTATAAGGACACCAATTATATTGGATTAGGACCTTATTTTAACTTGATTACCTTTGTAAAGGCCCCGTCTCCAAATAAAGGTCACAAGCTAAGTTATTGGGTATGAGGACTTCAACATATAAATTTTGAGGGCACAAGATTCAACCCACAATGAGGTAGAGGTGGGGCATTTAGTGAAAACCCACTTAAGAACCACCCACTGCTGTAAAGGAATAATCCCTGGTGGCCTCACGATTACACTGGGTACAATAGCAACTGCTTTCAGTGTCTAAAAACAAACCTCCTACAAGCAGTCAGATGAAGTTCCTTGTGTTCTATTAGCTAATAATGCGCTAAAGTGTCCAGTACCTTTTGGAAAGATTTTTCACCAAAAGGTGTAAAGAATGAGCCCTGGCCGGGCGGCTCAGTTGGTTGGAGTGTCCTCCCCTACACCAAAAGATTGCAAGGGTTTGATTTCTGGTCAGGACACATACCTAGGTTGTGGGTTTGATTCCTGGTTGGGGTTCACTAGGGAGGCAACTGATCAATGTTTGTCTCTCACATTGATGTTTCGCTCCCTCTCTCACTCTCTCTCCCCCTTTCTCTCTCTCTGAAAATCAATTTAAAAACATATCCTCAGGTGAAGATTAAAAAAAAAAGTGAAAAGACTCCATATTTGAAGGACCATCATTTTAATTAGCAGAGAGGAGTTAACTTATATATGAATACCTCATTCAGTAATTTTTCGTTCTGAATACCTGAGGTTTCTGTACTTAAAATTGTCCCGTGGCCTATTTCATTCTTATCCAGAGGATGCCTAGAACAGTGTATCTTCAGCATTGAGTAACTGAAGGCAATTTTAATGTGACACTTTGTTAAGATGATACACAATGGGGACTACTCATCTGCCTCTTAGAATTTGGATTACTTGGGGCACATCATTTAACCTCTTTGTGTTTCTGTTTCCTTAAAAGAGTTGGAAAATCAGATGAGATAATGTGGCTTAGCTCTTAGTTTGGGGCTGGCATGTAGTAGATGCTCAATAAATGGTAGTTGCTCCTACTTTATTATCGTATTTTGTATCATTGTACACCAAGATTGTGGATCAGGGGCCAAGTATGCAGAGTCTACAGACTCTGAGAGCAGGCAGGAAGGGCCACTTGTCGTGAAGAAGAGCTTTCTGAGTCCGAAGGAGAGCTTTCTGAGTCCGAGGAAGGCTTTAAAAGCAAGGTGATGCTGAGGAGAGGGAAATCATAAAAGGGTGTGATATGACCCATACTCCCAACATCCCACACATCTCTGTAAACTGCAGAAATCACAGTATTATTGATATGATTGGATTTCCTGGGGAAGCTGGCATGAAATGGAGCTTGGCACAAATCTGGGCTAGAGTTCAGGGCGGAGACAAAAAGCCAGAAGGAAGCAGAGACAGAGGAAATTATGAGTAATTAAGGTCTGGAACTCACAGAATATTAAGTCCTTTAATTACCTACAAACGAGTGACTGAATGAACAAGTGAAGCCCATGTTGTTTAAGATGTGATTTATCTATTGATATAAAATCAGAAAACTCTCTTCAGTCGATCTTGTTGCTTTCAACATTGGTCAGTATAATTTATCCCTTACTTAACTACTAATTTTCCTTCCTAAAGCCCATACTCTTGGTCTTGCTTTGTTCTGTTGGTTGTTTGATCATTGGTTTTTTCATTCGTATAATTAATATCTCTCTGTAACTTTCTCCCACACCATGTATACAACTGTACCTACCGCTTTCTCTATATTTCTGGCTACTTCTCATCACTTGTAGTCCAGCTGGGGAGACATTGATTTATTGGAGCAGTCTGCCCTGATCATCAGGCAATTCAAAAGCATCCAGAATCTTCCTCTAAACCATTTTTTTAAATCCTCACCAGAGGATATGGTTTTTTTGTTTTGTTTTGTTTTTGTTAATCATTACCCAAGGATATTTTTTCCATTGATTTTTAGAGAGGGAGGGAGGAGGGAGGGAGGGAGGGAGGGAGGGAGGGAGGGAGGGAGGGAGGGAGGGAGGGAGGGAGGGAGGGAGAAGAGAGAGAGAAACAGAAACATAGTTTGGTTGCCTCCTGCATGCTCCCCCACCAGGGTCAGGGATTGAACCTGCAACCTAAGCATGTGCCCTGACCAGGAACTGAACCCAAAACCTTTCAGTATATGGGATGGCACTCCAATCAACTGAGCCACCAGGCCAGGGCCCTCTCAGCCATTTTTCCTGCCTCATTTTCCATCGTTCCTTACAACAAACCCTTTAATCAGGGCAGATAAATGACTTACTCTCTTCCCCAGTCCCTACCCAATGTTCACACACAAAACTGGAGTTTCCAAGTTCAGCTCAACAAGCACCTTCCTGCCCTCCCAAGAAGAAGCAATCCCACTGGTTCTCCGACACTATTTTCTTCAGATGCCATCACACCCCTCACCTGACAGTATTTTTAGTTGTTTTCTTAACTATTTGCATGGTGAAACTGCAGCTCTCCTCTCCCCAGAGCTCTGCTCACTGCCTGCCATAGACGGAATCTCAATATAGGTTTTAATGAAGTTGGGTAAATGATTGAATGGAAGTGTATCATAATAGGGAAACTCCAAAACATGAAATAATCCAAAAATAATCTATATGTGACTTTGGAATGTATTTTATACACACATTCAGAGAACATCAAACACAAAACTTCAAACACAGCAATGAAGCCAGCCTGTGCAGATCCCAGTTGGGTGGGGTGGCCTGGAAAAAGGGTGGGAACCCTAACAGGAAGGGAGGAAGCTCTCACCAGCCAACTCTCCTTCGCCAGTCTCAGTGGCTTATCTTGAAATCAGAGAGACTCCAAATGGCTTCGAGCTCAAGGGCTGGATAATTAATAAATGATTGTAATGCCTTGGGGAAATCAGAGTGCTATGTAAATGCTAAATTTGAATAATACAAAAATAATCATCTTTTATTATCTTCTTTAAAGATGTAAATAGCATACTCTTTTTAATCTAAAGTAGATTCAAGAAACGACAGTTAAGTTTAACAGGAAGGTGGATTCAATGGTGGGACAAACCCATTCAGTGTTCTAAACACAATTATAGTGCTGACCATCAGCCCTGAAAACAAATTACAGAATCTAATGACAGGGAACAGTAATTAGAATGTTTTTAGAAAATTACTTGGAAACAAAATTGTCAACAAAGCCCACTCCAATATAGCTGTAAACAGCTTAAATAACGGAATAATGCAGTGGCCTATGCCCTAAGTGACAAGGAGAAGATGTAAAACACTTTCAGGGCCCCAACTCACTGTCTTCCAAGTGATTCTGTACATTGTTTTTAGCCTCAGAGTCTCGGGGTCGCTCTAAATGTGGTGGAGAGCCAAGCGCCCTTGAACGTTTTGCTGTTTAGTGAGTCTTATCCGAGGTGACCGGTATATTCTGGATAAGTCTCCCTTTCCCCTCTCCTTTGCATTTTTTGTTATCTTTGGCATTCATATTTGGAAAACATGTGCCTCACTTGGAACAAATCCACTAAAGCAAACAAACCTTAAAACTTTCCAAACAGCCTGACCGTTGCGATCTGCAGGCAGCCCAGGCCCTGCGGAGCGCATCTCCCGGGCTGCCGGGCTCGCAGAGGCCTGGCGGAGGGTGTCCTGTTGACTGTCCTAGAAACTGGCGCTTACGGAGCGCGGCTGCCGTCCCCGGGACTGGTGCAGCCCAAGTCTGCGATAAGCCAGTGGGGGGACAGAGTGTGGAGGGGGAAAAGGCCTGGGCGGAGGGGGGAAGGATGGGACACCCATTGCAAGCCCGGAGACTGAAAATGTTCTCTTAGTGCCTTATTAGTAACAGAGTAAAATGAGGGAAATTTGAAGAGAGGTTGCTTCAACATATTGCCACTTTTATTTTCAGGGAAGTTCAAGTATCACTCCTCATTTGTTGCCTGTAATGGAGGAGTGAGCAATTCCTTGCAGGAGTGTGTGTGTGTGTGTGTGTGTGTGTTAGGGTAAAACAAACACCAAAAAATATACTTTAAAAAGAAACCAGAGTAAGTATAATTCTCTCCAAAAATGTATATTCCATATGCTCCTTTGACTAGACAGCACCTCACGTAAGGTAAGTATCTTGCTATTAAGGGCTCCGTTGTAATTGTTAGAGCCACCTGCCACATAAAAGGCTGGGATCTAGTTATGCTTGGCACCCAAAATTCAATCATTTTCAAAATGTTTTGGTCCACTTTGGGGTGGTTTTCTCTACCTCTGGGCTTTACTGTCAGGCTGGCAGATGTCACTTTTTTTTTAAAATATATCTTTCTTGATTTCAGAGAGAGGAAGGGAGAGGGAGAGAGAGAGAAACATCAATGATGAGAGAGTCATGGATCGGCTGCCTCCTGCACGCCCCCGACTGGGGATCGAGTCCGCAACCAGGGCATGTGCCCTGACCGGGAACTGAACAGTGATCTCCTGGATCCTAGGTCGATGCTCAACCGCTGAGCCATGCCCAGCCGGACAGATGTCACTTTTTGCAAGCCCATCACTTTTTAATTTCCTGCCTCTCATGTGCTACTGCCGAAAAATTCTCACTTGTTAGAGTTGTGGCCAGAATGGGCCTAACTGGCTTTTAGTAGGAGCTATAGTAGAGTGCCTGCGCTGTGACATTCATTTTGCTGGCTAGACGCCTTTTCTGTTTTACCTTTACCTGTTTCTTGACCACATTCCAGGGATTTGAGCTAACTATGTAAATGGGATACTACTGAAATTAACTAAAGGTAAATGTATAGCACAGAATTTAGGCATCTGATAGAGGGTTACATGAGATGCGCAGATTACACATAAGTTATCTCAGTTCTTTGGCTTTTAATTTCATATCTTTCAAATGATACACTATGTTAAAATCATATTTATTTTTAATTTAATTTGTAAAATTTTCACCGACAGAATGAATATAATTCTATTATAGAAAACTTTTTATACAGAGAAAAAAGAATGACCATCCCCTAACAGAGCCACACTCTACACTTTGGGACAGTTCTTTTGATATTTTTCCTGTATGTACTTTTGCCAACATAGTTACACTGCCAGCTTCTATACAAGTTTATATCCTGTTTGTAAAATGTAGTCTCTCATAACTATTTTCCTCTTTGCTATATATCTGTATGGCTATCCTTTTAATGACTATAGAATATTCCACTGAGCAGCTATTAATCATTTACTTAACTATTTTCTTATTATTGGAACTTTAGATTATTTTCAGATTTTTCCTATTACAATAAGCCTGCAATGAACATCTTCTTGGACATAGCTTTTGTTTGCTTGATTGATTGTCTTTGGATTATTTCCTTAGGAGTCCCAGAAGTGGAATTGCATAGAAAAGATTGTGGCAATTTACAACCAAGACTTAGACAAGGAAAACTGTGGATGGGTATTGGCAGCCATAGACAGTAACTGAGACCAACTTCAAAACCAGTTGGCGTGACTCTTAGAGAGGAGAGGTACTGGGCTAGGGAAATGTCTCATAGCTCTGCAGCTGACTTCTCAAGAACAGGCACTACTGCACAGTGGCAACTAGGGCTTGGCAATGTTCTAAGGAAGGCCCTGTGAAGAGTGTACATGCGGCATTGTTGATATACGGCAGATATGCAGGGAAATCTGTATCACGGTAGAGTACACCTGTGGTCAGGTTCATTCTTGGAAGGGAGAAGGGAAAAGAACTAGTCTGAGAGAATCCTTAGAAAAGTGTTCATCCAGAAAGGACTTTTGTGTTAAGGCCAATGGACCATTGCCTTATATTTCTGTCTTTACTGAAGGTCATATGAATGCATTGGGGTGATCGTGGCAAGTAACAGAAGGCCCAAATTAAAACCTAAACAGGAAGGGGTTTATTATTTCACTTGGCAAAAATTCATAAATAATAATATTAGTAATACTTAATTTAAGTAATAACAGGAACCAAGTCCCAAGTATATTCTATACTCTTACGATGTATTAACTCATTTATTCTTTTATATAAACCTCATGATGTGTCTCCTACTTGAGATGAGGCAACTGAAGCATGAAGAGTTTAATAATTTGCTAAAAGTTGCGCAAATATTAGGTGTAACCTAATAGGTAGAAGATCCAGAATTTAAACCCAGATCCTACTCTTTTAGCCAGGCTATTATATTAGAGTAGGGTTATTCTAGTCGGGCTATTCTCAGGTAGTTAGTTGAGTGGTTCCATAACTTTAGAAAGAACGGAAAACACTTGTTCAACCACACCAACTGATTTAACAATGCACATCCTTCTGATTGGTTGATGCCTGTAGGGTACTGGTTTTAAACATTTGGTATATCACACCTGGACCTAGGTACTTTCACCACACCAGCGGTGCCTTCCTTCCTGGTGGGGAGCTCATTAATTTGAAGGATCACATGCAGGTTTGATGCTGTCCAGCAAAGAGGAGTTAGACATTTTCTCTCTCTCTCTCTTAGAACTTTTTATTACTTCTTAAAAAGTATAATGTACATACACAAATCTTAAATGTTCAACTTAATACACAGCTTGACAGATTTTATCATAACACCCAATTAATCACCACACAGATCAAGATCTGGAACTTGACCGATACCTCATGTCCCTTCCAAGATTCCCATAGTGTTCTGATGAAATCCTCCACTTTTCTTTATTTTCTTACACGTACTAATCAGAGTTACTCTTGCTTCCTTGTCTGATACCCCTGATATCTCAGTCACCCTTAGGTCTACGTACACTGGCTGTTTCTTCTTTTGGTTTCTGTCGTTTGGTCTCATTTATTCATAAACTGGTAAAATTTTTATTGAATGTCAGACATTGAGTATGAAAAGTTGTAAGGCTCTGGCTGATAATATTTTCATCCAAAGAGGATTTCATTCTCTTCTGGAAGGCAGATAGAATGTTTGCCGATCAATGTGATCTGTTGGAGGGTGGGGTTTGGGCTCTGCGAGGTTTGAGCATTTTATGGTTTGTTCTTATTCCCGAAGTAGCGTCCTCAGGGGTCTCAGCTGTGCCAAGGCCGTTCAACCTTCTTGGGCCCTCAACTTTAGCCTCTACCTGCTCATCCAATAGAAATGGCAAACCCCACATTTTGCTCACCCAGTGAGATGGCCCCAGCTGTCACTTTTTGCTCCACCTATACTCTCCACACCATTGATGGGTAGAGGTAGAGGCAAATGTGGGGCATCTTTAGTATTCTCTTATCTCTCCAGGATTTTGACCGTTCAAGTTCTGTCTGCCTTGGTTGTTCTTTTATGCCTTTCAATAGCTGGTTTAAATATTTTATTTACCCTTCATAAGGAGGGGAAAAGTCTATATCTATCCAGAATGCCCCCAGCAAAATTCCTTTTAGGTCCCAATGACAAGGATTGCTTAAAAGAGTCAATGACAAGGGGAAGGAGACCATCATACATAGTTTAGAACAACTTGGGCACATGGTGGGTTGGACATCTGAGCCAAATTGAGACTCTGCCAGAAAAAAATGGGGGGCTGGAATTCCAGACTATTTACTTATATAGTGATGGTTTTCCTTACGAGGACTATCACAGGCTTGGATTGTATGGGGTTCTCTACAACCTTAATCTTCTCCAGATGCAACCACCTTCTGATTTAGCATCTTCTTTTCTGCCTTGATTCCATTATTTTACAAGCTCCTCTGGACCCATTCTCTGACTCTCTTTTTATCCCCAATCTAAAATGTGTCTAAAATCTACAGAAGTGAGGCTCCATTATGAACCATTTGTTTTAAAATGCAATTTCCTTATGTGAAACCAAAATAACATTTTAAAATGTACTATAAAACATGGAAAAGATATACAGTTTTTTTCTCAATACCAATAACTGCAAAGGATATTTTTTAAATTCCCATTGGAAGTTTGTAATATAGAAATCTATGCAAATTATTTATAATTGGTTATATGTGTAATCTTGTGGGGGTTTTTTTAGAAAACACTTGGCCATTTTAGGATATTTGGAAAATTATAGAAATCCACAAAGAAGAAAACAAAATTAGCCTCAATCTCACCATCCTGGATATACCTCATTAACTTTCCAGAGAATATTCATATGATATTCTCTCCTGTGTGTGTGTGTGTGTGTGTGCGTGTGTGTGCGCGCGCACGCATACACGCAATTAAAATGGTTTTAACATGGTGGGCATTGCATACATTTTCAAAACAAACTTTCTGTTTTTTAATATTTCTTAAATTTGTCTTTAAGATGCAAAGAATGACTATAGTATTAGAGTCTTGCAAAAGTGATAGCTCCTTGATAAATATTTTAACAGTGTCTTTCTCTATTTAAATGATATGACCACATATTCTGGGAGTTTTGAAGAAAAAAATAAAAATAAATCTTGAGCCAGGTCACAATGAAAACAAACAAGGAATTCAAGAACAATCTGCTGAGTGTCACACTGTCATACTTACTGCTTCACAGCAAACCTTTGAAAAGATTAAACTGTGACATTTGCAGACGGAGCATCCAGAGCTTTAAACCCTCCTCCTGTTTTATTTCACTAACGTTTGAAGAACGTTGGTGGTCTTGTGAGAGAACCTGAATAGAGAGAGGAAATGGCCCACATCAGGGAATAGTCTAAGAAAAGAAAAACATGATTCCTTTCTTGTACCAGAAACTATAGCTGCTCAGCCAAGTTTAGTCTTTTCTTGTGCCAAACCATTTATTGGGGTATAAAAAGAAAATACTAAAACTTTATTTTTATTTCTTTACTTAAAAATTACATTTTCTGTATATATCTTATATATAATATATTAATTAATACAGTAAGATACATACATACTTTATAAATAAATATGTATACGTATATTGGGGTTAACTAAAATTTCAAGTGTATTTACACAAAAAATATAACATATTTTTTAAAACAATATTTTTTAAAAACCTTTTCATCATAGGAGTGCACAATCAAAACATTTGGACATCAAATCATTTCTGTATTTGCAAGAGGTTTTAAGTGGTGAAGAATCTTATCCTCACTGGAAAATGCACCGTTTAAAATTGCTTTTTGTGTATGCCTTTTTGGCACTAAACTAATTACTGGGTAAAGCCCGGCTAAGGAAGGGGGCCTTCCCCAAGCCCTCCCCTGTGCTGATGGGAGGCCTGTTCCCTCCCTCGGCACAGCTGGCCAGCCGCTCTGCCTAGGGCCCTGTTCCGAGCGCAGTGAGGAAGCGGCCAGGATCAGGACATGGTCCGGGTGAGAGCCTGTGATTCAAGTAGAAGTGGGGGGGAGCTCGTAGCTCAGGCTGGGGGTGCAGGAAGAAGGCTTCCACGTGGAGGAGAGTCCCACAGGCATGGCGGTGCTGGGCCGTCCTGGATAAGAGACACAACAGAGCCAGAACTGTTTGAGCTGCTGGAGGTGGGAAGAAAAGTGCAAAGAAGGAACTTGCCAAGGTACTTGGCATGGTAGAAAGAGCTGCAGGTTGGCCTTAAGTGGAGATCATAAGGTTCTAGGCTATTGTGCTAAAGAGTCTGAACAACAGCCTGAAGGACAGTTATTACCACCCCATCCTTACACATGAAGAAACTGAGACTCGGAAGTCAGGTATAGTGTGGGTGTAGAGCAGAGCTGGCCTCTAATCCAATGATCTTTTCACTTTTCATTTATAATGCTTAGAAATACGAAACAAACATGCCATATAAAATGTTTTTCTGGCCCTGGTGAGTGTGGCTCAGTTGGCTGGGTGTTGTCCTGTGCACCGAAAATTTGCCTGTTTGATTCCTGGTCAGGGCACATGCCTGGGTTTCCAACTTGATCCCCGGGGGAGGTGGGGGGTGCAGGAGGCAGCCGATCGATGTTTTGCTCTCACATCAATGTTTTTCTCTCTCTTTCCCTCTCTCTGAAAAAATCAATTTAAAAATCTTTAAAAAATATAAATAAAATACTCTTCTGCATTATTGGTTAATTGTCATGTGTTGGTTAGAGTGTCATCCCAATACGCCAAGATTGTGGTTTTGATCCCCAGTCAGGGCACATACAGGAGTCAACAAATGAATGTATGAATAAGTGCAACAAGTCCATGTTTCTCTCTCTCTCCTTTCCTCTCTCTCTAAAACCAATCGATAAATAAAAATTTTTTAAATTGTCATGTGGGTTTAGTAGAGGTAAATTCGAACACCTAATAAGACTTAACAATTGTATTGTGGGTCCTTTTAAATGAATATGCCTGAAAACTTGCTATAGTGCTCATATCTTCAGTCATTAAAGTGTTAACGACAGAGACAGAGACCTGTGTGCCTCCATATCTACAGAGTCTGACATAGTGCCTGGACCATAGCAGGTGGCCAATAAATGCAAAGGAAATAAATCCTGTCCTATTTCCACTCTAGAGTAAAGAAGTCCATTAAATTTGAATTCAGTCAAGGAAGTTGATTAGAGAACATGCACAAAATGCATTTGAAATGAATTTATGTCCCTTAATTATGGATTTAGAATTTTATTTATGAAAACTAGGGTCTTTGAATTTCCAGTTGACAGCCACCTAATTGTAGAATTAGAGCACAGTGGTGGAAAGTACACAGGAGTCAGGAGTTAGAGTCAGGTAATCTTGGTTCTATGCTTTACTTAACCATGGGTAAGACTATTTAACCTTGGATAATTTCTGCAAGTTTCAGTTTTTTCATCTGCAACATAGGAATATTAATAATACTTTGCAGGATTGTTGGAAGGATTAGAGATATAAACTATATGTAAAGTCCCTGTCACACAGTAAAATACTCAATAAATGGTTGCTAGTGTTATTTTCTGTTTTAATTTTTTTTTTAATCTCTACTATAGTTCCTGACAAATAGTTATTTTGTCGGATGGAATTCCAAGCCGGTGCAATCTGTGAATCTGTTCTATAGCCATATACTTTTTTCAACCTTTGTACATTACAATTAACTACAGAATAATCCTGTAGGTGTGGATAACTTCAGCTCAGTTATTTCATCTCTGTGAAAATATCACCATTTATTTAATAACTGATGTGAAAATAGGGTCACAGCAACCTACAGAATAGTAGTGAAGTTGGATTTTAAAAAGTCTTTCTGTTTATATTTAATTCCCTCTACTTTCTGATAAAATGAACAATTTTAATAGAAAATAATCCGAGTGGTGGTGGCGGCAGCAGTGGCTCTGGCAGCTCGGGAGGAAGAATCACTTCGATCCTTCAGAGGCTCTTCCAGTTCTCCTCCGTCACTCTACCTGCCATCTCAGCCCATTTGAGGAGGAATATTGGTGTTACAGCAGTGGCATTGGATGAGGAACTTGATCCTGCACAGAAACTCTTCGTGGACAAGATTAAGAGAATACAGAACTACGCGACAGGCACGTGGTGGGCCTGTTGACACTGGCCCAGAGTACCAGCAAGAGCTGGAGAGGGAGCTTTTAAAGCTTAAGCAAATGTCGGTAAAGCAGGCATCAATGCGTTTCTGACTTCAGGTGTGAAGATCCCAAATTTGAAGTCATCGAAAAACCCCAGTCCTAAAGAAATGTAAAATTTATCTGGGAACTTGCTCTAGATAAATTGTCCAACTGATCAGAAGTATCAGAATGAACATACATTTCAACAACTGTCAAATGTTCTTTAAATCTGATTCCAAATAAATTATTTGGTGATGTTGGGCGGGGGAGAAAATAGTCAGTGGGTGAAACTTCCCCGCCCCCCCACACATTCTCTCCACCTTCTCTACATAGACCCTCTTAATCTCAATGATCCTGTTGGGTTCTTAACAGATAACCATTACTTTTAAGCATCGTATTTACTGCATTCTTCATTCTGTGGAGAAATTGATTTGATGGGAACACTAGATCTGGAGTTCCAACTTGGGGCAATATGGAGAATTTACAGAAAAAAGAGATGACTCAGCAAATTAAACAATATCTTTTAGAGAGGTTAATCCCTCTCCAGAGAAAACTAGCAGAGTCATTCTTTTGCTACGTATCTTATTTTGTTAGAGACTTAAATCTCAGTTACAAGGTCAGCTGAGGACTCTGCTACACGACTTTATGAAACACACGCTTGTGAGCTTTACAAAGATTCTATACACTTGAGCATCCTACTCATTTCCCATTCCCTCAGGAATTTTTCATTAGAGGCCTGAGACATGTAACTTAATAGGGTTCATGATCCCCATTTGTTTTTCCTCTAAGCAGTCTCCTAAGAATATTAATTTACACATTCTGTTTCAATAGAGGCTTTAACACCAAAAAAAAAAAAAAAAGTCAAATTATTACCCGCATCATTTTAGTCGCTTATCAGCGAAGTCTCAGTGATCAAGTGCCCCTTCACCGGAGAAGTTCGCACGAGATGAGCCCCAGCTTCCTCACCGTCATTCTGCTGAGAGTCAGCATGCTGCCAATTCTGTGTGCAGAGCTCAACCTGCAGGCGCACATTACCTTTTAACCTTCAACTCCCCCTTCCAAAGAGACAAGTTTCATCCTGCTTCGTAGTAGACGTTAGTTAAGTTCTAACAGCCCGTTCTTTTTTGCCTTTGTGTCAGCAACACAATTGCCCCCCAAATTGTTTGCTTTTCTAGTAAAAAGGAATTTTTTAAAAGTGGAAATATCCCATTTTGTAATGGGCTCTTACTCTGTAACATGAGTCTTTACAGGGGCCCCTTTGAAGTTTGCTGAGCCTTGGCCTGCCTCCAGAGTGGAGGACTCTGGGATCCCCATTGACTTCTGCACTTTCCCGCTGCAGTTGGAACTGGCAACCCTAGGTCAAGGTGTGGGCCTGCAGAGCTCTCCATCAGAACCCTGATTCGAGGCCTGGAGAATGCACGTGCCTACATAGCTCACTCCATGGGCCCCTTTATGTCTTCACTCAAATGCCACCTCCCTTAAGTGATGCCTTTCCTGACCACCCTTTCTAAGATGACACTCTTCCCACCCTCCTCCTCTGGTTTATTTTTATCCTTAGCACTCATTACTATCTAATGTACTATGTAGTTTGAAAACATATCCTATAGTCTGCCTGCTTTTTAAAACGTAAGCCCCATGATGGCAGAATCGTTCATCCTTTCTGTTCATCCCAGCGTCTCTGGCACCTGGAATAGTAAGTACATGGTACATATTAGGTGCTCAATGGACATTTGTTGAATAAATGAACTCATGAATGAAGAACAGACCGAGAGCAGCCCAGGGCCATTTACTGCCATTCCAGACTGCCTTCAGCCAAGGACACCCAGCTCATAGTTTTCCAAGGGCCACATAGTTCTCAATACTGGCACCTCTACAGATTCTGCCTGTGCCCCTGAAAGCCTGAAATCTGCTGGATCAGCTCTTCATTGGGCATTGACTCGGCTGGGGGTGCAACAGGTATTTCTTGGTTCTTTATATGCATACGTTGAGTATCTCAAGCCTCACCCTCCCGTGGGTACAAATGAGATTATATTTACATTGAAATAGAAATCATAAGAGCTCTTAGCTTCCACCTCTTGTAATTGCAGGACTTCTACACATCTCCCTCAATTTATTTCTGTATACATTCTTCCATCTCAACTTGGCCAAGGCCCCTGCCCACTGTCTCTGCTGCCAGTGCCCTCCTGAGAAAGGTCTCACCAAGCCCAGCATCTGAGCCACGTGGGAGTCTCCTCTTCTTGGCACCACAGATTCCCTGTGGGCTCTGGGAGTGAGGGAAGGTGCGCGAGCAGCTCTGTTTCTGCTCGAGACTTTAGTGACCACAGATGCTCCTGGGCCTGGGTCTACATGTGGTTTGGCTTTTGCAGTTTATGGGCAAACCCTCAGGCTGGTGGGGAGTCGAGAACTTGGATCTTCTCCTCCTCTTCTTCCTCTATTCCTTCTAGGAGCTCATGCAAAATAACACCCTTCAACTCATGCACCTAACTCAGATGTCCCTGTGCAAACAGACACGAGGGGTGGGGCATCCGGAGTTGTCACCATGGGCCAGGAGCTTCCAGTCTCTGACCTTACCGGGCACCTTGTAACTCTTCCACACTCTATTTGGAGGGTCCCGAGGCATGGCAGCCCACTGCCTGTTTCTGACTCTTAATTTCAGAGTTACTGCCCTCCTGGGAACACAATCCCAGTTCTCTCCAGGGTTTCTGGGACAATCTGCTGCAGACTTCTCGGCACAAACCCAGCTACTTCTTTCTTTATACACAAGCTCATTGAAGGAAGAACAAACCAGCACAGCCCTAATGGACTTAGGGCTAAAGTAGTGTTCTTACACATCACAATGAAGAGTTTCCTGGTACGAAAAAAAATCCTCAAGTCATTCTCCCTGGTATCTTTCCTTTCTTATAAAAACCACTAGCCCTTTTCATATTCTTCCATGCATTTAGTTCCCTGCCCTTCACCCACACAAAGCCTTGGTCGATGTGTGACACTCTACAGGCCTTGGGCTTGAAAACAATGGATTTTAACAAAAAAATGCACATCCTTCACAAGGGAATGTGCCGTCTTTAATGATTTGGTTGTGGCTAAAAGATGCCTATTAGATGTAAGCGGTGAACTAGGAGATATGGTTGTTTAAGGGACAGATGTTTGGTCCCCACCTCCGAACCATGCAGTTCAGTTGTCCTGGAGTCACGAGTCCTGAGCAGGGAGCTCCCCACAGCTGCTTCTGAGGCCGTGAGGCCCTGGACCCCTCCTCTCTCTGCCTGTGTTACTGTGCACCGAGCCTGCTGAGTCTCCCGTTGCTTTACACCATTGCTCTGCACGCTTACCCTACTTTGCTATAGCTTTAGGACAAACAGAAACTTCCTGAAGCTCCTGACATGGGCTTCTCTTTTTAAATGGCTCAAAGCTGAGAAAACATTGAAAATCAACTGTTCTCAGAGGAAGAAGAAAATCTGTAGGGTTTGTCACTGCCAGGAAAAATGGCACTAAACTTTCACCCAGAATTATATCCTATCCTTTCCTAAGGGCAGTTTTTAAACACCAGGGCTGGTTCTCACATAGCAACAAGACAGTCTGCCCAACGAGGGCTGCAGACCATTCCAAAATCTCTTATCCAGGAGCCTGCAGGCCCCGGGCCAGTTCCAGTTGAAGTTCTTTGCTAGATCGAGGCCTGGTCTGCTGTCTTTCAGGCTCAGCTTGAAGTCCACAATTTTTCTAAAGAAATGTTTGTTGTGGAGGTTGCTGCCTCCAGAGTCTGTTTTTCCAGAAAACGGGAACTGTTTTTATTATCAAACGTCTTCTAGCCTTGTGACCTGAAACAAAGTATCACAAAGGTTTGAATGTCATAAACTTAAAAACAAAAAACCTGCAGACTCCAGCATTTTAATAAGTGAAAACGTCAATTTGCAATTAAGGTTCAAATTTTCAATCGCCTAAGTGGCTGACACTGATTCTACTTGGAATCGCGGCTGATTTATTTATCCTGGAATAAACGCAATGCCATTATGTCTTGGTGACAACAGAAATAAGCTTTGGCCAGGTCTGTGCATAGTTTGGGAATGAAGAAAGTAAGTTTTGAAAGGCAATGGGCATTGCTGATTATAGATTTTTATTAGGAACAGATGTGGAGCTGTGGCTTTTAGTGGTAGACAAACTGTTACTGAAACAAGCAGCTGACTAAGAACCATATAGCTCCTTTTTCTTAGGAAAGAGAAATCTTAACAAATTGAATTCATAATCTTTTTCTTCAAGAGAGCACCCAATCATCAAAAACAAACTTTAAGATCCTTATTTATGCATGTGTTGAATAGTGCACAGGCAGGGGAGGCGGTTTTTTATAACGTATCTCCGGGCTGAAGCAGAGGTTTAGAAAGTAATTTTAAAAACTTCTTTTACAACTGCGCTAAAGCTTCAGATCTCTCCACTTTAAATCTGTTTAAGGTACCCCCTCCTAACAGTTTCATGCTCTTAGAGCACAGCAATGCTAATGCCAGGTTATATGTTGTATTTTGTGTATTCCAGGGCTATTTTTCCTTTCTTCCAGGATAGTGTAAGCATTTGTGATTACTTGCTGTGCATTTTGGGTTGGGTCAGCTAATGGGGAGATTAGGCATCACTGATCATTTCCATCTCACTCTGCCACCCCCCTTTTCCCCGCTCATTCACGGAGGCCCCTTCATTTAAGGATACTCCCCAGAAATTTCAGATGATGCTTCCAATCACCTACCATTGGCTAGAACTTATTTATGTGGCCACACCTAGCTTCAGAGGAGTCTGGGAAATGTCAAGTTATTCTGAGTGGCCGTGTGCCAAGTTAAAGAATCGGGTTCAGCTTTGCAGAAGAAGGGAATGATCCTGGGAATGATGGTACCACAGCTTTGTACCGATTTGCGCTCCTACTGATGGCATGAGAGCTCCTTTTTCTCCATGTTTCCATTAAAATTTGGTATCATCGGACACTTTGCATTTTGTCAGTCTCATGGACTCTTGTTTATTTAAAAAAAACACCACATTTTTATACCCATGTCCTACTCCCATTCCTTCCCCCTTCACAGACAACCAATCTAAATGTGTCTAATATATATCTTTGTATATATTGTGCATAATGCGTATTTTCAGTACGCATCTATTTTTAATTTTTAAGTTTATAACATTTTGCATCATGCCTTTTTCCACTAAGCGCGGTGTTTTTAAGGTCCGTTTGTGTTGCCGTTGCGCACTACTCGCGCGCTTCTGACCTCTGCGCCATCACCTGTCATATGCACTCACGCCCAGGTTCCTGCTAATTCCCCCACATCCCTTACATCTCACAATGAGCCCATGTGATGAGTATCATCGTTCCAGTTTCACAGATGAGAAAGCTGAGGTTCAGAAAAGTTTAAAAATTCGCCCTAAGCCCAATAGCAAATGTACTCTGCTGCCTTTAGAAAGAAGGAAAGGGTGCCAGAGAAAACCCACTTTAAGTATAAAAGGTGTCTCTCTGGTGTGATTTCAGAGGTTCCAGGTAAGCTTCTCCTGCTCCGAAATGTCTCCTCCATTCAGTTGCAGTGATGCCCCGAAGTTCAAAGCAGAGATTCTTTTCTTCGACTTAATGACTCCTCTCTGATCAGAATCCAAATAGATTGCAAACCTCATTTGTTATTTACGCCTTGTGGTTAAATGCATTTTCAGCCCCTTTCTGGAGGTAAAGGATTAGGTGAGCTGTATAGCTATTGAGGTTTTAAAGGGCCGTGTATCTGTGGGGACTGTATGAATCTAGGAAAACAGTGGCTTCAGCAGTCTAAACAGTTTTCTAAGTAGTTCTCAAAGCATGGCCTCCAGCCATCGGCAGCAGCAGCCCCTAGGGACTTGCTCCAGGCCCCCATCCAGATATTCTGAGTCAGCTACCCTGGAGGGGGAGCCCAGAAACCTGTGCGTAATGAGCCCTCCAGGTGATTCCAATGCCCACTGGAGTTTGGGAAACACGGGGTTCTCCTCTGTAACAGGAAGTCCAGGGTTAAGCAATCAGGGCTGGTAGTATGGCTCAGCGATAACACTGAAGGCCCAACTCCTTCTCTCCTCCTGCTCTGACATCTTCAGCGTATGGCTTTCATCTTTATGGGAGCAAGATGCACTCTAGAAGCCAAGTCTTCACTCCAGGTAGGAAAGAAGGGCCATCTAGAGTGGGTGGGGCCTGCTCAGGTCTCCTGCTCAGTCATGCCCAGATGCTGCAGAGTCTGTCTGTAAGTGACTCCTGTGCACCCTGCCATGGTTCCCATGCCCCACACTGGGATTCTGTTAGTAGAAAGAATGGGCTGATTGATGTTGCAGATCAGCAGGCTCTACTAATTGCACTTAAAATCAGAGATGGGAGAAGCCAAAATAGAGCAGTAAGTGTCCAAGAATGGACCTAATCTGCTTCATAATTGTTCTGGAGGCTGGCCTTAATACGCAGAGTCGAGATCGCCTCTCTTTATAATTCTGTGCACTCAGGAGAGGTTGCTATTTCACCTGCAGGGACCGCAGTTGTTTGGATTTGTGGCCAGCAGTTCCCTTTTGTCCTCAGGGATCAAGAGAAGTTCCATAATTCACAGTAACTAAATCTGAAACACTAGCCTCAGCACAGAGAATGCTTTCTAGCCTGCAAAAACCACAGAAGCGATTAGCAGTGGGACAGAAACAGATTATGAAGGGCTTGTTATGATGAGTTTGTTTACATGAACTCCCCGCAGCCCAGGACAAGGGATCATCATTTATTTTTGCCTCTCAGCCTTGAGCCTGTTTTTTTATTTTTTTCTTTCCCCCTGAAGTATCTCTGCCTATTGACTTAACTCTCCAACTCAGGGAGTTTTTCACTTTCTACGCATACTTGGGAATAGGCCCCGGATTGGAAAGAAAATAAATATCTTTATCTTAGTCCTCCAAAGGCCACCTTTTGAAAAGAAAAGCCAGACCTACCCTGTCTTAAGTACTGGGGGGTTGCAAAGTGCAAGAAAGATCCTTGACTGTAGCCCCTGAGCAAACTTGCTTCCTCCAGCCAGCCTTCTGCCTGCAGGGGAGGGGTGGGGCCTCTACAACCCCCGGAGACCTTTCATGTTTCCCAGCTCCGAGGAGTGGGCTGTGCCCATCAACACTACAGGTGGGTCCTACGAAAGTGCCAAACAAGCAGCTGCACAGCCCAGGGACTTTGAGCTGTTTGCAGCTCTCCTCTCTTTGTACCCCTGCCAACTCACACACACCTGGGATTTCACCAGCTGCCTGCCCACGGCAGCCCCTTTCCACCACGTGGCCCAGCCCTCGTTCCACCTGCTCCTTTTCAGGGCAGCAGCCCCATCCCCACCTCCCCTAAATAGGCCTGGGGAGGCTGGAACAAGACCTCCGTTATTCATGCCCGAAGCAGCCAACTCCCTCTCATTTCATGGCAAATTACGAGGGATTAAGGTTTACTTCGAAGAAAGGCTGGAGCTGACGATTAATCAGCTTGGCCATTTGGGGATCAAATTGAATTGTACGGGAGGCCTTGGCTCTAGATGGAACCAGTTTCTCTCTCTGGCATGGACTGAGCACACACGCATGGCCGCCCATCTTCCTTCCTGGCGTATAGGTGCTGTTTTATAATTTTAAAACACAGCAATTTTAAAACAGAGGCAAGTACTGCAGTTCGGGTCTTTTAAGTGCATGCAGGGCTTCTGTTTCGTTCAGCAAACAATTATTTTGTCTTTTTGTTTTTAAAATAAATTTTTTATTGATTTCAGAGAGAAGAAGGGAGAGGGTGAGAGACAGAAACATCAACGATGAGAGAGTCGTTGATCGGCTGCCTCCTGCACCTGCAGGCCCCTGACTGCGGGAGCCTGGATCGAGCCCGCAACCCGGACATGTGCCCTGACCGGGAGTCGAACCCCGACCACCTAGGATGAGGCTCAACCACTGAGCCACCCTGGCCGGGCTATTTTTTCCTTCTTTTGTCTAAGAAGTCTCTCAGGTGCTGGGGCAGGCAGTCTGAACAATCTCAGATCTGTGTTTTCAGGGAGGTCGAAAAATCCAGAAAAGAACTGCAAATACTATTCATTATAAATTTGACTATCTAGCACCAGAAGTGAAAAAATCCACAGAAACTACTAATTCTGACTGGGGATTAGCAATGACTACAGAGGAAGTGGCATTTGAGCAGAGTTTTGGAAGATGAGTGGTGGCTGGTACTTTCTCTAGGCAGACACTGTGAAGTGACCCGCAGTTGGGACCTTTTCTTTAATTGTGCCTCACACTGTTTACACCATTACTGCTCCTAACATTCTATGCATGACTACAGTCCAAGGCTACACGCGGTAATCACCTTTGAAAACTGCCAACAAACATGAATTACTCTCTTGGTGCCAACTTTTCTCCAGGAAGTAATAAAGGTACTCTTCTGGCCAATGGCAGTGAGCATGAAAGTCTCTTTCTGGCTCCCTCACTGCCTTGTGACTCTGGATATAATATATCAATTCATTGCCTCGACAAATGTGGTTTCTTTGCGATGGTGTTAATCAATCAACAAACGAGTTGTAAGCACTTACTATGTGCTTGGTACTATTCACTGCCACTTCTCTGAGTCACAAAAATGCAGAAAAGATGAAAAACAGGGAACAGAAAGTATGCTAATGGCAATATATAAGTAAAGAAACAGCCTTGTTATTTTAAAACAGAGTATCATTTTCAGGAATCACTTGAGTGGCCAATAAGTTTGTAGGTAGTTTGCAAAGTTTAGAATTCTAATAACCTTTCTAGTACCTTTAAACCCCCTCTCCCCCCACACACACCACCAGCACCCCTGCTCCTCTCTTGATTAGAGATCACTAACTGTGGTAGACTAATAGGCCCCAGAGCTCTGCACTAATATTTCTGGATCTCTTTTTTTGGAAACACGGAGGACTGCATTTTTTCAGCTCCTTGAGTTTAGGCATGACCATATATGTCTTGCTTTTACCAAGGAAAAGTGAGTAGAAATGGCACTTCTTATCTGAGTCAAAGCATCTCGTCACCAGTGCTCAGTTGAACAACCCTCTCCTACCTCAGCTTCATGGAAGCCTATTTCCACAAGGAGGTGTCTTGCTGAAGCATCAAAGGAGGTTAGCTTCCCTAAAGAGTCACACAGACCTCCAGTGGCCTCTGCTTAAGTGAAAAACAAAAAACAACCACCTCCGAATTTCTTTGAAAGCCATTGAGATTTAGGGGTTGCATGTTACTGCAGTGTAACCCAACCATCCTAACACTAGGTTACAATGCAGTAACCTAATAACTGATGGACCATCATTAACTGTTAACCTGAAAGAGAATGGAGTAGATTAGATCACACACACCCTAGGTAGGGTTGACAAACAGGAGTCATCTCAAGGCATTTCTGTGCATGCTAAGGCCCTTTACATATAGGCCTGCAGCAATCACATGCATTATCTTGTTTTAATTCTCACAGCAGCACTATGTGATAGATACTACTACTCACATTCCACAGGTGAGAATTGCAGGGTTCTAGCAGCTTGCCCAGGATCACATGAAAGTGGCCAGTGTGGTGCCAAAGGCCAGGTTCTTTCCTTTACCTTCACTGTCTCCCAGGAAGCTTATCTAGACTGATGCCATCTGGTTGTATTATTTCAGACATATTCACTAAAGCTAAAGTTGACATGGACCAGATAATCAGCTTCCTTTTTTTTTTTTAATGATCTCTACTCTCATTCTCACCTGAATTCTGATGAAGTGTCTAATGATATCAGCGTCAAAGAAACCAGATAGAAACATGTGGACTAAATGGGGCAAATCTATCCCAACTTTTGGAAAAATCAAACCAGATCATTGGCCAATAGAGTCATCATTATGTATGAGAACCAAGCAAGACTTTTATGTAATATATAGACTAAACAAACAAACAAAATCCCCCAGAATTTCTAAAACTCTAAAAAGGTTGCCCACTCTTCTGTTTTTCTAGAAAAGGTGGTTGTAACTAAACTAAGATAACTGTTTATCAGTCCTCTAACTTCATGATCTGCAATCAAGTTTCCACAATTTGCTTAATGTCATAAGTGGTTTTGCTTGTGCCCTTGACTGTGGTAAACTCACTAGATTTGCATATGGCCTTGCAGTCCCGCATCCGGTTGCACACAGGACAGTGAAGCTGTCTGAGGGCAGGGACCATGACGATCTTGTCAACTGATGCATCTCTGTGCCTAGGATGATGCTGGAGGCAGTAAGCTGTTAGAGAAGTTTGCTACATAAAGTTAAAGAATCCTTGACTACGGACAAAGGTTACAAAACAAACACAGAAATAACAATGTGGTTTTACCAAAATGAAAAAAAAGACTGGCTTTGGCCAATCACATGAAGGGTTGTCGTCCAAGATCTGGTTGTGCAACCCTAACTACGTTGCATAGGTTTATCTGAAGTCTAAATTCAAAAATGGAAAATGATTCCTCCCTGTACATTTAAGCTGAACCTTAGGTTTTTCTGTTTTGTGCACATGGATATTAATAAGAATTCTCTTGCTATTTCCAATATATTCCTTTGTTGAAGGAAGAAATTTAAATTGGGGTCTTTTTGGAGAACTTCGATTGGGAATGTGCTAACATTTGGAATTGGCTTTTGCAAGTGGAAACAAAAACTCAGTCGAATGAGCAGTGGACATGCACTGCAAAGCGAGATGCCAAAGTAGCAAGAGGTGTCTGAAGAAGCAACACGTTCCTCTTTGAGGTCACCACCTGGCTCAACAACACCCTCACCCTCCAAGGGCAATTGAACTAATAGAAGTATCCGTTGCTTTAAAAAAAACCAAACAGTTCTTTATTTGATAAGTCTAATTTCAATGTGTGTATCATCATTTCATAGTGAAGGTAAAAAATAAAAGTCACCAGAGAGATTTAACCAACTATATATAAGCCTATGTGGTAGATAGAAAGATGTAAGAGGTATCGTATGCATATAAATGTACGCCACGAGAGTTAGGCTCAAGGAACCTGCCGTTTGCTATGAATGTGACTGCTCTTTTGTGTTAAGTCAACTCTGAACCCATAGCTCCATTTCCTTTCCTTTCTGCAGTTAGTTGTTAACGTGTGTAGTTTCAAGGAGAGGCTTAAAGAAGTGCTTTGTCCGCTAGTCATAAAGGGGCATGCATATACAACCACCTTGTGAGTTCCTTACAGGCAGAGGCCACATCAGATTAGTTTTTAAAAATCCTGACAGCACTTTGTCTTGCATTACGTAGGTGTCTAGTAAGTGCCTGTCAAGTAGGCTAAGTATATACTTGTATCAGGTAATAAAGCTCAGTTTATATTTGTGCAAACTCTACAACAAACAGGTTGCTGTCCTCTTTTTCTTTATTCAAGGCTATGTTTTAGAGCAGTTTTAGGTTCACAGTAAAATTGAGAGCAAAGTACAGAGATTTGTCCATAATCCCGGCCCCACACAAGCATAGCCTCCCCCGTGATCAACATCCCCCACCGGAGTGGCACATTTGTTGCAGCTGATGAACCTCCACTGACACATCATAATCAACCAAGGACCATAGTTGACTCCAGTTCACTGTCGGTGTTGTGCATTCTATGGGTTTGGGCTGTCAGCTTTTTGATAATGGAAACTTGTTGATTTTGCTTTTAAAATTATTGGGCTTGGTTTTAGGCTCATTATAAAAAATGCTTAATTTTCAAATTTTTTACATTTCAAAATAATCACAAATTTACAGAAAAATTAGATCTACCGTACAAAGGACTTTTCTTTTCTGAACCGTGAGAGGGTAAGTGCTGCCCTGATGACCCGGCGTCCTGCCATCTCTAGTGTAGATTCTTTCCTACAATCACGGGGATTCTCCTAAATGACCCCGGTACCACCATCAAGGTCAGGGAATGAACATTGCTGCACTGCTTCCCTCTGATCCTCGGAGCCTATTGGGATTCTCTTATTTTCTCATCAATGTCTCAACTTGCTGGCAAAAGGGTCCAGTCTGCGATCACGCCGTGCATTACCGCCCATCTTCCCTTTCTTCTGCTGGAAACAGCTCTTCAATCTTCCTTTGGTTTTCATGAGCCTGACACACTTTGAAGTGTACAGGACGGTTACTTTGTAGAACATCCCTCAATTTGGACTTATGGCTGCTCTCCTGTGATTTGATGCGGGTCTACCTCTTTGGCAGGCACAACACAGAGGTGGTGCTCTGTTCTCTTTGCGTCCTGACAGGTGGTGTGTGATTCCAGGTTGTCCCCTTACAGGCTCTGTTCCGTCCAATTGCTTAAGATAATATCCGCCAGGCTTCTCCACGACAAAGTGACTATTTTCCCCTTTCTAATGAATAAATATTCTGTGGGGTGGTATTCTGTAACTATGCAAATATCCCATTTCTCATCCGAGTTTTACTTTACTTATGAAAATGTAAGGATTCATAGCTTCCCATTTTATTTACTCTGTTAAATATATGTAGATCATTATTTCTCTTAATGCTGGAATTATCCTGCATTTGGCAGTAGGAAGTCATTCGAGTGTGATTCTGTGCTTTTTTTACACGACGCCATCATTTCTTTGAACACTTCCTTGGTTTTGGGCACAAACATGTGTTTCAGGCTCATGTTGTACTTCTGCCCCGACCCTGGAATTAGCCATTGCTCTAAGGATCCCTGGTTCCATGTAGTGGAGGAGCCAATATCTGGCCCCTAAATGTGTTCATTTCTGCCAGTGGGGCTGCTCCCAGGCACACTCAGTGGATAGAACTAGTGAATATAAATACAGACACACATGTTTACACATACACATGCATCTGTATTTAGTCCTATATCTATCTATATATTAAAAATCATGAGTTCATACCAATTTCCTCACTTCCAATCCAACCCCACAGGTACATTCCAGTTTTCTCCTGTTATGTATTTGTAATTTGTACCTCCCTTTTCTGGTAGTGAGAAACATGTAAACTGTAAATGGAATTGTGTGCCTCCCAAATCCATATGTTGAAGCCCTAACCCCTAGTGTGATGATGTTTGAAGACGGGCCTTTGGGAGGTGATTAGGTTTAGGTGAGGTCATGGAGGTGGGACCCTCCTGATAGATTTGGTGCCCTGCAGAGTCCAGAGCTCTTTGCCATGTGAAGACACAGAAGCCAGCTGTAAAGGAGCCAGGAAGAGACCCCCACCAGAGCTGGAGCATGCTGACGTGCTGATCTCAGACTCCAGCCTCCAGAGACATGAAAATATAACATTCTGTTGTTTCAGCTACTTAGTCTATGATATTTAGTCATGGCAGCCCAAGCCAACTAATACACATGGTTCCCATTACTCTTAATATACTTATTTATCTGATCAATCTCCCTCATTTAGATTTCGGCCCTGCACACTGGGTATCCTTCCATGGGGACACCCTTCTCACCTTCCTTGGGCTCTCACTTCCCATTCTGGGCCATAATGTCTCACTCCCCCACCCCCCACTGTGAAATTCTCCTTTCCTCTGCTCCATCTAATGGCTTTGGGACAGAATTGCTCAGGAAGAGATGGAAATCCATTTTGTTTAGTTTCCTAAAATATCACTTTGTCACTGAGAGAGATGAGTTTTATCAAACAAAAGTCTGAAAAGTTCATTATAATCACATATTTGAAGCTAGAAGGAGTCTCAAAGGTAATCTAATTCAACCATCTTATTTTATTTAATAACTATACAATTTCTAGGAGTAATTTTTCTTACTTTGACAAAAGAGAAATTGAGTCTTATTAAAAAACAACAAACTTTAGCATTGGAGCTGTGATTATAAAGAAGGTTCTGGAATCAAAACCACTGCTTTACAGAAGCTCCTTTTTATTTATAGAAGCTCTATGGCTACCTGAAATGATAGAAGAACTAATGCTACATAGCATTTTTAAGTAACCAGTGGCTGTTTACGTGGCTTCTTCATTCCATTCAGTGCATTTCTCCTGCCCCTCCTCTGCATCTCTAGCGGGGGGACTTGGAGAAGCGAGTGAACTGCCTTATAGCTCAAAAATTTGTTTTGTGAGAAGCTAAAGCAGGAAGGGGCACTGACGTCATACTTCAAACCAATATTGAACTAAGAAAAACAGAATTAACTTTATTATTGTCCCCTAAAACAGGACATGTGATGTAACAAAACACAACAAAACAGGACATGTCATGTAACAAAACACAACAAAACAGGACGTGTGATGTAACAAGTGTAAATGCATTTACAGAAACAATGGAAAAGGGAGCTACAAGGAGATCTCACGGGAAAGTCTAGGCTGCACGTAACTACACATAAAGTGTCTTACTGGGGAATTGTGTAAGGCTGGGTCTGTAGGAGAGACTATAGACAATTGTGTGTGTTTAGAGATGGAGCAGGTTTAGGGATGAGATGGCAGAGAGAGGGGTAAACCCAGAATGAAAAAAGCAACAAAGAAACCAATGCCTGGGCCAGCCTGATTTGATTGTGGAAGGGAGGAACTGAGGAAAGGGCAGTCGGAGAAAGGAACCTGCCTGGAAAAACGGAATGGATTTACGACTCTCCAGCCACAGGGAGTCTTTTAGATGATGCGTTTCAGAGAGCATTGAGATCAATTGCAAATAGAATAGAAAACCCAACAGCAGTGGCTTAAAGGAACAGAGATGGGTTTTTCTTATTAGGAGTTTGGAGGTTAGTGGTTGCTGGTAGTGGTTCAATAGCTCACAAATGTAGGATCAATGTGTGTGATGTTCTTGGCCTTTCCTTCATGGCTCCGGGATGGCTATTATAGCTCCAGGCATCACATCTGCATTTAAGACAGGAAGAAAGCAAAAGTGGTGTCTCATTTGTCTGTCTATATCAGGAAAACAAACGCTTATCCAGAACCCTGCTCCACCCCACCCCCCAACCCCCAGCAGACATCCAACCACTGACATCAGCCTGAATGTTCACATCATCACTTCTATGGAGAAGGAAAGCTGGGAGAGTGAATAGTTAACTTTCCTGGCCGCAATAGTGTAGGCAAGAAGGGGAAAAGTGATTAGGAATGGGTATCTGGGCCAATCAATTTGTCAGCCACAAAAAGACTGATGGATTCGTTTCCATTTATCATTTAGAAGACAAAAGAAGTTCCAGTTGGAGATAGAAAAAAAATTGTAACCCTCTAGTCAGACTACTGAGGCAGACAGTGATGCCTCTATCCTTGAAGATCTTCAGGTTGAGAAATAGTCAATGTTATGTGTCTTAGAAGATTCAGACATTCAGTTGCCTGAAGCCTGTATCAGATGCTTTTGTTAGATCTATGATCGTTGGATTCACTATTTCAAAGGTATACATTCCCTACCTCTCAAAGTGCCACGAAATACAAAACAGTACAAGAGGATTACCCCCCTCCATGGGTCCTTCTCGCCCTCCATTCGCTTCCCTGGAGAAGGCCCAATCGAACATTGCATTTAGAGGTTCTAAGGGTGATGCTGTTCCTCTTAATTCAAAACTAGTTTCAGGTATATCAAGAAAAAAGAGAGAGAAAGACCTGGATAAATGGGGTATAAGTAAAAGATCAAGAAATCAAGATTTGTTTAGTTTACCAAAATGCATTTGGATAAAGCTAAAAATTGATCTAAGACCCTATTAGGTGAATATAAAGCAATTACTCAAATACGGTGTGGGTGTTTCACAGCAGAGCCACAGAACTTTCCTAGACATAATATTATACAAGATTATGTGTTATGCTTACCTCTTAAGTAAACACATTTGTGAACTGCTTGGCAAACGTGCGGAGAGCCCAGGGTTTATTTCTGCTTCACATTGCACTGTAGTCTTGGCTGCACGAGGTTCCCTAATGGCAACAACTAACCTTTTCCAGACAATCCTCCGTGCCCTGGGGCAGAGAAGACAATGGACCATTGTGAATTTACACAAGATTTGCAAATGTGATGCAATTTTGATGTACCAGTGGCCTGAACTTCACATACTCACCAGAGATTCCAGCTAGCCTAAACTTGTCAGCCAGAAAGCATGAGGAAGATTAGGGTAAAGTCCCTTTTCTTAACCACGTTTAAAGATTATCTAAAAGATACTTTCTCCCCCTCTGGTCTTTTAAATGACCGCAGTGAGAATTGGGATTGGTTTCACAATAAGCAAACAAACAATCTCTTTCTTTCAGACACATTTATTTTTATTCCATTACTAGATTAGTTTAGGGAAACTTATTTGCTCCTAGTGCTTTGTAGAGTTTTGATAGCTGAAAGCTCTTGTTTCCATGGTGCACCAGGCTCTATGGGAGGTCAACCATAAGTTATCTCAAATTCATTTCATCCACTCAACAGATTTTTATTGAGCACCTGCTTACGAGCTGGTGTTCTAAGTGTTGGAGGTACATGCTGCTGCGAACTCTCACAACATTACAAAGTAGTTGTTATTATGTACATTGTAAAAATTAAGAAACTAAGGCCCAGGGAAATAAACAACTTCTCAAGGTCACATGGACTGTCCATGGCAAAGATGGGTTGAAAGCCAGGTCTTTTTCGCTCCATATCCCACACTTTTTACTCAGTATCTTGCTGCCTTCCTGCTATCAACTAGCCTTAATATAAAGGCCCATGATTGCAAATGCATACGATCTTTTTTGAGACTACAGTTCATGATCATTTAAAATCACTCTGCCAAAACAGCTAATGCTGATGGGACTAGAATTAAAAGGGAACTCTGCTTTTGTTAACTTGGTATGAAAGTTCACTTAGTGCTTTCCTCCCCAAACCATTCATTTTCAAAATTTGATTTCAGAAACCTTTAAGTTGTAGGAATGCTAACCCATGCTTCCATTAATTGTCCCACAGGCTGGCCTGGGACTGGGATTTAAGTGGGTTCTGGGGCCTACTGTGAAGGAAGCTGGGGAGCTGACACAGGAGGGTCAGAGGGAGGCTCGCCTTGGGTGGCATATTACCCACTCATAGTGATATCTATACAGTGCTCACGAGATGCCAGGCACTTTTCTAGACTATCACATGTATTAATTCTTAATTCTCCCAACAACCCTTGAAGTCAATCCTATTATAATTACCCATTGCTTATGGAAGAGGAAATTGAAGCTCTAAGAAGTAACTTGCCCAAGATTACACAACTAGGGAGTTTGCCAAGGAGTTGAGTTTTGCCCTAAAATGATTGAGAAGCCACTTAAGAGATTTTCAGCCGGTTTTGAGGGGCAGGTTCAAGTCAACTTCTACTTATTCTAGTGCCTATCTGTTTCCCATTTTTTAGATAATTTCTTGCCAGTCTGCGTAACTGATAAAGTATATGTCAATTTCTCATGTGGAAATGTATGTTATTTGCTTACATAATGATTAACTATCTCTTGGGTTTATTAATAAAGTAATCCAGTAATTGAAGTCTTCTGGGATGGGTAGATTATAAATGAAAATTTATACTTAGTGATGGATTACACTTAATGATCAATTAGCTTGGCTAATTTTGCTTTTCCTGTTTTTCCCTAACAATCTTTTGTGAGGGATAATAAATAGAAGAATCAGTGGACTTGAAAAATACAGAAAACAAAAGGTCTTAAACTATTTGGACTCTGTTCTTAGTGATTTCATTTCTAAGGCTTTCTCCTAAGCACATACTCAAGCATACAAGAGTAGTGAAGTCCACCTGACGCTTGGGCACCATGTACTCTTTCTACACAAATTAAGTCTGGTTTATTACCACCAGCTAGGGTTGGTGGGAAGTGCAATCATTTTTCTGAGTTCTAGTTTTCCTCTTCAATTCCTTGGGATTGCAGGATTGTGGGGAACCCTTGGGCTTAAGCAGTATAAGGATTTAGGAAGAGTAGTTCTTAGGAGTTTTGCTCTCTAGACTTGACACGTATTTATAAAGGTTAGCACTTCTACTGGTGATATCAAACCCTCTGGACCAAACTCACTCACTACAATGCAAAGTAGCCCCAAGGCATCCCACATTCTCCCATTCTAAGTTCTGCCACCGCTGGGAAGCCTCCACCAGCTTCCTGCCACCCCCACCTCCTGAGGGTTTCTTCCATCCTGAAAGATCCCCACCTCATTCCCAGTATGGGAATATCCCATCTTTCTGCTTTGAGACTGGCCCTTTTTCCTCCTGATTCTAGGAGTTCAAAGCCTCTAACCCTTCCCTATCTAGAACTCCCAATCGACTCACCTCCCTGAGCACACACTTTTGAAGACAAGGGCCTGTTGGCTTGCCCCTGGGGCCAAGGGAAGTCCAGATGGCCAGGACTCAGAGCCCCATCCTGGTCCTTGGGAAGAGAAGACAAGAAAGACCTGTTATTTTATAATGAACCTATGGCCTAGAAAACAAGCCCAGTTTATTCTCAATGTATTCTGCCACATTAAATTTTTAATGTCATTCAATTACACCTATAATAGTGAAAATCTGGAAAAGCTTAAATGTCCCACTAATGGGGTTATATATTGAAATAATATACAGCAATTAAAGGGCTCTGTTTTTAAAAACTCTTTCAGTGATTTGGAAGCATACTCTTGATATACTCATTTTTTAAAAAGTAGGTTGCAATTTAAGTCCACTCTTTAGAATTTACTTACACACACACACACACACACACACACGATTATATCACTGACAGCCAGTGCTTGTCTCAAGAGTAGTGGAATTATGACTGAGGTTTATTTTTCTTTTTATGCTTCTGTGCATTTTCCCAGCTTCTTTCATTTATTTGCATTACTTTGTAATGACAGTGCACAGTGCAATGATGGTGTGTGGTGGGGGTGGGGGTGGCCCTTTTGCTGGAGTAGTGAACTTGCTCAAGTGAAGTAGTGACCTATCTTGACAGACTTATGTCTGGGAATGAGAAGTTAACTTTAAAAAGGAGTAACAATGTGAAAAGCAAAATATAAAACACAGAAGGGGAAGGGCAAAACCTTAAACATTTATCAGGACAACTGTACTGTAGTAATTTTTTAAGTTCTTTTTGCGTCTTCTTTAGAGATATAATGAGACAAATAATGTATTTTATTTTGCTTAAAATCAACTCTTAAGCAATGTGCAACTTTCAGAAATAGGCCTGATATTCTAATATCTGTGTTGGATGGTGGATCTTTTATTAATTCACTGCTTGATTGGGCACAACTCAACCAAGTCTCTGGACTTTAATTTCTTCTTTCATTTTTAGTCTGATATTTAACAAATGCTTCTACAGCACCTACTACACACCAGCCACTCTCCTTAGTGTTTTGCAAACACTAACTAAATTAATTCTCATTCCTCCCCTATGAGGAGGGCAGGATTATCCCTGCTTTATGTATGAAAAAACTGAGATACAAAGAGGGGTTAAAAACTCATCAGAGATCACACACAGTGAGCAACAAAATCAGGATTCAAATCCCAGACTTTGCTGTATTCTCCCGGCGCTTTTTTATGCTGGACTAAATAACATTAACATGCCTGTCATTTCTTGTGTGCAAATACCTGCATAGCCCCAGGCACATTCCCTCACCATACTTCCTGAGTCTCTTTCGTCCCTTGAATTTTCTTTTGGTAACCCAATTGAGAACATTATCATATTTATTCCAGAATTTATTTTATGAAACAATGACTCTCCTTCCACTGGTTATCAGTTTTTTTAACTTCTCTGTTTTACACTCACCTATTCAGTACTAAATACTGAATTCAGTGCAGTGAAAAAGAAATTGTGTCTTTAGGTAGCTCAATAAAATGGTGCCTTTGGATCCATATCCTTCAGTGTGGCAATCCTCACCGTATTGTAGCCTACCTAATCCAGCTAGCTGCTGGCTTTCCGGCTAGGTTAAGTACAAAAAACAGTTTACCGCTTTAACATGCAGGTAGAGAGAGGGAGAGAGAGAGAAAGAGAGAGAACTAATTTCACTTTTTTACGTATAGAATATTCTATATGAAAATATAAAATACAAATTTCAAATTTTAGAATTTACTAACTTTAAGAAAAATTTTGGATTAAAAATTTCAACTAGAGAATGGGCTTCCTAGATTTTAGTGACTAAGCAGCCTTCTTCCCTTTGGAAAACATTTACTTGCCCACTGATACAACAATGACCAACCAATCAGGTTTTTGGATAACTGAGACCTTCAAAAACCAGCTCAGCTGCAGGCCCTACCCAGTCTTTGCAAGGCCTGGGCAAGAGTTCAAATGGCCCTGGATGGGTGGCTCGGTTGGAGCGTTGTCCCATACACCAAAAACATTGCAGGTTAATTCTCGGTCAGAGCACATACCTAGGTCAGGGGTTCGATCTCTGGTCAGAGCATGTACATGGGAGGCAACTGATCAACGTTTCTCTCTCACATCGATTTTTTTCTCTCTCTCTCTCCCTTCTTCTTTCTCTCAAATCCATAAAAACATCTCAGGTGAGGATTTTTTTAAAAAATGTTTTAAAGAGTACACATGGAAGCCACCATATCATATTTCTAAATATTTAAAAGGTACAAATCAAGCCAACCTGGTGCTAAATAAAATAGATTCTACTCTCTTACCTTGACAAATACACCTTCCTGGGGCCAGAATTGAACTTAGGCCTCTCCCCGGCTCTGGAGTTCCATCTCCGAATATGGCGGCAGTTTGGACAGTTGCCCCTGGCCTGACTCCCTCCTCTGCCCACTCCCAGCCCTTCCTTGCATTAGGAGAGCTTCCCCTACACATGTGGGTGCTCAGACCCACCTGGCGCGGCTCCCCAGCAGCCTCCTCTGTTCACCTCTCCGGCCTAGGAGCGCACTCACCGGCATACCGCTCACCCCGGCAGTGCGGGCCCCGGAGGCGCAGGGATGCGTGTGGGGCATACAGGCCTCCGGAGGTGGGATACCTGGAGCATGTTCCAGAAACTGGATGAAGCACAGGCCCTGGGTGGACGTGTCCCCTCGACCCATTGACTTCTTGTCCAGGGGGAGGGCTGTAACAAGGAATGACAGCAGAGGGGCAGAGCAGGGCTCCGTGAAATACAGCTCTTAAAAGGGGGGCCCAGGATAGAGGCCTCTCTTGCTGAAAACTGTATTTCTCTGGTAGATCCTCAGCCACCTGCTATGTTTTATGGGATAGAAAGGGTTAGAAGGTAATATGGTAGAAATTAACCTTCCACGAAACTACTCTTTGGCCCTCCTAAAGGGAAAACCCCCTTTTCTCCCCTTTTGTTAAAATTAAATTAAACTTATGCTTGTACATATTCCACTATTAATATTGTAATACAGAATTCTGAAAGAATGAGGGTGGTCTCACGGGGACACAAGGAAAATGCGGGGCAAGCACATAGAAGAGCTTAACTATTCACTGAGTTCTCCTGGTCGTCTCTGTTCCACCCTGAGCTGAAAGCTTGAGGGCATTCTTAGACCTTAACAAAAGAGAAGACTTTAATGGGAGGACCATCAAGATAAGCAAATTTGGACACAGGAAGAGAGGGCAGTCTGCTAGGATCTATCAGATGGCACCAACTGATGGAGGGCCAGCTGAGTTCTATGGCGATGGCACCTTCTGTTGATATGATGCAGATGATAGTGATGACGCTCACATAGAGAGTGCCAAGTAGGTGCCCAGCACTTTGCTAAATACATTATGTTGAATAAAATGTCATAAAATTATATGTATTATATGACATATTTTATTTATATACAGTTTACATATTATATAATATATCAATGTAATTTAATACAGCAATCCTTGAAGAAGTGAAACTTCTAATGGTTCAGTAACTTGGCCTGGAATAAGGCACTAGTTAAATGGCAAATCTTACAGAGCCTAAACTCTTAACCGATCTGTTATAACCAATTAGTGCTTTATAAAAATAGGCAAACTGGTGGAATACCAGCAAGATAGACCCAGCCATAACTATGTAATGATATCTTTATCTAATATCTAATGAAAGCTTTAAGCGCCCTGAACTGAATAGAGGCAGATGGCCTGAGGGAGAAGTCACCTAGAAAGCAGTGCCATATGCACTTGGACCAAAGCCCGGGGAAAGAAAGCTTTGAGAATTTCCTTACCCCAGGGTCAGGGCCAGGGGTATAACTTGAAAGGAAGGCTTTGTGCAGCTACGGGGTGGAAGTGCAATGGGCCAGAGTTGGTGACTGGATGCTGCAGTCTACAAAACTTAGCAGATTTTGGAAGCATGGGGAATGTCCTTATTCCTAAGAGCTATACAAATAAAAATCTCAGAGGAACTTCGCTTAGGGTTCAGTTAAGAGAAGAATGGATAAATTGCACCCACAAGACTAGATCCAAGAGATGAATTCATGAAGAGGTGCTGAGAGGACAATCCTTAACTCATTTATATTTTTATTAAGACCAAGAAAAACTAAGTCCTTTAAGAGTTCTTGTGATTCTTTAAATCCCCACCTTTGCTTCCCATAACCATTTCCCTGAAATTGAATGTTATAGGATGACTTTAAAAATGAAGAGATTTGTTCTCTTTTTCTGGAGAAAAAAATTAGGAGTCTGGTGGAAGTAGAAAACAGAAGGCTGATTGGACAAAGTAGTAGAAGAAAGTACAGCCAGTTCTAAGAATGGGAAGGGACCTTGGGAATTAATTATGTATGCCCTGACACCTCTTCCATCCCAGTACCGATGCTTAGTTGCCAGTGGTCCCCTGCTCTGTGGGTGAAGGCTTACCTGAGCGATGGCAGTGAGACTAGGGAGGGCCCATATCCCTCCACCGTAAACATGGAATTTGTACCTTTCAAGTTAAAACATAAGATCATGAGAGTTTGCATGCAGCAACTCATCTTAAAGAAATAGTGAATGCCTCATAAGGAAGAACAGTATTTGTTTTTCAAAATTCTGTCTTTATGATACATAAACTTTGCTTAAAGGAAAGCACTGTAAACAAATACTGAATTCTAGTTAAACTTCAGCAGGCATAGCCTGAGGGGTAATGTTGTAGAATGACTTGTACTAAAGTGTACTAATATCTACAATACTGCGAAATACATCAAAATAGTAAGACATTTTAATGGAGGCACAGAGGGGTGGATAGTTGGTTATAGTATACATGATCAAGCAGGGATAGTAAAATGTTATTTATAGGGTTGAGGTGGTGGTTATATGGTTGCTGGCAACTTTTCAGTTTTTCTGTATGTTTGTAAATTTTTATAAACTGTTGGAAAGAGTCTCTTACTAGAGAGAAGCCGCTCTTTAAAAAGACAGTACACAGACACAAGATTTTCTACCTTTTTTGATCATGCCATTAAAAAAAAGCTCACTGCCCGGCCGGGTGTGGCTCAGTGGTTGAGCGTCGACCTAGGATCCAGGCGATGGGGGTTCGATTCCCGCTCAGGGCACATGCCCAGGTCATGGGCTCAATCAGTGACTCTCATCATTGATGTTTCTGTCTCTCTCTCTCTCTCCCTCTCCCTTCCTCTCTCTGAAATCAATAAAGATATATTTAAAAAAAAAAAAAAAAAAAAGCTCCCTGAATAATGGGAACTCTCTCTCTTATCTTTACCTGTTTCTTTTGTCTCACCTGCCTTTTTCTCTCTGGCAGTCTAGTATAGTATAGCACACACATTGGTACTTCATAAAGGCAGGTCTTGCTACTACGTACTTAAAACTCAGGGGGAAATATACTATATGCCATTGCTCTTGTAATATATGTTAATCAGAGAAATCCCATATCAACTATGAATGTTCCATTTGACTATGTGAAATGCATCTATTCACCACAGTATTTGTTAACTAGTTAACAAATATTAAGTAGAGATTAACAGATACATATATTGTCTCTGAAGAGCTTTTTTCTCTAAGCTGGACCTTACTAACGAGATGACATCTAAAATACACTAATGTCCAGAAAAGATTGCAATTATTAAGTGACAAAATTTGCACATTCTAACTTAAAGCACGAGGCATTCTTGTGGATTCTATGAGTGTGGTTGTAGAGTTTAAATTTTAAATTTTAAATCATCTTGTAGCTACAGCTAGTGCTCTGCAGTGATTGGGAGTTTGGAATAAGGAAGGAGGAGATCATTTTTACTTATCTCTTTCATACCCCTCCACACACACAAAAACCTCAAACAAAACATAATGAGCTACAGAAAACTGTTAAGCCATGAATGTCTGAGAGCCACCCAAACTGACCCCTAATAGTATACTTTCACAGTTGGTTATTTTTCAAAATTACCTGCAATTGTAGCTATTCCTGTAGACTTTTGCACCTATGTTATGCTTGTCTAGAGCATTATAAGTAAGATATGTCCATAACTAGTAGAAAGAGTTGTTAATAATAGATTAAAATTGTCTAATGAACTTATTTTAAAATATTATGTTCATTTACATTCAATTACTTAAAATAGAGTTTGAAAAGAATACTTAAGTTTCAGGGAACTATTGGAGTTCAGGACTTTTAAGTTAGCAGCTCTGGATGATGAATTTTTCTTCTTTTTTTATGGTAAAACAAGTGAATTTCAGTGCCAGCAAGTACTAATACATGATAGTGTTAATGGCACTTACATTCTAAAGAAATGAAACAAACTCCTTGAATATAAATGCTTGAATCATAAAAACTATCAGCTTCAAATCTGCCATGCTTATCAAGTGAATGCAGTTAGTTTCTGAGTCCCCAAAAAGTAACAAACACCTGGATTTCTAATTATTCTTAGATAATTTTAGAATGCCTATATCACTTAAATATCAGACACGTAAACCAACTTGCTCACTCAGTGATTATTAATTACTCTGCTCAAACTTTAACTACTGAAGAGATTTAAAATGCCAGAAATTATAAAAACCCTTTGCAGAATATCCAGGCTATGGTTTTTTTATGTGTGTGTGTGTTTTTAATAAAAAAGAAAACATTTTGGCACTCAGGCAGTGTGGGCTTGTGAAAAGCCCTTTGTCACTAACAGCCAAGCCTCTTTCTAGAAAGATAAGAATAATAGTTTCAATATTAGAAACGTGAGCTATCTAAAGAAAACAACACGGTAACATTATTGATATTTAGTAAACTGCTTACTATTTTTAAACAAACTACTAAGTAAAACTGTTTTCCCCTTTCCTTTGAAAAACATTAAAACCTTGAATTTAGATAAAGAGAACAAAAACTATAGTTAAATCGCTTTTCAAAATAACACATTTTCATTTGTATTTAGAAAGAAAGGAAAAAAACAGGGGGGAAAAAGTTGTTAGTTTTCCTGGGAGTAGTGAGAATAAAAGTAGGTAGAAAGAAAGTACAGCACAAAAAGCACATACCCCCCGAAACAAGACCACAAAGACCACAATCAGTTATATCCATGACTAGAAACACAACTCACCTCCTCTGACAAAGGCGTCTGTGGGGATGCAGGAGGGGGCAAAGCCAGGGAGCAGGTGAAGGAACCTGTCAGAGCTCCGGGTCACAAGCCAAAACCTCTCAGAAGGACACAGGTGTGTTTCACACCTACCTCCTCCCCAGCGATCGCCATCTCTCAGAAATCCTACCTTAGAGAATCAAACTTCAATCACTCGACGAGTGGGGACCCACACACTGTCTCCATGCGACAGAGAGTGACTGCAGAAGTCACTGTGCCTATGAGACGTTCCCGTCTGTTCCCAGGGAGGCTTTCCGAGCCGTGCCACTCTCTCGGGGTGGCAGAACTCCCCGACGTGAACCCTGCAGCCTGTCAGAGAAAAAGTTCTCTTGAGGCTAGACCTCTGCTGCAGCGCAGGCAGACACAAACAACCGAAGCTGTACCCGAGCGTCATTTAATGACTCGGTCGAACATACATGCTTTCAATAAAGGCTGCACGAGAGCCCTCGCCCGATGTGACTCTCGAGCTGCGTCTCAGTTGGAGAAGTTTTTAACACATCACACCAGGGCTATAATTCCCTGAGAGGGTCTCTAACCTGAAAGCACACAGGGGTTTCAAAAGGGAGACAAAGACATAACAACCTTCTTCTTGGCTGCATTTTAAAACTACTCTCCCAGCACAGAATCTTTCCTCCCTTCTGGTAAACACATGCTTGTATACATTAAAATAAAGAGGGTGTATAAATTAACAAGACGATGCTCTCCCATTATAAATGAGTCAACCCCAGTCCAAGACAGGCTCACCAGGTCCGCAAACAGACATTGGGGTACAGGCTTTGGAAAAAAAATGAGTAGGCGAAAATGCAAACCAAACGAAAGAGACACTGTAACCCAGGAGGATGCTCTTTGCTGGGCTTTCCGAGGGAAGGTCTCACGCACACGGCCACGCTGCTGTTCCGGTGAGAGGTAGATCCACGGTGCCAGGCACGCTGGCAGACAATGGGCACTAAACCCACACCGTCAGTCTTAGCAAATTAGGTACATTGGAGATCATCTGATGGTATTCTATTGTTGCTATTGTAATCACAGTAATTTTCCCTGGTGATGGTGCTTCGTGATGAAGTGCAGCTCTCACAGGATAATTGTGAAAGATACCAAAAGATTCAGGGAGGCAGCATCTGGCTTTCAAAGCTCTTCAGATTCAAATTGGCATTTTACTTTATCCTGAAAATTTATTAGAGATTCAGATCATGCCGGTTTGAATGGAAAGGTGAAAGCAGGGTAATTTCAATCTATGAATTATTCAGTCTCAGCCTGGCGAAATTGCCATCCATGAACGGATGCTCTGACAGTCCCTTCAGAGAGCCTCCATTACGCCTGTCGTTTTTATTTCTTTATCTAGGATCTCCTCCTCAGTTACCCAGCTCCTCCCTTAGGGCTCGGCTTCACAAACCAAAGTATCTCGGATTGGCAATAACCTAACTGTGCTGCAGCCTCGAATCGCTGTCTCCACAGGCTGGCTGTTTTTCCAAATCATTAAAACCACATCCATGATGATATCTGCAAGGCTGTTCGATCAGATGAATTAACACACACACACACACACACACACACACACACACACACTGCGAAGAAGAGTTAGGTTCCGCCAACATCACGAGAGAAGTGGAGCTGTCTGCTTCCTTCTTTGTTGTCAGCGTGACCCATCCTAGTGGCGCAGCAAGGAGCCAGTCCTAAAGCAGGCTCGCTGGCCTGGCACCCTGATTTGCAGCCAGAGCAGATGAAGCCTGCATGGAAGGCAGACTAATCCAGACAACTGTATACTTAGCGAGCACGATTATTTAGGAAAACGAGAAGAAGCCCTCGGATGGCCGACATGACACTGCCCTCCTCCCAGGCTCCTCCTGCACCCAGGCTGCCGTCCCAGCGATTCTTCACTCGATGGCTGGTTGTGTCGCTGCTAAGTCGACAGCTGTCCCCCGCCATCCAGAGAGGACTGGGATTGATTTAGGTCAGTGAGCCTGGCTTCTCCTCGAAACCATGTTCTAACTGAGGGCTGGGGATCTGCGCCAGCCCCGGGGACCAGCCTTCGCTGTGCGCTGGGAGAGTCTCGCAGCGGCCCTTCGGCCGGGTCGCCTGCACAGGCCCCGGCCAGACCCGCCATGACCGGCACTGTCTCCTTTGTCCTAGCCTTTATGCCTGCAGGTCTGGCCGCGTGGTGGAGAAGCGCCCCCCCCCCCAACCATTCCCACCACCGACGGTGGGGAAACCGGCCGCGCGCCCCGCCGGGCGGCTTGGCTCCGAGGCTCCGAGCAGTACCTGCTCTGCTGAAAATTCACGCTGCCCGGTTAGAAGCCGGCGTGTACATGCAGACTGCTCCTCTGCTGCCGGCTGCGCAAAGGTAAAGACTCCTCACGTAAGAAAGGCTAAGTGGTAGCAGGAGAAGAGCGCTTTAAGGCTCTGTCGCTCGGTGCCTAGCCGGCTGCCTGGGCTCTGCCGCACTGCGCCCAGGAAGCTGCAGGACCGGAGCTCTGGCAGTGGCGATGCTGCAGAGAGCAGCAGCTATGACACGGCAGTCAGCTGACGTGCAGGGTGTTATCATTCAGCGTGCTCTACAGCAGCAGGCCATTTGCTAAGGTGGCAGCAGACAGATGACCTGGACTGTGAAGCGCGGCTTAAGGAGGGCAGCCTCTCTCCCTGCACACCTGGCAGCCATCCTGCACACCTGGCCGGCGCGTCTCCCACGGCTTTCCTCTCGGGCAGAGTTTTTAACTCACAGCCTCAGGACTTAACTATTTCTGCCCTGCTTGCTAAGATGGTAGGTCATTCGTGGGGCGACCACGCCAACGGGAAAACAGGTTAAGATCATCGCTGTCCCTGTCGTTTTGGGTTAGGTTCAGCGTCAGAAGAGAAATAGTGGGAGACGGTTTGGGTTTTAAAAGCACACTTCTTTTTTTTAACAGGTCGAAATTGCCTTAAGCTACTTGTATGCCGTAAGGAGCTAGTAAATTGTACCTAATGGGATGGCAAGAGCAATAGGAAAAACTGGAAGGTAAATTAGCCCAGCAGTAGCCTTCAATCATGGTCCAGTTGCGATAAAGCAGTGTACATGCTCTATTGCAAAACGCAGGTTTCGCATCCCAATTAATCTAACAATGGAGTGGAAGCCTTATATGGTATTACCCCAGTGAGTTGAGGGAGGCTAAAATAGGAAGGCAGTCATTACCAGGCATTTGTTTAATGACTGTAATCATACTGAATTAATTTAACTTGCTGCAATGTTTAACAGAAAGTCAATTATAAATTTGTGCTAAAAGAAGAACAATACCAGAATTTGCATAACACCTTCCTCCTAGGAGACGTCGTCCGAAGATAAGCTCACATCCTCGACACTCAGAACGTGCTAAGTGCTCTACGGGACAAGCCACGGCCAGCCCCTCTGAGGACAGGAGCTTATGATCCGAGCCAGAGTGACATGCACACATTGTGTGAAGAGCATACAGAGGATGGCCACATTGACCTAGGCCCATCACTCTGTGGATTCGGTGATGCTTTTTCCCACTTGTGTTTCATGAATTTTTCTGTTTGCTTCTTGTTGGGTCCTCCTGGCATGAATCCCGCTGCAAAGAAGAAGTTTGTAGATCGCAGAGAGGTCAGAACTAGATGAGGGAGCATCCTGCACAGAATTACAGTCGTTCTGTAAGTGTTAAGTGATATTTAAAGAAAGAACTGATTCTACTTGGAGGCGGCAGGCTGGCAGGAGTGAGCTTAGGCCCTTACTGAGGGATGTTCCCTGGAGAGGGCCACACATAAGCCTCTCTTCGGTACCTTTTCTAGATCTCGTTAGAGAATCCAAGTCTCACACATTCACCTTGCTACCTTCTTTCAAAAACCTGCCATCAGGAAATGAGTCCCAAATGATACAAATAACCAATAACTAAAAATTAAAAAAAAAATTTTAATTACAGTTGACATTCAATATTATATTAGTTTCAGGTGTACAGTATAGTGGTTAGACACTTATATAAGTTATGAAGCAATACTTCGGGAGGTCTAGTACCCACCTGGCACCATACCTAGTTATTACGATATTATTGACTATACTCCCTGTGCTGTACTTTACATCCCCATGACTATTTTGTAACTGCCAATTTGTACTTCTTAATCCCTTCACCTTTTTCATCCAGCCCTCCAACCCCCCTCCCCACTGGCAACCATCAGTCTGTTTTCTGTGTCTATGAATCTGTTTCAATTCTGTTTGATTGTTTATATTGTTCTTTAGATTCCATATATAAGTGAAATCATATGGTATTTGTCTTTCTCTGTCTGACTTATTTCACACAGCATAATACCCTTTATTTCCATCCATGTTGTCACAAATGGTAAGAATTTCATTCTTTTTTATGACTGAGTAACATTCCATTCTATATATGTCCCACAGCTTCTTTACCCATTCATCTATTGATGGACACTTAGGTTGCTTCCATATCTTGGCTATTATAAATAGTGCTGTATTGAACAAAGGGATGCATATATCTTTTCAAATTAATGTTTTGGATTTCTTTAGATACCAGTGTAATTCCTCAGAGGTATTTATATTTTTTAAGAAAATAAAGCTTCTAGAAGAGGTACAGCTATCCAATTGGGGAAATTCAAGCACCAGCTCTCCAGGTGGGAAATCATTTCTGAGGGGCCTTCTAGGATGGCTCCTCTCCTTCGTCATAGAGCTGGTGGTCTGGGCTCATGGTGCCAAACTCCCAGTGGGGTAGGTAAGGCTTGGCCAAGAACCAGCATGTGCCACAAATATGAGTGGTCAGTGTGGCCCACTGGGACAGCATAGACTCTAGCTGCATCTCTCATCCTCTGTACATCCCATCTTTGCTTGTGAATTTTCTCAGGTCCTTGCCCACCAAGGAAAAAGTGGCCCAAACACTGTTCTTTTTAAAAAGCACCCCCAGCCCAGGCCAGTGTGGCTCAGTTTCTTGGAGCATTGTCCCATGCACCAAAAGGTGGTAGGTTCGATTCCCAGTCAGGGCACATACCTAGCTTGTAGGTTCAATCCCCAGTCGGGGCATGTGGGAGAAGCAACTGATCAATGTTTCTCTCTTGCACTGATGTTTCTCCCTCTCTCCCTCTCTTTATAAAAGTACCTCTCTCTATTAAATCAATAAAAACATATCCTTGGGTAAGGATTTAAAAAAAGGACCCCCAGCTAATTAATTCTACCATGTACCCAAGATGGAGAACTGATGAAATATGCAAAAATATGCCTTGTTGCACATGTGAATTTGTGGTTAGAAATTTAAACATACCATATGCATTTTAGTTGAACTCAAGAATGAAAAGGTAGAAATGAGTCCTTAAATTTATCGATCTGTACTGTTACAGTTCTGTACAAATTAATAAAGAGGAAACTATTTTAACAGAGAAAGTTTATATAGCTGTGATCCACCCATACATCCTCTGCAACTGGGGCAGTGTAGCCACCCATGGTAGTCACACTGTCCCACAGCTCCTTGTTCCTTTCTCTTTTACAGCACTGGCCGCCTTGTGTTGTGACTTTTTGTTTCCCTGTGGCACTCCTCAGTAGACTTGCAGGCTCTTCAAGGGCAGGGACATACCACACTCATCTGGATGGCCCCGGGCTGTCACTCTGCCTGGCAGGTGGCATGTCTTCAGGTTTGTGAAAGAAATGAGGGAATGCTGGAGAGCCTCTTCCTGTTGGAGAAGAAAGCTCAGAGATATTCCATGTCCAACATGAGAACATTAAGCTTTTCTTTCACTGTAGACTACCCTGAAATAACATGCTCCCCAATGACTGAAAGAATGCTAATTCTCAACTTTATGTATTGACTTAAAGCCTATGTAGCAAAGAATTTAAAAAGGGTATGTGTATAAAAAAAATGAATGACATGCTTTATGAAAGTCATTCAAAACTCTTTATGTATTTAATGGCTAACGGATTTCATTTAATTTTATATAGTTTTGGGGGTTTTTTAAATGAGCCATTTTGGAGAGTGAGGCCAGCGAGGTGGTGGTTCTTCATGCCTTTGCTAGAAACCTGCCATCTCCAGCACAGATAAGGAGTACAAATTCTGTTCCTGAGCCCTCTGCAATCTCCATTTTGATAAGTATACTTTTTTTTTTGATCCTGCACTCTCTGGAAGTCTTGTGAAGTTGGGTCACTTCTCAATAATGCCTTTATATGCAAACACAATACAGTAAAATACAATAAATAGGATTGCATAGGAAACGAATTTATTAAACATCCTGGGCTTAAAAACTTTGCCCTAGAAAAATCAAAACACTTCCAAGGTGAAATTGCAAAGTGACTTTGATCGCCTTTGTTCCAACTATTGCCCAATAAGAAAACTAGTTCAAGAAGAGCTTAGACAAGATAAAGAGCGGAGAAGGGAAATAGATGACTATGTTTACTGAATTTCAGTAAACTAGAAACTGAATGTTTCTTTTCAAAAAGTAACCTTTTCAGTGACTAGCAGATTCCCCATTTTCGCATTGAATAAAATATACTGTACTTTCAAAACTGTCAAGTCTCATTTTGTAGGCCCTTCCTATCACCTTTAAGGGGGAAAAAGTGAAGGCAATTAATTCTCTCAAATTTTGTTTTATAGATGAGGGAGGAAATTGAAGCTTACAAAGATTGAGTCTTGCCACAGCAGCATGTAAGTAAAGAGGCACCAGAGCCAGGCTGCAAGTCTCTTAAATCTACATCGGACCACATGCTGTATTACATATTTAGTCAGTGCTATGCAGCAGTGTTAGAAGCTGGGTACTAAACCACTGGCAGCTGGAAATGAACCATAGTGGGAATATTTACACCATGGAAATGAACAAACATGAAAATCAGGGCTGTTGTTTTTTTCTCCAGAGATGTGATTTACATGTTGTAATATATCTAATGATACCAACGTATAATCACGTGTCCCTTTATTTCAACCCCAGAATCCAAAATGCTTAAGAATATAAAGCACAATGGTTAAGCATAAAGCTCTTAGGTCAGAGGGCTTCCCTTTAGGTCCTATGCCACTGATTATCTCTGTGACCTTGGACAAGTTCTTGCACCCATCTGGAATTCAACTTCCTGTTCTGTAAACAGGGCTGGTGATACAGTGCGCCTCACGGGTGCTTCTGTTTATTCGTGAAGCGCTGCATAGAAGCTGCTAGCAAGGATTCTCGCACAGCTAAGCTCCCAACAACTGTTTGCCATGGCTCTTTTCCTCTCCTTCCTCCTCTTCTTTCTTTTTTGTATTCAAGTGGCCATCATGGAAGATTGACACTATTTGCACTGAACAAATAAAGATTTTTTTAAAAAGATTACAGACAAGAAAAACAGAAAAACTATATACAACCACTTGGGATTTTAGAGAATGGAACATTCCCTTGTGGTTCCTGACTCTGGTGAATAATAGATTTTTTTTTTTTTTTTTGCATAATTCTGTGATCTAAGAGAGCATCTCAATTCAGCAGAGAAATTATTGATGAACATAGTTTCAGCATGATTTTAGAGATTTTTAAGAAGCTAAATTAAAACCATACACTGTACTAGAAGCCATTATATACAAAACGTATAATCAGGTGCCTTGCTTCTGTGATTATATAGCCTTATTCGTGAATATGTTTTCACTTGTAGAGTCTAATGGCCAATTTCCACACCTGCTGGGACGTAACTGTATTTTTCAGAGCTAAGAATTCCTCTATTAATGAGATCTAACGTTGGGGGAAGAGGCTTTACCCAGAGGCCCCGGAGGACTTAGCCACAGAGGCTGAGGAGGTGGAATGTCAAGTTGGCTCTGTCCATTGAGTATGAGCCAATTAGATGCCTTCTCTTCCCCTTTCTGTTGGCACTGGCATACTCATGGAATGGGTCCCATAGGTTCTTTCCCCTCTCTTGAGCCTTTCTGCAATCAGAGTGTTATTGAACATAGGACCACTGTTATAGAGGACAGAGAAGCAGCTGAGAAACAACAGGCCAGAACCATCCTTACTACCACCCATCCCAGCCAAACCACAAAAGAGTCATATAATGTTATCACCGTAGCACCCTAGGCTCAGAGGGAATACAAAAAAAGGTCATGAGTCCTTACACACTGAGTGTTACAGGCAGTATTCTATCAGTTCAAAGAGAGGACAGGTCACCTACCTCTCCTTGTTCTGCATCCTTCCACAGGTCGTAGGACACCTGGCCCACCCACTTTGTTCTTGCTCATTTTCAAAGCTAAAGATTCACTCCCAGAAAATGGTATCAGATGTGACAACAGGAGCTTCTCTAAATGGCCAGGCTGTATCCCAAGAGGCATAAGTCTTCCAGGCTCTGAAGGAAAAGGTATTTTAACCCAAATACCATTTCTGTATAATAACAGGGCTGCAAAAAGAACATTACCATTTAGTGAGCGTGTGCAGTGTGCCAAGTGGACATGATAATCTTCCCAATCCTAAATACATGCATGGAGATTTCTATGTCCAGGGTTCCAGTTATATGCTTTACATATAATAACTCATTTAATCCCTATAACAACCCTAAAGGGAAGATATTATTATTCCGACAACAACTCCATTAGGTTGGAACTATTACGCCCCTTTCACAAATAGGAAAATGAAAGCATGGAAAAGTGAGTACTGTTCAAATCTCATATCCAGTAAACATAGGCCTGTGGATTCAAACCCAGATTGTCTGATCTGGATTCTCTATTAATATTCAAATATGGGCTTCCTACAAATTAGTGTTCAGTTGTAATAGTCTTTGCATAGATTGGAAAAGCCTAGTGAAGGAAAAATAAAAACTAGACATGTAGTCACTCAGGGGAAGAGTTAAAGCCTAAGAGATAGTAAGTAGGGACAGTTATTATTAGAGAACTAGGAATTATTAGAAAACTAAGCTTTTCATTAAAGTGTTCCTTTAATGACATTTGAACTCAGCAGTATGCTGGTAAATTGGCTAGTAAATTTCCTCCTCTAGAGGAGAGGAGGAAACCTTGGCTTATAGTGTTTTGCCAATTTCCATGGTGTAAATACTCCCACCATGGCTGATTTCAAGATTCCAATAGTTTGTCAACCTGTTTGCAAAATTCCTGAATATTTAACAGTTGTTTCCGACAAGCCAGTTGCAGTTGGCTTCAACACACCACAGTTTGGGCTCAAGTAGTATGTTGCACTGCCCATTCCAGAAGCACATATTGTTATATAACACCTACAGTCAGGGCAGACTTTGTATTAAACACACGGCTCTCTGATGCTGCAGGACCTTAGGTAGTCTCCTGAATCTTTCTTGCTCTCCCTCCTAAACTGTGTGCTTTTACTTTTTGTATTTAATGAAAGTTGTGTTTACTTTTGTTCTTTATTTTAAAAGGAAGGTGAAACATTTATGTTTCTATTCTCTTGACCATCTAATAAATCTAACAAATGTGTGTGGCTTTTTGAAAGTGACTCTTAATTGGGTAAAATGAAGTGGGTCAGCCTTTGAGAGACCTAAGGAACCTGCAGGTGTATGTTTACGCATGTCTTTGCACACACACAGGCACAGTCAACAATATTTATTAGGAGCCCTGCAAATCCAGGGACATGTACAAACACACAGCACTCACCTGTTTTGGATTTGCACCTGTTCTGTGCTTCCTTATACTCTAGCCATGCACAATGTTTTGAGGCCCCAACAGCCACGCAAGTCCCTCATAGTGCATGAATTATCATCAGGTCATGATATGAATTCAGACCAGCAAATTAAATGGCAATTACCCTTTGAGAAACCATGTAACTATAAGGATAATCACCATGTTCTGTGTAATTTTTTTAGATCTTTGGGGGTACTAATTTGTAAAGCACATATAACCAAATGAATAATTACATAGCAAGGAGCTGAAAGGTAATTACAAAATAATTGCATGCTATTTGATCTCTCCATGAAAACATGTTTAATAGAATATTCCTTTAAACTTTTTCTTGTACTTGTGGAACACACTAAGTTTATCCTTTTTTCTTAGTTCTGTTTAATGCTAACTCTTTTAATAATAGTTGGCAAAATATACTAAAGTGTAGACTGTAAGTGTAGGTTAGAAACTTGGTATGAAACTTGGTTTCCCCCCCACATTATGTAAAGTTTTTTCGCTTTTATTGTTTTTATTTTACTTTTTGATTTTATTAAATTTATTGGGGTGACACTGGTTAATAAAATTATGGTTCAAGTGTACAATTCTATAAAATATCAACTGTAGATTGCATTGTGTGTTCACCACCCAAAGTCAGGTTTCCTTTTGTCACCATATACTTGACCCCCTTTACCCTTCCTACCACCCCACTTTTCCTCTGGTAACAGCCATACTGTTGTCTGTCTATGTGTTTTGGTTTGTTTATTTGTCCGGCTTGTTCATTTGTTGCTTTCAGTGCTATATCCCACATACATATGAGTGAGATCATATGGTTCTTGACTTTTCCATCTGACTTTTTTCACTTACCATGATGTTCTCAAGATCCATCCATGTTGTCACAAATGGCAGTGTTACATCTTTTTTAATGGCCAAGTAGTATTCCATTGTATATACATACCACATCTTCTTTACCCAATCATTTATGGAAGGACAATTCAGTTGTTTCCATGTCTTGGCCATCGTGAATCATACTGAAATGAACATAGTGGAGCATACGTCTTTTCAAAATACTGTTTTAAATTTCTTCAGCTAAATACCCAGAAGAGGGATTGCTGGGTCATATGGTAGCTCTATTTTTAATTTTTTAAGGAACCACCACATTGTTTTCCATAGTGTCTGTACCAGTTTACATTCCCACCAGCAGTATAGGAGGATTCCTTTTTCTCCACAATATTTCCAACAATTATTACTTGTCTTGTTGATAATAGCCATTCTAACAGGTGTGAGGTGTTATGTCATTGTGGTTTTGATTTGCATTTCCCCAATAGCTAGTAAAAATTTCTTTGCTTTTAAAAGTTGATCATTAAATGAAATCTATTTAGGAAAAATACATAGTGGTGCCAGTTTCTTATTTGTTTATTGATTGTAGGGCTCTGTGTAGCATCTGTATGTGCTTGCAAAATGCTTTCGAAGTATCACTAACTTCGTATGCCGTTTCATTCCAATAACAAGTCTGACTGCATTTCTCTCTCTGTCCCCTTCTGTCTCTCTCCTCTCACTTAAGGAATGGAAACTAATGAAGGTCAGAGATCAAAGTAAATATGTGCATGTATGTAGCATGGGGGAGAGATATTTGAGCTAGAAGATAGAAGACTGGGCATAGCACCTTCTCTAGTTCAGGCTTATTAACTTAAGCTGAGAATGAAAACATTTTGTGAGCAATGCACAGAAATGCATAATGCATGCAAACGTCCTTTGAAAAGTTTGAAGTGCTATTTTTAAACATAAGCACCAATATAATCATGTTCCTTAAATTTTTGAGTAATTCTAAAACCATAAAATGAACTAATTGTACACCACTGCTCTCCCTCCACCCTCACTGCTCCTAGACCCTGCCTCTCATTCCATCCTGTCTGACAATTTGTTGTTCTAATTATGCTTTACAGACGGTCAAGAACAACAGCAAAAAAGAAGAGAAAAACTTCAAAAAACCAAATAAGTATCTGGTAGAAAAATTATTCTGTTTTAACAGATTTAAGTTAATTCTTGTGTCACTTCTACCTTTAGGAAAGTTCAAGATTTTTCCTTGACGGATATTGCTCACTACAATCCACTGGATACAGGAGTGTTCTAAGAGTAAAAATGGGCAAGAATTAGAACTTTCCAACACCACCCATGTTCTTCATATAGTCTAGATAGCGAAATTTAGAAATAGAATACAGCTCTCCATGCCTCTCTGAAATTATCTGTTTCCAGAGTGTTTTGCCAGAGTGACTGAGGTCTCTTCCATTCTCGGAGGCTATGGTGCTAGGGAATGACAACCCCAGGGAGATGCAGACCCACAACAGGTTTTCTTTTCTCAAATCCTTCATGTCACTACTGCTTATTCCACTGGTAACTCAGAATGGAACCAACCATTCTGTATTACTTTATTGCTCAACATACCAACGTTTCCATGGTAAGTTAAATACTGTTAAAGCCACCAAAGTTATTTCCTTAGTATAAAAGAGCAGAAATATTATTATGCTGAGAGTAATATAATGAGAAAACCAAGAGCGAGCCAATAAAATCAGGCAGAGTTTAGGTTCACAGTTTAATAGCCCATTAAAATGATTTAGCTGGAGCACACATTTGTGAAAACAAGACTTGTTAAGCAATTTATGAATGCTTTCTGGATGCACATCAGATAAATGGCCAGCCCTTAAGACACAAGCATCCAACAAGCATCCAGTTTGTCAACTTCTTTGACTTCTAAAAATGATTGCCGCTGAGGACAGATTTGTATTTTGCACATATTGGGGATGTTCAACACTGTTAGAAATTGAGGAAGGAGATTAAAGAGGTAGAGACAGCATATGTTAAATATTCTTTTGAGAAGTGTGGTGAACAAGGATTCATTAGAAGTAGTAGTTTAAAAGGTACATATTTCTACAAGTGGAGTTTTGGAAGGGTTACTTATTTATTTATTTAGGGTGGAAATTTAAAATAATTTTATTGGCTGAGGGAAAAAATTAGTAGAAAGCGACACACCGGAGATTTGGGAGACAGGAGAGTCAATTGATGGAGTTCCAGAGAAGACATGGGATGGCAAGGTGGCAGGATTAGCCTTGAGCATCTTCTTATCCTGTGAAGCTGAAGTAAAGGTGCCATGGTTGTAGGGAGAAGCTCCTGGTTCCTGTCTGTCTGAATGTGACACTGCTCCAGAATTAGGAGCAGTGTCACAAGTAGTTTTCTAATCAGAAAAGACAGAGACTGTTATCTCCCTAGACATACATATATTGTGCTGCTACTTTGTGCTATCCAAGACTGAATTAGCTTTTTTAGACAATAGATCACTTTTCCTTTGGAAAATAATAAGGGCTTTAGCCTTATGTTCAAATCTTGACCTACCCACTTACCAGCTATAGGACTTTGGTCAAGTCACTAGTAATTCTTAGCTTTCTCAAAAATAAAATAAGGATAACAATAATAATAATATATCTACATCAGAGAATTACTATGAGAATTAAATGAGATGACTAATAGTAAATATTCAAGAAATGTCAGATATTATTTTATCACTGTCACGACTCGTGGTAAATTAAAATTAAAAGATAGTTTTATAGGGTACTATTAAACATTTCCCCCTATATCCTAAGAAATCCAAAACACCAATCAGAAAGAATATATGCACCCCTATGTTCATAGCCGTGCAATTTATAATAGCTAAGATCAGGAAACAGCCCAAGTGCCCGTCAGTAGATGAGTGGATAAAAAAGCTACGGTGCATTTACACCATGGAACACTATGCAGCTGTAATAAAGAAGGATCTCTTACCCTTTGGGACAGCATGGATGGATGGAAAGTATTATGCTAAGTGAAATAAGACAGTCAGAGAAAGACAAGTACCACATGATCTCACTCATGTGGAATATAATGAAAAAATAAATAAACTGATGAACAAAATAACCCAGAGATATAGAAGCATGGAACAGGCTAAGGAGTCTCAGAGGGAAGGCGGGGGGGGGGGGGGGGAGATTAATCAAAGAACTTATATGCATAAATGCATAACCTGTGGACACAGACAGTTGTGTGGGGAGGGCCTGGGGGTGGGACAGACTCGGGGTGGAGGGGACCAATGGGGGGAAGAAAGGGGGGAACATCTGTAATACTTTCAACAATAAAGATAATTTTTTTAAAAAAGAAACATTTCCCCCATTCTGTGTACAGTTAATGTTTTAGACTTGGAAAGACTTTAACCACTGTTGAATTCTGCTTGTTAGATTCATTTTATTATTCCATTCTCCTCAGATCCTTCTGGGTTCTGACTCCGTCTTCCAGTATATTTACTGTCCTCCTCAGCCTATGTGTTCTGTGAGTCTCATGAGACCTTGTGGCACCTGCTGCCTAGTACCTAGAGGGCATTACATGCCCTCTATCCACTTGCACCTTCTTCCTTACTGACAAATGCTTGGTTTGGTTCAATTGTTGCAATAAGCTCGATTAAAGGTCTCTGATCTCCCAGCATCACTTGCAGCTAGGGTGGTCATGTGATATACTTCTGACCAATGAGGTAAAAGCAAAAGTCACTGGGTGGGCTTCCACGGAAGCTTATCAAAGGGGCCACATCCACGAAAATGAAAGCCAGATTCTAGGAGTAAAGCACAGGGAAGAAACGTAACCTGGGGCAAGATGCCATCATGCAGCGGCTAAGCAAGCCCTTCACTGTGTGTCACCAGAGTCCTTGTCATGTGACAAAAACAACCCCTATTTGGTTAAGCCTCTGCCATCACATTCCTGTTGCATTTAGCAAATGCAGTTTCTACCTGTTACAGATGCCATCTGTAGTCTCATCTAAATATTTTTTGGGGAAAAAGAAACCTAAACAGAACAGAGCTAAAGATGGAACTTATCATTACCAACCATCCTCCAGCTTCATTGTATTTTTTTCCAGATTTATTGAGATATAATTGACATGTAACATTGTATAAGTTGAAGGTGTACAACATGATAATTTGATATACATATAGATTGTTTTTACATTAATATCCTACTTTGTATAAAATGTCATGTGAAACCCTAGCTGGTTAGGCTCAGTGGTTAGAGCGTCGGCCCTCGGACTGAAGGGTCCTCAGTTCGGTTGCAGCCAAGGGCGCATGGCTCCGTTGCAGGCTCGATCCCCAGCCCTGGTCAGGGTGTGCGCAGGAGGCAACCAACCGATGTCTCTCTCTCACACCGAGGTTTCTCTTTCTCTCTCTCTTCCACTCTTTCTGAAAAAAATACCCTCAGATGAGGAATAAAACACCCCCACAAAAAACAAAAGGTCATATGAATAGGTAATTGTTTCACCTGCTTTAGTCTTGTGTGCATTACTAGATCTTATAGATTGTCTTATTTCCTTTCTATTTGACCCAGTGCCTATCCCTCTCCTGAATGGGTGGTATCCACTCACTACAGATGTGTAAAACTAAAGGGGTCTTGCGATGATCAACTTTTCATGGTACAGGTAAGGAAACTGGGGCTCAGATGTCATGTCAAAACTCAGGTTTGCAGTGAGCCCAAGAGCTGGCACTCACCCTCATAGTCTCACACCCAGTGTTTACTGCACTGCACCACCCCATTTTAATAACTTACACAAGCCTTCCTTTTGTCTTATACCCTTTCTTCAGGTTCTCATTTTACTTTACCCAAAGTTGTATTAGTAACCTTTTAAACATCCTTGGGCATTAATGAGGGACCAAAGAAAGTTTTGAATATACCTTGGCTTTAAGCACCTGAGTGTCCTGTCCAGAGTCCCTGAGAACCCGTGGCAGTAGGAAAGTACACTTAAAGGCTTTTGCAACTATAGAGGCCACAGTGCCAAAAAGGAAACAGACTGAAAAGGGGTCTCACATTTTTCTTTGGTCTTGGGGTAGACCGCTTTGCCCTCACTCCCAATGTTGGGATCTCAGTAAAAATGGCTTCTCCCCAATAATAATCATTATGCTTTCTAAATGGAAAACTATTGTAAATTTCTCTTACCACCCTGAAGCGGAACAATATTGGCACAAACATCTCCTTGATATTTAATAACTCCCTAACTCCCTCCAACTGCTGCAGCTGCTACACGACAGACACAGGGAGAGATTAGATATGGCATGTGCACCTGGCCAGTCATAAACTGCCTCTGAGTTGCATAGGAAGGTTAGCAGGCTCAATTCCCTTCTCTCCTTAGACCCAGAATGTGGAAACATGAAAGAGAGATGTAATTATTTAGAAACAATAAAATTTTCTGGGGCGTGCATAAAATGAATGGGTTTATTAACCTACGCAGAGTGGAAGCACATTTTCCTGGCTGGTGAAAACTTTGGGCTGGGGTTAGACACGCCTCATCTTCCCCTTCTCCTTTATACTCAAACGCCAGGCTGCCTGTCAGAGGGATGGGAGTGGACCCATTGATTGTGTGCTCCATCCGCTAGTCAGTGGCTCTACCCTTGACAGAGCAGCATCTTTTTCCTTCCTGACTTTGCCTTGGTACTTTCTGGTACATCTGCCTCTCCTCTCACCACTCCAGTTCTCCTGACCCAGCATTGATCCTGAGGTGGGGGAAGTGGGATGGAGTTGGATGTATTTCATGAAGTTCTTTCCTTAATTATGATTCAGTAGATTCTGGATGGCTGAAAGCATGACCAAAATGAGTTTATAGACCTCTCCAGCCAGCTGTCATCTACTTAGCCACAATGTAGTTATTTGAAAGCATTTTTTAAAAAAAAAAAACAACAGACTCCATATTAGCAGATCATTTGAATGTGTTCATGTTTTTATGGGGTTTTTTCTCTCAAAAATCCTAATGCTTTACAATTTTGTTACCAGTATGTTATATAAGCATAATTCATTCTTAAAACTGAATAACTCCTTTGACCATGTAGAGGTCAGAGGCACACAAGGAACTTGAGTTGAAATGGAAACTTGCCATATGAGTGACACACTCCACCCCTATTTTCTGTAGTTTCCAAACTTTTCAAGTGTTAGAGCCCATTTTTTACCTAATAATAGTAGTTTTGTTTTAGTCTCTGTTGATTGAGAATACCAGAAGCTACCATGAAAGCAGCATATTTTGTATGTATCAATCATTACAACAGCTACTCACACATGAAAAATAGTAGTATGTGTATTCCAACTCATTATTTATTCTGTCCTTGGTGTTACTTGGTATAGGTACAGATTCTAGGACTCCTTAAAGTAGCTCTAAGGGTTCCCAGGGGTTCAAAGCCCAAACTGTAAATACAGTCCCTCTTCTAAAGAGGAAATGACTTTTGCAGAAGGAATTTAAAGGGAAGGCTGTTAAAAGCACCTTGAAAAAATATACAGAATAAGATCTTTGGTACACCATGTCCCACAGGACAAAAAAAGAGAAAGCTAGGAAGATAGCTTTTGAGTTTCCAGCAATAACTTGAGGTGTTATGCTTCTGCCATTTAGGCACCCTATGGATACTGTATTTTTTTTAATAGACCAATGTAATTGGATAAAATTCCTAATCAGCTCAAAAATTTGTATGTTCTTATAGCACATAACCCTTAACCAGTATAATCACTGTGCATTAGCAATAGTGAACTATGCCTGAAAAATCCCTATTTAGTAAAACTATATTAAGATACAGAGCACACGATGTGCAATCTGACTTTTTATATGAAATTATTAACAAATACTGAGCTATCATATGTAATATAAAATCATATTCTCTCTCTTTATTAAGACCTGTAAAATAATATTCAGGTAATTGGATATGTATTAAATGTTAATTCTACCTTCCTTTTTCCTTTGATTTGGGGCAAGCAATGGTTTGTAAAATATGCTCCAATTCATATCTTAAAACACAATGCAGAATTCTAGTATAAATTATACTCCTTGCTTTTCTAAATAGTGTGGAAGTCAACAGCAACACTGATCTCATTTCTCAGTAATCCTCAACTTTTCCTATTTTCTCCTGGAAGTCTTCTTGTCTTGGTGGAATTACATTTGATTTGAAATGTAAAGACCCAATGTTTTCACTGGCTGAGAAGAATTGAAAGGATCAACCTCACACCCAAGTCAAACTAGTCCCTGGGTAATCCTCTGCAGACAGCAAACAGTAGAACAAACAAAGATAAACTTCACATGGGCAGCTCCAAGGCCAGGCATCCCTAGGAGGGAATACTTCACGACTTCCCTGGGTTCCTAGTTACAAAAATGATTTGGCTTGTGGAAAGAAAAGATATACACTTCCACACAGAGTTTATACAAGCTATAGAGTGACCCCCACCAGACAGGCAGGGGACCTGATAACCTCTCCTGGTTTAGCTGCCCAGGGAGATCTTTGAAAGCCAAAGGGCAGACTACTGACATAAATTCAACTGCCCTGACAATACGCAGTTGACCTGCCAACACCTTATGGCTACACACCTATGCAGGCCTTCCAAAAGGGTAAAATCAAAGGCTTCAGTCTTAGTCCTGTTCCTTGGCACAGGCTCACTATATGTAGCATAACACCTTCCTTCCCCCCAAAGACCCCAACACCTCTCCCCCAGCCCACCACCTTGCCCACTCTCCCTGGATTTGCATCCAGGTGCAAATTTATACATGTGGTGGGAATCCTTCATCCAAATGCAAATCACTTTGCAAGATCAAAATTCTTTTGCTATGAACTGTAGGGACCAGCCTCTAAGAAAATTTGCATTTCGACTGGTAATATAAGCACAGCTACGGGTTATAGAAATGAAGGGACAAAGAGATCATTACAAAATCAAATTAACAAACAAATGAGATCCAAATATACTCTATTAACTACATTTTTGAAACAGGAAGAGACTAGAATTTAGAATGCTGAAATGAATCCAACTGAAAAGGGGCAAAAACAATTTTAATGAATTACAACCAAACTTGAGATGCAGACGGAATAATTAGAGTCCTCATTATTGTAACTCAGAGGAAAGCTGGCTTGATTTGGCCCCTAAAGATGACCTGTTAGAGAAAATGACTATTTCAAAGCAAGAGTTCTCTATTGCTTGTCATTTAAGACAGCTAAGTTTAAAAAAAAAAAAAAAAGTTCACGCTAATACTGGAAATATTTAAAAATATTTCCAACCAAATATTTTAGATGTCTTACTAATACATTTTAAGACAATGTTTGTGTATTATAAAAAAAAATAAAACCAGAAATTTCCCCCAAATTTAGTTCCAAAAAAATCCTGTGTTAGTTTATTATATCATCCTTTCCATCCAAATATATTGACCCTGAAAAACCAAGATATCCAGAGTCAGTGTTGTGGATAAACATCAGGGCAATTAAAACAGCTGATAGGAAAAGTATCACATGCAATTTGTGAGATGGAGCTGTAAGTACTTCGATTATTGAGGAGATCTACACTGAAGGCACAAACTTGGACAGCAACCAGTGTCATATACCCAGATCCCTGGCGTTGATCGGAAGCTCCCTTCCCCACCAGACACGTAGATTCGTATCCTCAAGAGCTTTAGGGTTATACACTGGCCTTGCCCAGACCTGAGCCACCTCTACACACAGGCTCCAAGTGGTTCAAGGCTTACCTGGAGATGGAGCTCCGGAATCAGCAGAACACAGAAAATCAGCCATGGGTGATGAATGACACCAAGGACATTTCCTTGATTCTAGGCTGTATCAAGTGTGGTTAAAATTGTTCATGGACTGATTAGAATTGCTAATGAATTTGCATCCTCTTCTGAAGAAGGCTGCAAGGGTTTTTGAGCAAGAAAGGCCTCCCTGAAGCTGCTTCTCCTGCTAGGCCCCTACCCCAACCAAGTACCTGATATTTGACCTTTGAACCATTGACCATAATAGGAACAATAGGCTAGATTAGCCGACTCTAGTTGAAGTCATTTAATGTGATTATTGGCACATGATGATCACATATTGGCCTTTCTTCCTCTCTTTCCCACCTTCTCTTCCTGCCTTTCTGAAACCAGAGCAGAAGTCTGTGCACACTGGAGTGAAGGTCCTATTCACATCTAACTGCAACTGTAAAACTCTTATCACAAAAGACTTGAAAGGCTTATCTTTATTAGAAGAAAGAAAATACTTACCCCACCCCTACCTCTGGAACCCTTCTCCATTCTAACAGTAAAAATTCCATTCGCTGCTGTCACAGAGCGCCAACATTTAGGCTTTTCCAAACTGTGCTATACTAATGCTTGCTTTAAAAAAAGGCACTGCATTTTCCCATTTAGTTCTTCCCTGGATTCAATACTAGACTTAAAATTCAATTATATTCTAATGTCTATTAGCACTATTATATGATATGGTTATTTTAAGAAGCACAAAATTCAATGTCAGGCATGTATCAAGTATTCAGTAAAAGTTCCTTATCTTCCTACCCCTTATCTTTAAATCTAAATGAAGGTTGGATGTAGCTTATATCCTATGCTATTTACTCCACTGAAAACGCTCATAGCACTTACAAACCATTTAAATGCTAAGACTTTATTTTCTGCATGATTCAACCTTATGTCTAGTTCCTGGTGTATAACACTATTGCTTAGTTCATTCTGTGGTTCATTTAAGAAACATTTATGCAGTGGCTTTTAGGTAGAGTACTATGAACAGCACCAGAGTGAGGCTGAGAGGCAATGTAGTGTTGTGGTTAACAGAGCAGGCTCAGGAATACCCTCGAGCATGTTACTGACAAGCTGTTCCTCAGTTTCCTCATCTGTAAATTGAGGATAATTATAGTACCTACCTCCTAGGGTTATCATAAGAAATAAATGGGGCAGCCCGGCCCGGCGTGGCTCAGCTGTTGAGCTTTGACCTAGGATCCTAGCAATCTGGGTTCAATTCCCGGGGCACATGCCCAGGTTGTGGGCTGCAGCCAATCAATGACTCTCTCATCACTGATGTTTCTGTCTCTCTCTCTCCCTCTCCCTCTCCCTTCCTCTCTCTAAAATCAATAAACATATATTTAAAAAAGAAAAAGAAAGAAATGGGGCAGATTATGTGAAGTGCTCAGAAAACTGTCTGACACACGTTAAGCATTTGTTAAGTTAGAACTATTTTGATGTTTCCAGGAGCTTGTGCAAGGATTCTTAACCAGAGGTCCAAGGACCATTAGGGTCCACAGATGAATTTAGAGTGTCCCAAACTCCTTAAAATTATTGGCAAAATTTAGAGCACTTTGTTTAGAGAAGAAGTTTACAGTTTTCATCAGATTCTCAAAAGCTGTGTGTGAAATAAAAATGGTTAGGATCCACTGAATTAGGTCTGTAGAGATACAAGACAGAAATTTTGCCCTCAAAGACCTCACAGTCTAACAGAGAAAATGGGCATTTAGTGACAATAAAATATGGTAACAGTTATATAGAAATGAGACACAAGATGCAATGGGACACAAAGATGAGCCACCTGAGGGGACTAATGAAACAAGCAAAGTTTTCTAGAGCAGGTGACACTTAAGAGAAGTCCTGAAATATGAGTGTGACATAGACAGATGGGAAAGGGGAGTCAGAGTGTTCCACACATAGGCAGAGTCATGTAAAGGTACAAGCAAACTGCTGAGTGTGGCCCGAGAAGAAACTACACCAGAGGAAAGGAAGCTGAAGGCAGTTAGGAGGCTATTGCATTAGCCAGAAAGTAAAGCAATCAGTACTTTAACCAAGACAGTGTCTAGGGTTTGGGATAGCAGGTAAGCTTGGGTCCTTTTTTTATGCTTCAGGGGCTCATGATTCTGCCAATTAATTATTGCAAATATGTTCCCTAGCATAAACCTAAAGCATATTATTCCTATCCTCCATGACTACCAGCTGTGGTCACTAATATTCATGTCAGAATTAGGAAAATCTATTCCGGAAAAAGGAAGGGCAAATTTAAAAGCTAACTTACTTATTTAAAAGCATTTCCAATTCCATTTTAATTTGTTTCTGAAATCCAGTTGGAATGACCTAAGTATTCCTTGCGCACGGAGCATAAAAGGTATCTATGACCACTTCCGTGGTGGTGACTAGTATTACATATTCTGTAGCTAAACATAATCGATTCTGTAGCTTCCTAATGATCTGCCCTGAGGATTTATTATTTCTGATGGCAATTAATCAAAATTAAAACAGACTGCATAGAATGAAGCAAATTCAAACATCCAGCCTCAGTTAGGAACACCTGCATATTAAGATTAATCATGGGCCCTGCTCGAATGTGACAGGTGTATCAATATTATAGAGAAAAGAGAAGTGAAACATTTTCCAGCAGAGTTCCAAGTGTATTTCCAAGGAGCAAAGGTCCTGAGCCTCAGTGTTGAATAAAACCACACAAAATTCATAGTTGTCCATTACATTGAAATTAAAATTATTTTCTTCCAGAAAACTTAGATATTTGTGGCGATTTGTATTACCAAACATAAAATGCCGGGAGTGGTGACAGCAAAATGAAGGAAATAAGAATCTTCCACTGTCTTCATCCCAAAGGACAATGATTTTGACAATCACTCTTGAAAGTGCCTTCGTGCATGCCCAGGAATGTAATGAGAACAAGAAGTGCCAACACACTGCTGGAAAACAAACAAACAAACTTGAGACTGGACACATTAGAGAGGGTAAGAGGAACATTTTCACTTTTTCCAGGTCACCCCTGCCCCAAGGTGGAACAGCTCAATGCTAAGAGACCTACTATGCCTGTGATTTCTCCAAGTGGGAGATGTGAGTGAGTGACTGGCTTCCCCAGCTGTGTGGGATGCTGCTAAAGAAGCTCACTTCCTTCTTTCCCCATCCAGAATGCTGAGCTGCACTGCCTGACTCAGAGGTGAGGAGGGGCTTGCAGAATAGCAGCCATGACTACTGGAGGGCAAAAAGAGATATAGATCTTACTAACTGCTATATGGACTCCATCAGATAGCTCAATCACAAGCTTCTAGGGATGCCTTACTTGGGGATCCCCCCAACTGGGCCACAGTCATCCACAATACTGTGCGTAGCTCACCCATGCATACACCAACCACTGTGTGGCTGTCTCCTTTCTCATGCCCCCAACCACTGTGTGGCTGTCTCCTTTCTCATGCCCCCAAGGGTAGTGAATACCTGTCTTTGCAGAGAGCTGGTGAGCATGCACAGGAAGCTGAACATATTCTGCAAGATTAGGAGAAAGCACAAAAACTTGAGCATTCAGCAGTGCCTTATGAAAGGCAAATGGGTCCAGTTGGCATGGCTCAGTGGTTGAGCGTCAACCTATGAACCAGGAGGTCATGGTTTGATTCCTGGTCAGGGCATATGCCCAGGTTGTAGGCTCAATCCCCGGTAGGGGGCGTGCAGGAGGCAGCTGATCAATGACTCTCTCATCACTGATGTTTCTGTCTTTCTTCCTCTCCCTTCCTCCCTCTGAAAGCAATAAAAATAAAAAAAATTTTTTAGAAGAAAGGCAAATGAGAGGCTGTCAGCACTCAGTCAGGCTTTGCAGGATCAAGAGAAAGAATGCCATCTTAAGAATTTTGCCTCAAGAGGGAACAAGAAGTGTGGAGCATGTGGAGCTATAGATAATGTCCAAGAAAGACTTAGCAGGACTGATAGGAGGTATTTCTCTCCCAAAGCCTGTCAACAGGGACTGTAGGGGATAACTACGTCTTCAAATGTGAAGTCAACAACAAAAGACTTCTAGAAACATGAAAGATGAAGGAAACATGACACCATAAGAACACAATAATTTTCCAATAACTAACCAACCCTAAAGAAATGGAGATTCGCCCAAAAAGTATTCAAAATAATTGTTTAAAGGAAGCTCAGTGAGTTGCTAGAAAACACAAAAAGACGATTTTAGGAGTCAGGACAATAAACACAAACAAAATGAGAAGTTTAATTAACATATAAAAATTATTAAAAAGGACCAAAAAGAAAGTCTTGAGCTGAAGAATAAAATTGATGAAATGAAAAATGCAATAAAGAACATCAACAGCAGACTTGATAGAGCAGAAGGAAGAAGCCATGAAGTCAAATACAGGTCATTTAAAATTATCAAGTCAGAGGGAAACAAAGAAGAATGAAAAGGAGGGAAGAAAGCCCATGTGAATTATGGGATACCATTAAGAAAAACTATGTATTAGTGGAGTACCAGAAGGAGAAGACAGGGAGAAAGGGGCAGAAAAAAAATGTTTAAAGAAATAATGGTCGTGAATTTCCCCAATCTCAGAAGAGATTTGGATGTCCAAGTTCATGAAATTCATGTCACCAAAAAGATTCAATGCAAAAACAAAGATAGATTATAATAAATGTGTCTGAAATGAAAGACAAAGAGAAAAATTTTAAACCAGGAAATATATATTTTTTAAAATACCTCATATGCAATGGAACTCCCATAAGGCTATCAGTGGATTTTTTAGCAGCCTTGCATGTCAGGAGACAATAAAATGATATAGTCAAAGTGCTGAAAAAATAAAATGCCAACCACCAATACTTTACCCAGCAAAGCAGTCCAGAAATGAAGGGAATTAAAGACTTTTCCAGACACATAAAAGTTAAAAGAGTTCCTCACAGCTAGACCTGCTTTATAAGAAATGCTAAAAGAAGTTCACCATGTAGAAATAAAAGGGCATTAATTAGTAACATGAAAATATGAGACACATTGGTAAAGATAACTATATAGTCAAATTCAGAACACTCCTATACTGTAATATGGTGGTATACTAATCACTTAACTCCAGCATAAAAATTAAAGGACAAAGGTATTAAAAATAACTATAGCTACAATAATTTGTTAATGGATGCACAATATAAAAAGCTGTAAATTGTACCATCAAAAACATAAAATGAGGGAGGAATAAAAGAGTACAGTTTTTGTGTGCAAAGTTATCAGTTTAAAATAGACTGCTATAACTATGAGATGTGTTGTGTAAGCCTCATAATAACCAGAAAGCAAAAACCTACAATAGATACATAGAAATAAAGAGAAGGGAATGAAAACATACCACTACAGAAAATCATCGGTTCACCAAGAAAGACAGCAAGAGAGAAAGAAGGGAATAAAGGAGCTGCAAAACAGCCAGAAAACAATTAATAAGATGACATTATTAAGTCCTTACCTACTGATAATTACTTTAAATGTAAATGGATTAAATTCTCCAATCTAAAGACATAGAGTGGCTGAATGGATAAAAAAGAAAACCCAAATATCTGCTGCCTACAAGAGACTCACTTGAACTTTAACAACACACAAAGGCTCATATTTCATGCAAATGGAAACCTGAAGAGACCAGGAGTAGTTACACTTATATTAGACAGAATAGACTTTGAGTCAGAAACTATAATAAGAGACAAAGAAGGTAATATTATTATTATAAAGGGGCAAATTCATCAAAAGGACATAAGAACTGTAAATATATGTAAAACCAACATTGGCATACCTAAATACAGTAAGCAAATACTAAACACAAAACAAAGCAAAACAGATCTGAAGAGAGGCAACAATTCAACAATAATGGGTAGGGGTATTCAATACCCCACTTTCAATAATGGATAGATCATCCAGGCAGAAAATCAGGAAATACTGGACTTGAACTGTAGACTAAAGCAGCTAACAGACATTTCTAGAACAGCAGCAGAATACACATTCTTCTCAAGCCCACAAGGACGGATTATGTGCTAGGTAACAAAACAAGCCTTAGCATACATTCTCTGAAGCCAGGTTTCCTGGATTTGAATCCTAGTTTTACTGCATAGGAGCTTGTCGCCTTGAACAAGTTACAGTGCTCCATAGCTCTGGATCTTAGTCTCCTTCCGTAAGTTGGAGATGACAATGAGACCTACCTTTTAGGACTGAGGAATAATTGAGTTAATATGTAAACAGTTTAAAATGGTGCCTGGTACATGGTGGACACTGTATAATAATTTTTTTTATTATTAGGTAAGTTTCTTTACCTTCTCTAGGCTTCAGTGTCTTTATTTGTAAGCTAAGGATGATACAGCATTGCCCACATCACAGTATTGATGTGAGGGCTAAGTTACATAACATAAGGTTTACTCTCCAACTAACATAATAAATAACAATGATAATGATATTTAGTGCTTATTATGTGCTGATAATCCCTTTACGTCTGTTGTCTCACTTGTTTCATAGCAAGTCTAAGAGCTTATTCTTTTTTTTTTAATCCTCACCTAAGGAATTATTTATTTTTATGTGTTTTTATTTATTTTAGAGAGAGGAAGGGAGAGAGAGTGAGAGAGAGAGAAATATCGATGTGAGAGAGAACATTGATTGGTTGCCTCCTGTATGTGTCCAACCGAGGATTGAGCCTGCAGCCCAGGTGTGTTCACTGACCAGGAATCGAACCTGCAACCTTTGATGCTTGGGACATTGCTCCAACTAACTGAGCCACCCAGCCAGAGCTAAGAGCTTATTTTTTCAAAATAAATTTATTCTTTTAAAAGATGAAGAAACTGAGGCCTGGAGAGATGAAGTTAACTACCTCTGCTTATACAGCTTAATAACTGGCAGAATGAGGACTCTCGCCTGCCTGTTGCATTCTAAAACTTGTGCTTTTAACAACTACCTTATACCAACAACAACAAAAGGAGACAGAGAAATAAAGTGGCTTGTGTCCTGTAGCTGAAGTCCTATATTAAAAATAACACAATGTACAGTCTAGGCTACCCGCTTTCATGAAGGTAATTAGAATAAATAACTGCAATTTCAGAATACTTTTAAGTGGGAGAAGAAAGCTTCCAGATTGAAGGCATGGAGAAGAATTAAAAGTTTTGAAGTTCGAATTTTGTCGAATTGTGTAGGAATTATAATGGTAACTTTTTTCTTTTTAAATACAAACAAGCCTACTTGAACAGAAGTTCAATTAACAAAATTCAAATGGTAATAGTCATTAATGAATTTATTCTTATGACATAATCTAGTCTTTGAAAGAATAAATTTGAAAGACACTTTTTATGAAATAAATTATTTGAAATAAATTCTTATGAAAGAATAAATGTAAAGGGTTAAGGCAAGTCCTTAAGTGTAAGTAATTTGGAGATTCCGAACTACCATCTTGTCCATATTCCTTTTAATACCAAGTAACAAGAAGAATTACCTATTAAAATTTTTTAAAAAATCAGTCCTATGCCTGACTCACCATTTCCTAATGAACTTATCCCCTAATGAGATCACTAGGGGCAAGGTGGGAAGAGGCCATTAAGCATTTATTTATTCAACAAATATTTGAGTTCCTACTCTGTACCCTATGTTGAGTTACAATCTAGGAGCACAACAACAACAAAGAAAAAAAAAAGGAAAGAAAAAGAAAGACAAAAACAACTTTCCTATCCTTAGAGAGTTTACAGTGCAGTGAGGAACACGAAGAGGCAATTCGTGTACACGCTTTAACAGGGAGATACTAAAGTGCTCCTTTTCATAGTCCCCGGAATGGGAAGATCAAGGAAAGTTTCTTAATTATATATTGAGACCTGAAAAGTTTAGTGTGGTGGTGACACTATGAAATTTGCATATTTGAAAGATCACTACCTGAAGGGAAGAGAAAGGATTAAAGGCAACAATACTGAAGGAAGGCAGGTAGGAGACTCTTGCGAGAAGATGACAGTGGGCACCAGGTGATGGCAGTAAGGCTGAAGAAGAGTGGCTTCCTTACAGAGATGATTATGAAGTAGAAGTAATAGAATTTGGTAATTGACTGGAAGAAGGAAGGAAGGGAATAGAAAGAAGCATAATGTCTTACCTTGGTTTCCTCCAGAAACAGACCTCAAGTGCAAGTAGTTCATTTGAGAAGAACAGGGGATATGGTCAGAGCAGTGAGGAAGTGATATGGAGGAAAGATAGCTAAGAAAGAATGCTTTATCAAGTCAACTATGCTGTGGATGTCATGGGAAAATCCTAGGAAGTGGTATAGAACAAATGCCTCAGAGTTATCCCACCCAAGAGGTTGATGAGCCCGGTAATTTATAAACCGATTTCCATAAGTCAGTGACTGATGAGTTTAATTATGCAGCATTCCCAGCCTTCTCTGCCTCGTTGCTTTCAAAAAGGACCTCAACAAAAAAGATACAGATAGTAACCACTGGAAATGGGCAGGAACACATGGAGTGGTGAGGCCCAAAGGACATCTGCTACAGATGACACCCGGTCTCTGGTGTGAAAAAATGGGTTAAGGATTAACTGAGCTGGGGAACCCAGGGTTTAGAGCAATTAGAGGGGTGCTGAGGAGTAGAGATTATGAGTTTGATTTTTGACATAGTGCTTGAAGGTGTCCGTAGGACATCTAAGTGAAGTTGTCTAGCATATAGTTAGATATGAGAGTGAGTCTTTGCAGAATTATACACTTTAGAGTTACGGATTTGGAAATTATCAGCATGTAAATTCATGGGAGTGACAGAAATCCCATTATACAATTATAGAGTGAGGAACAAAGGTGGCCAGGGGCGGAAAGCAAAAAACACCAAATTTAAGAAACAGAGAAGGAGAGAAGCCTACGAAGAAGAATGAGAGAACACGTCAGAGAGTTACAAGAAAAAACAGAAGTTCTAGGTGTCTAGAAGCCAAAAAGAGAGCATGTCAAGAAGCCTAAAGTAAAACAAAAAATGTCATGTGCTGCTAAGAAGCAAGAAAATAAATGACAAGAGAATGTTACTGGATTCGGCAACAAGCAAGTCTTTAATGACTTGGAGTGGCAGTTTAAGATATTCTATTGCATCTAAGAATGCATGTGTGCAATTGTGAGCAGAAAATATAGATATATTTTTATCTGTATAGACATCTATAGATAATTCAGGAAATTTACTGAGAAAGGGGAGTTATAGTGCATGTAAAATACTGTATAATAAATAAAGCATGTTATAATTATTTTTAAAAACTGAAGGTAACTAACAGGTTAAAGAAGAAAGTTTTGGTGAGGGAAGAATTGTTTGTTAATAGAATATGGAAGAGACTTTTTAAATTTTTGAAGGGAAATAGTTCATGAAGGGGATGGAACATGAAGGTTCTGGAGAAATGACAAAAGGCATGGAGATCTCTCGAAGACAAAAAGGGATCGAATCCAGAGATGGCAGGGAGCAATTTAAGACCTTACATGTACTTTGTTTCCTTTGTTGCAAGTGGGAAGGAGAAAAGTGATAATTGCAGATCAAGACTAAGTTATAGATTTGGTGGCCTGAAATTAAGAAGTTACCTATGTGGCCCTGGCTGGTGTGGCTCAGTTGGTTGGGTGTCATTCCATACACCAGGAGGTCATGGGTTCTCAGTCAGGGCGCATGTCCAGGTTTTGGGCTTGATCCCTGGTAGGAGGCGTTCAGGAGGCAGCCAAAGATGATTCTCTCTCTCTCCCTCTCCCTTCCTCTTTCTCTAAAAATCAATTAAAAATCTTAAAAAAAAAAAAAAAAAAGAAGTACCTGTGTGTTTTCTCTATGAATTAAGAGTTAAAGAGGAAGGCATGAATGAAAGGAATCAGTGATGCTACTGGACTGAGGAGCTTTTGGATAGAATGAAATGCCTCTTCAGAGAACCTAGAGAAAGCTGACTAGGTGAACAATTGTGAGATTGCCTCTGACAGTGCTCAGCTGCCCAGGCTTGAGCCCAGAGACTAAATAATGGACTTTTTCAAGATTGGGTTTCAACAAATGCATGAAAGAGTAGGATAATGGGGTAAGAGAGTTGCAAGGTGATGGAAGTGATGACAATAAAAAAATCTAAGCAGCATAGGGAAGAATTAAAGACAAGAGGGAAGTGATCAGTAGGAGTGATTCATAGGAATGGCATTCTAGGATCCAATCAAGCGATTCTATTTCCAGTTCTAGGGTAAGGAGACACCATGCTACAAGGGGGACTAGTCACAGACAGAAGCCTGTGTAAATTGATGGGAGCTGATAGAAATTAACTAGTTTGTAACAGCAAAAGGATAAAACAGGAGGTGGCCCAGAAACCGGAGTGAGGGAAGGAAACAGGGTAGCCATGGTAGGGATGAGATAAGGCTGGGCTAGAGTCTAACTGAAGGGCTAATTCAATGGCCATGGTCTTCCTACTCTTCTGTCCCTCTATTATGGGTTGAATTGTGTCCCCGAAAAAGAATTGTTGGAGTCCTGGCACCTGGTTCCTGTGAATGTGACCTTACTTGGAAATAGGGTCTTTACAGATGTAATCAAGTTAAGATGAGCTCATTTGGGTGGGCCCTAAGCCAATATTACTGTCCTTAAAAGAAGAAAAGAGGCCTTGGCCAGTGTGGCTTAGCTGGTTGTGGCCTCGATCCCCAGTAGGGGACATGCAGAAGGCAGCCAATGGATGTTCCACTCTCACTTGGATGTTTCTTTCTCTCCTTCTCCCTTCCTCTCTCTCTCTAAAAATCAATAAAAATATTTTTTTAAAAAGAAGAAGAGAAGAGACACAGATAAAGACACACAGGGATACACCATGTGACAACGGAGGCAGAGATTGTAGTGATGTGTCTACAAGCCAAGGGATGCCAAGAATTTCTGGCAGCACCAGAAGCTTAGAGAAAGGCAGGGCACAGATTCTCCCCTGGAGCCTTCTGCGAGACCATGGCCCTGCCAACATCTTGCTTTCAGACTTCTAACATCCAGAACTAAAGAGAGTAAGGCCATCCTATCTGTGGTATTTGGGAAACAAATACACCCACTATGCTTATTTATATATGATTTGGCCTGGGTCATGGGTACATTTCCTAATGCCACAGGACACAACACATGTCAGACTGTGAGCAACATTACTGGAGCAATCCTCCATTTCTAACTAGAAATAGAACATTTTTATTCTCATTCAATGTTGTTTTCATCTCTCACCCAGTGATATGGTAATTCAATGCACTGTTAATTACCAAGCAAAGATGTCCAAAGGTTAAGTTCATCCAATCGAAGAGAACTACACAAACAAACAAAAAGGCAAAATGCCTTGTATGTAAATTTAGAAGTGTTAGAATATTTTAGGCAAGAGTCAGTCGGTGCCAAAATATCAGGGGGTTACTACATTTTTACTTTCAAAAGAAGTCAGTACACTTTTTCTGGTGACAGTACATACCCATTTGTGAACTAGTGGGTTTTTTTACAGTAATGTTGACACACAATGATTTAATGTTCCCGTCTCTACTGATTGATTTGGCACAAACAATGCGTTTTTGTGCCAACAAATAAGATAGATATATATGACCCCTTTCTCTCTCTCACACACACGCACACACAGGAAACAAAAAGTGTATCATTGGTTTTTATATGAACAAATATTGAGAGCAATAGTTTAATTAATTAATTAAAACCCTACGGATTGTTCTCAAAAGGCTCAAAGTCGGGGTAGTTTCATTAGTTAAGGAAAGATTTGATGAAAACTAGAGATTTTCTGTGACCTTCAAATTCTGCACATTTTTCAGCTTTGTACGAATTACTTAAAACGTAAAGTAATAAGCAGTTTATATAAATCAGGGAGGCAAACACAACCACCCTCAGGAGCTGGGCAGGCAATAAAAATAACTGAAGTTGGCCAGATTGTATTCTTGGGACCAACTTTGTTTACACATTAAACACTCAGATTCATTTTTGTCCCACTTTTCTTCAAACTCCCTGCTCAGTCTACCGTTCATTTTCTCATCTTCACAGAAGCACAGCTATCAAACTATTTTACCAGCCTGTGAATCCTGAAGAGAGAAACAATAAGGCAGCACCAGTGTCAGCGGCGGTGCACCCGGGCCCCTGTGCTGACAAGAGCGCGGGGACAGTAGAGGCACAGAGGGGCCGGCCCTCCCGGCGCTAGCTGGTCAGATGCAAGCAGGGATGTGCGCCCACAGTTACTAACTAGCCCAGTTTTTACAGGGATTTTATACAAAAGCTCCAGATTTCTAAATGTTAGAAACTGTGTTTTTTTTTTACACACAATGATGGCCAGAAACAGTTTGAGGCCAAACAAAACATGTCTGAGAACAAATTTAGCCAACGGGCTGCTAATTTACAAGACTTGCTAATTGTTACTTTTTATTTTATTGTGGTAAGTATGCATAACATAAAATTTACCATTTTAATGATTTTTCAGCGTGCAGTTCAGTGGCATGCAGTATGTTCGCAATGGTGTGCACCCATCACCACCATCCAACTCCAGAATATTTTTATCGCCCCAAGCAGAAACCCTGTGCTCATTCATTTGTTGAGGATTTTTATTATAAACTTTAAAATGAAAGTGTCCCAAACATTTACTATATTTGTTGCTAAAAAAAGAAAAGTAAAGAAACTTTCAGACTCAGTGTTAGTCCAAATGCTTACCTTTTTTCTAAAACCTTTCAGGAGTGAATCCTCTGCCAGACATAAGAGCCTCTCCAGAAATCCTTTATCTTATCAACTCTCAGTTCCAACCTGCTTACTGCATCCATCACTCCATGTGACCCAATGTTGAACCTCCTTTGCTCTTGAAAACAGTTGCTCTGTGTTCAACAAACTTTCCTATGCTCTCTACCTCTGTTCTCCCTACTCTTTCCACCTCTTTGCCTCAATGAAACCTAAAGCCTATCTGAGAATATAATTTCTCCTGTAGGCCTCTTAAATGGAAACTGCTTATTCTCACCTCAGGTTTGTTAGTTGGGTCAATGTTTGCCTGCTCCCTCTTGTACATATTCCCTGTCCTTTGAGACTCAGATCATTCAGCTAAATCACACTTTCCTCCTCCTTCTTGCTGTCATCTGCTGTCACTTCTCTTCATTCACTTGCAATTTTAACACCTGGCTTCCAATCTTCAAGTCCAACTTACCTCCTGTCATCATTTTAGACAACTTCAACATATAATGGATGAGCTGTTGGTTCACTTCACTCTAAACCACTATAGAATCTAAAATCAGACATCCCATTCTCCAATAAAACTCTTTTACTTTCAGCTTATTCAGTCCATCACCCCACTCTCCCGCCATCTTCCATCTCGTTAAGACTTCCAATCCACAACCCCATCAGCCCCACTTGCCTTTACTTCTCTGTTTACTTAGGTTCTTACAGTCCCTCAGTAGAATAACTCCTTTGCAAATACTATAGTATCCGTGCTTCTTTCTCCCCTTTCAAACATAGCAAACCCCAACCCTAGAGGAACCCAGTCATCTTTCTGTTCTCGCACCCAAACTGGAAAAAACACACAACTGAACTCATAGGTGTCAGTGAAAAGCCAACATCCAACCTAAACACTGCTTGGCAACCTAACTATGTATCTCCAGTAAATTCAGTTGATTGCTTTCTTAAATGATTATTTCGTACTTCCCTACTCTTCTCAAACCTTTTTCTCCCTCTTCTCTCTAAAATAGTCCATCACTAAGTTCCATCAGTTTTACCTCCAAAATGTATCCCCAAACCATTCATTTCTTTCCTTCATTGCTGCCCAAGCCAACATTATCTCGGGGGGGGGGGGGAGTCACCACAGCAACCTTCAAAAGATTCTCCCTTCTATCTTATTGCTCTCTCCATGAATTCTCCACGCAGCAATTAGAGTGATCTTTTTACAATGCTAATCAGGTCATGCCATTCACTTATTTAAAATCAGTTCATGACTTCCCGTTGAATTTTGCAAATGAAATCTAAACTCCTTAATGTAACCCAGTACCCTGTATGGTCTGGGCTTTACCCACCACTCATTTTTCTTCTGTGCTACTTCCCCCCCCCCATATTCATTACATTCTAGCTGCACTAGTTGCATGGGCTAAGCTTTCCTTTCTCCTACCTTGGCACATTCTGTTCCCCCTGCCTGCTGTTCTCTCCCTGCCCCCCACATACCTCACCTTTCTTTACCTAGTCATTTCTTTTCATTCTTTAGGTCTCACTTTTAATGACCCAGCCCTCGAGAAGTCTGCCTAACTCCATTTTTAAATTATGCCCTTTTCATTCCTGCTCACATGCCAATTTATTTTACTTTACAACACTTACGTAGTTACTTCTTTCTTTCTGTATTTACTAAATTTCTGACACTTTCATCATACAGGTCCTTGAGGACAGGAACCATATCTAATTTGATTGCCACTGTATGCTAGCTATGACACCATCCTTTCCTCTAAACTGGGCCACCACGAAAGTCTTCTATGCGTACTGTATAATGAATGTCCCAGAAGTATTTGTTAAATTAATGTTGAGTAAAAATCCATCCTTGATTCAATAGGGGAGAAGGGAGAAGGTATAGAAAAAGAGAAAGGCGGGAGAGGAATTTATGATTATTTTGGTATAATTACTGGCACCCCTTTTTGGTCTTTATAAAAAACAAAACACACCCACCCTACTTCCAGTACTTCAAAAACAATCATAACTGTACTTGGGCCAGAAGAGACCTTACTACAATCACCTCATATTATAGAAGGAATCATATTTGTGACATTTTAACTATAGGGTGCCATCTTTCCTAATGTTTTAAAGCAGGAGTCGGTAAACCACGTCTGGCAGGTCAAATCAGGCCAGCCACAATTTTTGCAAATAAAGTTGATTAGAACACAGCCATGGCCATTCGTTTATATACTGTCTACATCTGCTTTTGCACTACAGCAGCAGAGTTAAACAGTTGGGACGGAGCCCGCAAGCCTGAAATATTTGCTGTCTGGCCCTGTACAGATAATGTTTGCTGACTCCTGCTTTTAAGTATTGAAAAAGTAGGTTTCCTTTAAACATCTTTGCCTTTTTCTGATTTGTTTTATCTTTTTCTTGACGTATACAGACATTAGAGGCAAAAACAGCCCTGATCTTTAGTGCACCACTTGATAAATTTTTACACAGGTGTATAGCCATGCAAACATTACTCAGCTTAATATAGTGATATTTCAAGCATTCTAGAAGGTTCTCTCGTGGCCATTTCCAGTCAACCGCTCATGGACAGATAACCATGTCTCTAACTTCTATCACTAACAGTTAGATTTGCCTGTTCTTGAGCTAACTTCATATAAATGGAAACCATACAACACATACTCTTTTTTGCTAACCTCTTTCCCTCAATATAATGTTTCTGTGCAGTATTTCGTCAGGTGAAAATTTCCTAAGATATTCATCCATTCCTCTGTTAATGGACATTTGGAATTGTTTCAGGTTTTAGGAATGAACATTCTTCTATGTGTCAAAAGGTGGGCATATATACACTCGTTTCTCTTGAGTGTATATATATATATAGGGGTAGGTTTGCTGGACATATTGAATTAGCAAGTAGTGATTATATCAGTGTACATACCCACCAAGTAGATGAGAACTTCAGATGTCCCACACCCCTACTCCCAGTACTCACACTGTTACTATTTTCATGTTAGTCATACTTGTGGGCTCACGGGGGGCTCTCACGGAGGTGGTATTTCGTTGTTTCCCTGATACACATCTTCTCATATGCTTAATGGCAGTTTGCACAGCTTCTTTGTGAGGTGCCTGTTTGAAGTCTTTTGCCCATTTTTCAAGTGGGAAAAAATATATCCTTCATCAGATATGTGTTATGAATATCTTCTACCAGTATTTGGTTCCTTTTAGGCTTAGTGTTTTTATGTCCTGAGTAAAAAATCTTTGCCTACCTCAAGGTCATAAATATATCCTGCTATGTTTTCTCTGCACATTTATGACTGTGATAATAGGATAAATTACTTTTTGTTTATGGTGTGAAGTAGAGGTCAAGATTCATTTTTTTTCCTTGGGGATATACAATTTCTCTGACACCATATGTTGGGGGGCGGGGGGAATAAGCCCACTTTCCTCACAAAATTGGAGTGGTGTCTTTGTTATAAATCAAGTAATTCTATCGATGTGAGTCTATCTCTGACTTTTCTGTGTTCATTAAGTCTATAATTTGTCTAATCTTACACCAATACCACACCGTGTTAATTACTGTAGCTCTTAAACTCTGGTAGTGTACTGAATTCTCCACCTTTGTTTTTCTTCCTCAGGATTTTTTTGACTAACAGTTTTTTTGCATTTCCATTTTAATTTTATAATCAGCTTGGCTATCTCACATCAATTTTAGAATCAGCTTGACTATATCTACAAAGCAAACACAAAACTAAAATTTTGTTTGGAATTACATTTAAACTATAAATCAATTTTGGAAAAATAAACATCTTTACCAATCCAAAAACAAGATGTACCTCTTAATTTAGGTCTTTTTAACTTTTCAGAAAAGTCCCTTAAAATTATAATGGAGCCGAGACCTTCCTATCACCTAGTGCCATTGTAAAGTCATAACACAACCCATTACTCATGTGTATAGTAATGCTGGTGTAAACAAATCTACTGTTGCCAATTGTATAAAAAGTACTATCTACCATATTTCTACTGTGCCTTTTCTATGTTTAGATATGCTTAGATACACATATATCACTGTGTTAGAGCTGCCTGCAGTATTCAGTATTGAAACATGCTATACAGGTTTGTAGCCTAGGATCAATAGGCCCCATATATGTAGCCTAAGTGTGTAGTAGGCTACACTGTCTAAGCTTTTGTAATTGCACTCTAGGAAGTTTGCATAATAACAAAATTGCCTAACAATGCATTTCTCAGAACATATCCCCATTGTTAAGAGGCATATAACTATAAATATATATTTACACATATATACATATACATACACACACACATACATAGATCTGTTGTTGTTGCTTGTTTTGTTTTGTTTTCTGCATGCCCCTTTCTCTAGCATGAGTTAGTCTGCAACTGATTTCTCTATGTCTTTATGACTGAGTCAGTCTCCTATTCTGCTCTAGCACTCAGCAAATATTCTGTGGGGGAAAATAGCTACTTGACGATCCTGTAGATTCCAATTTATCCATGCTGACCAACATGGATATAAAAAATTCTGTTTTTCCTTTTTATTTTCTGACGACAGCCTATGCCCAGACTCACCAAATGATGCCAGGTGAGAAGATTGCTAGTAGTTTTAACTTCTTCCCTCTCTAAATTGATTTCTTCTAGTCTTATATGCTAAAAGAAATCTCTTTTGAATGCAATATCTTTTAAAATATGACATTTGTCATCTTTCTTTTTTCTAGTTGTGATAGCTTTCTGCTGCTACTACATCATACTCAGAAGCTGAAGTGTTGATGTCTCTAATGATTTTTTTAAACATTAATGTCATTTTTTTAAAAAGAACAATAACCTAAAGTATTATTCCAGGTAAAAAAAAATTGTCCTGGTAGAGCATAACTGATTTTTACATGCAGTTGAAAGGAAAATAGGATTCATTTAAAATAAATTCACTTTATAGCACATTAGATGATGTATGTCAATTCCATAAGTAATATGAAACAGATTTCTAATATTCACCCATACCTATTTCCCTTCTTTCCTAGGGCACAGAGTAGAGCCATATTTCCAAGCCTTCAAATAGGGCCATGTATCTAGTTATGTCCAATGGGCTGTGAGCACAAATGATGTGTGTCACTTCCAGGAAGAGGCATTTAATAATGAGTAAGATTTCTTTACACTTTCCTTTTCCTGCAGCCATGGAGGTCACAGGTTTAGAAATTCAGCCTAGTTCCCTAAAGCCACTTGTGGGAAAGGGAGCCACTTTGGAGAGCTGCTGGGCTCAAATATAGAAACTGCTGTAGAGACTACTAGATATTATACGCAATGGTAATCATAATAAAATTATTTCTAAAGGAAGGTAGGTGAAGTATGCTTTTTCTTTTTCATTTTACCCTTGAAGCATATAGATGAAAAGGAAAGCTGTATATATTCTGAACTAAGCTACAGCAAACCTAAAACTTGAAGTGATTTTACTGATACCATCTAGCACATGAAGAGTAGGGACTTTCCAGTCTCAAGAAATTAAAGCTGTATGTTTAAAGAGGGCAGTAAATTTTAGCCTTTGGTTTTTCCTTTTCTCATCTATCATAACATAGTCTTCAGCTGAGAGCACTACATTCAAACCTCTCCTTCTCAAAGTGTTCGCTTTCTCTCTTCCCAGCCCCTCCCACCCACGTTAAAACCTACTTGAACTAGCTTTACTAGTAAAGCTATTATAAAGATCTGTACTGTAAACTGTTATTGACTAATAGTAGTTCAATACAATATCTTTTTTGATAGTCTGCATTTTAATTAGAAAAAGTTATAATTTTACATGTTAACTTGACTAGGCCACGAGTTGCTCAGATAATTGTTTAAATAGTATTCTGAGTGTTTCTGCGAAGGTGTTTTTGCATGAGATTAACATTTAAATCAACAGGCTGAGTAAAGCAGATTGCCCTCCCTAATGTGGCTGGGCCTCATCCAATCAGCTGAATGCCTGAATAGGAGAAAAAGGCCCACTCTCCCCCAAGTCAGTGAGAATCCCCCCTGCCTGCCTGCCTGCATTCTGGGACATTCTCTTTCCCCCCCTTGCCTTTACACTCCAACTGAAACATGAGCTCTTCCTGGGCCTCAAGCCTACTGGGGTTTAGACCAGAACCACACCATTGGCTCTCCAGCTTGCTGACTGCAAATCTTGGGACTCGTCTCCATAATTGAGATCTATCTATCTCCTGTTGGTCCTGTTTCTCTGGAGAACCTTGACTAATACACCATCCCATCACATTAGAATTATACCCTGTATGTGAACACCACAGTTTTTAAGAGTCTAGAGAGTTGATAATCATCTCACCCCCAACAATTAACTAAAAGAAATTTACAGGCAGAAACAATGACGAAAAAGCCAACATACACTAACAAAGCGAATTATTGAAGGCTTAATATGGTTGCTATGTTTACTGACCATAAGTAAATAAATGTTGAAGCAATAGCAGAAAATAGAGAGAAATGAGACCAGGAGAAAGAAAAAGAAAAAAAGGGAAGAAAAAAAAAGTGGAGAGAAAAGAGCTAGCCAGAAAAGGCCACAGAGAATAGAAGGAGAGACAAAGAAGAAATACAACAGTGCTAGGGAGCTGTGGGCCTCCTGAGAAGAAAGAATTTCAGGGAAATCTGAGAAATAAAAAAGAAGCACAACTTGCAACTAGAGTAGGAAAGATGTCTAGGGTTATTGAAGTCTAGTTAACTCTTATATCCACCATAGGAATTGATGAATATTTTGATTGAACTCATAAGGAAGATCTGGAGTCATTAAGCAGATAACCTTCTTGGATGGATTTTTATTTTGACATCTATCACATGGCATTGTAATTAATACTACTTCATCCTCTATATTTTGGGTAACAAATCACCCAAAATATAGTGATTTAAAACAATGGTGCATTTTTCTCATCTTTCTGTTGGTTGTCCGTCTGAGTGATTCTTCTGCTGGACTCATCCAGGATCAATCATGTGGCTGTAGCCATCTGACGCTGCTACTGAAGTCCAAGATAGCCTCAGTGCATGCCTGGGACCCTAGCATTGGCAAGGCATCTCGGCTCTCCCCATAAAGTCTTTTATTCTCCACCAAGTTAGACTAATTTTTCCCCAATACCATGTTCTCAAGGTTCCAAGTGGGCAAACCTCAATATGTGGTACTTATCAAGCCTCTGCTTGGGTCATGCTTGCTAATGTGCTATTGGTCAAAGCAAGTCACCTGACTGACCAAATCCAGAGTCAATGAAGGAGGGACCACATCAAGGCAAGAATACCAGGGGGCTGATTTATCCTAAGAATCACATCCACTTCGAATTTAAGAATTTAGAATACCAATAGTATTCCTATTACTTAGTACTTGCCTGGCACTCATAGTGCATAATTCACATCTGGGCAGTAGTATTCCCTAGGGAGAATTTTAAACATTTTAGACAATATTTGGGTGTTCCAGTGAAATATAACCTGGGCATGCACATTTGCAATGTATACTGTATTATTTTTAATTTTGTAACTTGCATTTCTCCTTCACATTGTAGTTTGAGCATTATGTTGATTTTTTTAAAAATATTAAGGGCATAGTAAGTTATATTATCCACGAATTTTCTCTCAGGATAGTAAAAAGGTACATTACAGCCCTGGATTGTATGCTTCAGTAGTTAAAGCATCAGCCTGGGGGTTTGATTCCCAGTCAAGGGCACGTACCTGGGTTGCAGGTTCCATCCCTGGCCCTGGTTGGGGCTTGTGTGGGAGAAACCAATTGATGTGTTTCTCACACATCAATGTTTCTCTCTCTCTCTCTCTCTCTCTCTCTCTCTCTCTCTCTCTCAATCTCTCTTGCCCTCCCTTCTACTCTCTCTAAAAATCAATGGAAAAAATATCCTTCGATGAGGATTAACCAAACACACAGGTTACATTACAAAACACTTGTTACAACAAGGGAGTGTTCCAGGTCTGACATTAGTGAAATTAATGAATTAAGTTTGGGTGTTTACTGACAGCCTTCGGTTATTTGCAAATGGTTCTAGCCCAGATGAAGTGTCACTAAACTATATTTTAAATTGTTATTGTTGGTTTTTTTAACATCGTTATTCATTTCAGAGAGAGGAAGGGAGAGAGAGAGAAACATCAATGATGAGAGAGTCATTGATCAGCTGCCTCCTGCACGCCCCCTACTGGGGATCGATCCCTCAACCCGGGCATGTGACCTGACCTGGAATCGAACGGGGATCTCCTGGATCCTAGGTCGATGCTCAACCGCTGAGCCGTTCGGGCTGGCCATAAATTGCTATTGTTCATCTTGATCTCTATGTCGTTGGAATGTAGGGAAGGGGAGGTGGTCATTCATGCTTCAGGAAGCAGTGGAAAAGCACCAAATGTCCAAATCTTTGTCAAACCCAACTTCTCCAGACCCCCAAACTGCTTCAACTACTCTCTCTGGCACGGCGAATTTGCTTATATTGTTCGAATTGTTAACTTCTTATACAACAATATAAACTGTTTGGCAGTTTGAGGGTGTAATCGAGCAGAGCCCGTGCAGCAGCTGGAGGGGAAGGAGGCTGCTCCCGGCGCACAGTAGGAGCACCTGAAACGTTGATCAGCAGTTCATTGCGGCGGCCGACACGAAGCCATGCCCTCCGCAGACGTGTCCTTCTCTCTCTCCAAGCGCGCACCCCTGGCCTGGGCGCGGCGAGCTCCCAGCAGATGGCGAGTCCCGGTCGCCAGGTGCGCGGCACGCCGGCGCGGGCCGGGGCGCCAGGTCCTTGGCCGCTGTCCTACCCCAGCCCTCCCGCGCAAGCTCCGCGCCACGGCCCGAGCCGCAAGCGGTGTCCGGCTGCCGCGGGATCCCAGGACGGGTGGGCTGGGAGCGTGGAGCTGGGTGCCCGCCACGCGCCCGCCCCTTTTCTGCTCTGCCCCCGCGTCACCTGGCAGCCCGTGCCGTCTCCACGCCTTCCCACCTCCCCCTCTGCAGTCGAGCGCCTTTCTTCCTCCGTCTCCCCTCTCTTTTCTTATCTGACATTTTGCTTTGCTTCCTCTGCCCACTCTCCGGCGGGTTTTCCTCCCCGCAGACGCGCCGCCCCAGCCCGCCCTCGCAAGCCCTCCAATTGTAGGTCAACTGGGGTGCTAAGGGGGCTTAGGTTCGCTCTGGTTTAAGGGCTTTTCCAGGAGTGAAATCGGCCGCGTTCCCCCGCTGGGCTCCACTGTAATGGCCGTTGAGTTGGGGGTGGGGATCCTGTGGGGTGTGCTCGCATCCACACCGCGCGCTTGGGTCACTGGGATGCTTTCGGGACGCCTGGGGGTGGGGTAGGCAGCCCCATCCGGGCACTTGCAGAACGCTCGGGGGCACTGCGAGCCGAACCTCTCCACAAAGCTTTGCTTCCAACGAACCACGCCTGGGGCGCAGCCTTTACCAGTTATTTACAAGCCATAAGCTCCCTCCTTTCAGACCTGAAACGAGGGTCAAATCACTGGAGCATCGGATGCACCCCTAAGGGCCCCTGGCACTTGGGGCGACTCAGTGTCCCTCAGGGACCCCGAGACTCCCTACCCCACCCACCCCGCCTTTCCAGCACGAGCATGGGGCGAGGGAGGGCACTCTGCACGCTTCCCCTTTCGAGGCCCCCGGAGAAGCGACGCTTGGAGATTCGGGTGCAACAGACTGTCAGTCTCCCCCCCCCCCCATGGCTTTTTCCTGCCCTAGCCTGCGGCGCACACGCCCCACTCTGCCCTCCCGAAAGGGCCCTGGCAGCCGCTCGCTCGGGGCCTCAGCCTGGGGGGCCCAGGGAGGGGGCCCAGGTGGGGTCCGAATGTCGGAGGGTGGCGGGAACGTGGGGGCCCAGACGCACAGCGCCCAGAGCGCATCTCGGCGTCCAGCGCGCAGGCTGTGGGCACCGAGGGCGAAGGCGCCGCGCGGCTGGCAGTTCCGGTCAGTGACGGAACTGGGCACCGCAGCCCAGGGCTGAGCTGGCTCCGGGAGGTGCGTGGGGCACGGAGGAGCCGAGCGCCCCGGGAACGACCCCCAGGCAGGCGCGGCCGGCTGCAAGCTTAAAGGGGGGCCGAGAGCTCGCTTGGGCTGCGTGTGCGCGCCTGTGCGCGTGTCTGCAGCGTCTTCCACGGTCGTAAAGCCTAAACGGAAGACGGGTGTTAAAGTGCTGCTGACAGGATCGCCTGAAACACGTTTACAGTAGGAAGGGCTTTCCGCCCACGCCGACGGCCTCGGTCGATTCCAGTGTCCTTCCCCCCTGGAGCTGGAATCGGAAGGCGAGGTTCGGCCGCCGAGGCGGGACCCGGCTGCGCACCGCTAAGCCTGCCGAAGCCGCTCGGGGCGCGGGGCTGGGGCGGGAGGGCGGGAGGAGCGGGTTTGCGCCGCTGCGCCGCTGCGCCCGGCCAGGCTTTCCGGCCAAGGGAACCATGTTTTCGGGAGGAGTGTCCTTTGCTAGTCCCGGGGTAATGCGCGCCCCGCCTCCGCACCGCTCTCAGACGCGGAGGGCTGCGGCGGAGGACCGCGCTCTGACTCGCACCCGCTTCGGCGAGATACGGATGCGGTCACTGATCGTCTCCCGGGTTCAGTCACTAGATCCAAGCGGTAGCTGGCCAGGCTTCCCCGATCTCGGGGAGCTTCTGCCAAGGAAACCGGAGGCGGTGATCGGTTGCTCTAAACTTTGATTTATGAAAAAAAAAAAAAAAATCATCAAAACTTGCCGACTCACCCTATTAACCGCTGGTTGTTTAAACCGCTACCTAAAGAAGGTAGAGTAGTGGAGGATGAGAGGAGTTCAGGAGCAGAGGAAGGGGGAAAAGAAAGTCTGTTGATCGCCCCCCCCCCCCCCGTTTCCCCGTCTCCGCGAGGGCGCAGGGAGGCTCAGCGGTGCCACCTGGCGGCGGCTCCTCCCCAAGTTGGGAGCCGGCTGGAGGCCGAGCAAACCCTGGCTCCCCGCGGGTGTGCCTGGCCTCGGCCTTGTGAAATGGAACAGAGGCTCCTACTTACGCTTCTAATCTACGTGACCCAGACAAACACTCGTTTTCTCCTTCTTGTCGTCAGAAAATTGAGAGGAAAGGAAAATGAGCTGGCATTGGTGTGAAGGGCTTATTTAAGCCTGTCAGGTGCTAGTGGCTGGGTAAGAGGGAACAGAAAATGGTAAAAATTATTAGAAATGCAGGGTTCTTATGTCTTAGTTCTTAGACTAAGAGTAAAAAAAATATCATGGGTTTTATTTTACTCCAGAATCATATTTTGATATTTTTCAAAGAAATACTTCCATCTTATTTTTATTACTGTTTTTCAATGCAACCCTCCAAAAGGAAGTCTAGCTCCAATACAACTTCATCAACCCAAAAAAGATGAAATGTAAGTTGTTTGTCTACTTGACTGAGAAGTAAGCCTCGGATGGAGGGTTCTGTTCCAGAAAGTGTAGAACCAAAAAGCCTGGGGCCTTTCAGCTGACAAAGGTCAATGACATCAAATTTCCCAGGGCTTCTTCCCTGTCTGCTAAAGTAACAAAGACAGGGTTTTTTCCTTCTTTATTTTTATTTGAACTGAATACTTGTCAGGTCAGCCCAGCTCTTACAATCACAGTTTCTATAACCAAGGCAAGGCAAAATCTTGCAAACCAGTGCAAATCCAGGTATGTTAAACTAATTTCCCTTCAGGTTTTACCCCCCTCTATGCTATAGGAATACAATAAGCAGTGGGACAGAATCTTATTTCCATCTATACCCCATACTATTTTATGGATGTTGTGAGATTTTATGTTGTGCAGGTGTGTGAGAGCAGAAGAAATGGATTAGCAGATATCACACTACATCTCAAATAGAATTCCATTACTTAATGGAAAATAAGACAAAATATTTCCCTGAATTCAAAATTTGAAATGTCTAACATCATTGCTAACAAATACAATTAGTCTATTATTCTAAAACAGAAAACTTTTTGCAAAATTATCTTGGTTTACCATTAATATGGCTTAAAGAGCAGCATTATCAAGAATTACTTCATGTACTGCAAAGCCAGCAGAGGGAACACTGAGTACTGATTTAGTAGGGGCCACCAAATATCTGGTATTTGGGGGGGGAATGTCAGTAATGGAGAACTGGTTAAAAAGCACATGTAATTAAGTAATGAGAACACAGAAATCTTTTCTCATTATTTGCTATTCAGAGGCCTAACACATTCTAGCCTGCACATATTCAGTTGGTGAGAAAGATGACTTTAATAAAAGGTTGTTTATCACATGTTTTCATACATTTTAAGAGAACTACTAACATAAGGAGAAACCTACTTTAGAAGTCTAAGCATTCATGTATATATACTATAATAATACAAAGTCAATGGAAATTACTAATACTATATTTTTTCAATTCTAAGAACTTTTTCATTTTCAACATCTCTGAAATAGGTCTATGTCCTACAACTGGAGAATGTCACAGTATCATTGGCAGCTTTTCTTCCTTAGTGGCATATAACAATGATGTTTCTTAAAATTTGTTGGATTTGTTGCAATACAGAAAAAACACTGAACAACAGAAAGAGGCCAGGGCTATTTTTTTTTTTTTTTTTGGTACATACTTTAAAAAATTTTTGTGCTTTAAGCATAAACAAAATTACTATGACTGCTTTGATTAACTTCCACTTTTCATATTCAGTGGTAGAAGCATAAATGGCTTTAGAGATATAACCAACTCTATTGATACTCACCTTGACTAAATTTTCACAAAATAGCTACACTCTCAAGTCATTTGATGGTACCAATTCCTAAATAAATATAGTATTTATTCTTTTTTATTTTCCTGACAATACTGATTTTACAAAAACAGAACTCTTAGAGTAATTTTAATGTCAGATTGATAATATTTAGGGGTGTGTTTTGGTGTGCATACCAAAGAAAATTAAATGCATGGTAACACACCCAACTTTGTTATATGCAAAAAGGGTGCCTGTGGGGTTGTTATTTTTTTAAGATTTGTTTTCCCTTCTAAAAGAAAAAGCATATAACTCGGTTAGCTAATGGTCAAAATTTTTTGCTTTTACCCACAAAAACATTCTTGCTTGTGGCTGATCCTTAGAGATCCACTCAGATGTCTCCAAAGGGTGTTCTTTCCAGTAAAATTCTAAATCTGACAATCTGGGCCTCATGCCAGCCTACATACCTTTAAAGTTTGACAAGATAAATAGAAATCTGCTGCCTAGCACTCGTTGGGTCTGAATCGAAAGCTGACTTAATTATGTTGGGTTGGCCCTCCCTAACCACCTATCATTGGCCTGCAGAAAAACAGCTTACTATAATGGTGTTAGGGAAGACCAATTTTACTAGAATTCTAATTTTCACACCTTGGAACAAAGGTAATTTCTGTGGCCACATTAACATGTGTTCTAAGTAGGCATCTTTTCTTTGCCACATTCTTCACAATGCTCTTCACGAAGTTCCTTTCTTTCAAAATCATTGGGACAATAGAATTGCCAGTATTGTCCTTGGATAGTTCTCATCCATGATCTGTGATTATTTTTTCACATCAGTGGCCATCTTTAATTTTAGTCTCTTGAACAATAGGCTGCTTCTACTTGGAGGAGTGTCTCATGCATTTGAATTATCAAGGGAAGGATAATAGCATTCACTGAGGGCTTACTATACATCAAACTCATTGAACCCTCACACAACCCTATATAAAGTAGCTCTTAGTGTTCCGGTATGGGACAAGGAAAACTGAGACATGGTCACATCCCCATGGTTACAGAACCAGTAAGAAGAACCAAACAGCCAGGTCTGATAAGTCCAGAGGCTCCACTCTCTTCTGCTACTAGTTACCACCTTCTTTCTCTTTGCCCTGGCCTTTCAGTTCCATTAGATTCAAGTAACAAATATATAGTAGGAGTATACAGGGTAAATATAGGGTACCCCCAAAAATGTAGACACATACTTTGAATAATTCTAAAGGCAGTGTTTATTAAAATACATTTCATTTTCAAAATTGAGCTATCAGCTGTTAAAGTGTGTGTACATTTTGGGGGACACCCTGTATATATAAGGGAAACGAGGAGGAGGGTCTGGGGGAGAGAAGCGTGGGGAGTGACGTAATGTTTAATTTTGAAAATGTGGAAAACAAATATTTAGAGAGTACAATTGATTCCCATCTTTTACTCACCATTATCATCCTATACAAAACTCTATGGAAATTCTCCCATTGAATTAATTATGGAACACTGACTAGTGTGTTCCAGTGGAAAGCTCCTCTGTTTGGGCTATCCAGGATTTATAGGGGAGTTTAAATCATTAAATAACCCGTTTGGTTAAGAGAGCAAGTAATTATTGCAAAAATTCCTCTTTTCTGCCTTCCACAAACAGCACAAAAATTGCTCTGAAGGGATTTACACAATACATCAACATCTGTGCTGTACCTAGAGTTGTTAAAATAATTGTGATGACAGGTGTCTAGGTACCACTTTCTTAATGGTTTTCAATATCCATTGATTTATTGTTGTAGCTTTCCCTCCCCCTTTCACATCGTTGGCTTTATGTAGGAGCCAAGGAACAGATTTTGCACTGGAGACGGATTCTTTATTCCAATACTGAAAAGAACTAATAAAAATAATCACTTGGCTTTTAAGCAGAAAGCTTCCATTTACAGTATTTCACCCCTACTCCCCCTTCCAAGCCCCTTGTTATCTAACATAATGGTTAGAATACATTTCCGTCTCTCCCCTTAATAATTTCATGCATTAACATCCTCTTCACACACAAACACACACACACGCACGCGCGCGCACGTACACACACACACACACACACACACACAGAGAGCAAAAGGAAAAAAGAGGCAGCAGAAATCTCAGCTGTACTTCTAGCCCTTTTAAAAAGTTTGCTCTGTAAATTGGAATGAGGTCAGATTTGGAGCTTCTCATTGCACGCGGAGATTATTATTGCATCGGGTTCCAAGCCAATGGGAAGCCCGGGGGAGGGGCTTGGCACGAGGAAGCGTTGGTTACAGCGGCTGATTGGCTGCGGCCAAGACTGTGAAAGGATAAAGAGGCGCGAGGCGGAATTGGGGTCTGCTCTAAGCTGCAGCAAGAGAAACAGCGTGCGAGGGGAAGAGGCCGGTTTCGCTCCCGGGTCTCTAGTTCTTGCACGCTCTTTAAGAGTCTGCTTTGGAGGAACTCTGCCATTACCCAGCTCCCTTCTTGCAGAAGGGAGGGGGAAACATACATTTATTCATGCCAGTCTGTTGCATGAAGGCTTTTTGGCTTCCTACCTTGCAACAAAATAATTGCACAAACTCCTTAGTGCCGATTCCGCCCACAGAGAGAGTCCTGGAGCCAGAGTCTCTCTTACTTTGCATTGTAAGAAAGGGACTAAGTGCTATAGACGATGTCGCTTTCCTGAGCTCCTGAGAGCGCTAGTGAACTGGAATCAACTGCTTCAGGGGAAGAGAGAAAAAAAAAAAAAAAAAAAAAGACTTGCCTGGGAGGCGGCGAGAAACTTGCATTGGAAGCTTCAGCAACCAGCATTCAAGAAACTCCTCTCCACTTTAGCACGGTCTCCAGACTCAGAACCAAGAGACAGAGCAAACTGCGGCGCGGTGAGAGAGAGAAAGAGGGAGGGAGAGACTCTCCAGCCTGGGAACTATAACTCCCCTGCAAGAGGCGCGGGACTCCTTCCCCTCATCTTCTGGAGACTTTTCTCTCGCCCACCTCCTCCGCCCCGACCGGGAGTTGAGGGGCCCGCTCGGCCGCCGCGAGCGTCCTCCCGCTCGGCGTGCGCTCCGCCGGGGGAGCCGGGAGGGCCCGGCGATCCGTGCCGCGGCCGCCGCGAGGCTGTGAGCGCGCGTGGGCGCCCGCCGAGCCGGGGCCATGGTGCAGCAAACTAACAACGCCGAGAACACGGAAGCGCTGCTGGCCGGCGAGAGCTCGGACTCGGGCGCCGGCCTCGAGCTGGGCATCGCCTCGTCCCCCACGCCGGGCTCCACTGCCTCCACGGGCGGCAAGGCCGACGACCCGAGCTGGTGCAAGACGCCGAGCGGGCACATCAAGCGGCCCATGAACGCCTTCATGGTGTGGTCGCAGATCGAGCGGCGCAAGATCATGGAGCAGTCGCCCGACATGCACAACGCCGAGATCTCCAAGCGGCTGGGCAAACGCTGGAAGCTGCTCAAAGACAGCGACAAGATCCCTTTCATTCGGGAGGCGGAGCGGCTGCGCCTCAAGCACATGGCTGACTACCCCGACTACAAGTACCGGCCCAGGAAGAAGGTGAAGTCCGGCAACGCCAACGCCAGCTCCTCGGCCGCCGCCGCCTCCAAGCCCGGGGAGAAGGGCGACAAGGTCGGTGGCAGCGGCGGGGGCAGCCACGGGGGCGGCGGCGGCGGCGGGAGCAGCAACGCTGGGGGCGGAGGCGGCGGCGCGAGCGGTGGCGGCGCCAACTCCAAACCGGCGCAGAAAAAGAGCTGTGGCTCCAAGGTGGCGGGCGGCGGGGGCAGCAAGCCGCACGCCAAGCTCATCCTGGCGGGCGGCGGCGGCGGGAAAGCGGCGGCCGCCTCCTCCTTTGCGGCCGAGCAGGCTGGGGCTGCCGCCCTCCTGCCTCTGGGGGCTGCGGCCGCCGACCACCACTCGCTGTACAAGGCTCGGACTCCCGGCGCCGCGGCCTCCGCGGCGGCCTCGGCCCCCGCCTCGCTCGCGGCCACGGGCAAGCCCCCGGCCGAGAAGAAGGTGAAGCGCGTCTACCTGTTCGGCGGCCTGGGCGCCGCGGCGTCGCCCGCGGGCGTGGGCGCGGCCGCCGACCCCAGCGACCCCTTGGGCCTGTACGAGGAGGGGGGCACAGGTTGCCCGCCCGACGGGCCGAGCCTGAGCGGCCGCAGCAGCGCCGCCTCGTCGCCGGCCGCGGGCCGCTCGCCCGCCGACCACCGCGGCTACGCCAGCCTGCGCGCCGCCTCGCCAGCGCCGTCCAGCGCGCCCTCGCACGCGTCCTCGTCGGCCTCGTCCCACTCCTCCTCCGCCTCCTCCTCCGCGGGCTCCTCGGCCTCCGACGACGAGTTCGAGGACGACCTGCTCGACCTGAACCCCAGCTCAAACTTTGAGAGCATGTCCCTGGGCAGTTTCAGCTCGTCGTCGGCGCTGGACCGGGACCTGGACCTCACCCTGGAGCCAGGCTCGGGCTCGCACTTCGAGTTCCCGGACTACTGCACGCCCGAGGTTAGCGAGATGATCTCGGGGGACTGGCTGGAGTCCAGCATCTCCAACCTGGTCTTCACCTACTAACGGCGCGCGCGCCGGAGAGGGCGGCCGGGGTGACGGAGGGAGAAAAAGTGGACAGAGGGAGTAGAAGGAGAAAAAAGGGGGGGAGGGGGGACAAGGAAAAGGAAAAAAAAAAAAAGTGATGAGCGGGGCTGGTTTGCCCGCGTCGCGGTCGCGGTCGCGGAAGAGGAGCGCACGGCGTTTGGGGACCCACGCTCCCATCCCCCACCCCCTCCGGGAACGCGGTGGAGCCGAGGGAGATGGGCGACCTTTTATTGTTGTTGTTGATGTTGTTGTGATGGCAAAAAAAGCTCCTTTGAATGTCCTCCCCTTAGCGTGAAGAGACCCCCCTCCCCCCGGGCTTCCGGACTGGTCTGCACCCCAGCGAGAAGCCGAGTTGGGAATTTTCTAGGGACTGAAGGAATCTCGTCCCTCTCTCTTCGCCCCCTTAGTGTTTTTACTTTTTGTTGTTTTGTTTCTTGGTCAAGAGAGGAGGGGGGGGTAAAAAAAAAAAAATCCAGCGCGCCCCTGGGGACTTTGTCCTCAGCACCCCGCTCTTCCCCCCCCCCGCTTTTTTCCTGAAGAAGACACAAGGCGCAGGGAGGCGAGTTTGACCGAACGGCAGATGTTTTGGGGCCGCGCAGGCTCGAGAGCCGGGACTGAGAAACTCCACGCTGGCCAGTGCCCGTCTTTTTTCCTCCTTTTTCCCCCCTCGCCCCTGCAGCCAGAGGAGATGAGCAGTGACCGGCGCTCGGAAATGGCCTGAGACCGGGTTGGAAGAAGCCACACCAGCGGGGCGGGGGCGGCTAGGACGCGAACTGGAAAGGGGCGAGTAACAGACTGAGACGGATTTGCGCGTTGGGGAGAAGGTGGCGGCGCTCGGGCCCCCCTTCCACGTGGATGAAATCTGCGAGGGGACCTCCCGCGCCCGTGGGAGGAGAGGCGACTGTTGGATGTGGTCCCGGGCAGTGGAGGGGCGAGTGGTTTCGGGGGGAAAAAAAGGTTTTTTTCTTCTCTTAATTGGAATCGTGATGGTGTTGGATTATTTCACTGGTGGGGTTACTATAGCATGTTCTCCTGTCTTTATCTTTTAAAGATTTCTGTATGAGACTGTTGAGCAGTTTTTAAAATAGTGTAGGATAATATAAGAAGCAGATAGATGGCGCTCTGTTTGATTCCTACAACAAAATTATCACCAGCTTTTTTTCATTCTTAACTCTTTAAAGGATTCAAACGCAACTCAAATCTGTGCTGGACTTTAAAAAAACAATTCAGGACCAAATTTTTTCTCAGTGTGTATGTGTTTATTCCTTCTAGGTGTAAATGAGAAGACGTGTTTTTTTCCCTCACCGATGCTCCATCCTCGTATTTCTTTTTCTTGTAAATGTAATCAGATGCCATTTTATATGTGGACGTATTTATACTGGCCAAACATTTTTTTTTTCTTATTTTTGTCCCTTTTTTTTCCTTTCTTTTACTTTCTTAGTTCTTCCTTCCTTTTCCTATTTTTTTTCTTTCGTTCTTTCTTTTCCTTTTTGTTTTCTTTTTTTTTTTTTTTTTTGTAGTTGTTGTTACCCACGCCATTTTACGTCTCCTTCACTGAAGGGCTAGAGTTTTAACTTTTAATTTTTTATATTTAAATGTAGACTTTTGACACTTTTAAAAAACAAAAAAAGACAAGAGAGATGAAAACGTTTGATTATTTTCTCAGTGTATTTTTGTAAAAAATATATAAAGGGGGTGTTAATCGGTGTAAATCGCTGTTTGGATTTCCTGATTTTATAATAGGGCGGCTGGTTAATATCTCACAGTTTAAAAAAATCAGCCCCTAATTTCTCCATGTTTACACTTCAATCTGCAGGCTTCTTAAAGTGACAGTATCCCTTAACCTGCCACCAGTGTCCACCCTTCCACCCCAGTCTTATGAAAAGGGGGAGGAGAATTAGCCAAACACTGTATGCTTTTAAGAAAAACATTTTTTAAACAAAATACTGTTCTGTCCAGAGGCTTTAAAGCTGGTGCATTTACAGCAAAAAGGGATCCTGTAGCTTTAATTTGTAAACCACATCTTTTTTGCACTTTTTTTATAAGCAAAAACGTGCCGTTTAAACCACTGGATCTATCTAAATGCCGATTTGAGTTCGCGACACTATGTACTGCGTTTTTCATTCTTGTATTTGACTATTTAATCCTTTCTACTTGTCGCTAAATATAATTGTTTTAGTCTTATGGCATGATGATAGCATATGTGTTCAGGTTTATAGCTGTTGTGTTTAAAGATTGAAAAAAGTGGAAAACATCTTTGTACATTTAAGTCTGTATTATAATAAGCAAAAAGATTGTGTGTATGTATGTTTAATATAACATGACAGGCACTAGGACGTCTGCCTTTTAAGGCAGTTCCGTTAAGGGTTTTTGTTTTTAAACTTTTTTTTTGCCATCCATCCTGTGCAATATGCCGTGTAGAATATTTGTCTTAAAATTTAAGGCCACAAAAAACAATGTTTGGGGGAAAAAAAAAGAAAAATCATGCCAGCTAATCATGTCAAGTTCACTGCCTGTCAGATTGTTGATATATACCTTCTGTAAATAACTTTTTTTGAGAAGGAAATAAAATCAGCTGGAACTGAACCCTAAATCTTGACTTTTGTCATTATTATGCCTGGAGCCTAATATTAGGAGGGCCCTACAGTGTGTAGAAACTACACCATCTGCCTTAGCATTGAAACCGGTTGAGTTCTCAGAGAGGAGACTGTTAAATGCCATCTTATCGAGGAATAAATACTTAGTTCCTCTCGGCCAAATTTGGCAGGCCTTGACCCTGAAATGATGGCATCGTCTGAATATGTGTCAACTCTACGCGCTTTCTAGGAATTTTCTGAATTTACTACATTTTTTAAAACGCCCTTTATCTTGAAATTTTAAAAGGGGGGAAGGGCAACGTGGACAGGATTCTTTAAAGACGAAACTGGCTGGCTGATCTTTTTTTTAACTTTTATGTTCCTAAAGCTGCTTTCTCCTTGACTTACCTATAGTCACCATCTAGTAGTGGCTAGAATTGTTTTCCACAGATTAAGAACAAATAAGCCTGTTAAATTATTAATATATTGTGGAGGAGGAAGCCATTAACAATTAAGAAATGTGAAAGTTGTGTAATTTTTTTCCTCAAAAGCAGAAAGGTTCATGTGGCGCTAAAATCTCCATTTTTGTGCCATGCCCAGCATGGTTATTAACGTTAAGTGAAATGCAGCAATAAGGATGATCTGGAAGAAGCTGGCTCCTTGAGGGCTGGGAGTAAAGCTCTCCCCCTCTGAATCTGTGAATAGCACACATTGAGCTAGTGGAGATTTATACTTTTTACAAGCATCAGGCCCAGCAGTATTATTGAGACATGCATGCCTTAGATTTCCTAAGGCCCATTAGTATTTGGTTTGGAACCTGCAACTTACTAAGTAGCACTATTGTTTATTTTGAGGGTTAACAATTCACAAAACCCTCTTCATTTTTCAAATGTTTGTTAATTAAAAATGTGTGCTTTATATTTCTTCTAGTTTCTCAGTATTGGTGAGGAGGGGTTAATAAAGGGAGTATTTGGAAATAACCCTTCAGTCATCTGGGATTGCTTGTAGGTAAGGAAATGTCTATACTGGAGTACCCAGCTGGAAGAAGACATTTTTGGAGCCTGTAGTCCAATACAAGCAATTTTTGCTCAGTGAAAAGCAATAATTTCCCCCTCCAAAATAATAGAATTGTTGTGTTTCAATATAATTTCACCTTTTAAACGTCATTAAGCTACTAGTTTCCAAATTTTTCTTTTACATATTTGCTAATATATTTAATTTTAATTGAATTTGTGTTCTGCAATTGTAATATCTTGTTGTTAAAGACCTTAAAACAACATGGTGTCTTAAGTCTATAAATATCTTTGCAAAAGGAGAAAGAACTCTTCTATAAAGTGCTTAAATTTCATTTTTGTTCATTGTACGAATGATAGTTATGATTGTTTAGTTGGTTCAGATCCTAGGTATCAAAACCTTGACATAAATAAGCCTATATGAAGTATATTTTATTTTGTAAGGTTCTTTTGCTGGAACTATGTTTATTCTCCCTTGACTTTCCATGTAAGGGCAGATGCTTTAAATATTTTCTTTAATAATTTTGATAATGTTGCTTTAAAAATACAAGCTTAAATGTGCGTGTCCGTCCTAGGAGGTGACAGAGTAAATGTAAGAAACATTTTTGTACTTTTCTTCCTCTGAATCAATTTTCATTCATAAGAGATACGTGTTAGGTGGTACAAGGCATAATAAACCTGAGAAACCAAACAGATTAGTATGACTTTTTCTTTCAGATAATTTGGATCAATAGAAAAGAATAAATTTCAGATTCTCTTTTAAGAACATCAAGCCATTTTTCTTTAAAAACACTGCTTCTGGCCCTTTGCTTTATCAGAAATATGAATCAGTAATACTTGCTTAAGCAAGGTTTGTCAATTCCTAATGAATACCTATAAGTGCCAAGCAAAAAATAAAGAGCATGTAAGCTGATGTGGGCTGAGTCCCTAAACAGGTTTCCTGGATTTGTGCTCACTGCCGGGGTGGGATGGGGGTGGGGTACTGGAGGCATTAAAGGATTCTGAAGAAAATGAGAAAGCAGCGGTTGGGAAGTGGATATCAACATTTATAAGTACTTTATTTCCTGTGTTTATAGAGTGTTCATGAATTAGAAAACACTGTTTGGGTAATGCCTTGGGTCAGAATGTTTAATCATAAATTTAAAATAATTTAAGGCTTCCAAGGAGGCATTTGGAAAGATCTATATGTTAAAAAAAAAAAAAAAAAGCCACCAAGAATCTGCATTCCTAATGCAAATCTATTTTATCCATTTGAATTTCTTAAGGTGGAAGGTTGTTATACTTGATATTTCCTTAGTGGTGGTAGTCTTGGGCCCTTTTTTTTCTCCTGTACAATACCTTGCTAACCATATTGATTAATGTCTGTTGCCCCATACCCCTCTGATTCATTCTGGAAAATTATCTTCATACATTTCTATATCTCCACTCTGGCTATCATTTGAAAGCTAAAGTGGAGAAGGGCTCGAGGAGAAGGGCTCCAGGCATCTGGGTGGAGTCAGACTTCTAAAAATCTACCAAATTCCCCTTTGCACAAAATTCACACGCTGCCTGCCATTCAGAGCCCTGCGCACAACGATTTTAGCCCATCTTTCCAGTTCTCCAAATTCTAATATAGCCAAACTTCTCGTTAGACTGGAATTCTTAAAGGACAGGAAATAGGCCTTAAATACTCTTGTTTTCCCAGATTTGCCTTCCCTGTTTCCTTGCATATAATGAACTGTTTAATTCTTATTTGTTGACTTTGTATTTACATTGTTTCAAAGGCACCTTAAGAGCTTCCAAAATACTTTTGCCTATTATGCTGCCTGTTTTATCTTAGCCCTGGTAAGTGGCAATCCCGGATTTTGTGGAAAGTGGCTCTTAGGCCAACTAGCTGTGAAGGATGTTGGTGAAATTTCTTAGCCTTTTTAAGCCTCAGTGTTGTAAACTTAAATGGGAAAAATGCTTTGTAACATATAAAGCTGTTGTGAGAATCAAGTGAAATTATAACTGGAGAATACCTGGCCTAATGCCTGGCCTACTGTATGGGCTCATGAAATGCTAGTTCCTTACCTCGTGGATTGTTGCAAAAAGGTAATACATGTACAAGCCTAGCACAGTGGAAGCAACATAGAAGATACTCAGTTCTGAACAATAAGTCCTCAGTCTGAGACATGAACTCTCACAGCAGAGTTACATAGAGATTCTTGTTAGCAGCAGAGATTATAAAGATTATCACAGACTCTGGTGGTGGGGCCCTAATACCTCCCCCCCTCCCCCATGTATTTCTGATGCTCACTGAAGTGGGAGAATCGCTGCCCTGATGGTATTTTCGAATATTCTCCTAATAAATATGCAGCAAGGGATTGAAATGGAATTGAGAGTAGTAGTTCAATGACTGATCTGAGGTCACAAGGTCAGAAGTGAGAGAAAGGGCACTGGAACCCCTTCTTTTGAGTCCTCGTTGAGAGTTTCATAAATATATGCCTTCTCCACTTCCTAAGTGGATATTTAACCAAGGCCTTAGGCCAGGATTGGCAGTCCTCTGACTTCCCTCAGCCCCACCGCACCCCACCCCACCCCACCCCACCCCACTTCCTATCCATTTCCCAAGGATGCCCTTAAGTGTAAGTGATTAACTTGGTTGAAATATATATATCTTCCAGTTCAACAAATGTATTCTAAGATAAAAGATGAATTCAGTGCCTGAGTTTTGGAAGAAGTAACAGGCAGGGGAGAATAGGAACAGTGTAAATATGGTGAGTGGAGCTTCTGTTTTGTTGTTCAAGAGACAGAGATCCCCAGCACGTGAGAAAATTGGAAATTATTCAGAGGAGCACATTCAGCCTTTATAGAGAGGGCGACAACCTCCCTATTATATCCTAATGAGATTGACCGTTAACTACAGTTAACTTGAAGGGTTTTATGGTTTCCTGCATGTGTTGTTTTCCTTCTCAATGTTAAAAAGAAGAAGAAAAAAAGGCTCACATCACCAAACGGCATTTCCCAGGGGGCTGTTAGACCAGGCTGCTGCGTTTTGGTTTGTGCCTTAGTTAGCAATGCACCTCCCTGCGTATATGTCAGTGGATACAGGTGATGATAAATTTAGCCCATTTTATTTTCTCCTGACAGTTTCAATTCAGGGCAATTGGTTTATGGAGTGCTGCCAAACAGGCCAGGCCTAAGTCAAGTCAGGGCAAGAAGCTTCATGTAGGGCTTTCTTCTACCCCGCAGACTTGAAGAACAAAGTTGCAGCTCCTTTGTGCACCAGTACACAAACTTGCTTTGCATCACACAAAAGACATTCAAATGATATTCCATTTGAGGTTTGGCTTTTTTTTTTTTTTTTAAAGGTTAAGACTTAAGAAACAAATGAAGTATCATTTATTTAGCCTGTTCTTTAGATTTTTTCCCCAAATACACAATTCTTCGGACTACTTCTTGAACACATAATGAATGTGCTACTTCCTGACACAACGTGCAGTTGAAAGGCAGGAGGCAAATGAAAACACTATTATCTTTAGTTGGCTCTCTGGGTAGTGAATGCCCAGCAGTGTAGTGTGATGATTGGCTAAAGTGTATGGTGCGTGTAACTGCTTTTATAAGAGCTGAGCTGCCAGGCCCTGTTTAACGATCAATTAGCTCCCCTTGTATGTGTGGTTAATTGCCACTTTCTTACTAGTGCTTGTCCTAACTTCCCCAGCTCCAAACACCTAAAACCTGTGAAAATAGTCTCTTCTGGAATGCCTGACCTTCAGTCTTGGCCTCTCCTTTCTCCCTCCCCTTTCCCACACTCCCGATGTGGGCCTTTTATCTCTCTTGTTTGCCAGTCCCCAGAGACTTTGAATAATTTATCAGAAGTTCCTGGGATCTTGTGGGACTGTAGTCTCAAAACACATTACACTTTGTTCCTCACCTGGCAGAGGTAGGTCCAGAAGCCTGTCTTTGAAAGAGGTGATATAAATACATTTGGGAATTTGCTAATAGTTTTAGTTTAATTTTTGGGTGAGCCACCAATGAATCCAAAAGTTGGAGCAAAAACAAGACCAAAACAAAACACCCTGGGGGCTTGGGGGAAAGGTGTTGCTGAGGGTGAAAAGTACTTTGCATTTCTCAAATAGCGTCGCCCAAGGCCATTTCCCAAATAGTGCCTCTCAAGGTTAGTACTAGGTATCCTGTGAACAAGTATCTTGTGGTAAAGTAAATTAAGAAATACTGGTTAAGAAGATTTTCAATTTTTAGTGTTACAACAATGCATTTTCCTACATGTTTGTGCAAACATGTGAGTGTTTTTCTTTAGTAGATTCTAGATGTGGAATTGCTAGGTCCTAGTGTTATAGATGAAGGCCTGTGACAGTTTTCCCACCCTGGAGCTAGTTAGGTGTAAAGTGATGTGGAGGAAAATTAGGCACGTCTAAGTGAACTAAAATTAAAAATTAAACCAAACTTTGAAACAATCATTTTACACCCTGCCCCCCAACCAAGCCCACCCCAAGAGTGTAAATAGATTATATTAGCATGTAAATGGGGACATCTGAAAAACATTCTGAGATGACTTAACTATCCCAAGTCAAGTCTCTGGTTACATACATGAGTTAAAAAACAGCAATTACAGAAATAGCCTTGACCCCTACATGGTGACCAAGAATATAGGGATTTTTAACACTACCAAAATGAACTTGAGGACAGAGAGCCATTGGTTTTTTTCTTTTTCGTCTTTCATCACAACTCACCAGGATATTCTCATTACTGTTATTGTGTTTAATAGTGTTAGGCTCTGTGACTGCAAGAAACAAACTCACTGAAGTAACCTGAAATCAAGGGGCTTTATTGCAAACAAGCACATGACTATAAGGGACCTAGAAATTTCATGAGAGTTCTGGGAGAAATATAATTAAAAATCCATGGCTCTAGTGAGCAGGTTAATTGGTTGCCTAATTTAGCATTAAGATCATGCAGGTATTAATAATTGATCATGTACTCACTTGGTTTTCCTATGTGTCTTGACTTTCTCCCAATGCCAAATTCTTAAATCTTTTCTCCAGAATTTATTCTTCAAATTCTCTTTTAAGATAGAGTTTTGCACTCCCAGTTGCCTCACCAGTCATGTACCAGGAAATACTTTGGCAGCATCTGTGTCATATGCCCACTTCGGATCAGTCATTGAATATCTACCCACTGATTAGCTGAGTACATTCTTCACTCTCCCTCTTTTCAAGCCCTTGCACTTCCTCTTACATTCTTTGGCCTCAGGGTATAAGCTCAAGGGCCAAGGAATATCTACCTTTCTACCGGCACCATTCACAATATCTTGAAACAGTTTGGTTTCTATCTATTTAATATAACTTTTTTTTCCCCTGTAGCCTTAGTTTTGGCCCTAAGGCCTAGAGATATAAACAGCAGGGGGCCCATATACGACATTCTAAAGAGAGTGCCCAATATCAGGAGTCAAAGCTCTACCCCAGAGCAAAATTGACCCTAACGTAATCAATTCCACCACCACCCACCCCCTCCCTCGCCCAAGTCCAAATTAGCAGACAACTGGGAAAGGGAAGGAAGAGTTGAAGAGTCCTGAAACATTCTTGTGGGGAGCACAGCAGGTCCTCACCCTATTCCAAAGTCAAGTGGTGGGAAAGTTCTGAGGGATTCTTCCAGAGATTAGGGTTTCTCTAAGAAGGGAGGTTGGCATTCTGAGGCAGCTAAGTTGTTCTTGTGGGGAGAGAGAGAGAGAGAGAGAGAGAGAGAGAAACAGAAAACTCAACTCTTCCCTTCCTGATTCCATATGTTGTTTAGTGAGAATGAGATGCCTGGAGCTGCTAAACCCAGTAATTTGGTCTTCCAATCACAGAGCCTCAGAAGGCCAGAAATGACTCGTCAGTATTCACTGGAGAGTCAACAATTGGAAGTGACCAGAAACTTATGGACTCATACCACAGTGTCATTAAATGCTTTATTTTGTGTTTTTCCTGCTCCACTACATTCTGCTGGTGGAACATCCTTGTACCAAATAGGCAAAAGATATTTTGGGCTGAACGTAGGCTGTTTTAGATGCAAGAAAGAAAGAGAGTCCATCCTATTTAGTTATCATAAAGCCCAAGACTCACTCCTCTCTCGTTTAGACCTTTAGACAGATGTGCTCAGGAAAGAAAATCCACACATAAACACACAACCAGAACGATACCTGTTTTATCTGTTTTACGTTAAAGTTTTTGCTTAAAAAAAGGAAAAAACAAAAACCACCCACTGCTTTAGGGTATGATCACAGAGTCACTGATCATAAAATTTTTAACTTTTTAGATTACAAAGAAACTTTAGAGGCCATTTGACCCATTCTCTAGGTGGACCCTACCAAATCCCCCTCCACCTAATCCTGGAAAGTGGTCCATGCTCCCAAATTAACCATTATGATCAAAACCGTAAATAAAATCCCTGTCCCCTCAGAACAAAATAAAACCCAGTGTCTTCCTTTTAGGACTACTGTTAGATAGATGTTAGAAGAACGTCCATAGGATTGAAACTTTTTAATTAAATGGTCCTCAGTTTCTTGACTATTAGGCATATTTACATTTTAAAAGGAAGTTCAATAAAGACATTCATGTATAGAAGGGCAGGTACTTTGACCAAATGAAGTGATAATCTTTAGGAAATGTGGGAGGAGAACTCTTTAGCTGTGGGTGAGTATTTGGTTGCCATTTTGGCAGGCTCACTGGTAGTTGGCCTTGGGAATCTGCAGGAGGAGCGATCCCTCTAAATTGTTTCAACTTTTCCCAATTAATTCCTCTCCCCCTTCCAAACCCACATGTTCTCGAACAGTGGGAGGGTATTAAGGGCAGTGTTCAAATGCTGCAGTTTCAAATGCCTGTTACTAACAAAACTGGCTTAAAGAACTTCTCCATAGACCACAAGCATTTTCTGAATGAAACCCAGCCCCAAGTATTTAGGGAGTAGAGAAATCCAAGGTATTCCCATTTCCTCCGTCGCCATTTATAAGGAGATCGACCTTTGCAAATGGGGCTACCAATTGCTTTTTCCATTTTACTACCCTTCACAGAGGCCTTAAAAACTGTGGGACATTTAAAAATAAACCTGATGAAAGAAAATCGAAACGATTTCTAGTCTCCCTAACCTAAGTGGATGGAGCCCACTGGGGTTCTCTAACCTGTATGCTCTCCCCGTACAGCAAGGGAAGGCCTCCTCCAGAGCATTTCCCGCACCTTGGTTCCTGCATGGTTCAGTCCTGGCGGAGAGAGCTCTTTTCTTCCTATCTCTGTGCCATCTCTGATTCAAGTTGGTCCATCTGGAAGTAATATTACCCAAGCGTTTATACCCTGAGCTTGGCTCTCCACAAGTGACTGCATGTTTCCTGAAACCATCTATTGGCAGCTGTTACATAGGCATTTTCTGCTTTTTAGATACCTATAATTACACCAATTATGCCAATCATTGATGTTTATAAAGGATTTAAAATTTTACACTCCCTGAAGTCTATCAGAAAGCAGCATCTGAAGCAGAGTGACACCCCACAGAGGGGCCTATTTGGCCATCCAAATTGCTGCCGAGTCCCTTAAATTGTGCATGAGTAAGGCTTCTTATGAGCCTGTCTGTCTTAGGCAAGTTAATCCTGTCACTGGAATAAAATTCTATTTGGTTAAGGACCACAGAACTCAATCTACCTTTTATTAGGAAAAGCAAAGAACAATGCGTCCAAGTTAATAAAATTAGGTTTTTGACCTCAAACCCTCTTAACCACAACATGAAGACAGGAGGTTGGCGTTCCCCTTGTCCCAGGCTCTAGCTTCAGATGCACTACAAGGCAGGACTAGGACCCTCTAGTCAGCATGCTGACCCAGAGAGCAAGGAGCCATCCTTCGTGCCCTGCAGAGCCATTTTTGAGCCTGAGGCAAAAAGAAAAATTGAACAATACTGATTCTGTCTTTATTTAAAATTGTGATACATTGTTCATCTTGTATTATTTTTTGCATTAATTTTTATTTAAAAATTTTACTTAAGATATTATTTATCTTGATTACTGAGATGTTTGGGTCCCCCCTAAATTTTGTACCTGGTAAGTGCCTCACCCTAGCACTGGCCCTGGGTTCCCTGGTACTGATTTGGTGTGCGGTTTGCTGGCTCAGTGACTGGTCCACACATCTGAGTCCTCATAATATGTTTGTATTTTTTATATATGCCATTTGCCCAGCAACCAGCTGGTCAGAATTAAAGTATTTTTGGTGAGTTCCTAAGACATTAAAACAATTGTGCTTTATTGTTAGTGTGTATAAGAGTTGTCTAGGGTGCTTGTTAAAACCATGGATTTACCATCCTCATGTCCAGCAGTTGGGATTTACTACGCCAAGATGGGATTTTGATCTCTGCATGTGTGCATTTTGAAATAAAAATGTTTCCGATGCAGGTGCTTGACAAGCCACACTTGAAACATTCATGGCAAATATGTTTAAATGCCTCTGATTTGGGGCTTTTCTATTATTTTACAATATATAAATAATTATATTTTGTGGGTATACTGTGTTCCATGAGGGGCAAAGGGGATTACTGGGGAATGGCAGCTGCCTGTGGAATAGCCACAAAAAAGTAACAGTAACCAAGTTAACTCTCCAAGCCAACCCTCTAAGGAACCAAAACCCACAGCCAGAAACTTCTGTTGCAGGAGGCTGGTGGCAATCTCCAGCAGGTAGGACTTCCTGATAATCCCACAGACATTAAAGAAAACAACACACGTGTAAGCACGTGATAGCTAAGAAGCTGCTCATAAATGCAAGGAGTCATTGTTATTACATTTATTCAGTGTTATCAGAGACACTTGAGACCTTGAACATTACAGATCCCTATCTAGCCAAATTCTCTAAATTTAATAGGATTATCCCCGAATGGAGAGCTTTACCAGCATTTCTCCAATGGAGGTATGAGGACCACCTATTTATTATGCAATCCACAGGTGATCAGGTGATGTTTCCTGAAAATGGTATCTGGAAAAGCTTCTTCATGGCCTCAGGCTCTTGTGAAAAGTTGCAGCTATCTAAATCAAGGTGGGAAGAACTTCCTAACAGAAGCTGACACACAGTTAATAGGGGCAGGTTCCGTGCATGCCCATGGGTTATCTACTGCACCTAGTTCTCACAGAGCTGGCAGGGACTTCACCCACAATCAACACCAGCAGGATCTGAACTCAGAAAGTAGGACATCAGCAACAGGACCTACCTGCTCCACTACAGCTAGCGCTAGCGGTGCTAGGGGTCATGCTCCTGTAAGCTTAAGCACCTTCCTCTTCAGGATAATATTCCCAACCAGTGTATCAATACTTCTTCCTGGGACAGTATTTCAGGTGACCCATCCAACTTAGTTCTCTATTAGATGTTTCATATTTGTGAGGGGTCTTTGAAGACTGAGGACCCTGTCACTCAGTATAAAGCCTACAGGTTTCTGGCAAGTCCCACATCTTCCTAAAGATGCCCCCCATCTTCTTGGAGGTTGGTCACTCTGCTGCTGTTTGAGGCTTCCTGCCCTGCTCAGTATGGGCTTTCTCTTATGTGTCTCACAAGCCTCAACATCTTTATCTGATGCTGGGGGGACCCACCATTTATCCCACTAGAATTTTATTTTAGATTGGTTTTGCTTGGCGTGGAACGGTTTTAATTCTATTTCTTCAGTGGTACATAAGCATTGACTTCTCCAACTCAGCTCCATCTTACCGGCCCATACTGGCTGTGGGTGAGGCCCTGCTCTGTGTTTGGGAGTCTTTGTTATCTTTCTGGAACAAGATTGGCCCAGAGCAGCTGGTTAGGCGAGTGCTGCAATGAGGCAGAAGGAACAAAGTGCTTCCCGTGAAAGGCAGGCAGCAGAGGTTTCCACCCTAACCTGCTGCGTGCGGTGCCGTGGAGAGGGAGGGGGCCTCTAGTTCTGATCATTTCTGTTTTACTTCTTCAGCAGATGGAGATCTTTTTAGCATCCTGACTTGTTCTTTTTTGAGTGGCGGGGGGCAGTGGGTGCATCGGCCAGGATGACAGGCGTGGGGGAGGATGGGAAGAGAGCCAAGCCTGGGAGTAATCAGAAAGCTGTGGATGGATTTTTTAATTTTATGTTTGGAAGTTAAAAGGGTGAAGTTCAAAGGCAAATCCAGTTTCTCTGTCCATAGGCGCACACACACACACTCCCTCCCTCCCTCCCTTATGTCGCACTGTTTCTGCCACCGGTCTCCTGTTGCATTGCTAAAGAGGAAGGTGATATTTTGAAAGATATTTGATCCAGCTAATGGAAGAGGGAGAAATCAGGGAGATGAGATCAGAAGGATTTCTGGGAAAGAAAGTGTGAAACACAAGGAACAAAAGAGTGAGTCATCAGGCCAGAAGCAATCACCAGAGGCCGACCATCTGGCTCAGTGCTGCCCACTTTTCAGGGGGACATTTGTAATTTATAATTGGCTTACAATTACCCGTTCTTCTGCATTAGGGAGGTTAGGGGTGCTGTATTTATTCATGTATTTACCTCTGACAATGAACATTTGTTTGGAGAGTGAGGTAAGATATTGTTATATTTTGGCTTAGGCATCTGAATTGAGCCTTTGACAAAAAAATATACCTGATTGATAATGAAAAGGAAAAACAAAGGTAAAATAAGGTGGCAAACACTGGTTTACCTTTTCCTTGTTGCAGATCCCTCTCCCACTCTTGCGGCTGAAAATGGCAGATACTCAATTCCCAGACCCCTTTAGTCCCACAAGATGACCTAAGGAAAAGGCTGCAGGACAGGAGGGAGGATGTCTGAGAATGATTTTCCTGCCACCCCGTGGGCGAGAGGCCTCTGATGAGTGCCTGTTCCTGTTTCCTTCCTGTGTGGAGCAGCTGCAGTGACTTATCCTGCGGCCACGAGGGAAAGTCCAAGAGAACCATGGCAATGCTGACCCACAGCCATGACATGGTGAACGATAGAACCAACTCAAGCCCAGCACCGCTGGCCTTGTTACATGAAGAAAACAAATTCACATTGACCAAATCACTTGCAGTCAGGTGGTGTATTGCTTGCAAACAAAATCTTTTTTTTTTTTTTTTTAATATATCTTTATTGATTTCAGAGAGAGGAAGGGATAGAGAGATAGAAACATCAATGATGAGAGAGTCATTGATCGGCTGCCTCCTGCACGCCCCCGACTGGGGATCGAGCCCGCAGCCCGGGCATGTGCCCTGACCTGGAATTGAGCTGCGATCTCCTGGATCCTAGGTCGATGCTCAACCACAGAGCCAGGCTGACCGGGTCCCCCCCTTTTTGTTTTTTTGTTAATCCTCACCTGGATATTTTTCATTGATTATTTATTTATTTATTTATTTACTTATTTACTTTAGGGAGAGTGGAAGGGAGTGAAGGAGGTGGAAGGGGAGAGAAAGAGAGAAACATTGATGCGAGGGAGACACATTGAGGTTGCCTCCTGCTTGTGCCCCCACCAGAGCTGGGAATCGAACCCTCAACCCTTCAGTGTGCAGGCTGACACTCTGACCACTGAAACACACCAGCCAGTGCTATTATCCCCACTTTATAGGTAAGAAAATAAAGTTCAGATTGGTTAAATAATATGCCCAGGTCTAATAAGAAATAGAACTCAATCTAGGCTATGTATTTCTACAACCTACTCTCTTTTCCATTAGGCATAAGCTGAAAATTTAAAGTATGGCCTAAGTTTAAAGTAATTTTTAGAAAGTGATTAGTTATATATGTTGTTCATATGTAATAGCACTCACTTGACATCACATTGACGTGTGATGTCCATTTAACAATTATTCTACATGTCCATTTTAACAATTATTTTGAATAGTGATTTAATTAGAATTAATTTACAAGGTGTTTCTGAAATAATAAAAGTTTGCCAAGAATGAAGTGATGAAAGAAAGCAAAAGGAACTTTTGAAGCACCATCAGTTCTTAGGTTTGAAAGACTTAGAGAATGTTATGCAACTTTGTGAAATGTTTTGCTGAAGTCAGACTTTACCTGAACTATAATATTCACATATACCAGAGTAGTAGCCTCTGTTAATTAAGAAAAAAGAAAAGAAAAAAAAGCCCTCACGGGGCAGCTCAGTTGGTTAGAGCATCATCCCCATACACCAAGGTTTTGGATTTGGTCTCCGGTCAGGGCGCATACAGGAGGCAACCAATGAATGCATAAATAAGTGGAACAACAATCTCTCTGTCTGTCTCTCTTTCTCGCTCTCAGAATCAATTAAAAAACCCCCAGCATGTAGTGATTTTATTAAATTTAGTTTGGTTCCATGTAGTTATTTTCTCAATAATCATAACAAAAATCTTGAATTTTCCTGGAGCTTACTATAAAGCACTTGGCCTATGGTTAATCTTACTAACTTCCCTTCCTTCTTAGAAAAGAAGGATGTTTGCCTTTCTGTGCCTATCGCCATGTTTACTCAAAAATGCCCAAGGATGGTCCTCTGCCATCTGTAAGCCTCTTGGGTCTCTGGGAGGTATTCCCATGGGGCATCAGAGACTTGACCCTGGGGTGGCAAACAGAGCAAACTCTCATGATGTCCCCCATCTGGGGCCTTGGCTGTTCTCAGCCAGAAGGCTCTCCTCTCTCCAGAGGGAAGTCTCCTGATGGTGAAGATGGAAACAAAATGGGAGCACAGTGGCTCTGAGTTTTCTTTAGACCAAGCAATGGTCTTATCCTTTTTTTTTTTTGTGCTTCATTGGTGAGCCACAGAGGTTTTTGCTTTCAGGGATGTGCTTCAGAGGCCTCTGTGCATCAAACTCTCTGATTCTGAGCCCGGCCAGACTGGCTCAGCGGTTGAGCATCGACCTAGGATCCAGGAGGTCGGGGTTCGATTCCCGGTCAGGGCACATGCCCGGGTTGCGGGCTCGATCCCCAGCAGGGGGTGTGCAGGAGGCAGCCAGCCAATGACTCTCTCATCATTGATGTTTCTCTCTCTCTCTCTCCCTCTCCCTTCCTCTCTCTGAAATCAATAAAGATATTAAAAACAAAAACAAAAACCTCTCTGACTCTGTTTCAGTTCAGTGCCCTCCTCTCATCACCCTTGGCCGGGTCCTTGCTTTCGTCTTCAGCTCACGCCCTTTTAAATCTGAGAGCACCCGAGAGCTTTGCACACAGCTTGCTTTTCTTTCTCATGCAAGTTCTGATACTACAATTGCAAGTGATTCCAACTTTGAGAGCCCTCTGTTCTTTTACACTATTTCTCAATTTTAATTGTACCCATCTTTGACTATTTGAAACCTGCTTTCCTAATCTCTGGGTATGTGGGACTCAACTTAGCTTTCCTTTGTGAGATCATTACGATTCTGTGGGTTTCCTTTCTACCCCCTCTCCAAGTTTCTTGTCATTTCTACAGGACTAAAGGATTGTTTTCCGCACAAGAATCAAGTCCAGAAAGAGCATTCAAATTCCCCTTTTAAAGGGAAATTCTAATTTATTCAAATTCCAAAGAAGAAAGGAAATTTGCCTATTTAAAAATTAATTGCAATCTCTGAATAAGGAACAAAATGTATTTTTAAAAAATCAATTTCATAGTCTCCCCTTTACTGGAGTTAATATGATATATTTCTCTTAGGGTGTTATAATTTACAACGGTGGTCAAAAATCATGCATGGTGGTGTTAATTCAAAGATTTCGAAGTAACTTTTCTCAGTAGTTTTCTTCTTTTAATATTCCATGGATGCAAAGCTTTAAAAAGTGATGTCTCTTTACTATTAGTTATAACTGATTCTCAAAAAAAAAATGTCATGACTTAATTGCACTGTGGCCCAGAATCATATTTATTTTTAAGAATCCTAACTTGCTTGTTTCCTGCTAATTTTTTTTTAATGGAGCCTGTTTTCAACCCTAATTTTTCATCAAAGTAGCTTTTGCTCCTTTTGTGTTTGAACAAAGTAGCCTTTCCCAGGCTTTTACAAGAGATCAGTTTTGACTGATGCATCTAAATGGTGTGGCTACAACCTTCTTTATTTATTAATAAGTTATAAATGAATAAGTTATAAAGGAAATTCTACTCTTAGAGAACCAAATGTAGAGTCTGCAGTGCATAATGCACTGTATCTGTGTGTGTTGTGTATAAAATTAGCTCTCCTGATTGAAAGGAAACATCCTATTTAAAAATGAGATTGACCATTAGGGTCACTATCATACCTAACAAGAAGTCAAGGGAGCAGGTTCTGGTTGATTGAGTAGCTCCACGGGGTCATCACGGACCCAGGCTCCTTCCTTTTTACTGCTCTGCCATCACTAATCCAAATGAATGAATTTAGCAACTCCAGGCATCTCATTCTCACTGAATAACACCCAGAATCAGAAGGGAGGAGAGTTTCTCCTCTTCTTTTCTCTTTCTCCCTCTGTCTCCCCCACCTCCCTTTTCCCTCACTCTCCCCTCCCCCTACCACACCCAGAGGAGGAACTATTAAAAACACCTTGCACGCACTCCTATACACACATTGCATGTATTTTTTGCCTTATATACATACACATGTATTTACAAGATTATTGAAATTTACAAACAAGCTACAATTTGAGTACTGAACATTATTAAAGCAAAAAAAAACTAACTCAACTTGCCCTCATTATTTAAGAAATTAAATAAGTAAACTGAAAAAGAAGTCTTTGAAACAATACAGGAGGTGAGGGTCACTGTTACCTTGATTTAGGCATTTGTTGATAAGTCACATTCTCTGAAAGAAAACCCTACCAGTAAAAACCTAAAGTAATATGATTAACTATACATTAGGGGTTAATTCTAACCTCCTGTACCAATATTAAAAAAAACAACACAGTGAATTCTATTAAAATAATCTTCTAATTTGTATGTACATAGGGAAGACAACAGAATATTTCAGAACTTAGCTTTATCTATTTATTTTTATTTAATTTTTTAATCCTCCCAGAAGATATGTATGTGTGTGTGTGTGTGTGTATATATATTTTTTTTTTTATTTTTTTTTCCTTCCCCCATTGCTTTTCAGAGAGAGTGGAAGAGAGGGGGAGGGGGGAGAGAGAGAGAGAGGGAGAGAGAGAGAGTCAGAGAGAGAGAGAGAGAAACATTGATGTGAGAGAGACACATCGATTGGTTGCCTCCCTCACATGCCCTGACCGGGGCTGGGGATCGAGCCTGCAACCGAGATATGTGCCCTTGTCTGGAATCGAACCTGGGACCCTTCAGTCCGAGGCCCAACGCTCTAACCACTGAGCAAAACTGATTAGGGCAGGACTTAGCTTTAAATGAATCCCTGTGCTGTATCTGCAAATTACCAGAATTGGAATCATGTTCTAGGTTTCTTCTAATCATATTCCCTATGTGCGATCTGTGTCAACTGGTTTGAGTTAACATTAATTTTGCATGTAAACCCAGCTTTAACCTGATGTGTAGCAAACCCATTTTACAGATGAGGTTGTTTGTACATGAAAGTGAATAGATTATAAAAGCTGTAATTAAGAAAACAGCATGTACACATACTTTGCTTATTTAATTGCCAATTAAATGAAAGTACTTGAAAATGTTTAAACTTTGCCCTGACTGGTATGGCTCAGTCAGTTGGAGTGTCATCCTGTACACCAGAAGGTAGTGGGTTTGATTCCCAGTCAGGGCACATACCCAGGTTGTGGGTTCCATCCCCGGTTGGGGCGGGTGTAGGAGGCAACAGATCAATGTTTCTCTCTCACGTCAGTGTTTCTCTCTCTCTCTCTCCCTCCCTTCCTCTCTCTAAGATCATTAAAAATAAATATAAAATAAAAATAATAATGCTATATTTAAAAAAAAGTTTAAACTTTATAGTTGGCACAAAGCCTTTAGCAAAAGAGAGTTATGGATGATTTCTTTGTTTCGTTCAGGAAATTCTATCAGATAAGAGCTTTAGTCTGGCTTCCATTCCCATAACTCCACTGACCCAGCTCTCACAGTATTAGTCAACATCATCTCTGTTGCTAAATCCATTGTGTTTGCTTTGATATTAATCTGACTGTGCTCCCTGAAGTATTAAACACTGCTGACCATGTCCTCTTTTGGGAAGCTGTCCTCCCATGACTTCTGTGACACCCGATTCTCCCAGGTGTCCATTGCTCCATGTTTGCTTATCCTGGCTCTTCTGTTGCTGACCATACCTGAAATACTGGTGCTCTGTGGTTCTCTCTGTTCACCCCACCCCCCACCTTCTCCAGTGAGTAAGAGCACCTAACTACCATGTTCTTATAGCATCCATGGCTTTAAAAATGATATACAAACTGGAATCTGTGTTTAAGTGCCCTGACCTCTCTCCTGCACTCAAGCAAGGCCTACTAAACTGCTCCATGGGGATGTCTCATATCCATCTCAAACTCACATGTTTAATCATGAACCCCTGGGCTCCCCCTCAAGACTGCTTTTTCTCTGATGGTTACCCTTTTTGATGAATGGCACTACTGTCAACTCACTGGTGCAGGTCATTCAAGGGAACAATTTTAGATTCCTTTTTGAGCTTTTCTTTTCACCCCCATGGTCAGTGATTCACTAAGCTTTCTCCAGGCTACCTTTTCCATGTCTCTGGAATTTACCTCTTTCACTCCAACTCTGCAGTCACTAATGTAGTGAAAGACCTTATCGTTTTCTCATCTTGGATATGGTGGCAGGCTTTGAACGTGCGCCCTCTCTAGTCTTGCCCCCCCTTCAATCCATTCATCACACTCTCCCCAGCATGTTCTACTTAAAATATAAATGCAATCATTTCCCCTAGTTGAATAAAATCCTTTCATGCCTCTGCATCACCTTCAGGAAGGTTCCAGTGTTGTAGCTTGGTTTACTCTACCTTAGGAACGGGTCCTGACTTAGCTGCCAACTGTCATTTATTACCACTCCTGTTTCTCCTTTACTCCAAACACCTTATTTTCTTACTCCAGCAAATATTACTCTGAAAATATTTTCCGTTACTAGAATATACCACGCCTTCTAACTTTTATGCTTCAGGTATGATTTTGGGGCTTCCTGAGATGCCCTCTCTAATTTGTCACCTGGCTAATATTCTTTCTTTAGAAATCAGCATAGGCCTCCTTGTTTGAAGAGGCCTTGCCCACACCACTCTGGTTTAGGCCACCTCTGACATGATCCCTATTATTCTGTGAATATCAAAGCCCTTGCTTTAGAGCCATCTGTTTGTCTCTGGTTCCTACTTACCATACAGTTTTTGAGGGAGCAATGGTATCTTTTTGGCCCTTGCAAGCACCCCACCTTGAATGAGCCATTAACATATGCTCACTGAATGGGGCATAAATGAGGCTACTAGTTAAGGTAGAAGATAAGTTTTGTAACTTTTTTAGAGAAAAAGGAAAAATAGCTTAAAGATATTTACAAATGACTATTTGAGAGCGTATTTTAGTAGGGAGTGTGGATATTTTGATTATAGTGGAAATATGACTTTGCTTTGTTGTTTGATTATTTAATTGAAGACCTTTGGTGGAGGGGAAATGTCTGGACACTGGTCGTGAGCACATGTCTTCAGACACCAGCCAAGGCTCCTCTAGGTTTTTGCTCTTGGGCGAGTCACTTATCCTCTGAAAACACATTTTCCTCATCTGCAAAATGAGGAATATGCAATACCTTAGAAGTGTATTGTGAAGGGTTAAATAGGCTTCTATAAAAAGCATCTGGATATACTAAGTGTTCAGTAGATATTATCTTTCCCTTCTTTGAGTAGCTTATTAACCTAATAGGTTAATAGATGATGTCATTTTCAGATGAGAGAAATACATCATTTGGCCTTCAGATGACATGGATCATAGAATCTAAGTACCTAAAAATTGTGTCTATTTGTTCAGTTCTTTAATTGTGGTAACTTTGTAAGTTGTGGAATAAACTCATTTTATAATAATTAATATTATATAATTTATTTTTTCTGTGTAACAGTATAGAAGCATCTACAATTTTCCTGACTGTCTATTATAACTAGTCTATCATATTGACAAAAGTGGCCTAATTTTATTCCTTTCTTGAAAGCATTTTCAAGTATACTAAATAATGTATAAGTGTGCAGAGTTAAAATAAGTCCAAATGATAATCCATATATTGAAAATTACTGTGTGCAAAGTCATACATTTAATCATTTATTTCTTTGCTCTCGTGACTGGCATAAAGCACTGCTCAGAATTCTGGAAAGTAAATCACATTAATGTGGGAAATTGGATTAAAAGGGAGACTATAATTCAGGTAGTTACTAAAATAAGTTTTCAGATAAATAAGCTAAATGTAGGCTGTAAATTGGGCAATTTAACATTTTTTAAGTAGTCTACAAACATTTGAAATTATTTTTAAAGGTTTTTCCTAAAGTCAACTCTGTCCTTTTTAAGGGTAAATAATTGCTTGACTTGAAAGCTTTGGCAAAGGGAATAAAGCCGTTATTCCCAAACCCCTCACTTTACGGGCTCCTTTTCCCACAGGTCTCTAGCAGGTTAAACTAGCTACACATTGGCTTCTTTTCACAAGATATAAGTAATTACTTTAAATTGTTCTGGTTTATTAAGTGAAATCCAAAGTAGCTTCTGTGCCTACCTGACATTTAGTTAATGAGCACAGTGGTACCTCCAGGAGATTAATGGAACTTCGATAAAAGGCTGGTTTCATTGGTAAAGCAGCACATCTGGATTTCATTGGGAAAGGGGTGAAATAATCCATATATTTGAATGCAATTTAATGTAATTACATTGTAATTTTGATTATTGTCAAAAGACGATTTGCCACCTGAAGGGAGAAACTGGAGGGTTACGCATATAAATAATTAAATTCCATCAATAAATATTAATTGAGTGCCTACTATGTTCCTGGCTCTGTTTAAGTATTATGACAAATACAAAGAAACATAGGACTTAGTAGCTATTGTCAAGTAACACATAGTATAGTAAGCAAATTAATTGGGGAACATGTGTGTATGCCTGACGGTGTCCAGACACTTCCATATATTTTAGTAGCCAAGTTTGCACTTATCTCTCTGTGTAGGACAGTGTCTTGGTAATAAAAAGTATTAAACATGATTTATTATTTCACTCAGAATTTTCTTAGAGAAAAAAGGCATTGAAATAAAAAGAAAGAAGTAAAAGGCAGAATGTGATAAGGTCAAATATTAATAATCCTTATATTTGCGTAACACTTTAAAAGTGCTTTCATATATACTCTATATTCAAATGCTTCTCAGTTCTGCTTTCCCCTTAAGCTCCCGACCTACTTCCCTTTTTGCCAGTTACTGTCTCTCAGATCGTCTGAAAGTCTAATATACAAGGTGGGGCAAAAGTTAAGTTTACAGTTGTTTGTATGGAAAATAATACAATAATTAACAAATAATAGTAGGAGAATAAACTTGGTGTTTCATGTACTCACAACTGTTAACCTACTTTTGCCCCACCCTGAACACTCATGTTCCCACTGTTTGGCTTTTCTTTAAGCTCTCAGTCCCCTGTAATGCAATTTTGTCTGTCTAACCCAAATTCAATGGCATCTTCATTTCTCTTACCACCGGAGCTCTCTGTCATGGTTGACACCAGAACTATTTTTGAAACACTCGACTCCCCTGACTTCTCTAGTGTCACTTTCTGCTGTTTCTCCTTTGTCTTTTTCACACGAGGTGAAAGGAGTTGCCTAGAACCGTGTTCTCCAGAGCGGTAAGTATGCCCCTAGCAGCCCCTGAGATGATAAGACAGGTTTATATGGTACATGGGCCACACAGAGGTGGGGGTAGGTGTCCAGGGAGACCTCAAAGCATGAGGAAAGGAGGGTGAATTTATGGGGTGAAAATTTTAGGAAAATAAGAATGGAGACCAGAAAGGGTGGAGGTTTCTCTGACTGACACCAGGCCTTCAGTGGTTGGTCCCTTTGCACGTCCTCAAATGACAGCCCAGACTTCTTCCTCTCTGGTTGCTCTAAGAATCTACAACCTCAGACTTGAGGTCCAAGGCTTGAGGAGAGCTCAGGCTATACCAGGGTCCAACTGGGAATCTGGGATTAAGTGGCTGAGGAAGATGGGAGAGTGTAGCCTTAGGTTTCAATTCAGCAGCCACCAAAAGGAAAAATGCGCTGAAGAGCAGCTCTGGAACTAGACTTTGGTTTAAATTTAGCTCTACCGTTTACCAGCTATGAAACCAGAGGACATTTTCTCATACAAACCAAGGAGTCTTTCCTGCATCTCAGTCACCCTGAATCTTCCCACACACATCACCAAGTCGGGCCAACTCTATCCCCCAGATCCATCTACTTCTCTCCACTACCACTCTGGTCCAGGCCACCACCACTTCTTGCTGGGCTAATACAAAAGTTTTTAACTTTGTGTCTTTTCCTTCTTTTGCCCTTTATATACTATTCTTCATACAGCACCCAGGAGGAGATTTTTGAAATGAATCAGGTTATGTCACTCCCCTAATTAAAACTCTTCAATTTTCTTTTCATTGCAGAATATAACTTCCAAACTCTTCAACATAGCTAAAGGCCTTATTTGACATTGAACATAATGTTCCCCATTGTTCAACAGATTCTAATTTCTTTGTTTTCCCTGAACGTGCCAAGCTTGTTCTTGTCTTAAGGATTTTGCAATAGCCGTTTCTTATGCCTTTCAGATTTCAGCTCAAATGTCCCTTCTCAGACCAAACCTTTAATCAACCCCTACTCCTCTCTCCCCACCAGCTCCTAATACTTCTCTGGTGCATAACGCACTTGCCCTAAACATATCTCTGGTATATAACTTACTTTCTTCATAGCTTATCACTATCAGAAATTATATTGTTTATTTTTGCCCCATGCATCACTAGGATACAAGGGACCTGACTATGTCTATTCTGTTTGTCTTTGTTATCTCAATGCCTAGAATGATGGCTGGTACACAGTAAGAAGTCAACAAATATTTGTTGATTATTAAACAAAAGAGGTCAGTACATCTCTTTGAGACCAGGATTTCCACTGAGAGAGAATTAAATGAGATTTTATATACATCACATATTGTATGGTATATTATATTACGTCGATTGGTTGCCTCTTGCATGCACCCGACCGGGGCCAGGATGGGGGGACAGGGATCAAGCCTACAACTGAGGTACATGCCCTTGGCCAGAATCAAACTTGGGACCCTTCAGTCCAAGGGCCGACCCTCTAACCACTGAGCCAAACCGGCTGGGGCTATTAGTTATTTTCTGTTCACAAAGTCAGACAGTGCGATTTATAAGGATGTTCGAGTAAGGATATTATCCTTCTCAAAAAAAAAAGTGATAAAGTGCTTATTGGTGATGATATAGTATTATTTTAAAATAAACTTATTTTTTTAAAATGGATTTTCTTTCAAGAAAGCTACTGAATAAATGATGAAGTTAGTGTACAGATATGGCAGGATCATGAGGATGGTAAATGGTAAATGAATTTGGAGAAACAGAGGTCTAGAGTAGTGTTTCTCTCTGTGGTGAAGGACTAGTTTTGTTTTTTAAACTTTCAGTCCATTGCAGGATGCTCTTATAAAATGCAATAACAATTAATTACTAGAAAAATAAAAGTAAAAAATCAAAGGCATTGAAAGGACAAGCCTAAATTTTAAATTATTAGATTCAACACTCATAATTCTGTCAAACTGCTATAAAAGTCTTAAACATCTACTCTCAATTTCAGAACTGACTTCTTTGCATACTGGTAGCACTAGCCTAGAGAAAGGGTATAGACTGGGGAAAGGTCAGTATCTAAGGATCGAACAGAGGAAGGGCAATTGCAATGTCTCCTTTTTCAAATCCTATTTCCAAATAGCCAAATAATAATTTTTATTATTTTTCCCTCTCCATTCCTATTGCCTTAGTTCAAGCCCTTGTTTCTCTTATCAAGTTGTTAAAAAATGAGGCCTATTAAAGTTTACTAAGAAATTGTCAATGATTGTTGAAGATATTGTTCTGTAGGTAGTTCAAAATCTCTTTGAACATGGATCTGTAAAAGCTTTCCTTTGGAATTTAGTACCAGGAAAAGAGTTTCTTCTTAACAATTTACATGCTTCCTTTGTTTCAGGTTGAGTCCCAATCAGGCACATCCTAGGTTGCAGGTTCCATCCCCAGCCTGGGCCAGTAGGAGAAGCAGCCGATTGATGTTTCTCAACATCCATGTTTCTCTCTCTCTCTCTCTCTCTCTCCTCTCTCTAAAATCAATAAACAAATCCTTGGGTGAGGATTCAAAAAAAAAAAAAAAGAATTGATATGCTTCCTATTATTCCTTCAATCAGACGAGAAGGGTTACATAACACATGCTGTGCTATACCTCATGGGTTTTCTTTGTCGGGAAAATCAGGGGTAGATTTAATATACAATCACAGTAATTATATTGGTATTTGATATTCTTCCTCATTTACATAGGTTTTAGTTTTCCTTTTCCCAAACTGAGAAAAGGAACAGCTATTAGAAAATACAAGTTGTTATTAATTTTTCAGTACTTCTATCCAAATAAAGGTGAAAGAGTTTAATAAAAAGAATTAATAGCCAGTAAACCTTGCATTATCCATTATTCTTTTTATTATAAATTTCTGAGTTCTTCTAAAAGTATTGAACAGATAAAGGCTACAGAGCTGAAGATTTAAGTGTTGTTTTTAAATTGTGTCTTTTTCATTGGCATGGAATTTAAATTACCCTTTGGGATTGAAACAGTTAATAGCTAGGTCTGCATGCATTTTCTGGTTATTGTTGATAGACTGTTGGAAGTGGACCTAGATTTGTTCAGGATATGAAGTAGGTATGATTCATCTGGTTATTTTGAAAGGGTTGTCTGCCCCAGTTCCGGGAGAAATGCATTTGTTTGCCTGCTCCACTAAGGATGAAGGCAGACATGAAGTGGACTGCATGACACCATGATTACTGGCCTTAGATAAGGAGCTCAACCTGCAGTGTCAACCTCAGGGCATCTAGGCCAAGGGGGCGGGGGGGGGGGGATCTGGCAATACCAGGAAGCAAAGTCTTTGCTTAAAGTCAGTTTCAACCTGTACTCCTCTAGGTACATTCTTTTGTTGTTGTTGTTTTGTTTTCCCAAATGAGTTTAATTTGACACACATTCTTGTGGGCAGTCCAATAACTGGTTATTTCAGTGTGTTCTGCGTGACTGCTGGTTAGGGGAGAGATACCATTCAAGGCCTATCTTCCAAGGTCGCCAGGGAGGAACCAGTGAACAGAAGGTGCATTAGGTTGTCATTAAGATGGGAACTATGAGATGATGTACTCAATGATAAAGTGTAGAAAACATCCTGGTTTAGTGGCAATGACAAATTTATTGCAATTTGAATTGCTATTTGGATTTTTCACCCATCGTGAGCACTGATTTAGAGTCAGGAGCATTTTGCAACATCAAGATTATCATCCTTATTAGCGCCTGCAGTCTGGGAAGCCTTCAATGTTCTTTCTATGCAGGTGACAATGCAGGAGAAATGAGACAGGGAACAAATTCCTGAAATATTTACACTAGAAGAAAGTGCTGGCTGCTTGCTCCTGTAAAAGACCAAAGTGATGCATCTAAGACATTTATATAAAAGTCACTTCTCTGATCATCATGAGGCATTTATTATATGTGATTCATTGCTGCATGGAACATTCATTTTTATTGGAAAGAACTTTAGTACAGAAATTATGACTAACTTAGTGGTTTACCTGTGCTGGGAGGAATGAGATAATTTTTATTAGCTGTGTTTAATGGAAGGCATCCCCCCCCCCCCAGGAATGTTCTGGAAGAGAGCTGCAACAACATACCAGGAAATCTAGGCAAGAAACCTAAACATTCTGTTTTATATTATAAAAATATGATAATAAGCAATGGGCTTATTGATGTAACAATACTGTTTGTTGTACACACGCACACACACACACACAACTCAACAAAATGAAACACAATGCAAACTTGGCAGAGATGTTAAGCAAAATATAAACGGGAAACTTATATTACTAAGTGATCAGACTTTATAAATAATAGGAACACACTTTATGGAACCAGAATATCCCCCATATTTGGGCAATAATTTAAAAAGCAGTTCATTTAAACACTTGAGGTAACTCTAGAATATTTATATCGCCAAAGTTGATTAAATAGAGCTGATGCTTCTACTGTTATAATCTAATTTTATAGAATTATGGATGTGAATGCTAAAAATAGCAACATCATAATAGTCTCTTCTGACCATAATGAGAAGTGTTTGTAATTCATATTAATATCCTTAAGTTATTCTATATTCAAGCAAAACGATTACTGTGGGATTCACTTTTGAAGATAACTAATTTATACTTTGACATTAGTTTCACTGCACAGGTTTTCTTGTACAAAATATTTAGTCACTGAGAAATTAGAAGTCCCAGAAGAAATTGTTTTCTTTTTTCATCTTTCATATTCTCTAGACAGTTTTCCACTCATGAAATATTTCAAAAGCATAAGAGAAAAGAACTTTCTCTATAAATGAATTCTAGTGTTTCCAGTGAAATCTTTTAAACACACTTCAAAAATTTCCTTTTTCGTGGTGTGGACGTAGCGGGGCAATAGATTATGTAAGTAATCAACCTTACAATGGATAGGAATTGGATTATAAAAGTTTTTTATATTTACTTTGCAATTTTTTTTCTAGAATTCTTTGTTGCTACAGCACCATGGTTTTCTAGACCCTTAATAGCTCTTAAAATTGCTGGAACCCTTATTCCATGTTTCTTGCTATGTAATGTGTCAGATTTTTGTGCCTTCTCAGGGGACTTAGGTTATCATGGTCTTCTCTGGTCTGAGCTCCTTTTTCTGCTGAGTTATTTTAGATTTTAGACTGTCCTTTGTTATGTTTTCCCTGCTCTGCATCATGTTGAGCCAGGTAGGGAATTTACTCTTTTCTGTTTAAGTTCCATAAAAATATATCAATCCCAGAAGGAATTACCATATATAGAAGTCTTTACTGAATATTTTACAATGGCAGAGAGGCTTAATCAAAAACAGGGAAATATCTTAGAATGGAATGTTAAGAACACCTGGCCCAAAGATCCTTTGACCCTTTCTAAATATGTATAAACATCCTGTCTTCTCTCTTTTTTTCAATACCAGCATAGTCAAGATCTTTCTCTGTTGACCGTCTCTGTAATGTTTTTGTTTCAACTGCATTCATTTCTGTTCTTCTTTTCTTTTTTCTTTTCTTTTCTTTTCTTTTCTTTTCTTTTCTTTTCTTTTCTTTTCTTTTCTTTTCTTTTCTTTTCTTTTCTCTTCTCTTCTCTTCTCTTCTCTTCTCTTCTCTTCTCTTCTCTTCTCTTTTCTTTTCTTTTCTTTTCTTTTCTTTCTTTTCTTTTTTCATAGAGGGAACCAATTGTTCAGGCACCATTTGTGGTAAAGATTCTCTTTCCCTATTTAATTGTTTCGGTGCCTTGTTGAAAAACCAAATGACTGTGTAAGTATAGGTCTTTGTCTTGACTTTTAATTTTCTTCCATTGATCTGGTTGTGTATCTTTGCATTAATTCCACACTGTCTTGGTTACCATAGCTTTTGAGTAAGTCTTGAACTCATTCCTGTTTTACTTAAAGTCTAAAATTAATCAGCGCCCCCTCTTCCTCCTCCTGAACAAACCTTGTTAGAATGCTCAATTTCAATATTTTCTTCTAATATTTGATGTTATATGGTTTCCCCTTGGTTTTATCCCCCCCAAATAATAATTTTTTTGTCTGTTTGTTTTATTGTCAATACTTATTTACATTTCTCAAGGCATAACAATTGCTTTGCTTACTCTTGCTATTTGAGTTCTGCTCCTTTCATCAAGGGACATTTCCTAAATAAAAGTTGGTAAATTGCAAACTGTCTAGGCCTTTGTAGGTCTGAAATGCCTTTATGCTGCCTCATTCTTGAATAATAGTTAAACTGACTATAGAATTCTGTTATTTTCCCTGAGCACTTTGATGATATTATATCTTTTTTTTTTTTTTGCCTATATTGTTGCTAATGAGAAGTTTGCTGTCCCTCTTATTGTCATTCCTTTTTATGTACGTATTTCTATCATTCCCTCTGGTTACTTTAATACTACTCAACCCCTATGCTGTGTCTGGATTTATTTCGAGGACTTGATTCTTCAATCTGTTGATCTGTGTCTTTCGTCAAAACTAATTCTCAGGAATTGTAAGCATTTACCTATATAAATACGTAATTATATATAAAATATATTTATAGACTTAATATCATGTCCTTTATTGGCTGCCTTCTTCTGCTGGTATCACTTTTTTTGCTTTCTTGTCATTTCATGCGCTTCTTCAATAAACTGCTAGCTCTGGCATTTTTGTTTGAGAATCTGCTTCTGGGAAGACTCAGACTAAGGCATCCAAGCATAATTTTTAATTTTTTAAGTTCTATGTGATTATTTTCCAATCTGCCTAATTTCCCCCTTACTGTTCTATTTGTTCATTATGGTTTCAGCTCCTTCTTTTATAGTGTTATTTTAGGCTGTCTCAATTTATAGTCTCTTTTTGTTTGTGAGCTCATGTTTAGAAAGGACTGTATTGTCTGTGGGAGTCCAGTGGGAGTGGTTTGTGAGCATCCCTAAAGAGTATACTTGTCACTAACCTATGTCACCACAATAAATTTAATTTAAAAAAAAGAGAGTGCTTGTGATTGCTTAGGCTACAGTCCCAGGGTCTTCATTGATTTGGTACCCATTTTATATTAATTTCTTAGCTTGGAATTCCGGCATCATAGGAGTGTTATGGACTGAATGCTTGTGTCCCCCAAATTCATACATTGAAATTCTAACCCCACCCCAATGTGATGGTATTTGGAGGTGGAGCCTTTTGGAAATATTTAAATTATGAGGGTGGGCCCTCATGAATTGCATTAGTGCCTTTATAAGAAGAGACATGAGAGCTTGCTTTCTCACCCTCTGTTCACTACACGAAGACGCAGGGAGAAGATGTCTATGAACCAGGAAGCGACTCTCATCAGACATCGAACTTACCAGTACCTTGAACTTGGATTTCCACCCTCCAGAACTGTGAGAAATGAATGTTTGTTATTTGAGTCACCCAGTCTGTGGTAATTTTGTTATAGCATTGCAAAATGACTGAGACACTGGGTAATACAAATATGGATTCTTTATCCATACATGGTGCAGTCTTTGCATTTTGGTTTCTCATAAGACTTCATACACAGATCTATAGGCTGGCGAAAAATTTCTTTGGTGAGTCCCTTAGTAGGAGGGGGCGGTTTTTCTGGCTCCTCTTTCATAGTATGGGGAGGTGAATACAGGGATCAGCTGTAACTACAGTATTGCCTGGCAAGGATCACATCTGGGGTCATAGCACAAAGAAGCCCTGTGGACTAGGGCTTCATTTGGTGTCTGCTGTTTTTCTGAGTCTTTGTGTTTTTAGGTTATGTTTTTACTGCCCTGTTTGAAGTTTTTTCTCTCCGGCACTTAGGAGTTTCCCTTTATTCTTTTAAGTGTGTCTGAGTGCAATATTTCTATTGGTTTGTAATGGTGATGAGAAGGGCATCTAACATCAGCTTGGTCACCCAGCTTGCCATATTGTTGGAATTTTGAGATCCTCTATTTGAGAAACAGTTTGCCGTTGCAGTCACTGTGGAGTGATTTTCCTTGGAGCTTGTGCTTAGTGATTGTGTGATCCACTGAGCTGTGAAATGCTGTAGTGATTGTGGTTCCTCAGTGGTCTCCTCCATGCCATGCACACATAGAGGTATGGATTATAATGAATGGAGGGAAAAGAATATGTTTAAAATCTCAGAATTTTAATGGAACAATGGCATTTCACCTCTGATAAAGAGGAATTCCAGATTTACAAGTTAAAAGAAAAAATTGTGAAGATTTTGCAGGAGCAAGCAGAGCACAATGATAGATCTTTCCAAAAGGACTTGTAGCTGATTAGTCTTTCTTTGTAGTTCCTGCAGGCAAAAATACAATGAAAGATAGGTTATATTTGACACACCCCTAACTGCACATTCACAGAGTTTCTTTATAAATGTAAAGATCATTTTTAAAAATTGCATGAACATCTTTTGTCTTGTATGAAACCACAAGCATACTGATTAATTCTTTGCAAGACTTTGTAAGCAAGTGTATTCACTGTCTTTGAGTCCATAAAATTTTAAGGTTCTATGTTCAATGTTGTATTTTCTACTGTCAGGTAAGCCCAGACATTTTCAATTGGTGAAATAATGACAATAGGTACTTAATATATTCTTCTGTTTATTCAAGTAATATATATTTTTTAAATAATGGTTTTCTAAAACATGTGTTGTAAAAGCTTAAAATTCACCTGTTTCCACCTTAGCCGATTTTGCTCAGTGATTAGAGCGTCCGTCTGCAGGTTCGGGAGGCAGCCAATTGATTTGTCTCTCACATCAATGCTTCTCTCTCTCTCTGAAAAGCAATGGAAAAAATATCCTCGAGTGAAGATAAATACCCCAAAAAACTCACTTGTTTCTTAATATACTTTATACCCATATTCTATATTATATGTGCTAAAATTATTTTTAATCAACAGCTTTTGTTGAAGCTGGTGTATCTAAATTATGACAATGTCATTATTACAGGTTGGGTCCCAGGAAGTCTTGTCAATAGTCTTCCATTATAAATTCCAGAGACTCAGAAATTGTTTCTCCTTAGAATATGGAAGATGTTTATCAGCCATATTGAAGTAAATCTTGAAAAACACCAACAAAGAGCGTAAAACAATATTAAATGTTAATAAATAGTACCACTTCCTAGAATGGGGTAGTTGCAATGTCAAGTCTGAAGACAGAGGCTCAGAAGGATGTAGGAGTGGTACCTGATTGGAGTATCTCAGATCAGTTCTGAATTTTCTAATCTACCCATCCATTTCTCTAACTTTTCTACATCTTCCATCTCACAGATTGCAGTCTAGGCTCAAAGTTCAACTACCCATTTCACAGAAAAGAAAAAGGTTGAATAGCATGCTGTTGATTTATACTTTAGAATGATCTCAGTATAGATGTGGAAAACTAGATGAGAATTTGAGTGAACTATGTCTGGGTTTGAATTCTAGTTTTGTTCCTTACTAGTCTATGAGCTTGAACAACTTTAGCCTCTCCAAGAAGTGGACATGATTGCTAATGACAGCTTTTCTGGGTTAATATAAGGATTAAATTAAATCACGAATGTTAAGACATCACAATTATCTGCTATATAATAAGATCAAAGCAAATGCTTTTTCTAAAAAAAATTTATTTTAGAAAGAGGAAGGAGAGAGAGAGAGAGAGAGAAAAGGAAGGAAGGAAGGGAGGGAGGGAGGAAGGGAGGAAGGGAAAAAAGAAAGAAAGAAAAGAAAAGAAAGAAGAGAGAGAGAGAGAGAGAGAGAGAGAGAGAGAGAGAGAGAGAGAGAGAGAGAGAGAGAAAGGAAGAAAGAAAGAAAGAAAGAAAGAAAGAAAGAAAGAAAGAAAGAAAGAAAGAAAGAAAGAAAGAAAGAAAGAAAGAAAAGAGAAAGAAAGAAAGACCAGTTGCCTACCAGGGATCAATCAAGCCTGAAACCTGGGTATGTGGCTTGACTAGAAATCGAACCCGCCCCTTTTTTGGTGCACAGGACAACACTCCAGCCAACTGCACCATACTTGCCAGGGCACAGTAAACACTTTTCTTCCCTCGTTTGTACATCATCATTCCTAGCTTTTGTATACATTTAGATATTACTATGAAATCTGTCCGAAAGAAAATTTTTATTCTGAATTTGTTTCACTAAACATTTAATAGGTAACTGCTATCTGTCAGCCCATGCTGCCCAAGAGTAAATAATGCAGGACTAGACTGTGCCTGAAATTGATTCGTCTCTGTTTACTGTATTAGCCTTTATAAATGAACTTGTGTTTCAAGTAGGTTTGTATTGATTACTCACAGTGTTCACTTTGTCTCCCATGTGACCCAGAGTGGACATATGTACTTCAGAGTGGACAGGACCAAAGTCAAAGCAGAGTCTCACTATGGAGGGAGCAAGGCCAGTGCCTCCTGGGGTGCTGGTAGCCAAGGCCATGAGATTAGCTAGTGTACCAGCCGACATACTAACGGGCCAAGCGAAGGACTGAATTCTAATGCTACGTTCTCACTTGTGTTCAAAACATCAAAGCAAGCAAAGAACATATTTACATTGAGATAGTAAAAAAAATTTAGTAGCATAGGACAAAAATAACCCATTACCTGGATGAAAAACAACTTTTCAAGGAAGAGAAAATGAGACGTCTATACGGAAGGAAGTTTAACCCTATGTGTGATGGGTAAAAATATCATGTGTGGCCGAAGACCAACAGATGGAAACTTCTATGGGAGTTATTATTTAATGGGTAAAGATGAACCAGTTCTGGAAATGAGTTGCTCTGATGGTTGCACAACATTATGACTCTCTCTAATGACACTGAATTTTGTGCACTTAAAAAGGGTTAAAATGGTAAAAAATGTGTTATGTCTCTTTTGTCACATTAATACATGCATACATACATACATATAAACAATGAAAATATAGTACCCCCCAAAAAGTGGAAGTTGTCTGGTCGTCTCTAGGGCTTCTCTAGGAAACCGCTCCACTTCCTTGCTTCTCTGGCTAAAATGCGAAGGCACTGCACTTCCTACTTTGTTTTGTTTTTAATGGGTGAACCTGCACGTAGATGTATATTTATGCTTCCTGCGGCCTTCTCTAGCTAAGCGGAGTCAGGAGCTTTGTATAGAAAGTATTATTTATGTAGAGATGCTAATGACGTGTTTTCTGACTCAAAGCCATTTTCTAATAATCATACACCACTTCATATTTCTCAATGTGCTTCTATATTTATTATCTCAATTGATCTGTAGAGCCCGGAAAGCATTACCTTTGTTTTACAGGTTTGATAAAATGGAAATGCATAGAGATTAAGGCCTCACTATAGTCTTAACATCTTCGGCAGGATTAGAACCTGGGAGTCCTGGGTACTGAATTAACATTTTTTTAGACACAGAACAATTGGACTTTCATTTTATAGGTACCTGTGAAGAGTGGAGAGAACGATGGTCAATCACATCAATGTTTGCTTTTTCTGGAAGTAATCAGTGATAATAAGCATGACCAACACCAAGATAATTGAAATTTTTACTTTCTAGACAAAGGTTTTGGGCTTATATAGTCATACCCTGAATATAAAAAGAATTTAATACAAATGTTGGATCAAAATAATTTCAAACAAGGTCATACTTATCGTTATAGCTAGAAAATGCAAAAGAATAATCTGTAAAGCTACGTATCATGGGGTTAATCAGTCTTAAGGCATCTTTACTGAAACTTACCACTTAATCAGATCATTCATCTTGCATATTTGTAAAACCAGACAGGAAATTAATTAGGCCCTGATTCATGTGCTATGTTATATATAAGTGCAAGAGATGAAACTGTATTTTTAAAAAAAAAAAAAGTCTTTGGCCCGGCCGGGTGTGGCTCAGCAGTTGAGCGTCGACATAAGATCCAGGTGATTAGGGTTCGATTCCCGGTCAGGGCACATGCCCGGGTTGCGGGCTTGATCCCCAGTTGGGGGCGTGCAGGAGGCAGCTGATCAATGACTCTCATCATTGATGTTTCTATTTCTCTCTCTTCCTCTCCCTTCCTCTCTCTGAAATCAATAAAGATATATTTTAAAAAAAAAGAAAGAAAATAAAAGTAATTAGATAATGAATGATATCAAAGTAGAGGGAGACTTTTAATTTCCTTTCTCAGGCTCTCACCAGACTTATTAATCCCTTTATGAAATCAGTGACTTAGTTGAAAGTGCAGAATTCGTGATTGGTAGATCTATCACATTAGATATGTGTCCTTTCACTCCTAATCTTGACAGATTGGAGGGATGAGATAATTCTAGTAAGATACAGTTATCTTTGATAAGGTGAGATGAAATAAGGTCATATGTATTTGATGTAGTAGGAGGGAAAATACTGTCGTGATATTTTTCCAGCCTTTTTCTATCATCCTTCTAATTAAACAAACATTGAGTGCCTATTGTGTGGTAGGCACTAGAAATGCAGTGATAAGTGAGGCACAGGAACTAGTAGGAAAGACATGTGTAAACACCGCCAAGCAGTATGTGTTGGAATAGAGATGTGACTTAGGTATGAAGCACGGCGATTGTTCAGTTCCTTACATGTTGAAGATCAGGGAAGGGTCCAATGAGAACAGAACCCAGGTTAAAGACAGATCTTTAGTAGTCCAAGGCCTTGGGGAGGGTCAGAGGGTAAGAGTAATTTAGACAGAGAAGGACACGGGAGAGGCATATTCAGGGAGCTATAAGTTTGTTAGTATGAATGGAGATGTTTACGTGTGGAGAGGAGCGATGGTAGGAAATGGTGTGAAGGAAGCAGATAAAGCTAGATCACAAAGGAAACTGAGTTTGGACTCTGGAAATGGAGGCAGACATTAATGTTTGTTTTTTTAAGGAAAGTAATAATGTGATCAAATGGCATTTTTATAAAGGTCACTCTGGGAACAGTGCTTCAAATGATTTGGACGTGATGCTGGGTGGTACTGGAGGGGCAGACCATTATTGGAGACTGGATTAGTCTGCTCAGGCCACCATAACAAAATAACACAGACTGAGTGGCTTAAACAACAGAACATTTATTTTCTCACAGTCTGGAGGCAAACAAGTTTTAGACCAAGGTATTGACCAATTCCATTCTGCATAAGGATTCTCTTACTGGCTTGCAGATGGCTACCTTCCCGTTGCGTCCTCATATAGCCTTTCCTCTGTGTACAGGTGGAGAGAATGCTTTCTGAAGTCTCTTCTTATAAGGACACTAATCCTATCAGATAAGGCCCCATCCTTATGACCTCATTCAATCTTAATTACTTCCTTAGTGGTCCCATCTCCAAATACAGCCATTCTAGAGGATGGGGCTTCAACATATGAATTTTGGGGAGATGCACATTAGTCCATAACAAATTATTACAGTTGTTCAGTTAAAAGATGATGAGAGCATGAATTGAGTGGTAGCCATGGGGCAGGAGGGGAAGGATGTTACAGATGCTAAGAAAATAAAATGGACAGTTCTTTGTGACTGTTTAGGTGTGAAGTGAGGGGAGAAGGGGAAAGTTTGGGTAACTCTCACATATTTTTTAAAATACATTTTTTATTGATTTTTAGAAAGAGAGGAAGGGAGAGGGAGAGAGAGAAAAACATTGATGGGATTTGAGAGTGAAATATCAATCATTGATTGGCTGCCTCCTGCACGGCTCCCCATTGGGGATGGAGCCGGCAACTCAGGCATGTGCCCTGACTGGGAATCCAACTGGCAACCCATCAGTCACAGTTCGATGTCCAACCAACTGAGCCACACCAGCCAGGGCACTCCCACATATTTTTTTGTCATTCCCTTTACCAGTGTATTAGTCAGGGTTCTCCAGAGAAACAGAATGTATTGGTCTAATATACTATTGGTTCTGTTCTCTGGAGAACCCTGACATATATATATGTCATGGGACTTCTCAGCCTCCATAATCACATGAGTCAGCTGGGAAGTCCCACCATCTGTCAGCTGCAAGCTGGAGATCCAAGAATGCCAGTTGTGTAATTCAGCTGAATCCAAAGTTCTGAGAACCAGGAGAACTGATGTCTAAGGGCAGGAGGAGATGGATGTCCCAGCTCAGCAGAGAGCAAATTCATCCCTCCCCTGCCTTTTTGATCTCCTTTGGCCCTCAACGTGTTGGACGATGCCCACCCACATTAGTGAGGGCCATCTTCTTTACTCAGCCTACCCATTCAAATGCCAGTAAGTTCCAGAAACATTCACAAACACCCAGAAATAATGTTTTACCAGCTGTATCTGGGTGTCCCTTTGCCCAGTCAAGTTGATACAAAATTAACCATCACAACAGATTAGATAGCAGTACTGCTAATGAGAATAAGGATTGTGAGATTCTGATTTTGAGAAAAAGTTGGTAAAATTAGTTTAAGATGTTAAGTGTGAAGTATCTGGGGGACTTGTGGGCATCAAATGTCCAGTGAGCAGTTGAATTTATTGGTGTTTGGTTCAAGTAAGAATAACCTGGGCCGGAGGTACAGGGGTGGGGTCATCAACACTCAGAGCCGTAGTGACAGGGTCAGCCTGGACAGGCAGGCGCAGAACAGGAGGGGAGGGCCAAGGATTGATTTGTGTAAAGAAACTGGGCATGGAGACAGCCAGACAAACGAACAAAGATCCCAAAACAACCATAATAAATACCCTCGCTAAATGTCTTATTATTTCATTTCAAATTTAGGAGGAAAAAATAGAAATGCTTTTGATTTAATAATTTCCCACATCAGACTCTCACCCTTATTCTTAGTAATGTTGTATGGGCACATCCCCACCTTTATTGCTGACCCAAAGTGATTTTTTGCTAATAAGAGAGAATCTTCTGGAAGGTGCTGTAATGAGTAAAGGATTGTACTTAGCTGTAAATTTAACTTCTGTAACTCCAGCTGGGGAATGAAGTCATTTATTACAGGGAGAAATTGCTGGCTCTGAAGGAGAAGACAAATGGTTGCCTCTCTGCCCTAGTTTAAATCGGACCACGGCTCCTGCACAGTTCCTTCAAGGCGAGGGTCTGCTGTGCAGAGGCTACTGCAGGCATTTATGAGGCCTGCGGTGTTCTGGGCTGTTAGGGGTCATGTGGTTCCTCTTACAGGTGGGAAAGGCTGGTGTAAGAGCTCCTGCTGTGCAATCAAGGGATCAGTCTCTAGCCCTTTTCATGAGGGCCGAGCTTGCCAGCAAATGAAAAGCATATTAAATAAATAATGAGAGAAGAAATGCTACAAAAGTGAAGGAGCTCTGTGAGCGAACACACGCTGAAATGAAAAATGGTCAACACTGAGCGTGTAGAGCCTAGCCTCCCAGAGCAGGTGACGACCCACGCAAAGAACAAGTGGGCTTACTCCAAATGACCGTAAAGAAAGTGTAATCAGAGGTGCTGTTGATACGCAGGCCAATAAAGCAGAAAGCCTGGGAGAGAAAGCAGGTGAGTGGGGGAAAGGCCACCTTGTTTATCTCTTAGGTTTTTTCATTGTATTTATTAGTGATAGGCTTCCTGGATTAAGTCAAGACTATAATTAAAATGTCTCTCTGAGCCCTGGCCGGTGGGTCAGTTGGTTGGAGCACTGTCCCTTACACCAAACGGCTGTGGGTTTGATTCTGGTCAGGGCACATACCTAGCTGGCGGGTTTAATCCCCAGTCCGGGCTCGGAGGGCAGAAGCAACTGATTGATGTGGCTCTCTCACATCAGTGTCTCTCTCTCCCCCTTCCTCTCTCTCTAAAGTCAATAGACATGTCCTTGGGTTAGGATGAAAAAAATGTCTCTCAGAGAAACTTCTATGACTGGGATGGCCTTGATTTTTTTTTTTTTTTTTTTTAGCCTAGAGGAGAAAGTCTAATAATACCCTTCTCCACAAAGCAAAATCTTCATCAGTTCTATTCTTGTTTAAGGCTGTTATCTCAAGTATTTCCACAGGAAATAAAGAGCAATGGCACACTTACATGAACTTGGAGTATTAAAATATTGCAGAATTGAAAGAAAACAGGTAAGACCATTTTCATTAAATTATGCTGCCTTTGGGTTAAAGATTTTTATCTAAGTTAGATATGAGGAATAAATGTTATGAAATAGAAAATGAGAAATTAAAACCAAAAATTATGCCATTTAACACAGAACAGAATCTGATTTTTCCCCTCTTGAAGTTGAAGATACGGCTGTTGCATAATCATGTGTGCCGGGAGGACTGCTTTATACTTAGGCTAATCATCCAAGAACTTACAGTTTGTAATCAGAAGTTGTGAGGTACATTTTACTAAAAAAAGTACATGCATCTAATTAATACAGAAGGTTTCTGAGAGAGCTCTAATGGGTGGAAGCCTGACTCTGCAGGGAAGGCTACATTGTAATAACACAAATGGAGGCTGTTTGGAAGATAGGAACCGGGTGAGCAAAAGCAGAATGTGCGAAGGCCGGGAGGGAGTGGAGGGGAAGGGAGTAAACCTCAGCAGAGGGAAGTGTTTAAATCTGTTTTTAAAAGAGATGCTGTTTTCGAATCTTCTAGAATAACGACATGGAAATGATCTTTTGTTCAGATGGGAAGAAAGGACATAAGAAATGTATTAAGAAATGCAAGCAAAGGCTGCTGGGTTGTCTTGGAGAGATAAGGTGGAATTTAGTGAGATGTCTCCTTCACTAGCACAGAGAAGTGCTGCATGTGACATGTGACAATTCAGTGACATGACAGATTTATACCACTATGTCCCTAAATGTAAGGTATTTCCCCCAAAAGTATCCTCAGCAAAGGAGTTTGCCTTACACAGAAGTCCTTATGATACAATCTTTCGATTACTTTTTGAACAACAAACTATAGGGAAGCCACACTTGCCTCAATTTTTGGGCCTCAAGCTAGTTTCAAATGCTTATAGAAGTCACCTGACAAACTAGAAATAAAAGGGGCTACAAATATTTTATAGACTTTTTAAAAAGAATTTATTTCCTAGGAATATGATTTCATAATCATAAAGTTTTGCTGTCTTTGTAAACACATATTCTAAAGGTAAAGCAAGTGTGGTGTTGTGAGTAGCTCAACTACACCGCTGTAGGAAGAATGAATACTTTTAATGTTATGTGAATGACTATTTGTGGGTTGAGATAAAGTTTCCAATGTCAGTATCACGGTGCTCAGGAAGAACTGTGTTTTATTTTGTTTTTGTGTTTTTTTAATCATCACCCGAGGATATTTTTTCCATTGCTTTTCAGAAAGTGGGGGGGGGGGACCTTGATGTGAGAGAGACACATGCCCCGACTGGGACTGAACCTGCAACCAAAGTACATGCCCCTGGTTGAAATCGAACCTGGGACCCTTCAGTCCATGGGCCGATGCTCTAACCACCGAGCAAAACTGTTTAGGGCAAGAGCTGTGTTTTAAATAACTTAAATAGAAATAAAGATAATGGGCTCTGATAAAAGGAGATAAATGAGTATATTGGCTATGGTGATGACAAAGATGTATGTGAAAACAAAATTGTTTCATAAACTGAATGGCAAAAAAAGAGAAATATTTCTAAGTTATTCTTTCTAAATTTATTAATGTGACTAAAATATGTAACCACATTAAATAAGCAGACATATGAACTAAAGGTGTGTCTATTCAAGTTGTCAAAAAACTTTTTAAACAATCTTCTTATTGGGAAAATGGAGGATTACCTTATATTATTCAGTCACATAGAGTATATAGGGCAGAGGGAGTTCCTCAAACTCCACTGTAGCATGGATAAAACACCATGCATTGGACTGAATACATTAGATTCCTTGCTCTTCCTGAACCTTCTATGGTCTACCATGGCCTATATATACTGACATAAAGACTGAAGCACTGTTGATTAGGAAACTTAGTTTCTGGAATAACTTCTATAGCACAACAGTTATCTCTTAGGAGTTTTGGTAGCTTTTATTTTCAGTGCCCAACATCTTTATGGAAAATTATTTCCTGAAGTTCCAATCCTTTTTTAAATTATTATTTTTAATTTTTAAAATTTATTTTAGAAAGTGAGGAAGGGGGGGAGAGAGCAAGAGAGAGATTGATTAGTTGTTCTACTTGTTTATGCATTTACTGGTTGATTCTTGTATGTGCCCTGACTGGTGATTGAACCCACAACCTTGGCACAACCTTAGCAGATGGGGACGATGCTCTAACCAACTGAGCTACCAGGCGAGGGCCTGAAATTCCAATTCTTTGTAACTGAGAATCAAAATAAAACTTACCGCCCAGCCAGGCGTGGCTCAGCGGTTGAGCACTGACCTAGAACCCAGGAGATAGTGGTTCGATTCCTGGTCAGGGCACATGCCCGGGGTGTGGGCTTGATCCCCAGTCGGGGGCGTGCAGGAGGCAGCTGATCAATGACTCTCTCATCACTGATGTTTTTGTCTCTCTCCCTCTCCCTTCCTCTCTCTGAAATCAATAAAGACATATTTAAAAAAAAAACTTTCCATCTACTATTTTACTATTTTAACTATCTTTACACCTACTAGATATAACAAGCACTCAATACATGCTTGTTGTTTTTATTATCTTCAGGCTTATGTGCTAAACTCTTCACATGTCTGATGACGTTTTATCCACACAATCCCGTGATGTAGGTAGTGTTACATTCTCTACAGGTGGTAACGGAAGTAAAAAACGTGAAGTGACTTGATCACAGTCACACAGCTAGTGAGTGGCAGAGCCAGGTGATACCAAGCTGATGATTCCAAAATTCATGTTCTTCATACAAAGATTCCACTCCCTCCTGAAAGTATAGCGACAGGCATTGAGTCTAAGGAGGGACACTTAGTCCAACCTGTGGATTCTGGAGGCACTTCCTACTAAACGTGATGTTGTACAAGGATCTGAAAGGTGAGTACAGGTTAGAAACAGGAAAAGGTGGGACAAATGTTTTCAGAGAGAACAGCATGTGTAAAAGCCCACGAGTCTAAGGCAGCATTGCTACCAGCAGTTCAGTGTTGTCAGAGTATAGAGTGTGAGTCAGGTTGATGGGAAATACAGATTGAGAGGGAGGAGGGGAGACTTTATGTAGTTAGAGGACCCTATATGCTAGGTTATGGAGAGTGAATTTCATCCTAGGAAATGGAAAAAATTAGAAACAATAACAGTAGCAATAAGAGTAAAAAGAAAACCAATAATCTGTAGGGCTTAGAAATACAGGATTTCAATTTTTCAGATATCTTTTGGATATCAAAAAGATGAGTTGTTAACTATACTTAACATTTTTGCAATACATTGATTATTGCTTGTATATTAAGGGGGACAAACCCATTTCAAAACAAGCAAGTATCCTTAGTTTCTGACCGGAGAAATTATTAGGGAAACTATAAAGTATTTGAAATTGAATGGTAGCCATTAACCCCCTAGATTAAGGACTTTATTTTGTATCTCATTTAATCCCCATACAAATCCTGTGAAGTAGGTGATGACTGCTCAGTATTATTAGGCAAGTAAAACCAGTACAAAATTCTACCAAAGCTGAGGTGTGTTTTGCACAGAAATCTAGTTTAAAATGTAGTATGATACAACAAACAAGGCTTGGTGAAGACGTGAAGAAAAGGGAACCCTTGTGCGTTGCTGGTAGGGTTGCAAATTGGTGCAGCCACTGTGGAAAACAGTGTGGAGTTTACTCAAAAAATTAAAAATAGAGCTAGCTTATGACCTTGCAATTCCACTTCTGGGTATTTACTTGAAGAAATTCAAATCACTAATTCAAAAAGACATATGGACCCTTATGTTTATTGCAGTGTTATTTACAATGGCCAAGATATGGAAGCAAATCAAGTGTTCATCAATAGACAATTGGATTAAGAAAAGGTCGTGCAGCCCTGGCCTGGTGGCTCAGTTGGTTGGAGCATCATCCTGTACACCAAAAGGCTGCAGGTTTGATTCCCAGTCAGGGCACATACCTAAGTTTTGGGTTTGATTCTCGGTCGGGGAGTGGATGGGAGGCAACTGATCAATGTTTCTCTCTCTGTCTCTCTCTCGATCTCCCTCCCCCTCTCTCCAAAAATCAGTGAACATGCTCTTGGGTAAGGATTTTAAAAAATGTGGTACATATGTTCAATGGAATATTACTCAGTCATAAAAAAGAATGAAATCTTACCATTTGTGACAACATGGATGGGCCTAGAGGATATTATGCTAAGTGAAATAAGTCAGAGAAATACAAATACCGTATGATTTCACTTATAGGTGGAATCAAAAGAACAAAATAAGTGAACAAACAAAACAGAAACAGACTCATAGGTAGAGAACAAACTGATGATGGGGGGTTTGGGAGGCTGGGTGAAAAATGTGAAGGGATGAATGAGTACAAATTAGTAGATGCAAAATAGTCATGGGCATGTAAAGTACAGAATAGGGAATATAGTCAATAATATTGTAATAACTATGTATAGTGCCAGGTGGGTACTAGACTTGTTAGGAGAATCACTTTGTAAATTATGTAAACATCTAACCACTATGGTGTACACCTGAAAGTAATATAAAATAATACTGGATGTCAACTATAATTTTTAAAAAAGTAGTGTAATGAAAACTCATTGAGCTTAAGGTGCTGGTTGAAGAGGCCCTGAAACTTGGCAAGCCAATGACAAAGACTGGGAAGAGTTAACTCTGCGGGCAGATGCAGATATAAACATGAAGTATGTCAGACTCCACAAAATCCTACCCCCTTCTTAATAATTTGTTGGTAGACTTTTTGTTTTTAAATAAGAAGATAAACTAATCTTCCGTAAAGAAAACAATTTACCCAACACAGTACCATTCAACTTGAAGTCCAGCTAGAAAACACAGTGGGATGTTCACATGCGCTACTTCATAAACTTTCCAAGATCTAAAACCCATAAGGAAACCAGAGCTATAGATATGCAAAGATAAATGACTGAGAGTACCTGAACAAGTGAGGACCAGCCAGATTAGACTGGGATTACAAACAACCCCCAAATCTCAGTGGCATATGACAAGAAAGGGTTATTTTTTGCTTGCACTAACTGACCGCTGAGGTTTGGCTGGGGGGCTCATTCTAGTACCCAGACCAAATCAGCAACCCTTTCCAGCCCTGCAGCAGATGGGAAGGCAGCACCCGAAAGCACACACTGGCTCTTAAAGCTGCCACATGGAAGAGACATGTAATTTCTGCTCGCGTTTCATTGGCCAGAACAAATCCCATGGCCACATCGGATTCAAGGGGAGTAGGGAACTGCATTCCGACCGCGAACCCGGCGGGAGAGCGACAATAATTTGGTGAACAACATGACCGACCACCGCAGAGAGATCTTAAGAAAAAGAGCAGTGAGAGCAGCCTCAGAAAGGGAAGTTCCGGAGCGAGGGGTGGCATTGGGGCTTATAATTATGCGAACTCTTGATGACTCATTCATAATGGTGACTAAGAGGAGAATGAAATTTAATATATATAATTTCATTGAAAAAGTACCGCAGTAGTAGGTCAAACTCCTGTGAGAAGTTTGGTGAAAAGCAGCCTAGGATCTCTCACTGGAAACTGAGTAGGTCACACTGAGACTTTGCGGGGGGTGTGTTGTTTACACTCCTCCATTCTCATTGGAGGCACAATCAAAGCCCATTAGCTACTTGTAACTCATTTTGGGTGATTCTAATAGTATTTCCAGTTCCGCTGCTCTCTGCTGGCATTGGACTTAAGGAACTTCTTTTGTTATGAATTTATGTACAGTAATGTCACACATGAGATACAATTTTACACGTTGTTGCTTCTATACCGTATTCAGTAAAAGATCTAATTTTAAACTATCTCAAACAAAATGAACTAGATAACGCAAACATTTTTTGTTACTGAAATAACCTCTTTTCTAGGGAAAATCTAATCTCGTAACTGCATTCTCCAAATAGAACAGATTCCTCCCTTTAGAAAGCACATATATACGAGAGGTTTCTCAGGTTGAGTTTCCCCAGAAGCTGGTCCTGAGACCAGGAATGGAGAGCAAGTACTGCAGTCTGGAAGGACAGAAAGACAGGTAAGGAAAAGGCCAGCACAGGGTTCCTTAAAGAGCAGGTGACTGTTGTAGGCAATTGAGGCTCTAAGTTGGGGGACCTCTGGGAGAGAGTGTAGAATGCAACTTAATACAAGCATATTTGCTGTACTGTAGGTTCAGTTCAGTTAACCTTCTTGCTGGTGGAGGGTCTTGCCTTCAGTTTGTAAACAGACAGACAAAAAAGCAACACCTGTGAAGTGCAATATACTGAGCTATGCCTGTATAGTCCTACCTCCGGGTGGGGAAGCTGGGGTAATTTTAAACCCACTCCCCTCCTTGATTCCTTGAGGGCTGCTCTGAGGGCCCTCCAGCCCGCACCCCTGAACTGGTAAAGTGGGGTCTGGCAGCCAGGAGAAGCGCTTGAACAGAGAAGCAGAGAGGGGAGAGACTTGCAGGTAGATGCCATGGTTGGCCAGTAGGAATGATAGAGGGTGGAGCCCCAAGTGAGGCTCCAGCATTGTCAGTGCAGAGGATACTTGGGTTTCTAAGCCCATTTTCTCTGATACATCCATCTTTAAGCCTAGGTGTTAACTTTTTAAGAAATATTTAAAATGTGCTAGCATCTGAGAAAAGATAGCATCTTTTTTTTTTTTTTTAAAGTAGCAGTGGCTAGGTCATACACAGAATGGCCCAAGAGTGGAGATGGGGGAGCTCTGACCAGTTAAAGACCAAGATTCCTGGGAGGAATGACTTTGTCCACAAGCAGGCTGGGAAAGGGAGATGCCTCAGGCAGCTGACAGGTGTGTTGCAGGAAGCAGGGAGAAAGCCTTCAAGCCACGTGGACTTTCCACCTAGCAAGGGGGCCTGACCCCTCATTCCCTGAGAAAAGAGAGACAAGCAGTAGATATTGCCAAAGGTTTGATCATGTTTTAAGATTTAATCAGTGCCCTATAACAGGAAGTGGACTATTGCGTATTATGTAGAAGTTAGCGACTTTTAGTTGATTTGCTCTAAACTCGAGTATTTGCCAGAGGCAGACTAGAATGGTCTACTTTTCACTATTTTCCAAGCAGATGCCTGAGGATAGGGGAAAGGAAGGTTTTGTTGGGGGGAGGGTACAGTTCTCCTAAAAAGAGAATTCTGGAAGTCATCATAATTAAACAAAGAGGAAAGTGTGCCAGACGAGAGCGGGTGGGGGCTGTTTTCGCTGTGTGGCTGGTTGTGGTGCGTTTCCAGATCCCTAACCTAAGACGAGGCTTTCTGGGCTGCCAGGAGGCGAGGAGCTGCCCAGGACACCCGGGGCTGCAGGAGGAACCGCGCAGGTGCCCGGCCCGCAGGTGAGGAGGCGCGGCGCCCGGACGCGGGCGAGGCCAGCCGGAGCCCAGACGCGGCGGCCCCGGGGCCGCTGGCCCGGCTCGGAGGGCCGGACGCGCGCAGGAACCCGGCCCGACGGGCGCGGCTCCCACGCGCCCTCGCCGCGGCCCCCAGCCTGACGCCGCGGCCGCGGCCCCGATCCTTCCCCACGCCCGCTTCTGTTTGCCGCCTATTTCTTCAGACCCCACTGCCCGGCGCTGCCCGCGTCTGAACTCAAGAAACTCGTTTCGATCTTCCAGGGCGGCGGGGAAAGCGCGTGGTCCCCTCCGCCCGCGCCGTGGGTCGCCTTGCGCGCGGGGCCGGGCGGGGCGGCGCAAGGAGAGGTTCCTATCGCCTGGGGGAGGGCGAGGAAGTGGGCATCTCTGGTCCCGGGATGCGGTCGTCCCCGTTTCTCCTAATTGTACCCCGCGCCGCGCGCGCTCACTCCCGGGGAAGTTGGCCGCGAAGTTTCTGAGCCAGGAGTGGGCTCCTGCGAGCGGAGCTCAGGGCTGGGGCTGTCGCCCGAGGAGAGACAGAAGCGCTCCTCGCGGCTCCTTTGTTCTGCTCTGGGGGACAGACCTGGCCAGGAGTCGCTGGGCCAGGGAGGGGACCTCCAGCCGCGACATTCCAGACCCAGCAGGGGCTCTTTGCTTCCTTTCCCGCCCCCCCCCCCGCGCATCTCCCCCACCTCCACCCCGACCCCCACCCCCACCCTGGCACTGGTCCCAAGGCCCTAAGCCTCCTTCCTCTCCCCCAACCCATTACCCGCAAACTTCACCATCCCACGTCGAGGATGGAGAGAGGGTTTACGCGGAGGTGCGCTCTGCCGTACCTCTGGAGGGTGGGTGTTTGCCTTGGGAAGTTTGGGGTTTTCCTTTGCCCTACAAACTGCTTCCCCACGCGGCCCCCCCCCCCCCACTCCTACTTTCCCCACCTCTGGGCTTTCTTTCTTTTCAGTTCTAGTGAGATCTACATATAAGACGTGTTGGCGCTGCTCTGAGCCACTCAGAGAGCCAGGGCTGTGGGCCGCATTTGGGACGACGGTCTAAAGATGGGGAGAGGTGAGGGTGGGGCGCCCAGTTCTGGAACCCAGGGAACGACTAACTGGTAAAGGACCTGAGGCAGGGTCCGTAGCTGTTCCTGGCCCGGGCACCTGACTTTACCCGGCGACGGGGAGGTCTCGGAAAGAGGGGATGCTCGGCTGGGCCGCGCCAGGGGCATGGGATGGGGAGCGGCCAGGGACCCGGAGTCGGACCCTCGGGGCAAGGACGAGGCAGCGGAGAAGGGAAGGAGACGGGCGAGGAGCGCCTGGCTGCAGGGTCCGAGGGAGCGCGGCCATCCAGAGCCTTGCCGTCGCGGATTGAGGTTCAGGCAAGTCCTGAGTCTGAGAGGTGGGCTCGGGGTCCAGGTGGGGACCCGCCCTCGAGTCCCCGGGCCGGGGTGCGCGGCGCCCGCAGCAACAGGTACCCTGGCGCTGGGCTTTGTCCTGAGGATCAGGGGCCTCTCCAGGGACTGCGTGGGGGTGGGCGGGGGAGGCGCGCGCTCCGACATTTGGAGCCCCTCGGAGCGGCCTGGGTGTGTTGGGCGGAGGGGGATTCCGGGTGGAGGATCCAGGATGGAGAGCCTGGGGTGAGCCACACCTCCGATTGTGTAACCGCCTGTATCTTTCTGGGCTTGACCCTCTGCCCTTCGCGTTTTGTCTAATTGAGACGATGAAAAACTGACGGAAACTCGATGCCAAAGTGGACTGTTCGCGTTGATTGGCAGGGAAAGTGCGAACAAAGAGGCGCATCTCCCGGAAACAATGATTTTGGAGATTCCCCCGCAGACGTGAGCGGGTTGGGGAGGAGATGGCAGGGAGGGAGGGGACCGGGGCCGGCATCTCCGGGGAAAGTTGGAGCGAGGTGGTGGGCAGGGCTGGGTCGGGTCGAGTGGCGTGGAGCTGGGGACGGAGCGGCCCCGGCGCCTCGGAGGTTCGCGCGCGGGGCGGGAGATGCGGGGAGGGAGGGGGCGGGGAGGGCGGAGGGGAGGGGAGGGGAGAGGAAGAAGGGGTGAGAGGGAGAACCTGCCGCCGCTCGCCGCCTCTTTGTCTGCTCCGGGACTGGGAACAAAGGGGGGAACTCTGATGAACTCTCCTCCCCTCGCCCCGGACGCCCGGGTATCTCCCTCTCACAACTTTGCCGCCGCCACTCTCTGCGCTGTCAGGCCCCACAAAAGTGCCCGCGCGCCTCGCGGACGGCGGCGGGAGGACGTCCCTGGAAAGTGTGACCAAGTGGGGAGAAGGTGAGTGCAGGCTGTTGTCTTGTTTACCTCGCTGCCCCTTCACGCGCCCGCTCCCCGCCCTTGGAGGACCGCGGAGTCGTCCAGTGACGAAGTTTGGCTGGAAAGTTGTACCTCCTTTCCCCGCTCCCTTCTCTTTTGTTCTTTAACGAACTTGCAGAGATGGTTTTATTTGTTCATTTTTTTAACAGGCAGAAGCCAAGCGGGCATTTCTCTCAAGTGCCCCTTTCTATGAGGGGCTGGGGGCTGGGGGGGGGTATCCATCGGAGGGAGCGTTGCCTCGCTTCCCCCCAGTTGCGCGCCCTCGGGAGAAAACGCGCTGAAGTGCGTGGGGGTCTGTCCAGCCTCCCCCCACCTCGCCCAGACTTTGTCGTGAGAGAGAAAAAGATAGGGAGCTGGGGGGGGGGGGGCCTTCCTCACCGTTTTATAACTTAGCAGCCTGCGGAGCGCCCGGCAGACCTAACGCACAATGCCAAAGCTGCAACAATAGAACGCGCGAGAGGTTTGGGTCGGAGGGGTGTGGACTCCCGTGTTTGTGGTCCAGGGGACTGGAACAGACAGGTGGGAGTCCAGGAGGATTTATTTGGGGCTGGGGTAGGTGGGGGAAGCCACAGGTCCCCGACTGTCAGAGATGCAGGGATGGAGGGATGGGGCCTGGACCACTAGTTAGAGTCGGCCATCCCGTGTGCCCTTCAGTTTCACCACCCACCCAGAATAACCTATGCTGTCCTTGGGACCCATCATCACCTCTCTCACTTTACCCCCCCCCCCCCCCCTTGAGTGTTTGAACAGAAAGCAGAACGTGAGCCCGGGAAGGTCCTCAGACCCTGCCTCCGCCCGCCTTTTGTGTTTTAACCTTTTGTTTCTCGGTGCCACGCCCGCCCCGAGAGGGATGGCTGCTGGGGCGCGGAGGCAGCGCAGCCTCCTTCGTGCGCAGAGGCAGGGAGACTCCCGAACTTTGTTTCCCGAGTAGCTTCCCTTCGCCCTGTTTCTAGGCTGGTTCTTGCTCAGATGAGGCAACCACTGTGCAACTAGTAAACATCTCCACTTTATCAGACGTTTCTTTCAGCGCTTTCCCACTTTCCCACCAAACTTGTCTCTTCGTCCTGTCACTTGGTTAAAAGAAAAGCATCTAGGGGCGGCAGTTGGGAGTTTGTTGAAAGTGGGCAAATGTACTGTGCCTCAGCTTTTATGCTGCGTTGACATATTAGGAATGTGCGGAACAGGCTTCTAGAATCCGACAATGCAAATTTAGGTCGTTATCTTCAGGTATGTTTTATGGGATCATTCCAAATACCAAGGTAGTGTATCACGCCTCCACTTTCCTCTCCCATCCCCACCCTAGAGCTAGAGGCTTTCCTCACACCCTTGGACTTTCCCACCTTTTCACTTTGACATGACAAATGCAATATCCAACTTCTTCAGAGTCATGCTTTTGTATAGTTGTATCCATTATTTAGAACTTGCAGGTAGAAAGGATTCAAGTGCCAGAACTATGTAGTTTTGAATTTTCACGTCAATGACTGAAATATGTAAATGGCATGGTTACATTTTTAAAGAAGCGGAGTATGTGGAATGAATTGGAAGCTAACGTTAATTAATTTTAATTGTACAGGTGTGATTATTATTATCAGCATCTAGAAAGCATCACCCAGTGCTTTGTTCTTACGGGATCTTTCTATCAGTGAACGTTATGGAAGTACCAATACACCACCACGTCATTCCTGGAGGAAAAGTTATCAAACGTCTTCATTTGGAGTTGCTTAGAAGTTAAAGTGTTGGAATTTTTAGGATGCCTTCCCTATGTGGATTACTACAGTTTGATCACTGGGAATTCTCCACCTTAAAGAAGGTACTTTTCTTTTTAAATACTCCACAAGCGCTTCATTTGGGGGCTGGTGCTAATGCCATTAGAGAATTGTCTGGTTATTTTGAGTTTGGCCCGATAGAAGTGATTTATGACTTCGGATTGCCTTGTTTCAAACTGGGTTTGGTAGGTTCTTTTTTCATTTGGAATGAGGTCTTGAGTACTTCTGATGAAATTTTATTCATTTTACAACGTGTCCTTCACCATTAGCACCCATATGAATGTGGATTATGTTGTCACTTAGGAAAGTTATATAACAGTGATGTGTCCAATATGCAAATGCCTTATTTTATTTGTGACTGGTTTTGTTTTTAAATATGGTAGTGAATGTTTCTATGTTAGCAGAACTTTTGGGGTTTGCATTATTTTTTTTCTCACTTTGGAACATTTCATTTTGATAAACAAAATCCAAAAGTAACCAGAAATAAATGAACTCCTAATAACTGGGAGTCAGTATTAAGTACAAGTTCTAACAGACTGCAAACTTGACTATGTAATAGCAAAGAGGCTGTAAGTATGTTTAGTCTTTATGGTATACATCAAGTTTTTATAGGGTTCATTAAGAGTCTTCTATTCCCACTTTTAAGTCTTACAATTCATTTTTTGTCTATCTCTGTGAGAAAGCAATTAAAAGTTCACATAAATACTGTTGGTAGTATAAAAGTATTTTGATACAGTATTTACTTTTCTTGTTTAACTTTCCTTGTTTGCCATGGAAAGTGAGAGTTTTCTTTGTTTAAAATACTTTACTCTGAAATGATTTAAGTTGTAAGACTTGTTTCAAGGTGGTTTTAAATGGTATAGATGGAGAATATCATCAATACATTACTTTGAGAAATGTTAAGATCTGGTCAAAGAAGATAATTGGGAATTGGAAATTTTTTTATCCTGCTACAAGTAAAAACTATTAAGATTTGCTTCTTTCTAGTTGTTTAAACTTGGACAAGCTACTTAGTGTTCCTGGACCTTAGCTTACCATCTATAAAATGAAGGTTGGGTGAAAGAAACTTTAAGAAATCTTTAAGATTGTGTGATTTGCTGATTGCTCCTATAATTAAGGTGCATCCTCTCTTGTGAAGTTTATTTTTAATTGTTGAACAATAGAGTTACTGACGTGGATAACTTCATGTGTATTAATAATTATTTTGTATGAATTCTTAGCTCAGGGAATATTAGTTCAGGAAATGTGTTTTAAATTTTCTGTAAAGTATACTTTGGGCAAAGTTGTGCTGTATGGAAATGTCAGAGTTCCTCAAATGTTTTCAACAAAAGTTTATCTGCTGGAATTTTTTTGGGGGGTAAGAGAGTAAAGTATTATCTCTCATCCAGTGCTTTGCCTACAGATGTCTGAAGTGAATATGTTTGCATTTGTTCTAATGGCCACCCAGAGTTGAGCTCAGAAGTTTAGAAATAGACTTTGGGGTAAAAAAGACCCGAGTTTGAATCCTAGCCCAGGCAACTACTTACCATACCTTTGCTAGATTACTTGATTTCCTTGGATCTCAGTCTCCTGGTTTGCAAGTGGGGATCATAACACTAATCTCATTTCTAAAAGCATATATGAACGAAAAAACTTAACAGAGGGCTAAGTATCTCTAAACATATAATAAAAGGCATGATTATTGCCTTTCGGAATAAGTTAGTGACATTTTGGTACTCCCGACTTTCTTTGTTGACTGCCTTACAAGTTTCAAGCCACATTAACCAAAAATATTCACTGAAATATTCAAAGTCAATTTGGGTAGAATTCTTCACATGTTTAAATGTTTTTCTCTGAAAATATGTTCTGTTCAAGTCTTTTATCCAGTTGAGTGTGGCTTAATTTACTTTGACAAACATTTATTAATTATTACTATGTGTGAGAGTGTTGCTGAAGGTCATGGCTTCATCTTGGGATTTGTGGCCCTTCTATTTCCATGTAGAAATTTCTGTGGATTGAGATAATAGCAAGTTTCTAGAATTGATTTACTCAAATTCTCTATTTTCCATGTTATCAATGATGAGTAGATTTAGGTATAGTTTAAAAATTTTGTTATTCATTTTTCAGTTATAGTGTGAAGTGGTGGTTCAGTGGTTTCTTGAGGAGGAAATGAACTACTGCACATTTTTGGTGTTAGTTTCTATGGAATGGTCTCTATTTAAATAGAAAACTCACAGTTAGTATAAACAACACTTAGAATACTAGCACATCACTGTGAAATGAAGTTTAACATCCTGGATTTTCATTTTCTAGATTTGTAATTTAGAAGGATACATTGTCTTCTCTGAGTCATTATTTAGTTTGATGAAAATGATATTCGTTTATACTTAGGAAGTTTCTGATGGGAATGTTAAGGTATTGCTTCTTTTCATTTGTAATCTACCAGCAGATAGTTGCCTAGAAATGATAGTGATAAGAAAAATATGAAATCAGTTAATATTTAAATGGGAAAATATTTTTCCCCCAGATGTATCCAAATCTTTGTGTTTGTGGACCACATCTGTTTTAATCGGCAGATATTATTAGTATAGTAACTACTAATGTAATAAATTGTAATTGCAGTTTAAAGTGATAAATTCAAATTTGCTGATTTTTTAAGTGCCAATCATTTCTAAGAACTTTGATGGTAGTTCTGCTTATTATTGTTTAAGCTACAGATGTCTGAAATATATTTCTCATGAAGCTATGAAACCCACTCAGCTCAATCATTCTTTCCGTATTCATTCTTTTAAGTAATCTTTATTTAGTGGCTTCTGTGTGCTGAGCGTTGTTTTAAGTGCTGAGGATACATAAATAAAAAATCCCTGCACTCTTGAGCTTTTACTAGTGACAGTAAAGTATATGTTAAAAGGCAGCAACTACTATTGGGTAAAATAAACCAGGAAAGGGAGATAAGGTGGGGGAGGGAAAGGGGTGGCAATTTTCAGTGGGATGGCCAGGGATGACCTCCTGGCATTTGAGGAATGCCATGAAAGAAGTGAATGAATGAGCCTCATGATATTGGGGAGAAGAGCCTTCAGGCAGAGGCATGGCACGTGCCTGCTTCATCAGCAAGGACCCAGTGGCTGGAATGGAGTGAGCAAAGGGGACGGTGGTAGGAGGTGAAGTTATAAAGGAAATGGGAATGTGACGAGCAGATCACATGGACCCTTAAAGGCCATTGTGAGGACTTTGGCTTTTTCATTGAGGGATATAGGGTTCCATTGATCTGATGTAATTAGTGTTGTAACAAGATGTCTCTGGCGAGGCCAGATCAGAGGCGGGCAAGGGGAGACGCAGGGAGATCATTTCGGAAGCCATTTCAGGTATCAGGTGAGAGGCGATGGCCACTGGGATGAGAGTAAAAGTAGCATAGAGGCAGCGAGAAGGGGTTGCATTCTGAAGATATTTTGGCTGGAGAACTTTCTGGTGGGGTGGATAGGAATTATGAGAGAAAGATGAAGAGTGAAGTATGATCCTGAGGTTTTTGGCAAGAGCACCTAATGCCCATTAACCCAGATAAAATGGGGGCTTGGGGTAGAGGAGACCAGGAGCTCAGGTTGGACATATTAATAGTAAGATACCTTTTAAGCACCTAGGCAGGTTAATACACAAGTCTGGTTTTCAGGGAAGAAACCTAGAGATATGAATTTGTGAGCTGGAAGAAATGAAATGCTCTTTAAAGCCATGAGACTGGATGAGATCGCCAAGGGAAAGATAGAAAGAAAAGAGGTCTAGATGCTAAACCTCGGGGCCCTCCAGATGTGTAAGTGGGGAAGGTGAGAAAGGGCAGGTAAAGAGTACTGAGAAGGGGCTGCCACTGGCGTCAGAGCCCACTGAAGAAAGTGTCTGCAGGAGGAAGGCAAGGTCACCTGTGTCAAATGCTGCTGATGGATTGAGCAAGATGACAGTTGAGAAAGGTCTTTGGTTTTAGGCATTTGGGAAGTCAGTGCTGGTAGTCTTGGCTAGAATACTTTTGGTAAATGATGACAGGTTGTATCTTTTTCCTAATTTGTATGGTCCATTACATACCGTTAGGAAATCTTACCTAGCCTAACTAAAATTAGTCATGACTTTCTAATTGATAAAATGCTTTCATTTATGTTATCTTAGAGTTTAAGAGAGATGGGATGATAATATCTATGTTTCTCTTACAGAAGAAGAAATTGAGACTCAAAAGTAAAGTGATTTGTTCAGTCACCCAAGTTCAAAGTGATTTGTTCAAATATGAGATAGAGCTGTCTTTTAGCTTCAAATCCTTTGTCATTCATGCTAGGGGAGATAGTAATAATAAAACTAATTCCATCCAGGCTGGGTGTGGCTCAGCGGTTGAGCATTGACTTAGGATCCCGGAGATCGCAGTTCGATTCCGGGTCAGCGCACATGCCTGGGTTGCGGGCTCGATCCCCAGTGTGCAGGAGGCAGCTGATCAATGACTATTTCATCATTAATGTTTCTATCTCTCTCTCTCTTCTCCCTTCCACTCTCTGAAATCAATAAAATGTATTTAAAAAACCAAAAGCACTAATTCCAATATAATGTGATAGAGGTGACAATAAGGGTGTGTACAAAGTATAGGATTATATCAGGGGAGGGAGTGATTACCTTTTGGAGTCAGGGAAGACTTTCCCAAGTTCGGATTTAATAGATGCATTTTAATATGTGGTCAAAGTCTAGGCTTGGAAAATATAATGTGCAAAAAAAAAAGGGATGACACATGGGATGATAACTGGAATGTATTTGGGATGCTTAAGCCATCTGATTCATACTGAACTTGAAGGAGAGTGGATGAGAGAGAGGCTGGAGTGATGGCAAGTGCTAGTTCAAGCTTGGATTGAAATATGGTTTTAATAAAACAACTGCTAGGTGCCATCTTAAATGCCCCTCATGTCACATGAGATAGTTGTACACAATGTCCCTCATGTCATATAAGATAGTTATACACAATGTGTTAGAGATGACTGAACATATGTACATCACCACAAAGGTACTTAGTTCAGGCTGCTATAAACAAGTGCCATAGGCTGGGTGGCTTCTAAACAACAGAAATTTATTTCTGATAGCTCTGGAGGCTGAGTGGTCCAAGATAAAGGTGCTGATACATTCAGTGTCTGGTGAGGGCCTGCTTCCTGGTTCATAAACGGCTGTCTTCTAGCAGTGTCCTCATGCGGTGGAAGGGGCAAGGGAGCTCTCTAGAGTCTCTTTATAAAGGCACTAATCCCATTCGAGAGGTCACCACTCTGGTGACCTAACCACTGCCCAAAGCCCTACCCACCTCCAAATGCCATCATATTTGAAATTAGTTTTCGACATAGAAATTTTGATGAATTTGGGGGGCATACAAACTTTCAGCCTATAGCAGGTGTATTTTCAAAATTCTATTCTTCCTTTAAAAGTATATGTGCATGATAACCCATTGACACAGACAATAAGGTGGTAAAGGCTTGGGGTGGGGCAAGATCCGGGTGGAGGGGGGCAATGGGGAGAAAAGTGGGGGACATCTGTAATACTCTTAACAATAAAGATTTTTTAAAAAGTATATGTGCATGTGAATTGTACACCAATGAAGAGACTCTGGTGGCTATTTCTAGTCTATGTCAATCAGGATCTTTTGGCATCAAGTAAGAGAATACTTAACCAAAATGGCTTAAAAAGTAAGGACTTTTTTATTTTTTAGTTTCACATTAAAGAAATTTGGAATAGGACTATTCCAGGACTGGCTAATTTAGCATCTCAGCAATGTCATGGTTCCTGGTTAGCTGACTTTATCCTTCTGGTCTTGAGAGAGCTGCTGCACCTTCAAGCATCGTGTCTCCACTTGAGAACCAAAGATAGGAAGATAGAAAGGGTTGAATCCTTGCCATATATTTATATACATATATTTATTTTAAGTGTACTCTATTCAATGATTTCTTTGGGTAAATGTACAGAGTTGTGCAACCTTCACCACTTTTGGAACGTTCTAACACCCCCAAAATATCCTCTGCGTCCCTTTGTAGTTAATTTCTGTTCCCACTCACTGGTCTCAGGGAACCACTAATGTACTTTCTCTCTATAGATTTGTTTTTTCTGGACTTTCATACATAAGTGAAATGTACAATTAATGGGGTTGTTTTTGTTTGGTTGGTTGTTTTTCTGGCTTCTTTCTGACCATAAAGTTTCTGAAGATCATCCATGATTTAGCAGGAGTCATTAGCTTTTTCCTTTTATTGCCTGAGTAATGTTCCATTGTATGGATATGTTACATTTTGCTTTTCTGTTCACCTGATGATGAACATGGGGGTTGTTTCCATTTCTTAGCTATCATGAATAATGCTGTTGTGAATATTTTTTTTTGTTAATTTTCACCCAAGGATATTTTTTTCCCCATCAATTTTTAGAGAGAGTGGAAGGGAGGGAGGGAGAGAGAGAGAAACATTGATGTGAGAGAATCACATTGATTGGTTGCCTCCCACTCATATCGCGACTGGACCCGGGGATCGAACCTGCAACCCAGAGACATGCCCTTGACTTGGGAATTGAACCCGTGACCCTTGGGTCTGCAGGACGACATTCTAACCACTGAGCCAAACTGGCCAGGGCTGTTGTGAATATTTTTGCATAAGTTTTTGCATGGACAGGTGTTTTCATTTCTCTTGGGCAGATATGTAGGAGACAAATTGCTGTATTGTATGGTAAATTAAAACTTTTTAAGAAACTGCCAAACTGTTTTCCAAAGTGGCGATACCATTTACAGGTTTGAGGGTTCCACCTGTATTGTATGAGGGTTCCAGTTTCACCACATCCTGGCTTTTCATATCTTTCTAAGAGTGAGTAAAACTTTCAAAGAAGTCCACAAGAAGTCTTCCCAGGGTAACTATGGAAGCCAGGGACAAAACCTAGACACTGGCAAGGGAAATGAGATTACTCTGAGAGGCTAAGACAGCTCAGCCAGCACCCTGGGCCCATAATGCCCACTGGTGCCCAGTGTCAGAACGAAATTGAGGGAGATGGATCTTGAATAGGCAACCCACAGAGTCAGCCCTATGTCCATGTGTCAAGCTCAGGATGTATTATTGATTCAAACATACAAAGGAGAGAGCCAAGTGCTGTGATTATGTTGCAACCATGATTTAAAAGGTAGCCACGTACTCGAACAGAAATAATCCATTCTATTGAAATTCAGGTTACTTTCTGCTTATCGCATTAAGAATTTCTGAAAATTAATCTGTCCAAACCAATAGCGAAATAAGCACAGCCTTGGCGAGTGACTCTGTGGGCAGTTGCTAAGCCCCAGCATTCCTTTCTGGTGAAGTGCCGTGTAACTTTTTTGGCATCCCAGTAACAGTTTTTTATAATCTTGGTTAAGTATAAGTGAACAGCCACCAAATCCTCAAGATATAGAAAGACATTTAGACAATGTGAAGTGTTGGACAACTTGGCAGCAACTTGACAAAATTATTTGAGCTTGGGTGGAAAAAAAAATCAACAGAGTTGTATTTTCATAGTTCTACCTTATTCTTTTATCAGCTCTTTTAAAATATATTTTTTATTGTGAGGTATTACATGCATAAGGATAGGTAAACCCACTATATGTGTAGGATATTGATGCTACTCTCTGTTGCAAGATCCAGAACAGATGGGTCAACATGTTAATTTCAGTGGGATGATGAAGTTTCAAATGATTCATGCTTGAAAGTCCCTGAAAATCTGAAGCAAAATTTTTGGTAGTCAGAATGCATCAATAGATAATTTAGGCAATCGTTACAGAGAATTGTGGGGGGAAATTAAATTTGAAGTTGTTTCCTGTGACATTCCTGCTCTTAAAACTATTTCGTTTTCTTTCCTCAAATCTTAGAGTAGGTAACAGTGTAGACTATGATGCCTAGAATTTTGTAACTGTCATTTTAATACCAATATTTCAAATTAAATAGTGACTTAAAAAAGATTCAAATAACTCTAGTAGTTCTCTCATAATGGGAAATTTCATTCCAGAGATAGAGAAAACCAAGAAGAGAAGAGAAATTTGTTTCTTTTATTAGTCTTAGTGGGAATAAAGTATACATCTTAAAATTTATAGCTCAGTGTTCTGTTTCTCAGAGAAGTAATAACGATTGCAGAAACCTCAGACTTCTGTGCAGCAATTACTTATACATCTCACTTGATTCTCACTTGGATCCCAAGTAGTAAGTGATGGTAACATTCTCACTGTACAGGTAAGGAAGTTGGAATTCGGAGACGTATCTAGCCCAAGTTATCAGACTAGTAAATCGGACAATGCAAATCCATTAATTGGGGACCAGTAATGCAGATGAAGATGAGAGGATGTTCCCTGAAGGGGTCCTACTCAAACCGACAGTTTTTTACGTTAGTGTTGATTTGATTTATCCTTATTGTGGAAATACTGTGAGTGTATTTTGGGACCCAAACATCTGATCACGCTTAAAAAGAGGATAGTGCACTCCGCTGGTGTTCTCAGATTCCGGAGAGGTTGTGTTGCATGGAACAGTTGAGCAGCCGGCAAGATGGTGAAACTAGTCAGTGTTCAAGAGCTTTGCTTACTAGGTTTTAACGGGATGGTGCCATTCTTTGTAATGAGCTCCCAAAGGATGGTACATAACAGTATTCATAGAATCCCCATAATATAGCAAAAAAACAAAAAAAGGAAAGATTTTTGGATCACCTTTTCATCTCATTTTGTCTTCAAGTCAGATGGCCAAGGAAGCTTTGGGCAGGCTTACGATGAGAAGGCCTCCCTGTGGCTTCACCTTGCTTTGTCCTTGAGCTTAGTTCTATCTATTTATCTACCTATCCATCTATATATTTATCCATCTATCTATCATCCATCTATTATCTATCTATATCTATCTATGTATCTATCTATCATCTATCTATCTATCTATCATCTATCTATCTATCTATCTATCTATCTATCTATCTATCTATCTATCTATCTATCATCTATCATCTATCTATCATCATCTATCTATCTATCTATCTATCTATCTATCTATCTATCTATCTATCTATCTATCATCTATCTATCTATCTATCTATCATCTATCTATCTATCATCATCTATCTATCATCTATCTATCATCTATCTATCTCTACCTAAAGGGACTCCATGCAATGACATACTCTTTATTCATAGTTCTAGCTACTACTCTGGGCTGTCTACTTGGTGAGCAGCTGCTCTGGACTGTAATGAGCCTTTAAGGACACTCTCGTCCTTTTAGATGGGGCCTAGGCCAGAGGTAGGCCTGATTGACCTGATCCATGCCTTCTTTACCCCATCCCAGAATTGGGTCTTACTAGCCTTCTGGATCTTATCACTCCAGTAGAGGGTACAGGACGTCTTCTCTAAAAAGCCTAGAGCAGAACTGGGCAGAGCTACACATTCTTTGTTTCCTTTCCCCTGGGTCTGGGTATACTCCGTTTGAACTTGGCCTTCTGATAGACTGAGTATCTAACTGGGAGGCTTCCTAAGCTGCTGCTTTTCAGTACCGTTGTGGAATGAAGAGGATAATATGAAGCTCCCTCAGTACTACACACTAGACTTTCCATTGCTTCCACTTTTGGTGGCCCTCATGTTTCATCCCTGAGGCCCATTTTGGGCCTATGGCTTCACAACTGTTTGAATTGAGGGGTGAACCCTTGATGTTACAGTGAGTGAGCTAAGCTATTAGAGTGCATAACTGAGACCCGTTCACATTCTTTCATTGGGATGCAAGTAAGATGTAGAAGAAAGAAGTCTAAAAACTTAAACACCCCAAACTGGGCAGTCTTGGCTCTCTAGCCTTGTGTGGTGACTCCATGTTTCTACTCCTCTTTCTATTTAGCTGCCACCACAAAGCGATATTCTGAAAGCTGTCCCTTCCTGTCTGCTCCCCTCCTCTGGAAAAATATCACACTGCGCTAGTACACTCAGGATGCTAGTTCCTAGTGGTAGATCAGTGTGGAATGGAGAGCCCATCAGGGGTTGGCACAATGAGTTATGTGAGAACCCTGATGAAATACTCCCTGTTGTATTAGGTTTGCCCTTAGCTATTAGAAGAGAGATGGTTATGTAACAAAAAATGATGTACTAGCATATGTTTTCAGCTTCTTTTATTTTTTGTAGCTTAGGATAGTTCAAATAATAAATAAAATTCACTTCTTGTCATTCTGTCTTTGGAATAAATAAACCTTGGTTCTATCATAATAAATTTTCAGCATTTGTATCAGCGTGGGAATTTGAGTGAAAGTTCATAGAATGTTTTTCTTCAAAGATTTCTGTTGAATTCTGCATGATTCTGCAGCCAAATTAAAAAATCTCACTTGACTGTAATGATTAAACTACTATTCCTAAATATATTGTGTAGGTTTCTAGCCAAGTAGGTATGAGTGTATATATTTGAGATGCAAGTAAACAAATTAAGAGCAGGATGCGTTATATATCGTTATCCTCATGCCAAGTCCTTGTTCCGTGGTGTGGCCTTCGGAGTTCCCAGGATTTGTGCCTGAGGAGGCTTCCAAAGCCAGAGATGAGCTTGCCTGACTAGTCAGCTCAACATTGGAACATAGGAGTTGATCCAGGTGCCCAGAAAAGGGGCTCAGAGTCTAAGCATCAGTGGTCCCCATCTTATTTTCTGACTCCCAGTTCTGCATCAATTTAAGTAATTACTTAGCTACTGATTCAACTTAGTCATGCAAATTCCCTGACTTGGTGTGCAGATTCAAATAGTACATCTTTGCATATCCTGGTCTCTTGTGTTCCCAGTTGTTTTGTCACTGGCATTAACTCTTTCTGGTCCTAATCTGCAGTGGCTTCTTGTCCTTGTGTCTCATCTTTACATTTCACTTCTTAGAGCTGGCTAATTCAGTGGATGCTGGCCAACCCCAGTGGTCTCAGGTTCAACCTCCTGTTCTTATAGAGTAATCTTAGATCCTAAAAATAAAAAACTCATCCAACATATTTCCAAAAAATGAACTCTTCCTTTGCTATCACTTCTGCCCTTCTCCGGGGCATTGCATTGATTCACATACCAACAATGACATCCCTGAAGTATGGTGAAATTCAGAGCCTCTCAATCATCTAAGAAGAATAAAGCTGTGCTGAGTACCACTTTATGTCAAATATATCTTAGTGTTCAGATTCTTTGAAAACTGGTGATGGATGAATAAAATATGTGCTGATTCTTTATTAACCAGACTATTTCATTAATCCACATAAGAATTGTAACACACTGGCTGAAACAGGTTAGCCTTGCTGGGAGACCTGCTGGAGTGATGAAAACAATAAAGCATTTTGTTTTGAGTTGCTTAAACCCGCAATGAGCAATATTTAATTCTGAGCCTAATTTACAAGCAACTGTTGATTGAAACTTGGTTACTAGTAAAATTAGATGCTTTACAGAGGGGAGCTGGATGCCTGGGTCCAATGGAAAAAGGGTGAATTTTCATGGTATTCTCTCCTGTATCTTTTGAACTTTGAACTATGTGACTGTCCTTTACCTAGTGGAAACTGGAGAATGAAAGGAAAGAAGAAAGGGAGGGAGGAAAAAAACATTTATAGGGAACAGTATGTCAATTAAGTAATATTTCTAAGTCATATGCTTCCATAAAGCACTTTGGAATTCTCTTGGGAGTTAAAACTGTATGTAAAAGAAACGCTCAGAGATTCCTATACATGAGTCTTCAGGGAAACGATCACTAAGTCTCTCATCAACTCCATAGAGTAGGCATTGTTATCCACATTTTGTAGGTGAAAAAATGGAAGCTGTTAATGGTAGAACTGTGAGTTGGTCCTGGTATGTCTGACTCCAACACTGTGCCATGCTGCCTATCTTGGTTGGCTTGAGCTGCTGTAACAAAATCCTGCAGACTGTGTGGCTTAAGCAACAAACATTTCTCATAGTTCTGGAAGCTGGGAAACCTATTGTCGAGGTATGGGCAGATTCAGTGTCTGGTAAGGGCCCACTTCATGGTTTGCAGATGGCTGCCTTCCTGCAGTACCCTCACTTGGCAGAGAGGGGGCGGGGAGAGAGGGAGGTGGAGGGAGGTAAAGGGAGATCTGGTCTCTTCATCCCTTATAAGAGCACCAGTTCCATCATGGGACTCACCCTCACGACCTCATTCAAGCCCAATTACCACCCAGAGGCTCCACCTCCAAATATAATCACATTGGAGCTTAGGGCTTTGACGTATGGATTTGGGGAGAGACAAACATTCAGTTCATAGCACTGCCTTTCCACCAAAGATATGGCATAAGGATATAAATATTCTCTAGTCATAACTCACTGATCAGAATTGGCCTTGAACAAAATTGTCATGTGCTGTGCAGGAAATTTGACTGCTACAGTCTACAGTTCCTGTCTTCTCAGTCCCCTTTCCTCCCGTTGCCATGTTCTCTCCTTCCTTTTGTCTTCTTTCCTTTTCTTGGTCTACCAGAGCCAGTGAGACTTTCAAAATATTATTCCTTTCACCCACCCGTCCACTGATCCATCCACCCACCGATCCATCCATCCGTCCATTTACCAGTCTACTCATTCAGATATCATTGAGTACCTATTACATGTATTGGACTGGGTGCTGGGGATATGAAATTAAGCAAAATGGACATGGTTCCTGCCATGGTGTAGCTTAAGAGGAAAAGAGGCCTCTGTGTATAAATACATTTGGGGAAGTCTATACACTATGCTTAGTCCCTTTTGAAGGTTCACCAGGCCGTCTAAATGCCCTGAGATATCTGGTGGTTAGTTTCTTTTCTTCTTTTTTTTTTTTTAACTTCTTGAATATGAAATCATGGTCCCTTCTGGTTTTTTAAAAATCTTGTTTGTTTTTGTTTTTTGAAACTCACAGAACATTCATTAACAAACCCCACAGAGCTAATCTTTGGACAAACATTTATTTTGGAAATAAGATTCCGAAGATTTCTTTCATGAGGACTCAGTAACTTCATAATTAAATGTATAATCCACTACAAAATAATATTTGCATTTTGCGCTTTAGTTCAAAGAAGAAATGTGAGGAATTTTAGACCTTGTGACATGACCTGCAGTGTATGAATTTGGGGCAGCAGACACCTTTCTGTGTCTCTCACATCATATAAAGTAATAGCTCACATCAGCCGGGAAAAGACTGGCCTAAGAAAAACAGTGACAGTAACAATTCAAACAAAAAGAGCAACAAAAATCCTGATAAGATCATAATGAGGTGGAACAGAAATGTGAAAGAGTGGGGTAAAATAAAGATGTAAGCCAGAATGATAGATACGGTGAGGCTGAGAGTGGCCCTTCAGAAGCCTACAAAATCATTTGAGAACAGCTAAGAGAAGTTAGGAGCACCTCATCCGGTCCCAGCTTAGGCAGTGTGGACCACATTCCCTGAACTCAGGCAGAACGTTTTTTTTAGTGCCACACAGTTTAGCACCTACTTATGCAGCTTTGCCCGTTTTCAGTCATTTCAGTTTCATCTATGGTGGCCCTGCCTCCCTGAGGAGGCTAGGTGTCTGTGGGCTGGATGATGGCACCCCAAAGAGATTAGGCCCTAATATATGAAAACTGCAAATGTTATCATATAAGGAAAATGGTATTTGCAGGCGTGATTAAGTTAAGGATCTTGACACGGAAATTATCCTGGGTTGTCTGGGTGGGCCCTAAATCCAATCACAAGTGTCCTTATAAGAGAAAGAGGCAGAAGGGGATCATCCCTACAGAGCAGAGCAGAAGGTGATGTGAAGACGTGACCTAGATTGGAATGATGTGTGGCCCAATGCTAAGGAGTACCAGCAGCTACCGCAGGCTAGAAGAGACAAGGAGTGGATTCTCACCCCAGAGCCTCTGAAGGGCACATGGCCCGTCTACACCTTGACTCTGGACATCTGGCCTCCGGATCGTGAGAGAAGACGTTTCTATTGTTTTGAGCCGTGGAGTTTGGGATGATTTGTTACAGCAGCCCTAGGACACTAATACAGGTTGTGCACTCTCTAAGGGTCGGGCAAGGTCTCCTCTGTACTTGGCTTGTAGTCAGTATACGGAGTTCTGCACATAGCAGGCATTCAAACACTTGAGTCCTCAAACTGACTTCTTCAGTAGTTCAGCAATTCAGAGCCCGAAGATTTGTATTTAAAATTTTATTGGAAGAGAAGTGAGACCAGCAAGATCTGGGTATTCATTTGTGAAAGAAGAAATTAATGCCCCTGAGGCTCACTCTCTCATGAGTTTATTGCATCTTGAAGCTTGGATTTACGCCACCTTTTAATGTAACAATTCCTCTGCTATGTTGGAATATTAATAATTCCACCAAGAAGACTTTATCTAGCAGAACAAGAAAAGTGAGTCATTCCAGGCAATGGTTTGACATCTTAATTAGGCGCTACCTGGCTGCTCCCTTTCTCTTTTGCACTGACAATATCTAAATGACAGTGTTCTGGGATTCCTGGATCAAACACAAAATGTCTTCTGCTCAAATCTTCCATGAAATGCAATTTTGAAACTATGAGCTTGGTTCTTACTCAAGCAGAACCCCTAGTGCATTTTCTGGGACTGGCTGACTGGGAACTGCAGGATTGTGTTCTGTGGGAAATACAAAGTTTGCTTTTACATAGAGAGAAGGTGCATAAAATAATCTGGAATCCTGGCTCTGTAAACTGGCCTGGTGGTGAGCACTGCTCTTTCCAACATTATGGCATTTCTTATGGGCATTGTGTTTTTCTTCGGCAGGGAGACAAGGTCTCCTCTAGACCAGGTAGGAGTTAAAATAAATTGCTAAAACACTTAACCAGTTTTATTAAACTAATGAGGAAGGAAAGGGAAATTACACACCATGCGGCATTGTGGTTCATGTGTGGATCTTGTTTTTGTTGACATATAGGTATCGGTTTCTTTACATATTTACTGTGAGGTTGATTTTTTAAGCACTCATACCATTGCCTGATGTCACAGAAATGTTAATATACTAGTAGAGTTTGCAAGATTTAGTCACTTTTACTGTTTTTAGTAAGAAAGTAGAGCAAGTATTTACAGAAGTATGGCAAAATTGAAATTACAGTTATTTCCACCTTATTTATGCAGGTGGGTGGGGTGTGCCCTAGATTTGGAAGAGATCTTTTTTCCTCATTGAATGGAACTTGTATTCACATGATTACCTGATCTTCTGATTAAGGTTGAATGCGACCTTAGACAGTGTTAGCTTTAAGACAGCCCACCCTGCCCTGGCCACTGTGGCTCGGCTGGGTGGCATCCCATGCACTGAAAGGTTTGCTGGGTTGATTGCCGCGCAGGGCATATGCCTGGGCTTTGTGCTCTCTCCCCGGTGGGGGTTGTGCAGGAGGTAGCTGATTGATGATCCACTCTCATTGATGTTTCTCTCTAAATATCAATTTTTAAAAAATCTTAAAAAAAAAAAAAGACAACCCCTCTTTTGTCCAATTAGTGAAAATTCTTGGATTGTTGTTGTGACCATTCCTTTCTCTTTCTGCCATATTTTATTTTTTTTAAATTTTTTACTTTTAATATATTTTTATTGATTTTTTTAGAGAGAGAGGGAGAGAGAGAGAGAGACATCAATTGGTTGCCCCACCCCCACCCCAACTGGGGACCAAACCCACAACCTGGGCATATCCCCTGTCTGGGAATGGAACCTTTGGGTGCATAAGATGACACTCAGCCAACTGAACCGTACCAGCCAGGGCTCTGCCATATTTTAAATATGCTCCAAAGATGCCATTTACAGATGGTCCCTGAGTTATGACGGGTTGACCTAAGATTTCTTTCACTTTATCATGGTGCAAAATTGATATACATTCAGAAACTGTACAACGGATACTCTACTGTGTTGCCAGCATTTCTTTCATATTATGTTCTGTGTTTTCACATCCCATCACGTCTACAAAATGCCCACCTGTGTCTCCTGTTTCTGGTGAGAGGAAGAAGAGGATGGCAATTGATGAAACTCAGCTGTCCAACTGTAGGCTAATGTAGGAGTTCTGAGCATGTTTAAGGTAGGGTAGGCTGAGCTATGGTGTTTGGTAGGTTAGGTGTATTGAACACATTTTTGACCTATATTTCAATTTACTATGGGTTTATTAAGATGTAATCCCACTGTAAATAGAGCAGCTGTAGTTTTTACTACTAATAGCTATAGCCTTATACCCAAAGTATTAAATAGTGTGACTGGGACCTTACCTGAAAGATTCACTGTAGCCTGGCTGGGCATGGCTTAATGGATGGGCATCGACCTAGGATCCAGGAGGTCACAGTTCGATTTTTGGTCAGGGCACATACCTGGGTTGCGGGCTTGATCCCTAGTTGGGGGTGTGCAGGAGGCAGCAGATCAGTGATGACTGACTCATCATTGATGTTTCTATCTCTCCCTCTCCCTTCCTCTCTGAAATCAATAAAGATACATTAAAAAAAAAATTCACTATAAAATTTCCTACAGACAGGCCCATGTACCAGATATTGTATTATTTTACCTGAGACATAGCAGTTGCTCAATAAATAATTATTTGACTGAATGAATTATAACAGAATAATAATTAAAATCTACAAGTTTTAATGTCAGCAGATCCTTAACTAGCAATTTCGGTGTCCTGGGCTCACATCAGTGTTGTAACTTGTCTTGTGAAAATGAGCACAGAACAATGTTCTCAACACTTTAGTCAGTGCTGTCCAAGAGAAATATAATGCGAGCGAGAAAAGTAAGCTGCATATGTAATTTTTAATTTACTAGTAGCCACAGTAAATTATTTTTAGTAATATATTTTATTTAACTCAAAATATTGAAATACAACTTCAACATATAATCAAAACAAAGATTATTAATGAGATATTTTACATTCTTTAGTCTTTAAAATCCTGTGTTTATTTTGTACTTAGAGTACATCTCAATTTGGCCTAGCCTCGTTTCAAGTGCTCAAAAGCCACACGTGGCTAGGGGTTGCCATATTAGATAGCAAGTGTTTGTACCATCTGGAGGTTCCTATTTTAAAACATTATTCTTGCTAGCTAGATGTAAAACTTGGGTTTTATAAGCTATTGGTGGAACACATGTATAGTCCTGTCAGTGAACTGATACAAAAATCATATCAGCTATGCAACTGAAACAAAATTTACAAAATAAAAATTCATCACTTAGAGATATGTAATACCCTCTAAATTTTAGAGTCTATGACCAAGGTTTCATTAATCTGAGGTTAAGATTTTCTCCCATTCTATTGTTGGGCAAGTTACTTATCTTCTCTTAAGCCTCAGCTTCCCCTTCTAGAAAATGGGATAATATTTGCCTCAATGTATAGCAATAACCTTTGCAAAGGGTTTAATGCTGAAACACTCAGTTTCATTGTTAGCTGGAATTAGTTCTTATCTAACATTTTCTTTTGAGCCCCAAACTCCAGGAAATATGGGTGATATCTCTCCTATATTTGCTAATTTTTTATAATATTTTTCCCCAAAGTCAACTCCCCAGGTGGCAAGAACTTGATGTACTTATTTGATTAAAATAAGATAATTGACATTAAAAAAAAAAAGTAAGTTCAACATGGGCTGCTCCAGGTAGCTCCTGTACAGGGCTGTGGAAGGTGTCAAGAAATATAAGACTGGCATTTACATGTAGGAAAACTTAGGACACCCTTAGTTAACTTTCTTGAGCTAATGAGCTGAATTTGCAGACTCCATTAATGCATTTCTATTAAACATACACCAATATCAAGCCAATATCTCTAATCTAGTGGGGAAAAGTGATCATGATAGAGAATTGATTACAGATAGAGCTAGACTGCTCATTCTACCTAAGGCCCATTTCACCCTCTGCTGATTTTATAAATTTTGGGAATATGAAATTTATGATAGGAAAATGTTCTTAGCCGTTGTTTGTTTACCTTGCTTTGGGTAAGACTGAAACAAATAATAAGAAATCACTGGAGATAATAGGTAAAATTTCTTTCAGTATCTTACCAAAGCTCATCTAAGTTTGGTCAAATACTTGTTTTTTTGTTTTTAAATAATATAAATTGTTTGGAGTATAGATTTTCTCTTATACTTGCTAAGAAATTTTGTATAACTTAAGTACTTTTATGGACATGTGCTCATTGATTCTAAGTGTGGTGATCTTTGTGATAAAGGTGGGTGAGCGCCAGAAGTCTGTTCTTGGGAGTGCACAGTCAGTTTGCTGTTGCTTTCACTAGTAATTAAGCGGTCTTTTATCGTCCTTTAGTTGTTAGCAGAGGAATACTCATCAAGGGAAGAATTTATAATTTCAACAACACTTGACAAAACCGTGACAGACTTAGTGAGAATATTATAATTATTGAGGCTGGTGTTAAGATTCTTCTGTTTTCCATTTTTAAAAGAAACCTTTGGGTTGTATAAAACTTTGGCCCACACACAGACTTTGGAAAAGAATTGTTAACTCTGTGGTTGAAAACAGAGCTCTAAAATGCATTAATAAAAGCAAAATACTTTGCTAAATATTATATTTTCAAATAAACAAATAAATAAAATTTTGTTTTTTGTTTTCATTCTTATGTAAATTGAAAAAATATACACAAAAATGCACAAAACTGGCCCTTGTATATTTTATGTTATAACATAGATAACTGTTCAGTTGAAATAAGCATTCATTGAAATGAAGAAAACTGAGCCCCTCTTAGCTTTTCTTTTAAAATGTTGCTGTGAAAATATTTGGGTACTAATGATAGTGAGCCTAGATCACTGTGAATGCAATGGTTTCCCTTTTCTCTGAATCATTGGTTGTAAAAACCATATATTTGACTTAGCTTTGAATAGGTGGAAGTTGGCAAGCCTAATGCATTTTCTTTTAGGGAGATCAGTCTGAGGGTCCCATTTGCTGTGAGGTTAAGGGCACTGGACATCTTTTCTTTGGCACAGTGCTCCTTAATGGAAATGTTGGACATTGTTCTCTGAGAAAGGATAACTAGTCTGTCTGACTTTGCACTGCGCTTTATCTTGCGCAGAATGTGCTCGGAAAGGGAACCATCTCTGCAGAACTTCTGGAACAAGTTGTATCCCTGTGGTAATGAAGGGGTGGATGAGAGGTGGGTGCGTATTTTCCCTCCTGTGGAAATAAGATAATCACTGTGCAGTGTTTCTCTGAGTCAGAAAGCAGTTACTAAGCTCCAGATATCATATCTAGTTTAAGAAAAATGAGCTAGTTTATTTGGGGGGGAAAGAAGAAAGAAGAAAAGGTGATGACTTGAAAATAGAAATATTTGATTTTCTCCATTTACACACAGATCTGGTGTTTCGTTAACTTTGTTTGTAAAGAAGCCTAATAGGCTTGGGGTGAACACGCAATACAATATGCAGATGAGGTATTATAGAATTGTGCATTGAAACCTATATAATTTTATTAACCAAGGTCACCCCAATAAATTCAATTAAAAAAAACCGCAATGTAGAATGGGTGGGTGGGTATGGTCAACTATGGTATTCAGCTTTATTTTTATACTTTGTATTCAGCTACTCATACTAGATGGTGCAAAAGAAATAAATAGCATATGAATGAAGATTTAAAAAAAAAGAAACCTAGTAAGTGTGAACCACTTTCCCATCTTGAGAATTTGCTATTTAAACCTTTGTTTTAACTTTGTTAGGACAATAGTTGGGAATAGAGTAATTTTCCTCTTTGGGCCTAAGCTCTTAATCATTTGGTAAGACATCTCTCTTCATCAGGGGAGCAAGAGGCAGGTCTAGCCAATATTTTCAAACCTAGGAAATATTTATTGTATGATATATTTCAACTGATGGATTAGCAGGAAATCCTGTGATAAGATAATTTCCTTTATGATAGTGAGAAACTGTGTCTCAATTACTTTTCTAGTGGGCTTTTGTTTTCATTTTGCAATTACTGACCCTAGATTGAAGATTCACTTTTTTTTTTTTTAAATCCTCACCGGAGGATTTTTTTCCATTGCTTTTCAGAGAGTGGAAGTGGGGGTGGAGAGGGAGAGAGAGAAACATCGATGTGAGAGAGACACATCAAGTGGTTGCCTCCCGCACGTGCCCCTACCGGGAGCCTGCCACCGAGGTATGTGCCTTTGGCTGGAATTGAACCCAGGACCCTTCAGTCAATGGGCCGATGCTCTAACCACTGAGCCAAATGGCTAGGGCAGATTCACTTTTTATACTAAATGATAATGTTGAATACTTAGGGATACTTGGTATATTTCATAATTTAACAGAGTTTTATTCTCAATAATAACTCTGAGTATAGAGCCCTGGACATCAGTCTTTATTGAGCCAATAAAGTTTTATTTTCTTGGCTCTTAAAAGTTTGGTTCAAAAGCTCTGACAGTAGCGTGGATAAAGAGATCTAACACAGGCATCAAATATTTTTCTTTGAAATGAGGCAAGGGCCAATGTACATACTGGCGATGAGCTATGAAAGCATTTCCATTGGTATTATTAACATTGCTTGACACTCTCAGAGATGGTTCATTCTGGAACAGGTTCTTGGATTGTGAGAGAGGTGATCAGTTCTTTCCACCATATCTGAGTGATTTGCTGAAGGGGTTAGTTACAGGGCTTGAGATAAAGCCTGACCCTATTATGCAGATTGTGCCCCTTCCTGCCTTTATGATTTGGGTGGTCATCCAAGGAAGAGTGGAATCAGTTTAAAAAAAAAAAAATATATATATATATATATATATATTTATTGATTGATTTTAGAGAGAGAGGAAAGGAGAGGAAGAGAGAGAAATACCTACATGAGAGAGAAACATTGATCAGTTGCCTTCCACATGCACCCCTATTGGAGATCGAACCCGCAACCTGGGATGATGCTCCAACTGAACCACACAGGCCAGGGCATCAGTTTTTCTTTAAGATTTCAGTTTATTAATTCTCTCATGAAAAACCTGCACAATCACCCCATAAACTCACTGAAGAATTTTTATCCCTCTGTTGTCCAGTCTCCAGCTCACTTTTGCCAGCACCAACACTGGCCTTGCAGCCCCCTGACTTTCTTTGCTCTGTCCTGTGCTCTGTCCTTTCGTTGTTTCCATGAGGTCTTCCATACAGGCCGCGTCTTGTAGGTCTATGTTTGGGTTCATTTTTCTTTGCATAATCCAAGGAATCATAAATCATGCCAGAGCCACTTGTCTCGACACTATCAAAATGGGTTCTGAATCCAGATACAAAGATGACATCTGCTATGGTCTTATCCATTTTGGCTAGTGTTTCCCGAATTTCTGTTTGGGGTACTGTTACCTTCCCAGGGTGAAGGACATCAATGACCGTTTGTTTCTGCTGAAGTAGACTGTTGGTCATGAACTTCCTGGTCTGGATACTGTGTTGTTCCTGATGAAGGCCAATCTTCAAGCAACCAGGGAAGAAAAGAGCGCCACTGTTCACCCCTTTATCATATTATCACCTGCAGAAGGGCCCCAGGCAACTGGGGCATGGGAGTGCGACCAGACCTGGAGTTGGAATTAGTTAAGGAGTATTTCTGATTAGTAGAGTTGAAATTTTCCTGAAAGGCTTGGTTGCTCTACATTTTATCATGGAAGAACTCATCAGGTACCTACCCTTTCGAGCACTGGAAACTTGCAGTAAAATGGCTTATAAATGTTGAATACCCTGTAATAAGTGTATTCCAATATGCTAAAGTTTTTGTAGTTACCACCGCATGCAATAAAAGCAAAACACTTGAACTCCGTTAATTATGAGGATTTCTTTCAGGTATAGAAGGGTCACCACAAAGCACAATAGTGCCTCCAGGAAGATCCTGGCTTCTGGAAGACAGCCCTTAGCATTGTAAGACCTTTGTCATCTGGCTTAGACAGTCTGTGTTCCTGAAATAGAAATTCTGTTAGCAGGAACACTGGATTCATTTTGATTAATATTTGGTTATACATAATTGAATTATATATTTAATTTTAAAAACCACATTGGCAAAGTTAAAGTCTGTGCGAGCAATTATCCTGAATAGCTGGGTGATTTTACCCCTCCCCCACACTTTCAAGAAGGACACTATGGGTGTGGGCTATTGGCCAGTGTTTGAAGGTAATTGAGTGTACATTAACTGCTTCCAACACTGAAAGCTTTTATCCCCTAAGCAGTTTGGATTCTTCTGTGTTATAGTGGATGGTCTCTAGGAATGTCTGATATCCTCTAATTCTACAGATGGTGGCTATTGAATATTAAAAACGTACATCTGCAAGCATTTTAAAATGCGGCGATGTAGACTCCTCGTTCGCCACTGCATACTGAGTGTGTGTAGCTGCAAGTGTCCCTCCTTAATTACAGGGCTTGACATTTCTAGGACTAACCAAGGAAGATGCGGCTGTGAATCACTTCTTCCCATGCCGAAATGCCAAGCTTCTGTTTTACTGCACTAAAGATGAAGTCCAACAGAGCAGTTGCTATTCTCAGCATCGGTATTTTTTGACTCCATCACCTTGCTGATACAGCATTTATATAATAAAAGTGGACCTCTGCACCTCTTTAAAGTGCTTTAAATTTAGACAAATTTATGTTTTATCAAAAGGTTAATCCTGGCAAATTATTGTAAATTATTTCTGGAAGGTTTGCTACAGGTGCTGTTGAATTAATTCTATACTATGCATGGCCAGGTGTATATTTTAGGAAAGATTTATTGCATTTTCTGTGGTAAAAGTAGAACAGGAAGACAAGGGATGCTCACAGTGGGACCAGGATCTTTGCCCTACTGTGCAGATAAATGATGTTTGTGAAAGGTTGAATTAGAGCTTCAATATTCTTCATTGCAGCACTCTACTCTCTCGTATAATGCTTTTATTTCTGTCTTTGTGACTTTTTTCCCTTTTCAGCTTCTCTCTTTTAGTGGGAAGGTAAAACTCCTATTCATTTATCTTCTGGAAGGAAGTTTTCTTTGTGTTTTCATGTCAGGCACTTCTCATACTCATTGTTTCTAGAAACAGGAGGACTTTTTTTTCATTTCTTTGCTTTCTGGGTCACACAGATACAACGAGAGAATGAAACAAAAGTGGGCCTTGAGAGAGGAATATAAATTAGTGTTTCAAACAAACCAAAAAAAGAAAGGAAAAAAAAGAAAAACAGTATTGAACATATAACTCCAAGGGATGGCTTGATAAGTGGAAGTGATAAATTATGTAGATGCAGCTCCTGCTTTAGAGGGGCTTACACTCGGAGACCCACACAGGACAGGATAGAACAGCAGCTTGTGAATAAGTGTATTGATGTTTTGGGACTTTCCACAGTGAATGGTGTATTCCTTTGCTAGGGCTGCTTTAACAAAGTACCACAAACAGGTGGCTCAAACTATAGAAATTAACTCGTCTTGAAGTTGGAAATCCAAGGTCAAGGTGTTGGTAGGGTTGGTTTCTTCTGAGGGTTGTAAAAAAAGGGTCTATTTATTGCCCCTCTCTGTGGCTTATAGATGGCCATCTTCTCCCTGTGTCTCTTCACATCATCTCTGTGTGTGTCTGTATCCAAATTTCTCCTCCTGTAAGAACAGCAGTCATGTTGGATCAGGGCCCATTCTAATGACCTCATTTTAACTTAATTAACTTCTTAAAGGCCCTCCCTCCAAATACAGTCACATTCTGAGGTCTGGGAGTTAGGGCTTCAACATAAGAAATTTGGGGGACACACTTCAACCCATAACAAATGGTTGCACTTGATATTAACACTCATACTTCTTTGCTCATTTCTTTCAACTATTCTTTCAATAGTTGAATTTTCAGTGTCTTGAAGTTTCTCTTCAACTCTTATGTGCTAATTATTTGAAAATTGCTTATAGGATTTCTCAACAAATTTTAAAATTTGATTACAGCGCTTATCAATGGGTGACTTATCACTTCTTATTTTATGGTAATCTCTATTAGTCTGGTATTGAATGAAACAGTGAATAAAATAGGAAAATATATTTGAAGGAGAAAATGTTGGGTCAGTCCTTATTTAAAGAACATCATCATCATCAAACATTTATTGAATACCTATCATATGAATTCTTTCAGATAGTTCTGAGGTCAATGGATTATTTTTTCCAGCATGTCTGCTGAATTAAGAATTCTCGGGAGAAAAAGAACACATGAGAATATCTTCTCTAGGGTATATTTTTTCATAAATTTTGTTAAAATAACATACATAAGAAAATCATACCAATCTTAAGTGTACGATTTAATGAATTATCACAAAGTAAACTCCTTAGGTTAAGAAAGTTGATAGCTCCCTTTCTGTACCTCTAAGTTAATGCTCCTCCCAAGGGAACTAATGACAAGAGTTTTATTACCATAGATAGAAGTTTTATACTGTTTTCCATTAATATAAATGGAATCATATACTATGTGCTCTATTGCATTTGGCTACTTTTGCTCAAATTTTTTTGTGAGATTTAGCCACATTGCTGAGTGTAGCAGTAGTTTATTTTCATTGCTGTACAATTTTCAATTGTTTGGATATGCCACACTGTGTCTACCCATTCTACTGCTGAGGAACATTTGGGTCATTTCCAGCTTTTGACTGTTACGAATAGTGCTGCTATGAACATTCTTATAAATGCCTCTTGTTGAACATATGTATGTATTTCTTTTGTGAGATAGAGTTGCTGGGTTGTAGCATGTATATTAACCTTTAGTAGATATTGTTGTTATCAGTGGGGTGCTGTCTGGGTGCCCCCTTGTTGCTGGTGGAAGTGGGCTTCTTGGGGTGCCCCTGGAATAAGAATTTCCAAAGATCCCAATGGGAGGATGAGGTATTGTGGAAAGCTTTATTTCTGTGAAATTAAACCCTTGATTTTCCAAGGTCCTAGTTCCCTCCATCCCGCCAAGAAAAAAGCCCATTCTATCTTCAGCAGAGCTAGGATGAAAGCCACTGCCCAGAGCCTCTGCTCCATATTTGCACAGTCTAGTCCAACATCAGGCTAGCTCGACTTGTGTTCCCAGCTGCAGTTCATTGTGTGTAGGGTCCCTATGGCCCTGGGCCATATGGCTTCTAGGGCCACATGGATATGGAGGGAGCATATGAGTGTAAAGCAGCGGGAGCAAAGCAAGAGGAACAAGAGAGAGAATTTCTTTGTCTGCGAATTTTAGCCTTCTAAGATTTTGCGCACTTACAGTGGCTCCACCCCCAGTAGCCAATTATCTTTTTCCCAGGATAGAGTGACAGGCAAGTAATTTCCCTACATCACCTCGACTTTACTGTGCATGTGCCCATCTTCCCCTTTGTTGGACCCCTTCCCCCAGTGATAGGCAGGGAATGGACCAGTGGTTTCCTGTGGAGTGTGAAGTTGCAGCTTCCTGGTGAAGCTGCCCAGATGACCATGCTTATAATATCTGGCCTCCCCTTGGCCCTCTCCCTATTATTAATATTAATAACTAACTAATTACAATACTAACACTGTCAGACAGTTTTCTAAAAGTGCATGTACCAGTTTACGCTTCTATCAATTATGAGAGTTCTGCTTGTTACCATAGCTTTGCTAATACTTGATACTATCATCAATTTTTAGATTTTAGCCATTCCTTTGGATGAGTAGTGGGATCTCATTGTGATTTTATTTTAAATTTCCCTGATGACAAATAAGTTTGAATATCTTTTTATCTATTTTGATTATTCAAATATCTTCATTTGTGAAGTTGTTTAAGTAATCATGGCCATTGAACCATCCCTCATGTTCCTAAAACTCTTCTAAGTCTTAAGTAGATAATGGATTGATTTTTCTGCAAATTTTGGTTCTTTATTGCTAAGGTGAAGGAGTTGATTTGCTTGGAGAGTCTAGGTTTATACTTTTTTTTTTTAAAAAAATATATCTTTATTGATTTCAGAGAGAGGAAAGGAGAGGGAGAGAGAGATAGAAACATCGATGATGAGAGAGTCATTGATCGAGCCCACAAACCGGGCATGTGCCCTGACCGGGAACTGAACCCCAATCGCCTGGATCCCAGGTTGATGCTCAACCGCTGAGCCATGCCCGGCCGGGCTAGGTTTATACTTAATAACAGAATCCTCATTCACTTTAAGGAGTTTGGAAAATAAACTTTGGACCCAGTTGGGCAATAAATTTATGGTCACTCTATTTATACCTACCATCTCTTCTGCATTATTTAAAAGTTTTTCGTCCGAAATCACGCGTTCATTTATTGTATGGTTGCTGAGCTCTTAGCCTATACCAGGTGCTTAGATAAGCACTGGGGATATAAAGATACATAAGGCGTCCCTACTCTGAAGAGCCTAAGCATTGTGGAGGGAACAGATTATAGAAGAACAGTTTCACATGATTTAATCATAGCTCTGTAATCATAACTCTAAATTCCAGTGGAGCTAGATTTCTACAAGAAGAATATCTATGCTAATGAAATGATTTGTTATACCCAGTAGCTTGTGTTGATGATTTACAATATATTTTATGCTACTAATAGCGACTTAGCAATTACATTTGGTCTAAATCACTGAGAAAATTCATTGTATGTTTTTCTCTAGCCTTGTGAAGGCAGGAGTTTAAAAAATATCTCTCTTGGCATTCCATTTGTCTCAAGATCTTAATCTGTGTTATATATTTATGGCCAGGTAATTCTATCTTAAATTGCTTCATAGAACTCATGTTGTGGGTACAAGCTTTATACCTTTGAGTTATGGTAAGAGAAACTTGTCTTAATGAGCTGAACTAAATGTCTTTTTAAAATAACCAGTCTGGTCCCGATGTCCTCATTCAGTTGGATCCAGCTGTGTTAAAAAGGCAATCTAATACTGCCTCGTACCTAGCAGGAGTGCTGCTTTAATTTAAATGTGTCCTGTTGTCACACCTGCCCAGGTGCTCAGCTCTCGCTCGGTGCTCACTCCCCTGTGTGACTGAATTGTAAACACTGTCTTCAAGTTGTCTGTTTACTTGTCCATTTCCTGGATTAGATTGTGATCAAGACAAAATTCCTGGTACTTGGCATGATGCCCAATAAAATTAGGTGCGCTGGTCAGTAAATGAGTAAGGATAAGCAAATAACATTAGAACCCAAACACGTTCATTCTTTCTTTCCACGTAATTACCGAAGAACTGTGAAGGGCCAGGCACAGAGCTAGGCACTGGGGCTGGGCCAGTGTGGCCCAAAACAGACAAGACAACTGTTCCAATAGGCTTAGAGTTGGGGGGTGAAGAGCAGGCAATAATTAAGGAATCACAAAAAGTAGTGTTTAGTTACCAATTGAGATAAACACTTTGATATAAAGAAGAGTGTGACAAATAAGCCTGGCCCAGATTTGGGAGCTGGGAAGGCTTCCCAAAGAAAGTAGCGCTTGTGATCTGAAGGGTGAACGGGAATTCACGAGAGACTGGAGATGGGGCCGAACGGAAAGCATCTCATGCTGAGAAAATGGCCTGTGCGAAGGCTTTGTGGTGGGTGGGGACATGGTGTGCTGTACCACAGGGATTTCCAGGAAAGGTAAACCTGGGAAGACAGGCCATGGTTAGACTATTCATGTCCTAACAGCAGGCCTCATTGAAGATGCTGTTCTTTAAGAGCAGTGGTTTGCATTTTAAAGGTTGTATGTGGAGGTATAGGAGTGCTGTGATCAGATTTGCACTTTATAAAGTCACCCTGTTCTCATTATTTTGCAAAAATAAAGGGGGAAATCAAATATTTATTCTCACTTTGCTATATAATCTATCTCTAAGCAACTGAATAGCACAGGAGGGGAGGTTTCTCTGTAGAAGTGTCCCAGCTAACACATGAAAAGGAGTGATTGGATACCAGCGTTGTGAAGTCCTTAATGAATTATGTGTCTAAGCGATAATTATCAATAACTGTTAACATCATAAAAAGAGAGACAAGCAGACATTATGTGATTACTGGAAGCATACAATACCAGCATTTGGTAGACTTGTCAATAAATCAAACCTGAATCTGACCAAGCTTCTAGATCTGACTAGCATATTTTCAGGAAATGGGAGGGACAGAGGAATGTGCTACCCACATCACCACGGAGATGCAAGAAGTAAAGTACAGGTCCTGGAAAATTCTACAGCACAAACAACCTGGGTTATTCGACAGAGAAATTGCAAGGGGGAGAAGAGAACGAAGAGGTGGAGGGGGAACTTATAGATTAAAAAATTTATGTAAATGTATAGAACCTATTTGGATTCTGATTTGAACACATTAAAACAAATCATTTAGAAGACAGTTGGGATAATTTGAACACTGGCTGGATATTTAATGATATTGAGGGATTATTATAAATTGTTCTTATTATTCAATGTTATTTTGGTTACGTTTAAAGAACAACAGAAAGAGCCCTATCTTTTAGAGATACATACTGAAATATTTATGAAGATGATTGATGCGATATCTGGGATTTGTTTCCAAGGGAGAGTACAAGTGGATGAGTGTTGAAGCTGGGTGATGGGGTCAATGTTAATTGATTTTACTTTTCTATCTACTTTTGTTTATACGTGACATTTGTCATTATAAGAAGTTTTGAAACTGTATAAGGGGAAATAAAAAAGAGATTGCCCCGGGTTTGACTTTCGCCGGACCCTCCCCACCCAAGTCCTCAGTATGTTCATGTGGAAATTTTATCAACTGTTCACATTTTAAGTATTAATATATTGACATATTTTAATTTTAATAGCTTGACATATTAGTATATTTTAATGCTCATTAGGAGATTAGTCTTTTGGAAAATTAATACTTTTAATTGTGAAAAATTCGGATATTTAGGAAAAATCCAATAAAGACAATAAAAGCACTGACAATTCCATCGTGCTGGAAGACCTGTAGTTGATATTTTCGGGTATTCAGTCACATTAAGAATATGTATATGTATATTAGTCTACTGTGAACATTTTCCCAAGGAATTAGAAATTCTTTATAAGCAAATTTTAGTGGTCATTTAGTACTACATTATATAAATGTTAATGGCAAAAATGTAGTTAATAAGTTCCCTTTTGTTGAACATTTAGGATTTTTAAAATTTGTTTTTAAATTATTACTGTGTAAATGATGCTCTAATGAACAGCCTGATAGATATATCTTTGTGCACACCCTGATCACTTCCTTAGAGTAAATTCCTATAATCGAATAGCTGGGGCAATGAACATGTATTTTTATAGCACTTGATACATAGCCCTGCCAAATGCTGACACTTACTTGCACACCCATAAGTTGTGTATGAGAATGCTTGTTTTTTTTCTGTGCCCTCATCAGCTGTGAATATTTTCATAATTTTGGGAGGCTAGTTTGTTGATGAAAATGGTATTGAATTGCTTTAATTTGTGTTTCTCTGATTGCCATTGAGCTTGAACATTTTTTTCTATTCATTACAATATTAGTCTTTCAATTACCAGATGTGTCCTTTGTACATTTTTCTATTTGTACATTCTTTTCATTATTGACTGTACATAATCTTTGTATATTTAGGGCAGTATTACTTTGTGAGTCATATTGCAACAATTTTCCCTTAATGTTTTTAAATTCAGCTTATGGCATTTTCTGGTATAGATTTTTTAATATTTTAAATTCTCAGGTTGATTAATCTTTTTGTTGATGAATTCACTCTTTGGTATTATAAAATTCTTACCATTTCAAAATTGCTATATTTGCCTTTTTTCCCTTATTGTTTTACTTCTACATTTGACTCTTTAATTCACATAGAACGTATTTTGCTATGTTATTTAGAATAGAAATCTAACAGTATTTTCCTAGTAGTGACCAGTTGTCCCAGAAATTGCACAATTCTTCTCTTTGATCTGAATTTCTATCTGTCTCATATATTAAGATCTTTTATATGTGGACTTTTCATACCCTGTCAATGCCATGCTACCCAGTCTTGTGCCAATACAACAGTATTTCAGGCCTTGCAACTTTACAGATTTTTAAAAACATGTAGCATCAAAACTTTTTTTTTCACGTTATTCTGTGAAGAACTGTCTGGCCTTTCCTCCTCCTTTAATCTTCCAGGTGGCTTTCCCACTCTGGTTAAGGCCCAACAAGAATTTGCCCGGGATTTTGAATGGGGTGATATTAGACCTACTTAGGAGAGATTAGATATTTTTAAATTAGTCGTTCTTCTCATCCAGTAATAATGTGTCGATGTTTCACTGTATTCTTTTTAAAAAAAATCCTCATCAGAGGATATGTTTTTCATTGATTCTAGAGAGAGAGGAAGGGAAAGGGAGAGACAGAGAGAGAAATATCAATGTGAGAGAGAAACACTGATCGGTTGCCTCACCCATGCACTCCTACTGGGGATCCAACTCACAAGCTGGGTATGTGCCCTGACCAGGAATGGAATCTGAGACCCTTCAGTGCATGGAACAGAATCTGGTTCTCTAACCACTGACCCACACCAGCCAGAACTCATAATATTCTTTTATGTTTTTCAGATAAAGATTTATATAGGCCCTGAATCTTTCTTGTTAATTCCTAGATATTTTATACTTGGTGATGTTATTGTGATCGGCATCACAAAAATGTAACAATTTTATTGAGATACTACTTACCTACCATTTTTTGGGCTTCCTTTCAAAGCTGACCTAACTACATACATCCTTAATGCTGCATTACACAAAGCATACATACAGCCTTAATACTACTTTCAGTTTCCCATTTTATCTTTTTAAGGGTGATACTTACTACCTGTTGTTGTGTATTGTTTTTCAAGACAGCAAGCAGGATTGCGTAATGTAGTGACCTCTGAATTAGGCATACAGAAACATTAAGCTTTGGCGTGTGCTTTGTTATCAACTCGTTTGTGTGATCTTGGGCAAATCACTTAACGTTTCTGGACTTTGCTTTTCTCTGTAGTTCTTTCTAGCTCTATATTTATAAGTATATCATAGGCCCTCACAATATTTCAGCCTCACAATTTGTGATCTAGAGAGAGGGAAGTCAGAATTTAAATGGTAGCATAGCAAATAAAATGTTGCCAAAGGGAAATTTTGAAATATATTCTGTTTCCTCCTCTTTCTATCTACCCCGGTATAGGCTCAATTTGGCATTTTAATTGCTCAGAATATTAGCTTGCGTCCTAAGTCTATCAAGTGTGATTAAGAATAAAGTATGACCTCACTCTGAAGGATATGTCACCCCTCTATTTCAGATGCAAATTTTAACACTTCTGAGTGGGAGAACACATTTTTATTTTAAGGTTTATTTTTATAACAAATGACCCAACTTTAGTGTTTTGAAGTTGGTAGCATTTTCACATAAGCTGTTTCGTTTCTATCATTACAACAAAAGAGTTCACTTACATTGAAATCTGCAGTGCTTATTGATTATGGAAAAGAATGGAAAATTAATGACTTTGGGAATCCATGTCACAGTCAAATTGAGCAGAGAATATGCTCCTAGTGGGGTGCTCAGGATTATGGACTTCTATTAGTTTTTCATTTCTACCACTGAGCATATCTAATAATGCTCTTTTCAGAAGTAACTGAACTTGCAGAAATAGCTCATGAAGTCATTTTCTATTTAAATGGTCTGCACTTTTTAGAATAAATACCCTTTAACTAGGCCGATATTAATATATGTCTTTGACAGCAACTGCATTGAGAAGACAGCCTTTGCAAAACACTTTTGTCACCCATCCAAGCATGGCTCTTTTATGACAGATTGTTGTGTATCTGAAGGAGCTATTGTGTCAACAATGAGCATCGTAATGAGTCTAAAAATCTGACTCAATGGAACAAATGTATTTTAATGGCATGCATTTTACTCTAAAAGGATGTACCAAAATAGAGCGAGAGTCTGAAAGCAGGGCATTATTTTATAATGAAAGACTAATATATGGGTAAGTTCTAGCCAAAGTAAGAGTGTAACTGGGAATGAAAATTGACTTAGGGTGGATAAAGTAATCCCATCAGCAAACCACAAATGCTCTAGGAGAGTCATCGGCAGTGGTACAGGAGGGGAAATGAAAAGGGGTCCAGACACCCAGGAGTGTCCTTTGCTGAAGCTCACCCCAGTGAGAAGCAGGATTGAGTGGGGCATAACACTCCCTTCATTTTGCACTCAGAACACCCAACGGCTTGTTCTGAACTTGCAAGATCACAATTACTAAAATGCCACACGAGCAATCCTGGAATAACTTGTTTCTTTCCATGCTTAAATTCTGCTTATTAAGTGTGCTATCATATTAAGGGGAAAAGAGCTAAGTCTGGAGACTGAGAGAAATTTTCTAACATTTTTGGGATAGTGTGTAAGGGGTTTATTTTTAGAACCAGGACCAAACTTGAATATAAAAGGTGGATGTTATATAACAAATATTATCATTGGTATTGACATCACTGTATTTCTGGAATTGGTTTTTAAAGGACTGTATATTATTTGTATTTTTGGTAAGAAAACTTGCATTTTATGAGAGTACAGTGTAGGACATTTCTGCATTTGTCTTTTTCAATTTTTTTGGATCCCTAGACCAAAATATTGGATGCCTTGTTCATATGTCTTTATATACCAAAAAGTCAGGCTTGTGATGTCAACTTGGGAACTATATTTTTTATTACTGTCTGTGATGATTCACATGATTTTTTTGTGTTACTTCTCCTGGCTGTTCCACCAAAAGGAAAGCGTTTTAGGAGACAGAATCCTTTTGGCAAGATAGCATACAGGAAACCATAAAAAGAATGTGAGTGCTAAGTTGTCACTCAAGACATTTTACTTTCTGGGCAGGGTTTCCTGTTGACCCCTAGTCACCATTTATGTCCCTCACCATCTCCCCTTTCTCACTTAGACTGCTCCAGTGGTGTTTCAGGTCTCTTTTGCTAATGCTTACTTTATAAATGCATGGTGTGGTTCTTTTCTCCTTCCTTTGGATGCCTCCCTTTAGCTACTGGTAGCTACAGGGCTGCCTTAAAAATTTTTTTTCCCTATCACCATTTATCATCCCTATATCTTCTTCTGCTGGCCCCCCACCCTCCACCCCGCAATCACCACACAGGGACGCGTTTTTAGAAATGTGATTTGCAGCTTCCTGGGGTGGAAGTCAGGGAATTGATAAATAACTACAAGATTTAGAATAAGCTCTGCTAACTGAGTGTGGCCCTGGTGGTAGGTGAACTTAACGTGCCCAGGGGGCCCCTGATGAAGGTGCCTTACCCTGAAGTGCAATCCTGGTGCCCTTTGTTTGCATGGTTTACACACTTAATACCGAACAGCATCTCCATGACCTGCAGCTGAAGGGTGTTCACAGGAAGCTAAATGCATATTTCTCAGTGTTCTAGGTTGAGGGGAATGTGATCCACCTTTAAGAGAGTAATGGACCAGCTGCTTTGGTCAGGAGATATAGTGCCTTCGAGCGCTGTTGTGTGCTATCATTCCAACTGTGTTATAAACTATTTAAGAAAATGCACCGTGTCCTATCTACTTCTGCACTATCTGTGAAACAGTGCCTTCCATTGAAGCACAGATGGCTGTGGTTGAATGAATTGAGCAGACACTCAAATGCTTGTTGAACGAAGGGGGGAAAAATTAAAAGACCATCCCTTCTCCATCCCAAGTTCCTGAACTCTTTGCTCATCTGTGTTCTGTTATTTCCCTCTGATGAAAAGAACCCTGGGATATATAGATAATACAAAGAAGACATTCTTGTCAACTGACACAAGAGAAAGCAGGGCAGAGGTCAAAGAGGTCCGAGAGAAAACAGGGAAAGTGAAGCTTTGGGCTTAGAGAGGTGTCCCCAGGCTGGCAAGGTGGGTGGGAGGAGGGGGACATGCCTCCATCAGTGTGGGGGCTGCGCTGGGGGGTCATGTCTAATTCCAAGCAAAACACCAGAAGTGAGCTGCTCCTTACACAATTCCGGGCTGTATCTCAATGAACAGAAAGGGGCCTTTTGTTCTTTGGTAAACTGCACATTCTGGAGTGAGATGTGGAGAGGACAGATTTGTGAATGATGGAGGGGTCCGTTTAGGGAAAAGGCATCTTTGTTGGAAACGGAATGGGTCAAGGGTGAAGGGCGGAGCAAGGCAGATGCCGGTTTTGTGTGTCGTAGTGTCCCATTATCTAAAGCATCACTGGCACGTAGTCAGAGCTTAATACCTAGTTGTCGCGTGAATGCCCAAAGGACAGTCTTTGGGATGTTATTTGCTGTATGTTTACTAACAGGGTAGTGAGCTTTCCTCTCAATATATCTGGAGTGCCTCACTCCAGAAACAGTAACAGTTCTCCTTCCAGAGGGAAGCTAACTACCAGAAAAGTCTGTTATTAAAAACGTGCTGGAGTCAGTTTCCGAAGGTGGCGTTTTCCTTTGGCTCTTAAATGAGTTTCGGAGCTCCTTTTGAAACTGCTGGTAAAGAGGATTCTAGCAGGGTGACCAAAAGGCCCCCACTGCCCGAGTCTAGTTTAGACAAAGATAGAAAAGGGCTTCTGATCATAGTCACTCCCTCTGATGCTAAAACTACCCATTGGCACCAGAACCTCTTTTCTGTGTTTTAAAAATACTTTGGCCTATAATTTTGTACACTAAGTTTGCCTGTGTTGATATTGGCGTCAGTTAACTTGATCTCTTTTTCCAATGCGTCGCACACCCACACATTGGTAACCCAGGATGGCAGCCTAGGAAATCTTTCCAGCCTTTGGACACGTAATAAAGACAGGAGGACAACTGGAAACACCTGCTGACTCACGTTTTCAGTTGTCCAGCCTTCAGTGGAGATCTGCTCAACATTAGAGATCCGAGCACCTTACGGGAAAATTGGAGCCTGGATCTTTGGGCAACATTTATTCACAATTCAGCAAACATTGATTGAATCTCAGTTATGTGTTAGGCACTCTCTTGGGTTTGGGGGTCGTGGGTATGAATAAGGCAGCCAGCCGCCCACCCCTTAGGGTGCTCACAGAATTAACTTATTCTCCAGGGGAAGTAAGTTTATGATAAAACATTAAATTTATGAGTTGCTTCTTTTCTCGCCAGTCTCTATGCAAGGTACTTCTTTCACTTACTGCTTAGTACAGCCCTGTGAGAAAAATGTGGAAACTCCACCTTTGAGAATTCAGATAACCTGTCCAAGGGCCCACAGCTAGATTCAAGGTTAGCCCCAGGTCATTTTTGACTCTAACAAATGCTCTTTGGTCCAAAGCAAGTTGCTATCTGCTACTACACATCCTACACTCCTGTAAGATGCTGATAAAACCAGTCATGCCGCGCTGCGAGGGCAAGAGCTGAAAGAGCAGAATTTTAAAGTTCTCTAAAACAATACTGTTCCTACCGCCATTTCTTCCCTCTTCCTTGAATGGTTGGGTACACACTTGCCTGGGCCACGATGCTGTCTTCACAGTAGGGCTTGCTTGGAAAAAACAACAACTTTGTTTTCTTTAATCCTTGGTCAACCATCAGTCAGCTTTCACAGGTACAAACAAATTAGTCTGGTGTCAAGAAAAGATACTTATTTTATTCTGGGAAGAAAAACTTGGAACTTAAATCTAAATATTTTAAAAAATCATTAAAATAAAAAAGGAGGAGATAACTTTCAGCAATCATACTTCCTAAGGGTATTGTTTTTCTTTTAAGAATTCAGAGTCTGATATTATCTCAATTTACTGCACTTCCCTAATGCAATGTGGAGTTAGCTATAAACTTGATAAATTTTGTTTTGACAAACTAATGAAATGGCAAGTATCACTAGCAGAAAACTGACCAAGAGTATTTCCTATTTCTACTACTCTACAGATATCTCTCAAGTTTTCATCCCTACTCTTTTTATTTTATTTTATAGTTTTATTGATTTTGGAGAGAGAGTGAGGGTGAGGGAGAGAGAAAGAGAAACATTGATGTGAGAGAGAGAAACTTCGAGCAGCTGCCTCCTGTGTGCACCCCGACCGGGGATTGAACCCGAAACCAGGGCATGTGCCCTGACCAGGAATTGAACCCGCAACCGTTCGGTACAGGACCACGCTCACCCATCTGAGGGTGCAGCGTTACTCTTTGGGTGCAAAGTTAAAGAACAGAAAGGTACTTCATTTTTAATTTAGTAATATTTGAGTGCCTTCTTTCTGGGGGCTTGGCATGCCACGTTCAATATTACATTCTTTATGGTATGCCACTTCTAATATTGGCTACTCCTTTAAAAATGCACTTTTATTTAAGAGTGTACAAAATTGTGGCTCCATTGTACACTTTGATGGTTTCATTGGAAATAAAGGGGAACCTGTCTTGCTCACAACTGCAAGACACAGTTGAGTGTGTGTGTTATTGCCGAACAGAAAGGATTCGGCACATAAGTTTCCAGTTGCGATGTACTCTATCTAGAATGTGGAATTCCCCTATGATTGAAAGGATGTGGAGTATTCTTTTGAGGGCTGCCTCACATATTTAATGTACAGCTCGTTTTTGTCTGGGGACTGCTACTCAGAGCTCTGCCATCTGTAGTGGGTGGCAACCAAATCTCCGTCTTGAAGAATTCATCTGTTAATTTCTTTCTTTCTCTGACTTGATGACACCATTGTGGTTACTTCTCCTCCCTCTCCAATCAATAACATCTCATTTTCCATTATTACATCTTAAGTATATTGCAGTGGTTGCAAGCTGTTACATTTTTATTTTAGAAATGGGATGGCTGGAAAAATCTATGTGGAAAAAAGTGTAGTAAGCATTCAAGTTCTCCACACAGGGTGGTCTTTCAGTTGAATTAGTGTCGATGGAAGAGCAACTCCACCTGCCTGCATTTCTCAGGGTTAGCACAGCCAGACCCTGGAGCTTAGGGATGAAGTCACCTGCCCATGTGGGTGGTTGTAGCTCCCAGAGTCCTGGATCCTGACTCCCCTCTTCACTGCTGCTTCTTTGAAGCTTTACATTTGAAAGAATATCAGGGGATTTTAGAAGCAGAGTCTTATTTTTATTTGGCTATCAGGAAAGATGTACTTGACCATCAATAAAAATCACCCTGAATTTTCTATGTTCTTCTTTACCTAAATGTGGGAGTGGCAGACCTCATACAATGACTGAACTAGAGATCACAGATTGGTCTTTGGCAAGTGAGAGAAATCTCGTGGAGAGTAATTTTCTATGTCTCTCTGTGTTCTTAATGCTTTGGTTGATCTCCATTGGACAGCACTTTTTATTGGGGAGGGGTGTTCTTGCCTTTTACCAATGCATTTCAAATTTAGAAAGAAAATAATTTAAAAAGTTGTATGGTAACCTTTTTTGGGAAGAAATGGAGATGTTTATAGAATGTTTTCTAAATGAGAGGAACAGTGTGATTGAAGATTGCTCGGCCTGGTGGGATTCTGCAAACTTGGTACTGGACAGTGGCTCAGTTGTGTGTGGCAATGCCCATGGGTAAGCCCACCACAGGGACCACTTTCTCCGTGAAGGTTTGGGTTTGGTGTAGGTGGGAAGCTAGGCGTGGGATGCGCCGAGTTTCCCCTTCCTCTAACATTCCCACTGGCCTCTGTCGTGGGGCCTTTGTAAGGGAGTGATGGCTCTGGGCAGGTGAGCACAGTAGGAGGAACAGGAAAAATTTAGCTCTTGGTCCACTTTCCTGTTCTTTTAGGGAGGTGTTCTCTGTGCAGTTTGAGTTAAAATACACATCATAATGTGCACTGTTATACTCCTTTTCACACTAAAGACGAATCCTTAGGTGAAGGCTTTCCTCCAAGCAATGGATTGAACTGATTTCAGTGGTAAGAACAGGGCCAGTTTTGTAGACATCCATGACTTATTTCTCTCTCTCTTCCTCCCTCACCCACACCCCTTCGAGACCAGCCTATAAACTGTTGATTTTGTCTTCATAATATTTGCATGTGGGTTTTCACCCCTAGGACACGCCCAGGGCTTTCTCACTGTACAACTCATTCTCCCCACCTTTCCAGCTAATCCTGGCTGCCCTTGTTGAAATATTTTAAGATTCTCCGGAGCTCTGTGGCCTGAGGCAGTTCCCCCATCTCTCTGTGCCTCAGGCACCTCATCTGTAAAATGAACGTGAGGATTGTACCTACCCCTTAAGCTCTTGTGGGTTTTAGGTGAGTTACTATATATAAAGCACTCAAAGCAGGCCAGGCACATGGTAGGTGCTTTACCAGTGTTATCTGTTTTTGTTATTATTACTGCTCATTTCCTACCCGCACCTAAGTCTCTCAGATGGCTGGCCTCACTTATGGGGTAACGTGCAATGTGGCCTGAAGCAGGCCTCCCTTAGTCTACACTTTCTGCCTTCTCTCTTGACACTAATCTGCCCCACTGCCTGCTGGGCTGTGAGGACCTCCCTCCCCTTTGACTGCTTAGTCCTACTCATCTGGGTGTCTTTCCTCGCACCTTCCTTCCTCTCTGGAAGTCTCTCTTCCCTGGGATTATAGTAGTGCCCCCTTATCCACAGAGGATGCATTCCAAAACCCCTAGTGGATGCCAAAAACCGTGGATAGTACCAAACCCTGTGTATGTTATGTTTCTTTCTGTACGTATATACAGTAAAGTTTAATTTTTAATTAGGCGCAGCGAGATATTAACAATAACTCATAATAACAGATCAATTATAACAATATATTGTAATAAAAGTTACGCGAATGTGGTCTCCCTGTCTCTTTCTCTCTGATAACCAAGACCTGTACTGAGTGACTAACGGGGGGGGGGGGGGGACACACGACATATGCCACGAGGACTCACTGGACAAGGGGTGATTCAGTGCCTGGGCAGGAGGGAGAGGTCCTGGTTGAGATGTCATCACTCAGAATGGTGTGACATTTCAAATGTATGAATTGTTCATTTCTGGAATTTTCCATGTAATATTTTCAGACCACAGTGGACCGTGGGTAACTGAAACCATGCAAAGAGAAACTGTGTGAGGGTGGTGCTGCGTGCCCCTCACCGATATTGCCATCTTCGGAGTTTGGACAGCTCAACCCTCCCTACTTTTCTGTGACCTGCTCTTCTCCCCTGTCCTCTCTTTCTTCTGTCTTTCTCTTGGACCTTTTACCCCCCACGCCCACTTCTACTTTTTAGTATTAAAACAGCTTAAACAATGGGAGGAAGGCTGTGCTTTACTGTGCTCCTGGAGGTCTGGCACATAGCTGGATTGTGTGAACAGGACTGACGACTGTCGCCTGGGCAGGCTGAGAGGACCCTCAAGGCACCTCACCCCGAGGGCGTGTAAAGTAGAGGGTAACCGGAGCGCGGGAGAGCTAAATCGCTTCCCACAGTGCAGTGGCGGATTAGCAAGCCAATAAGCAGAGGTATTTAGGGTGAAAAATCTTCAGCACTTAGATTTTTGCTTAACAATGTCAAAGTAACTTTCTCTTCATTTTATGGAAAAACCATATTTTACATTCCAGAAACTTCTACCTAATTTTATGTGTACATGTGAGTATGCGTGGATGCATATTCGTATTTTAAAAGAGACTAATTTCCTATGAATTTGTTAAATTTAAAGGGTATATTGTTAATCGAAGGGATAGATTTTAAGACCACATATTTAAATGTCCTTGTGAAACACAATATGTCATTTTTGAATAAGCTCTTTCCCTTTTATGGCTTTTAATTCATCCGAATTCCCTGTAAATCTTATTAATAATGAAGGTGAATTAAATGAGGCCCTATCATTCGGATATATTTGTCCACGATCGGGTTCACAGCTTGTTTTCATCTGGTTCTGTGTGATAAAGTCCTATATGCTTAAAAAAAATTTTTTTTTAACCTCGGCTAATAATTGGTGAGACACTGAGGTTTGCAGTTACATAATATCCCGAGTTAAATATGTGAAAAATAAGGCCAGTAGCATTCCCTTTTAACATGTTGGGTAATGATCCCTTCTTTTTGAAGCAACTTGAGGCCTCACTGAGAAGGGTAAGTATTTCTCTGTGAGACTAGGAGGCAGTCACTTGGGTCTGAGAACAGATGCTTAGACATCGGCTTGTTGGCCTCCCCAGACACTGTGACAAAGTTCAGGGTAAATGTGCCCCTTCCCCTTTTCTAACTGTCGCCTTCCTTTCTGCCTACAGTGCTCATTGATGTCGAGCGGGTGAGGGTGGGTAAATAATTTATATCCTAGTATCAGCTTCATCAGAAACCCATAAAGATTTCTTTAAGGGTTCGGATCTAAAATCTTTCTGAATTAAGCCCTAAATTATTAATCATGTGAAACTAGGGACTGTTTCTTGCCTGTGGTGTATGTGCTGCTATATTTTGAAAACGAATGATTTGTGGATCCCTTTACCAGTTGTTCCTCTTTTTTAGTCTAAGGCAGACAGTATGGAGGAAATGGAAAGTTTTAGGCATTTTTACAACCCCTACTGTCTGTGATTGTGGCCCTGATAGTTCAGTAGACAAAATAAAAGTAGTTAGTCTTTGGAGCCTCAGTTTTCTAATCTGTAAAATCAGGAGATGCATTGAAGATTATTTCTAGCTTGCAATTCCAAAATTCTCTTACAGAATTTATGTGGAATGTATAATATTTATGGGGACTAATGTTGAAGCCACTAAAAAGAGACAGAAATCAGGTTATCAGTCACAAGGTTGCTTTTTCAGCCTAGTCTCTGCCAATCCAAACCTTGTTATAACCACAATGTGGCAAGATATGATGTCCCATTATTATTTCTTTCACTTGAGAATGCTTCAGCTACATAGATCTATCACAGCAGTTGTTACACTGGTGAGTTGCCCCATATCCATCAGAAGAAGAAAATCCATCACACTTCTGACTACTTTTTCCTCTCCAAGAAAATGATCTCTAGGAGAATGACATCTAATATAGACTTTACTATTTTTAAGTCATTGGAGAAACTGCATCTGAAATAAAATCAATACATGATGCAGTAGTTTATTTACATTTAAAATATTGAATGGCAAAGCATTTTATCAAAGGCTTTGGAACCAAATACACATCCCAGACTTACCTAAAGTGAAAGGATAGAATGTAGTAGAAATATGGGTATGGCCATTGTGTGTAATAGCTAGCTGTGGTTCAATCACTCTGTGTATCTCAGCTACACTAACAGAGTGAGGTACATTCATGAGAGGTTAAGGAGTGTTGGTATTTATTAGGGTCGGTATGTTTAGAGACTCAGTGCTTTAAAAAAATTCCATTTGATAATCTCAGTTTCAGTCATTGTGATGGTTCCCCGGCAACTCAGAAGAGCAAAAGGACAGGTTTACCCTTCATATTTCTATTTTTATTTTTGCACTTTGTTTTATAGGTATAGATGTAGCTTATGTGCTGCTGTTGCATTTTTTTTTTTAGAGGATTCCTTTTAAAAAATGTTCTATAGTAGTTTGTATAGCATAGAAATGACTTGGTCCTTGAAATTTAGAATAATTGGCCAATAAAACCAAATGGGCACTTGAGCATTTTTGTTGGAGTAAATTACTGTATACATCTCTTAACTTCTTCTATGCTACTGGTTTACTTTGGAGAATTGAAATCTATGCAGAAAACCATCAGTTGAATTAAGACTTTTACTATTTTACCATGAGTTGTTTTGCAATATGTATGTGTGTCAGATCATCACACTGTATACTGTAAACTTACATGATGTCCTATGTCTGTTACATCTCAATAAAGCTGGGAAAAGAACCTAACTTTTACCATGAAATTATATATTAGATAATCTTAATTTACTTAATAAAAATGTAAACACATTTATAATTTTGTGTTTACTCTTTATCTTTCATTAGGTCTGCATGTTCTTCCCCCACAACACCCAGCTCCTGGGTTCACTTATTTATTCTAAGGCTTTTTGGGTTTCTCTTTACTTTTCCATGAGACCTTTAGCCTTTTCGTTCTACTCTAGCTTTCCTGCTGTATTCAGTGGCCCCTATTCTGATGCAAGGTGGGGTCAACCTGAAGTCCACCGGCCTGTAGCCCTGTCCTGGAGACAGAAGCCCTTTGCCTCCATCATGGTTCTCTTTCTCCTTAATTCTCCTTGTGAAAGATGTAAGAACTCATGGGTTTTTGCATCTGTCGGGTGGTTCCCTGCACATCTACCAAGACTGCCTTCTACTGTCAGTGCCATTGTTGGCCAGGGCCCCATGGTTTACACCTACCATCAATGTGTCGGCTTCAACAAGGGGCTGCTTTCTCCTTTAACACTCTAGTCCAAGCTTGGTCATAGACCTTTCTCAGAGTTCCTCAAAGATTCCTAAATTGAGGCTATAACACTTAACATGACTTTATTAAAATTTAGGGTAAAACGAGAAAATTACAGTCCAGAGGATAATTTACAACTGAGAGGTTTGATTATGTTAGGGCTCCAGAGGCCCAGGTCATCCACAAGGTTTTATTGTAGGGTTGATGGGTTCCCAGGCTCTGGCTGCCTTTTATGGGGGCGGAAGTTAGTATTCCCTGCCATTCGTGGGCACTGTAAGTCAATCTAGACTTCTGAAAGGCCAGGCCAAAGTCCTATTAGAACTGGAGAAAACAGGGAGTTTCTCAGCCTAACTTTATTTCCCTTTTCAAGATCTACCTCTTCCCAGGATGACTGATGAAAAAATACTCATTTCCACCAAAAGACATGTCACAGTTACCAAGAGTGTTATTAGCTTAACCTATAGCTCCAGCCAGACAACCACAGAATACAGTGGTCCATCAGTTTTTAGCTTTGTGTGTACAGGCTTTGAACAGTCGTGTACCCCGTGAAGCTCTGGGTGTATGCCCTCTTCTGGGGAGCAACACCACAACCTTCAACAGATTGGTAAAGTGGTCTGGCATCTCCCCAAAAGATTAAGAACCACTTTAGTAGTTTATTATGTGGTCATTGCTTCAAATTTGGATTAATTAGGTAGGATAGCCATAGTTTCATTTAGGTAGGGCTTCACTATAGTCCTTCCTCCATCAGCACATCAAGATCTCTCTGTGTGTCTGCTTTTGATCTTCTACAATACACAGCTCACACAGATCTACTGCCCCCCAGAGCCCTTTGTAGAGCCATATGGTCCAAGTCCATTCTTAGACCAGAAGCATTTCTCCAGACTTCAGAGTCTGCAGAGATGCAAGTCTGCCGAGGTTTTAAAGCCATGGCCTTGTCACAGCCTTCATTTTATAAGAGGTCTTTGTGTAATTAAACGGCCTATCTGGTCTTTCTAGGACAAAGATAGTCTTCTACAAAGGGGTAGGATTTTGGAGATCAAAAAGCTAAAATTTTACTAGAGTTGAAATCTTATAGCCACACATACATTCTTCTCCCAGAAGTCTTTGAGAGATGGAAACTTCTCTCAGGCACCTGCCTTAGGACTTGGAGCCCAGGGCTCCAATGATGGCAGCAAAGAGTTTCCTTTCTCCTGCCACATCTTCCTCCAGGTATCTTATCTTGTCCCCTGTTACATTTGGGACTCAGTCATCTCTACTGGCTTGATGTCAGATTCCCCATTTCCCTCACAGTTCCCTCGAGCTCTGGCAAAGTCCCTCTTTCTTTTCTGAAATTGCAGGGCAGCTCGACTTGGATTGTAATGAGCCCAATTTATGATGTCTGGCAATGCATTTACTAAATGCTATTTCTCTTCTGTGTGTGGGACTCATGCACTCTCCTAAGCAATGCATGGATGTTCATTCCAGTCCAGGCTTAGGGCCGGGTGTAGGAGTGGGATAAAGACATTTGCTTGCAGTGGGATTGCAGCTTTGAAAACTGGGGACTGAGGCAAAATAGCCTTGAGGCCCTACTAAGATAAAAGAATGTTCAAGAAAGGTTTCTCCGCCATCTACCTCCCAACGTGTTTTAGTTTGAACAATATTGCTCTTTGCCTCTGTCTACTGTTTTACTATCTTGTATGGCTCTCCTTAGAAGAGGTGGATCTTGGGTTTTGAAAACAGTTTGCCGGGTAGTTTCTAATAGTATTATTAGGCGTGGAAAAAGGAAATCGGAGAGATGCAAATTTGGGTCACCAACCTGGCAGGCTGTCCATTTTCTCAGGATAATGTAGTTTCTTGCTCAGGTGCCGTCAAAGATTAGTGAAACCTCTCACTTCCATTCCCCACAGTGTAACTAAGGAGATGGATTACAAAATCACGTTTCTGAATTGAGCCACAATCAGTGCAAGGGTAGGAAATTTCTCCAGATGTAGTCACGCTTGCTTCCTGTGTTTGTTCCCCATGAGAACATCTCCCCCTCCGTTGGTATGTTTTCACGAGTATTTTATAGAAAGCTGGGAATGAAAAGTCTCAGACACTTCGCTATTTTTTTACCTGAAATGTAAAAAATTTTTATAGATGATTTTACAAAATTGTAATTTATGATCATTTAGACATTAGTAGGCAGTCCTAACCGATTTAAAATAATGTCTTTCTTACTGACTTTTAGAATTTGAAATTTCACATGAAATATAAAATTAGGAAGCGACCAACAGAGTTTAAGATTAAAGAATCTTTCAGTTTAACATCAACTTTTAAGTGTCTCAGTTAATTGTTATAGTGTAAAGGATCTGAGAGTCCTCTTTAGTATTATGAAACGTTCCATTTTGAACTGGATTAAATAATTATTTTACGGCATATTAACACCTTAGCTTCAAGCACAGAGCCTGTAAAGGAAAACTGTTTCATGATAAACCACTTTGTAATATGAGCCTTCACTAAATTGCATGTCCTCCCCTCACCTGATTATTTTGAGTTATTACCATTGTAATCTGTGTTCCAAAAGAGAAGATAGTTTGCAGAGTTTTCAGGGCTAAGTGGCAGTTCTGACCTGGGTTCCTGTGGCTGCAGAGGTTTCCACCGACTTCCCAGATAGCGCCTGGTGGCAGGACCAGTGCTTGGCCTTGCCCTGCAGCCGGAGGCGGAGTCTAGGGTGCCTCAGCGTTTTGCCAGTTGGGCCTGTGTGATGTATCTTTATTGCAGTGTGTTTTTTCATGGTATTAGTTTGAGTTGTTGGTACTCAGGCTTCATCATTTAGATTCCTCTCTCCTGTCTCCCAGTCATTCTTTTGTGCTTAGCTGTCTTTCATATTATCACTTTTCCTCCAGTGCCTAGGGGATGCTGTCTTGGGCTGCTATGAGAAAAATACTGCAGACTAGGTAGCTTAAACAATGGAAATCTATTGCTCATAGTTCTTTCTGGAGGCTGGGAATTTCAAGATCAAGGCTCCAGTGGATTTGGTGTCTGGTGAGGGCCTGCTTCCTATCTTCTGTCTGTGCACTAACATGGCAGAAGGGGCCAGGGAGTTTGCTGGAATCTCTTTTGTAAGGGCTTTACCCTCGTGGCCTCATCACCTCCCAAAGGCCTCACCTCCAGATACCATCACACTGGAGGTAAGGTTTTAACATAGGAATTTGGAGGGGATACAAACATTTAGTCTATAGCAGGGGGGTTAATATATTGTATATTAGACCTCCTGACAAGGCGTAGAATAGAGCAAAGAGTCACCGAGCGCTAGAACCATAAAGTGATTTTAGTGTTATCCAGTCCTACCAGTCATCTTGTAAATGTCAAGACTGAGGCCTAGAAAGTTTCGAGGATTTCAACAAGGTGACCCAGCTCCTGGTAGTAGAGTTGCGACTACTGGGTGTTCCTTTTCCTATGAATGATGCCTAACCAAGTCTCCCTTCTCCTGGTACTTATTTCTGTGTCTGGTCATGTAATCATACATGGATTCATATAGCTCATCACTAAGAGCAGGTACATCCACCCTCTTTATACGTGTATGAGCTATAATGTGGATCTTCTTCTTTTGTGGGTTCTTCTTCTTTTATTTCTTGATTTGAGAGAGAGAAACATTGATTTGTTGTTCCACTTATTCATGCATTTATTGGTAGATACTTGTACGTGCCCGGATGTGGCATCAAACCTGAAAACTTGGTGTATTGGGGTGACACTCTAACCAACTGAAAGCTGCCTGGCCAGGGCAGTTCTTATTTTTAATACACTGTTGCAGCATATGCCTGGAGTCTGCCGAACATTTTCAAATGTAAACTATTCAATAATTTCATTCATCAGTACTAATAATTTGTATTCATTAGTACTCATAAGTACAAATGCCATTTCTGTCCCTTAAAGTGTGCAGAACCTAGGACTTTGAGGGCTTGGCAACCAACGTATGGATACCTTTACTGTGAAAGCTGATTTGTTTGCAATTAAGAAAAGAAAAGGGGAAAAAGGCCCTTTCTGAAAGTGTGGCTAAGGTCCTCGAATTTGTACGTGTCTTCGCAGTATGCTCACGCTCTATAGCATATCCAGTGTCCTCAGCCCCTGTCCTTGGCTTCAGTTGACCAAGTTCAAGATTAAAGGAAGGTAATTTCTTTGCTGCTTCCAAGGGATTATACCACAGCAGATATTTTAAAAGAGTTCTAAAAATTTATGTTGAAATACACACAACACAAAATTTATCATTTTAACTATTTTTAAGTGCACGGCTCAGTGGCATTAAGAACATTCACATCATGGTGCAACAGTCAGTACCATCCATCCCCGCATCTCTTTCCATCTTGCAAAACTGAAACTCTACGTGGTCAAATATTTTGTATATACGAATAAATCTATAAAGCTGAAATAATAAAATTCTTATGGTAGAAGGTGATGTGTACTCTCTATTTCTTCAAAATACTTCAACATCTTCAACTAACATTTACGTGGTGTCTGATTATAAATAGTTCCATTTAATATTAAAAACTTTAATATTCCCATTTTATAAAGGAGGAAATTGAAGTGGTCGTAGAGCAGAGGTAATGAAGGTGTCAGAATATTACTAGCTTAGGGCGGATGCCCTTAAGTCCTTTCTGTTTCCCCTACACTGCACTTCAGAACTGGGACTGACATTTTCTTTATCTAGCTCTCTCTTGATTTGGTGGGGTGAGGTAGGTGTTGAGCAGGAGAAGGTTGATTTCTGGAGATTTGTGTTAAATCGTGGGTCTTGCCCTGACAACACACAGTCTTGTTCATCACCTTGGGCATCTCACCCCATCAAGGATTATTGTGCTTCGCCCAAACACTTAGCGGATGCAGCAGATGTCTATTCAAATATTACTTTTAAAAATGCCTGGAATTGTATTTAAATTGCTTCCATTATTCAGTAATTAAATTGCAGATTGTTCCTCCTGGGGATGTTGCGCTGGGCTGAGTTTCTTCAATTGTTTGTGTTGGACAATGACAAAGTAAATCTTTTGCATTGTAGCTTAGTGAAAAAATCTTGCTGAATGGGCTAAATAATTCCACAATCGTCTTACAACAGACTTATTTAAAAAAACAACAACAATCTATTTTATTTTTTCTGGCGAGATGGAGCATGGACCGATAGTGGGCTTTTGTTTGTTTTTATTTGTGTAGTTTGATTCTGGTGCTTAAAATACCTGGAGGGCCTTAGATACAATGGAGGCCCATGGGCTCTATTGAATGTGTCTGCTCCCTTGCTCTGCATGGATTTTTACCAAGAACAGCACAATGGAATTCAGATCTTTTAAAACCACATGTGTGTTTCTCACGCGGCTGCCACAACTTGAATCTTTAATCAGTCTTTTCAAGAGCTGAGGCGTAGCAACCAGTTTGCCCTAGGACTTCGTCTAGGGCCCTTATCAGTTGTAGCCTAGCTAGGTAGTGTTTACAGAACCCTCTCCCCCGTGCTGTTTTAATTTACAGAGAGGGAGAGAAGAAAAAACAAAACTGGGAGGAGGAAGGAGCCAGAAGAGTTCACTGTCCCTCCAGACCGGAGGCTTGTCACAATAAGCCCTTGACATTTTTGAACAGGAATGCTTGCTTGCTTTTAAAATGTAAATTATTTTGATTCCTCTAAGAAAATGCACAACAGTTTCATGCTAATGTTCACTCCCATCCACAGATAATTAAGACTTTGCTCTCGGAATAAATACCCAACACTTGTGAGCACTGGCTTTGGAGCAGCCAGTGTGTCTGCTGAGCCTTCCACATACGTTATCATATATAATTATAACCTGGTGAGGAAGGTTGTCTTCTCCCCACTTTACAGATGAGAAAAGTGAGGCTCAGACAGGTTAAGAGACTTGCTCAGAGTTCTCAGCGATAATAAATACAAATCTGGGATTGTGTCCATTCTGTGCCAGCACTGCTTTGGGTTTTGAAAAAGCAACTTCAGTTTTTCCAGGACTGTTGCGGATATTAATGTTCTTTAGACTTGAGAGCCCATGTGGAAGCAACGTAAGCATATGGATGTTAAAGACAATCTCAGATGAAATGTAAGAACTTTGTTCCGCTTCACAATGTGCGAACTCTGGCAGAGCTGACGTGGGGAGCTGTCGAGCTACCAAAATATTGGATGAGAAGCTGAATGCTTTTTCAAATCAAGTGCCTCTGAGTGACCCTAGACAGTTGGTGAGAAAGAGTTTGTCACCAACATAAATAACAGGGAAGAAGTAAGTGTTGGATGCATCTGAAGCAACCCTGAGATTTATTTCCACGTGGAGCTGTTGAGAAGACACCAAGGAGTGTGGAGAAAGGAAGGTTGCTTGGTGTCCTGGATAAAATAAGGGCTGGCTCTTAGCACCACAGATGGAAACTGCAGCAGCAAAGAACAGAATCCAGAAGAGAGACATTTCCATCTGGATTCATTCAGAAAAGGATGTCGGAGAACTGTAACAATGAAAGTAAATAAATCACCCCCTGTTCTGTCAGATCAAAGTGCAGGACAAATTTAAAATGGGTTTTTCACATACATATTCCTATTTCGAGGCACCCTGTGCCATATAAATTATGTCGTAGGTAAAGACCAGTTTTAGCCTTATGTATTTATTTTTCAAAACCCAAGCACATCTTTGCACAGAATATCATACCCCTTTCTTGTTAGGCACACGTATTCCTAGTTAATTTGTGGAATGAAGTGTAGGCATTTTGTACCTAATATTATTTCCCAATGTTAGTTTTAAGAGTTTATATGACAGGCCCTGGCCAGGTAGCTCTGTTGGTTAGAGCGTCATCCGGATATGCCAAGGTTGCAGGTTCCATCCCAGGTCAGGGAACGTGCAAGAAGCAACCAGTGAGAGCATAAATAAATGGGACAACCAACTGATCTCTCTTTCTTTCTCTATCTCTCTCTCTCAAAATAATCAACAAAATTTTTTTAAAAAGCTTATATGACAGACACAATGATGTTGTTCTCTAGCTGTATTGTAGTGTTTGAGAAATGCTGAAGCAGTTCAGTAACCTTTTGTGGGGTAGTGATGAAAGTCAGGGCTGGAGGGTGATTTATAGGTCAGTAGGAATAAAATGTTGCATATTTCTAAATGTCAAGTCACAATGACCTACTTTTTTTTGCTTATCTTTTTCATGATTCGAGTTTTTCAGGCATACATTATTGGGGGGCTTTTCTCTTTCTTTGCCGCCCCTTGTCATACATAGATCTTTGCGCTCTGGCACTCATCTGCCGATGTGGGTCTTTTCATCATATTTTCAATTAAAAAGCACGGGGAAGGATTTTGACACATTTTATTAGACAAATGGAAGTTGTGTCGTCTTTGTATAGAAAAATGTTTTCTTCATCGAAACTAGCAGGATTTCGTATATTTAGCAGTGTGTGTGTGTGCGTTTGTGTGTGTATGTCACAGGCCCCTATGAGAATTGTTTGAAAACAATGAAAGCTCTCCCCAAGAAAAAAAATCCATATATTCATATGCACATGAGATTTTTTTCATACAATTTCAAATAGTGGATTTATCCCCAAACTCCTGGTTTGAATTCTTTGTTTTGAAATATCAGAAGTCCTTTTGAATATATTTGGCTTTAGGCACTGGCTATTTGTGTGTTCCCCAGAGAAAGGTGGTCTTTTGAGGTTGTATGAGACTTAGTAGGAAATTTGGATTATTTCTAGATTACAAGCAAATACACAGTGGGACACACTATAGAAGGCAAAGAGAGAGCCTTAGTTTGACAGTGTGTATCATGGGGATGTTGGATTGGTGAGAAATGGGACTAGACAAATATTAGAAAGCATAATTAATGGCTTAGTTTTTTAAAAAACTTGGAACATACACTCACTATGAGGATTTACAACAACAAGTGCAATGGAGACAAATCGAGGTGAGTATTTACAGCTACATTAGACCTTGAGAATGAAGGGTGGAGATCCTAGAAGACAGAAACCATACCCCAGTAAAGTATGTTCAGGGAGCTCCTATGTGTGAGTCAATAATTGGTTTTGGGAGTAGGAGAGGCCAGTCCTCATTAGAGATTTTCTGGGAAGAAATGAGTTTGGGGTTAGAGCTCTATTCTGAAGCTTATTGGATTTAAACTATTTTCTCCCAAGGCATCTCAAGGATAAACCACCTGGCATGGGAGGAAGACCTGGAAGAGTTGTGAGGCCTTCCTGACTGCCTTTCTCTCCATGGTAGAGGCACCTTAACTCTCCAGCCCTGAACTGCCATCGAGAGAACTGCCCCTAAACTTGTGCAAACCTTGGCCTAAAAGGAGCCAAACTGTCCTTATAGAACACATTTACCATCCTACTAGCATTTTATAAAAATCCCACGAAACAAACCCGTCTTCATTCTCCTGTAAATGCCAGTAACCCCGTTTATACCACGCACGTGCCATCTGTAGTGCCTGTTTGTTTACCAGGCTGAAAAAACCCTTAAATTAAAGTCAGGTATCTTTTCTAACACAACTCGGTCATTCTTTTACTACCGAAGCAAGCCAAGCATATTGGTTTCAGCAGATAGAGCAAATATTAAAAAGGCCAGATAGTTAGTGCCAGTTAAAATCTCTGAACATTCTCTTTTGAACTGTTTCCAATTCACGATCCAGTTGGAACAGCAATTCAAGGTGATGTTGTCAGGAGCCGGAGCCATTTGCTTGTCATTATGATAATTAGTCTGTAACTCACTCTATATCTCTATAGCAAGTAAATTGTAGTCCTTGATTTTTTGTTTTTTCCATTGATGTTTATGATGTATAGAATCATAATGGATGGAATTACCATCAGATTCTGATAATTTTAATGTGTGGCCTCAGTTATGGGCAGGGATGGAACAGATTCATTCATTAAATAGCCGTTCGTTGACTACCGTATGCTGGGTATTATTTCATGCACCGTTGACCTAAATATGAGTAAGACGTGGTGTCTGCTTACAAGCAGCTCTCAGCTTCGGTAGGGAAGATAGCTGCATAAATATTAATTGCAATATCTAATGTGTTAAGTGGCCTGAGAGAGGTGAGGCAAGGAAGGACAAAGGAGGGACTAATTGGTTCTGCTTGGAGGTGGGGAGTATGTGCCAGGCACAAGGACAGGGTGATGGATGAGACTGGAATGGAGATACTTCAAGCAGAGAGAAGAGCCTCTGCAAACCCAGAGGGAGGTTTGGAGATCTCTGAGTGGTATGCCTGGAGTGTAGGATGCTAGGTCCAGGATTGGCTGGAAATGAGATGAGAGGTGGTGTGTAGAGACTCTAGAAGGGGTTTCCCACCCCCATGCCAGAGTAGTTTGGATTGTTGCTTTTAGGCACTGGGTGCTTTAGATTGGATAAAGGCAGGTTCTGACTACGTTTTTTAATAGTAAATGTCTACACCCAGATCTCAGTTTTTGCCTGGGGTAAATGGTAAATAGGGACTGTAATTGGCCCGAGTAGCTATTTCATCACATGCCAACAAATTATCAGGGAAGCTTAAACACAATTCGGTGTAAGGCAGGGTAACTAAATTAGCACAAAGGCATTATAGAAAGTGGGGACATCCTCTCCAATATAAGTTTATTTATTTGCTTACTTAGAATTAAGAGGAATAAATGTGAATCTGAAGTGTTTCTCATTTTAGCATTGGACTGGGGATCTGGGTAAGACTCATGGTTTCATCAGTGCTGTCCTTTCTAAGCTGAGGCTATGTCAAAGTGCAGTGGCCAGTAGTGTGACTAAAATAAGAGCAACAGCAAACAATTAAAATACTGGCTCTAGGTGGCCTTGCACTTGGTGGGGTAAGAAAACACTTAGACCCTGTCCCTGTATAACTTGCATGACTGGATTTCCATGTTCTGGCCTCCCTATCCAGTGTCTGACAAGTAGTTTTAATAAAAAAACCCTCCACTTTGTTATACAAATAGTAGCATTGTTCATTGTCACCCTGTTCATTCCTTCATCCAATAACAGATATTTATTGAACAACTATGAAGTGCTACTCTTATAGGTTACATTTTAGGAAACTTTTTTTCTTTTTTAAAGAGACTCTCTTTGGAATCCATTTTCAGAAAAATACTTGCCATGGAGACCTCAGGGACCCTGTGAGTGTCATTAATTAATTAAATACTAATTAAATACTTATTTTGAACACTAACAAAGTGCCAGGCACTATGCTGGGCACTGGCATTGGGAATTTGATGATGAACTCTATAGGTTCAGCCCTTGTCTTCATGGAGTTTCCATTCTAGGTGTGTATGGACAAATAATAATGGCATTGGAGTATAACCTGAGACATGCTCTTTCAGTGTAAAAATGGGGGTGACACAGGACAGTATAGGTGGGTTATGTCGCCCAGACTTAGAGGGAAAACTTCTTGGAGAAAGTGGTATCTAAGCAGAGACTTGATGAAGAGCTGGAGTGAGTCAGTGGGAAGGAGAGAAGGAGGGAGCAGGAGCATGGCACAGGGAGGGTGTTACAGCATTTACAGGAGAGTGTGCCAAAGCCCAGGAGAGAGAAAGAGAGTTTGTGGGGGGAATTAGAAACAGCTTAGCTCGGCTGTACTGTGGAGTAGGAGGTGGAAGCAGAGACATTGAACTGGGCCGGAGCATTGCATGGAGCCTGATCAGGCTCTGGGCTGTTCCTTTCAGGTCTGGAATTCATTCTAATGCCAATAGGAGATTTACTTCCTGCAAAGATCAGTCTAGCTTGTGTGTGAGGTGAAGACAGACAGCTGGGTGGTTTCTGCCGTAATTTAGTAGGAAGGTAACAGTAGCCCTAACTGAGAGAGTGGCTTTAGGAATGCAGAAAAGTGGCTGGAGTCCAAAGATATTTAGGAGTTAGAGTCTAAATGGGACTTGGACTTGGTGACTGCCTGGAGGTGGAGGTCTTGGGCAGCTGGTAAAAAGAGGATGTTTTTTCTTCAGCTAGGAAACGTAATATTTCCAAGGGGGGTGAGCATTATTTTAGTGTAACTCAAAAAGTATTAAACTGTTTGATCCAAGAAACCTCTACATTCTAGGCTACCTCACCCAGCATACGCAGGGTATCTCAAAAAAAATGTATACACACTTTAACAGCTGATCATTCAATTTTGAAAATGAAATGTATTTTAATAAACACTGCCTTTATAATTATTCGAAGTGTGTGTATGCAGTTTTGGGGACACCCTGTAGATGCATTAGAGACACAAAAAATAAATTCAGAAGGATGAATGCTCTACAACTTTGATTTGTCCCTGTCTGCTTTTTAATTCCAAGGCCAATTGGATATGGCTCCTTAGTTGGAGGGATACTGTGATCTTAAAATCTTTGTTTTCAGAGAACTAGAGAGATGTATACTTTTTGGAGAAGGTGATTTTTGCAGCCTTCCACTAAAAGCACTTTGATTCTACCTTTAGTTGATAAGTAATGGAATCTGGTGTTTATGCAAAGCCATCCAACCCTCTTGTATCCAGGTTGCCAGATCTCATTTTTTATGCCCCTCACTTTGAGCCAAATAAGCTCCAGGGGTCCTCACCGCTAGGACTTTAAGCCCCCCATTCTCTCGGACCTTCAAAAAAATGTTTAATTAAAAAAATCTCTTCTAGAAAAGTATATTTGATTTGTTGCCGAATTAAGTTCATCTCCTTCTGAACATGTCATCTGGGTCATTAATGGAAAAATGTAGTCTGTGGTGCTTCAGAACTTGTCCTTTTTATTTTAAAACGTTTTAAATATAAAATATCAAAGTTGTCTGCACGCCCTTAAAAGAACGTATAGTTGGAATTTTAATTTGATTACCTCTCCCAGTCTTCCCAGGCTTTCCTAGGCAAGTACTTTGTTTGAACAGCTGTACCCCTGCGAAGCTCAGTAAGTAATGAATCAGGAATGATTTTATGTAGCAAGTCAAGATGAAAGGAACTTCCTAAACCAAGTCATTAAAAGAATGAAGGAGGAAAATCTAGCCAACATTTGAGAAATTTAGCAACTATATATTTTGAAATAAAGCCATTTACTCTAATAATTCTTTTCTAATAATCTTAAAATATGCTGTCATTAATTGAGAAAGCTGCTTATTTCCTTTTAGATTTTAATTTTGGGTGGAAATAAAATTTAAAACTATAGCCAGCAGGAAAAGAGAAGTACTAAAAACTGAGAAGCATAAAAAGTAGGAATCTAGCAGTGTAGTCAGTTTTCTATTATCTGTAATTTTCTGTCATCTACATGGGTGTATTCATGTGTTGGCGCTGGGGGGGATGGAAGGAGAGACGGAGAGAATGTGAAATATGTTTGCCTGCAATCACAAAAAGATCAATTAACATGTGAAAAGATATGTGAAAGAGCTGTGGGACAGAATAGCTTTTGGCTTTCAACATCTCACCTACTGGATAGATCTGAAAGCATAAAATAAAGCTAAACTGAACTCAAGGAAACATTGATTCACCCGACTGAAGAAACAACTTACTGAATTTGCTAATCTAATTAATCAAACTCTGCCTCTCCTTTCCAAAGTAGATTCACAGGCACTAAAATAAGTTAAATCAACATTTTCTTCCCCTACTTACTAAAAATAAGCCTTCTTTCCCTGCATAAATTGGTCATTGAAATTCCCAGGGCTGTACTCCAGAAGTCCACTGGAAGGAAGCAATTGTATGGATATAAAATCGTTTCTCTGTAGATTTCAGAGTTTGGGTTCTGAGTATTACATCTTAGCTCTACCACTTGAACTAATGAATAAGATAAATACTAACTGAGGTTTTTCTTAGAAATAAGTGGCCTGTGGTTGATGTTGATTTCAAGAGCCTGTGACTTACAGATGGATCTTTTGTGAAGCTTAGGACTATAATGATGGCAGGAAATAATAAGTTTGGGGGGAAAATCCTGGAACATTAACGATATTTAATGTTTGAAAACAATTGTAATTGTGATAATTCAGATGCTGAACTAGTAAAAATATTTCAATTTAGTAGCCTGCAGATCTAGTACTTAATGTTGAGTTTACCTGACTGTAAAACACTAGAAAAAAATTCCATTTTAGATTGCATGAATACACATATAATAGTTTCACATGCACCTATATTCACACAAATACAATATACAAGGGAAAGTGAAGGACAGTGTAAACAGGAAGAAAATGACTTCAAAGATTGCAAAGTGCTGAATGACAAGCTGCATGCAAATTAGGAAAATTAGAACCTAGGGAGATCCTAGGCAACAAGGTAAGTATGAGTCAAGATGGTATCACTACTTTTTTTTTTAAAGGCACGACACCAGAATGCAGAAGTAGGAGGGCTGCAGGTTAGAACTGAGAGAGAGAACACTGCCTTCAAGTCCTGCTCCCACTTCTGCATCCCCTTGCCTTCATCAGGAATGGGCACACTGCCCAGGAAGGATCGACAGGCAGAGTGCTTCCAGCTGACTCCTGAAGGCCACTAACCTTAGTCACCTTTCTGGTGCCTTCACCTTGAGGACCAAAGAGTCCCCAAGGATTGACTTTCCCATTTCCTTCTCTGGTGGACCTATTCCCTTTCTTTCCAGTCTTGCTCACCCTAGGATATTATCTTCGAAACTCATTTACATACTCAACTAATCTTAATTAAAATGTAAAGGAAGATCTGGGCATGATCGGCTTAAGTTCTGAGTGCGGTTGAATAGTTGGGTATCAGTGTAATGGATTAAACGATTCTTGGAACTGCTTCTCTTTCTGACAGTAAGTCTTAGTACTTCCCTCATTTCTTAATACTGTCTTTTACTTTCAAGTGTTGGCTCAGTGTTTGCTTTTAATTTATGGACTATTTTGCTTTCTGAAAACTCATGCCCTCCTCTTTGTGTTCAAAATGGCTTTCCTCGCAGCCTGGGAAAGCTGTTAAGCATTGGAACGTCCTTCTGAGATGGGCTGTGGAATTACTTGTTTTTTTTACTGTGTGATGGATGGATTTGCACGGTTTAGGCAAATCTCTCAAGTTTGCTTCTTAACCCTGGTGAGTCCCAGAGTTGTTGCTGCTGGGGGTTGCAGTAATGGCCTACCTCAGTTAGTGAAGGCAAGGTGGTAATTTTATTTAATATTATTTTAAATGCACCATCTCCATATTGTTCCTTGGCGAAATAAACTCAAGATTAAATGAGACATTTTAAGCTTGGTTATTATGTATTTGGTTGCACAGATGGCCAAATTAGATTTGTTTTTAAGGACTCTCTTTGTAGTTTATCAAGTTATCCTTAAAATTCCAGTTGGCTAGATGTAGATGAAGAAGGTATACATTACCTTTTTTTAAACTGTGCTGGCCAAGTTATCCATAAAAGCTCACCACTTTTCCTGTGACATCTTCCCAATCCCCCACCCCACCGTCCAGCCATTAGTTACTGCCTGAGGTGATCTGCGTAAAGCATTGAGCATAGTGTCTAAGACCCTGTAAGTGCGCTCAGCAGTGTTAGGTATCACTGTTATTATTTTCAATACCTATAATAAAATATTTATGTTTTTATATTTATATTTCTTATTTTATAATAAAAAGTTGTTTTGTATTCTCTGTGCTTTTTTCATATGGCAACTCGCACATCACACATGCATTCAAGCCACCATCAACAACTTATTTCTTGCCTACTGTATTTCAGATACTGGCACTAGATTCTAGTGATAGAGGAATAATTAAGACAAAGTTTCTATTCTTCTGAAAATGATCCTTTACCTTTTATAATAATGCATTATGCCGTAGTATATTTATTATGTCTTCTAGATCATGAGTTCATTTGAGGTCAAAGCCATGGGAGCCAAGAAATTCATGTCAACTTAACCTGAAATAGTTTATAATCAGAAAGGTACATCAAGAAGTACTTTGCATTGGTAAAAACTTTTATTTTTTAATTTTTATTTTTAAATACTTATTAACACAGCGCAGTGTCTGACACAGGAAATAAAAAACCCAACTATTATCAGATCATTTACTTTCAGTGTTGCTCTATTAATGACTTTTCATTGAAAAATATCTAATGAGGAGGCCCAGAGAAGGGTAGAGCATCATGCTAAAAGATTGACCATTTCTGAGTTTTTTTAAAGTTTTTTGAGATATAATTGACATATAACATTTTCTAAGTTTAAGGCATACAACTTAATGATTTGCTAGATGTACAAGTTGTAAAATGATTACCACAATAAATTAACATCTGTCACCTCACATAGTTACAATTTTTTTCCCTCTGTGACAACCTACTTTTCAAATACTATATTCAGTTCTGGACACATTAGGGGATGTTGACAACTGGGGACATATTAACATTCCTATGTATCCATTGGGAGACCATATTATAATAGTAATAACTATTGTTATCATCATCATAAGTACCTCCTACTAACAATACCTTGTATTGCTTAGATTTCCCACATCTCCTGGCTCATTTGAACCTTACAGCAATTCTCTGACATATGGAGTGCAGCAGATTTTTCTGTATTTTATGGATTCGGGCAACCTTTCTAGAGAATATAAGTAATATCCCTAAAATCATGGGTTCAATAAGTCTAGCATCAGGTCTCAGTTTCTTTAGTCCAAATCCATTGTGTTCACCTCTAGACTATTATGGCTGGGTTATCACGTGGACATTTGAAGAATGTGGAACAGTTCCATCATGGAAAAGAAATGTGAGAAAGATGATCACTGTCTTTACATGCTTGAAAATCTGCCCTTTAGGTGGTTATTAATTACTCTTACTCTGAAACTTCTCAGGAAAAAGCTTTGAATGTGTGTTGCTTATGTGTACTTTTATTTTGGTTTAATAAAAACATTTTTTGGGGTATGCAAGGCTGGGGTGGAGCATGGCCTACCCCATCCTTGCGCTCTGGCTTGTGTCCACCTATGTGCCTCATTTCATTAAGTTCTTCCCTACCCCATTCAGGACTCATTGGTCTTTTCTACCACAGGTCCTTTGCACTGCTAGGCCCTCTGCCTAGAATGCCATTGCTCTTTCCCCACAGTTTTGCTCGGTTGAATCTTATCCATCCTTTAGAAATCAGCCTAAAGGTTGCTTGCCCAGAGAAGCCTTTCCAAAGAGAATGAATGTCATATATTCTTTTACTATGATTTATAGTTTTGATCAAAGTGTAAAATCGAGTGCTTAATAAATTGACTAATCCCCAATTTACTTGAGAGGTTTTTAAAATATGAAGGATATTCTACTTCTCCAAGAAGCATTTTAAATGTTTTGGAAAAACTGAAAAAACGAAGTAATTCTTATATCAAAGAGCTGCTCTCATAAATTTATATCATCTCCACATTTTTAATTTTGTAATGGAAGCAAACAAAATGATGCCAAGCATAGGAATTGTAGTTTTAAAAATTTGGGGTGGGTTTTCAGCTACTTTTGACTTGTTTCTGAATTTCAAGTCTTTGTTTTAATCTGGTTTGTACTCTGGTTTCATCATGAATGCAGCCCTCTTGTTCCAAAGCAGACAAAGGGCTTATTCAACCCTCAGTGCCCTCTGCATTCGGTGGTTCTGCTATGGCCCTTCCATGACTCAACTAGAGGGATTATTATCTTAGAAAAAATGTACCAGTGACAGCTGGGATTTTAGCACAAGTAATAGCAGTTGTGTAAAAGAGGGTGTTAGTGTAAATGGATGTAGCAGTTGCCAGATTTGCATTAACGCCCACGCTGTGGGAATTATTCACATATTCAGTGAATGCTATTCAGCCTGCAGAGGTCAAGTTCCTCTATAGAAGAGGAGAGGTCAGTATCCATGTAATTTCAGAGGAGTCAGAGCCATGCAGGGCTATTTTCCTATTTCACAGAACTCTTTCCCTCTATAACATTTCAGAATTTTGAGCTACACTACTTGATTCATTTTCTTTTTTTGGTAAATATCGAATTAAAATAATAGGTTGCTAGAAAAAGTAAAGCATGACCCAGCTTTGCAGTGCTGAAAATTGGGTTATAATTCTGATTGTTCAATTTCTGCCATCTTAAAGCTATATTTTATTCAAGAATATGGGGAATTCCAAGGTAAGTGTTTAAGACATGTTCTTACTCAAGTGATACTTCATACTAGGTTGGGCCCCCTCCTGAGTTTCCAAATTTCTCATGTTGAATTCAGAGGAATTTCTTCTCAATACACCCTGCGTTTTCCTCCACATGCCCTCAACCCTTTCTCCCCATCGCCACACATCACGCACACTCACTCACACACTCACTCATTTACACTCAACCTGAATAGGTTAACATTTGTTTCAGGACTTTGGAAGCCTGGAATCCTTCCATCATGTTTTGCTAAAGGCCTTAGCCTGGAAGTGGAGGGTGCCTTATAAATAGCACGGAGGAAGTAGGGTTCCCTGGGGTCACAGAGCACTCTAGTAAATAGTAACTTTCGGTGATTCAAAATTTATTTCAGTGATCTGATATGGATCAGTGTTTATGTGATCTGTGACTATTTTCCACCTGTAAAAATTCTAATTTCATTTCTTGACATGCATACTGTGCATAAGGGAGCTGTCTGTTGTCTGTTGGTTGGGGAGGGGTTGCGAGGTCCTTTGAGGAGCAAATGGAATATTCAGGGCTGAAGCATTTGCTTTCATTGGTGATGCTGGAAGTAACTGGAAACTCCCCTTTCAGTCTGCAGAGAAGTTCTCAGGTGACTGTGTGGGCCTATTGTGATCGCCTTTTATTTTATTGACTCGCTCAATTCTTAGGTTACTCTCTCCCACTTGATATTGACAAACCATAAAATTCTTATGGAGCCTGCTAAGTAGTGACTTATAAAGAATTATCTTGTTAATAAACTCAGTATCATTTGGAATTCAAGTTTAATTAAAATGGAAAAGTAAATGATTATTTAAAGATTTTTCCTCATTTAGGCTTCTATGCTTTTATTGTCTCTGCCTTTTCTCTAAGTTCAAATGTACATTTTATTTCAAACTCATTTTTGCAAAGTGAATTTTTCTTGAATCTGTTGTAATACCTGTTCTGTTGTTAGCTTTTGGTTTAAAGATTTTTTAAAAATTATTATTAGAAAGGTTGAGAAGGAGATCTAAAGTAGAGTCTGAGGGAGATAAAAATGAAAAACAAATCTATGTTATCCGGATGTTTTTAGTTTTTAAGGATGCTGTTTAAAGATAATGATTGTTTATGGATTCTTCAAAAATGTTTTCTCATAAGAGTGGCCAGATAGCAGATTAGCTATCTGAGAGTGGTTGGAAAGGGCCTTTTGAAATTGTCTGGGTGACAATACTACCTTATGGTACTTATAAAGCTCCTTTGAAGTTGGCTTTTTATATTGGAAAACGAGAAAATAGTTTTCCTTTCTTCTTTTATTAACCAGAAAGTAATACATGAACCAGAGTTTCAGTAAAATGCTTAGAAAAAATATACTGGTGGTTTTTGTGACGGCCTATGATATTTAATCTTTCATCCTTTGTGGGTGTCAGGAGTTTTCTGAATTCAGACTCTTAGCGTTATGTGGATGCTGCTTTCTGTAAATGAGATGCAGTTTCCATACACCGTCACGCCTCAGCATCCGAGGGCCTCTTCCCTTTCCCCATCTTCTCTTCTCCATCATATATTCTTTGGTGCAAAGCCCGTCCTGCCACTCACAAGCTTGTCACATGGGCACTAGACTTATCAGGGTGATTCTATAAATGTTTAATCACTATGTTATATATCTGAAACTAATAATATTGTATGTCGACTGTAATTGAAAAAAAATAATTTAAAAAAGGGAGCTTTGGATTGAGATCAACAATGTCAGGCAGGGGACATTCCCACACCAGCTTTGTTATACACAGTTCCACTGATGGAGCAGGGTCAATGGAATGGGCTGTCAGGGGTCAAGACTGGAAACCCATAGAGTCAGATAGTGCAGTTTGGGTTCGTGGGAGTAATGGGAGCCCCCTTCAGTCCAGGCTTATCTGAGCTCACAAAGGAGATTCACGGTCCGTTGCTCTGCAAAAGCTATTTGAGCAGGCACTTTTCTTCCCATCTAGCTCTTAAGTGCTCCTGGGGCCCTCCAGCCTTTTCACTTAGGCCTCTCAGATTATGAATACATAAACCTTAATGATTTTGGAGTCTTAACGGAAGACATACTAACTAGAGCATCATCAAAACATGATTCCGCTAATCGAATGAACAAATACATCTTAGGGTGTCACGAATTCACTGGATTCCAGTAGAGAATATAGCAGTCAGGTTTTGTAACACTTGAAAAGCATTTATTCTCTGTTACCATTGATAGGATGGCTGATATTGATTATAAATTTGCATTAAAATAGCGGAACCGGTGTTGTGTGATAGATGCAACTTCTGAGAGCAGCAGCAGCGATGATTCTAGTCTCTGTGGTTTGACAAAACACACAGGGCCCTTGATGGATGCGCAAGTAGGCGATTTCCAACGTTCTGGAGCTTCCACCTTCCCATATTCAGAAGTTATGGAGTTTATCCCCCTTTTCAGGAGAAAAATTATTATGGTTATTAGAAAGAGATTGAGCCTCTTAATGTATTTAAAATACTTCAGTTATTTTGAGCAACGTTTGACGTAACTGGAATACAACTCAAAATCCCTTCATGAGAGGAGGGAAGCCATCACCTGAAATTTGTCATAATAGGATTTAACCTGTAGTGTTCTGATTCTCTCTTCCCTTCAGTTTTTACCAAGTTTTTAATTGCCCACCAGATGATTTCTTTCAGAACTGGCCTACTTTTTTTTCTGACTTCAGTGCCTGTGGGCAAATGTAAATTTGTAGTGGAATTAACAAACTGGGGATCTCCGTATAAATTAATAACTGCAATAGGGAATCAGGTAACAGATTTCGGTCTGTTTCTAGATTGGCTATGTATGTAAGGGGGTAGAGCTGGGACAGGGAGGTAGGGGGGTTAGTGGGGACATGACTGACTTCACAGTGTTTTATTAATGTAAAAGGAATGTATGTTTGTTGTAGGAAAGCTGAAAAAGTAAAAAGAAGGAAGGAAAATCCATATTTTTCCACTCAGAGATGGTGAAGTGAATATTTTGATGTCTTTTATTTCAGTCTTATTTTTTTGAAATATTTTATATGTGAAAGGTATACATGTTTCTGTAAGAAAGAGCAATAAACTGCCCACCTGTGCGCCCACCGTCCAGCTCAGGGGAGCAGCAGCCGTTGTGTTCCTTCCCTTAGTCACGCCTCCTCCCTTGTGGCCCAGGTACAGTTTTTCCTTTTCATTTAGAATGTTTTTCAGACCAAAAACTGTTAGTGTGATTCTTTTAAACACATTAAGTCCCAATATATTTTAGATCCTTTAGTATCCTGGACTTTATGCCTGTCAGTGTCTTGTCTTCCTTCATAGTTTCACCCCACACGTGTGCGTCCCTAGATAGTAATAGCTTTTATTGTATGTTTAGAATCTTCAAATAAGTGAAATGTACTGTATCTCTTCTATTGCAACTTACTTTTTTTCGATCAACATTATCTGTTTTGTGATGTGAATGGCTGTAGTACTTTGATTTTTTACTACTGTAGAGTGTTAATTTTGTATGAATGTACCACAGTTTACCCATTTCCTGTCCCCAGACAGTTGGGTTTTAGTTGTGGATTCTGTCAGTGACCCTTGGATCTTTCTTGGTCTCTCACCAGCTTCCAGACTCTGTTATCTGCCTCTGTGTCTGAGGACTCTGCCCCCTTTCCCCCCAGAAAGCTGCTCAGCCATGCTCAGGGCAGCAGGCTGGAAATGCCCGTGGGGGCAGCTCTGAACCAGTGACTCTTGAGAGCTGGGATCGAAATACCTCACCTTCCTCCGGTCTTTCCATTTCCCAGAGTTTCCCCGTGAAATGACACTCCAGTCACCCACTTAGTGACTGGCTTAACACACCCCTCTATTGGCCGCTTTTCCTTCCGTTCATTACTTCCCCACGCCTCTACCAGCTTTCCTGTTTATTTTTCCTTCTAAATGCCCTTAATCCTTACCTCTGCTTCTGAGGGAAGCCAAAGTAAAACAGGTTGCTCGCAGTGTTGGTCACTGCAAATCACACTGCGGTGGACATTCTTGGACATGTCCTGGTACACAGAACACATTTCTCTGGGATATTCCCAGGAGAAGGGCTGGGTTACAGGACATGCAAATGTTCAACTTTATTACGTGATGCTATGTTGTTTTCTAAGAAGTAACCAACGGTCATGAGTAGTAAATAAATATTCCTGTTATTTAACATCCACGCTAAGTTAGCTTTGATATTGTGATGAGCATAGTTTCTCATGGTTTTAATTTGCATTCTTGGATAACTAGTGAGATTGTGCATCTTTATATATATATTATCGACCATTTGTATTTCTCTTCTGTAAAATGAATATTTGTATCTTTTCTCTCTTTTTCTGTTGGCCTGTAGGTTTTCTTTGTAGGAGTTCTTTATATAGTCTAGGTACTAGTGTTTATGTGTTTTGACGATAACCTCTGCTAGTGTGTGGCTTGTCAGCTCACTTTCTTAGGAACACTTTTCATGAACAAACTTATTACTTTAAATAGACGGATTCAGAAGAAAGCATTAAGCCTTTCACAAATATGATATTACTTGTAGGTTTTTCTTAGATGTTCTTTTAATTGGAATGTTTAGATCTTTTGTATTTAATGTAATCTCAGTGTGATTGGGTTTAAATCTACCATCTTACTTTCTATTTTTCTTATTTTCTTTCTTCTTCCTCCCCCCTTCCCCTTCTCTCCCTTGTCTTTTCCTTGCTGTATCTAATACTTCATACATAGAATCAAAAAGCCAATACATTAAAATTCTAATGGCATTGCTATCACCTGGACAGGTGGAGGAGAATTCCTGTCTCTGCTGGAATCGCCAGCTATGTGGCGGCTTTCTGGAATAAAGGGTCTCTGACAGAATGGGTTTGGACATCGCTCTCAGAGTAAAAAGTATGGAGTGCGAGCTTGTAATACTGGGCCACATTCAGGGGATGACATCTTTTGCTAAGAAGGTGGTTCTTGAAATGCCACAGAACCAGGCAAACATGCTAGCAAACACCGAACAATTGAACCATGATACTCACCTTCAGAGATCAAGTGAGACACATGGTGGTTAACATATGAGGAGAGGAATTTAGAGGTATGTCTGTGTGTAGCTCATCAGGTCCATGGTCAAATTATTCTCACGTCAAAAGTCCCAGGCAAGAGACCCCAAACCATGGCTTCCCTCGTTCATCAAACGAAAGGAGGCTCCTTGCTCAGCTTTCCTACATTAATCTGCCAGTAAGTTCAGCAAAACTCTCTTTGTTTTTAAAAACACTAATTTTTGAAATGACACAAGCAAACTTTATCAGTCAGCCTAAGTCTCACTGCTTTAAACAGCTCAGCATAGCGTTTTCATAATGTTTATAAAATGAGGTGGTGTGAGGTCATGGAAATGGTGTTTGTTTTCCTTGCAGCTATTTCAGTGGCAGTTATATACTGTGTGATATGCTTTGTTTGGGAATGTGTGAGACTGTAAGCATGCAATTTTTTGGTCTGTACTGTTGAAGCCACATATGACTCTGTGTGTAGGTAGTGTGGTATACAATAGTCCCTGTGATATAATGTATGAGATCTGAAATGGTTCTTAGAGGTCATTCAACTCTTTCACTTTAAAAAAAAAAGAAATAGGACCAGAAAATTTAAAACAAAAACAATAACACAAAAACTCATTTCACTCATGCCAACTATGAAATGTAGGTAGATGTAGATCATGTAAAATAGTGTCAAAAGAGTGTTAGTGATTATTGATTTGCAAAACAATTCACAGAAATTGTTCTTTTAACTATCATCTCCCTTAATTCAGAAAGTGACTGAAGTTTCAAGAAAGGAATACAGGCTCGTTTCAGGAAAGTGTCTATTTCTCAGATGACACTCAGTGGACAGTGGCGAGAGGCGGGTTAGGGATCATAGGCCTAAGCTTAGGAGTGTTATATCCAACCTCAGAATGTCCTGAAGGCCAAATCGCATGCACGCACACCTTAGTGCAGCCCCTGCCAGTGATTGCTTAAGAAAGAGGGGACACTTAAAAAATGGTTAAAATGCTAAATTTTATGTTATGTGTATTTTACCACAATAAAAAAATGCAAATTAAAAAATTGTAGGCTGTGGATTCCTATCATTTTTCTGGTTCCTTGGTTAAGAGGGAAGGTAGGTTCTAATGGCTGTAACTGCTGTGACTTCCTGAGGGGAGCCCCCCCTCCTGACGACAGGCATCTCTTTTGAGGGTAGAACTGAGGGGATCATCAACAAAAGCTGTGAGACTAAAACGTGGACTGCCTGCTGGGGCCGCCCAACCCCCTTCTCTTTCCTCCGTGTTGAAGAGGATCTCATTCCGCTCACTCTGGCCGTGCTCGTTTGAACGACTCATGATTCCCTGTGAACCTGAAGGGATGGTGTTTACTCAGTATCTGCTGTGTGTGAGGCAATGTGCTGGGAACTGTGTGGACATTATCGCCATTGTTTATGCCAGTCGCGTGCCAGAGGTGGTCTGGTTCCTATTTTATGCAGTTATGTGGAGCATAATGATGTTTTGGTCAGCTGTGTATCAAGTATACCATGGTGGGCCTGTGAGTTTTCTGTAAGAAATGGAAGGATATGTGATTCAGAAGGAATAATTTTTTTTTTTCTCTGATGGGAGCAGCATCTATGGGGCTTGGGAGTAGATTTCCTCTCATTCGTAGCACCTCAATTTTGGGTGCACAGATTACATCCCATTCAGCTGCTGACCTGTTTCAGCACAGAGAAGCCTGCCCCACCCGCGCTACATATTCAGAGGATGCAACAGCCCTTCCAGATCTAGCGTGATGGCCTTCAGAGGACACTGCTATAAACTCTTTGTTGAGCACCTACGATCCTGTACAAGGGCACAGGTCTCCAGGAGCTACCTTAACAAGTATTCAGTGCCACTGCCCCTGTGGTAGAAGCCGTCTGTGGGAGTGTGGGGCCAGGCTGCTCCTGGACTCATAATGATGTAAAGCATAGATAAATTTCATTTCTTCCATCAGATCAATGCAAGAGAGAGCCCTTTGTGTCAGATGGGGCTCATGGAACCAAAAACAAAGTCAAAATATTGCGTCCTCAGTTCTACACCCTCTCCATGTTAAACACCGTCTTTTTTTTTTTTTTTTAATGGATACCGCAGAGTTCCGTAATCTGACCGCTGCTCCAACATGCAATAGCCAAAACCACATTGTCATGACAATCCCCTATGTTCCTTTATCTCTACATCTTGATTTCTTAATCCTACTGATCTCAGGCCACCTCTCACTCCCTGCTGACAGTCACTATTATGGCGATCTGTGCCTCACCTACCCAGTTTCTCCTCGATATTTCCAATCAGTCCAGTCCACATCTCTGATCATGGAGCGGCATTGACAGCTTTGATGTTTTATTTCTGACCCTGTCGGAAGCAGGGGAAGGGCTTGCAGGACAGTGTTTGTAAAGTCTACAGTAGTGCACAGTAATGTCCTAGACCTTCACATTCACTCACTGACTCACTCAGAGCAACTTCCAGTCCTGGAAGCTCCATTCATGATAAGTGCCCTGTACCATTTTTTAAATATCTTACGCTCTATTTTTACTGTACCTTTTCTTTGTTTAGATACACAAATACTTACCATTGTGTTAGAGTTGCCTATAGCATTCGGTACAGGTTTGTAGCCTAGGAGCAATAGGCTGTACCATGTAGCCTAGGTGTGTAGTGGGCTGTACCATCTAGGTTTGTGGAAGTGCACTCAGTGATGTTCACACAATGATGAAATAGCCTCACGATGCCTTTCTCAGAATGTGTCCCTGTTGTCAAATAATGCATAACTGGGTACAAAGAAGATGAGGCTCTGAGAGTTAAAATAAGCTATCCAAGCTCACACAGGTAGTAATTTAGAGTTGGAATTTAACCTCAAGTCACTGTTGTTGAAGTTCTTGATATTTTCACTGTGGTGTAATTGCTTCAAAATTTTTATCCCATCCAAAATAAGTGGGTGCAAGAATTCAGTACCTCAGACTTGCTATATAGTTTTGCAAGGGAAATGAGTATAAGAAATAGGATTTTGTTTGGCATGAAATGAGTATTTCATTCATTCATTAGATTTTTAATGAGAGCCTACTTATAAGATATAGGGTTTTGTTTGGCATGAAGTATTTTTTTTTTTATTCATTAGATTTTAATGAGAGCTCATTTTGTGCTAGGCATGGTGATCCAGCCCTGAACAAGACAGACATGGTCTCTGCTTGCCGGGGAAAGTAAATTATGCCTTAGTGGTGTAAACCCACTTCATCTGTATGCACAAATTTATTTGAAACCTAATTAAGGACAGAAGTGAAGCTTTCAATCACTTTCCTGTTACTTTTGTTACCACCAGCCGTCGCCTGGGTTAGCAGGAGCAAAACAGATGTCTTTGGAGAACTCCAAAAATGAGTAAAATACATACATTAAAAATAAATGCATTCAATTCTTATAATTTTTCTCTATATAAAGTCACCATGAACATGGAATTAGCGAATACAGAACCATTTGCTCCTAGGGGAAATATAGGGTTAGGTTCCTATGAGTCTCTGGTCACATTTTCGTCAACTTAACAACACATAGCTTTGTTTTGTGTGTGTTTCTGTTCGGAGACACTTTATTTCAGATACATTGTTGATTTCTTTACATTGAACTCATGGCCAGCAGCACTGTAATTCACAAGCTTATCTGACGCACGTGTATTTTCTCTCTAAGGCATCCCACAGCCTTCCTTCGCTTTTCAGCTCTATACTTGGGGGCATTCTAAACAGCAAAATCACAGACAAAAAGTACAAGAATGTGGAAAATGGGCCCTAAAATAGACCACTTAAAAATGGGCAGAAAGAACATTTGCTGACAGCATGAGCTGAAATAAGAAATCAGAGCATCACCTTGTTCGGCCTCAGCGGGGAACGTGTGTGCTGGGCAACTCAAAAGCTTCTGCTGCTCTTTACTTGTCCACAAGTGAACATGAAAATGCCAAGAGTATTTTTGGGGGTTACAAATACATTTTAGCAAGATAGGGAAGTTTGTCAATAGAAAATCTGTGACTACTGGAGATTGACTGTACTTACTTCAATAATAAAATGTTGAGATACCAGATGGGCTCTGCAGAGAATTAAAGTAGAGCCTTAGGAAGGCTCCAGGGTCGGGTGAAGCGTCTGTGAAAAGCCTGGGATCTAAACTGTGGTCTGAATGACAAGAAGGTGCCTATGCCTTGAATATCAGAGGGAAGGGCATCTGAGGTGGGGAAACGGGCAGAGCAAAGGCCTCACGACAGGAAAGAGTTTGGTGTGAGGGATCCCACGAAGGCCAGTGTTACTGCCCAGGAATGGGAGAGGGAAGGGTTGGGGAGGTCTCTAGGGCCTGAGCTGAGGGGTAAAGGGTGAGGGGTGAGGACTTGATTCTAAGTGCACTGGGACCCACGGGGATGATTAAAATGTTTGTGCTACTAAAGGTCAGTTTGGGAGCTGCCTGTGAAGCTTCGAGGAACTGCAGCAGTGTCCTGGTCACAGCCCAGAAAATTCCCTTTTCCCCAGTTCTGCCCTTGCACAAGTCTTTCCTCATGCTGGGAGTGACTTCCCTTGCTTTTCCAACAAATCCCAGGCCAGGGAGTCCTTCCCTTATCAGAAGCACTTGGTCCTGGCCACTGCTTTGCTGTGTGTTTCCTGAGCACTCTTACTTTCTCCACCTGCTCTCCACCAGTGATTCTTGGTGTTTTTCCTCCCGTCAGTGTTAAACCATTTAAAAAATTTTTACAAACATGCTTCCTAAGGGTAGGGGTCCTTTATTGCTGCTTTATCCTGTCTCGGTGCCCTAGACACTGGAGCCCCTATATGTGCCGAGTGACGCTGAGCTTTTGTGTTCTGGGGCTGTAAGCTTTCCTTCATCCTGTGACCCTTCTGAAGGAGAGTGAACGATGAATGAATGGGTGATGGCCTAAGAGGTGACTGGGTGGTGGGGGCTGAGGGGTGGGCAGGAGGAAGGGGGCAGTGCTCTCAGGAGTAGACTTGACCTAAATGCTCAGGGTCTGAGTTTTCTCTTAACCAGGATCAGCAGTTATTTGCCAGGAAACAAAGGGCTGGACCAGAAGGATGTTGAAGGTCTTTGATATTTCTTAAATACCCCTGGCTTTATGGTGGTCACAGAGCAGTTTGGCTAGCTCCAGCCCTTCGGGAATGTGGGGAGGGAAACATAAAGATGTATGTTCTTCGCCACCTGTAGGCATGTCTGTCACTCAGGGCATCTGCTTTGAGCCTTTGATGCCACATTAACCAGTATTTCCCCCAGTTATCTGTGCTTCCTTTAAATTCCTATCTGCATAAGCTTTTCGTAAATGGATTGCATTCAGCTCTTCCATCCTGTTACGACGCAGAGACTGGGGATGATAGAATTTGTGAGTTTTTAAATTTCATAGAGCACAGTTGGTATGTTGTAGTCGTCAAACGTCCTTCAGCATATTTAGTGAAGGTGGGTAAATTAAATTCGCCTTTTCCAATATCCTCTGAATTTATAATGAGCTGCTATATGTCTTGTCATTTTCTTCTGCCTATAGCTATTGTTTTCCGCGTAGCTGTGTCCTATAATTCTTTTTCTGCAAAAGTAATTTATTTCTTTTACTTTTCAAGATGGCTTCCATTCGCCTGCGTGCACGTTCCCGATTTAGTACAATATAAGGTGTATGAGACACTTTTTTTTTAAACTGAAAAGCTATGGAATCTATTGTATCCAGTGATATACTGTGACATATTTATTTAAGAAGGAACATGTTACACAAATACACAGGATTTTTTCCTTTAGAAAAGTTTTCAAATGTGCCCATGCTATGAAAATCCTCATTGTGTTTTCCAAATGTGAGGATGAGTGGCTTTTCAGAAAGAAAAAATGTGTACCGAATAGATCTCAGTTGATTTCTTTAATTATAACTTCATAGGATGGGCCTTTAAAAAAACAAACAACAATCTGAATGTTTTTGCTAAACAGTATGAAAGTACAATTAAAAACCACTGTGTCAATTAGGAAGTAGAGGTTCTTAGACCCGTGGGTCATTCCGTAGCTCTGTGAACACACTGAGTCTGCATGCTAAAATTCATTTTATACATAATTAAAGACAGAGGTAGAGCTTTTAACTGCTTCACTGCTAGCTTTTGACACCAGCAGCTATGATTGAGTTTAGCAGGATCAGACAATAGACTAATTTAGCAAAAGATCTTTTTCTTGGAGAACTCTGAAAATACAGGTACTAAAAAATATTTTACTCTAGTCAAAATTTTCTCCATTTATAGTAACACTATAATTTGTTTCTGGAAAACATATTGATTGCTTTTTTTTTTTAACCTTGGTTTTAAACCCCAGAAGAAAAAGCCCAGCCTCTCCTCAAGTCAGAATGCACAAGTTAATGAGTTGAGTGTCTTTGTAAACAGCCCCACACTTTCAAGAAGATTAAGAACGCAGCCTTGCCCTGGCCAGTTTGGCTCAGCGGTTAGAGAGTCGGCGGGCTGACTGAAGGGTCCCGGGTTCAATTCCAGCCAAGGGCACGTACGTCGGTTGCAGGCTTGGTCCTGGTCGGGGCGTGAGTGGGAGGCAACCACTTGATGTGTCTCCTCACATTGATGTTTCTCTCTCTCTCTCTCTCCCTCCCCCCATCCCTCCGCCCCCCCCCCCCTTCCACTCCTGAAAAAGCCATGGAGACAATATCCTCAGGTGAAGATTAAAAATAAAAGAGAATTAAGAATACAGCCTTCTCAGTTGTGTGATGGGCAAAGCCTGGCATCATGGACTAGACAGGAAACTGTGCTCTATCCGTGCCCAGCTGCCTGCCACATGCCAATCATTGAGCACATGATTTATGTTGAGAAAATGTGAATAATTTAGTGCCAGGTACAGCTCTAATGATTGGAAATACAACTCAGAATATACAGGTCACTGATAATAATTTCATAGTTACATGAGAAGATCAAATCGATATGTTAACCCCATGTGCATGAAGGTAGAGGAAGTTTTTGTTATTTATAATAGGATAATTTTATGGAAATACTGCACCTTTGACACACAGAAGTGTATATTCATTTGTCACTATATTGGTAGACATGCAAACTTAGTAGTATGGGTTTTTCATAGCACTCTGAGGGTCAGTATCTGGATGATTGGTGACCTAACAGCAAACACATACAAAAAAAATCACATCTGGACTTTAGAAAATTTTAAATTTGAGGATCCAAGGGAGCCTATTTAAAAAGAGCTTGCCTGGATCTAAATTAAGCCTCATTTTTATAATATGCACACTCATATGCACGATAGGAACATCATCTATCACCAGCCACATCTCCTCCTGCACGTTCGTTTACATCGTATCTTCCTTTGTCTCTCCCAGAATAGCTGTTGACTTGCTTCTTAAGAGTTAGTTAAGATTTCCTCATATCCTCATTCCATTGATTTTTGAAAGTCTGAAGCCACTTCCCACCCCCTGTCAAGACGTCTTTGAATTTCAGGGACCTTCTGGCCTTTCCTTGTTCCGAGCTCCTTGCCCTGCTAAGCTCTCAGGCTCATTCATCTGACCCCTACAGAGCCTTCCCTTTCACTCGGCACAAACTCAAACGCGGGCTTCAGGCTCCTTTCCACGATTTTCACAGAAAAAGAAAACACCCCATGCACGAGTAGAGCCATTTCGGTGAAAATTTGGTAATACTGAGGGAGTTTAGAATCACAGTACTACCAATAACCTAAAATTTATAGTAAACATCCCTTTTCTTTAACATCTTACTGGCTGTCCTTTATCCACAGACTCCAGGATTTTGCAAGTTGCCAACCTTTCTCTTGTCTCCCCTTTCCCTAAGTGGCTCATAAAGATATTTTCCTAAATAAAGGCAGTTCCCTCCCCAGGAGAGATGTGGGATCAGCCGTTATAATAATATTTTTCCAACAACAAATACACTTGTGCAGGATATCCTCACGTTCTAAGCCCTTTAGCTAGCTTTCTGTCTTTCTGTCTCCGTCTTGCAGCAATCTGTGGATTTTCTTGTTTCATGTCACAGCAGGCTTTGACCGTCTGTGCCAAGAGGAAAGGCACAGGTGCCCACTAACCCAGTGGCAGAGTGGGAGAGTGCCCCCGGCTGCTTCTCGTGCTTTCCCACATCGTGGCACACAACACATAAAATACTTGTAAGGCACACGTGCAGGAGTAAATGGGTAAGGTTGCGTGTGGCCAAAGATGACTGACCCAGTGGCTTCAGCTGCTCCCAGGGCTTTGGCCACTCAGGCCGCTTGAAGCCAACCCAGGACCGAGGAGATCGGTGTGGAAGCACACCTGCCGACACTGCAGGGCACCTATCAGCATCGAAGCACCTGTAGACATCACATGGGCTACCTGTTGGGAAGCTCTAGAAGACTGTGGCTTCGCTCAAGCCAAGGAAAATCAAAGCAGCAACTCATCTGTTTGGGCCAAAAGTTCCTGTTTGGGACATGTGATACTTTAAGGAGATGTGTAGTGGGGTTTTTTTTTTTTGTATACATGGTTAAATATATATTGCATTAAGTTGTATTACCTCCAACTATCAAATTCTAAAAATACAAAACCGAAAGCCTGCCCTACATTAGTATTACTGCATTATATTTGATTAAGTCCTATTTCTAAATGTACTATATTAAGGTGTAACATATAACAATCTTTTGCATTTATTATTTTTAAAAAAATCTGTCCGTCACTGCTCCCTTTAATTAGCTGGTTAATTTAAGAGGACTTTGGAACATCTGTGGGAAAATCACCTTAACACATGGATGGTTAATTCCAAAGCTCATTTTCAAAAGGCATGGTGTGTGATCATTTATTTTTTTCATTCACTCACTCATTGAAGACGTGTTGGCTTAATGCCTGGTATGTGGTAAGAAAAGAAAGAAAAAAAAGTCTGGTTGCTCCTTCCAGAAACTGTGGAACCTAGAGTCAAATGGAAAGACAATCCTTGGATACTTAAAGGGTTAAAGTTATGGATAAAAGAGTTTATAGTTAAGTGCCAAAATAACAGATAACACCAATAAAACAGGAATCCCTCTAAAAGGGTGCTCAGGGTCAGGGAGCCTTGTTAGGGAGTAAGGTGTAATTTAAGCCGGTCCCTGAAAGATGGTCGGATTCAGAATAGTTAAAAGTGAGATAGCACTAAAACTGGGGATTCTGGCAGGGTGCAGTTTAGCATAAGAAAAGGCTTGTTTTAAAAGAAAACACTTACCTTCCAGAAGATAAGTAAACATTAGAACTAAGAGTTTTTCTAAGTGAAATTTTTTTATTTTAATGAAAGAGAGGACCAGATAAAAAAGAAATGATCAATGATGTTGGCATAACTCTGGTGTAAAATGATCCAGTATAATTTATTCACTAAATATTGGCAAAGGATTTTGTGTTCGCTGTTCAGAGGGGTGGTTATTGTTCCGATAATGAAGACTAAGTATCTCAAAATTGTGGCCTACCAAGAGAGCAAAATGGGAATAATATGCATTTTAAGACCCTATAAATATTTTATTTGTTTATAGCCAACACCTTTATGGAAGGGAAACACTTTTGCTACTTTTATGACTGTTTATCTTGTTAGACACACTGCAAGTTCTGATTGATGATAAGAGAAATAAGGTTTGTCCGCTTCCCTTCCCACCCCAACTTGGAGCACCCCGCTTAGAGGTTATTTATTTTCTTTTTTCTCCTCAGTATTGCTTTAGGGCCTACAATAGAAATGACATAAAACTGTGATCTTTGAGTTCCTGGGGGCCAGGAGGCCAGGACTGTTTTAAATCCTTAGAAAGAAGCATGACTAAATTCTTGTTGTTTTTTTCTGGAATGTGCTGGTCTGAATACATTCTTCTGATGAGTTTTGAAAATTAGTTTGTATGGGAAAGTTGCTTAAGAATTATAGTGTAGAGGAGCCAGAAAGGGGAGAGAAACTCCTAGCTCTTCTATGTATGTCATTTTAAACAGTAGAATAAATTAAAAGTAGAGAAGAATCTTTTTGTCAATTGTAGAGAAATGGTATGCTAAGTAGGTTAAACTTGTTTGTGAAGGCTTGCAATGCAGTTTTCAGTAATACTATTTTTCTTCTACTACAGATCAAATCCAATACTTTAAATTGCTTTCAGAAGAACCAGTTATTCAATTTATAAAGCAGTCGTTTAAAACACCCTCCCTCCCTCCCTGCTTCCCTCCCATCCTTCCCTCCTTTACATGTTTACACCTACTTGCCATGTAAGGCACCCTGGGTGTATGTGGGTGGCCAGGCCTCTTCTTGTGACACTTGCCATTCCCCCACACATCTATATATTATACTCTGATCATCTTTCTGAGCCAAAACACCTAGATCTTCCTCATCCTTCCAAATGGCAGTGTGGTATTTGGTGGAACAGAATGGATGTATCATAATTTATTCAAGGAGTTTCTTTTAAAAAACTGCAGCAAAACTTATCAGTTCTCCTAATTAAATTAGAGTTAGAGAAGGCGTTTACTATTTGATTTATTTGATTTAGTTAAAGAATTCCACAAGCCCTAGGGGGTCTTGTGTGTGCAAATTCGATATGGCAGGTAACATTTTTCAAATAGACAATCTGAAGCAAACAGCACCCCAAAAGGACAAAATGCATTCTGCCTTTACAGGTCCACAAACAGTGACAAGACAAAGCATTCTCTGGGCTGCCTGAAAGTCTTCTGCAGCTTGGGCAGGCCTGTGAGCCCCTTCTTTGTAAGGAGGAGTCTGCTTTAGACAGTCCCATTGCCCTTCATCTCCGTGCATCGTCAGCCACAGGGGGCTTTTGCTCCCCAACCGCTCTCTTTATACTCAGAGGGAACACATCCCTCCCTGGCCCCTCAGAGCCAGCAAGCTCCCTGCGAATGTCTGGGTGTCCTGAGGATCTGAGGAAGCCTGCCCGCCAGGGCGTCTTCCATTCAAGACATATTTTGCTGTTTTATTGTGAGTAGAACTGGAGCCATTCTTCTAGAAGGTTTGCTACAAGACATGGTCCTCTTTTCAGAGAATATTCGATCCTTGCTTTCTTGACCACTCTGAACACCTTGATGATTTCGTCTGCCTGAGTCTAATGATACTGATTTATTTTATTTTATCTATGTGAATCAGAAATTTCAAATTCATTCATTTGATTCTATGTAAACATACTTATGTAAAAGTAATTTGAAGATTGTTTTTCATGTAATAAAGAGCAGTATATCATATCTTTATTTTTGGCCCCAAAGTTGAAATGAACGAGAAGTGTTTTAACAAAATGGATTTATTGGGAGATGCAATGCAAGCATTGCTGAGAAGGAAATGTGGTGTATGTTATCTATTTAGGAATTTATAAAGACAGTCACTTTTGTAATTTGAGAAATAAAGCCTTCCAGAGATATACAGAATTAATCTTACCTTTGGAATTATTTTAGTGGGAGAGGGTTTTTGTTTTTTTGTTTAAAACTCAGGTGAAGTCTGATACTTTTGTCTGAAGTCTACTTGGCCTTATTTTGTTTGACATCATTAGACAGCACAATGCAACCTTATACAGCATGACTCCCGTGCCTTAAAAAAATTAAAATGGGTCAGGGAGGAGATAAAAATTTAATTTCTTTTAAATAGTGGAACTTGAGAAAACTATAAAGTGCTTACCCCAAATGAGATATTTCCATGGATTTGTGGCTAAGTAATTTAGAAAAGATTGGTTTATTTCTAAATGTAAAATGATATCCCCACCAAGATATACTCATGAAGTAGGAAGTCTCTAGAAAATAATGAAAAATTATAAACCAGACCCATCGACAGTAGTCAGCAAAAACAGGTTGTGGAAAGACAAGAAGATGGAGCTAATCATAGTCGTGGTAGAGAGTGGAGAAAATTTGAGAATTATGCACACTCAGAAAAACACTGTATGACCGGCAGTTCATACTAAGGTAGCCTGATTGAAAACATTTCTCCTATTATCTTATAGCACTTATTCTACCTGCCCACTGTCTCAAAAGAACTTTCGTCTCACAATTTTGGTTCAGCTCACAGTGTCCATTTATCTTCCTGAGTCATGTTCATGTCACAGTGGTGATACAACCGATTACAGAATCAGTTAATTTGAAAGAGCTGCAGCATAAGTACTGTGAATCATGAAATGTTTTTATTACTTTTTTAGATTCTCATTTCCCTTGGTCATGGTCCTGTGAGAGATTTAAGCAGTAATATAAGTTTGATTTCTTTTTCCCATATTCCTTGCCCATGAGAAGGAGCTTATTATCTTCATTTAGTAAATTCTGATGTTTTTAAGAAATCGGTAGTTTACTCAGTGATAATTTATTGAGCACCTCCTAAGTGTCCAGCGCTGTATTAGGTGTTAATCTGACATTATTTTAATTTCTTTCAAATTACGTTATTTACTGATTTAAAAACAAACAAACAGATATTAATGTAGACTAGAATGGAGATTTTTATTTTTATTTTCTTTATTTTATTTTCTTTACCAGTTGCTCGCTGCTTATCTTCGTGTGGACTAAACAATTTTCGTTGTCCCCACACCCTCTACCCTTCTGGCTTTTAAAGGCACCACTATAGAATTAAAATCGGTAGACCCCTCAGTACAGGCCAAGCTCATGGATTGGTGGCACTTCAGAATAATGTTGGCTTCTAGCGAACAGCATAGATTTGTATAGAAATTCTGTTTTTAGAGATAGAACCAGAGTTGGGATTTAATTTCCCCCTGAAGATCTGCTTTAAAAATTTGCCTGAGGCCTGCTCTGCCCTTATATCCAGGTCATCCCAGAATTATCACTTTTTTCCTGCTTGGGACTCATAAAGGCAAGAAGTGCAGACTTGGTCTGTTTCTCAGTATAACTATTTTTACCTTAGCTTTTACCTTCCATGTAAAATTCCTTTTTCCTCTTATTTTAACACCCTTGCACAGACAGGACAAGCAGAGTGGATGTGAAGATGAATTCATGGGCAGCACTAAGTCCTTCATCTGCCCTTAGCCACAAGAATTTTTTTTTTTGCTGCATGAAATTACAAGTTTATATTAACTACTCAACTTTCAAATGATAATGGTGAAGCCAGTCTTTATTCTTCAGAGGTACGATCAGTCAAATCGGTTTGTATTATGCATCCTGTCTCAATATTTCTCTTCTCTTAGCTTCTCCCCAGCCCCAGAGATCAGTCTCTCTGCATGTGTCAAACTTCCCCTTCTCTCCTCATATTTCACTCTTCCAGAATCTGTAAACTGTCCAAGTTCTCATAGCTCACTTAAAAATGGATCGGGTCCAGAGGGACCAGTGCCGAATTCTCATTAATCTATCGGAGTTTCAAATTCACAGGCTCGCACGGAGAGAGATGGGAGAGGAGGGGAAAAAGAGCGAGGTCTCATCTCCAGGAAGGGAAGGCCCTGCCTCAGTTTCCGTGGCGGGGTTGTTACCTTAAGGTTCCCTCTCTCCAAGTTGAATTCTGGGCAGAGTGGTACAGGGATGACTCAGCTTGAGTCCAGAGGAGTGAGACGAGAGTTGGCTAGGACCCTGTGACTCAGCTCTGTGGTTGAGGAAGAATATGTGAATTAACTGAGTTCCCAGGCATTTTAGTCCTAGTGGAAGAGGGTTGAGGGGATCCAAGAGTCTTGACCTTACTGTGTGGCTGAATTATAACGAGAGCCTGTTTTAACCAGCACAGCTTGAGTTTCATACTTGAAGTAAAGCTTAAATCAAAATGCTCTCCACTCTTACCCTATTCTGCTGGTAAATTTATTAAATGTTAAAGTCTAATCTGAAAGCAAACATAGCCTTAAATAAAACTGTGCCGTGTCATTTAGCAGTGTTTATAACTTGATGACGAGTGTCTGGGCCTAATAACCCAGATAGGATAAGGAATCCGTGGTCCTCCTTCCCAATCTGGACCCGTCTGGAAGCGTTTATTTGTACTAAGTTTTCCAGTCTGAAAGTCTGTGTCATTGTTTAGATTCTGCCTAAATAAACAGGCAGAACGATAAACTTCCTCTTCAGGTGAGGTTTATGTCTTTTGAACCAGACCGTAGCCTCTAAGCAATGGCTTTCCGGTCCAGAGGCTGCATAATCAGTTTTGCAAATATTTATAGGAGGCCCTACTATGTGCCCAGACCAGTCCTGTGTACTTGTACTTGCAGGCATAATGGTAATGATGATGATACGCAGCCCCTTAGGAAGTTGTGGTCTTTTTGGGAAAGTGAATCTGACAGACATGAAATAAGATGTTCATTTAAGAAAATCCTAAAGTAAATATAGTCAAATGTCATGATGTCAAATCTTAAATTCAGCTCAAGCAGATAATTACACAGTAATCAGGAAGAGGAAACGTGAGTGTTGGCTTTAGTTATTGGGGATGTGAGGTGGTCTGTGCAGAATATGTTCAATTTTAGGTGCCAGATTTTAAGAGTAATTTAAAAAGTAGCATAGTGCTTCCCATCCGTCCCCACAACGTTGGGCAGGTGCCTGAGCCGAGAGTCCCCAACTCATCAGCACTGTCTAAACCCTGGTCTTATTTTCCCAATATGCTGTGTAGATACGATCATTTTCTCTTTGCACATGACATGAACAGTAGTTAGGTGGCACCAGATCAGAGGGTTTTTGGTTGGTAAAGGGTCTCAAAACCAGGTCCCATGAGGAGTAGTTGAAGGGTGGCAGCAAACATGCTTGGGGCTGAGAAGATTAAAGACCATTTTGTTACAGAAGAGGGTGATTCTTTACAGAAGAAGTTTATTTGTTATATATCAATCTAGGGTGCAGTCCTGGGGCTGTTGGGTGGATGGACCAGTGAGCACACAAGACTAAGAATTCAGAATTCAAATAAGAATTTTCTCATAATTAAAATGCCTCACAGCACTATTTTTCGGAGCAGTGAATTCCTCCGTCCCTGAAAGTGTGACGGAGAAGTTGGGTGTCTTATGCTGCCGGTGGTGTGGAGAGAGTGGCAGGGTCGGACTACGTGGGCTCGAATGCCCTCCTCAACTCCAGGATCCCCATCAGCGGGTGAATGTGCAGGAGCCCAGGCGGCCGTCTAGGCAGATTAACTGCAGTAGCTTGGACAGCACGTGAGGGGACCGATGAGAACCGGAGATGTCTTTGTGTCAGGTGTGTGCTGAGGGATGACAAAAGCATGGTTTGCTGGTGAAACCTTTCCGTATTCTGCTAGGCAATGGGGAACCGTCTTGCTTCCTGTCCTGGGAAGAATATGATAAAATCAGTGTCAGAGGAAGTTTGCTTTATCTCCTGTGCTAGACAAATGGGGGGCGGGGGGAGATGGGTTCCAGGCAGGGAGACCATGTAGAAACTTTGCCTGGTGTCCCTACATATTACATGCGTTATGGTCGGGGTAGTGGAAATAGAAAAAGGGGCAAAATCAGAATTTAACGGAAGGACTAATATGAAAATAGCTTTGAAATAAGATTCTCCAAATTCTGAATTTAAACTTTTGTGATTACTTTTTTGGATCAGTAGACCACAATAAAGTATTTGCATTTTGGTCTACCTCTCCAGCCGACCAGTGTCCTGAGACAAGCCATTAACATTCCTCATATTCTGATTTCCTAACTGTGTCATCTCGGCAAGAGAGAATGTTGCTAAAGCGTTCTGAGTCTTGGATGAAAGGTGCCTTGGTGCATTGGTATCATACTATAATTATTTTGTTATTGTGGTTATGCTCAGTTAACAATGATGACCTAATGCCATATTTCCTACTCTAGGGGTATTTTGTCTTCCAGCAGGATTAGGAAAGTGCCTCGCCTGTGAGATGTTCTTTGAAACACTGGCAGATCTTTCATATATTTGTTTTAATATTGGTCCAGCAAGGGAAAGTGAAAAGTATATCATATTCAAGATTATCACTCCCATCCTCCCTCAGTCTATCTAGACTATACTGAAAATACATTGTCCTCATTTATTTACAAGAAGCCATAATGACCCAGATTGGTGCTGTCCTGGGGTACTGATGTGTTTTTTTTCTGTGGAATTCTCTAAACAGGGCTTCCCTGAAAAGAATGCATTAAGACTGTCAGAATGATTCTTTTCAGCACACTAAGCTGTGCAGATGGCCTTTGTTGAGGAAAAAAAATGCGTTATTCTACAAGTCCTTCTGATCTTCAGGAAAACCAAACATATCAAATGTGCTTCTAGCATTTGAACTTCCCTACAAGAAAATCCCAGAAAATTTTATTTTCTAGACGAAGATAATTCTGAGCTCACGGCATTTTAAAACACGAGAAGAGAAATATGTTGAAGAAAAATGAACTTTTAACTTAAGCATGTACTGAAAGGAAGGCTCCCTCTGCCCTTGAAAATAGAAATCGCAGGGCCCCTTTCTGTTTTCCCATTAGTATTTTTTGCACCTGAACATCTCCCTGCGTGAAGTGATGTGTCTGGCATAATTACCCTGGGATGTAATTACTTAATGTGTATCAGTAAGACATGGTTCGGATATTTATTGAGCTCTGGTTGGCTGTGTCCTGAGCGGGACCGAGCTTTTTCAGGACTGCAGAAACAACTCCGATGCAAAGAAGAAAGGGGGACATTCCTCAAGAAGACTCGGTTTCGTGGTGTTTAGAAATCTATTTCGTGCTTGCACCACAGACAGTGCGCGAGGGAGAGAGGACTCACTTCGATTTACAGGGGCTTATAAATGTCCTGCCCTGTGTACCCAAAGCCACAGACCTGCTGTTAATAGGACATGGACCCAGAATTTATAAAAACCAAACAGTAATCTCTTTGGGAAGTCCCTCAAAGATGCGACTGTAGTCAGTTAACTTCTGTTTGTGTAATGTCGAGCATGGGGCCACCGGTTGACAGGCCCTCATAAAGCCTTTGATGTTGATGGTTGAAGCTGGGGGTAGCCCGAGGAGCCGAGGGGTTTGTTTACCATGATAGATAGAAGGAGGGCTCCTGTCGGGGGAAGAAAAAGATAGATGGGCTGGTCAAGGACATACTTTGGCAGACGCTACTGCTGTTCTTTAAGAAAAAGAAAAAATGGCTCAAGTGATCGTCCAGGAGTCTGCTAGGAAACTGGCCTGGTTTGAAGGTGTCTGAGATGTTCACTGGGATTGAAGGGCCCCAGGTCCCCTGTGGCTGAATCTGTCTTGGCTTTGCTATCTGCCCACCCTGCTTCTCTTCTATCTCAGCCCCTCCCCGCCTCCTTCTCTCCCTCTCTCCCTTTCTTTTTAACTCAGCGACTTATTTAGTGCCCGTTTCTCTTCTAGGCTGCAAAGACCTCCTCTCTCTGATCCCTCGCGTAATCTGGAGACCATGTCAGGCGAGGTGGGAGTACTTCACATGAGCCTTCCCAGGCGTGGGGAAGGCGAGGCCGGCTTATGTAGGGAGTGCGGCGTTTCCAAGGTGCACATTGCGGTTTCCTACGCGTCCCGTGGGAAGCATGCAAACAGACTGTCCTGCCTGTGGGACGAACATAAACCTTGGAACTATGGCAGTTTACTGTTGTTGTTAAAAATCTCTTCACTGAGAGCATTTTTGTTGAGAAAATGTTTCAATTTGGAATAGGATGGAGACTAGAATCCAGTGTGCAATTGTTATATTGTCGAATTATTCTGGAATTAGCAAGAAAAAAGAAAGAAAAACTTGTCTCAGATAGCGTATTGCAACTGAACTGAAATTCTACTTGGCCCAAATGTGCTTGTGAAAAGTTAAAGTGATTTAAAATAGAAAAACCTGTATATTGCTAGTTCTAGTTTTTGCTGAAAAGAGGATTTATAGTCGAAGGAAGGAAAGATATACAAAGCACACACCTGGCTATATTTAAAAAAAATTTTGTATGCAAAAATTACTGTAATTTTAGACCTTATTTTAAAATTTTTCTTCTTTTCCATTTGCTGCATAGAGCTCTGTTCAGTGAGGACTTTTTACTTTGTATGTTGAGCAACAAGCACACTTTTTTCTCAGGTGAAGGCCTCCAACTTGACTTTTGTCTCTGTCCCCAGCGTGGTCTTTCATAGGACCATTTTGACTTTGCCCTACACTGTGGGTGGCTGTGGGGCCCTGGTAGCCACAGGTAGAAAATGTCCTCCCCTGCAGCTCCCTCACTGCAGGACGGGACGGCATCCTTCAGTTCGGGCCCATTTGTTCCAGCAACAGGCTGTGCCCTTCGCGTCTGCAGTGGGGTCCAGTGACTTTAGTCAGTGGTATCCCTTCTCAAATCTGATTTTGCTTCAGGGTCAAAGTGACTCTATACTCCAGCTTGCCCAGGATGTTCCCATTACCCATCTGCTGGCCCACTATAATTACTAGAGGCGTCTTTCATTCTCTGGGTTTATTCCTGAGTTGCCCCAGGTATTAGTAGAGAGGGGCCATGTTCAAACTGGGTCTTACTTAATACCCAATACTGTTGTATTGAGGAAGAGGAACTGTTGTTAATAACGCTGGGCCTCCATTAATGGGTTTCTACCTGGGCGTGGATCTCAGTTACTCAGTTGATCGAAACTCACTCATCACCTACTTGGTGTTGGATGCAGTTCTAGGTATTGGGAACATACAAGTGAAGAAAACAGTCCCCGTGCTCAGGAAGCTTGTTTCGGCAGGGGAGACTGGCAATAATGAGAAAACATAATGGTACGATTTAACGTTTGGTAACAGTAATTGCTGTAAAGAAATAAAGCAGAGTGTGGTGATAGAGATGCTGCCAGAAGTACTGTTTTAGGCAGGATGTCGGAGACAGCTTCTGAGGAAGTGACACTGGAACCATCATCGGATCCACCTCAGACAGATCCTGTCCCACAGGGAAGCCCTCCCTGAATGACCCCGAATGCTCCCGCGTGCCCTGGAAGCGTGCCAGGGCAAGGACAATGGCCAGCACAACGCCGTGGCAGTTGGTTTTGTGTCGTCTTTAACTGCTGTGGCCTTGCTTTCCACGTCTTATCTCCAGTCCCAGCAGTCCCGCACCGTCATTTTCTGGGCGGTGTGTTACCCACATCGCATTTCCAGGCAGTTTCAAAGTCCTCAGGTCTGGAGAGAGGCGGGCAGTTTTGAACATGCAGCAACACCGCAGAATGTTCCCCGAGGCCGCTTCCTGCCGGCCCTGTGGCTGTCGGGCGGCCCTCTGGGAAGGCCTTCCCGTGCAAGCCTTTGGAGCTCCCTGCCATCTGAGAAGATTGCAACACTTCCTGAGCCTTAGCGTGAAGGGAAATGGGCTCCTAGAGACCAAAGCTCCAGACTTCAGCGTTTGCCAAGTGCTTTGCAATCGGCCTTTCCATAATTCTCTCATCGTGTCTGCGATAGGGTTTATCACGCCGGTACAGCACCTTACTGAATAAATGTCAGGACAGATGGAAGGGACAGAATGGAGGAGAAGAGCAAGGAATGGCATTGAGCTGTGAGCTCTTCACAGGGATGGTCTGTCTGTGGGCTTCCTGTGGGGACAGGCATGTGACTGGCACAGGGTATTGGCTTTCAGTAAAAGTTGGGGCATGAATGAGCTATACACGGTGAAGGTGAGCTGCTGTTTATCTGAAAAGTCTTGAATATTTTATTTAAAATAACTTGATTTTTAAATAACAAGATTTTACTTAAAATTATATTTTAAATTAAGAGATCCTGCTGTTGAAGAGGTATATTATTTCAGACCCTTTTGCATGGTGACTTTTCTTGATCTGGATTTTACCATGAATTATAAAGAAATGGCATTTAAAAACTTTTAGTAGGTGACGAAAGCATGAGTGCTGAGGTGGCCATTATATGGTAGGTCAGGGTTTGAATTGCTGACAGTATCTTGGATGCTGTAGCTCATTGCTGGTTTGGTCTGTCCCTATGTCCATTTGTCCAACCATCCATTCATCCACCCATTCATGTTTGTCACGCAGGAAGAGGTTGTGTTACTTACCAGTAGTGTGGTCATTCCTCTCACATGGATTCAGTTTTCTTATCTACAGAATAATGGGTTTTGTCTAGATTGTATAAAGAGTCCTATTAATTCCTGAGATTCTACAGTTTGATTATGTGCCAGGACACTGGAAAGAATAGAGACATGAATTAAACCTGGGTTCTACTTCCAAAGAGCACACAGTCTGGTAGGTGTGCTGATATATGGAAGGCTAGTAATAATGCAGTTAGAGAGTGACCAGGACCTAGACCAGCTGCAGTGAACCTGGGAGGGGAATTTAGAGAAGGGGAGATTATTTTTAGCTGTGGTGTTAAGGAAGGCTTGGGAGTTGGGGGAAGGTGGCATTTTGCTTGAGTGAAGTAACACATTAAGTTGTTGAGAATCAACTGATCATCCTAGTCTTAAAGCTCACAACAGTGAGATAGGCTTTATTATTCCCATTTAGCAGGTGAAGAAACTGAGGAGGCAGGGAATGAGATTAAATAATTTGCCCAAAGTCACCAGCTGTTTATCGGCAGAGCTGTGATTCTGGAGGAGGTCCGTGAACCCCATTTCATATCCTTGTCTTAAAGGCCGAGTCAAGAAAGCGATGAGGGCTCAGGACATCTCAGGTGAAGATAAGTCCTTCCTCACTGGCCTGGCCGGGTGGAAGTGCTCACGTCCCTGAGGAACAGCAGGGGCACCAGGGGGCCTGGGATGCTGTGTGCCCAGTGGTTATGGTAGTAACCGAGCCTTGGAAGGCAGCTTGGGCTTTGATAGGAGAGGGTCCCAGAGTCTGGCTCTACAGGATCTGGTCTTGATTAGGCCCAAATGGAGATTTTGTGCAGGGACGGGACATGATTAGAGGAGTACATTTCAGGATGTTTCTAACCATAAGAATACTTTCATGTAACTCTGCAATTTAGTGTGGTGCTGAGAAAACCACCCCAATGTCTCCTGCGGTCTGAGCCTTTGAGAGTTTCACCCAGGCTTTTGTATGAAAGAGCACCTGGCTCTGGCTCCATCATCCTGCTGTTCTCAGCATCAACACTTGAAAAATCCCTGCTCAAGTCTTGAGACTTTGAGAAGAAAATTCCTTACTCTTGCCCCCCTCTACTGTTCCCTCGATTTTAACCTGTTTTCTGCTATTTCAAAACTTCTGCTCAATAAACAAACAATTAGCTCCCTTTGGCTCTGCTAATGAATAATATTCCATAATATTTTATTAAAACGGTGTAGTAGCTACACTAGAAAAATTCACCCCAGTTCCATGATGAATTCCTCATTTTCATTTTCACTCGCAGTATCCCCGGGGTGGCCTACTGGAGAAAAAAAATACTATTTGATTCTCCCTGGGTGGTCAGACAGGACTTGTAAAGACTCTTGTTTGTTTTGTGCTGAGGCTTCAAAGGCACACAGGCTCCCCTACAGAAAGATGTACTGAAAAAATAGGGATTTTTTTGAACGTGCTATGTATAAAGGGGACTTCAGAACAACCATCTTCCTTTAGAGCCGAGAGCTAATGGGATTGAGGGCCCCTTTCACCAGGCAGCTCTGTCGTCTCTGTCTGTGGTCATCACCCTGGGTCTCAGGGGGAAACGTGTGCTAGAAAAACGATCTCCACCTGTGTTGTTGTTTTTTAACCGTCACGTGAACATGCACTTTAATTTCTAAAACCACACTCATGACTGTGCACGTTTAGATTTTTTAAGAGGTGAGAAATTTGAGTGGGGAGTGTGTGTGTGTGAATGGGAGAGAGAGAGAGATCCAGGGTGCTCTGAGGTATGTGCTGCTCAGAAGCATGCTCCGGGCCTGGTGTGGAGCACATTCCAATTAGCAAGGCCCCCCTGCTGCGGTGTGGGAGAAAGGTTTGCATGGGGGTTAGGGCTGGCTAAATGGAGGCTCCTTTTCAATGCAGTCTTTACTGAGCGCCCTCATTAGCACCTCGAAGTCAGCTGGCGCTGTATGCACCGTCGGTGTTTTCTGCTGTGCGAAGTGTGTGCCAGCCATTTTATTTACCACGCTTATTTTCCCCATTTCATAAAATTAATCGTACTTAATGGGGGAGGGTGATCGTGCTGAATTTCTTGAAGCCTGGAGGGAGCCTAGCAGCTGTGTCCTGGCTCAGACCACTGATCTATCGAATGGGCTGTCCTGCCACCCGATTCACGGGACGGGTGTGCGCAGCCAATTATGTGAATTCCTCCCTGAGAGGAAGATGACCTTGAGCCCTGCGAGCCAGACGGGCCTGATGCAATGTGCTCACCCACTGAGGCTGCGTCACCGGGCTTGGCCCAGCAGGAATGCGGTCTGGTGCTGATCCCTAGAAAACGGTTTCTCCTTAGAAAAGAAATGGCCTCCATGTGAAATAGGTGAAGCTTTCCTGACTTGCCAAGAACATTGCTCTTGGAACCAGATGCTTTAAAAAAAAAAAGAGTATTTGGGGTCTAGCCTCTAAAGATTTTAAGAGAGAGCAAAACCTCCAAGCTTCTTCCTTGGGTCCAGACATAACCAGTTGTTATCAACTGTTTTTTTCAAAATGAGAAATACTAGAGAGAAGCAAATATACATTTTTTGAATTAAAAAATTAGAAATGTTATAAACTAACTTCGCTGGATATTCTATCAGGCAGTTACTTTATAATCAAAGACATGCTCACAAAAATATCAGAATTTTTAAAAAGAGAAGTCTGGGCACAGAAAACAAACTTAACCCTTGATATGATCTTGGAGTCAAAGTTCACCATGGTTTTAGTGCAATTCTACCAGCAACAGGGTGGCACTGAGTAAATCACCTTGGTGGAGTGGGAGGAACTTCTCCCTTAGGCTCAGCCAGCTCCTGGCTTTGATCTGTGGCTCTGCTGCTGCTAGTTTTGTGACCTTGGGCAAGTGACTGCACACTGTCAGCCACAGTCTCTTTGTCCCTAGCCTTCTGTCGCTATTGAGACGAACCTTACAAAGATTTTAGAGGCAAAATAAAATAAGCCACAGAAATAACTATCTGGGGTCTAGCATATATATTTGTGTTAGCTACCTTTTTTTTCTGCTGATTATGTCCTAGGGCCAGTATTTTTTCAACTATAGCAATGTCCTGTTAGCTCTGGGAGTCACTATGGAGAACATCTAAAACACTTCATTTTGCAGATAATGAAGTCTAGGCCCAGAAGGGGAGAGTGACGAGCTTGCGGGGCCTTAGGAGAGGCAGAGCTGGTGCTAAAGCCTGGCGTCTCGAGATGCTTCCAGTTTTCTCAGGTAGCAGGACGGTTTGCTGTTCTGTAGTGAGTCCCTGACATGGCTCCAGAGCAGTCAGGTCTAAGGCCAGTCTTAATAAGCAAGCAGTTTTCCAAAACTTCCTCTAGGTAGACAGAGATGTGTGCTGAAACCTTGCTCCACTGGGTCCTCTACACTCTTGGAACTTTTGACTCAGTTTCCCTTTCTCTCCTAGGACTCTCAGGAGACTACAGAAGCCTTCACACCCAGTACGTTCAGGTAAGAGACTTTCTGGATGGAGATTTCAGGTAAAGGAATGCACTGATTCCCTTTGTGATTACAGCCTGGTGGTTACTCTTTCCTGGGCTGCCCCGAAGATCCCAGTGGTCACTGTTTCTTCTTTCCTTGCCTCCTTAGAGGGAGGCTTGGGTGCATGACAGATGCCAATTCTATCAGTCTTGTTTAAAAATATTTTTCAATGTGTATATCTTAAAGTTAAGAACTCTGTTTTTTGAAACAGTGCTATTTCCACACCTAAAACAATAGTTAACTATAATAGACTTCAAATGAAATATCCAGTCTACGTTCAATACTCCCATTTGCAGAGACAAGATACTGTAAAAATAAATCTCTTAGGTATGTAATGTGCTACGTGATGACTATAGTTAACACAGATGTATGATACTTGATTGTTGTGAAGAGAGTGGATTCTAAGGGTTCTCATCACAAGGAGGAAAAAACATAGGTTTCCTATTTTTCTTCCTTTTTGTACCTATACGAGATGAAGGATGGTAATTATTTTACCATATATGTAAGTCAAATCATTATGTGGTACACTTCAAGCTTATAGAGTGCTATATGTTAACTATATCTCAATAAAATTGGGGGGGGGGGAATAAAAACAAATCTCTGTTCAGCATTTCTAGTATTTGAAGGTGCCAGAAGTGTAGTCTAGAGCACCGACTCTCAAAGTGTGGTCCTGAGATCAATAGCATCGGCAAAATCTGGAAACTTCTTAGAAATGCCAATAGTTGGACCCTACCCCAGGTGGATTAAATCAGAGACTCAAGGGTGGGGTGTTTTAACAAGTCCTCCAGATGATTCTAATGCATAGTAGGGTTAGGGAACCACTGGTCTAAAAACACCCAAAATTTTATGCTCACTACACACCCTATTTTACGGTTGCCTTTGTGTTAAACACAGCAACATGTCCCCAGACACTCAAAACACTTACACCTGGATCACTGTGATATACTATGAAATATACATTTTGGTCTTTGTCCCTGGCTCCTGGCTAGAATTCCTAAAACCCTTGTGATTTCTTAAGAGCAGTAGGACTATCTTGTTTTAATATTTGGTTATTGTCTCTAGTTCCTGAAACAGCTCTGGAGTGATCAAGGTGAGAAGACCATCTTTTGTTAATCAAAACAAGTCTCTCTCTACCACACCGGAGTTTATGTTAATAAGTTGACTTTTGGAAGCCCCTAAATAGGAGGTCTGGTTGCCATGGGAACCAACCTGGTGATTAGAGGACTGCAACTTTCAGCCTGGGCTTCCAGGGAGGGTAGAGGAGCTGGAGACTGAGTTAATCATCTGTGGCCAGTGATTTAATCAATTATGCCTACTTAATGAAGCCACCATAAAAAGCCTAGGAGGAGGGCTTTGGAGAGCTTCCGGGTTGAGCTGGGAGGTTGGTGTGCAGAGGAGAGCGTGGGGGCCCCATGCACCTCGCCCTGGGCCTCTTCCATTTGGCCGTTCCTGAGCTCTGTCCTTCGTAATAAACCAGTAATCTGGTAAGTAAATTGCTTTCCTGAGTTTTTGAGAGCTGTTCTAGTAAATTATGGAACTGGAGAAAGGGGTTGTGGAGGTCCCTGACTTACAGCTGGTTGGTTGGTCAAAGATACAGGCGACAACCTGGACTTGCTTGATTTGGAACACCCCACACATCTGGTGTCAGAAGTGTTGAGTTAGAGGTAAACAGGAACTTCTGCTTTTTAATGACCAGGATGGAGTCAAGCTTTTCTTGCTTTCTGGGGCTAGTCCCAAGCGTGCTTCCATGTCTAACTGTGGGAGGGCCTCCTGCTCACCTGCTGCCGAATTTGGAAGCCTGGGTGCTAGCTGGGTGGGAGGTGTGGGAGGGGTGGTGGTAGAGGTCACGACCAGGACTTTCTGGGACAGGACAGATTGAGTGAAATTAGAAATCTACTTTACTTGATAGAGAAATCAGCTTCTTATTTAAAAGAGCAAACAGGCATACATACCTCGGGGATATTGTGGGCTTGGTTCCAGGTTGCTGCAGTAAAGCAAGTATCGCAATGAAGCGAGTCATAATCTTTTTGCTGGGTAGGGTCTTGCCTTCCGTTTGTAAAAAAAAGAAACATCTGTGAAATGCAGTAAAGCAAAACTCAATAAAATGAGGTCTGTGCCTGTGCTTCTAAAGGTGTAATTCTCAACTACTGGCTGCACAGTGGAATCACCTGGGTAGCTTTTTCCAGAACACTGCTCGCTTGGTCTGACTCGCAGAGATTCCAGTTTCAATTGAGTTGGGTGTGTGTGTCCGGGGTGGGGGGGTGAGGAGGTGGAAGTGAAAGGGGGGGTTCCTAGCATCAGCCTGGTTTACAGGAGCTCCAGGTGATTCTCGGTTTAGCCATGGTTCAGAACCACTAGTGAAGACTTGTGTTTGGTTTGGGATTCAGATGCGAAATAAGATGGAAATATCTTGCAAGAGTGTACCCTCTGGGGTCTTACCCTGAACATGAGTAAGCACCTTTTGCACGGTGCTTCCTAGGCTATTAGTGACTGGATCTGAGAGTATTTTTCTGCTATTCCTAGCTCTACCTGTTTGCTGCTTTGTTTTCAGCTGGCGCACACATGTTGCACAATATTTCTGGCCAGTTCTAGGTAAAGAGATTTGATTACCTTTTGTCTACTCACCTGTAGGTGTCTTGCGGGGAGAATATTTGTTTCTATAGCTTGCAGGTGACCTCCCACCTCACCTCTGCAGCTCCCTTTATGTAAGTGGGTACCGCTCCAGGAAGGGAACTTCCACAGACTGATGGTACATGTTACAGTGAGAGGCATCTTAATTTTTCTAAGACTATCAATGGGACCAGAGCCTTCCTTGCAGTCCTGAAGTTATGGAAAGGAAAGACTGAGCTGTATTTGTTGGTTGAGTGTTGAAAAATTCCATGGAAAAAGGAAAGGAAACAGGTTCTACCACTTGTTTTTCTTGGCAGGTTTTATCACGCCCCCCCCACGCCACCCCCATGTTTCTGGCAAGTGTGATTAGAAATTGACTCGCAGGATTTTCTCACACTGGCTTCCCAAGACATCTTTTGCTTGCTTGCTGCTGACTAGCAGTAGTTAATTTGCTATCTCTCACACGTGGTATCCAAAAATCACAGAACTCATTAGAAATAAACAGCATGAACTTGGTCCTCACATTCGGGGGATTAGCCAGATGTAAATCTAAGTCGCACTTGGGAGGTATCGTGGGCCTCATTTAAAAATAAATAGAACTCTAGCCTTGAGTGGAAACAGATTTAAAAAAAAAATGAAATATCTTACTGGAAAACAAATTTTATTTTTCCAATAAAAAAATATGAGGAGGAGGTAAGCTTTTCTGGACGCCAGTGCTTATTTTATTTCATGCCCTTTCCTTCTCCTTGCTGATGGCAGATGTGGCAGAAATAAAGACCCAATTTCATTTTCCAAAATGGGAAAAATTTAATCAATTCAGGAATTTATTCTTAATTGACAGCAGACGTTTAAAACCTGATTGGTCACGGTTGACTATTTAATGTGCCTTTTAGGAAAATAAATATACATTTATGTATTTCCCAAACCATCCTGTGGACTCATCACTACATAGCAGGTTATCAAGGTGTTGGCTTTGAGGGTCTCTGATTCTTAGAGCTTTTAAAAAACATTTCTCACCAAGACAAATTGAAAGAGCTATTTTTCATGTGATTACAATATATGATTTATGTGATTAGACAATTTCTGTTTTCTATTGATATGCAGACTCCCTGCCAGCAATACCAAATATTCATCTGCCACCTGTTTTTAATTCCAGCAAAACCTATAATCAGAATGAAATTAAAAATACCTTACCTTTGAAGAATCAGGAAAAATAATTCAAATTTATTGAAACGTTTTGTGTTTATCCTTCCAGATCATACTAAATCAGATTAGGACACAAATGCCAAGGGGTTGACTCTACCAAGTAGAGATTGTTTCATGTAGACACCTGAGTTGAGTTAAAGATCTGCTGGAAGAGACTTCCCATAAGCTGATTTTGATCTTCCTGGTTTCTAGCACTCCCCAGCTTTAACAATTGTATATCACAGTACCTTCTGTTTTCTATTTAATTGTAAAAATGATTATTTGTAACAACGACTATTTGTAACCTGTCATGCTAAAACATATGCTTTATCAAAACCAGTCGAGGACTTTCAGCTCTCCTGTCCATCTTTCTGTTCAAGAAATCATTTTCTGTTTCTGTTCAACCCTGAGATCACATTTACAATGCGTATTCCTACTACTGTCTAGGGACAAAGGTAGTTGGCCCGGTTATCTTTTATTTAGTGTTTCAAAAGAAATAGATGGTCAGATCTGCAGCAGACTGGCTTTTCAGGGTTCACTACAGAAGGGCTCCTTTTTGAACCTGTTACTGAAGGTGTGTCATGAGGGATGCGGTAGTAACAAAATAATTTACTGATCTTCCTTACTTCCGAAGAGCTCCCCTCTCCTTGCAAGCACTTTGGTAGCAAGGTACTGTAAAATTTCAGTAAGTAGGGCTGCGGGGATAGGGGAAGAGAAAGAAAAATGAAATACCAGAAGCAAATAGTCCTATCCATTTTCATATCATGTCCATAGGGCCTGCGAAGCAGATATTGGAGTGGCAGAACCAGACTGCCTCTTCGTTCCTGTGAACTAATTAAATGTGTTTTCACTTACAAGGATAACAATGTTAGATCTTAATGGGATTAACCTAACTGAAATTTATTAGGAATTGCTTTGACAATAAAGATTATGGATGGCTCAAATTCCATTTTGAGATGGTAGCTTTGATTCCTGTAATTTTTGCTATTGCTGCTGGGCTGAAGATATCCAAGTTACCAAACAAAGCCTGAGTGTTATGTGATTGAGACTTGGAGTACTGGTAGAGTTTGAATATTTTCCTCTAACTTCTTCTGAGGATTTATTTTTACTCTTTTTCATTCTAACCTGAGGTCTCTTTTTAAAACAAAGGGGAGCCCCCCATATTTAAGAGAATTAAAGGAGTGTTGATAGTTTCTTAGGGTTGCTCTTTCTCAAAATTATCTATATGAACTGTTGCTTCACTCCAAGTTCATTGATAACTATCTATTTCTCCTTTTTCTATGTATGTGTTGCAGGAGCTCAATAACATATTTTTATTGTATTAAAATATATGTTACATAAAATTTAACCATTTTTGGTCATGTTGAGTATACAGTTTGGATGAATTCGATTATTCTAGGTATATAATAAGTGGAATCATACAGTGTTTCTCTTTTTGTGACTGGCTTATTTCACTCAGCATAATGTTCTCAAGGTTCACCCATGTTGTAGCATAGGTCAGAATTTCTTTTTTAAGACAGAATAATACTCCTTTGTATGTATCTAAGACATTTTGTTTATCCATTCATCTGTCAGTGAGATGAATGGGTTTCTTGGACTGCTAAACAAATGGCAATGAAAACCCTTTCAGAACACGCCCAACTAGATATCATGACCCACTTTCTCTGGTAAAAACTCATTGGAATAGACTTTCTTTTAAAAATCTGATTTATTGTGAATATCCATGTTTTGGAATATTCATTAAAAAGAAATGTTGCTGCAAAACATCTGGAAAAATTAAACTCTCTGGTTAATTAAAATCCTCAAAGCAGAAGACAGTCTGGGGTTTGGGATGTGCCTGTCCTTCTCTAGAGCGTCGCGCTTATCTCTTGGAAAGTAGATTAACGGCTCATACTGCCAGAACATACCGTTGAAGATCTACATTCTATCCTTAAATTTTTGGTGTTTTTGACGTTTTCTCGATCTTCTAAAGTGAGTGACCTTGAGATAATTCTTTCACATACTTAAGCTTAATTAAACAGAGACAAGCTCCTTCTTGAATAAATGCTGTTTATTTGGCATGCAACATATGTCAGAGTTATATATTAGTTAATATTTTTTCAAGTCTTGGCACATATTAGGCACTGTTCTTGGGCATCTTTGACTACTATGCCATAGCTGGCACTTGACTGTTGATTTAACTTATAAGCCATGTGGGCAGTGTTCCCTGCAGGACAAATTCTCTTTGAGGGGAATAACAGAGCTTTGAAAGTCAGTTCTGTGCGTCTATCTAGAAGCCCATGCCATAGTAAATGGTCACGAAGTTGTTTAGAAGTTCATCACCAAAGGACCACAGTTTCTTCTGAACACAGTGCCCTCTGTTTCACCTTAAAGGTAAATACATTTCATAGGAAAGGCAATGAAAAAGGCCATGCTTAGAAAAATTTTAAAAATTTAATACATTTAAAAATAAAAGGTGTTATACTTTTTTAATGAATTCAAAGTATTTCATAAAGAATTTATAAAGACTGTTAGGAATTAGCCTCACTCAGAAAATTGGTATTAAAGAGTTTGTCAGGAATATCTACTTATGTTCACTTATTATTGAGAGATTTCTCTTAATAGAAGATACTGGTGTTTTTAAAATTTCTTGTAGCCACTTTTATTTAAAAATATATAACTGCCATTTTAGCAGTTAGCAAGTGAAGTGAATATGAATCTTTTTTGTGAAGACCTCTTTATTCTCATCGTGAGGTTTAAAGTGTTCATTATAGCTGAAGGAACGTTTGTTGAGCAACAGTTATAGTTGCCAGGCATTTTGCTAGATGCCAGGGATTTAAAGACAGTTGAGAAATAATTACTTTTAAGATATCCTTAACCCAGTATGAGATACAGAAGTAAGACCAAGAAGAGAAGTATTCATTCTGTTGAGGAAAGAGGCTTGGAGAAAACTGGGCAGGAACTTGGTTTTAAAGCTTGAATAGGAGTTTTCTGGGCAGCAAAGTAGGGTATGAGGGGTGAGTGGTTTTGGGCAAAAGAAAAGCCATGTACCAAGGCACCGAGCTAAGCAGCATGGGGGAAATCATGTGGTTCTTATCCTTTCCATCTGACTCATTTCACTTAGCACGATACACTGCAGATTCATCCATGTTGCAAATGGTTATATTTCATCTTTTTTATGGCTGAGTAGTATTCCATTGTATGTGCAGCACATCTTTGTCCAGTTATCCGTTAAAGTACACTTAGGTTGTTAACATGCCTTGGCTGTTGTGAATAATGATGCAATGAACATGGGGGACATGTATCTTTACAAGTAAGTGTTTTCAAAATTTTCTGTAGATACCCAGAAGAGGGATTTCTGGGGCATATGGTAGCTCTATTCTTAATTTTTGGAGAAGCCTCCACACCGTTTTTCATAGAGGCTGCACCTGTTTACATTCCCACCATCAGTGTATGAGGGTTCCCTCTCCTTCACATCCTTGCCGACACTTATTTCTTGTCATGTTGAGAGCAGCTATTCTAACAGGGGTGCTGCAGTGTCTCATTGTGGTTTCGATTGGCATTTTCCTTACAGCTAGATAGAAAAGGACAAGAGCCATGTGATTTCACTCGCTGTGGGATATGAAACAGAAAACAGCAAATGAGCAGACAAATTAGAGTGGCTATGAGAGGAGAAGGGGGTGAGAGGATGGTGAGGAGGGTAAGGAGGGTCGAATGTTTGGTAACAGAAGGAGACTTGACTTTGGGTGGTGAGCACAATGCAATAGACAGATGATGTATCACAGAATTGCACACCTAAAACATATAATTTTAATTAAAAAAAGAAGCAGCATGGTAGTTCAGCAAATCTTAAATAGGAAGGGGAGTCAATTGTAGTGTAAAGACCCCAGGCTTAGGCAAAAGGTTTAAAAACTACCCTTAAGTCTTGGTTTTACATTCCGTAAAAAAGGTCATGCATTTTGGTCTGTTTTGGGGATTAGGAGTAACGGATGTAAATTGTTCAGTAAAGAACTTGACATAGGTTTCTACATTAATATCATTTATTATGTTATTGTCATTTTTCATTTTTGTCTTTTTATTTTTAAATAATATTAGTTACATGGTTCAAAACCCCCAAAGCATAAAAATCTCCCTTCTATCCTTGTGCCTCAACTGTAAGTTCCTCCTTTGCAGCCCTCACAGGAAATCACTGTCCTTAGTGTCTTATGTATCCTTTCCCAGTCTCTTTATGCAGTACAAGGAAATGTGATAGCAATTCTGTACTTCCTGCTTTTACCCCAAAGGTAGACTATTACATTGTGCACTCCTTTTTTTTCTCTTCACTTAACCATGCATCTTAGAGATATTTCCGTAACAGTTTAAGGGATCTTTCTCATCCTTCTGTATTTAAGTGCTAGTTTTACTTTAATATAGTTTGACTCGCCAGAAATTGCAACAACGGTCCAGAGTTTCTATGTGCCCTTCACTCAGTTTTCCCCAAAGATAATCTTGCATAACCAGAGAAAGTTGTCAAAACCAGGAAATTGACCTTGGTACAGTAAAGACTTTTGGATTTTACCAGTTATTACATGCATTCTTTTTTGGGGGTGGTGGTGGTGGTGGTTTGTTTCTATTAAATTTTATGAACCTTGTATATTCGAGTAATCATCACAGTCAGGGTACAGACTGATCCCTCACCTTAAAGGAACTACTTTCTGCTACTTTTTTAATAGTCACACCCTTCTCCCATTCCTAGCTCCTGGCAAGTGCTGATTAATCAATTCATCCACACATTTTATGTGTGCTACTTTTAAGAAAACCCAACCATATGCATTACACCTTTCTTAAGGGTAGGAATCCTATTTTCAGATTTTTTTTTTCCTTCCCTACAGGCCTGAGCACTTCATGGGTGTGTAATAATGACTTGTTGAAGTATAAGACTCAGAACCAAAATAAAGCCAAGCCAAATAGAAAAGTCAGTTGTGAAACAGATGAGTCAGGGTAATTTGCTTTCAAAATAACACAAAAGTTCACTTTCCTGATAGGAATTCCTCACTGTGAATTAAGTGATAACATTTCTTTCAGGACTCGGTAAACATCAAAGTGTTAATGATCAGAAACATCGCTCCTCTGGAGCATAACCTCACTTTTCAAATCATTTTATTTAAAAAAACTTTTCCTTTAAGGACCTCTGTCTTGGTGTGCTAAGGATTCTTTTCCCTAGTCGAGCGAATGGGGTGAGACCGGGAAGAAAGCTGGCAGTCGCTGAGTCCAACGTGCCGTTCCCTTTGGTCGGCCCAGCAGCTCCGAGGTCAGCACCCCGTTGTGTGGCCCAGAACCTGGCGCTCCGAGCCTCAGAAACTTGTCTCTGCTCAGCTTATCTCGGAGACAAGATTCCAAACCACACTCACCTCTCCTCCATAATGAGTGCTTTCCTCAGGTTAAAAGTCAAATGAGACTTCAGATTCCCCGTCTCCTTTTTTGCAAATGGTGGTGGAAGTGGTATTTCAGCACATTGCTCACTTATGAAAGACACAGGCTGTAATCGTTTAGAGAAATGGTTACGGGCTTTGGAGTCAGCTAGACGTCTGTCCAAATCCCAGCTCAGCCGTCCTCTGGCTTTGCTGACTCTGGACATGTTTTATTGATTGGATCATTGTGCACTTGTTTATAAGTGGAGACACTGGTAGTTCCTTCACCAGGTTGAGGGAACTAAATGGAGTAAAATGCTTAGCATAGTGCCTGGTACCTACACAGCATTCAATAAACAGAAGCTGTTATACAAGAGTCTTCATTTTATGAGCTTTCCACTTTTAAAATCAAATTATAAGCAGATATTGTATTATGTGCAAACACAACACAGTATCGATAGAATTAATGTCGCTATACAGTGACTTAAAATTTTAAACTTAATAAACGTATAGAAATTTATAATGTCATTTTTGCCTATACAGTTGAATTTATCGTTAAAGTTGCTGTATGTTCAAATGTAAGGCTGCCAATCCCCGCCCCCCCCCCCCCCAAGTTCTTGGCTTTGGTCTGTGAGTGAGTAGATTTTCCAGAAATGAAGAACATTTATTTATCGTGTAGGACAACTGTAGGAGAACCGCTTGTGGTTTGGCTCTAAGGTCCTGGTCGTCTTATTTCTACAGAGCCGTGGACGTGTTCGTTACCTGAGAGATGGAGAGGCAGGCGGTGACATGGGCGGGTGTGTTTGGTGGGCAGTGAGGGGTGCTCCGTGTATACAGCTCCTGTAATAAAAGATAATTGAGTGCAATCCACAGGCACTGCCGTGCCGTCGCATCTTGGAGCTGTTCGGGGAATATGCTCAGCTCTGCTTAGCAGGGTGTTTGTTTGTCTGGGGCGAGAGATGTGTGAGAAGCATTGGTATCACAGTGACAGACTGCAGAGAGCTCTTTCCTGTGTTACAGAGTGCTAGGAAATTGGATAGAACCTCCTGAGAAATGCTATCCCACGCCTTCCCTCGGACAAGTCTATGACATACATTAGGAAGGCGGTGGGGGTGGGTGGAGGCCCGAGGCTCGACGGGCGAGAGCTGCAATTCCCATAGCATGTATAATATCTTCTATACTTAGTGGCTCTCTGCACAGAGCAGCAGAGGATACTTGGCACACCGTGGAAAATGTACTAATGTTCCCTGGAGAGCCTCTTGGACTTCTCAAAAAAAAGAAAAAGATAATAAGAGAGCTTGCTTGGCAGATCTCATCAAAAGTCTAAATGATACCGTTTAATGCTGAGTTAGTGAGGTTGAGATCAGGTGAGGATACAGCATTGGTTCTTAAATCTAGATGCATATTAGAAAGGTTGGATATATTTGTCAAACCTTCTAGATGATTCTACTGTACAACTGGAGTTAAGAGCCACTTGAGTAAGGAGAAAGCACCCTGACAAAATGACAGAAGGGCAAAAAAAACCCCCCAAACCCTCCACACCCACCAGTGGATGGATGGGTCCCCATATTTTCGTGAGAACACTGGCATTTTCAGCGGGCCGAGTTTTCTCTCTTCACATTCTGACTGCTGTGTCCTGTTGACTGCTGTGTCCATCCTGCTGTGTTTCTTAGTGTATGGGGTACAGTCGCTCTGCTCGTCTCTGGAGTGAGGAGCCGATGTTCCCCCACTTACCGCTGGAATCGTTATTATTTAAAGCCTCAGCCCTCAGGCTTTGAGCAGAAATGCATGGTACATTCTAAGGGGTATTGTGTTTAAATCTTAATAATTTGTCTCTTTCATGTAAGAAATAACTGTGCAGGGTGGACAGAAACCCTCTGAGAGAACCATATGTTTCACATTTACTACGAATAAGTCATTCCCTCTCTTGAGCTCTCAAAAGTCATAATTTGGAAATCATTCTTTTCCTGTGAAAACTGGAAAGCCCCCCCCCCCCCCCTTTGATAGGAGCTGTAATAAAAGTTCCCAGAGGCAAAAGCTTCTGATTTGTGATGATACAGTGGCTGTCTTTCTAGGGAAGGCCTGGGAAATGCATTGCTGGTTTTTCCCTCCTCCGTTGTATGCATCTTTTATCCCCTGAGCCTCGTGCCCAGGCATGATGTCACTCACGTTTCTTCCGTACATCCCAGGCCCTTTTGCAAATGGAAACTGCAGAAGAATAAAAAATTGGTTTGGGTGCAGAAAGTATATTTCAGGAATGTCCTAAAGGGTCTGTTTCGGAGGCACTAAATTTCAAAGTATTCACTGACGTTTATCGTCCTGCTTCAAATTATTAAATGTCTTTCTGATCACATGATGCCATGTTTTGCATAGTGTGACATATCTGTCCTGTTTTAAATGCATAGGAATCGGCAGCAATCTCATTTCACTGGTGGGTTTGTTGAAGCATTATCAGGAGACAGCAGAATGATTGATGAGTGCTCTTCAGGCAGGGAAATGCTGCCAGCTTGCTTTGTATTTTGTCTTACCTAGAGTTTTGCTCCTTTTTTCGTAACTGAAGTAGAAAATTATCCCTTTTTATGCTAGTAGCCATAATCACATTGTAAAAGACTTAAAAATTGTCATTTCCCAGTGGTATTTCTCACAGTGTAAGCATTTTTGTTTAATGTAAGATTATTCTTATTTTTTAACATTGTGTGTGAGAGAGAGAGAGAGACCAATATTTAAATTTCCCAGTTTTAATTTGAAGAACTCAGGGCACATTCTTGTTAAGTGGAAAAGTTAATGAGTGACCAAGGGGAGGCCTGGACTCCATCGGAAACAGCAGCAATATGAGCTTTGATGTACCTTAACTGTTTTTTAAAAAGTACCAATAAAATTGTGTCTGAGAATTGGGTGGCCTTGGTAGATACGGGATCCAGGGTGCCAATAGTTGCTTCTGCCTCTTCTGCTATATTCCTTTGATCGTGTGTGTTTTCACGTCTTCTGAAATTTACTCTAGAGACAGCCATTCTTGAGAAACCACATGTCTCTCACTGACTGGACAGGCCCAGAGATGGAGATAGGCAGGCTTTTCATAGATCCCTATTTTCTAGTTCTTTCTTGCTTGAAGGCCAAGAGGGTGGGTGCAGGAAAGTTCTATACCTGGAAAGTACAAATGTGTGGCTCCACTTCCTTTGCAAGCATGAGGCTACATTTGAATGGAGTATATCTTTAGGTACCTCTGAGCCACGGAGCACGTGCCCTGTGGTTCTTTAGCAATCATTTAACTTTGTATGTCTAGACCTTGTTTCGTCTCACCTTTTTCTTCTAAAGTATTTTGAGTGGTCCATTCTTTACAGTACTATCTTTTTTGGGCTTAGGACATAAATTCTTTCATTAGGTGGTTCCCCTTCAGTACTAGGTATTTAAGAAGTTCTCTGCATGTTGGGAGGATGTGATACTGCTCCACTGATGGATTGTTTGGTTGTTGCAGTTAAGACTTACAGATACTGTAAGGTCTGTGGTCAAATAGGCAGAGAGTGAATATTTTAAACTAGCAAGAATATTGACTTTAAATGGAGGGTTCTGATTGGCTGCCTAAGGCTGTTACAGCTGTGTCAATAATTTTAGAAAAGATGAATCGGAAGTATTAGTCATCTTTATTTATGAATCTAATCCTATGGATAAGCAGTGGGACATTCCAAGCGTAATACTATTGCACTTGGCACATAAAGGCCATGTGTCTCTAACTAATAGGAAGACACGGAAACACATACAGTATTTTATAAATTTAAATCTGGAAATCTGTTCCTTTTTTCTTTGGGTTCATGTCTCCTGATGGTCCAAGGGCTCATTGAGATAAGAGTTTTATATTCTGGTTTCTTTGCAGAAAGACAGCAAATAGAATTTAAATCAAGTTTAATAAGTATTCTTGCTTGGTTGCAAATAATTGAGCCAACCAAGGGCAGGGAGAGGGGGAGAGAGATCTCTAAGCCCTGTGTAGATACATTTCTTGTTTTCTACAGCTTGTTTCAGTTCTACCATCAAAGCTACAGAAACTGATTAGTTTTCTTACTGGAGATGGTTTATTTGACTAACAGCCCTCTCAATCTGCTATTAAATCCCTTAGATTGGGAAATTAAAGTGCACAGCAGATGGGTGTTTCCAACTCTTACTTGATTCTCTCCTGCCCCCGTCCTCTGTTTATGCTTAGATAGTCATGGAAATGGAGAGAAAGAGTCAGAAGAATCAGATTTCCAGTTTAGATTTCACTGATTTGGAATTAGGAGTTGGCTTATTTAGACTTTACCTTATTTTCTCTTAACTTGAAGAAAAACAGGGGGTGTGGGGGTAGTTATAAATATTAGTGTGTCCAAATTGTAGCAAGGGTATGTGACATTATATATGAGACTAGGTGTATTTTAGAAATACAAGTTTTATACTAGCAATTGTTATGTTAATTATATATTTTTACTAGGCTAAAACTGTAAAAAATTTATTATGCCTTTCAAAGCAGTCCGTTTTTTTTAAAATTGTAGAATTCAAAGGGGCCTTCGAGGCAATTAATCTGAGTTAGATTATATTGAACCTGCATTTGGAGGTGTATGATGACTTCAGTTAGTGCCCAGGCTGTGCCAACTCATTACTCATTTTAAAATAGGTGATGGGCAACATGTTATGACATTGGTCTTAGATGCATGCTGCCTAAACCTGGAATTTTTTTTCCTCTCAAATGGTTAACTGAACTGTGACATCAACATCAATTCACATTCTTTGGTTACAGTTCAGCCATTGGAGAGAGGCTTTAGAGACTTTTAAAAAGTTCATGTGCACGCAGTCTTCTTCAATAGCGAACCATTTCATACCAAGGACGTAAGTCTTGAAGTAAAAAGACCATTCCACAATAATTAGTTACCACAGCATTAAAAAGAATTTGTTTACCAAAGAGAGCTAAAAAGTCTTGAAGAATTAAAAAAAAAAAAAGAGGCAGGGGGCAGCTGGGGACTGAGGAGCAATTTGGGGTTATGTTGATCCGCTCAGGGGCTGGCAGAGTCTCTGGGCAGCAGAGTTCTCACAGCTGGATCAAGGTTGCACCCTGTAGTTTCTCTTTCCACTTGGACAGAAATGGAGGTGTTGGGCCTGTAATCTGGTCCTTGCCCATAGCCAAGTTAGGGTTATGCAGTATTTCTGTTTTGAACACATTTGTCCTTATTTCCCCTTTTCTCTGCTTGCCCACTAGAAGGGAAAAAAATAATCTGAGGTACTGCTTGGGTGGAGCCACTCTTAGATCTCAATGCCCCAGGGTTTTCTAGGTTAACAAATTAGAGCTTTCCAGCCTGCTGAGTAGGGCTGAACCGCAGCTGCTCCGTCCTGCCTTCTCGGGTTCCCTTCCCCTCTCTCCACTCCAGAAGAGAAAGACGCCCAGTTGCTGAGCTGGGAGGGTGCAAGTTTAGGAGCACGGGAATTCTTGACAGCAGCTGTGTCTTTTTGTGGGGAGGAGTTCCAGCATATTCTTGGAAGGGACTAAAAATTCCCACCTTTTATTTCACTACTTTTGTCACATGGCTGCGTGTTCCCAGGACATGCTGGGGTGGGAGGATGGTGTGGATGAAGGTTCGGGTGGGGGTGGGTGGGGAGGTGGTTGGAGCCTCTTGGGCTCCATCAGAATGGGAGTGAACATCTGAGGAAGCAGAGACAGATCTGTAGCCTTGTGCCCTGATGCTGCAGGGTGAACGACAAAGGACCTCCATCAGTTGTGTGGGAGTTTAGGAAGCTAGGGAGCCGGCCTGACCCTCTTTGGAGAAATCAGTTCCCATGCTGCCTCCTCCTGCCTCTTTGTGGGGGGTGTGGAAGAAGGGGGGGGGAGTGGGAGGTTTTCTGCAGGAGTTTATTGAAAAAACAGCTGCCCTGCTCCATTTCCCCCTCCACCCGCCCATCTTTCTTTCTGAGGCAGGATATAACTCTGCTGTAAACTTTGGCAGAGGTGAAGCATGTAAATACTTTTTCGAAATGGGAATACATTTTTTTGGCATAGAGCAGTTAGGTTGAAGCTGGAAAAAAACATAAATAAAATTTGATCTAGGCATTCTAGAAATGATTCGTATGCACATTCTAGAAATGATTTGCATGCATCCAGAAAAGGGTTAGAGTTCACTGTTTGGACTCAAAAGGAGCCAAACTAAGATAAGGTAACGTGCAGTGTTCCAAGCTGGCCAAGTGCATGCCAGGACTCGAAGCCTGTTTGAATGCTCTGCCTTTATTATCGTAACCTCTTGAACAGAACACACCATTTGAAATGACAGTAAATGCTTCTCGGTGGATAAGTCTATGACCTAGTTTTTGACCAAGAGCACTTATGGGATTGGACAGTGCAGGGAAGAGCAAAGGAGCTTGGACTCCATTGGCCGGAAGTTCTGTGCAAATCAGGAGCTTGGGGCTAATTAGAACCCGAGACATTAAGCAGCAGCTGTTTTATGGTGTGAACTTTTGCACAGAGGATTTCAAGAGGCTAATTCTCCTTGGAAGTCTGTTTGCAAAGTGGTTCTTTCCTGGCTATTGCTTCATTCTTCTTTGGAGGCCTATTTTCACTGAGTGTGAGCGGTTTGTGCCAAACCTGGCAATGACCTTATGGCGCCCCCGGCTGTCACACAGCCTGACCCAGGGGACTCCAGTGGGGTGCCCGGGCAGGGCTGAATGAGTTCTGCTGGCTCTGGGGTCCATCCCACACCTCAGAACTGGCGTTGAGGAACTGAAAAGGAGGGGAATGTTGCAGAGAAACGGTTTCTTCTGCCTTTCCCTCTCATTAACTGCACTTGGCCCTCTCCTGGCCCTGAACTCTTGGACCCACCCCGGTCCTTCGCCTTTGCACTCTGTGAAATCTGAACTCGCTTTCTTACTCACTTAACATGTGAGAACAGAATTTTTAGGGAAAATCCTGAAATGAATCAAAATGTACCTAAATGGTGTAGGCCTTGGGGTGTGGTTAACAAATCGTCCCTTCCCTCGTCCCTCCCAGTTGTTTTTCTGTCTATTCTCCCACTTGTATTTGCCTTTACAGTGGAACTACTAAACAGAACATATTTAGACATGTTTTAGAAAGTAAAATGACTCTCTGACAAGAGCACAGTGCAGAGTCTGGGATCCATGAGAAACTGCAGAATTAAAAGGGCCAAAGCTAACATTAGTTATTAAAGTAATTATCATTAATAAAAGTTACTTAAATGATTAAGATGACAGAATACACTAAATATTCGTATTACACATTTCTTTTTCAGGAGTGCACATCTCGCTGCTCGTTTCTGTCTTTTATCATTCATAGACATAAGAAGTCTATGCAGAAAGCTCTTTAAAAGGGAAAAATATAACATTCGTATCATATACCAATAGAGAAATAATTATCTAAGTGAAAGTGTAGGAAACAATATGAAATACTAAAACTATTTAGGCACTGTTTTTAATTTACATTAGAAAATGTAAAAGGAAAATGAGATTGCATATACAACATTGCATATGTAAAAAATGTACTTTCAAATGTTTAGAAGGAACTATACCGGGATGTTAACATTATAGTTGCATAGGGATTATGAACACTTAGAATTATTTTCCACTTTCCCTCCACCCAGTTGTCCAGAAGGAGTAAGCGACTCTTTTACAAGTATTACATCCAACTTTTGCTAACATACTTGAATAACCATGAGAATGGCTTTCTCTGTGTCTACATCATTTTTCTGATAGGGTTCAGATGAGTGTATGACTGGTAAAACTTGCAAAAAGTTATTGCTCTAAGTCTCTTCATATTTACAAGGCTTGCAGTCTGGGTGGAGCTCACCGCTTTGGGGCAATCCTGGGGCAGGTGACTTATCCTCATGTCTCTAGGAAGAGGCTAGAACATTTCTTCCATGGTAGACTGCCATCTTTCTGCTCAATGCTCATGTGATTCTTTTTCTTGGACCTTGAGGACATGTTCTTCCCAGTTCACATGATGTTTCTGGTTTTTCCTGTGGGATCTCACCCTGGCTCCTTTCAGTTGCTGGTGGAGTACATTCCCTTCCCAGCACCGTGGAGATGATCCCTGAATCTCTTTACTGGAGATGACTCATAATTGGGGAGCAACAAGTCGCCATTAAAGTTAATAGTGCTTCTTAGGGACCCCATTTGTGGCAATAAAATTTGCAACTAGGTATGAGCAGCTTCAATTTGCAGCACAGTGTCTTAATTGTTCAGAGATGTCTATAAAAATACAGTGTGGCAAATTAAAATTGCTTATGAACTGCTGAGATTTTTTTCTTACCGAAAAGGGTGCTCCCTAGAAAGCGCTTCTCTCCAGCGGTGACATGTGACCGTTGGCTCAGGCATTCGCAGTGGGAAGCGATCGAGCTGTACGGGAGGTGTGTGTTTCTCCGACTGCCAGCTTTCCGTGTCTGGTCGAGAGAATATCTGAAGCAGAAGTAGAACCACCCAGATTGGTGACTGGAATAAAGCCTTTTGTTATTGATGTATTTTCAACCCTGGACTTGACCTGCCTGAGAAAATGCATACCCCCTTTACATACTACCTACGGAAAATGAAATAAAAACTATTTAAATTAATTCTCCCCTGCTCCCCCCACCCCTTTTTAATCTTAAAAGCACACTTAATGGAAATTAAAATGTTGTGATGAAATCCACCCCCCCTTTTGTTTTCCCAATTTCCAAAGGTTAAGGGGGAAAAGTCTCCAGGTGTCCCACTTCCACTAATGATCCCACGTGGTAGTACGTTTTGGGTATATTTCTATTTTTTGCTTATATCTGCACTTAGTCTTATTTCTTTGTCACCTCTCCAATGTGCCCTATCCCTATTTCTCAAGAGTGAATATCAATAAATAGCTGAGATTATTGCCTCAGGCTAAATTTTTGTAACGGAGGCCATCACTAACTAAGCTTGGACATACTGTGTATACCCAACGAATTCTTTTAGTGCATGTGTAATCGGTGACTGTTTTAGGCTGAATAAAGACATTCTGGGAACTACAGTACTTTAGACCTAGAAGGGAATTTAAAAAACACTGTGTTAATTAAATTAATTGCATAGGTAACCATCCTCTGAAACCTAACAAATGCAGCTGATTTGGGAAGTGGGTTTTGGAGTCCCTCTGCCTTGGTAGATTGTCTGTGGCATGTAAACACAATATGCAGGGTTGGGTAAAAGTAGGTTTACAGTTTGTATGGAAAATAATACAATAATTAATAAATAATAGTATAAGAATAAATTGTTCCGCATACTCACAACTGTAAACCTACTTTTGACCCACCTTGTAGTATAAAATCATGCCCCTCTTCATAACAGGGATACGTTCTGAGAAATGTGTCCCTAGGCGATTTCATCTTTGTGTGAACCTCAGAGTGCCCTTCCAGAAGCCTGGGTGCCGTAGCTGACTACACACCCAGGCAGGATGGTATAGCCCTGTTGTGTATGCAGTTCATCGTGGACCATCTGGTTATGTGGCCCATGAATGAATATTTTTTGGCGGTGTGGGGAATAATACTATCCATCTGAAATGAAAATGTAAAATGAGCAGGAAACTCTAAGATCAACAGGGAATCTTAGTGAATCTCTGAGGATACTGTGACCTCCCGCCAACAGAAAGTAGATTCCTAGAGGAGGTGGGAACCAAACTTCCTGTGTCACTCACCTTTCTGTACTTTAGCTGCCTGGACCTTAGAGGATTGTTGTAAATTCTCCGCTCCTGAGGCGATTCAGGTCACCCGTGCCTGATGGAGCTCGTGGCTCTCCCAGCTGGCCTGCAGAGCTGGAGGAAGACCACGGACACCAGTCCCCTTCCCGTGTGGAATGAGATGGTGGTGGTGCTGTGCGGCCCTTTTCCTTACACCTCTCTGACTCAACCCGCAGCCTGGTTCTGGGGAGGGTCGGGGGTTCCTTGTGATGAAGGCCATATCTGGAAACTGGGCAGTGCCATTTCTCCAAGCCCAAGTCCCTCTTTCTATACTATCGGTCCTGTTGAAGGGGTGATGGTGGAGGGGGCAGAGACACATTCTCATGGAGTATCTTAACTTGACAGTGACAAGATAAATAAGAGGGGGAGGATTTCCTCAGTCTACCTAAAAACTCTATCCACGTCTTGGGTCGTATTTTCTAACTTAAAGAATGGAAAACCTCTGCATTTTTTGGGGGAAGGAATTACAATGACATAGTTGATGTTTAGAATCCTGTTTGAATCTATTCTGTATCTGAGCCTGGTTTCCCTTCAAAAAGAAAGATATTTTTTCCTGAAAGTCTTTTCTCCAATACCTTAAAATAGTGACTTGTGCATACTTGATGATTAGTAAATCTGTGTAGAATAAATTAATGAATAAAGGAACACCTTCCCTAATTCTTATCTTGTTTTGTACCCTTTGCCATCACCACAGTTCTTGAACATCTGAAGCCACATGAATCTCTCTGCTATTTTTTGCACGCAGCATTTTCATTGTCACTGTGCACAGATTCTTCCCTCTGCCTAGGTTGCTCTCCTTCCTCTCTCCAGTAATTTATAGTTTCAATTACTGAAAGTCTAGCTCTAAACCTAAATCTTCTAATATACCTTCAGTGAGTGGTCCATCTACCTGGGTTGTCTTTTCTACTTCTTACCTCCATCACTGATGGACACTGGGCTGACTTGCTCTGTTTGGAACACCCAGAGGCCCAGGTTTCCCCTTAGATGATGAGTGTACTTTTTATATGATGGAAGGGTGAAGAGAGGGGACCTTGAATGTATTAGAAGGGTCAGCTCCTCCTCTCTTCATGGAACACCCTGGGTGGACAGATTAAGTAAATTGACGCCGTGTTGGTGGCAGTCCTGACTCCCTGCTAGGATTTATGGGCTCACATGTACCTGAGATGAGGCTTATTTCAAGATGACTCTTTCACAGTCCTCTCTTCTCTGACAACAGTCATTAAGAGATTAGATTTCTTGAAATATCAGCATTTGTTGCCCCCCCCCCCATGCGGCATAAAGCTCTGTAGCCTAACGAGGAAGGGATTTCTGAATAGATTTTCAGCTGTGAAGAAATGCTGAGTTTTAAAAATAAGCATTCATAGTGCAATGCACTCTTTTACCTACTGCGAATGGGCATATGCTTTCCAAAAACTAAATTGCAGTCAAGGGCATTCAGAGGTGTTTGTAGAGAGGGAGGAGATAAGGGGCATTGACCTTTGGGTCTCGCACGATATTTGAATATGCCAATTCTTCCCTCACATAAGAAGTTTGTGTGTTAATTGCTCGCTTGGCTTTTGAGATATATATAGTTTCTGGATCAATGTTTTTAGGACAAGAGATGCAGGATTCTTCGTGAATAAAGCTCTTCTCTGGCCTGCTACTCAGCTGCAGAAAGTGTTAGATTTTACGAAACAGGGCTTGTGGTACTGAAGAGCCTGCTTATACCAGGAGAAGGAATGGAATGAAGCTGAGGAGTCAAGCTGGTGGTCACATCTTGAAGCAAACAGTGTGAAAGTAACTGCACTTTAAAAAGGGAAGGAGGTGACCCCTAAACTGGCCTGAGTGAAGTCTAGGGTTGTTAGAACCTGAAAATGGCAGGTCCATTCTGCCATTCTGGTATTCTTATGCCCTTTTTATTAAAAACAAATAAATAAATCTTAGTATAGAAGCCTGTTTGGACAGGGGTAAAGGGAGCAACATTGTGTATCTGATGGTCCTCTTCAAATTCATTCACCTGATTAGAGAACTGGATAGTTCATGCCCCTGGGTAGTTCTGCATCGACTCCAATGGTTTGGCTGGTTCTGAAAATTAGAGTTAGCGTGAAACTTTCTATCTGACTCTATTGCAACCTGCTGGGTCTTGCGCCGTGCAGCTAGCTGTGGAAACCCAGGAAGATTGGTGGTCAAGCTTAATGAAGGACGAAAGTGCAGTTCCTCAGTTTGAGCAGGGAGGGAGGGAAGCACCACTGGCCTTTGAGTAGAAGCTGCACACACCTGGACCCCATGTGTGTTGATTCTTCCGTAATCACCTGTTTTCCTTTCATTACTCATGTTTAGTTCATTAATAAACCCAGAAGCCTTCTGCTCACCTTCTGGGTCTTGCTAATTGACACGTGTTCACAACAAATCACTGTCTCCTTCCTGCCTGTTCTTGGCCCTCACCTGGGAGCCTGCTCTTTCTATGTGCAGCTTCTTCTTGTCATTTCCTCTCTTTTCTTTCTCCATTTTGCGGCTTAGCCCCACTTCTTTTCCTAGAGATGAAACTAACATCTTGCGTATTTTTAACAAATAGTGTGAAAGACGCCAAACTTTATGGCTGAACTATTTTAAGAATCGTATGGTTCCGCAATTCCTTGCCTCATTTCATGGGATAATTAAGAATGTACATTTTCTCTTCATGTTTTTGGTGACAGGCCTCATGGCTACAAATTGACAATGATGTATACACCACCAATCTGAGAGTAATTGGACCTAAAATGGAGTAGTGATGGAGCCTGGATCATGAGCAGAGTTTAAGACCAAAGTGAGTGGTAGGCTCCAGACGTGTCTCACGTTGCTATCTCCTCTATGAATCGTTGGTAGGGTCAAGGAATAATTTTCATCGGCGTCTTGACTTGTCTGGCCAATTAAGCAGACATGTTTCTGCAGTGTCAGCCTATTAAGTGAAAAGGGTTGGGTCCTGTTGAATATAATTGTAAGGAAGGATAGCCCACCATCCCTGTTGTAATTTTACCAAAATAAGTATCCTAAGTAGAAGAAAATCATGGTGAAGCAGAGCAAAACCTGTAACTTCTACTACTCCACTGCAGGCCAAATGATGTTATATCTATATCAATATGTGGATTTCATAGGATTTTTTCTAACCCCCTGTGGGATATGAGACTCATTTGAAGTAACCTTGGCAGAAGAATATTAGCTACTTAGACCTAAAAGGATATTTTGATCTGTAATATAAAAAGCACATGTAGTAATTAATATAAAAGCAGCTGAAAGTGCCTGAGGTCAGTAGTTGCTACATCGATAGTGCATGTAAACAAAGTATTAGCCAAAATTGCTTTCAGAGGGCCCTAATTACGACTGTTTTTATTTTATTTAGTCTGATTTAATGATACTTTTTATATGAATTTGCTTCATGGTTACTGTTGATTGCAACTTCCTTTACTTGAGACGAATGTGTTGGAGATGGGATAGTTATAAACTTTTTTAACCATTTAGTTTGGTGACCCTGTATCTATCAGAGGCATGGTATATTACTATAAAGCTAATCGATAAAAAGCCAGTAATTTAAACTTAATTCACTTTGTTTACAGGTTTTCATGTAAAACTCACCTACAATGAAGTATACAAATCTTGCTGGTACACTTGAGTTTTGAGAAATACATTCACTTGTGTAACTTGGGCTCCTATCAAGATATAGTACATTGCTAATCCTCTAGCTAATTCTTGCTCGCTCCTTCCCTGTCACTACCTGCCTCACTGCATCAACAGGCAGCCACTTTTCTGGCTTTTTTCCCATTACAGATTAGATTGGCCTATCCTACAGCTTCATGCAAATAGTCTCACAATATGTACTCTTTTAAGGCTTCTTTCACTCCTAAGCTTAATTTTAATAAATAGTTCTCATATATAATTGAAATTAGTTATGATAAGCAATCATGTTAGAAATAAAGCAGAGTAGTCTTGTTTCAAAGAATGAAAGAGAAATTAATACATTATAATTTTAAAAAAGTCTTTATTGATTTCAGAGAGAGGAAGGGAGAGGGAGAGAAAGAGATAGAAACATCAATGACGAGAGAGTCATTGATCGGCTGCCTCCTGCACGCCCCCTACTGGGGATCGAGCCCGCAACCCGGGCACGTGCCCAGACTGGAATCGAACAGTGATCTCCTGGATCCTAGGTTGATGCTCAACCGCTGAGCCACGCTGGCTGGGCTGGGCTACATTATAATTTTGAGATGGCTAAGCTAACAAATGCTGATCCATTTTTAATTGAAAGTTTAATTGATAGAATTAGAAATTCACATGCAGTTGTAAGAAATAATACTGCCTTTACCCAATTTCCCCAATGTTAACATTTTGCAAAAATACAGTACAATATCTAAACCAGGATATTGAGCATTGATGTAATCTACCAGTCTCAGATTTCCAGTTTTACTTGTACGCATGTTTGTTTGTTCTACACAATTTTATCTCACATGTAGGTTTGTATACGCACCACCACAGGGAAGATGCTGAGCATTCCACCCAACGCAAGGAGCCCTTTCACGGCCACGCCCACTTCCCTCCCACCACTCCCCTCTATCCTTGGACCCTGGAAACCACTAATTGGCTCTCCATTTCTAAAAAACTTCATATGAATGGAATCGTATGGTTTATAATGTTTTGGATTGGCTTTTTAAACTCACCATAATACCCAGGGGGTTCATCCAAGTTGTTGTGTGCATCAATAGGTTTTCTTATTGTGGAACAGAATTCCATGGTAGGAATGTACTATAGTTTATTTAACTATTCACCTATTAAAGGACATCTGGTTTGTTTCCAGCTTTTGGCTATTATGAATGAAGCAACTTTGAACATTTGTGTACAGGTTTTTGTGTGAACATAAGTTTTCATTTCTCTGGGATAAATGCCTCAGGGTAGAATGGCTGGGTCATATGGTAATTGCATGTTTACTTTTAAAAGAAACTGCCAAACCATTTTCCAGAGTAGCCGTACCATTTTATACTATTAGCAAGTATACGTGTGACCTAGTTTCTCTGTGCCCTCCCCAGCATTTGGTGGTGGTATTATTTTTTGTTTTCACCGTACTGATAGGTGCTAAGTCTTATTATAGAATTTACTTTGCATTTCTCTGTTGGCTAATGATGTTGAACTTTTTTTCATGCACTTATTTGCCATCCACATATTCTCTTTGGTGAAATGCCTGTTCGTGCCTTTTCCCATTTTCTAATTGATTTTTTTTTTTTTTTAAATCTGTGCTTAAATAGATGAAACAAGACAACCCAAGTAGCTTTCAAGAGCATGTAAGAAAAATATCCCAAGAAATATCCCATTTGGCTTGAGAAATGCTATTAGTAGCTGAATAAGTAGATAACTCACATCACCCAATGAATATAAATGGATGTTTTGCTGCATATGTGTGAAAAGAATTGTCAGCTTTCTGAGGCTCCCATGATTCTGTAAGTGGCTTCGTCTTCCAGTCCCATTTTTTTTAAGGTTCTGGGCTTTTCCCCTACTCTACCCCAGACCTTACATTCTCTTTTCATTTACTCTATGACAAGCTTGGGTGACAGATTCACCCCCTTGAATATAATTCTGAAGCATGTTGATGGATTCCTTAAACAGGACTCGTGCACCCAAGTGTCCTGTTTTTTTGATAGGACTTGGCCATTTGAGATCGGCTTTGCACATTTCTGTAGTGTTTGTTTCTGTCGGTCTGAGTAAGACGGAACATAGTTATCTTGATGGGAGGGTAAGAAAGAAGCAGTCTAGAAACAGCAGGAAAGTGTTCAAGTGTGCTTGGTAATGAATTTACTATGGAGTGACATAGAGGGGTCATCGGAACATTTTCTTAGATGATACATGTCTGACCAAGTAATAAGGTAGAAAAGAGCCGAAGGCTTACAGATAAAAGGACCTGGATTTGTGACCTTGCTCTGCTCTAATTTAGTGACATTGATCAGATTACTTAACCTCTCTGAGCCTCCACTTAATTACTTGTATAAATGGGTAATAATTTCCATACTACTTCCACAGGGTGAGTTATAAGTATCAAATAGGATAATACAATGCGTTTGTAAATGATAGTGCTGTACAAATGTAAGCTGCTATTATGTTTATAATAATTACACTCTTCCTCCCCATGACTAAAGCAAACAGAAACACAACCTGGGAGAGAAACAGTCATTTTCACAGAATGAGGTCAAATGATCACTGGAAGTTTCCTGAGGCGGGGGGCAACCCTAAGCATGATTGTTTTCTTAGATGTGATTTTAATTTTGTTTGGTAAGCAGGAAAATGCTGAAAGAATCAATCAATCAGCAATAACTGCACTTCACTTAGGCCACTGAGCAAAGATGCTATGAGAATGAAAATGGACTTCAGGAGTATTCCAATCTTACCCATTTAAGTTCCAGTTTTAAAGATGGGTTATTCATCAACTTGCCACCCAAAGCCTTACTTGGGGTCATATTTTCCCCCAGTCTTGTCCTTAATCATCACCTAGATTAACCTGGTGGTAAAGAAGCCAGACAGACCTGGGTTTGTACAAGGAGTGTTTCTGTGTAAGTGGGAGATTAGATATGTCTTTATCCATAATATAGATTCAAATGGAATTGTTAACTGATGATATAGGTGGCAAATTATCTGGACATCTGCCTTTAAATAATTTTGAATAATTTTAGGTACAATAGACACAGTGTAGTTGGCAACCCTGTCTATAAATTGAGAAGATCAGAGAAAAGGTCACCAAGGGTTGCAGACTGATTTTCTTCTAAGATAGGTGATTGGTAACAACCAGTTTAGGAATGGATGAAACCAGAAGCCTGTTTGCACGCATGCAATTCCTTACCCCACATCTTAATTTGGGCCATTTACTTGTGTGACGTAGGATAATTAGAAGGTCTCAAGGTGATGCTGAGGCTCAGGTGAGATCAATGTATGTGGAAGTGCTTTGGGAATTGTCATATGCTATTATGCAGACTTTGTTGTCAGTTGTAGAGGCCACAGTGGAGGGGGTGACGGTAATAGAGAGGGGTGTGAAAAGGGTATATGTTCATCAAGCTTGAAAACTTGTCTAAGAATATTGCCAGTTATTGGATGGTATTGGAAAAATACTTCATTCTGGACTCCGTGTGTATCACTACCCTTCTCTTGGAATCCACGGCCATGAATTGAATCACTGTCTACATTTTAACAATTCAGTTGTAGGTGATGATGTTTTAAAAATTGTCCCTTAAATCTGGAGAAACAGTACAATGACTCCAGAGAGCACAACGGGGACAATTTTAATTCAGTGGAAAACCAGCTAGTGATTAGATTAGATCACAGGAAGGGGGGTCAAATGGATTATGGAAAAATGAGGAAGGAAGTGAATTGAGTCATGCTTATAGTTACAGTATATTTTTACCGTTGATTCTGAGGGTGGTATATTGTTTAATTCATTACAGCATTTAAGGACCAATTTCAGCTTAAAAGCATGAACGATTGAAGCTCTAACCAAACTCTAATCCCAGTTACTAGAAAGCCATGACTTTTTAATGTTCTTTAATCTGAAATAGATAATGTTTTTTCTGTAGCATCAGGCTTTTCAAATATTTATTTTCTTTCAAATACAAGGGTATATTTTGCACTTTTTGCAAATTTCTAAGGTAGTTGCTTCCTGTCTTTTAATATAGGATTATTAGTGTCTTTAAAACTGTGCATGTCTTAAATGAGTATTGCAGGAATGTTTGCACTTGTCCCTCCTTTATTAAGAATAAAATATTGTATCTGGTCATAAATGCAATGATCCTAACCTTCGCAAAATCTTATTACTGATGTTTATATTACTTGTATCTTATGGTATGAACAATATTATATTCAGTTCTTGCCCCCAAAAAGAGAACTCTAAAGGAATTGATTAAACAATGGCTTTGCATGGATTTCTCACTTTTCCGCTTGTGACCGATTTCATGCAGCCCTTTCCAGGTATGTCAGACTTCTGACTGATCTAGGCCAGCTCACGTGAATAGGGCCGGGTGAAGGGCGTGCCTGTGTCTTCCCTCTATTTGCTTGGCTGCTGTTGGAGCAGTTTAGACTCCCACGCTTTGTCTTTTTCTCCTCAAAATTCCTGGATGTTAATGCACTGGCCTATACATCCTTCAGCGAGCTGTACTGACCAATGGTTTTTGGTGACTCTGGGGAGTGGAGTTAATATTCTTCTTGGTGTTGGATATAGTCAGTATTTGACTTACACACCTCAGGGAAGCTTTCTCTGTCCACCCAGTTTAACATAGGAATATTGTCCCCCCCCCCAGTTGTCACTTTCGATCTTCCTACTGGCTGATGTTACAGTAAATGTTTATTTGCTGACTGGTTGTCTATCAGTCTTTCTACTAGAACTAAGCACTATGTGGCAAGCTCCTTGACTCTATCCATTCAGTCTAGAACTGTGCAGGGCATGCACACAAGTATTTGTTGAATCAATTAATATAATAATCCCACGAACCACAACCAGCTCGTGAGATAGATTATCCTAGTGGTTAAGTTATTTCAGGTTCAAAACTTGCTATCTTTAGAGCTGTGTTTCTCTCCTTGGCTTCTAACACCATGTTTTTTTGAGCTGGAGAACTTCCTAATAAACATTATTTTGGGAGAAAGGAAGCCGAATGAGTATGGGTGTCAGGTTATCAAGTAAATATTGGAACAATTTTAGCCTCTGATTGGGAATGTTTATTTTGCTCAGATGTGTATTTGGTCTGACCTTGGAGTTAGAGTTACTTACGAAGCTGCATAAATGTTAATGAATGTTTATAATGTGGACTATAAGCTGAAAGCAGTTAAAATATAAATATTTAAGCCATATGTTAGAAAATAACCAGAGCCTTGCAGCTATTTCGGATTGTGAAGGGAAATTGCCTGATTTATTGACGAGGGCTGGAAATTTGGAGTCCTGGGTTCTGTTTCCAATCCTGCTTTTTGCCAGCGCTTCACAAAATGTCTCTGTTGAATAAATGTTCAATGGGACAGTATTAATCCCTTTATAATACTTTTATAGTACTTAGACATTTTTGTGCTCCAGTTGTTCTGGCTTTATTGATGTTCTCTTAGCCTGTTCTTCAGGTTTTTCTTTCGTTAAACTCATGCAGACCCCACTTTAGTGCGTGTGTGTGTGTGTATTTGTGGGGGGGAGCCTTGCTCCATCTTATCAGTCCCTCATTAATGAATTTTTTATCCCACCTTTAAGGCTCACCTGAAAAAACATACTGGTACTTCTAAAATGCTTATAAAAGCATGTCACCGTGCCTAATGTAGCAACTGTAGCTTACAAAGAACAATAAAGACAAACGAGACAGATTTTGATGGCGATGTTGTTGCAAATGAAATTAACCAAAGATGAGAACCTCTGTTTCCAAAGCAAAGAAAGCAGAGGCTGGATCTTGATAAATCTTGAAAGAAGGCAGCTAACTCGGCCCCAACCAGGTGCCCTTATTTTAAGCACCCTCATTTAACACCATTAGTGTTATCAGGGCTTTTATGTCAGGCTTCTTTCTGTCTGGTGTGTTTGGTGAATTTTTAACTGAACAGGCTTTACAATGGGAGCATGGGGCAGACACTAAACAACAGCTAAAACCACTTCAGAATTCCAGAGGCCTGACTCAGCTCCCTCTCCCACTGACTCCTTCTCAGCACTCACCCTCTTGCTGGGGGGCGGCCCATCCTTGTGGCACTTGATAAAAGTGCTAATTCCTGGCTTCAACTGCAGACCCTATGAATCAGAAACCACTGGGGAGGAATGAATTTTGAAGTCATTTTGGACCAGCACCATTCAGGTGATTCTCAGGCATGTTCTAGTTTGAGCTCCACCAATCTAGTCCTAGTTCTGTCCCTTGTCTTAAGGAAGCAGTTGGTTTTCACGTCTTCTTCTGGATCGTGTTGTGCTGTGGATGGAGGGGAGAAAACTGAGATACAAAGGAAGACCTACTTTTTCTTCCGGATTGATTTCTTAATTCGTAGGAGGAACTGAGAGCCCGTATTCTCATTTCTTCAAGGGGCCTCCTCTTCAGTGGAGTATCTACTACATTTTTACAGATTGATGTATATTATTCACAAGGAAAACATCTGCAGATATGAACGAGAAGTTCTATGATCTCAGCAAGATCATACCCTTTGGTCTATATGACCACTTGGATGGGAATACCGTCAGGGAGACCAGGCTGGGCGCATTCAGTATTCAGGGGGAGTTGGGGCTGAAATTTCAGTTCTAGATGATACTGAGGGCTGCTTAACGTGATTGGTAGCAGCACAGCGTAGGTCTTGAGAGAGGGCTTAAGTAGAAATAGTGCTAGAGGTTCCAAAATGGAATATGTGAGGGCACACCCTCTGTGATGTGTGTTTTATGAAGGATATAAGGGTCTTGGTTTCCTGACATGTGAAATACAGCCCATTTAGTGTAAGAATACAGTCTGCTGAGACTCTCAGCAGGGGAACACACTTTTCAACTGTATTAAAAAGGAATTCTTGAGGTTTTGACTAATCATGGAAAAACTGAGCTTCCTTGTCTTACATTGGGCACCTTTGCAGAAAAGAAGAAAAATTTCCTGGGTTTATTTAAGTCAAATGTTGGTGTGCCCACCCTCCATGACATCATTCATGCGGAGAGTCAGTGTGGGAACTCTGCAAGTCAGGTTTCCTGCGTGCTGTGATCGAGGCAGTGATTATGTTATTGAACGTTCTCCGTGTTCTCCCTGACCGTTGCTAATTTGCGGGAGATTGAGAAGTCAAAGCTCAGTATGGAGAGTTAACTTATTTTGATACAGGCAGATGGCGAGGTCATGAAAATTTGTTGAAATGATTTAATGAACTACATTAGATTAAGTGTTTTTTAAAAGGCCTTGAAGAGACCCGGGAAGAGACAATGTGTGCTTTTTTTCACTGATGTGACAAGACATATAAAATTAAAACTGTAGGGCAAGTGGAGAGCGTGGCTAAGCTGTTTGAGGAGTTGTGGATTCAAACTGGGCTTGCACATTGGCATATGGAAGCTGGTGGTGGCTTTCATTTCTCATCTCAGAGCTCATCCAAGATGTGGGGATCCGGGAAAGTCCTGGTTTTAGGAGAGATTCACAGACTTTCATGAGAACCAATGCTGACTTGAATTCCTGTAGCTGCATTTGGAATGCACCTCACTGAGTTCCAGCTCAACTTAGATCCTCTCCTTATTTTGCAAGATTGTGGGAAGCATTAAATTGGACAGTATTTAAAAAGTTTCCATCCAGTTCCTGGTGCACAGTAAATACTTGGCAAAATGAGGTTCCCCCAGGCCTCCCATGAAAAAAAAAATTAATGGAGGAAAAGGAATTATTCCAGAGATGATAAAGCATCGTTGCTGCTAGTGGCCATCTAACATTTTTTTCCTACCAGTTTTTACTGGCGACAACCCCGAAATGAACTTTTCTCTTTTAACAGTAACTGCAGTTGTGTGGGATAGCTAGATTTTCCTCTTTTGCTCTCTAGGAGTTTTTTAAACCACAGATGGTACCATTGAGCATGTTAATCCATGAATATTCTAGCCCTCAGAGTTTGGAAGTGGGGCTAATGAGGCAGAAACCATAGTCACCAAGAGACAGAACTTACGCCGCTTTTGCCCAGGACAGGGGAAGAGGAAGCAGAACCAGGGTGTGATGAGAGCCTACTTATTCCCAGTAATCCAAGAACCAAAAAGCCACCTCTAACCTCGGACACTTCAACAGAGCAGACTCATGGTTTGGTTTGTTTTTAACCCCCTTTGCTCTGTGTAGGCTCTTAAAGAAATTCTAGAATGCGTGAAGAAGCAGTTGTGCAGGTGTCAGAGACACCTGTTTGCTGAGGCTCTGCAAGGTGCAGGGCGTTGGAGAGCTTGACCTGGTGCTGAAGGGCGAGCAGGCAGTTGAATGTGGTAGGAGCTGCGAACGCCCTAGGACATGCCGAGCGCTCCTTAGAAAGCGCCGGGCTTCAGCTTGAGATGGCTTGACTTTTGCTTTTATTGCGTGGACTTTTTAGAGGCACAGCTTGACTCAAGATTAGCCAAAGCAGCATCTTAATTGAACGAGTAACAGCTATTGGGACAACCAAATATAATTAACTTTGATGTTTTCGAATTCCTTCTTCCATTCTTTGGTTTGCCTGTGCTTTGATCCTTAATGATGTGTGCACAATGAATTACACTGGGAGAGAATTGTCTGTGTTCATATTAAATATTACCAGACCATTCTTTTCATGGAGAGCCGGGCATTTTCAACTCGGGGTGAGATGGATTGGTAAGGAACACTCTGTACTATGGCAAGTGTGTTTTCAGTTGAAATAACAGCCAATAACATCACAAAGTCAGGGTCAGAATAAACTCTCTGCTGTGGCCTAGACAAATATTTGTGATGTTAGGAAATGGAGTTAGGGTCTGGAGATAGACTCAAAAGATAATTGAAAATAAATTTACATCAATCTTGAAGCAAGCTCGCCACCTATTTATCTGAATATATTTTTGCCTGTGATAGTCCTGACTTGAGGAATAGTTGGAAATCTAGGTGTTCATTTTCTTGCAGCTTTTTAATTCCCCTTATTTTTCATTTTGAAGTTAATAATATAAAAACGTGACCTATTATTAAGGAATCAGAAGATATGTATTGTGGCTCTCTGGTCACTTGCTGTTTGAGTCACTTTGGGAAAGCCTCTTAATTTTCCTGAACCTCACCTTTCTCATCTATAAAATGGGCATGCCTATTTGATGGATTGCTGTGGGATCAAATGAGAGATGTATGTGGAAATGCTTTAGAGACTAAAATTCTTTATAGATTTTTATAATTATGCACAGAGAAAGGCAGCCCAGACTAAGTAGACTAGGATGCATGCTGCTTTTTTGAGGTCAAATAATTTATCTCATAAGTATATAGTTGCTAGCTAAGAAGTTTCCTTTTCTAGGTCTCTGCCTCATGTGTAAGGGGCTCCATTTACCTGCCTCATCACTTTATCTCATTTTGGAACCTGTAGCCATTCCATGAAAGACTCACTTTTATGGAGTACGCTGACAGATAGTTTGAAAATTATTGCTGGTCCAGGTAAGCCATGGTCAGTTAGAGAAAGCAAATACAACTATTTTTCTTTTGTGTTTTTTCCTTTCCTTATTCCCCTTTTCCTCTCCCTCCCTACCTTTTGGATTATATGTACTAAAATTTGACGTGTCTACCAGATTTTTAGATCAAATTGTGATTACAGGAATCTGGACCCGTCTTATCTAGAATATATTTTACATTTTATTTTCAAGATCAGCTGAATTATAAATGTGTCTAATTTTTTTCTTTTTTGGCATTTGAGGCTTAAGAACTTGAATAAAGATCAGTGTTTATTTTGACCTTGTGCCCATTAGGTATATTGAAATCGGGTTCTCCTGCAATTTTGTTTGCATTTTTATTTTATTTTTTGATCACCTCACTGTTAGTTTAGGAAGGTGATTGGAAGCAATTGCTTCTGTCAGGTTTGCTCGATTGCTTTATTTTGTACATGTCCACTCCTTTCTCAGGTAAAAACAATTAACCCATCACAAATATGACACAGTCCTTGCAGTAGATGTGTGCGAAGTATTAGATTAGCATGCTGGCATTTAGAAATGCTCAGCCCCTCCTTCTTGCCTTAGATGTATTTTGTTGTTTTGTTCTGTGTGGCATCAAATTTACACTTGTCCTTTTTCTCTTAGAGACGAGTTGTGGGAAGGAAAAGACAAGATCATAACATTCAGATTGAATGTGCTTCTCAATCTTCACATCCTTAACCGGCTTCTTTGATGCATTTGAGTTTGCTCTAAAATGCTGGGGGAGGAAGGAAGGCAACCAGCGATAATCAAAGGGGAAGAAAGATCAGGGTAGGACTCGGTGACATTTGAGGCTAAGTTTTGGAGCTGTTGCAAGAGTTATTGCTGCCTGCAACTGTTTGGCCTGGCTGCATGTCAGAGCCATTAACTTCAGAATAACAGAGCCTTTAAGAGAATGTACTCTTTTAGAAAACTCCTCATTAATTTAATTTATGGAGGGGGAGAGGAGTTAGGGAGCAGAGCTGGAATCATGGACATACACACACAGTGAATGCTGGATTACATGAAAAAGTAAAACAATCCCCAGCTCTGCCTTTGGTGGTCTCAGAGGCCTGTCCCACTTGAGATGGAATTGCCTCCCCGACGAGTTTTGGAACTCAGTCCCTAACATGGATCCCAGCTGGGAAATCTTCAACTCTAATTAAGCTTTGGCTTGTTTTGATTCGCTTCCAGCCTTGTGGTTGAAGAGCTTTGTGTACACAGTCTTTTGCTAACAACTTTTCCCACAGTCAGGAGCATGCACCTCTGCGGTGGTGATCCTTACCTGAAAGGCTCTGGCCACCATCTCAGAGGAAACGGCAGGCTTGTGTACATACACGCCTCTCCCTCGGGTGTCCGGCGAGGGCTTCACCACATTTGGGGCAATGGAAAGAACAAAGCCGTCATTACTAATGGAAGGATGAGAAAAGCCAGTGGTGTCTGGGTCGCTGCAGCCATGAGAACACGCCAGGATGGGCCATTCCTCTTTTTCTTAACTGTGTCTTGCCCTGCCCTCCCCTGCCAGGATAGAGGGTGGGGTGAACCAGATGGAGACAGAATTTTAAATGTTAATTAAATCATTCAAAATATTTGCTGAGTCTACCTACTATTTGTCATGGGTTCAGATTCAAGGGAAGGAAGAATGTCATGCCAAGTCATTGCAAGGCAGGGATGATGTTGCCATGGTGCTGTGTATACAGCCCATGAGAGCAGAGGGAAAACACACTGATAGCCCAGTGTGTGTCCTGGGGAGGCCAAGGGAAACTATTGAAGTGGCGTTTTGGCTGAGAATGAGAGTAAATACATGTTTGCAAGATTTTGGAGTGAAAGTGGACCTTCATGTAGAAGGAATATTGTGGAAAATGATATGGGGATGTGTCCACAAGTAGCTCACTATTCCTGTAAGTCATTCACTAGTTCACTTAATACATATTTATTGTATATCATCTTTGCACCAAGTGCTATGCTAGGTACCAGGAGTAAAACTGGTGAACAAGTTTTGCGACAGATTGGATGTAGGAGGAGGTCTTAAGGTGCCTGACATGTTCGACTAGTTGATAGTGGTCCATTTACTGATCCGAGAGGAGGAACAAACTTTGAGGAGAAGCGCGGGTGGGCGTGGCGTGGGTGGCAGATGAAGCAATTTGGCTGAGCCCCTTTGCCATATCTAAGGAGATGTTAAGTGGGTGGTTGGACTTACAGCTGTGGAGTTCAGAGCAGGGGGCTGGGCGGGAGATACAGATTTGAGGAGATAGAAGTATATAGATGGTAATTGATATTGTGGGTGAGATTGACTAGTGAAAGAGCAGAGAATAAGAAAGGAAGAAGTCCTGTGGGCCATGGTCACTGAATCACAACCTTTCATGGCCAGATGGAGGGATGAGCTCTTAAAGGCTACTAAGAATAAGGAATGAGTCCAGCCAGCATGGTTCAGTGGTTGAGCATCGACCTAAGATCCAGGAGATGGAGGTTCGATCCCTGGTCAGGGCACATGCCCAGGATGTGGGCTCCATCTCCAGTCAGGGGCGTGCAGGAGGCAGCCGGTCAATGACTCATTGATGTTTCTATCTCTCTCTCCCTCTCCCTCTCCATTCCTCTCTGAAATCATAAAGACATAATAAAAGAAATAGAATAAGGAATGGAAGACATGATAAGAAAATCAGGAGAGTGTTATTACAAAAGTTAAGGGAAGATAGTATTAAGAAGGAAAAGTGCAACAGCAGCTAGATGAGGAAAGCCAAGTGTCTACTGGATTGAGAGACATGAAAGTCACTTTGCTGTAATTAAAGAGTTATTTCTGTGGAGTGATTGGGGTGGAAGCTAGATTGAGAGATGAGGTTTTTGCTCTGGTGTTTTGGAAATTGGTGTGATAATTTTTTGGGGGTCATACATGGTTGGAGGACACGGCTCTCATTTAGTGAGTGAGCCCAGGATGCTGGTATCTTGCAGTGCACACAGGTTGGTCCTGCACATGAAGAATTGTTCTGTGTGTAACATGATCCTTATGTCTCAACAGAACTTATGTGACGTTAAAAACAAACCTCTTTCAAGTATTTGAGCTGAAAATTGCTTTGTGCCTGTATGTAGAGCAAAGTTATTTGTGGTTAGGTTTTAATATGCACCCTGGATTTTCCAGGAAAAAAACTGATTTGTCAATGGGCGGGGGGGAGGGAGTATACATTGTTTTATGTGGATCTTGACTAAGTTTTGTTCACAGTTTAGGAAAATCACATCATCAGTGTCCATACTTACCTGTGGAATCTGAGTTATCAGTAAAAGCACTGCCGATCAGTATCAGTGTTTGTAGCTGTTGTGTTCATGGTGATTCTGTGTATAGATGCGAACACTTCTGTCTACTTCATTATATGCTCTAGTATAGTTCTGCATAATTATTTAAATTAAGCAAAATTTAAAGTACCTACCTCTTTTTTTCCTTCTACCATTTTATACTTAGGAAATTAGTGACTTTCCCTTAGAAATTCTTAAGCAGGTAGGCTATACTACTGAGATTTGTATTTCATGATAGAAAAGTGTGATGTAGAAGGGACTTAGGATTTTCAAGCCTGTAGAACCCTGGCTAGATCTTGAAGCACCTTGTACACCATTGAAAGAGGCTGTGTAACCCGGCTGGCAGTTGAGCATGGACCTATGATCCAGGAGATTTGGTTCCCTTCCCACAGGGAACATGCCCGGGCTGTGGGCCCAATCCCCAGTGGGGGCCATGAAGGAGGCAGCTGATCAATGACTCATCATTGATGTTTCTATCTCTCTCCCTCTCTATTCCTCTCTGAAATCAATAGACATATTTAAAAAACAAAAAGAGGCTGTGTATCATGTAGTCTGGTGTTCCTTTAAGCACGATCCTCAAACCGTCTACTTAGAATCACCTGGAGGGCATATATAATGTAGGTTCCTGGTCCCCACTCTAGAAGAACTACTGAATTCCTGTTGAAGACTCTGGAATCTGTCTTACAAGTTTCTCCTTGGCACATAAGCATGATTCTTGTCCTACTAATAATATTTGAGAACTCACTCCTGTAGACATTGGCAATCATTTAAGAATTTAAAGTAGAGGGACAGAATCAGGTTTTTGGGGTTAAAAATAATATTCCGATGGGACTTTAGTAGTTGGCTGAAGGAGCTTGGGACCACCTGTCCTGAACAAAGGTTTGTATTGTAATGACTAGACGAAAAGTGTTGATGGAACAAAGTGGTAGACATGAAAGAGAGGAGTTATTAAAAAGTAAAATGATAGTGAGCAGTGATCGCACATGGGGAATGAAAGAATAAAAGTGATTAGAAGTGCTTTCCATCTGGGTAGATGGCAAGATCATTGATCAAGCTGCGGAGTTCAGGAGGGTGGGTTGCTAGGCTGTGAGTTCTGGGTTAGGCACGCTGACACTTAGTTTCCTGTCTTACCTGTAAGAGGGGATTTGGGAATATAGATGTGATTCAGTTTAGGAGAGGTTGGAATGAGGGAATCATTCATACACAGGTGGTAGTTGAAGCGGATCCTTGGTAGAGATTGTCCCCTGGGGAGTGGATGGAACTTTCATTACAGGACATACACACGTGGACTTGCTTTTCTCCATTTCTAAACAAATCTCACTGCTAGAGCATTCGAGACTCCTTTTAGGCATGGTGTTTTTGATTATTGAAGACAGAATGACCTGAAAAATCAAATTAAGGGGATGTAGTTACATTGTTGAGGAATAAGCTTAATTGGGGTGTAGCGTGGGAAACCCATAAACCTGAGGAGCAGCGTGCCTCTGTTTAGCTGTGTAGTTCAGCCTTGGGATCAGTGCTTTCCCTGAGAGAGACCTATGCCATGGTTTGTGCCATGGTAAGGAAGGTTGTACTGAAAACAGCTGCCAGTGTACAAAAGCAGTTCAGTTTATGGAAACTACATCCATGAGCTCTATTGAACATTAAGAATCGCCCCTCAAGCTAGTTGATATATATTTACTTTTGCATTTTCTTTCCCCTTGAAAATATACACACTCTAGCCTTGGAAATGATCCTGACTGATGTGGGTTGAGGTACCTTCAGTAAGGAGATTCTAGCTTTGTTATCTACTAGTCACTTCTCAGGGAATTCCTTCCTTCTCATTCGCATTTGAACTTACAGATAAGATGTAAAAGTAACCAAAGAGACTGATGTCTTTGTTAACCGGTGATCTCTGCGTGTCAGAAATCACAGCTTCTTTCCTTTTGGCTCTCCTTATCATTATAAGACATGGCCGGTGCAAAGCCATTCCTTATGTGAAATCTGCATACCTCTCTCCTTCCGCTGATAGTTTAGTAACAAATTGGGCAAGTTCTGTTAATGTTTCTAAGTCAACACCAAATTCCTTTAGTCAGAAGTCCAAGATCTCTGGCCTTACTGGGGCTTTCACTGCTGGTGAGTCCCACGTTACAGTTGAAAGTCATGGAGTCCTAGGCTCTGGGGACTGACCTCACGGGAGAGGAGAGTCACCATACCTCAGAGCATTTTCCAGTGCCAGCTGTGGCTAATGTTGTGTCAGCATTTCCATCGTCATCATAATTGCCAGCATTCGAGGGTTTATAACGAGACTGTTAAGTTTCACCACAAACTGAAGCTTGGTATGCAAGAGTTGAGCCTGAAGCAAACTTTTTCATTTAAAAAAATGCAGCTTCTCTATAAAGCCACTTATAAGAAAGCAAAGCTAGTGATTACTGGTGTTACAGTACCCAAACTGCTTGGTTTACTTAATACTGCAGCAACATTTGTCTGTAATATAAATCAATCACTACAGGAGTTTGGGGAAAAGGCTGTTAATGTGGATGACATTTAATTTTGAAGGGTGTCTGTTTGAACAATTGAAACCACATTTTCTCTCAATTTTAGCATAATTTTCAAGGTTTGTTTATCTGTCTTCTGGGGAAACAAAATTGCTCGTGGCTCATGATGATAAACTCAAAAAACAAATGCTTGGGACCTCAGGCGAGCCCCTTCTCCCCAACCGAGGAACAAAGCAATGACACATTGATGAAGGCATGGTACAACTTGGGTCTGCCATAGAGTTGGGGTTATCCTGATTCAATAATGTGTTTTCATTCTCAGGTAAGCTTGATTCTGAAGGACCTTGCAGGGAGAGCAGATGCCTTGAGTTTCATTTTTTAATTTTTTTTCCAGTAATGATGATGGATTTGTGTGAATATACCCCCATGTTCTGACCTCCCTGTGACTAGTTGGAAGCATATGCAAGATGCTAATTTGAGTTAAGCACAAAATCTATGGCCCTGGACCACAAACAGTGTAATTCACGTATGGATGAACTCATGACTCTGGCCTCTCTAACACTACATGCTTAAATCACTTAAATTACTTAGCCCATGGGTCAATGGAATGAAAGCTAAAGATTACCTTGTGTGGGTCAAGCCCTGCCAGTCTTGTCCTCTCTACTATGTTGTCAATAGACATTTATTTTGTTTTTCTTCTTACCTTATATTGACTCATCTTATTTTCTTTATCTCCTCTTGGTGGATCTTCTTTCCTCTTCCTTACTGCAAATATTTTCGGAGCTATTTTTAGAGATAGTAAGTACTGTACTAGGGGGTGAGCTCAATGTTTTCACATATATTCATTACAAAATTCAATTGGATGGACTCAAAATTTACTGATATTGAAATGATAGACATGTATATTTATGTGTGTTCATATATACAGATATGTAATGTATGTATGTGTTAAAAGACAAACTGAGGCATATTAAATTTTTGAGTTTATTTGAGCAAAGTTTACTTGAATTGGGCAGCATCCCATCTAGCAGATAAAAAGGAACTCCAAGGATCTGTACAAAACGAAAGACTCTTGTAGGCAGGAGGGAGCAGCAACAAGGAGGTTATACTAGGCGACAAAATGGGTTGGTTATTGTAAGGCTCTTTTCTCTAGAGGTTGGGAGGGGGTCTGTCAGGCAGATTACCTAACTAGTACTGATCAGGCGACTCCTGATCGACTGGTTTAAGATTCCTATTCTGGGAGAGCTGAGACTGTAAATTAAGTCTCATTTTGGTGATGTGGGGTTTAGCATAAGTGACTCCATTTTAGGCCTGCTGTCTTTTTTTTGTTTTTAATCATTATAAATATTTGTAATCTGACTCCAGATATCTCTGCAACTAAATAACATACCCAGTTATGCTATTTAGGTTCCAGGGTTGCAGAAACACTTGAATGAATTAGAAAAAGATGTCCCTTCTAACTCTAGGGCATGTGGTTGGCCAGCGGGTGAGGGCTTGGCTGTGTGTTCCCACTTACCCTCTTGGTAGGGTACAATCATGTAGGGCAGAGCTTGCACAACCCTATGGGGTGGTCCTGAGAATGTAGTTAATTGGCACTAATTCTCTTTCCAATGTGTGAGTTTTTTCTGTCACTCAAAATATGACCCTAATTTTAAGGAAAATGTCATAAGTACTCAAGGGATAACAAAGTATTGTTAATGTAATGCAGACTTCTTTCATACATACAGGAGGAGGCATCTGAATTTTTAGATTATTCGAATAGGCAAATGGTCTGACAAATTATTTGTGTAGACCTGGTTGTTCATACTATATATAGTGTGATCCTTTGCAGGAAGGGATTTGTCAGGCCCCTGATGATAACCTGTGGTTCTCCCCCTCCAGCCCCCACCTCAGTAATTTAGAAGATAAATTTCAAGCACAGGCATTTTGTTTTGTATTGAACAGCTGAGTACTATGAAGGCAGGCCCCTTAGATTCATCAAGTGTGATGGCTGTCAATTGGAATTATATGCCTGGATAAATAAGTATCTTGGTAATTGCTTTGTTCTTATGAAATTCATATCCTAACCTCTTCCAATCCAGTGGCTTAACTAGCATTAGATCAAAGGTAAGAATTAAAGAACCCAGTAAATAGGGAAACCAGGAGGACTACCTTAAGGCATTTAATGTATGGACCACTGTGTGCATGTTAAAAAAAGTGGGTTATTAACCCCACCTTCCCCATGCCTGGCCCTTTTCATACTCGCTCGTTTTCTCCCTTTCTTCTCTGTGTTGAAAACATGACCCATTCTGCTGACGTAACTATGTCTTCCTTAGATCTCAACTATACTGATGCTGTGAACACTCTATCCTGACACAACCTGTTACCTGGGAATGTGACGGTGAATGTGCCGCTACCACTCTGAGACCTTATTTTTACACAGAAACCAAATCCTCTGAAGTGAGATGCAAAGCATCCAGATGAAATGTTTATAAGAACCGACTTAGGTCATTATACTCAGAACAAACCATTTGACCACCTTGGAGCATATTGTTCCAGGATACAGTGTAAAGCTAACCCTGGAGCTCTGTCTCTCCCCTTTGGCAATGAGGGGTAGTTCCTCAGCTTCCTGTTTTGGGGAATAGGCTGTTGGATAAGTGGTAAGGCCCATGTCTGTCACTCTACTAGCGTTGCAAATGGAAATTGTTTATTTAAAGGAGTAGATTTGCCTCTTGACACTGGAAGAATCTTAGAGACAGAAGGCAACGCTGTAGTGGTGTTTTTATCCATATCTTTCTGTTCTGTGACCTTGGTGTTTGCTCGCTATACAGTTGCCTTTCATTTTGTCTTGTCTACATATAAAAATGATTAACGGCTGACTATGTGTTGTATATAAGAAGAGGAGTGACTCATAGCAACTGAAATGTGTCTCCCCTACACCCCATCCCCCAAATTCCCACGGCATCTCAAAATGAGGCTTTGAAGTGAGGTTTAAAATGTTCTTTACTAAACTCTCAAACCCATGTTTAGTTTTGTTGTACATTTCAAATGCCTAATGAAAATAATACCTATATTGGATCTGATCATTGATTTATCCCAAGCAGTATTCTTTTCCCATTGGTGGGGACTATTGGACATTTTACTTGGAGTGGAGGAAGGGCGGGAAAAGAAAGATGGTTGTTTTTCATGATGTCATTCTCATATTTTGGGAACACCCCTTCCACATGCTGACATTCCTTTCCTAGACTTCTCTCGTGAATTTCAGAAGCAGACACAATACTTCTGCATTCCACCAAGGGATTACAGAAAAAGAAAAGAGAATTGGATTGATTTGAATGAAAAGACAAAAGCTAGAGTGAGATAAAGATCACTCGAGATAGCTTTCATACCAACTGCTTGATAATATTGAAGAAAGAGAATTCATAATAAAGATGGCAGAGGAAGCAAATACTGTGATATATAAACAGACATGAGGCTTTCTGTATTTAAAAAAAAATAATTTTTGGCCTGGGTTCACCTATGTTTACTGGGTCAGATCATTGGACAGTTAGCCTCCAAATATTCTTCTGACATGTGAGTAGTCAAAATGTGTAGCTTTTCTGGAGTCACAGTAGAGGTCCAACTCAACGTGCCATTTCTGACTTTAGTAAGTGTATGTGCTGTGAATATGTTGGGTTGGAATTAGAGATCCTAGGAAGTATAAGCAGCAGCCTTACCTATGAAGCATGGGGGGGGGGGGGGAGGATAAGAGTTGAATGAAAGGGAGTGATTGTAATGAATAAAATACATATTTTTGATGGGTCTTACCCAGTGCCTGTCACACTTGCTTGTCACACTGGCCATATCTGGTCACACCTTTGCTTGTACACACATGATGTCATTGGCAAATCTAGGCCTGTGGATGCCTTTCCAGCACTTGCACCCTGAGCTGAGGCTAATTCTGTCACCATTATTAGCTACATGTGGATTACTTATCTTTTTGAATTAAAAAAATCCACGATTGCCTTTTTCCTTTTGCCAGGCAACCGCTGTCTGCAGTTGTTAGTTGGCTTGTGCTGAGGGAATATAAAATTCAAAATTGTTCTAAACTAAACTTAATTAGGGAGGGACATTTGTTGCCAACTTACTACCCCCATAAAATACAACTAAAACCAAATGTAAATGCTTTTCAGATGATCCAAATTAGCTTTCCCTCCTGCCAACCAGCATGGAGCACAAGATTAGAGAGTAATAGCAGGGCCTTCTAATAGGTGGGTTTTGGAAAGGATTCCATGGGCCTTAGGAAAGGGCACTGGGAAGAAATGCCCTTCAGAAATATTTATTTTTGGATTTATGATAGCAGTGTGCTGCCTTTTAATTCCTTTTTGGTTGAGTGCTGAGATTTTTGTGTCTTGCTTTTGATTTTTCTTTGTGAAGTTTTATAACTTGGACAAAAGAAATCCCCCCCCTTTTTAAATAAGGCTTCTAAAATATCCCCCCCCCCCAAGATTACCTAATGATTTAGTGGTTTTAGGTCAGATCCTTTATTTGCTTCACACACAACTCTTTTCCTTATGTCGTGATCCCTCTGATTTGTATGGGGACTCTACAAGTAGAGGAGTGTATGTGAGTTGTGCATAAGTATACAATCTTTTCGATGTGGCAGGGTGAATATGCTTTGGCTGAGATGGGTGCATGTCAGAGAAATGAATGATTCTGGTTACATGGCTCCCAAATAGTGAGTGAGGATCCCAATTCTTTTCCTTTTGAATCTACCTAGTAGTTCTCCTTTGAACCAAGTCAAATATGAAAATGGACAGGCTACAGTCACTTTATTTGCATGTTTTTGGCACCCAGCGTAGTGCTGGAGGTGTGTGGTGAAAAGGGGGGCTTGTCAGAACCAGAGCTAATGAAGCTTGTAGACATTGAATTTGCTTCGAGCAGATGATTTAATTTTTCTCTCCTTGTACATTGTTAAATCTGTAGAAAAGGAACATCAGTTCAAGATCTGTCACTCTGGCTGCAGGCCAGCATGCCCAATTCTGTCATCTTTGCTGCATGGCCAAGCATCTTTATTACATGTTATAATTCTGGTTTTGGAGTTGATCCAGCAGTTCTGATATAACGTCAGATGGTTAGGGGTGTGGGAGAGGAAAAGGCAGTGTCCGTGTCTAGCCACGGTTTGGGGAGAAGTGTGAGGGAGGATGCATGTTGCAGTTGTCCGGGGCAGGGATTTTTCATGGACACCATGAACCTTTCTGTGCTGCCCAGAATTTGAATTGCCGTATCCATTTCTCTTCGTGCAGACTGTTGGTTTTTAGGCTGAAGACAATTGCCCTGGCCACCACATCTCCCAGGAGCTCAGCAATTAGCACCAGCCTTGAGAACGAGGTCACCATCATAGATGTGCCGGTTTTGTCTCATTGCTTTGTTCTTGGGATCCATTGGTGACACTTGGCCTCCATCAGCCTGGGGGAGTGGGAAGCTGAACTCCTGAACTGTTCTGTCTGCACTGGGTTAGGATGAACCATTCCTGGGTTAACTCTTCTCACTTCTTCAGAATTACCTTGGAGAGGGAAGTTGAGGTGGGAGTAGATAATAGTTTAAAAAAAAAAAAATAGGAGGGAAAAACGATTGCATTTATTTCTTGAGTGGAGAGCCTTGACCCTATATTTTGCAAGAGTCTCTCCTTCCTGCTCTTAGGGGTTTTGCAGATGGAGCCTTGGCTTTGGTTTGTCAGTGAAGGACTGTTCAAAGCTGCAGAGTGCTTTGCAGGAAGCGGTGACACAGGTTACAGCCACTCTTCCCCCGCCTTCCACTTATTGTTTAGGGATTGTCAGAAAACAGGCTGGGATGTGGAGGAAGAGAGACTGTGAGGGTTCTCCCCCCCAAGTTTGACTGCTGAATGAAAGCAAGCACTTTATTTAGAAGTGAGTAGGGAGGGAAATGTAGCTTAGGGTTGACAACCTTCTGGTGCTTATCCATAAATATGAAATGGTGTTAGAACACCAGACACCAGAGAGCTTTCTGATTGGCTGTTGGTGATGTCATCTTGTCATTAATACCGTGCTCAGAAAATAAACTGATCTGCCTGTTTTCTTTTTCTTTAAATAAAGCTGAAATTTATAAAATCCACTTTTAATCTAAAACAAGGCACTTAAGTCAGAGCCTTTTGAGAGAATTAGTCTATTTCTCAGGTGTTCAGAGTCACTGGGGCCTCCATTGGGTGCTGCAGTAATCAACCACAAGCATCCAGCCTGTCTTCTTATTGCTAAAAAGTAAGGCAGACACTTTCAACACCTGGGCATCCAGCAGTTGACATTTACCCACATTAAGTGCTAATGCAGTTGATGGGGATAGCTTCCTGTCAGCTTTAACTGTCTGGGTATGCTTGGAGCCCACGTTGGCACTTTTGGTTCTGGGAGGAGTGAATGGGTCATGAAAAGTGCTTGCTTTCTTTTCTTAAATCCTAATTTTATTTCTTTACCCCTAACAACTCTGTAGTCAAATCTAAACTGGCCTCCTTTCCACTTAATTTGCTCTCACTTAATCTCATGATTGTGTTTCAGCAGGAGAATCACACTTGTGGCTTGTCAAGGGTGTGTGTGTGTGTGTGTGTGTGTAAGATCCAATAGCATGCTTGCTATACAGGATTTGAAACTCTTAAGAGAAAGCCACTGCCCAGCAACTCTGACCCTTGCATTGGTGTGTGACCCCTGGAGGCCTGCGAAGGAAGGCGTGACAGTTGCCCTCCCTCTGGTTCACTCTGGTTGAAGATGGGGGACTGAGTTTCCATTAACCATTGGGAAGCATTTTATGTAAATATAGCTCTGTGTATTTTCTTTAAATGAAATATAGAACTGCCCTTTTGGGGAAAACCATGATTCTTTATCATGAGAAATACTGGCTTGAATAATCTTACCCTTTCTTATACTATTTAACATTCCTTGTGAATAACTATTTAATAATGCACTCCTTTGTTTGTCCATATACTCTAGAGTAGACTCTCCTAATATCATGAAGGAATGTTAGGTAAATTCACCCTCTCCTTTCACCATAGCTGTTCCTAATAGGAAAAGTGCATCTGAGAGTTTGCTCCATCCCTGATGAAATGGCTGTCCAAGGTTATTTTATGCATGCTGTGGACATATTATTTGGATTAGCAAAATGCCTAACAAGCAGGTGTAACTGATTTCTGCCATGCAACTGTCTCTTGTTACAGGGAGACACCGCATTACTTTTCAAAGTTTCCCTTGTTTTCAGCAAGGTTAGAAACCATAGATTTAACAGCCTTTGGGGTCAGAGAGAAAAGAGAAAGACAATGAGTCCCATTCATTCTTAGGAGCTCTAATGAGTCATATAGTCTATTTTCCAGGTTAGAGCTCTGTCTCTGACAGGCTTTAATTATCTGTGAGCTGAAACAAGAAGTGATATAAACATGCAAAAGTCTTTCAGGAATAGGTTTTTAAAGGCGATGAATCACCCAAGTTGGTGTCCTGTTCAGCCCTTTTTGCAAGGGGCCGGGGCTCCCTCTACTCCCTCTGCTCGGGTGCCACCGGATCACGTGACAGCTGTTTGCAGACTAAAGGAAAGAAACAATCATTCACTAGCAGGAAACTTAATCCTGGGCAGGTGCAGTTTGAGTAACGACTCTGGGCCTGAAGGTCAGCATGGTTGCTAAGACCTAAGCTTTTGCAGATGGTGTGAGTGGGAGGAGCAGGGTCCAGTAACTAACTCCTCTCCCATCTGCGGCCCCCAGACGGTCCTCCCCTCCCTGTTGTGCTACCATTTCTCCAGATACTGCTGAACTTTTGAACTCAAGTACAGTGCAGTATTAGGATGTTTGTTTATAGGCTTCAGATAAAGCAGTAGCGGGTTTTAAGGAAACAGTAGACAGATCCATTTTCCTTTTCCTCCAGTGATGTTAGCGATCTAATTAGAAGCCAGTGTTTTAGCAGCTTCCTCTGTATGTGCTTTGGGTACTTTTTTCCTAAAAGACTCTTGTGGACACGAACAAAAGCCGGATGCTTCACGAGGGCTTCGGAACAAGTGCTCAGCGTTAGATACATCTGGAGTTTACAGACCACACTTTCCTCTGCACAGACCAAATAAGAGATCGCGTCCGGTGTTAGGATTCCTTATTTTCATCATCAGCATTGTTATTCTCACTCTATAGACACTGTCCCTCTGCCATTTCATTTCACAGCCATTACTAATGGCCACTTTTTTCTATTTATATTGCTTGACACAAATTGAGATTCCAGGTGCACCAGCATGCCACACCCAAGGGCCTGGGTACTTGGAAAACCATAACAATAGTTCAGTAAAAGATAATCCCCAGTTACCCTTTTTGGGGGGAGAAGGGGGAACCAAAAAACCCAAGCAGTAGTTAAGTATGGAATGCAGAAAGTGTCAAATATATAACTTTGTAGATAAGAGTAGTGTTTTCTCAGTTGCAGCCTCTTTTAATGAAAACTGATTTGGGGGACAGTATAGAATATTTGCTAAATGAATCCACTTCTCTGAATAGATCCTGATTTCTTGTGGCTTGGCAACTGAAACTCAGAAACCCACAATTACACTGTATAGATGAGCCTTGTTCTATATTTAGTATATAATCTCCACTCAGGGGCTACATATGGCCATGAGCACCCACTTAAGAGCTAAAAATGTAAGTTGCCTCCTACTTTGTCCCGAATTGGAATCATACACACTGCTCTTTGCTTTAAAAATCTTTCTTTAAGGAAAGAGTTCAAGATCAAGTTGGTAGCGAACAGTCCTTTAAATGAATCAGTTGTCACTTAGCCCTTGGACGAAGCTAAGTAAATACAGTCCTGTCGATTAACGACAGGGATATGTTCTGAGAAAGGTGTTGTGAGGCAATGGCATCATTGTGTGAACACTTAGAGGCTGTGATAAAACACGAGACTAAGTCAAACACAAGAGAAGTGTTGACCTAACACAACATACTGTTTTACAGCAAACATTTTTTATAAATAGAAAGAGTGCACTGTAAAATGATAAAGTATAATATTGTAAATACATAAACTAGTAACATAATAGTTTATCAAGTATGTGCTATACATAATTGTATGTGATATACTTTTATGCTACTGGCAGCATAGTAGATTTATACCAACATCAACACAAACACATGAGAAATGAGTTACCATGGCTATGATGTCACTAGGTGATAGGAATTTTTCATCTCCATTATCTTATGGGACAACCATCATATATGTGGTCTGTCATTGACCGAAAAGTCGTTTTGCAGTGCATGACTGCACTTGTGGAACAAATAAAGGAAGGAATGACATTCTTGGAAGAACCTACACTTTCATTGCCTCATCAGAAAATAATATAACGAGTCCAGAAGCTCTAGACTCATCCTAGAAGTAATACACTTATCATGCAGTGAGCATAGAATATCTAGAAGCAATATCTGATGCAAGATTAATAGACCTGGTAAACCTGCAAAGTATGGAAAGTTCCAGTGGATCCAAATATGGCCGTTCATCAGAGTCATCTCCTGAGCTCATAAAACAAACCTACCAATTTCTGCACCTAACCTTCAGAATCTCGTGCACAGTGAGGGAACCTGCGCCCACAGAGCCACAGTGCCAGGGATGAGAAATGGAGAAGGCGAGGCCCTGTCAGCACGCAGCAAAGGTTTGTTTTTAAATTGATTCAGCAAACACTTACTGGGCACAACATCTTGTAGCATGTGTTACGCTACATATATTGTCTTAGCATATATATGCTATATATGCTACATATATATGCTATATATTGTCTTAGAAACACACAAAACAAAACTCATTTCTTTTTTCTTTTTTTAATAATTTTATTTATTTTTTTAAATACATCTTTATTGATTTCAGAGAGGAAAGGAGAGGGAGAGAGAGAGATAGAAACATCAATGATGAGTCATTGATCGATCCCACAACCCGGGCATGTGTCCTGACCGGGAATCGAACCCCGATCGCCTGGATCCCAGGTCGAGGCTCAACCGCTGAGCCATGCCCGGCCGCAAAACTCATTTCTGATGATCGGTTCACAGACGTATCTTGAATCACAATGTCACTTGTCTCGTGTGTCATGGCTCTCTGAGCACAGTTACTGCAGGAACCTAGAGGAGGTATAAATACTAGCTGGATTTGAAGAAGGCTTCAGTGGAGGTGATGTTTAAACCGGCATTCTGAAAGATGATAGGGTTTTACCAGGAGTCGGAAGGCCAAAGGAGAGGTGAAGATGACCGATGAAAAAGGGCAAGTGCCAAGTCCAGGCAGCAAGAACGAGCATGGGGTGTTCTGGGATGGCGGCGAAGGCAAAGGGAGACTGGAGGTGAGGGCTGTGCCTGTTGTCCATACAGGAGTCCCTCCTTACCCGTGGGGGATACATTCCAAGACCCGCAATAAATGCCTGAAACCACAGATAGTACCCTGTATATAGTATTTTTTTTCCTATACGTATATATATATGGTAAAGTGTAATTTATAAATAGGCACAGTAAGAGATTAACAATAAAACAGAACACTTAATAACTGTGTACTGTGATAAAAGCTCTGTGAATGTGGTCTCTTACCTCTCAAAAGATCCTACTCTGTTGTACTCACCTTTTCACTTTTAAAGGAAGCACTTTGCATATCCACATTGACTGCATCACTACTCTCGAGCTTTGGGGCCGTTAAGGAAAATAAGAGCTCCTTGAGCACAGGCACTGTGATAGCGCCACCGTCAGTGTGATGATCGGGACAGCTTCTCGGTGACTAACCAGCAGGGAGTGTCTACAGCGTGGAGACTCTGGACAAAGGGATGACTCACGTGCCAGCTGGAGGGATTAAGAGGCATGAGATTTTATCGTGATACTCAAAGGTGCACAATTGAAAACTTATGAATTATTTCTGGAATTTTCCATTTAATATTTCAGACCATGGGTAAGTGAAACCATGGCACGCGAAACCATAGATCAGCGAGGGGAGGCTATTGTGCCGTTGTTTGCTAGACTAAGGATGCGGGATTTTACACAGTAAACGCTTTTCTTCCCATAAGGAGAGGTAGAGGAATATGGGTTTTATCTCTAACAGAGCGTAAGCCCTCTGAGCAAGGGCAGCCTTATCCTCCAAAGATTATTCTCACTCTTTGCCCATGTAGTAGGCACTAAAAACTTCTTTGGTTAATGAAAAGGTGTTTAATATTTGCCTCATCAAGCAGAATAGTTTCTTTGATACTTGTGTGTCTTACCTTTCTCCTTTTAATAAAAAACAAAAAAAAATTAAGGGCAATCTGCTAGCTCTCCTTCCCCCCCCCCTTGGTAATTCTTTCATTTTCATATCTCATTGTTGGGTGACTCTCTCCCTGGATCCCAGCCTCCTCTGGTAATATCCAAGTGAGCGTAGGCCGTAGAACCAAGGGAGCTTAGAATTAGCCCTTCTTTATTCACACAGCTCCCAAGATGGAGCCATAAGGATACAGGAATGGAAGGATTTTAAACATTTGTGATCCCTGCCCACTCCATCTTTATCACTGAGAGGCCTTCACAGACTACATAAGATGTTAAATGGCCCATATCCACCGGCGAGAGGTGCTGTTTCTAAGAGCTCTCTTTGTGCTTATTTTTACTGCTGGTTTGTTTGCATCTGTGCAGAATATTCATGAGATAGAAGAGGAATGTGTTTTGCTCTCCTTTAAAGATGCCAAAGCCAGGTGGGGAGTAATGATCTTGATGAATTCTAGCACTTGTCAATTTGAAAATGTTCAGGGAAAACAAATGAGAGGGTAGATATGTTTGTATGCTGTTATCCAATGATTTGGAGCTGCAGACATTTCTTTCTCGCTCCACTTTTGAAGGTAGGGATTGGAACTGAATAATTGACAACCCTTCAACATGAAACATCATCAAGCTTGAGGGATTTTATTGTGTGCGTGTTTTTTTCTTCTTCTTATATTTTATTGTTTTCTAGTTTGCCTTTGTCTTTGATCACTCATTCCTCTAACAAAAACTTGGTCATGTTATTGTTTTCCTCTTTCCCCTAAGCTTATATTGTATGATGGGAATTATTTTTTTCCTTATAAATTTCATTGGTTTCAAATAAAGTATTCATCCAGACTTAGTGTAAATATATGACTCAGTTGTAAATCTGCTTTTGTTTTTTTCCCTTCAATTGTATTCAGTTTTTTTATTTAAAAAAAAATTATTTTTTTGAGTTTTCTTTTTTCCCTTTTTGCTCTAGGTGTCCCCCCGCCCCCCAGCTGTCTGCCTGCTCTCTATGTTCTGTCTCTACTTTGCTTGTTAGTTCAGTTTCTTCATTAAATTCCACATATGAGTGAAATCATATGGTACTTGTCTTTCTCTGACTGGCTTATTTCATTAGCATAATGTTCTCCAGGTCCACCCAGGCTCAATTTTCTTTTAAAATTTGTTCATAGTAAGAATTTTAATTGTAAATTCAATTATGATAAACCTGTTAATCTCAAATATTGGGCTAAGGTTTATCTTTGCCTGCTAAACCTTCATCAATGCTTTAAATGAATAGCTAAGTGATATTGTCTTAGATGTGGTTGTGGTGACGTGTTTAAAAATTCTAGAGTATAACTGTTTTCAAGTGTCCTCAAGTACCTCAGAATCTCCATTTCTACAGCAGCACTTGATATGGTAATTATATATGATTCTCCCGTGTTCACTAAAATATGAGCCTAAGGCTCCACTGACAATTTGTTAGCTTCCCATAGGTTGAAAGCAATAAAATTGCTTTGCTTGAAAAAAATCGAATTCAGCACTTTCACTAATGCAGATGAGCTTTCTCTCCATTGTCCCAAGTAGGTAATGAGAAGAATTATGTTTTTAAACACCTCTGAGGAAATGAGGGTGGTCCAGCCATGTTAGGGGGAAGAAAATGTGGGTTATCTGAGCAGGTGAATGTGATGGGTTTTATTGCCTTGGTCCTCAGACACCTGCAGTTTCAAAGGCATGGCCATCCTTTACCTCTTAGTTCCTGCAGTCAAGCTCTAGCCCCATGTTTTTGAAAAGGATACCTATTTTAACCTAAAATTTAAAGTTTCCATCATCTCAAAAGGGCAGACTTTTTTTTTTTTTTTTTTAAATGGATGGGAAAAAGAGTTTAAAAACATATCCACACAATAGCCAAAAAGTGGAAGCAACCCAAATGTCCACTGACAAAATGTGGTGCATGCATATAGTGGAATATTATTCAGCTTTAAAGTAAGGAAATTCTGCCACATGCTACACCATGGAGGAGCCCTGAGGACATTAGGCTCAGTGAAATAAGCTAGTCACAGAAGAACATACTATATGATTCCGCTTAGTTGTAGTACCTGCAGTGGTCAGACTCATAGACAGTAGAGTGGTGGTTGCCAGGGGCTGTGGTGGGGGAATGGAGAAGTAAATGTTAAATTGGCAGTTTCAATTTTGTAAAATGAAAGAATTCTGTGATTGGATGTGGTGGTGGTAGCACAGCAGTGTGAATGAATATGCCACTGAACTATACACTTAAAAATGGTTAAAGTGGTAAGTTTTATGTTATATATTTTACCACAATTAAACATTTTTAAATGACAACAGAAGTGAAAAACTGTTCAAAAAATTTTTGACATATAATAATGTAAGACAGATATCATTTTTGCTAATTTTCAGTGTTTACACATGCAATATAAATTACAAATATGTTTAACATTACAATACCATCTTCCAAAATACGAAGATGTACAAAATCCTTGCTAGATAAAATTATTGCATTTAATGTAAAAAAAAAAAACCACAAAAAACCAAAACACAAACCCAAGTCCAATTAGACTCTCTAATTTGTGGTATTTGGGTGTCTCCTGCACAGACATGTTTCTCATCTGGATTCCTGACATAAGATAAATAAACTTGCTGCTATTCTCTTGTTTTTTGCATTTGGAATTCCTGGAACATTTGACATTACATACATATTCAAAAACAAAGGATTGAACTAAATGAATGCTACTTAAAATTAATATGCATTTGAAGCACTTGAGGATTTGCGAACATGCGGATTCTGAGTTAGTGGGTCTGGGTTGGGACCTGAGATTCTGCTTTTCTAAACTCCACCTTCAGAGGCACTTGGAAGCCTTCAGATGGTCTACTGCCCCCGAGGCTGATTTAGGGTCTGCCTTCTAAGGTGCGCTGGTCATTCACTTACTACACCTCAATCCGCTTTCTAACTTACACAACATCCTTGCTGTTGTCACCCCAGTCTTTCAGTCCTTGTGGATTTTTGTATTCTAAAAAACTCCTTTGCTTTTATTTTAGAGGATCCTTAAGCGAAAGGAAGTTCTTTAACAGGAATTTCCCAATTCCCTTTCTGTTGTTTGTGGCTGTGTGCTTGGTGTTGGCAGACAGCTGATTAGTTAATCTAGTAGGATCAGCAGCATACATCGACATTGTCCTCTTACTAAGCTAAAGTTAATTTGCTTGAGCATTGACTGAGCACCAAGTTTGTGCTGGGTATTGTGCTTACCCTCAGAGTTGATAGCTATGGCTCCTGTCTTAAGGAAACTAGTTGGATGTGTATTAACCTAAAGGGAGGGAGTGAAGTTCAGGTGAGTCTTGAATCAGGCATGTTCTTATGGTCTGTCTGAAACCGTAGCCGATGGAGAGTTTCTTCTTTAGAGTCAGCTTGATCACTCTGCCTCTCTGCCTGACGGTCATCCCCAGACTACCCTCCTTTATTTATTTTCACGTTTTCCACCCCCACTGATAGAATAATTAAAGTGGAAAGAACATGCTTGTTTCTGTGAAAGGTCTAATTTCAGATAATTATTTTTGTAATGAGGCAGTGTTGAGAGGAAAATAAACATGGCCTTATAGCATTATATGGAAGGCAGAATTCGAATATGGTCCCCGAGATCCATCCCCTCCCTGACCCCTACTGCATATGTGCCCTAAATAATTCCCGGGACTGTGAATATGATGGGTTTTCAGTTATGTTACATGGCACGGTTGACCTTCAGATAGGGACATTATTCAGGTGAGCCTGACCTTATCACATCAGCTCTTTAAAAGCCGAGCTTTGTCTTGCTGATGGAAGAGAGCATGAGAAGGATTCAGGGCACCCTTGCTGGCTTCGAGATGGAGGGGGCCATGTGGCAAGGAATGCAGGTGTTTGGAAAGATGCCTGCCATCAAGGAAATGGGACCTCAGTCCAAATGCAAAGAACTGAATTTTACCAATGATGAGAATCAGCTGGGAAGTGGGATTTCCCCCCCCCCCCGCCACTGAACCTCTAGATGAGAATTCAGTCCAACCAACACCCAGATTTCAGCTTTGCGATATGCTGAACAGAGAACCTGACCACGATCTCCTGTGCTTTTTATCTAAAGAACTGAACAAATGCATGCCTATTGTTTAAGGTACTAAGTTTGTGGTAGTTTGTTATGCAGGTATAGAAAACTAATATACGTTGCATATTAGTGCAAATACATCCAAAGAAGAGTGTACAAGCTGCAGCAGTGAAAACAAGCTAATAGAAATTAAAAATGTCCCTGATATGGAGGAAATATCTCGCAGTGGAAGGAACATGTATTTGGAGAGAGGAAACCTGAGCAAACTTTGGCTCTTTCACTTGGCTAGCTGAGGCAAGTCTCTCACTTCTCTGGGCCTCATCTATAAAATGAAGAGGTTGATTGGATAGCATCGCATCACAATGTAACCTGGCTTTATTTACCAAGCAGTGAACCCAACTCCTTCCTACAACATCCCTTAATCCAGCCTGGCCCTGACCCACTAAATATAGAAAGAGGGGTGTCTTTTGCATTTCTTTTTTGGGTAGGTTTTGTTTTAAAAAGCAGCTGAAGATTTTCTGGGTTTGTTTTTTAGTACCAGTAAAAAAATGTCCCCATGTCAGAATAATAATAATCTGATGTTTCTACCAAAAAGCTTCATCAGGGCAAATAGTAATGTCTAAAGTCTCTCCTAGTTCTAAAAAAACTAATGTCCATGAACAGTTTTCATATTCTTAATATCCCGAGGTTCCCTTTTTGTATATTTAAGATGTATAACTAGAAACTGATTGTTAAAATCTATTTCTGATTAGAAGTATTTCTCTACCTGGAACACCTGCTCATCAGAATTCATTATTGGTATGCTTGCACAGCCTTTGGGGTGGGCTCATAGTCCTTGTGCGTCACTGTGCACCAGCCTGGTCCCTTGAATTCAGAGTCAGGTGTGTACCTGTGTCTAAATGCTGGGGTTTTAAAGGAAGTGGCTGCCTGGAGCTCTCTGAGCTGCTCATCTTTCTCCTGTGAGATGATTCTTCCCTGAGCTTAAGGATCTTGTTTACATTGAGAAATAAAAATCTGCAGAAAATTAAGGATGCTTGAGTTATAACGTTTCAGGAATTTGATGATATTTCAAAGGGAAAATGCTAATATGGAGAGTTTTCTTTCCTCCAACACCTGCAGCAGCTTTCCCTGCTATCAACTAGCGGCTGATTTTCATAAATGGGACTATAATGGGGAAAATAAAACCCAACAGCTCAACCACCAGGAAGATGATGGAAAGTACCTGTGAGTCATTAGAAAGGGAGAAAAGGACCATCGTCTCAGCCATCTCCCAGCAGGCGGGAGCCTCTAGGCATGTCTTCCAGCATGGAACACATAGCTCCCTACATGGCAGCACTCAGAACATAAACCTGTGAGCTGCTCTCCTACAGTTTTAAAACACACGATAAACAGGCCAGAGGTGGAAATGCCTCAGTCGTATGGTTCATGGCTCCATCAGACATTAACAAAGCCCTCTCCTCCCCCCAAGGGGCACCCTTTCATCTGCACAGAACCCTCAGAGCAGATCTGTCGTGTGAGACGTGTCCCCCCATCACTTTTAATTTTGCTCCAGCCTTGCCAGGCCTCATTGGACGTTTGGCTTGTGCAAATAACTGTTGTGGAGCTATTGTCTCTTCTATCGTTTCTTAAACAATACCAGAGGACACCCAATTTCAGAGTCTTAAACTAGAGCTAGACTCTTCCACCCTGCAACTATGAGCCGGTGTACCGTCTTCAAAGGTTCTGGCCCTTCAAGGTGTTGGGGGGATAGCTACTGTCTCCCTGACGGAATGGGAATACTTCCCACCTGAGGCCATTTATTGTTTGCTTAGTGGAACTGGGATTTCACCTGAGGCTTTAGAACTGAATATTGGTTTCCCTAACTTGACACAAGTTATTTAACTTTTGGGGGCCTTGGTTTCCTTCTGTGGGAAATGGGTATAAGAAGAGCTGCCTCACGGGGTCTTGTGAATATTGAATTTAAAACTAACTTTCAAATACCTGACACAAAGCCAGGTACTTAGTGGGCAGCATAAAGGAGTTAGCTGTTTTTTTTCAGGTTTGCTTTTTAAATATAAAACATTATTTGTCAATATTAACTTATTCTCTTGAGGACAACAATAAAAACAATACCGAATTATTTTTATATATATATTTTAAATTTATCTTTATTGTTGAAACTATTACAGATGCCCCCTTTTTTCCTCCATTGACCCCTTCCACCCCGCATCAGCGCCCCCCCCCCCCCAGGCCTTCACCACACTATTGTCTGTGTCCATGGGTTATGCATATATGCATATAAGTTCTTTGGTTAATCTATTCCTCCCCCCCGCCCCCGTCTTCCCTCCCAAATTATATTTTATATAATGCTTTTAAGTGCAAAACTTACAGCTTTGACTCACCCAGAACATATTTTTGCATATAGTATTTCCCTGCCTTATCTTCCTGAGAATATTTCCAAGAATTACTTGGGGCAGATCTCGAAGAAGGAACCCAAGGATGGGCTCAACTAAGGGACTGAGGAGCCATGAGGCCTGGGGTGGATGACCATACTCCAGACATCTTCGTTGGGTACCTTCTCCATCTCAGTAGGAGGGTGAGAGGTGTCCCCTTTGCAAGCCAGAGTTTGTCTTCCTTGGCTACTTACTGCTTAAGGTGCGAAACCACACACAGTGCAGTTGATGAGTAGGTCCTCATGCTGCTGCTGCTTTGTTTTTTCCTTTGGAAGAGGAAAGATGCATCTGAAATGTGGCTGTGGCTGTGAGCAGTGGCTGCGGGTGTCTTTGAGGGCTGTCAGGGCTGCTGTGGCAGTGCAGTGGCACTGTGAACTTTAGTTTCAGTCCTCTGCTCCAGACAGGCCCTGTCCTTCAGCCCAGCCTTGTGTGTGGCCTTGCCGTGGCCTCGTCCTCGGCCTGGTGGCTGTGCCGGGATCTCCGCATTGCCAGCGCCCACCCCGTAGCCGTGCAGAAGGGCTGCCTTTGAGGTCTTTGGAGAGTCTGAGAACTCGCCCGCAACCTACCATTCCCTGTGCCGTTTTGCTTCTGGTCCTTTCTGCTGCTGGCAAAGTCATTTCATTTTTCTTATTTTTCCCAGAGATGCATCATCTCTCATTGGGGTCAGAGTTCTAATGATCTCTCTTCCCCTCAGGCACCTTGTTTTGTGTTTAAATTGCTCACATTATATCCTGCCCCTCCTCTCCCCTCCCCTCCCCTCCCCTCCCGGCTTTGGTGGTCCATGGGCAGGTAGCAGGAAAGCTTGGTGCTATTATGTGGATTGTCAGGTACATGGACTTTCAGGAGTCGAGGACTAGTCCAACTTGCTCTACTTCCTCCTTGATTTCCTTGTGTTCTTGCACCACAGGGTAAGAACGGAAACTTCTGTGAAAGTAAGATCTGTTGGGCTGTAAGGGTGACTGTTCACTAGAGTAGAAGTCAGAAGATATGCTTCAAGTGCCCACTTGCTATTGTGTAGTTGGAAGACTTTTGACAAGTAACTTAACCGTTTTTAAGCTTCAGTTTCCTCATACATAAAATAGACAATGTCTGTCTTCCCCATGGGGCTGCTGGGAAAATCAAATGGGATCAAGTATATGTAAGAACTTTGCAAGACTCAAAATGAGTTAAGCAGTCTGTCCAAGGCAATATTCCAAATGCTGTGAATCCTCCTAGGATAGTGGGAAAAAGTTCAGGATTTAAAGTGGGAAGACATGGATTGAGTCCCCACTGTGGCACTTACTAGCTGTGTGACCTTTGGTCAGTTACTTAACTCCTTAGAGGTGTATTTTCATCATCTGAAAAATAGAGATAATGTCAGGCATATAATGTATTGTTACAAATCAAAAACTATCATGTGTGGTGCAAATGTTAGCTGTTTCATAACTGTCTTCCAAAATTATTTAGTGTAGTGATTCAAAGAAATACTTATTGGGGGATATATCTAAAAATACCCATTTTGTGGAATCCTGGGAAACTAGGGAGTATTTCTTGTGATCCAGGTGGCAATTAACATAAAGTAAGGGGACCTGTTTTAGAATCTAGAAGTTAACAGAAGGACACCAGCCAAGTTCCCTTAGTATCTAATGTGATGATAGTTCTCTCAATTAAGCACATTCTTTTATTTTTAGGATCTTGAGATAAAGGGGAAGTTTCCTATTTCACCCTTCCTTATATTCAGCAAAGCTAATTGGATACCTGTGATACAACATTTAAACCCTTTTGTGTCTTCATGTTTGCATCTTTAAAAGGAAGATAAACATATTTGTCTTACTAGGTGGGACTGTTTAAAGGCAAAGTAGGATAATTTTAGGATGGATTTTGGAAAGTTGAAAGCTAATACATACACTATCACCATCATTTCAGTATATTTTGAACCAAACAAAGCTTTTGTTCAAAAGTAATTTGTTTTGGACGCACTTAAAAACACTAAAACAAAACAAAACAACTAAAGCAAGTTGGAATCAGTCATTATTTTAAAAGTTAAGGTTTGTTTCATCATGGTGACTTTGAATTTCATAGTTCACAATAATAGGAAATGTAGTTGAAGTCATCTCTAACAGAAACAGGCTTTTGATACTGAAACTATACGTATAGAATAACATAGGAAGATTTATACTGTTCCAACTGGAAACATATGTCAACAAAAAATGCAATCTAAGGAGCAGTCACATACATATCAGTGTCTGACAAGTCAAATGGGCAAATACGAAATGAGGATACTAAGTATTTGCTCAATGTAGTTAATAAAAATTAAGAATTAAGGGATTTATTGTATTTTGTACCCCACTGAGAATGGACCTTTTCACGTGCACAAGACATTTCTAAGAGGTCATCATGTCATTGCTTCTACCACTTTTAAATATCTGGATAATTTGATGGTAGACCATTGCGTTATTTGTAATAGTTGGGTTAGTTGTTTCTGCTTAGAGTAGGTGCTTTTGAATAGAAGCTTGGGAAACCTCAGTCTGATGAAAGCCATGACCATTTGGGGCCAGACTCCTCCCCAGAGCACTTACCAAGAGAAAGCAAAACTGGCCCATTCTGCTACCAGTTGCTGCCCTCTACCCTCACCCCCAGTCTTTTCTAGTCTGCAGAGAACAGTGGGAAGGTGGAAGCCTCATCAGCTTTATATCAGAAGTGAGAGGGAAAATTCCAAGAGACTCATGGAAAAAGATTGGATGTGACTGCAAGGAGGCAAGACTGGCATTGGATGTCCTGATTGAATGTCTGCTCAGGCTGACTTACCCACCTGCCCCTGTGATCCATCTGGGTTGGGGAGGAGAGACCTAGAGAGGCAGAATGGGAAGAGGGGCTGCCAGGGGAGCAGCTCACATATCCCCTGTTCAGGTTGGCAAGAATATGGGAGTTCTCCAACGGTGGGCTTGCTAGACTGTCCCTAAGAGGCTGGCTGTTAGTAATGGGAGCCAAGGGGTGAGTGGAGGAGGTTGAGCTTGAGCTGGGGTCAGATCTACATCAGAGAGGCTATGCAGTGAGGAGGTCCCACAGGGCCCTCTGGAGAACTCACATACCATCCAGCATTAGCTAGGAGAGTGATCATGGCTGGTGGTGCAGGGAGACACTTGCCTTTCCCTCCCTACCAGTTGTTTACAGAAGGATGAACTGGAGCCTGGAGGAGGGAGGAGGGGAAGGAATAAAAGAATAGATCCCAGTCCTCCTTGTTTATAGTCCAGGCTACCACTTTGCCTGTGTCAGGGTGGGAGCTTACCTAAAGTCACAATTGAACTTGAGAATAAAAGTTTAATTTGGATTAGAGTTTTAATAACCAAAATTGTGAGATGGCCCAAGACGCTATTAAAGATGGGAAAGGGGTTTAAAACATAGCAATTAGAAGCTCTGATGTGAGTAAAGCCATTTCCTGTTAATTTCCCACTGAGATGGCAACACACAATAAATCCAGTTTCACAAATTCTTTATGTCACTATAATAACAAATATTCATTCCAATATCCAAATATATTCCAGAAGGGCTGTATTAAGTGATTAGCTTCTAGGAGTTTCGTTGTATCAAGCTTGTAGCCCTTCATATTATATATCATATGAAGTGTATATAAAGATAAAAAGATGACCCAAGGCACTAGTTTGCTTAAGTAAATTATTATTTTTAACATAGAATATTTTTATTTAACCCACAGTCTATATTTTAATTTCCTTATTAACAGTATTACAGGTGTCCTCCAGTACCCCCCTTCCCCCCCATTAGCCACCCTCCTCCCAGCCCCTGCCCCACCCCAGGCCTTCACCACACTGTGTCTATTGGTTATACATATATGTATATAAGTTCTTTGGCTAATCTCTTCCCATCTCCCCCCCCCCCCCCCCCCCGCACCGTCCTGCCCCCAGATATGTCAGCCCGTTCCATGTATCCATGCCTCTAAGCCTGTTTTGTTTGCCGGTTTATTATGTTCATTAGATTCCACATATAAGTGAGATCATGTGATATTTGCTTTCTCTGACCGGTTTATTTCACTTACTCATTGATTTTAGAGAGAGAGAGAAAATACATACACATATACAATCAATTTGTTGTCCCATTTGTTTATGTACTCATTGGTTGCTTCTTGTAGGTGCCCTGACCAGAGATCGAAACTGCAACCTTGGCGTATCAGGGTGACGCTCTAACCAACTGAGCTATCTGGCCAGGGCCAAGTAAATTACTTGTGATGATTTGATTGTCTCTTTGTACATGAATGGAAATGTCTTCCTTTTAAGAATTGGGTTTCTATTGTCAATAGTGTGTAGGGCAGATCCCTGAGACATATAAAAGGCAGACACCAGACAGAATAATACAGAAATGTACATAACTGTTGAGGTGAAGGAGCCTCCTACTCCTTACTAGCTTAAGGAAGACTCTAGGCATGATGTGAAACCATGTCAGCACAGCTTACTAAAAAGCTACCTCGTAAAGGGGGAACCAGATGCAACGTGTCTCTCCTAATGTTTTCCAGGGTCGGTGAATGAATTGAGGGGCAGATCCAGGATTTCATGTATCAGCACCATAGCTTTTATCATGTATATAATCCTTCTTTTCTGTTACTGTCAAGATTTTAGAGGGGGATTATGGTTTGAGTTAGAGAGAGCAGGCAATTCAGGCATACCACACAAAGTTGTTAAATCTCAGAGGCTTGAGATTGCTTGGCTCCTTTTAAGTTTTGGAAGCAGAGCCCTCCTAGGGAACGCTATTCGGAATTGGCTTTGTGGAGGAAATGTAGCTTTGGGGCAGTTAGCTTTTGAAGCTGAGAGAGGATAATAGGCTGGAGAACTGGAGGGGAAGTTGCTTCAGGTTTAGAAAATGCAGTGAGGAGGTGGTAGTCCCGTGCAGACTCTTACTATAATGGTTCTTCAGCAGGACCAAGTGGTTCTCCAGCTTGAGCCCAATTTTCCCTTGAGTGCGTTTTCTTGAGTTTTGACAAAGCCTGGGGACCCTCTTGCGGAGTGTCTATTTCTCTGTGTTCTGATGGCTTGGGCTGCACTATCATCTTGGCCAACTGCCCATTTCTTTTGGGTCTGAAGGGAACAGTTTAATTTTCCTCAAATTTTACAGATTCGGGCCTTGGAAAACAAGTATTTGCAAAAAAGTGGCTCTCTCTTTATCACGGTATTAGAGGTCCTGTATCTGGTGAATACATCAGAATGCAAGTTACCCCTGGAAGCAAAGACACCGTGTGTGAGGGTAGAAAGGGAGGAATGAATAGCTGTCCCATCTGTGCTTTGCTGAGTGGGAAGTTCCAATCTAGGTATTGGCAGAGCAAGACCTAGGTAAGGGAGAGCAGAGAGGAAGTCGGACTGAGGGTTATCAGGGCGGTTTCACCCACTCGGGAGCTGAAAGGACTCCGTGGGAGAACTGGCACAGCTCTGCAGGCCCCACATCGGGCTCTGTGCAGAGGAATGTTTTTATTGTTTAACAGGCAGTGAGTCACCTTGTTAAACGTCATCCCTAATGTGGAGATGGGCTTCCTCCTTGCCCCCAAGCTACTGGGAGCCCTAGCTGGGAAGACACTAATACACACAGGTACCTACAGCACAGTGTTGCTGTCATTCACTTAAGTGGCTTTGCAGCTGGAATGTTATCTTGCTGGGAGTCCCCTGCCAAAGAGTTTAAACCAGGTGAGGAGAAACTTGAACTTCATGTGGCTGTAGTGAGTGCATCAGTAGCAGTGTTTGGGGCAGAACTCATGGTACTGCGTTGACTCCACAAGGATGAGAGAGCTAATGGTTCTCCCCCTCCTTGTGATTTACTGTGTTTTTCTTTTCTTTTTTAGATATTTTGTTGAGATCATAAGAGCGCTTAAGTAGGTGCATTGCTAAAACCACTGTATTAAGTCTTAGAAGCCCGTGAATGTGCTGACTAAAAAGTCCTGGATGCTTCCTGTGCCAGACAGAGGGGGACAAATAAATGGCTCTGAGTTTCAGTTTCCGTGTCAGCTAGAATCCTGTGCTAAAAGAGCGCATCTGCTCTTTATTTTACAGATGAGGAAATTTAGTCCCAGAGAGGGAGCTATTTACCCCTTCCCCTGAGATTAGCCAGCAGAGTCGATAAGAAAATCTAGGTCTTCTGATGCAGCCCAGTGCCTTTCCCTGGATGTCACACTGTTTCCCTGATTATCCTGAGATTTGCTGGAGCCACAGGACTGCATAATGGTTGCGCATATGTGGATTGTAGGGCTACAGCTGAATTAACTCATCATGTCAGGCTCAACCCTGAGTCTTTCTGCCGCACTCGGCATATCATCACTCCTGGTGCCTCAGAATTGGGTGCCTGGAGGGTGTAATCACCCGGACCCAGCTCCACCGCTGCAGCCTGGGAGTGCATCTCTGCCTGCACTTGTCTGGAGGCCTGGACTGAGGGGTGCAGCCCAGCAGCACACATGTAAAGGCATGCAGCCCAGGCCGCGCCAGCCGCCTCTGCGCCCATTGAGCGCTCTTCATTTTGACTCCTCTAGCTTTGAAAATCCAGGGTGCAGTTTGAAGGCAGACTCAGTTCCGTTTTAAGAACTCTTGTTTGACATGCTCTGAGGCTGAGGAGGAGGGGTACTGCCCAGGCCTCCAGTGATGAGATGAGGATTTCCTTGTGTGTTCCTCCCGTCAGAATTGGCTTTGCCCTTCAAACTCATGACGCAGCTTACCTCGCTGGCTGGCAGATTTACTGGAATGGATTTTATTGATAAGCAACTGAATTTAAATAATGCAGTGATGTAATATGATTGCTTCAGGGGACTCTCGCCAATTTAGGCCAGGACTGCATACAGGAATTCCCAGCTCGGCAGGTTGTGGAGTTTTTCAGTTGCAATGGGTCACCCTCCATATGTCCTCATTCTAGTGCAGATGCAAACGTATCAAGATAATTGACTGGATTTAGGAATCCAAATAGCAACTTTGGAAAATAATTTCTTTTTGCATGAAGGGAACTAGCCCCTCTCGTGAGTTTCACTGGCCTCCCTCACAGCCCATCCCAATTTGATGTCCTGACCCATCCTTGAGAAGAAAGGTCCCATTACCTTAGAGGTGGTTCCTGATTTTTCAAGGGGCCAACCAAAGTCTGCTTTAGTTGCTTTTCTGTACGTGTGCCTGATCTCTCGGAGCCCTGTGCGGGGGAACAGCACACTCAGCGTGGCCACCTGAGGCATTTTAGCTCCAGGTGTGGGTGCTGTTGATTTGCCTGTACTGGCCCTTCCTGCACAGCCTCTGGGGTTACTCATTTCCTTCTCTGCTCCCTCGTCCCAGGTACTGGCTGCTCATTTGGGTTTATTGCCTGGGAGAGGTATGGGCTGGTGGGAATTACAACACAGTTGCCTCTGGTTTTCTCCCCCTGGAAGGCGGGCATTAAAGTGGAGGAAGGGAAGGTAGAGAGCGATGTGTAGAACCGGAGGGAGAGTGGGCAGAGCAAGCAAGGGTGATGATGGCCCATTAATTTAGCCGGATGTTAAAAGCACTAGGAGAAGGTAACTGAAAGCAGGCTTCCCTACAAAGCCCTTTCCTCCTCGTTACTGCCTCAGGCCCTCAGTTCCTCTTTCCTGCCTGGGTTCTATAAATTACTGGCATTTATTACCTCAGGTATATATTGAATTAAAAATGTTTCTGTAGGCTGGTCTGGAAACCTAATCACCATTTATGACATTGTTACTATGAGAAGCTGTATTCTGAGTTCCAAATAAATTATGAACATTCCTTAGGAATATGAAACATCTGCATGCTTAGGTAAGTAAATATACCCTTTGTTTCGAGGTCTTTTTAAGTTTGTACTTCCTTTTAGAATGTAGAGTGGTGGCAGATAGTTTTGAAAATATCAGAAGGGCAAAAGTATATATTTTTCTGGCATTACATCTCATTTGCTACCTCCGCATAGTTCTAAGATATCTGCGTTTTCCTTTTGGTATCTTTCAGAAGACCATGTTTTGGTCTTTGGCTAATTCTACGTTCAGAATACAAAGTAAAACTGGGAACTTGCTTTTCAAGTACCATACAGAGTTTTCTCATTTTAGAATACCTTTTTTTTTTTTCTTGGCTGACTTCACTAAATACTGTAAACTCAAGAAAAGCTCTATAGTTGCAGATCTGGTATCGATTATCATTAATTCTTCCCTTTATGACTTTTCCACTTAAATACACATTTAGAAACAAACCAAATAAACATTAAATAGCATAACTAGATTCTTGACTTGGGTGGTCCAGTTAGTTTCAACATGTGCTTAGCTTTGAAAGGTGGTTCTAAAAACATTACATTTGACCAACCCATGAAATGATTGCAATAGATTTTTTTTATTTAAAAATTTTAAAATGTATTAATTCATATACCTCTTAAAAAACCTTGGATTATTTTTAATTTTATTGCCATACAAAATAAGTGAAAAGGCACATTTTTCAGTTTGTCCCGTAAAACCTGCTCGGCTGCTTTTCCAACTGTGTGACTTTGGGCAAGTCACTTAACTCGGAGCTATGTGATGGGGAAGATACCCTAGTTGGTTCCCAAACTCCCACTTCTGAAATGCTAGGATTCTACAATTCTGTTAGTTTAAAAGTTGATATTTAAAAGAATCACATGAAGCAGGAAGTATACTATTTATTCTGCAATAGAAGTGGGGAGGTGGCAAGTCCTGGAATGATCAATAAAAGTCTAAAAATAGCATACAGTCCTGAGCTTCTTTTCAAATGCCAGTCCTTATTTATCATCCTGTTTATTGAACTGGAAAAATAGATGGGGCATCTGGAAAAATTATTTTAAAAATTTGTGGGCAGAGACTATGCCCTGGTACCTTAACTATGTTGTATGATGAGTGGTGATACTGCCCTTAAATGCAAGGCTACCTACGTGAATTAGCCCACTTAGTACCATTTTTGGATTTGGATTTGGCCCAGTGGTGTTTTGGTGGTTTCTGGATTGTGAGAGAGGAATCAGCTTCGAGAGAGAAAAATCTTTTACTCCTCCAGGTTGGCAGTTTGCATATAAGTCCCCAGTACAGAGAGAAGTCCTTTCCCTTTTTGTTTTTGTTTCTCTTTCACGATTGTCTCTGCTGTCCCTTTCTAGTGATCCATTTCCCCACATATAGTGAGTTTCTTTGGAGGTAATTAGTTGTCCTGGGTTACTTCCAATAAGGGTGCTTAACTGGTGTCCTTGAGTGAGAATTGAGGATTAGACGGTGAACTCATATAACCATTGTAGAGAAGGTGGTTATACAGAGAACAAAATATATTAAATGTTTAAAAAAAAAAAAAAAAAAAAAAAAAGATTGGCACTTTAACTTACCTGTTTTCAAAATCAGACATGGGCTGTTGCTTAATCTGGTTCCTGCAAGCAGAGCCTGGGGCAAGCCATTCTGATTTGTCACAGGGCAGCTCCTCAGTAAATGCTAATGGCACATGAAAGAAAAGTGACTACAGTGTTTCATTTAGGTTCCTTTGATCACTCTTAACTGGTTTTTAATATTACACCAACATTTCATCAGAAACCAAAATATTTCTCAGTACTCTAACGCTGGCAGTCGTCCCCCCCCCCCCCCCCCCCCCCCCCCCGCCCAATCTAGAATGGAAGGAAGGCTGGCTGTTTTGTCAATATCTCATGTAAGCAACTCTTTAAGAAAAACTTTAGCAGTAGGTTGGGACTTAGGAGAGGTTCTCCCTATTTGTCCCAGGATACCAGGGAGGGCAAACATCATATTTTCAGCATTCTGGGACCCTACGCAGCGCTTGGAATATAGTGGGGACTTCCTGTTGTTAGGCTTCCTGTTGGATTGGGTTTCTGAGGGCCCTGCAGGAATCTTCATTTGGAATTTTTATAAAACCTACTTGGTTAGGGAAGGCAGAAAATAAAATGAAATTTGTCCCTTTTGTCGTGTTATAGCTTCAGAGATGAGGGTCCACTACCTCTTACAACAAGTGTAATTATGTATTTTTTAAACTCTGTAAATCCAGAGTAAGTGTTAAAAAGTTTATGATTTAATATTTGCACTTAGTAATAGTTGATGAGGGATTTAGAAAACCCTATTAAATCCTACTTTTCAGTAACAGGCTGGTGAAGTATGATGAAATCTTTAGAAATCAAAGAGGCAAAATTCAGGATGCCGTGGGTGCCTTGTTAGGACCATGAGTTGCTTGATGCAGGGGAGAGTTTGGCCACATCTGTTCTGACAGTCCTTTTGGAGATGATTGGGTGGTTTAAAACACAGGATTTGTTACCTCTACTTAGAACTTGGTTGCTTTGGTCTTTTTCTGCAAGATTTATGGTGGTATTTTGGCCATTACTTTGCCACCTTCTTGCTCCACTTGATATTTTTAGGCTTCGCGAGGATTTATCTTTCTCCCACGTCTGCATCTCGCCTTCTCATCATTCTACTAGCTGCTTCTGTACTGGAGCTGATGTTAGAGAGACAGGTCCATGCAGCTATTTCTATGCCTTGGGTCCCTTTGGTGCTTAGAGGCAAAGCCTGTTTGTCAGTTGGTGGTTTAGACAAGTTACAGGTAAAACGCTATGAAAGCCTCTGTCTAGATTCTTATCTCTCGTTCCAGCAGCACCAGACAGAAATGGAGTTGAATGTTGAGCAGCCTTTGTTTAAAAAAGGGAGATGCTGACGTCTAGAGCAACTCAAGGCACCAAAAGAACAGAGCCTGGAGGTGGGGAAAGACACCATAAAGCTTGTCATGAAAAGCCTAACGTGAATAGAGGTTTAGTAAAAAACCTTACTATTTCTGAAAGACCGAAACTCTCCGTCCTGGAATGTGAAGGGGGGGGTGGGTTTCATAAATTAAATGGAATTAAATCTTCAGTGCACCTGAGGGCCCAGGATGGGTTCATAAAGACGGAATAGATGTGAAACACGATCTCATTTTAAATGTTTCCATTTGTTTTATGTGTTCAGTTTGTTTTATAATATCCAGATGTGAAGTCTAAAGGCCTGAGACGTCTGTTGTAAGACAGCAGTGTTTCCTTGATATGGGAGAGTTTAAGGGCATCTGAGTGGTTGCGTGACTTATTTTTAGACAACACAAAGCCACCTTGTGAGGGGAGGAGTTGGGGAGGGTACATGTGTTCCAAGCCAGGTTAGCCTGGAGTTATCTGTAGTTGCCTGAAGCTTGGAAAAACTGGAAGGAGCCAGTGCTCAATATAAACTTATGCAAACCTGTTCCTCAAATAATGCCAAAGTGGCCATGTCAGGTCTGTGAACCTCCCAGCTTGCTTCCTAACCTGTAGTTTTGCAAGGGAAATGATCTGGGTTATAGGAATTACTCATTATAATTTAGTCCGTAGGTTCCTTTTTACTACTGACCACCTGTTTAGCTCAATTTAAACTGTTAGTGGAGAAACGGATAGCTAAGCAGGAGTAAGAAGATGCAGTCACTTATCTTGAAATTTCTGTAAATCGTTATTGCAAACAGAAGAACTAGTTACTCTAGGGCTCGTAGTGAAGTATTAGTTTCGTGGCTGTTAGTTTTTTTACGCTATCAGCTTGTCATTCTTTGAATTGAAGATCTGGAATAAATACCACCTACAAAGATATGACTGCAGTTGTTGGTCTTCACCCACATATAATTGTGTTTACAAAATTAGGTGCAAGGTTGTTTTTTTATTTACTTAAACTGCAACAAGTCTGAAATGAGTCTATGCTTCTCACTGGCACTTTGAAGACAAGATTGACACCCTCCTGCCTTTGGGGGGGGGGGCTGTTGGTCTCCTGCCAGTATATGGCTGAGTAACTGACCGACAGTTACCCCCTTCCTCAGTGAAACACACTATGGAATTACAAGAAGATAGAAAGTTCCTGGCACACAGTAGGCACTAAGTAAACCCTTGCTAGGCAGCTGATGGTAGGTGGCAGCACTCATGGAGGAATTCTGAAGTAGATGGTGGGTGATGCTAAATCTTTATTCACCAGCCCAAGTGAGACTGCACAGGCTCACATGGTATGATCCTGGTAGGATAGCTGCTAGCATTTACTGTTCTTTTGCAGACTCAGCTTACGGGGACTCTGCAGTAGAGTTTGAATCTTGATCCTTACTGTCTTTCCCCCAGTGTCACCGCTCTGAAGGCTTTCGTTGTCTGAGGAAAGTTGTCCTCCTGGCCTTCTTACCCAATTTTGGCAAAGGATCAACGGATAAGCCTCATGCCCCGAAGAGCTCACACAACTTCACTGGTATCAGAGCACTGATTACATGCAAGCAATCCCCACACTAAGAGCTTTAAAAATGAGATTTTTCTTTGAAATTTAAAAGAAAGCGGAATAAAAATGTGCTTGCTTTTCAACGTAGATTGATTAGCTGGCATGGAGGGAAGACCGGCCTTTGAAATCTATAGGCATCACGTTGCAGGCCTGACCCCGCTGACCCTGGTAGATTAGTAATGGTCTATGCAGCCTGCTCTGTCAGCACGTCTGGCAGGGCACGCACAGATGGTGCCAGTTGGAGAAAATCACTGCTGATCGCCGCACTGCAGCCTTGCCTTGGCCAGGCAGCCTGGGGAGGAGGAGCCGAGACTGGGCTGTTTACAGACTCGTTCCTGCTCAGGGCCGCTGGACTGGACCTGCGGGGATGCCAGCCCCGTCTAGGATGCCTTTGCCGCCTGTGACTTCAGTCGTGCTCTCTCGTCCGCCGTAGTTTAGGCCTTCCTGCACCATTGAGCAGCTGGGATTTTACAGGGTCTGTGGCCTTGGGGTTGCTCCGAAAGGGAATTTGAAACTAGAACTGATCTCATTCCAAGGAGTCAAGCATAATGCAATACTTGTTTTCCTAGAGTCAATCAGCCTAAGGAAAATGGGAGTAGCCTGGAGGGGGGGGGGGGAGGAGTCTTTAGAGTTGAGTAATCAACTTAACCCAGGGCTAAAAAGAATTTTATTACAGAAAGTGGCACACATGACCTCTGTCCTTCCAGCCGCCACTGGTTTCTGGATTGTCTGGTGGTGCCCTGAGAGTTTATAATCAACGCTCCTTGTGTGGGGTCAGCTCAAGAAATGGTGGCTCTGCTCCCCTAAGACAGGGAGGGAAAGGCCCTGATTAACACTGAGCCATGGTCTGAAATACTCGCTTGGCGACATTGAACTGAGCTGAAACTGTAAGCCTGCTCTTCCGAATCAGACGTTTTATTTTTTTTGAAAATTCTCCTTGCAATTGCATTGAAAGTTTGGTGTTAAGGAAACATACCCTCCTGAAATACCTCCATCTGAGCTGTACTTCAGCAGGTTGAGGACAGGCAGACATGCGGGTGTCTGTAACTGTGCAGGGTCCCTCCCTCCATGGTGGTGGACTTGTCACCATTTGCAACTTGATTTTGTAGTCTTCCTGCCACATCTCTGCTATTTAAGCCTCCTTTGCAACTTGTTGCTGTTCAACAGACTCTTTGGATTCCTTTTGGGTTTGTTTTAGAAAGGCGATGTTTCATTCTTGAAGAATTTTCCTTGGAGATGCTGCTGTTGTGAAATGAAGCTGCCTTTTTGAGCTGTCACTTTTGAAAAGTTTATGGTGGCTTCATAAAGGAAACTAGTTGCTTTTCTCTAAAGATACAAGGGAGCAGATCCTGTTCAGTGCAGGCTAGTGCTTTTGGGAGACGGGCATAGGCCTAGAGGAAGAGCTGAGAGATTGAAGAGGGCATTGGCTAAACTCACACAGGGGGGACGCTGAAATGCAGCATTGCTTGCTAGAGTCCGGAAGAGAGAGCCTCAGAAAGTGGACATCGCTGCGACAGAAGTGCACCTCTCGGTTCACACAGCGCAGCTTCCGCAGGGTGGCTTTACTGACCGGATGTGAGGCGGGAGAAGAGACGTCGGGGATGTTTCCCCCGTGGGAGGTGGGAGAAATCGGTGGATGATGAAATGCGCTGGCAAGAGGAAGAGTTGTGCAACTTTAAGCATTTGGTACTTGAAATGTCCATTAGGTCTCTGGATATCTGGGTCAGGATTTGAGCGGAGAGGTCAGGGGTAGAGAGAAATTGGGGGGTCGTTGACACACAGCTGATACTGAAGCCACGGAAGTGAGTGAGATTGTGTAGCGAGCTAAGAAATGGGAGTGACCGCAATTGAGAGAATGAAAAGCAAACTAGGATTCTCCTCCCGCTCTGGTGCTTGAACAGTGATGGGTGTCTGCCTAGAGGAGATGAACAAAAATGACTTAGTGACTGATGCCATCAGGATTCGTTCTTGTTTAGGAAAATCCATAACAGTCTTTGGAAATGAAGAAATACATTCTTGAAAATAACCCTGAACTAGAGCTTGGGAGTGCTTTGGTCCACCTCACAGATACTCTGTCATCTGAAGTAGATCCCAAACCAAACGAGAAGACACATCGCCGAGAGTTCATAGTACCGGAGCAAGCATCCCCCGGTTCCTGCATTCGCGGGAGCAGGGGGACAGGAGGGCAGCAGAAACCAAGAATAAAGCCTGGTCCAGCGGCCACATCAGCCCCGCTTGGCAGACAGGCCTGCTGGCTTTGGTAATTACACTGGTGCCTGCTGTATGTGTGCCTTTTCCACTGAGTTTAAAAAAGGCTTTCCCCTAACTACCGGGTCTCGAGGAGCTGGGCCGCGTTTGCCCTTGGTGGTTTCCTCCTGCGGAATCCTTGCTGTCTGGGCTCCGCGCGGCGTCTCACTCCTCGGAGCACTCGCCCCCTTTCACAGCTCTGCCGCCCAGAAGGTTCGCGAGGACATGCCCTTCTGGAGAGCGCAGCACATCCACGTGACTGCACGGCTGGGCTGGCACACGTGGACTTGACCAAAGCCTTGTCTTCTATTTTTTCTCTTTTCCCCTCCTTTTTTTTTTTTTTTTTTTTTTTTCTCTCTTAGTACTTTTGGTATAAATAATTCGTAACAGGTTGAAATCAATAGGAATTTCATGGCAAGGTTTATATAGCTAGCTGTGAGGGGCTCCTTAACCCTGGACCTGCCATTGGGTTAATACTTTTTATTTGGAAAAGAACTCGTTTTTACACCCGCGTTTGCTGCCGGTTCTCTCTGTAAGTATTCTAATTCTGAGAACGATGTAGGAAGAAAATATACCTGAAAACTTCAGGGAAATGAATCCTGAAAAGAATTCTGTACTTCTTCCTGTGTTTATCCCTACTCCGCATAGTCCCAGAATAAATACCCAAGAGACTTTTCACTTTTATCCACAGCTGGGGTTTGCTGATGTTGTTTTCTGGGAGGAGATATTCGTAGGCACTGGTTAATAATGCATTTTGGCCCTCTGATACTCGTATTACCCCTTAGAAGGGGAAACAGTGCATTGAGACTACGATATCCTAAATATTTGCAGTTGGAAATACTTGTGGCATTTAAGTTTTTGTTTTGAAACTCCATTCTGTTGTTCATAAATTTTTCTCTTTTTTGCCCCAGTCAGTATTTAAAAAAATATTCACCCATAGCCTCCTTTGTATAAATATTGGGTAATGATAAAAGTGAAGTTCAGCCTTTTTCCCCCCCTGCCTATCAGGTACCAGGTATTATGTTACCTTCCGGAAATCAAAGTTGAGTAAGAAATGGTCTCTGTCCTCAAGGAGCTTAGGGTCTAGTGGTGGTGAGTGCTGACATAAATAGATGCTTTTTGTACAGTGTGGTAAGGGCTGTGGGAGTCGAGCTAATCTGTTCTTGGGGGCTGCTCTCGGGGCATTTTGGGGAAAATACTCACTGGATCTTAAAGTATGAGATGGAATTAATCTAATCTGGAAAGAGTGGCGTGTTTTCTAGTGGGGGTGTGATCTAAGTTTTAAATACCATGGGATAGGCAGATAACTACAGTTGTTCTGTATTGTTCAGTGTTGGTGAGTTCTAAGAGGAGGGAAGGTAGCCTGGGGGAAGGCAAGGTTGGAGAGCAAAGCCCAGGTCAGATCTTGAAGACGGGGCCACTGTTATAAATGATGACGTGTGTATAATAGATTACCCTTCCACTGGTATAGAGAATGGATGGAATTGGGACATGGGAAGAGACTAGCAGTAGGGAATCCAGTTAGGTGGTTAATGCAATAGAGGATGACCTGAATTAAGGCAGGGACATTGAAGATAGTCAGGAGGAGAGGGATGGGTGTGAGATATTTGGAGATGATATTGCAGGACTTTGTGATGGTTGTGATTGGGGGTTATGGTGTGGTGCTTGTGGGGGTGATGACAGGTGAGGGGTGGGGTTCTCCTCTCCTCTCTCTAGCTGAAAGGGTTGGGTGTGGATATCACCAGCTGGAACTGAGAACAAAAGAGGCAGAGCAGTTAGGTGGGTTTGTGAGTTTGTATCATTAACATATTTCCTAAATACTCTTCAACTTTCAAACTTTATCTAGCGAGGGTCATGTTTTACTTCTCCTACGTTCAAGCCTGGCAGTGGTGGTTTTGAAAACTCAGGACTGTAAGAATTACTTTATACCTAGAGACATGAGTTTAGGAGAATGGAGCTGCCTTAGTCTCATGATTTTGAGGACTCTCCACATACAATGCACTATAAAGCCTGTCAGCTCTATTTTTGCAATACCTTCAGTTTCTGATTCCTTAGTGTTTCTATTGTGTAGCCTGCTCACTCCCTTGATAGTATGCTCTCTACAGAGCAGCTAGGATGGCCCTTCTATAACATAAATCAGATTATACTACTCTCTGCTTCAACTTCCAATGACTTCTCATTTCACTGAAAGTAAAAACAAACAAAACCCCAAAGTTGTAGGCTGGGTTCCCCAGGACATGGGCTTTGAGTCTGAGATTAGCTTGCAGGAAGTTCACTGAGGCATGCTCTAGGGAACAACACCTGTGAGGGGTGAGGGGAGCAGGATTGGTTAGAGTGAGAGGTTGAGCTGTGATGCAATTGCAAGAGAAGCCTCAGCTGACCTTACAGTGATTCCTAAGCTTGGATGACCCTTCAGACATATCCCTGTTACCCTTCATTGACCAGTCACTGGATGTGTCCAAGGAGGGGTGTAAACTCGGGCAAGGCAGTTTCCTTTGTCATGCAGTGCCTAGAAAAGGACCCAGCTGGAGCCACATCAGCCAGCAACGTTTCCAGCCGCTGGAGGAATTAGTGTCTTGGTCCTCAAGGAGTATCTGGATGGGAGGCCATAGTACCCATTCCACGTGGCCTGAGACTTTGTATGGTCAAATTACTTACTCCTACCACCTCTGTAACCTCAGTCACTGCCATTTTCTTCTTTGCTCACTTTGCTATAGCTGCCTTGTCAGTATATCCTGTGATATATACGTTTAGTTGGATTTTTGCCTCTGTTTCTCATGGGAATATAAGCTCTCTGAGGGTAGGGACTCCTTAGTGTGTGTTTGTCTTTTGATTGTGTATTTTCAAGTGTGTTGAAAGTTGTTTTTGGAGAAAGTATTCCAGAAAGTTGTGCTTTTCTTTAAGAAAAGTAAACATTCAAAGATTTAGAAGTGTGAATGAAATATAATTTAGGTGGCAGTTGATATTTTGATCTGATTATTATAGAACTTTTTTAACTAGGTGAATTCACAGGGCACTTTACATGTACTAATGAGATTTAGAAAAACTTTTCACAGACCCTAGTTTTTGGGACTAAATCTATTGTATAAAATAATGTAAATCTATTGTACCTTTTAGGGGTGTACTGGTTTGTCATTGCAGTGTAATCTTACTTTGGACAAGCATCAATTGAAATAAATATGTATTCTTCTGAAGGCAGAATTTATGCTATTAATAGTTCAGAAGAGTTTTCAATTAAGCATTAACAACAATATTTCCTTTGGCTGTGATCTGACTGCTTGAGCTCATAATAATATTGAATTATTTTTCTCAATGAAGATAAAATTAAACTCCAGATAACCAGAATGCAACAATTTCAACTCTTTAATCAGCATATGCTCTCTTTGACCATCTCTCTTAGGAGAAAGAGATATATGATAGCAAAACATATCAAGGAGTTCAGTTCTTTTAAGTGTCTTTTCCCAGGCATATCCCGGGATCTGTATACAATCGGCCCAGTGTTCTGCGACAACAGTATCATAGTTCACTATGTGAAAGCTTCTAATTCAAAAATATGATCTTGCAGTACTTTTGAATATTCTTTATCATCAAAGAGATGAAATTAAGTTCATTACATGAAAATATGGACTAATTACTGCATTTCCTAAAGATCTCTGTGATAACTACAGAAAGGTGGGAGATTGATTAGATGATGTTTACTGTCTCTCATTAAACACCCCTTCCCAGCTAACTTTGATCTCTACCCCCCCAATCAGAAGGCCTGAACCATTAGAAACTCAGTTTATTAAAACACCTCGTTCAGCCTAGGAGTCTAACAATACATGTAGTGCATGTACTTTTGGTCAGAGGAATCTTTAACATTTAGTGATTGCAGACGTGAGAACGAGGCTTTTTTAGTTCCTGGAGCAATTGGTGAGGCTTCCACATTGCAAGTAAATAGTGATTCCTCAGGCTCCCAGAGGTGTAGCAGGTACTTGTATTATTTGGCGTACTTCCTTCATTTTGTGTATGTATGTAAACAACAATAAATGTAGTGATACTCTGAGATTTTATGTACATGTTTTCATTTATTATTTATTTGTTAGGGAATGTATTTGCATCCAGCATACTTCAAAGTAGACCAGTCTCACTCTCAATACTTCACATTCACCCCTAATTTTTTTTAAAATAAAAAGACATTTTCCCACCTCAGACTCTAATTATTAAACTCACTTGATTTGCCAGACAAACACGACTCAGTGGTGATATTTGAGCCTCAAATCAATGAGCAAATATTGATGCAACACACATGCCACAGGAACATGACACCATCTGGGGTTCTGTACATGATTCACACAGGAAGACGGAGCATCTCTGCCTTTACATGCCTCAAAATCTAATTAATAGAAGACTGGGAAGGAAAAGCAGAAAAAATATAACTGTAGCCCTTAAACCAGTGTTCACAGTTGCTAGTGTAGTAGTATCATCATTCATTCATTCATTGAGTATCTGCTGAGTGCTCTGCTACTTGTCAAGAGATGTGCTGAGGGCTGGGGATAAATGGGGAATGTGACACATCCTGGTCCTGTAGGAGCTTCCTGATGGGCTTTACTGGCTTTGACCATTTACTTAGTAAGATGAAAAGATCATCTGTAGTGATTTAGAAATGAGTGAGGTAATTATATAGACTACTTATGAGTAAATGGTCTGGAAGGTTTAATATCTGACTACTGCAGGAGAGTACTCTTTATCACTAGTAACTGGTGGATTTGCCTATCGGTCTCTGGATTGTGGGAATATTTACGTGTGTGTGTGTGAATAAGGAAGGCAGTCTTGAGAAGAGAGAACCGTGTTGGGTTTGGGAGCGCAGTATATTTCCAATTCTGTTTTCAGCCTGAATATCTTCTTGTAGATGATATCATGTAATTAGAGCATAACTATTGACGGAGTCCATAGTTCTGGTTTTAAGTTTGACTTTACAGTTTATCAGCTGCATGAAATTAAGCAAGTAACATGAACCTCTTGTTTCTCCACTTACATATCTTCAGAGAAAAAACAGTAAGAAGCTTTGAACTATCCATTTCATGTGCTATTTGAGGGTTCAGAAGAGACAACATGTAAGAGAAAGGAGTTTAAAATTTATATTTTACTTGTTTTCATTGTTGTTAGTATTGTGTGGTGGTGGAGGACTGATCCTCATTAAACACCCCTTCCCAGCATGGTTTTCAGTTTTTGAAGATACCTCTGGCTGCATGCAAGGGACATGGTACAGTTTGCTGATCTAATAGTAGTGTGATGGACATGTAAGGGCTCTGTCCCATGCCTTTGAGATTGATCATTGATAAAGGGGAAATAGATAGATCAACTGATAATTCCAGGCCTCCAATTTTTTTTTACAATCAGGCTTGGAATTTCACAATTTGAAAGAATTACATAAAAGCAGACTATATGCATGCTTTCTGTTTTGTTTCACTGAGTAAATCTCCAAGCTATCAGGAAGAAATGTTGTTGGCTCTCTACTGTTCATCCATTTATTTATTCAAATATCACTTGAATGTAAGCTCAATAAAGGCTGGCATTTTCCTATATTTCGATCACTACTGTAAGCCCAGTGCCTAGAGCAAGGCCCAGTGATAATAGGTTTTTAATGGGGTTTCCTTAAATTATGACTTTTTGTTTTTGTTTCCTTAATTCCTTCACCTTTTTCACTCCGGACCTCCTCCCCTCTCTCGTCTGATAGCTATGAGTCAGTTTCTATTCTGTTTATTAGTTTATTTTATCATTAGATTCCACATATAAGTGAAATCATATGGTATTTGTCTTTCTCTGACTGGCTTATTTCACTTAGCATAATACTCTCCAGGTCCATCCATGCTGTCACAAAAGGTAAAATTTCTTTCTTTTTTATGGCTGAGTAGTATTTCATTTTGTAAATGTACCACAGCTTTCTAATCCACTCATCTACTGATGGACACTTGGGCTGCTTCTAAATTTTACCTATTGTAAATAATGTTGCAGTGAACATAGGGGTGCATATATTCTTTCTGATTGGTGTTTCGAGTTTCTTAGGATAAATTCCCAGAAGTGGAATAGCTGGATCATAAGGCAGTCCCACTTTTGATTTTTTGAGGTAACTGCATATGGCTTTGCACAATGGCTGCATCAATCTGCATTCCCACCCACGGTGCACAAGGGTTCCCTTTTTTTCCCCCATCCTCACCAACACTTGTTAGTTGATTCATTGATGATAGACAGGTGTGGTTTTAATTTGCATTTTTCTGATGATTAGCAATCTTGAGCATCTTTTCATATGTCTTTTGGCCATCTGTATGCCATCTTTGGGGAAGTGTCTATTCAGGTCCTTTGCCTATTTCTTAATTGGATTATTTGGTGTTTTGGTGTTGAGTTGTATAAGTTTTTTATAAATGTTGGATATTAACCCCTTATCAGATGTATCTTTGGCACATAGGTTCTCCCATCCAAGAGGTTGTCTTCATTTTGTTGATGTTTTCCTTTGCTGTGTAAAAACTTTTTAGTTTGATGTAATTCCACTTATTTTTTTCTTTTATTTCCCTTGCCTGAGGAGATACATCAGAAAAAATATTGCTATGAGAAATGTCTGAGATTTTATTGCCTATGTTTTCTTCTAGGATTTTTATGGTTTTGAGTCTAACATTTAAGTCTCTAATCCATTTTGAGTTTATTCTTGTGTGTGGTGTAAGAAGGTGGTCTAGTTTCATTTTTTTTTTGCACATATCTGTCCAATGTTCCCAACACCATTTATTGAATAGACTATCTTTACCCCATTCTATGTTCTTGCCTCCTTTGTCAAATACTAATTGACCATATAGGCTAGGGTTTATTTTTGGGCTTTCTATTCTGTTCTATTGATCTATATGTCTGTGTTTATGCTGTTTTGATTACTGTGGCCTTGTACTATAGCTTGATATGAGGTATTGTGATTCCTCCAGCTTTGTTCTTCTCAAGGTAGTTGTGGCTATTTGGGGTCTTGTGTGCTTCCATACATATTTTTTGGAATATTTGTTCTAGTTCTGTGAAATATGCCATTGGTATCTTGATAGGAATTGCCTTGACTATAGATTGTTTTGGGTAGTATGGGCATTTTAATTATATTAATTCTCCCTATCCATGAAAACACACACACGTACATGTGCGCACGCACACACAAATAGCCTCATAGACAACGGTATGGTCATTACCAAAGAGAAATGGGAGTGAAGGAGGCAGGGAAGGGTAAAGGGAGGTTAAATGGTGATGGAAAAAGACATGACTTTGGGTCATGAACACACAGTACAATATACAGATGATGTATTATAGAATTGTACACCTTAAAACCATATAATTTTATTAACCAATGTAACCCCAACAAATTCAATAAAAAAAAGATATAAGCCTTATTCCTCTCTATATCAGTATATTGTAGCATGGAGGATGTATATTCAATTTGATTCATGATGATTGCTGATGAGCAGGTGGGTGATTTCCGTTATTTCACAGATAGTGCTGTGACTGCTGCATGCATCTTGGGCATGCCTCCTTTCATAGGTTTGCCAAGGTATCTTTGGGATAGGTTCCCAGGAGTGGAAATTCTGCATCAAAATGTTAATACATATGGAATTTTTCTAGATAATGTTAACTTCTCATTCATTGGAATTGTGTCATTTTGTAATCCTGCCAGCAATGAAGAGAGTAACTGTACCTTACTGCCTTGACAAATATTATGTCTGCAAACTTAAAATTTTCCCCCAATCTAATGATTGAGAAACAGTATCTCAGTGTGGTTTTAATTGAATTTCTCTTGTTATGAATACAATTGATTTCTTTTTCCAAAAAAAAAAAGACTGTTGAGGGCCTCTCTGTGTGTGTGTGTGTGTGTGTGTTAATTCTCACCCGAGGATATTTTTCCATTGATTTTTAGAAAGAGGAAGGGAGGGAGAGAGAAGGAGGGGGAGAGAGAGGCACACACATCAATGTGAGAGAGAGACATTGATCCATTGCCTCCCGCATGTGTGCTGACCGGGGTAGGGATTGAACCTACAACCCAGGTACGTGCCCTTGAATGGGAATCGAACCCATTGCCCTTTGTTATGTATGAGCTGATGTTCTAGCCACTGAGCCACAGCGTCCAGGGCAGGGCTGATTGTGTTTTAGTTAGGCACTGTGTAAGACATTAGAAAATTTGGGGAAAGCAAATCCAGAGTCAGTGACCTTAGAGAGCTTATTATCTAGCAGGGAGATAGAAAATAAACCAAAAGTGATTATGTGTTGCAAGTGCTCCAGTAGGAGTCCAGTGAGGATAGTGTTCAGGAGGACTTCATCAAGGTGGTGGTGATAATTATATTTCATATAGTGTGCTTTTCAACTGGGGGCCGGGGGGAGTGCTCAGCAACCTATACATGCAGTAAAAGGGTTCCTTGTTTTTAGAGAATTTTAAAACAGTAAAACTGACTAAAAGTCTGTCTTTGTTTTATTACTCTGTAGGGAGCAATTCTAAAGTAAGACTGTGATAAAATACTCCTTCCCCCAGGGCGGCTTCAGGCCTGCTCCCACCCATCCCACACACCCCTGAGTGTGCCTCAGCTTTCTCTGGGTGGAGTTTGTCCCTTTGAGATACTTGAGCTTCAGAAACAATTGTCTCCCTGAGAGTAGAGCCTTCTGGCTTGGTAATGATAATTTTACACATGTGTTCTATAAAAATATATATATATTGAAAAAGTCTTAACTCTGAATGCACATATAATTCAAGACAACACGGTAAAAAAGAAAATACGTTTTCTATAACTCTCAGATGTCTTGGGAGGCTTTTTTTCACTTGTTCAAAAGCAACATGATCTTTTAAGAAATCTGCTTGATCTTAAAAATTGATATTTTCTTGGGTCAGCCTCATGTACCATCACACTTCTGTTACCAAAGAATGACCTTTCATTTGTTGAAAAATATTTATTAAAAATTGATCTTTGAATTCTATCATTTTTGTATTGAATGTTCTATTTTATTCTACTAGTTGGTTATGGTTATATGCTGGGTTTTATGATTATTTTTTTAAACTAAAAAAAAAATTAACCTCTCTCTGTACCAGCCATCTGCCTCCCAAAATTGATGTCAGTAATCATCATTTATTGAATTTTATCAATCTTTTGCCGTATTGGGATGATGTTCATTTTTATAGACAAATAAGGATCTGATGCCTCACTCTGTTCTTTGGGTATATGGAGCAAGACAGGAAATTAGTCTCGATGTCTAACACAAGCAAACAAAAAAAGCAGTTAAGAAAGCTCTGAATTCCCTAGGATAGATTTTAGTTCCTTGAGGCAATCACTTTTCAAATGGTACCTAATGCTGTGTGGCTAGTCATACCCACCAAAGTAGCTTATTTACCCGACAGGATCTACACCATTGATTTTTGTAGAGTAAATCATAACAGCCTATTAACATTCCATTATGCTGAGCATAGAGCTAATAGCAGAATGTCTGTGAGGTCAGAGATCAGAAGTAGATTTCAGAAGTACTATTCAAAAAAAGATGAAATGGAAAACATTTACAGCAGCCAGTGGGTGAAGCAAAGACTTTTAGGGAACGTAACAAAGAAAACCCCTTTCTAGTCAGTGGGATATTAATGGCAAATTTAATCTACTGCTAACCTAATTTACTCTTCACCAAAAATCTCGCTGACTGGAGCATACACACACCTTTTGAGCTTACTCTTAATTTTCTCTTATTAGGGTTTCAAGTATTTAGCTTAATTAATTGAACTAGAAAATGCAGGAAAATCGTTTGAATGTTGTAATCTCATTTAATGCCTTTCTATTGGGGTGAGACCTGCGGAGGGCAGAAATGGTGGTTGGGCCAACAGTTGGGGACCAGTGGCAGCCTCCTGTGGAAATTCCTACAAAATAGCCTGGGGTTGCTCTGAGACCCTGAGACATAGCAGGGCTCTGAGAACTACACAGTAGATACAGCGGAGACATTTTCCTACCTCTTTAGCTATTGTCTGCAGCCCGTGTTGGACCTTTAACTGGCCTTGGAGCCAAGTGGTCAGTTGAGTATGGGGATTTTTCTCAATGAAAACTGGCAGGGCATATAAGGGAAAGCAGTTTGAATGTGAGGATTTAGTTATATGTAGATTAACTTGAATGAATCTTTGTTAAGGTTTATCATGTGCTAAATACTGTGGGAGGCATTGAGAGGTTTAAGATAACGTAAAATAGAATCTTGGCCTTCAAGCTACAGCTCTGGCGGACCTGCATCCTGAAGGCTCTAGAACCTGTTACAAGCCACAAGAGCCCCGCGAATGTGTTAAATCAGTTTAAGGTAAATCTTGTTTCCCTACTCACTTAGCCCTCCCTTGGCCATTGTTTTGATGGATTGGGGGAAGAAAATCTATTTCTTAAGAACATGATAAGAAGTGGCCAGACAGGTAGGAGGAGGATTACCAGGAGAAAAGGGCGTCCGGGAAACTGAGGGAAGAGATAACTTCCAGAAGGAAATAGTGGGCCAAGCAAGCATATCACTTGTCACGGAGAATCCAAGAAAAGCTCACAGAACTGGGCAGCAGGGTGTGGAGGTCATTGGCAGCCCTCCGGAGAGCGGCTGGCTGGAGCGGCGTGGGGAAGGCCTGCTTGCGGAGGGTTGATGGGGGAAGCTAGGAAGTAGACGTCCTGGTGGGTAGACAGGTGGTTAGAGCGTTGTCCCAATAGGCCAAGGTTGCAGGTTCGATCCCTGGTCAGGGCATATACAAGAATCAACCAATGAGTGCATACATAAGTGGAATAACAAATTGATATTTCTCTCTCGCCCTCATTCCTCTCTCTTTCTCTCTCTCTAAAATCAGCAAAAAAAGTAGAGGTGGCTTCTTATAAGAGGATTCTTTTGAAAGAGGAGGGGTGTGGGTGTGAGGTAAAGGACATGACATAGGAATCAGACACCATCAATACCATCAAATTGTAATTGTGACTTTGGACCAGTTATTTAATCACTCTGGGCCTTGATTTCCTTGACTGTAAAACCAAGGCTGATACAAGTTACTGCTTGAGAGAATCAAATGAGTTAATGCCAGTATACTAAGTAGATTCCCATTAGATCAATACCTTAAGAGAGATACAGTGAAAATGCAGGGGTGATTTAGAAAGAGCAATTACTTACCAAGCGTGGACGAGTCATACAGGAGTGGGCAAAAGCAGGTGCACAATTGTGAGTATTTGAAACAGAGTTTATTCTTATATTATTTATTAATTATTGTATTTTCCGTATGAACTGTAAACCTGCTTTTGCCCCACCCCTGTATTTCTCACACTGTATTTTCAGCTGCGGTAAAAAGATAAAATTTACCATCTTAACTATTTCTAAGTGTGCAGTTCAGTAGTGCTGAGTATCTCCACAACGTTTTCATCATTCCCTCCTGCCTCCCCCCCAGCGTCTGGCAGCTGCCATTTCACTTTGTGTTTCTAAGAGTCTGAGAATTTGATTGTTCCAGGTAACTCACATGAGTGGAATCGTATTTGTGATGGGCTTACTTCACTTATTTCAGAATCCTTTCGAGGGCTGAATAGTATTCCAGTGTGCGCATGTACCAGTTTTTACTTGTCACTTCATCTTTTGGTGGATATTGCTTTCACCTCTTGGCTACTGTGAATGTTGCTACAAACATGGGTATATAGAGATCTATCTCTTCTGTTTTTTATTTTTTATTTTTTAAATGTATCTTTATTGATTTCAGAGAAAGGAAGGGAGAGGGAGGGAGAGATAGAAACATCAATGATGAGAGAGTCATTGATCGGCTGCCTCCTGCACGCCCCCGACTGGGAATCGAACCGCGATCGCCTGGATCCTAGGCCGACACTCAATCCCTGAGCCACGCCCAGCCTCTTCTGTTTTTTAACAGTTGATGTTCACTCCTTTTCTGCCTGTGTGTGGATCATGGCTTTGCAAGGCCCTGTGCGGGACTGGCCTGTGCCGGGGAGACGGAGCGGCGGCAGGAGCGGTTCAGACCACTGATGGAAGGCAGCAGAGCTCAGACAGGAAGGTGTTTCCCCTTCCAGCGCGTGGAGTCCAGTTCCTGAGTGCTGTGCTCCTTGTATTGCTTTCCAGGAGAGAAGGGAAGGGCCCATCTTCATTTCCTCATTTAAACTTTACTTGCTAGAGAACCTCAAGTGTGTCCCCCATTGTGGCGGGCTGTAAGAACATTTTTCTTTGCTGTGCAATTTATTTTTTCATGTGTTATGAAGAACGGTGGTACTAAAGTATGTATAGGAACCTTTAGAAAGGTGAACCCTAAACGGGCGAAGAGGACATGAGAGAATTCTTGCTGTGAATTAACTGCAGAGTTTGTGTTTCTCTACCGGCTGGGAGTGGGGAGCACGACCCTCTGTGCCTGGCCCCTTCCTGGTGTTCTCTGGCCTCTGTGCTGTTCGTCTGCCTCCTTCCCCTCCCCCACCCCAGGGGTGGCATAGGAAGAGGAAATATTGATGCTGTGTCTTATAGTTGTCTTTACTGAACATTTAAAAATGTGGCTGTTTGAAGCCTGTATGGGAAGAAACTATATATATCCTGACAGTCTCCAGAGAAGGGAGTTCTTTAGCTGATCAAAGGTAGACCCCTATTAGCAAGAGTTGATATTCCAGGTCATGCTTCAGACCACAACCCAGCTCACCTACCAAGCAGTATAGTAATCCCAGAGACAGTAGTCATATCACAGTTTACTCTTTGACTTTGTGAAAGTTTTATGTGCAAATTATCTTGGATTTCTCTTAAGTGACTTGATGTTGAAAAAGTTAATGCAGAACTTGCAGGAAGTAGATTGGGGCTGTTGTTCTGGGGTAAAAAGAAAATGGGAAAAATAGAAAAAAATGTAAACATCATCTTTTTAAATCACCTGTTTAATGGCCATTATGGAGGTATTATCCCCTAACTAGATGCTAGCTTGATGACCTGCCTCCCCATCTCCCTCTCCCATGGTCTCCTGCCTCCACCTTACTTTCTGAGGGTCTCCTGCCACACCTGCAGATCCTCTTTCCTGGTTGTCTTCTGCCCCATGTCCTGCCCCAGCTCCTTTGAACTTTTATTTTACTTGGTCCTTGCTTCCTTAGATGCAGCATTAGATGTGTAAAAAACTGACTATCTGCTGAATTATGTCAAGGATGTTGGGCATTTTTGCTTCAACCTCCCTAGAGTTCAGCCTCATCAGAGCCTTCGTCCCATTCTCTGGGAAACTTGGGCTCTCTATGCTGAAGGGAAGTTGCTTTACGTGAGAACCGGGGGACTTTTTAGGAAAGCTTGCTTTGTTTACTACTGAACACAGAAGCATAACCTTTAGGACATAGGAATCTGCTGATCCATTGCCCAGGCTTTTGTAATTTTAATATCAAAAGGTTAAATGCTATTTGGACATGTCATTGGATCTATGCCTGCCCTGAGTGAATGTATGCTCAACCTAATCTTCCGGTTCAGATTGGATGTCATTCCCGTCAAAAAGCTAATATTTTAATGTTTTGGTAGGGTTTGAAATGTTGGTCTGCAAACTAAATAGAAGTGACTTTTTCAGAATAATAACTGTGAGAAACAACAGATCCTGGGGGATTAAGCCTAGACACAGAATCAATAGACCAGGAATTTTTCTTGCTCAAATATCTCTGTGCTCTCTGAGTAAACAGAGCAACAATTTCCCTCAATGTAAACATTTTTGGTGGATGGAGTTTTAAAAGGATTGTGCCTGCCCTTACTTAGGTAGAGAATTTGAATTCTTAGTCTTGGAATTTTATGAAAGAATGGGAGAAAAAGCAAGAGAACAGAGCAAGTAGGAAGGCGGAGGGATCAGGGTTTACGGGGAAAGTGTTGGCAGGTACCCAGGCCGTGGGGAGAGAGAAGGGCAGGATTCCAAGCAAGACAAGAAAGCAAGACTTGGCTCTCTCCTCCTCCGACAAATATGACAGTGCAGATTATGAGAAAATAAATTTTGAGATACCTCTGCTACAGGAAACCAAGTCTCAACATTTTTTACTTCAACATGGGCTAAAATTTTGTTTGTTCTGTAGGCTGTTTCCCTGGGCTTGTTCTACTTCTTCATCTTTCTAGTGCCTTTGGTGGCCCAGTCTACACTAAGCTGTAACCTTTTCTCCCTAAATAAGACCTTTCCTCAGTCCCCACTTCTACTGTGGTTTATTTCTTCAACTGATGATGCTCTTTGGATCTTGGTCATCCGGTCCAGATATTAAGCAAATTTATGCTAAGGGGTTAATAGCTAGTGGTATTTTCTCAAGGGGAGTTGACACCTAAGACACTTATTTTCTCAAGGGTATTTGGGGATTCTGACAAGCAGCCTAGGAAGAGATTGTGTTGGTGTAGTAGGGCCTCTTGGTGATCTTGAAATCTTGCAGGTGTATGCTTAGCCAAATTTGGGGCTCTGGCCATACTTAAATACATTTGATGGTAGTAAGAATGTTTTTAAAAAATGCAGTGTCTTCTATTACTTAGCTTTAGAGGTTTTCATTATATATTAGAGCTGGAAAAGTCCAACAGCGGTCTCATTCTAAAGGTCTTTTTCATGAATTGATATGTGTATGATTTGTTGCCATGTCTTGGCATGAGAGAAGGTTCAAAAAAATAGAAAGAAAAAGAAAAAAAATACCCTGAAGATGTGCTTCTCACTAGCAGAAAAGCCTGCCTGGCCCACTGACTTGCTAGGATGAGTGAGACTGGCCCGTGCTTGTGTTCTTAGGTTGATTGTTTATGTAGCTGCCTTCATTTGGGGCTACACACCCAAAGCCATTTTACCTAAAGCGCCTGGTGTTTGAGCAGCATTTGTGACCATTTATTGAAATATGCTGGGAATAAATCTAGCTCTTATAAGAAGAAAGGATAAATAAAAGGGTCATTAAAATTATTAGAAAATATTTCCTTTGTGACATTTTCCAGAGAAAAATCAAGGCAAGACTTAGCGTGCTTTCTTCATCAAGTGCTTTATGTCTCCTCCCAGCTGGTCACGTTCTTTTTAGGTGGCATTTAGGCCTCGAGTTTGGGTGAGTCAACAAATGGACAACAGCAAATGTTCAGCCATCGTCCTGGTGTCAAGCCTAGCAAATTGGCAAATTATATGGATACACCAAATGCATAAACAGGTTTGCATGAGCCAAGTATTCCAAATGGGGCCAGCAGCTGCCGGTTAGACTCTTAAGAACAGAATTGCCTCTCCTGCTCTTCTAATCTGTGACTCCCCCAAGTTGGGAAATGTCAGCTCTGAGATTTGTAGACTTAGGGTTCTGGGATAACAAGTTGCCTCTTCGAACTTTCAGCTCCAAGAGATTCTTGTTATCCAATCAAAGATAGAGACATTTATACTTCCCTGTATAATTCTTCAGTCATTCGCAGCATCAGCGGTGGGCTTAGAAAAGCCTTTTTTTTTTTTTGACATTGTTATAAAATACTCATCAGTAAACCATGAATATTTTCAGAAGAGATTCCCTTCAGCTGCTAAACTCTTCATGTTGGCAACTGGAGTATAAACCTCTTAGACTTGCACTTGTTCCTGCAGTCTGAGTTTAATTGAACCTAAGCAGTACCTTTAGGGTAATGGAAAACATTCAGTTTCTCCTCTGTTTCTCTATACCAACAACTATTTTCTCTCTCTTTCTCGCAACTTTTTCATGAAAATGTTGTCAGAAAAATGGTTGTATGCTTTGGAGGGTAGTTACTGTAATTGAAATGGGATATCTGTAGTTCTTTATTTGGTACTGAACCTGATATGGGAAACACTTGCTGATAAATCAATAAAAGCCACTTTGGGCATTATTTACAATAGCCAAGGCATGGAAACTACCTAAGTGTCCATTGATAGATGAATGGATAAAGAAGACATGGTGTGTTTATATGTACACATAAGCGTGCGCGCACGCAGGAATACTACTTAGCCATAAAAAAGATGAAACCTTGCCATTTGCAACAACATGGATGGTCCTTGAGGGTATTACATTAAAAATAAGTTAGAGAAAGACAAAGACTGTATGATTTCACTCATATTTAGGGGGAAAAACAAACTCATAGATACAGACAACAGCTTGGTGGTTACCAGAGGAGAAGAGCGTGGCGAGTATGCAAAATAGATAAATGGTGATGGTGATGGATGGAACCTGGATGTCGAATTACAGTGTTGTACACCTGGAACTTACATAATGTTTTAAACCAGAGTTACCTCAATGAAAAAGAGCTTTATATCTTGCTACAAATAATCAAGTGGAAGGCAGAAGAAACTACTGATCTAGTTGGTCCTCTAACTGCTTTTGATCAAAAGAAATTGGTAAACCACTTGGTTTAGGAATCTTCTTTTCTTTGATTCCACAGTGTCAGGAGAATATTTCCATGGATATTTTATTTATGTAGAGAAACAAAACCTCAATCTCAAACCACCATTTAAAAAAACCCACAAACTCCTGGGCTGTCATTTTGGTTGTGGACTCTGCACTCCTTTCTGGTTGTGTTCTGTGTGGTGGATGAATGTGTCTGGTGGGGGTGCATTTTAAAGGCAAGCTGGGAATAAGGATATAATTTAGTGATGTTTTGCTGAGTGCACTCCTCACTATACATGTCTCTTCGTATATTTTAATATTTTAACAATATTCAGTTATCTCTTAGCCTACTTGAGACAGACCTAACAAGTCTGTGATTATTTCAAACATACATAATAGCTCAATATATGAGTCTGATTATAATATTAGTTATAACTAATATTGGTTAACTTTAGTACTATTCTTGACTGTATATGAATCAGTGTATATTTAACAAGTGAGCTGAATAAATGCCATTAAATGAGTTGTCCTTATTTTGGCTTAGGCCCTGCCCAAAGTTTAAGTTTTCATATTGAAATCTAGCATTTAACTACTACTTTTAAATCTCTGCCTTTTAATTTTGGATACCAAATATGGCAGATTTATTCAGGTGGCCAAGTAGACTTTTTCTGACCTTGAATGTGGTTTACTGGTATTACATTAAAAAAAAGTCAGTATTTGCCATTTTAGGATAGCATAAACCCATGAGATTTTCCAAAGATCATTTTTAAAGCCTGACTTGCAGCTGCCTGACTTCTACATTTTTAGCTAAAAGGCATCTTCCTTGCGTTTGTATCTAAGTGACCCTGGAATGCAGTGCAGGGCTAGTTTGCTGTGGGTTAATCTTTGGATACTTCATAGCTGACAGGCACCAGCATCTGTGGTTTATATTGCATTGTCCTTCAGGTCTACAAATAACGTCCTAAACCTGATGATAGTTAGGGGAATGTTTACTAAGACAGGTTTTCTTTTCCATTTGCACAGTTTTAAAGCTGGAGGTAAAACATAACACAAGTGTGGTTTAAAAAAAAATCTGTCACTCAAGAAGTAATTCATGGAACTAGCAAGGTTGAAGGAATACCAGGAACTCATGCTTTGTGCTGGTATGTTCATCAAGATGCATTCCTTTTGTTTAGTAACACTGTATTCTGTACTTCAATCTGGATGCCAGGTGCTAGTTCACATAGGTTTATTGAGGAAAGGGTATTTTTATATGCATATGCATTCAGGTTAAGGCATATTATTAGTGTTTTTCCACAGCACAACCAAAATGTCAAAGGAGATACTTTGTTTTAATATAATTTTAATGGAGTCTGGATAAGAGAGTCGTTTGAAAGTTGAACGGACCACAATTCATTTATATGCAGTCAAAGAGCTTTTGGCCCTCAATGTTGGGTATATAATCCTATTAAAAAGCCCTTGAAAATCAATGAAAAATAACCTTAAAAGCGTGGTAGCATCAAGTTCATTCTTTTTTAAAAAAAAAAATCTATTTTCAGTTACATTATTTCTTTAAATGTATTGCAATGTTTTTTATTTAAAAAATACTTTTATCCTATGTATATATTCACTACTGTCCAAAATATGTCTTTTTTGTTGTTGTTGTTGTTCTAAAAACCTCTCTTCTCAGTTATTTCAGAACCTGCTCCTTGAGGTGGCCATTTTGCTGAAAAGCAGCAGCCTGTCAGCCTGGGCTGGTTCTTGCTGAGACTGTCATAATGCATTTCTTTGCCCGACGTGGGCTTTTGTTCCAGATTTTTGAATGAAATAAAATTAAGGTCAGAGAGTTAAATACAAAAAGTAAATCTTGCAGATAGAGCACTCATTAGCATCCACTCATCAATTTCAAATCCAGAAGCTGGGAGACCATTGTGCAGTTACGCTGATACTGAGCTGATAACAGATTTGATGAAACTCTGGCAGTTGTGAAGGGCAGCTGATAATAATGGTGCAAACTCAACAAAAAAGTTTAGTAAAATCTGCAGGAGGTATTGTTTTTCATTTGGCCTTGTTCTGTGGGCTTTTGCTTGGCAAGAGGGAGGCGTGGTTCTTATCTCCCCAATAAGAGATTTTAATGTGCTTAAAAGTATTGAGTAGGCACTGCTCTTACTGCCTCTCCCCAAGACGGATAAATGGAAGCAATGTAGTAGTGTATTGAGTAGGAACGCTCGCCCAAACATATACAATTGACATAAAGCTGAAGACAATTTGCATTTTTTGTAATCAAAATAAAAAAGGCTCTTTGACTATTAATAAACCTCTTTTCCTCTTTCTTTAGGATGTAGTAAATCAACAGGCACATAATCTTAGGAAATGGGGTAACCACAAGTATTTTTCTTCAGGATCGATGGTATATTTTGATTCTTACCTACTTCTCTGTAGAGTTAAATGATATCTTTTATATAATTAGGTAGCATCTTAAAACATAGGATGGGTCATGTTTCTGCCCTGCTGAGTTGAAGAGAAGAAAGTCGGCCCAACAAAGAGCCAATTCCACTAATTAAACTCATGCCCAAGTAGATGAACATGATATAGATGTTTGGTTTTAATAGAGCTTAGAAAGCGTACCGAGTCCTGAAATGTTCTGTTTGGAAAGCTGTGCTCTATAAAAGTTGCCTTTAACACGGCTGATGGCTCTTAATTAGAAGGGTAGACTTGCTGGTGTGATGTCTCTTTGAGAAAGAGCAACACTGGTGCCTACGTATTATTATTTCTAATGTATTAAGATACCTTTCTTTGGGAATGGCATTTCTGAGTACCTGTGGTCTCTGCTCTGTTCCAGGTGTGAGTCATGGTGACACTGAGAGACGGTGACTTACTGCTTCGGGGGCACGCATGTGTATGATTAAGGGATGTAGGAGCAGGACTCCAAGGTTTCCTTCCTTCCTTCCTGTCCCGGCGGGGACGGCGGAGGGAGTGAGTGATGGGGTCATTTATAACACCGCAGGCCCTTCGGCAAGGGACCTCTAGTCAAAGCAGGAAGATAAAACTCAGATTTCAGCTGGGAAAAGACAACTTTTGATCTTCTCTGGACACTCCTTTGCAAGCAGTAGAGCCTTCAGAATTTTTGGTTTCCTTTTTCAAGGAGATTTCCATGAAAAAGGTTAGTGTGTCAGCACTGGTTAAATCACATAGGTACTCCGTTAAATTTTATACGTTGTCCCTCGATGCTTTTTGTTTCTTGACGTTCTAATGGTGGGACATCAGAGACACTTAGTGGTCCAATTATAGCCCTCGGGTCCTGTTTGTAAGATCGAGGTATTACCAAATGCGAGGAGTGTAATGACAAATTCAGCAGCTTTTTTTTTTTTTTTTTGCAGGGGTTGGGGGAGAGCTTATAAAAAACTATTAGTTTATGATTCTTAGAATGTTTCATGTATGTGGACTTCATTCCAGTTTTGAGGTGATGAAATGGGTTGTTGGGTGGATAGTTTTCCCCCTGGGTGTGTGTGTGGGGGGGGGGAGGGGTGTTTAGGGCAAAAGGGTTTAATGCTGTGGAGAGAGCTTCATTCAGGGATTTTTTTTTTCTTTAAAAATATTTCGAGCAAACATAGGAAAAATTGAATGGGGCATTTGATAATATTCAAATGGTTTGTTTCATCGCCAGTGGCTCTAGATATAGGCTTCTGTGCTTTTATTTTCATGTATTTTAAAAATACCAGATATAACCTTTAGAACAAAAATCCTTTTAAAATTAGGACATATCATTGCTTTGCAGTCGCTTATTGTTCAGAGGTTTCAGGCACTATTTAACGTGATGGGATCTTCTGACTCCTTATTGCTGGTGACATTAGGTTTATGAAAAGTGAACAGCACAAGTGATATTTTAAAAATAGTGATTTTACCTTTCACTATGGAATGTCTTAGCGGTTGGCAGTAGACTACTTATATTAGAGATCCTTAAGATAAAATGGGAACAGTTCCAAGCTCTTCCTTCTCTCCCATCTGCCCTAGGTGACTAAAAGGTTCCCATAAATAACTGGTACCCTTTTGAACTGACCTTCAGGTTCATGTGATGTAAATATTGATGGTCTTGACATTTCTTGGCATGTGCATAGTTCAGGAGACACAGTATCTCCAGATAACTCAAAGCAGGTGGACGAGTGGGTAGATAGCCATGGTGTCTCACTGAGCCCCATAATTCAGAGGGGCCCTTGACATAATCCTATTTCTGGACTTTGGGCAGGGAAAATGTCAAAGGAAAAATGATCTACTAGTTCATGTCCTCTGGGCATTTCTATAGCCAAATCTCTCTGGATTGGACCCATGTTAATCTGCCCTTATAAGATGTTTTCTAGGGGAAATAATATATAAGTGACTTGTTTCATTCCCCTTTAAAACTGAGGACTTTCAGTACTACCAGGATCATTGTTTAGGTAGCTAATTGTTTGAGCTCCAGAGTCAGAGTTTCCAAGGCTCAAATCCTGGTTCTACCACTTACTAGCAATGTTACATTAGGCAAATTATTTAATCTATCTCAGCCTTTGTTTTCCTAGCCATAAAAATGGGGGTAATAATTTAATAGAATTAGGTACGAGCTATCCAATTGTGTGATGAACACTTTAGTAAAGATTTTAAATGTTAGCCATTAATAAGCTTTCAGATAGTCTGTGCCTGTAGAGACCTACAAAGCTGATAAGACCTACAGTTATAGAAAATCTTCCCTATTTGGAGGTCCACACTCCTGGAGTACATATTCAGTTACATGAAAATCATATATTAGGGAAAAATGAGAACATAGCACTGACTTTGCAAAAATGGTTTAACAAGTTTTATCTCACTGCGGGTTTTAAAGTAATTTTTCTGGTTTTATGGACATGGGAATATTAGAATCCTTGCTTCATTGTATTGTCAAGCATTATTGGTAGCCTTAATTTATACACCCATTGTGCTGCAGTTTTAGTTGCAGAACTACCCCCTGCAGCGATTATTATAGCACTTGGGAGGGTGGAATTACTGCGTTCTGGCTTGGGTATTTTTTTCACTAAGAAGCACAGGCACCATGAGATGGTACTTACCATCTGTCTCTCGGAGCATTTGTATGTATATTACCTGAGCACTTAGGCACCACTGAGAAAGGGGGTTTAAGGTGGAGAAAAAAGAGGAAAAATTGAAAATAAAATAACATGATGGAAATTACAGAAGCCTCTTTGCAAAGAATACCTAAACTGCTCTTAAAAGCAAGATTTAATAGCCGGTTGCAACACCGTACACTATTGTCTTAGGAAATCAAGCGCAATCCACAAAGTTGAAACTGAAGTGCAAATCTGGAAAATTTCCAGGGAAGTCAAGCAGTGTAGGTTTCTAGATCTCAAATTCAAGGGGGGAAAATCCAATTTACAAAGTAACTTCTTCCATTGATTGTGAGCTGTCCATGTTCGGGTAGAAGCATTAACTGATTAAATTCTTCAGTGCTGTGTGGTCATAATTGTGGCCTCCACTGTGCTGACCTTCTAAATTGGTGTGTGACTCACAGGACAGTCACTAAATGAGGAGTAGGTAGCAGAGTGGGACGTTTAGGCATCAGCTTCATCTTCCCAAAGAGCACCACTAGAAAGATGTTGAGTTCAATTGGAATATTTATTGATTACACCCAATACACTGCTCTGTCCCTGAAAAACATGCCATCTGTCTAATTCTCATTTCCCAAATATACCAGATACAAAAATGTTCTGTGCTGGGGGAGAGGGAAGGTTTTGGGTGTACTTCACACCACTGGGCTCCTGGCCAGCATTTCTCCTTTGTGTTTGTGAGCGCTCACCCTTTTAAGTTCCACTGGGGGGATAAGATGGAGTGTTCCCCCTATATTTGGTTGTCTTAATTTTTTTCCCCTAGGCGTTCTGCCACCCCTAAGAATGTGTTTCTACAGAGTTCTTCCCCCATATGGGAAGAGGGGGGTCTGATCTCCTATAATTCTTTGTTTCTCTGCACACTTGAAAACCTGTGGGCTAATGACTTTGGAGAGTTTTGGTGGTGACAGGGCTGCAGAGATCAACTTCATTTTATAGCTGCAGACACTGAGGCCCAGATAGGTGAAGAAATCTCAAGATCCTTGGCCAGCATATGCCAGGACAGTGCCTAAAATTAGAAACTTTTGGCTTTTCCACTGAGGCACACTGGCAGGGGGTGGGGGGTTAATAATCTGGTTCTTTCTATTGTGGTTAATGGATTGAAGAGGACTGACTGGGGAGTGAAAGAAAGGGCTGGAAGATAGAACAAGGAAACAGGGCTTGTTTGAGATTGCGTTAAAGGGGTACCCTTTGTTCAGGAAACATGAATATTCTTTCTCTGGGGTAAGAGAAAAGGAAGAGATTAAAAGCAAGATGGAGGTCAGATATTTTTTAGTAGTAGTTTACCTTCTATTGAAACCATGGAACAAGTACTGTTGATTCATCATCAGGTAATTTAGGGTAATGAAGTCTGGCAAATTTCTGGTCCTACCTTCTTGCCTCCTTTGGTCCCTGTTACCTTTTGTTTGCTCAAAGAAAAAGCAATGAAACACTCTCCAGATCTGATAACTGCAGAGATCTCCAGTGAAACCTCTGGCTCCCATCCCAGGATGAGGTCACACAGTCTGATATTATTTGGGTTTATGTCAATGTGTCAACTAGAATGCAAGGCACGTTGTCATGATTCCTTTCCAGCTGTTTATCAGGAGTGGCTCTTTGGCCAGTTGTATGCTTTGGGTAATCATAACCATTCAGAAGCACGGCCCATCCGTGGGTGTGCGTATGTCTTTTCTTTTTCAAGGGATAGTTTTAAATTCATGTGGAAAACATGACTTTGAGTTGTAACTGGTATTACGGCTCTGGCCTTATCTGTGCTTACTCTTACATTCAAACTTGCCTGGGCAAATTGGAGGTCGGGTGTTTTGGTTTCCTGGAGTCACTTTTCATCATTGTTTGAGGAACTGCTGGGAAAGACCTTGTTCTGTGGGAAGACTTAGTTGAACTGGACAAGAGTAGCCAAGGGACAAGCAGCCATTGCTGGTGCCTCATGCGATCAAAACAATAAGCCTATGTTAAGTATGTATATCTGAGAATAACGTTCATGATAAGCTAATGGTTATCAAATACCTACACCATTCTAAGTGCTTTACACATCTTCACAGCAGCCCTTTGGAGTTTGTGCTATATTATTATTTCACAAACAAGGAAATAAAGAATGGAAGTGAACAGACAAGAGCCGTGTATAGTCTCAAGGAGCTTATGGCAGAGTTGGGAAATTAATGTTTCACTCATTCATTCAGCAACTTGAATGCCTACTACATATAAGCTGAGCTATAAAAATTTATGCACCTCCTATGCTTGTCCAGGTGTGCTAGCAATCAAATGGAGAAATGTTCATGTAAATAAACTTGGAAATGTGTTGATAGAAGGGAGGAGGATTCCAAGGAGAGCGTGCTGACAGTCACTTGGATTACCTTCCCATTGAGCTCCTTCTGGAATCATGGTGGAAACCTAGGGAGATTTGACTGTGTTAAAAGTGAAAGCAGAAACTCAGAAGTGATTCACCAAAATCTGTGTGCTACATTGAGTATGTGATGGGACACCAGTAACTCCGTAAGGAGTAGAATTGGCAGCACTAACATTAAATGGCTTAGGAACTGTGGTAGATGACATCCTTGGTGTCTCAGTAGCTAAATTAGTACCTTGGGCATTAGCACCTGTGACCTTTGTTCTCATTGGCAGACATCACTGGATGGAACCCCGCAGGAGAGGAGGAAAGTGGAAGGTACTATATGATCGTGAAGATAGTGTTCATGGGCTTGTCAGTGAGTCATCTCCTGGGGAGTCTGTGACATTTACTTAGGGTGGTGAGGATGCGGGAGTAGGAGGGCAGAGTATTGGCAATCACAGAGAAAGGAAATCCCTAGTAACAAATCTGCACTTCAGTTTGGGGTGTGCTTTGGGGACATGAATTCTATAAAGTGCCGTTTAGCAGGTGTTTGTTGTGGGTGCACCACTACTCCTCAGCTCTCTGTTTTGAAAATGGTAATAGTAATAGAATGTACCTCACTGGGTTGGTATAAGGCTTAAATAAGTAAGTAAATATAAGAGTGCTAATAGCGATGCCTGTAAGCCATTATCTAAGTGATGGCGATAAAGAAAGAACAGCAATCGGTCCTTGAGAGTCAACATTATCACGCATAAGCCACTCTGCTAGAATCTAGAGGAGGTTGTTTTTTTTTCTCCCCACAAGGAGCCTTCTATCTTGATGGAGGAGCTAAATATACACAATTGCAAAAGTAATTAACTCTTATTCAATTTTTACCTGTTTATACCTGCCCAGCCTAAGATTTCCTTTCCCTACTCCACTCCCGCACCCTCATTCTCTAGCCATCCAGACAACCCAGGTGGCCCAGGTTAGGGTGTCCTGTGTCTTGTGCATTTGCATAAACCATTTCCATCAGCCTAAAATGCCTTTCTTCTTCGATCTGCCTGTTGAAAAGGACATCCTCCTGCAGTCTCTATTTTCTGACCCAGGTGCGCAGTCAGCTTTCATTGCGTTGCTCTTGTGCCTTGTAAATGCCTATTTGAATGTTGTTTTGCCTGTGCATTCCTCCATTAGATGGTGAACTCTCTAGGAGAAATTTATATGAATGTTCACATTCTACATTCTGTGTAGTTTAACTTACTGAATGAACAAGTGGTAATCTTTCTAACTTCACTGGAAGCTCTTTGCGACTGTATGTATCTCTTAATTTTTCTGAGTCTTAGTTTCCTCATCTATAAAATGGGTTACTTATAAGCACCAAGAACAATGATTAGCATGCAGTAAGCACTAAGTGTTGGCTATTGTTACAAACATAATTGTTCAGATATATGTTTTCAGCACAGACTTTGCGTTTTTTGATTATAGTTTTATTCTTCCTTATTTATATATTTTAATCTTCCTTATTTATGCAAGGACTCTTCCTCCACTACTCTCAGACATAGTTCCCTGGGGCCATTTACCTCCTACTAAAAAGCAAATGAAGCTAATCTCCTTGGCTTGAAATCAATTCCATCTAGACTGGAGAGGATATGCTAATTACCTTTGCTAAGTGCTTTTTGGCCAAAGGTGTAAAAGCCTGATTCTATTTGGGGAAAAATCGAAATTTCTTAAATTTTGTGATTATAGAATTTGCATTTGAAAGGCAGTAATATTCAAATTTAATGATAAACTATTTGCAGTGGACTGAGCTTAAATTTTGGATGGCTCTTGTGGTTGAAAGAATTGCAGCAAGGCATCAATTTCTGCAACATGACATTCAATTTCATTACATTCAGTTTAATTGCTATGAAAATAATGAAAAAAATTCCCCTCTATATCGGTAGCATGTTTTTGTGGATGGTTAAGGTCATTCATCTTCAGATAGTTAAGACTGTTTTAAAGAAGGGTACTTAGGCTGTCAGCGTGCCTCAGTTTCTTCATCAATGAGCATAACCCGGGCCACCTGCATACCCCCCTGGAGTGTTTGGATGAATTGCTCTGGACTTGTAAAGTGCTTTGAATTTCTTGGATGAAAGGCTCTCTGTAAGCACAAGTCTTATGAAGGTATTATATGTGGGCTTTAAATAGTTGCACAGCCTGTTTTGCAAGAACACTAATGCACTTCTGGGTTTAGAGTTGTAAAAGCTGTACATTCAGAAGCCTCAGGCTGCATCTTGTGAGGTTCTTGAGGCATGTGTCACTGCTTGCTTACCTCTAGCATAGATCCTCTCTACACTGCAGGTAGTGACACGCCTGCACACGTGGAGCAACCACTTGGACTTACAATCACCTGTATTTGGCTCCTATGGTATTGAGATAAAAGTCCAGGATGTGAGGGGAGAGGATGGGCTGTGGGTTCTTGCAGCCGTGGCCTCACTTCTTAGGAGCCTCTGGGTTGCTGTAATCCTGACAGGAGAGAGCACACACAAAAGTGCTTTGAAGCAGTGGAGTTGGAGGATGGGGTTTGCTGTGGGACCTGACACTGAGATTGTGAAGAACTGAGTTTGAGTTCTGGCTCTTCCAGTTGCTGGCCCTATGCCCTACGCAAGCTGGAAACTGATCCTGTTTTCCTTATATTGACCTTTTCCTTATAGTGCCCAGGGCTAGAATGTGAATGAAGGCCCTCATACTGTGCATGTAAGTATTTACAAGTTATAAGTCAGACTAAAACAATGCTCAAAATACGTTCAGAAATTCTTCTCCTCTGACAAAAATCACACCTTCATAACAATCTTGAAGGCCAGGTTTGAATTCTGAGTTTCCAGATTCTTCGTAGAGTTCCGTGCCTGACCAGGTAGCAGGAGCAGAAGCCTGGACCCAGTGTGCATGCCTCTGTGGACATCTGAGTCCACATGTCCGTGCTTGAGCCACACGTCATCCTGTCGGCCTCGGGGTTGCTTATTAAAGATTGGGCCACCCTTGTGAGAGTATCTGGGAAAAATCTGCACAAGCCCTGTCAGTGAACTCGGGCTGTTTGGACAGGGAACTGCAGGGCCTTAGGACCTGGAGCATGATTCAAAAGGGTACTTGGGGGGGGTCCTGGAGGCCATGGACTGCTGGTCATTCCAGTGCATGCCCTTTTGCCTGAGACTAAGGATGGTACTGCGCACAGGACTGGAATCAGCATTCCTTGTAAAATACATGTGACTGGGCCTTTATAAAGTGTTCAGATCACAAAAATGAAGGCATTCTTTCTAGGAGAAAAGTTTCCGCCTCCAGTTCAGCCCTAATCGTATCCATGTTCAGCAATGATGAGAGTGAGAGCTGTTCTCTGCCAGACAGGATGATGCACGAAATTCCTTTTATCTCCAAGATCTAGCACAGTAGTCCGTTTTTACTTAGCATGTAATTCATTCATTTGATAATACCAATTAAGTAAATATCGGCTACCTCTTTTTCCTAAGCATTGCCCTAGATATATTGGTAATAGTAGTGAGTAGACACACTTCCTATCTTCGTAGAGCTGATACTTTAATAGGAGGAAATAGACAATCATAAGGATAAATATATAAAATACATAGTTTTCTTGAAGATGGTTTACTTTGTTTATTTATATACATATATGTGTAAACATGCCCGTGCCAAGGACCAGACACTCTGCCTCCACCAGAGATAGAGCTGGGAAAAGAACAGTGGTCACAAAACAAGAGCATGGCATCAATATGTGGGAAGCACTGTTAACTGCAGGAAATACTCATGCCCTTTGGAACTCATGTTCTGGAATTCTTTTTCATTTCAATTCATGTTTATTCATTCTCCATTGTATAAACAATGGAGATCGTCCTAGGCTCTATGAGAGGTTAAACATGATGAGACTTTAGTCCTTAGGAATTCATAATCTACTGGAGGTAATATATAAAAACGTGAGCAGTTCTTGGTGTACAATAGGCACGTGAATGCTAACAATTTTTACTTATTTGCCCAGGGCCCTGTGCACACACTGAACTCTGCTCCTCCTCTTTGCTTTCTACTCCGTCTCCTTCAGTGGGGCAGGGAGAAATCCTGCCTGAACCAAGTCACACAGTGGGTGTGCACTGAAAGAATTCTTTTCATCGCCCTGGAATGCCGTCCTCGGGATTCAGTCGACTCCTCTCAATGGGGACTCATCCATCAAGAGGGCAGTCGTGTAATTATCTCAGCTACTGTGAAGCCACTGAAAAGCCCTTGCTGAATCTGGGTGTAGGTTTATTGTGAAATTTAACAAAGTTAAAGTCACCTCCTTCTTTCCCTTTCTTTCCTTCAACTTGAATTGCATTTTAAAAGTCCTAATGTTAGGATAAATATGTTACTTGACCTACTGTTGAAGGGTCGGCCTGTCCTTCCTGGGTTGGGATATGGAAATGCCTTCCATGCCTTGGCTGTTGACACACCCCTTTTGTGGTGACAGTCATGCTCTAGTTCTTAGTCTTGATAATTAAAAATAAAAACAGCTAGAAAGAAAAGTATAACAAATTGTGGTGAGCCCTAATTCTGACAGTCAGGAACTTCTCACACAGTTGATAAAGGGTCAGGTAACTTTCATCGTGTATTTGTCATAAATACCCACTGTGGTTTACCCATATATATATGATTCTTCTGCTATAGCTACTATAATTTTTATGCAGATGTACGTTAATTTCCACATATGAGCTACAGGAAGTGGTGAACTTCCTCTGTTAAAGAAGAAATTCAGAAGGTGCTTCAGGAGACTGAGTAGGAAGAAGATTGCTAAATCCAATTTTATGATTTTTCTTATAAAAATGAATGTGATTTTGAAAAATCGAAAGTAGTACAGTTGAGTTTAAGAGTCCAGATCCAGAAGTCGCTTCTAGGATTATGTTTTTATGAACTTCCGCTAACTAAATGTATAATGCCAGATATGATGGGATTGCAGTGACCACTGATGTGTCTAATAGGAAATTCCATTGAGAGCCAGAGACACAGGAATTTATGTTGAAACTAGGGAATAGTGAAAATAGGGGAATTAAAAAAATTTTTTTTTCTGTGGCCTTATTTACTGAGATCTGACCTTTCTGATAGGTTTCATGACATCTTTGGAATGCAAAGTTGGGGATACTAATATTTGCCACCAGGCAATATTTACTCAGTGATGTGAGAACTGAGGGCCGTAGTTGACTGCAAGTGTGATTATTAACAGGACCCAGGAAAATGCTACCAGAAATAATGGTACCTTTGTTATCACAGTGATTTTTTTTTTTTTTGGCCAGTGGCACTGAAGGAAAAGTGATATTTGTTATCAAATCAGGCAGGGGATTTACAAATGATAACCAGTTAGAGAGGTTGCATTCCTTCTAGTGTCTCACTCTTGTATTCACAAATATCTTTCTCCCACGGAAAGATAAAAAGTTGACCAGGGCCTCAAACTCCCTCTGTCTTCCAAGTCTGTGAACAGCCTTGACCTCCTCCTGTTCTTTTTGTGTTGAAATGATGCTTACTCTGTGGTGATAGTTTTAGGAAGGCAGAGGAAAAACAGTAAATACATCAGCAAAACTTCCCAAGAAAAGAAGATTGTGGCCTTTTGGAGGGCAGAAACGTATACTTTTCTTGTGGTGGTGTTTGTGTGATGGTGATGGTACTCCCCCCCCCCCCCCAACATACACACAACATCTTACACAAGAGCTTCGTGCACAGAAGTACATGTGAATTGGACTGGCTAAGACTAAGCATTAAAACAAAAAGCCCCAAACCCAGCTTTCCAATGTCTTCCAATCAAATTTTTGCCTTTTTTCCTGTTGATTATACTTTCATGGTTCATGCAGTGGTGCAGCCATTGCTGGCCTCAGTCTTTATAACCTGATAGAATTGGGCTTGGTGTTGATGGAAATGGAATGGTTAAGAAAAATTCAACTTCTTTATTTTTAAAGTGTTTAAATGATGTTGTTTGGTACCCTTTGAACTATAGAAGGCTTTGTAGACTGGGTATTTCCATGTGTATTCTGGACTTAGCTTTTGAAATGCCAGAATTGGAAACACAAATTACTATCTCACTCTCCAGAGTGGAAAGTGTTATTTCTGTAGGTCATTAGAAGTCTGTAGATTGGTCCAGGGGAGGGTACAGTGGGCTGGGTCCTGCTTGTCTCCAGTCCCAAGCTTCCTGTTGCACTGTAGTTGACCTGAAGCCAGCAACTGATATGACATCATCTTGGGTGTTGCTGGCACATTTTTCTTTTTTTTTTCAGTAGATAGGCACTAAATTCTTTTTCCTTTTCAAAACACAAAAGAAAGAGAATTTTGGCCTGCTTTGCATACTGTATAGGTATGTCTGGTTGCTGCCGATGAGTGAAGTACTGTTTATTTCCATCCAAGGAGGTGTCTGTTGAAACAATATACATTTCAATCATTTTTATTATAGTGCAGTCTGCAAAAATCCTTCAGGCCAAGTCAGGAAAGCCCCCTAAAGCAACTTTCAGCCCCTGAAAGACAGGCCCAACCAGATACCAGCAGTTCTTGTGTTTCTGCAGTTTTAGAGATTTCTGTGGTGATAACGAAAGACCTCACAGAATATTAAAACATTTTATTTAGAACTGTATGTTAGGAGAAGTGAGCAAAACCCTCCAGGCATTGTTTTCCGTCTCTTAGTATATCAGTCTGACCAGGACAGCCGTACAGGGCAGGATCACTTGGCTTAATGATGAATGAAGTTGGAAAGCTCAGATCAGCCTGGGGTATTTGGGGCTCCCAGACCCTTTGTTCTTTTTCATTTCCTAGCCCCTCCAAATCTTTTACAATATTTTGCCATCAAAGATGTCTACTAAGAAGACTTAATTTGCAATTCGGATGCTTTAGTAGCGTTTTTTTTCTGGACTCTGGCAGTGGGATTGAATACTTTTCTAGAGCCTTGGCCAGGGGCCTTTCGTACCTTATATTTCTTCTTGAGCAGCTAAAATTTGGCAGAGTCTTCCCATACTCTCCTCTTTCACCCCCTGCCAGGACTTTTGTACACTTATAGGTAAGCCAGGTGGACTTAGATGCCCCCAAGTAATCATAAGCAAGGAACCCCTCATTTTGTTTAGATTTTGAAATTCCTGTCCCCCTTTCTAGTTCTGACTCTTAAACAAAATGATTTCTTGTTACCATATTTATTTCTGAAATAACATATTATATTTTATCCTTACACCACCTGCTCCAAGAGCAGTTAATAGCCTATTTGTGGCATACAGATATATTCACCGAAAAAAAGCAGAGGGGAGGAAAAAAGGCTGTGGGTTGGGGAACAGAGGAGAGGCGTGCTCAGTAGAAGTGAGGTTTTGGGGTTTTTGATTAGAACTTTAGTAGAAGAATGTCTGCTGACTTTGGCTTCTAGTTCATCAGCTGTTGGCATCCTACCCAGGCTGGAGTGGGCAGGAGGCAGCCCTGTGTCTAATTCTCATTCCAGAAGTGGAGTTTATTGTTGATGGAAGAACACTGCATAATTATTGGCTTTTATGATGGTCATTTTGGAACAGTGGTTTACAAACTTTTTTAAACAGAGGAAACTTTATGTATAGTCGAACTTTAAATCAGTTTTCAATCAGTGCTCTTTTGCCAAGGAAACATTTACATAATACGATAACAATGATAAGAATATACTTTCCATGTTGGGTTTCATCTATCCCCAGGGACTTGAACAGCTCATATAAATCACTGCCTTCTAACCCTTTGCCTCCAGCCTCTCAGCTCTTCGAAAACTCACCCTCTTGTTTTCACAGCACTGCTTCACGTCTCCATCTAGCTGTCCAAGAGCTACATCACATTAAACACGAACATGTTCAGAACGAATCCCTTATCTTCTTTCCCCCAAATTTTCCTCTTGCATTTTCTGTCTTTAGAATGTGTCCAAGTTAGATGCTGAGAGATTTACCCTTGACTCCCTCTTCAGACTCAGTTGGGTTACTAAGTCTTTTCTGTTTTATCTGCTAAATATCCCTTCTCTGTTTCCGTGGCTACTGTGCTAGTTCAGTCCCATCACTTCTTGCTAGACAATGGCAATAGATGCTACCTGTCTCCAGAGTTAAACTTTTATAAGGAAACTTCTGATCACTTCTCTTCCCTGTCTCAAATCCTCCAGGGTGTACAAGACCCTCCCCAATCGGCCTATGTCCTCCCACCTTTTCCTTACTCATCCTACATTTCAAGTGCCCAAAGTCCTAGTGTTATTAAGAAATAATGTTCTTTCATATTCTGTCTGTGCATGGACCCATTCTCCCGTTGGTTCCTCCCTTTCTCACTTCCTCCTGGAAACCGTCCTACTTAACTCAAAACTGTAGCCCAAATGTCTTCTCTGTGAAGCCTCTGTCACTATCCGTTTGTCTTTGGCCTCTTTGTTATAGCAAATGTCATATTAAATTGTAATTGTTTATATGCTTGTCTTTCCACTAAACTGGGTATTTCTCAAGAGCAATGACTATGTAATGTCTGGCATCCAATAGATAGTTAATAAATATTTGTTGAATGAATGTAAGCTTAGGATGAAGGCTATGGGTGTTAAACTTTTATTTTTTTTCATGTGGATCATTGTAAAAATGCACAGTTTATGTCTATTAAAATAATACACTATTTACTTGCATATTTTCCTTTTGCCTTTAAAATACATTGATACCTGTTGGAGATGAAAATATGCCATACCCAGTCCCTCCTTCATTTGACAGAATATGTCCACCCTATCCTCTGTCCTTATTAAGTCAAACTTTATTTCCTCTCGATTCGAAATTCTCCTAAATGTCTCAAGTGTCTAAAAGTCATTCACATTTCAGGAACTGAGATCCTTTCAGTCACAGAATGTCTGAACTTATCCGAGGGTAACAGGACACTGGACAAGCTGGATCAGATCAAGACATACAGGATCCCACCATTGATATAACTGTTTTTAGTAAGGAATCTTTAAATGAATATTGTTGTTAACATTATAAGATGATTAAGGAAAAACTAGGATGAAAGGGATCCTATTGACAATATTAATGTTTTAGTGACTTACGAGCAACTAATTAAGGAATAGTCACTTATTTGCTGTGGGCTTATAGGTTCAGAGTATGGCTCAAGTGGTTTCTTAATGCTTCATACCAATATTGGGAGTAATACAGTGGGCGTAGTCTAGGTCTAACTTGTGATTTCCTAATGACTGAATAATTCTATAGACTTAACTTTGGCCTGATTTTTAACGTACAATAGACTTCATTATAGATAATTAAAATTTTTTCAAATATTATAAAATACATATAAATGAGCTAGTTTAAGAGTATATATATTGAATTTTAATTCCCAAATATTTGAAGATAATTTCTGTTATTGATTTCTAGTTTAATTGTATTATTATCTGATAATATACATTGTATGATTGCAATCTTTGAAAATTAGTTGAGGTTTTTATGGCCCGAGTTATGGTCTCTCTTGTTGAATATTTAATTTACTCTCAAAGAATGTGTATGCTAGTGTTGGATGGAGCATTCTCTGTGTCAGCTGGATCCAGTTGCTTGATGTGTTCTTCAGTTCTTTGCTGTCCTTACTGATTTTCTGTCTGCCAGCTTGACCTATTACTGAGAAGGGGAAGTATTGATGTCCTCAAATATAATTACAAATTTATCTACTACTTTTACATTTGTCACCTTTGCTTTGTGTATTTTAAGTTCTGTTGTTAGGTGCATATACATGTATGATTGTTACGTCTTCTTGGTGAATCACTTCTTTTGTGTGGTATTTCATCTTTATTTCTGGTAATTTTCTTTGTTCTGGAATCTACTTTGCCTAATATTAATATAGTTAATGACTCCATTTTTCTTTTTTAAGAAAATTTTTTTGTTGTGAGATACTTGTAGATTCACATGCAATTGTAGGAATAAACTCTTTACCTAATTTCTTTTGACAGTAACATTTTACAGACCATAAGACAGTATCACAACCAGGAAATTGACATTGGTACAAATGACTGATCTTATTCAGATTTCTTCAGTTTTATACGTTACTTGTGTGTATATTTAGTTAAATGGGATTTTTGACATGTGTAGGTTTGTGTATTTACCACCACAGTTAAGGTACAGAGCAGTTCCATTATCACAAGTATCCCTCATGTTGCCCTTTTATAACCACACTTCTTCCCTTCCCCCAAGTCTCCAACCCCTAAGAACCACTAATCTGTTTCCATTTCTAAAATCTTCACTTCAAGAATGTTACATAAATGGAATTACATAGCATATAACTTCTGTGAATTGGCTCCCCCTTCCCCCCACCCGGAACTTAATTCCTTGGAGATTGGCTCAGCTTCTTGTTTATATCAACAGTTTGTTCAGTTTTATTCTGAGTAATATTCCAATGTTTAATTTTATAAGAAACTAAACATTGTTTAGTGTTTTCCAGAGTGACTGTATCATTTTATATTCCCACCAGCAACATATGAATGATCCAGTTTCTCTACATTCTTTTCAGAATTTGATGTCATCACTATGTTTTACCTTAACCATTGTGATAAGTGTGCAGTGATATTATCTCATTGTGGTTTTAGTTTGGATTTCCCTGATGGCTAATGACAGTGAAGATCTTTGCATGTACTTGTTTGCCATATGCATATCCTCTTGAGTGAAATGTCTCTTCATGTCTATTATGTGATTGGTTTTGTTTGCTTTTCCAGTTTTCTTTTTTGTTTGCATTATATTTTTTTCACTTTTGCTTTTAACCTACCTATACAGATGTATTTGAACTGAATCGCTCACAGATAGCATGTAGTTGAGTCATTTTAAAAATCCAATCTGACAATCTCTGACTTTTAATTCTTGTGTTTAGACCCTGTACATTTAATATAATTATTGATATATTTGCATTTAGGCTTACCATTCATTCCATTATTGTTTGTTCCTGATTTTTTTTTTTTTTTTTTAACTTTTCCTGTTACGTTTTGGGTTATTTGAACATTTTTAGTATTCCATGTTAATTAATTTTGATTATGACCATATTTTTTGGTCCAGCTTTTTTGTAGTTGTTCCATGGATTATAAAAACGCATATTTACCTTTTTAACATATGCTTATCACTTCATTTGAAATGTAGAACCCTTATCCTATAGGTCCCTTTACACTTCCTCCTTGATGCCACTGCTGTCTTATGTGTGATATCTACATGCACTGAAAATCCCATCAGGTACATTTTGCTTTCAACTATCAAACACATTTATTCCAAGTAGTTAACATCTCTGTTGTTTTTCCTTTGTTTTTGTTATTCGTATTTCCTTCTAGTAGCATTTCCCTTCTTTAGTAATTCTTTTAGAGCAGGTCTGCTAGGAATTTTTAAAGTTTCCTTTCAGGTGAAAATATCTTGTTTTTACTTTTATTACTCATGGATGTTTTTTTCTGGATATAAAATCTGACGTTATAGTTGTTTTACTTAAAAACTTATGTGCTACTTCCCTCTTTCTAACCTTGATGAGTTGTATGAGTAATGTACAATTATGCTAATAATCGTTTCCCTATATGTAACCTATCATTTTATTCTGGCAATTTTGAAGGTTATTTCTTTGTCTTTTTAAAAAATAGTGATAAAATACACAGAACATAAATTTACCATTTTAACCATTTTAAAGTGTACAGTTCAGTGACAGTACTTACAGCCACAATGTTGTTCAGCCATCACTATTCTCTTATTCCAGAACTTTTTCAACACCAAATGGAATATTTTTAGTCTTTAAGTTTGTCTTACCACGGACTTTTTGGGTTAACTTTGTTTAAAGTTTCCTCAGATTCTTGAATCTGTAGGTTTATGTCTTTCACCAGACTTGGCAAATTTTCCACTCTTGTTTCTTCAAATATATTTTCAGCACCCCTCCCCCCTTATTCTTTAGGGACTTTAATGACATGAATGCCTGACCTTCTGTTACTGAATCACATGTCTCTGAACCACCACTCATTTTTCAAACTTATTTTTCTCCCTGTTGTTCAGATTAGATAATTTCTATCGATTTATCTTCAAGTCCACTGATCTTTTTCATCTGCCATCTCCACTTTACTCTTGAGCTTGTCCAGTGAATTTTAAATTTTGATTATTGTAATTTCCAGTTCTAGGATTTCCAATTTTTCTACTTTATATTCTTTTTCTTTGCTGGGGCTTTTATTTTCACATTTGTTTCAAAAATGTTCATGACTGGCCATTTAAACATTTATATACTAGCTGCCTTAAAGTCTTTGTCACATAATTTCAACATCTGTGTCATGTTGGCATTGACGTCTGTAGACTTATCTTTTCCTGGACGAATTGAAATTCTCATGGTTCTTGGTATGTTGAGTAATTTTGGAATCTCGTCTGGATATTTTGAGAATTACATTATGAGACTTGGGTTGTGTTTAAATCCTATGATAAAAAAACCTTTTTTATTTAAAGCAGGCAATTGAATTGGTTAGGTTAAAGCTGCAAGTTCCAGCCTACCTTCAGGGGGCTGTTGTTTCAATATTAATTTACTTGTCAAAGTCATTGAAGTAGTGTGGTTCTGTTCTGGGTGTGCATCACTCAGTGGTCACTCTGATTTGTGTAGTGGTCCATCTATTTGTTCAGTTCTCAAAGTCTTTGGTATGCTGATGACAATCTGATCCACACATTTTCAGCTTGGTGATGATCCCTGGAATTCATGAACAGTGCTATAGGGTCACTTTCCTGAGCATCTCAGTCTCTTCATTCTTCCCTGATGTATTTCAGGTCCTTAGAATTTACATCGTCAGTTCTTTAGGCTCTGCTGTGCACTCTCTGTTTGGGTCTAAGCAGCAGGAAAAAAAGAGTAAAGGAAGCCACAGTGTTGGCTTCAGTCTCTTGTAATCACAGTACCACCAAGTGGATGGAAAGAGTTCCCTTCCTTAGTTTCCACTCTTGCTGACCTCCCTCAGAGTCACTGCCATCACTGCCATGGAATTGCCTGGGGGTAAGGGCATGAGAAAAATGGCAAAAGAGGGAAGAAAGAAAAAACAAAATTGGGGGATTTCCACATTCTCATGAATATTAGAAGTACTAGTTGTCCCACGAGCCAGAATTAGAGGGCTTCTAGAGATTTCTCCTTCATCCCATTGCTCATTTCTAGGTTTCCAGCTCTATTACATTCAGGCCAGAGGATACTTGTGGAAAATAAATGATGTAAACCCACTGCCACTTCAGATTCCAGTGGTCTTCTGTGATTTGCCTGCTGCTTTTTTCTTTCCAGAGTTTTCAGATATCTGCTTTCTGTCATTTGTGACTAGGTTTTATAGTTTTACTCAATGGAAGATTTGGGTGAAGTATGCTTGCTGCATGTTAACCAGAACCAGAAGTCTCACCTCTAATCCATACTGAATTTTGAACAAGATAGGGGATGGCATTTACTTCCTCCCACACTAAAGCAGTCATGCATGTAAATTGTGAGGACTGTATTATTTCTGTACTGTTCATTAGTCTTATATGGTTTTGTAATCTGAACAATCAAACTATAGTTAGGTTTTTATGTATATAAGGGTATGATTATATAGGTAACAGGATAAAATTTTAAAATTATGACATATATGAGTTATATACATGGAATACACTCACATATAGACACATAATCATTTTGATGAGCTTAATTTCAAAATCAGGCTAATCCTTCAGTGATTATATAATTGTCTTCATCTCAAGGAGAGGCATGATGTACTTAATATGTCATTTCTATTCTAAAGGCTTAAACATCAGTAATCCAAAAATGAATCTCTGTCAACTGTTTGAGACGAAAACTTTAATTTTTTCTACTTTACCATGTTCCATCTTCTTGACAATTAACAAAGAGGAAACTCATAATAATGGTGAAAAAAAAAATAGCTAAAAAGAGTTAGTGGTAGAGTTAGAAAACTGTGTTTTGAATAGTAAAATTTAGCCTATTTCCAGAAGTGGTCAGAAGAGGAGATTCTGCTGCTTGGAGACTTGTCATGGGCCAACCAAGGAAATGGAACCCATTTATATATTTCAAGGAGAGAAGGATTTCATAGAGGGAGTTGGGTTATAATTGTTAAACGGCCTGGAGGAGCAAACCCAGATCAGGGACTATAGGAAACACGGCTGTCACAGCCCGAGTGTGTGCTCATCGGCCAAAGACAAGTGGAGTGCCTGTCGTCGAAAGAATCTAAACCTAGAATCTTGCTGGCAGAGGAGTCTTAGAAATGGAGTTTCCAGGCTTCAAGCCCCTCTGATAGGGTTAGAGCTTAGAAAAATAGGGATGGTACTGATTAACGTAAGTGTTTAGTTGATTTACATTTTAAAAATTGTATTATGTGTTGTCTGGTAAACAAGATTCTGTGCTGCTTGAGGGTAGGAATTGGTTTTATATTCTTTATAACTCCTCAAAGCAGAGCATAGAACCTGGTGCTTGCTTAGTGTTCTTTGTTGTTGTTGTTAATCTCCCACGAAGTATTTTTTTCCACTGAGTTTTAGAGAGAGTGGAGGGTGGGGAGAGAAACATCTAGATTGGTGGCCTCTGGCACATTCCCTGACCGTTGAACCTGTAACCCAGGCACTGCCCTTGACTGGGAATTGAACCCGAGACCTTTTGGTGCGTGGGCCTAACACTCTAACCATTGAGCAACACAGGTCAGGGCACTTAGTGTTCTTTTTATGTAATTGTGACCCTAACCCCAAGTTAGCCTTCAGATGAAAGAGTGATGTTTTTTATGTCTGGTTGGTTCTAGAGCCATCAACTAAAGAATGTGGAGCATTTTCTTTAATGCCTGGTGCAAAAGCCAGAGACATTTAAGATTATGTTCCATAGGACTCCTGGGCTAGGTCATCAGTATATATCACATTTATCTACTTTTTAAAGACCAAAATTATCTTTCTTACAAGGTGAAGACTTTGGAGGCAAAAGTATGTACAGATAGGCCAATTAGCAGTTACTCAAGTGATCACACATCTGTTTAGGGGAGTTGTGTGCATTTCCTATTTAGTCAAACGGGAAACTTCTCACCCTCTCAGAAGTAGTAAAAAAAAAAAAAGATCAAAGCATTGTTAATAAATAATAAACCTCTTATTTTTCCTAGTCTAAGTATAAAAAATAATTTTAAAAAATTTAAACCAAAAAAGTCACATAAAACCGAACTACTTAACTACTGTAGAGATTTTGCATACTTCCACCTGGCCTATTTTCAGTCTTTTTCTTTTATGGTTTGTTTGCATAGATTATTGAATCTTTGTGAGACTTTTTATTGCTGTGTAACATTTCACTAATTAGATGTGCAACAATAAAGGAATGTAAGTCATGGCATATTTCTTTTTTGCCATTAGAAATAATGCTACATAACATATTGTGCCTAAAATTTTTCATATTGGTCATTATTTCCTTAAGATAAAGTTCCAGAAGCAGAGCTACGGGGATCAAGTAAAGGAAGCCAGTGTGCATCTCAATGAATATTATAGATTCTCTGAGGCAGCACCTGAGTCATTGCCAGCACCTCAGAAACCACCCTCCTGCCTTCCCTTAGATTAGTTTGGCCAGAAGTTCAAGTGTATATAAGTGGAATGTCATTGTATTCTCTTGGGTTTGCCTCCCCTACACACACACACTCTCTCACACTGTCTCAACACCATGTTTAAGAGGTTTAAAGAAGTTATCACATTTATTTTAGTCATCACATAAAATTCCATTATATGAATATAGACTCTCCACTCTGTTAATGGACATACAATGTTTCTAGCTTTTGGTGTTACGAATAATGATGTTATGAGCATTTTTATACAAATCTTTTGATATGTGTGCACAGTTTTGTTAGATATATATATATACACATCCACACAAACATATATGCCCTATGAGCAAAACTGCTGGGTTATGTTATATTTTCATCTATTTAATTTTAATAGGCATTACCAAACAGATTTGGAAGCTAGTTGTGCCTTTTTATTAGCACCAAAAGTGCATGAAGTTTCTCATTGCTCCACATTCTCATCAGCATTTGGCATTATCAGACTTGTTCATCTTAGCCATTCTGATTTAATTTGCATTTCCCTAATAGCTAATGAAGTTGACAGCCTTTTCTTATGCTTAGTGGACATTTCATTTTTTTATTGACTTGAATTTTACTCTTTTGTCTTGTAAGAGTTCTTTGTATACTTTGGAAGTGAGCCCTTTGATAGTTATGTGTTACGAATATCTCTGCCCACTCTGGTTTGCCTTTTTGCTCCTATGATGGTGCCTTTTGATGAACAAGAGATGTTAATATTAATGCATTCAAATCCATTAGTCTTTTCCTTTGTGATTAATGTCATTGGTGTGCTGTTTAAGCAATTTTTTCCTACTCCCAAATCATGGAGCTATTCTATGTTTTCTGGGAACTTTATTGTTTTATTTTTCACATGTAGATATACAATCCACTCAGAATTGACTTTTATGTATGTTGTGAAATAAAGGACTTTTCCCAGATGGATATAAAAATCGAACCAGACATTTGTTGAAAATACCATTCTTTCCCAAAGGCCCTGCAGGGCTACGTTCATCATAAATCAACTTCCCATATTTGTGGGCTCCTCATCTCAGGGTAGACCATAAAATGTTATTTATGACTCATTTCTCTACAGGCTAATTATCTCCATTGCTCTCCTCCCCTCCGGCTGGGCTCCATACATTGGTTATCTTTGCAATGTTTTACTGCAAGAGTGTAGTTGGAAGATCAGTACATACCTCTCAGACCCAAAATATGCAGTGTTACCACTTCTACCTGGTTCCTTTATGAATTTTGCATTCAGGTTATGTCACTGTATTATCTAGAAATGACTAACACAGTAGGCTTCTTTAACAGTTCTAGAAAACTCATATGCTGTGATTTTAATTACTTCTCATGCCCTGGCCAGTTTGGCTCAGTGGTTAGAGCGTAGGCCCTTGGGCTGAAGAGTCTCGGGTTTGATTCCAGCCAAGGGCACGCACCTCAGTTGCAGGCTCTAACCCCGGCCCCAGTCGGGGCACTTGCAGGAGGCAACCAGTCAACATGTCTCTCTCACATCGATGTTTCTCTCTCTCTCCCTCCCACTTCCACTCTCTCTGAAAGGCAGTGGAAAAAAATATCCTTGGGTGAGAATTAAAAATAAGCAAATGATTTCGCATTCATTACACATTGACTCAAATAATTTCAAGTCATCACTTTTAGCTATTAGTTATTTCTCACCTCCCCACCCCCGCCCTCTGCCAACTTTCCATCGGAGCTGTCTAAAAAAAGAAAAATGGGCTAAATTAATATGATTGTGCCTTCCCATTGCTACTTTTCATTGTTTGTTAAAGGCAGTTTAAGTAAAATTATCAATAATGAAAGGTAGGGGTCCTTGTGAGGAGTCGGTGAGGAAAAGGAGCAGAGAATTGGGCTAATCCACATAGTAATTAGCCTATCCTTTAAGCTTGGAGAGTGGGGCAGGAGTGCTAAGGAGGGCTTATGAAACTGACCTTAAAGTTAATCAATTTCTATGGATATATTTGTATCTTCTAATTTTGCTTTGGGAAACCTCCAGGTAGCCTCTCTCACAATCAAGCATTAGTGTTTCTTCTCATGTCCTGAAATGAACTTGCAGAAAACAAAGCTTCATAAAAAAAATTATCCTGAGTTTGTCACATTTAAAAAATGAGGAATATTAAAAAGAAGCAAGGATAAACATTGTACATAGAGGTTTAAAAGGAATCATTAACATCTTTTACTCTGAACTTGTCGGCCACTGTGCACGCATATTTTTGTTAAAGGTTAACTAAATTGTTTAGACATCTTTAATGGTTGGACATCCATCCGCTGGTATGTACCCAGCTGATTAATGTGCTAAATTTCTGGAGAAAATTCCTTTAATTGCGTATTATGCACTGAGAGTGGCTAATTTTATGAAACCAAATTGCTCTGTGAAGTTCTTGGCAACCCAGGGAGTTAACAAATATCAGTCTATATATGGAAAAAGAAAAAAAAGCTCTTTTGATTCTATGAAATGAAGAGGAACTTAGTTCTGCAACTACTATTGGTATAACCCTGGCAATTTATGAAACCGTTTTTCCTTTTATTTGCTTCCACAACTACATAGCAGAGCTTCGAGGACAGGGATATGTTTTTAAAAGGAGGAAGCAGAAGCTTAGGGATTTCAAGGACTTGGGCCTAGTGGTATTCAGCTGGAAAGCTAATAGCAACAGCTAAGATTTATTGAGTGCGTACTGTTTTCTAAGAACTTTTCTAAGTGCTTTACACGTATTAAATTTTTACATCTTCACATTAGTTCTATTAGGGAGTTACTACTATTACCCCTGTTTTACCCATGGGAGTGTTGAGGCATGAAGAACATAAGGAACAGTCCAAGGTCCTTGGTAACTGCAGAGGTAGATGTGAACCCAGCCTGGACTATGCCACTGTTCTGAGCAGTAGCTTCTCATTTATTGTGTCTTCTTCAGGATCTTTCATCATGGTCTTGTCGTTTTCAGCGTGCAGGTCTCTCACCTCTTTGGGTAAATGTATTCCTATTTCTGTTGCAGCGGTGAATGGGATTGTGTTCTTAATTTCTCTTTCTGGTAGTTCATTGTTAGTGTATAGAAATGCAACAGATTTTAATTTTGTATCCTGCAACTTCACTGAATTCGTTTATCAGTTCTGACAATTTTCTGTTGGAATCTTCAGGGTTTTTTAAAATATAGCATTATGTCATCTGCAAATGAATCTGTTTTTGTCTCCAAGTTCAGGATTCTTGCTGCTTCACAGTAGTGCCACATAATAATATTGCTGGTGATGATTTCTGTGGATTGAGATGCCCTACTCTTAAATCCTGAGTTGAATCTTAGGTCCTGACTCTGAATCACTGTTTCTGTTTCATTCCCAGCATGGTGGTAGGGATTGAAATGTCTGTTGAATTGATTTGAATTTAAATCTGATTTTTTCTTGCATCTCATCTTTGCTGTTGCTATTAGCCGATGTAGTCTCCTTGCTGCTTTTTAGACAGTTTCACCCTGTCCATTTGCTCACGTGTCCTTCACCGCTGCTCTCCTTGTTTAATCCATCCACCCAGAAGGGCCACCTCATGCTTCACGTGAGACATTGAGGTCCCTATAGCTTCTCTGACTGCCCGCAGAGCTCATTGTCCCTGTTGCATGTTTCCACATGTTCAATATACGTCTCTGGCTTGTATGTTTCTGTAATGCTTAGGTGTGTGCACGTTGTGGAGTGTTCCCAAACCCTAGATTTCAGGCTGCCCGTGACTACTTCGTGTTCTTTGTTTCCACATGTTCACCAGTTCATACTGGGAATCTTGATTCTGTTCCATCGTCTTTCAGACCCTGCACTGTATTCGCTTGTCCTAACGGCTGTGACTTTATCAATGTTGTTGTTCTCTCGTAGGGTACATCCCCCCAATTTGCTGTTCTTCAGAATTTGGATTCTTCTTTGCTTTTGGTTTTAGGATTGGCTTTCCATATTCCACAAAATGGCCCATTATTATTTTTGTTGGCATTGCATTTAATTTGTCGATTATTTGGGGGAGAATTGAGATTGTCTTTCAGTTTTGAATTCATCCATTCGTGAGCACTATCCATCTCCACTTACTGTAACTTTCCTTTATTTTGTATATTCTTAGCGTGTATATTCTGTAAGTGATCTTACACACTTTTAAAAAAATTCCTGCCCGGCCGGGCATGGCTCAGCAGTTGAGCGTCGACCTAGGATCCAGGCAACTGGGGTTCGATTCCCGGTCAGGGTACATGTCTGGGTTGCGGGCTCGATCAGTGACTCTCTCATCATTGATGTTTCTATCTCTCTCTCTCCCTCTCCTTTCCTCTCTCTGAAATCAATAAAGATATATTTTTTAAAAAAATTCCTTTCTAGGAATCTTACACTATTTATTGCAATTGCAAATTGTTTTATTTTTTTTATTATATTTTCTGAACGACTTTAATGATAGCCGTGCTTCTATTTTTTCATGTTCAATTTGTATCCAGGTGCATCATGAAATTATTAATTCTATCGATTTTTAGATTCTATTACCTTCTCTATGTAAACAACATATAATCTACCAATAAGAACAGTTTAAAATAGTTTATATCCAGTTATTCACCTATTACATTATTTTATTTCATTGGTTAAGATTATTAGTATAACACTGAATAAAAGCAGTTACAGAATACATTGTCTTTTTCCTGATTTTGATGGTTTAGCAATAATTACGATTTTTCCCATAGTTCATATTAAAATTATAAACTTGAAATATACTGAAAGACATAAAAAAGCACACATCAATGATAAATCTATCTGCCTCATAAAATTTTCAACCTTTAATGGTAAATATCATTAAGGGTATGTTGTTTTTCCCTTCCTCAAAGTTTTCATAGCTATATCTACCTCTGTACACTATACACATTCACACACATTGTGTAAAATAAGTAGACTCTTTATATACATATTAATCTTTACCTGTTTTTTCACTTAACAATAGGTTACAGATAACTTTATAATTTAGCATATTTATAGAATAACTTCACTCGTTTAGTAGCTAAGTAATATACCTTGCCTGGGTGTTCCATACGTCCACCAATTTCCCCGTTAGTGTACATGGAGTGTCCTTCCTGCCTTCCTCCCATTAGTGCTGAAACATCTGTGTATATACTTTCATAGATACGCATATACTTTTAAAACTTTATATTATGGCAAATTTGAAGCATATACTAAAGTATGAAGAAATACAATTGTGAATGCTCATGTGCTTGTCACCCAGCTATGATCAGTGAGTGGTCATTTCAGTTTTATGTGTACTTGTACCCACTCTCTTCCTGCAACAGGGTTATTTAGAAGCAAATCCCAGATACCATATCATTGTGTCCTTAAATATTTCAGTATGTGTATTAAAAATAGAAAGTCTATTATTTAGAAATGTAAACATAGTACCATTGTCATATCTGAGAAATTAACAATTCTTTTAATACCAAGTATCCAGTCAATGTTCAAAATTCTCTGATTGCCCCATTCCTGCCCCCACATTTTTTCTTTCAACCTGGATTCAAAGAAAGTCTGTATATTGCAATTGGTTAATATGTCTCTTATGTTTCTACTAATCTATAGGTTTCTTCTGCCTTTCTCTACTTTTCCCTTTCAATTCATTTGTTGAAGAAATTGTGCTGTAGAATTTCCTCTTGTTTGGATTTGCTAAATGAATCATGTTCTTTTGTTCTCTGTATGTTCTATAAATTGGTTATGTCTAGAACTAAACTGCCCAATAGAATAATCACATGTGACTATTTTAAGCTAATTAAAGTTAAACCAAATTAAAATTTCCTTAGTTACACTCACTATATATCAAGTGCTTAATAGTCATGTGTGGCTAGAGACTACCATATCGAATAGCACAGATATACAGTATTTCCATTATTCTAGAACAGCAATTTTCAACCTTTTTCATCTCATGGCACACATAAATTAATTACTAAAATTCTGGCACACCAAAAACATATTTTTTGCCCATCTGACAAAAAATAAGTGTAATTTTGATTGATTTACCAAAAAAATTTCGTAATTACCTACCTGTTTTCCTCCAAAGTGACTTTTTAAAAAATCGGCTGCCTATATTTGTATGTAAGGATTTCTGGTACCAGGAATTAACCAGACACAACCTTATTATGCGACGTGACCAATAAGATGCAACTGCTATGTGACCTATATATTTAAGGTTTAAGAGATGGCATTCACACTGGGTGGCTATTGTTGTGTTGGCTGTCATTTTTTAATTTGACAATCTAAGGGAAAAGAGGTCAGTGGCCCTGACTTAATAGTCAGGTATTGCATGTTTTACAAATTCTTGCGGCATACTGGTTGAAAATCCCTGTTCTAGAAAGTTCTTTTGGGCATCAGTAGTCTAGAGGTTTGCTTGTAGTCGGGTTCTCTTTTTTTGTGGGGAGGGGGAAGAATTGTCTGTCGTATTTTGTTCATCAGGAGGCTTGTGATGTCTAGTTATCATTCTTTTTATAATTTTAGCAGCCATTGATGATCATTACCCAGATACATTATTTCATTGGAGTTTTCAAACTGGTGATGTTCTGATTCCCCAGTTATTAACTGTGACACTTCAATAAAGAGAAACCATAGAGCTATGTAATCTTAAATTTTTTGGCATAAATATTTCAGGTACTGTCTTGTTTTTAATCTTGTGTCTTTTATCATTTTCTTTTATCATTTCTGATAGTGTTGTTTGTGCCTTCCCTTCTCTTTTCATTATCTCCTCAGAGGTCGTGTATCTTAATATTTAAAAATAACTTTGGCTTAATTGGTCATCATATATTGTTTTTTACTTACATATTTTTATATCTTTATCATTTCCTTCTTTCTACTTTGTGAATAGTATTTTCTTTTTACTCTTAAGTTGGATAATTAGCTCATTACTTTGTATTCTTCTCTTCCCATATAAACACTTTTTATTTTCTGTTTTAATAATGAATTTTGAGAACAAGTTCTGTAGGAAATGGATTTGAATTTTAATTAAGACATCACTTATGACAGTACATAATCAATTTTAGTATCTGTTTTATGTGTATTTTAAAATAATGGATACTCTCTACTTTCTGACTGCATGTTTCTAAATGTATTTATAGAATAAGTTTAATTCTCAACATCATTGCTAATATTTTACCTCTTGATTTACATTGTTCAACACAGGTGTGTAAAAATCTCATTAGGATTTTGTGTTGACAAAATCTCATAATTCCATTAGTTTTTGTTTTTCACTTTGGAGGCTATACTATTTGGAGTACACCAGCATTAGATGGTTACATATTCATGTGTTATTCCTTTTATTATGGTGAGTTGCTCTTTAACACTAGATGTTTTTGCCTTAAATTCAGCTTTTTCTGATTTGGTATTACAACAGGCTTACTTTCAGTTATTATTTGCCTGTTACATCTTTTCTAATCCTTTATATTTAGTCTTTCTTGGGGTGTTTTAGATTTCTGTCTCTTTAAAATTCTCACCTGAGGACATGTTCATTGATTTTTAGAGACAGGGAGAGAGAGAAAGAGAAACATCCATGTGAGAGGAGAAACCTTGATAGATTGCCTCCTGTATGTGCCCCAACCTGGGATCAAACCTGCAACCTGGATATGGGCGCTGTCTGTGAATCGAACCCATGGCCTTGCGGTGCTGGGGACAATGCTCCAACCAACTGAGCCACACTAGGGCCAGGGCTAGATTTCTCTTTTTTAAGCCTACCTCAGATTCTCTTTTAGTAGGTGCATTTTATGAGTTTAACCTTATTGTAATTATTTATGTATTTTGATTTATTTCCACCCTGTTACAATTTATTTAGTGAGTCCTATTTACCATTTTTTCTCCTAGGCTCTTTATTTCTCATTTCCTGATATGGTTCCATAAAACTTCCTCTAATTTTTTCCCCTCTGCTGGATTGGAAGGCACACATGAAGTTTCTGTTTTTCAGTGATTCCTTTTAAGTGTTTAAGCTCCTATGTGTTATATAAACATGAATTTTTAAAAATAAAACCTATAGTTATTCAGTATGTTTACCGTCCTCCTGACTGCGGAAAGGACTGTAGTGTACCTTAGTACCCACCAAACAACCCCCATCTTGGTGTTGTTGCCTAAAGTTTTAACTTTGCCCTTTTTTAACATAGAAAAATGGTTACTTTCTCAGTCAATTAATCAGATTTACTGATACTTTGTCAATTTCTTTGTTTCTTATATTCCCATGCTTAAAAATTTTTTTTTCTTGACTTTACTTTTTATTTTACTGAAATACACCCTTTTAATATTTTGCTTTTTGTTTACTATCATTTTTCTAGGTCTTTCCCCTTTTCCTGAAAGAGAAATTTAAAAAATTGCTATTATATTTGATACATACAATGAACACACACACACGTACATGTACTCTGTAGGTGTGTTATGAAGCCTCACAGTGGATGAACAGCGAGTAATTCACCACAGGCGTTGCCAGGGCAGTTCCCTTGACCTGCGTATAACCCCTTCCTTCCTCCCCAAAGGAAACTGCTAATCTGAATTTAGTATTTCTCATTCTTTTGCCTTTAAAAACACACATTGGGTTTTTAAAAATAAGTTTAATAGATTTAGATTTGCTTGTATTTGAACTTTATAAAAATATTATCACGTTGTTCTTTATTCAAAATCATGTTTCTAAGACTTGTTAGTGTTACCTGGAGGAGCTATTTTTCTGTTGTAGCCGTGAGTAATACAACATTGTTGGCACTACGGTGTGTTTATCCATCCTCCCATTAGTGGGCTTTTGTGTTTTCTTTTTTGATCAATAGTGGTGCAGTTACGAGCGCGCTCGTTCATGTCAACCTATGTGCACATTCAAGAGTTTCTGCAGGGCCTACCCTAGGAGTGGAACTGCTGGGCTGTGGACTCTGCTGTCAGGCATCAAGCTCACAAGCTCCATTGGCTTAGGGCGCTCGCAGTCCAGCACCCTGTGGCTTAGCGCTTCTTGCTAGTTGGCATTTCTGGTCTGTTTTTGGTCCGTGAAAATGTTTATGATTTTTGTCCCCAGGGACTTAAGTCTCTTTTATGCTTTGCAATGGGTTTGGAACAATGGGATGTGTCACTTGTGAACTTAAGGGACTGTCATGAAGTCACGATCATTTTCTTACATGTTTAGTGGTCAGTGTGGAGACACTTTCTGGAACTATAAGGTTGTGTCCTTCCTATGAAGTAGCTAGAGTTTTCACAAACTGTGTTTTTGTCTGTAAGGTCTAAAGAGAAGCAGCTTTACTATTCTGAGTTAAGTTTATATCACTGTTATTCAACTGAGGGTGATTTTGTTCCCTGGACATTTGCCAATGTCTGGAGATATTTTTGATGGTCACAAACAGGAGTTGAAAATACTACTTACATCTAGTGTCTAGAGGTCATGGATGCTGCTAAATATCTTCCAGGATAATTACCAGGATGGCCCCCCCACAACACAGAATTAATTAGTCCAATATGTCAATGGGGCAAGGGTAAGAAATCCTGATGGACATAACGCTGATCCGTCATTGTGTCCTGCAAGTACCAACATTAATATTTGATGTAATCAACATTTTTCCCTTTTTTCCCCCCTGCCACATCTTAGGAAGTGTGCCTTTGGAAAGTGTGGGTAATAAAGCTAATGAATGACTTGTATAATTTCTATGAAGTGTTCAATTAGTGTGAAATGAAAGATTAATTAACAAGAAGTAACAGGGGCTGATCCACTCAGTTGTATGAAAAAAGCTAGGTTTAATTTCTATTAATACCTGTAAATAAAATTCTGTAAGCGTTGGTGGGTGTTTTTCCTGTCCCGAGCCTCTCAGGACTACAGCTCTTTCCAGGCATCTCAACTCTTAACCAGGACTGAGTGGGAGGGAAGCATTCGCATCCACATCAGGAATAGTTGAGGGGGGATTTGGGCCATGGATTTCACTGAATTTGGGGAAATGAATGGACATACCTCCCACTGCCTGATTGGCCCAGGCTGCCCAATAAATGCTGATGAGCAGCAACTTTCCCGATTTGCTTGCTTTCTGCTCCAGGTCTCTCCCAGGCCCACAACCGCTGAAACCTGAGAGGGGCTCTGACAAAGGGAGCGAAGGAGGGGGAGGGTGGAGAAGAGGCAGATAACAGCCGAATGTAATCAGCATTTTATTACCGTCCTCAGGAAGTAGGAATAGGGGAAAAAAAGTAGGTTGGAGCAAGGAAAGTTAATTATGTGAGGTTATTTGACAGGAAATTACTAAATACAAACAGACAGAAGAAACACATTTTAAAGCAGGGTAGGAAATCTCAAGTTACTTCACTGTGTGTATTCAAAACCCCAAAGCAAATTCTGAAAATAGCAGTTCAAACAAAAGCTATCTTATCTGATAAAAGTCTTTCAAACACAAAGGGAAATTTATATATTGGACAGGCAATCTTAAAATAAACCGATTTTGTTGATAGCACAGCAAATTTAATTGTGGGAAACCCCCCCTCCGATGTCTGAATTTATGCTGTAAATGTTTTGAATTTATTTTGAATCTGGCATTTCAGTTCCATAAAGGTGTGTGTGTATGCGTGTCGCCCTGGAATATCATGTGTGTGTGAAATGAAATGAAAATACCTATATTATGCTCCTTTATAGTATTTAAAATTTTTTTAAGCTCAGTGTTCATTGTATTTGCAGGAGAGTGTTAAATCATTAAAGCACAACGAATCTAAAAAGTGTTGTCTAAAATATTTATTTACAGAGGTCATATATTTTAAATGTTTTAATTATTTTGTAATTAATATAACATTATTTGTAGTTGCTTGCAACAGTTGGGAAAGTTTGCAGAATTTTTATAAACTAGCCAAACATATTTGGTAGTGTTTTTCTTTAAAAAATGAAGTGATTAAGGAGCAGACCTTTTCCTACCCTTAATTACTTCTGGTTCTCTAATGGGCTACCACTGAGTGGTCATTGTTAAAGACTTAGAAAGGAAGGCCCAAAGTGGTCGTTGAATTTCTGGGCCTTAGTTAAGGCTGGCATTGTCCCCCCGCCTTGAAAAATACATACACACGTGTGTATTTATTTATTTACATTTATGTATGGCTTTTCTAAGGAAAAGTATAAGAAAGTTTATTTTCTAATTCTTCAAGGATTTTTTTTTTTTTTTTAATAGTTGAGATATTGAAGAGTCATGTCATAGAAATAGTGTCTGGGTGAATGTAAAATCGCACAGTCTGTGGATAAAGTTACACATTCCAAGTTCAAAGAAAAAGCAATATTTTGAAAACATAAATGGAGCTCAAAGTCTGCATTCCTTTTAAAAGGCCAACACCTGTGGAAGGAATGCAGGTTTGTTTCCACTTGACCTTCAACTGTGGAGCTGGGTGAGGTGCTTTAGATCTGATGGTGGTCGAGTGGGAGTGCCACTCCGCACAGCAAGGTCTCCCGGGGCAGCACCTGTCCTGTCTGTTGTCAGGAAGGGGAAATGTGGCAACAGTCAGGAATGGTTAGAGAGTGCCTCCTAACCCCTGCTTTGAAGAGCTTGCTTTGTATGCCACAAAGTCCCACGGTGATGGATGAGTGGGTGTAGATAAAGTGAAAGAAGCCATAACCCCTCTAAGCAATCAGGCTTGCATTTTACAAGTCCTGGGAAACCCCGGGCAGACAGTGTGAGTACACTTAGGCTGAGTCCTGTGAGCAGCAGTTGAAGATAAAGACATCATTGATGTTCCAGACAGATCCTCATCATGCATAAATCATTTCCTTGGGATGGAATTAGCTGCCTTGAGTGGTGCTTCTACTCCTTTAGGCTGCTCACATTAGCTCCACAGTTGATGTGGTGTCTGGACAACCAAATGCACCGTTCAGCATTGGGAAGAAAGCTACGTATAGAACATTTTTTTGGAATAAGGTTTTTATAAGTCCATGCAACTTTCGATGGGAAAGTATACCCGTCTGGCTCATTTGTTGTTGAATAAACAACTAAATTAATGAAATAAACAAGTATTTCTTAATTGCCTTCTGTGAGCTAGGATCTGTTGTCAAGGCTGGGAACACAGTGTTGAGCCATAGCTGATATTGTCCCTTCATCTTAGAGTACATAGTTGACTGTCACCTAGTCATACCTCCTCTATAGTCAGGCTTTGTGATCTTGGGCAAGTAACAGTTCTCTCTACCTCAGTTTTCTTTGTGTAAATTAAATGTTATTTGCCCCCCTCTGGATGACCCATAAGATCCTGTTCAGAGCTAATATTTTCTGGATACATACTTATGTTAAATATTTTTATCCCCATGGCTTAGCGTGGTACTCTAGCAAGTGACTGAGTCCAATGGTACTGAATAGATCGGTGTAGATGGTTATATTCAGACCAGAATCATTGATTAGGTTTCCACATGGGCTTGTTGCCTTTTCTGAGTTGATTCCACTTTTGTATGTGCCAGCCGTTTGACTGGTTCACACATGCATGTGGTTTCTTAAAACTCGCCGTTATTTTAAAGAAGAAGCATAGATTTCCATTGATGCTGGAAACATTTCAAGGGTTCTGAAGCATGATCTTCAAATACAAAGGATCATCATAACATGTAATACTCTGCTGAGACACTAGCCCAGGGCAGTTGATTTGTGTTTAGCTGAAATTCAGCACTAGCCGACAGAACCGTGCTTGGGATAAGGGTTATTGAAGTTTGGATTATTGGTAATGTTGATGGACTCAACCATTGATATCACCTGATTTTGTAAATAAAGTTTTATTGGGACACTCCTTTATGTATTATCTATGGCTGCTTTGCGCTGTAAAAACCACAGTTGTGAAGGTGGGACAAAAATCCACGTGGCTTGTAAAACCAAAACTATTTAGTATTTACAAATTTTTTTATTCCATAATGAGAAATATTAAATGGAAAATTCCAGAAATAATTCATAAGTTGCACACTGTTCTGAGTAGTGTTAAGTCTTCCGCCATCCCCTTCCATCCTGCCTGAGATGTGAATCATCCCTTTGTCTGGTGTCTCCGCATTGTATACGTTCCCCACTTGTTAGTTAGGAGCTGTCTTGGTTCTCAGATCAAATGTCTCCGTGTCACAGGGCTTGTGTCCCAGTAGCCCTTATTTTACTTAATAATTACCCCAAAGCACAAGAGTGGTGATGCTGGCCATTTGGATATGCCACAGAGAAGCCATGAAGCACTTCCTTTCAGTGAAAAAGCGAGCACAGTACAATAAACTATTGTGGTCTCTCAAAACTTTTGTTACAGTATATTTATTACAGTTATAATTGTTCTATTATTATTAGTTATCGATCCCTTATGTGCCTAATGTATAAATTAAATTTATTGTGGGTTTGTACATATAGGAAAAAACATAGCATATATAGAGTTCTGAATTCTCCTTGGATTCAGGCGTCCCCTGGGCATCTTGGAACATGTCTCCTGAGGATAAGCAGGGACTAGCACATGTATAGAGCCATGTGTACAGGCTTCTAGAGGACAGGCCTGGGGGTAGAAGCTCAGACAAGGGTCCTGGGGCGACCCCCACCCACTACAGTCCAACTTCACAGTTTTCCGCTCCATCTGGTCCTGCCCGAGAGAAAGACATGTGCAAGGACGGGTTGTGTAAGGCAAATAGCTTCCATCCTAGGAGTGCAGCAGGTGAAGTGATACAGTCGTGAAGCAAGTCCAGATGCAGGAACAGCAGAAGTGCAAGGGGCAGACCACCAGTCATCAAAGTTGCCCCCCCCCCCCCCCCCGAACCTGGCTTTCCTTGATGGGTTCTGCTCCTTTCCCTGGCATTTCATAGACTCTTTTCCTTCTTCCCAGGGGATTTTATAATTAAATGAGATAAAGGCAGGAAATCTGTAATAAGTACTAACTTCCATGTATGCCAGATTAAAAAAAAAATGCATGAAAAAAACCCCAGCCGGCAAACCCGGTCTGGTGGGAAGAGATCAAAGGGCAGCCGCCTGACTGGCTGGCTGAGGGCTCCTTTCCCAGGAGGCCCACATCCTGCCCCTTCTGAGTGGGGACAGCCAAGGAGGAAGCGGCGTGCAGCGGCCTGAGCGAGGGCAGCCTCAGGGACACGGTCTCAGCGCCGGGGCTCCAGGAGTGTGCCTGTGAGTATGGGAATGGCGAACACACATCTGCTTGTATTCATAAACACGGCTTCAGGAGGCGCGGTTTTAAGTTACCACTCCCACCACTGCTAACCTCCCCCTTAATCCAGTAAAGATGTCAGGTCCAGATAGACCTTGGGGGGGGGGGGGGCCCTTTCTGACAACCCCATATCGAATAGCCAAAGAGCCTGAGGGTTGGGTTGCAACAGGAATACCCTAATCTTGATTTCATTGTTTTTCCTCTCCCTAAAAGGGTGGGATTGGGTTTGGAGGTGGCTGGAGAATCTGCAATGGGGTTGCTGACACCATGTAAGGAAAACCTCCAAGGCTGCGATTCCCATTTGGAGGGCTCAGCAAAAGGGCCAGCAAACAAGCCTGCCTCTGTTTTCTGATCCTTCCCGCTTCTGCCGGCGAAGCCTACGGGGGCAGGCAGGCGGCTGCGCGGAGGGGCTGGGCCGCTCTGGGGAAGGGAAGCTGAGTGCTGGCCGTGCTCTGCGCTGAAATTATTACCTGCGAGAGCAAGCAGGCCAGGCGACTGCCCGAGGCTGGGGGTGTGGGGACCCCGCCCCTGCCGGACTGTCAGCACTCTGAATGTCCACAGTGGGGGATTTATGCTTCCTCCCTGGCCTTTCAGTGCTCCTGTAGATATACTTAGCCATGACAATGCTGGTTTGGGAATTTCCCTGGGATGGGCCAGGACTTGTTTCCAAAATAACACCTTTCAAAAAGCATGCAGAGACTTAGAAATTAGATAATTGTGTGATATTTATAAAATGAATTACGTTGTGCTCACAAAGTCAGGACAGCTGTTTCTGATGCTGAAGTAAATAACACCTTATGATTCATTAAGGTTGGGGGCAAAGAGGCTTTTTACAAAAGTTGCTACTTTCCAGCTGAGTCTCTGCAAAAAAATTTAGACAACTCACAAAGTAGGTAATAGAGTTTCAAGTTAAAATGTTTGTCTGCCTGTGCATTGGCATGGCTAAGTTGTTCTCTTTCACTCGTAAAACACTTAGTGAGCATTTAAAATATGCTTATACATGTATGCAGAGAGACAAAGATAATGCTTTACTGCTCTCAGCCTCCATGAATTCTCAGCCTAGTGAGGGAGACAGATGTATAAACAGATAATTGCAATACAGTGAACTAAGTGCTAACACAGGATAAAAGGAATGCTATAATGGTATGAGAGAGATCCATTTACAGTGCAAATGGAAAGGGGGGAACAGCTTCACACAGGAAGTGACATTTGAGCAGTATTTGATGGAAGGGGGGGGACTTTGAAAGCAGACAAGGATGTGGCCTTCTTTCAGCTCCTCTTATTCACCAGCCTCTTCTTACCCCAGGGCCTTTGAACATTCATCTCTCTCTGTCTGGGAAGCTTCTCCCATCTCTCTTCCTTGGTTCAGTCCTTTAGATTCCAAATCCCATGTTACTTCCTTGGCAAGCCTGACTTCTCTAAGTCAGATCTTCTTTATTATAAGTGCTCACTCATCACGCACCTTTCCTGCCCAGCACTTACCACAGCTGCACTTTTACATTATTTGCATGGATATTTGACTGTTTTTTCCCCTAGGCAGAGACTGTGTCTTTTTGCTCAACTTTGTTTTTTGACTACAGAAATAGTTGTTGAATGAATTAGATGAAGATGCATTCCAGTGTGAAAAAACAACAGGTGGTTAGGAATGCTGGATCTTGGGGTGTGTGAATTGTGAGAAGCAGAGGGTTAAGCCATTTAAGGAACTTTGAAGGTCTAGCTGTTTATATGCTAGCTCATTTAATATTTTTCGGTATAAAAAGACATTTTAAAGATCTGTCTCTTAATTGTTATATTGTCAGTATCAGGTGGGTTAAGTTGAAGATGATTGTTAAAAATATTTTTAAGAGATTGTTTGCATGTGGTTTTGGGGCTCAAATATATATATATATTTTTAAATTTTTTTTTAAAACATATTTTTATTGATTTCAGAGAGAGGAACGGAGGAGGAGAGAGAGAGATAGAAACATCAATGATGAGTCACTGATCGGCTGCCTAGCCCGCAACCCGGGCGTGTGCCCTGACCTGTAATTGAACCCCGATCGCCTGGATCCTAGGTCGATGCTCAACCGCTGAGCCATACCCGGCTGGGCTAGATATATTTTTCAAAAATTGTGATTAAGGTATAGCATACATACAGAACAATAAACAGCCCATGATCTCACAGCTGGATGAATTATGACAAGGTGAAAATACACATGGATGTCCTGGAGCCTGGACTGTAAAAATCAGTATGTGTACTGAGTCAGAGTGGAAGGATGAGATGGAAGATTCCCTGCCAGACTCTAAAGGGCAAGCTTTCTAGAGAAGAGAGGAGAGGGATTCTTTTATTTATTTTTAAAATATATCTTTATTGATTTTAGAGAGAGGAAGGGAGAGGGATAGAGAAATATCAGTGACAAGAGTCATTGATCAGCTGCCTCCTGTACGTCCCCTACTGGGGATCGAGCCCACAACCCTGGCACGTGCCCTGACCAGGAAACGAACCGCTATCTCCTGGGTCAGAGGTTGATGCTCAACCCCTGAGCCATGCCATCCAGGTGGGAGGGAGGGATTATTATAATGCTTCCAACTCACTCATGAACTTGAGAAAGCGATTTGAAAACAATGCAAACCCCACCGTCTCCCATGCAGCCCCAAAGGGCTGGAGAGTGCAGGGCCCAGGGTGAGCTGAGGTGCAGAGGGGCATGAGGATTGCTTTTTCTCCAAAGAGCCATTGACATCTGTCTCCTCACCAGGAGCACTGTTTATCTTAGCATCTTCTTTGGTGTGGAGCCTAGGAGATGAGTTTAGATCTTGTTACCTCCACATTCTGCAGGAAGCCGAGTTGACCTACGGTCTTCCAGTACACAGCTGACTTTGGAGTTGCCTGTGACACAGTAGTGCTGGAATATCAGGGCCTGAGTACTTGGTCTGTCACCTAGTAGCTGGATGTTCTCTAGTCACTTTTAGTTAACTTTTGTATCTCACTCTATTTATTAGGTGGAGATGATAACGCAGTTTGATTAATAATAGAGTTACTATGAGATTGATGCATTCATATATGTAAAGTGCCTACAACACAACCTAGCATATAGTAAGCACTCAATAAAAAGAAAGGCTCTCTAGTTAAAAAGACCTTCTTGTTTTTATCTTATAGTGATGTAGGTATCCCTAATGGACTGCGACAGTAATATGAGGACTTCCAGAGACAAGATCAAAGGAGACACCATAGTATAACTTGGGTAGAGGAAAAAGGAGACACCATGAAAGGAAGAATGGTCTTTGTAAATGATACTAAAAACAGGACCTGTTTTTCTAGACTAGGACTTTATATATAAAGATGATGGAGTCACAGATATGCGTGGAATGCATCTCCGGATGAAACAGAAGGGATGCACATTGAGAGGAAATATCAATTTGATCTTGAAGGTTAGAAGCTAGCATTTGTGTTGGTGGCTGGGGAAGGGGGTGCCATAAGGAGACTAAGAACGGGGAAGGTTCCAAGAATGATCTAGGAAGAACAACCTTAATTCCTCAAAGGAATAGCGGGGAAGGGAGATGAGTATTTATGACTCAGGTGTCTAAACTGAATGCAGGGCATGGCTTAGAGAATAAGAGAATCTGAAATTTACCTGGATAGATAAAGTCGGTTGTCTAGGTGGCACTGAGGTAGAGTAGAAAGGTACTGGTTCTCGGATACGGTAATGGAAAGACAGGAGATAGAAAGGGAGAAGACACACACGTATGCATGTATGAACAAATGTCTTTCTACCACATCAGGTACTGTGTGCAGAAATTTCCACTTATTTAGTTCTATTCTGAAAACTGTCCTGAGAACTCAATATCATTAGCCCCATTTCGCAGACAAGCAAACTGAGGCTGAGAAAGTTAACTGCCTTAGCAACATGTTCAACACTAACTGGGGATTAGACCTAAGGCCGAATTTTAACCCAAGACTCCTTCAATTCTACTATATTGAGGAGGTACTCACCTGTATTTAAAAACAACCTTTAAACTTACAGATAGAAGCCCTGAAGACAGCATTTGGGAGACAATGAAAGGTAACAGAAAGAAGTGATAATATTGTGGTCATACACCAAAGAGTGCCAGGTCAGATGGAGGAGGTTTTGTATGATGGTTTTTGAAGCTTGAGTTACAAAACTAACATAGTAGAATGACATGAGGGAGGTGAGACTTAATATGTCCAGACCTTTGCAACGAATCTCCTTTTTGCTAGAACAGCATGAGGTAAAATCTGGACTTGCCTTTTGAACAGTATTATCCCTAGAATGTCAAGTAAATAACCAAAGGACTTTGGTGTACAAAGTTTAATTTAACAAATAAAGAAAATTCAAAATTGTTTTGAGGTGGCAGAAGCCTGGGTAAAAGTTACATTATTTCGAAGCTCAGAACATGGGAGAAAAGAGTTAGGTACAGTTTCAGATGCCGAAGGGCCAAGAGATTTTTGGTTGAGTGCCAGTTCTCATTGTGTGTAGCTGTCCCTTGTAATGTTTTGTTTTTTAGACCATGAGTTTGAAAAGTCAGTGCCTGTGGGTGTTTGGACGGGAAGATGGCTTCGTATGTGTAAAATCTGCCCTAGCCTTTAAGAGCAAGATTCCACTTAAAGAAGACATTCGAACTGTATTAAAAGCTTTTTATTAGCTAGAATGTTGAGGTATTTTGTTCATACCACAAGTCAGGCCTTTCCCACCCAATGCTCCTGTAGTTTATTTTTAAAATCTTAAATGGAGGGTTTTCTGCTTGTTTTTACTAAACTCCATTATGTCAGTTGGGGCCCATTGCTCTCTCGTCAAGATATAATTCAATGGATATTTATGTAAAGGCTCTGGTGTGCAGAATACTATGCTAAACGATGTACAGATCACTGGTGCAAGAGTCTCAGGGAGATTATGGTGTAGTGATAAGTTAAAGAAACCCAACAAAAACCAAATGGCCATCAAGGGTGATTTCAGCATTTTTCCTTTCAGAAGAATGATGAATATATTCAGTTGTGTGCAGTCAGGGATATAACCAGATAACCTCTACACCAGACAATGGGTATACTCTATCTTTTCTGCTTTAGAAACTAACACAGTGCCACATACAAAATTGACAAAAGTAGGCACATAATAGGTGATCAAGTTTGTTAGGGGAGCTTAACATAAGTTGTGAGGTCAGAACAGAGATTTTGTTGGTTTGGCAATGATGGGATGGAAATGTAAGCTATTCTAAGGGCAAGTACAGGTGAATATAGAGCTCCAAGTCATAGAGCATTTCTGTAAAGGTGGATTGGTTAGTTTTTGTGGTCTATGGGGACGTACTTTTGAATTTTAAATAATAATTGCAATTTCATATTTTCTGTATTTCCTTTTAATGCCATTCAAGTCATGGGAATAATTTTTGAACAGGACGGATCAAGCAAAGACTAAAGATACTCTTCAATCTTCAGATCTTTAATCTGATATTTTCAGATCTACTTAAATACTCATTGGAAAGCATTGTGCACCAAGCTTTCATCTGGGATTATTTTCCTTCTGCCTGAGAGCTCCCTTTAGGATTTCATTAGTTCAGGTGTTCTGGTGATAAGATCCCTCAGATTTTATTTATAGGGCTGTGTTTCTGAAGGGTGTTTTCACTGGTTACAGAATTCTTGGAAGTTATTTTCTTTCAGTGCATTAAAGATATCATTTCTGATACCATGTCTTCTGGTTTACCACGATTGTGTTGGGAGTCTGTTGGTCTTATTTTTGTCATTTGAAAGTATCCTTTCCCCACCTATTAAACCCCCACCCCCGAGGCTTTAATAGTGTTCGCTTTGTCTTTGTTTTCCAGCAGTTGGAAGGTTTCATTTTTGTCTTTGGTTTTCAGCAGTTTTACTCTAATGGTCAAGGTGTGCATTTCCTTGGATTTACCTAACTCAAGGTTTGTAGCACATCTTGAATCTGTGGCTTGATTTCTTTGATTAACTTTGGAAAATTCTCAGCCATTATCTCTTTAGATATTGCTTTTACCCTCACTTCTTCTGGGATTCTAATTCCATATATGTTAACCTGGGTTTCCTATGTTGCTTTTCCTTTTTCTCTCTATGCTTTAATCTGGATATCTCCTCCTGCTGTAGCAACCCTGATACAGGCAGGGATTAGACTATTCCAGATGTAGTCTATGGCCTTCGTGAGGTTGCTCAATGTCTGATTTATTATGCTTACTCCTTTGGTTCAGCCCTTTGGAATCCTGTGTTGTTACCAGGAGCCCTTTTCCTTAGCAGGCCATGACCTTCAGTTTTTACCTGCCCACCTCTGAGACTGCAACTTCTTGGCCTTTTGACTGCTTACAGTAGAATCTGCAAAGGTGTTAAAACAGGAGGTCAGTGTCAGGCTCCCAGAACTCCAGTCATGGCCCTTCAAATCTTTGTGCCTTCGTAGTCCTCTACTCCCTTCAAACAGAGGCTGTGTTACTAATGTTTTCCCCTGGTTATTTGGTTCCATGTTGAGAAAGTTGGTCTTATCTAATCTAGTTTATTATATTGAAGGAGAAGTTCAAGTACTTTTTTAAGGTGGTCTAATTCTAGGTGTTTTGACACCTTGATACTGTGTTCCAACAATTCCAAATGCTGACTTGCCATTAACCTGGCTGCCCTTGCCTATTAGAGGTTTTTGGTCAAGTTATTGGAAATTTTTTCTGTGGCCATAATAAAAGCATCACAGTGTCATATGTTAGCATTTAAAGGTAGAGTTTATAAATTTTGCTTGTTATCTCATTTAATCTTTACAGCAGCCATATGAAGTCAAACATTAAATTGGGTCTATATTAATTTATCTCTAGTTAGTGAAATGAATATTTTGGAAAATGGGGATGGAGTGAAGGGAGTATTTGAAAGGAATTTAGAAGATGAGAATTTTACAAGACTTGGTGACCCACTGATTGTGGAATGAGAAGGGAGTGATCATTTTTTCTTGAGTAAACTTACAAGAAGGTGGTTCTGCTCTAAAGAAAGGGACTATATTATGAGGAGAGTTGAGGTTTGGCAGGGTCAATACTAAATAAAGAAAATTAGTATTGAATTGTGCTCCCAGAAGCGGGGAGTTACTATTGCAGAGTGAAACTATTATTGGACATGTTAAGGATGAGTAGAGAAGGGAAGGAGGCCGGGCAGTGTTGGGGGAGAGCCCAAAGTAATGCAGCTCTCTTTTCCCTTCCCCTGCCCTCCCCCCAAGTCCTATTTATTGAGGGCTTACAAAGTGCAAGGCACAGTGCTTTGTTTGTATATAACATTCTCATTTAATCTTTAAATCCTTTAAGATAGTTACATTGTGATCCCATTTTACAGTCTTGTCCATATGTCAGGTGTTGAGGCCACTGCCTCAAATGAAGTCAAGTGGTGAGGCATGAGGTTGATTGTGAGATCGATGCCTAGAACTGAAACGGAGTGCTTTAGCATTTCAACCTCAACACAACTGGCCAAAAAGTGCACTTTTTTGAAAGCTTGTGTAGGCAGTAAGGGATGGATGAGAGGCTGGATGGGAGGTGGAGAGAAGAGAGCATGGGAAACAGTTGGGGCTACTGCAGTGGAACCAGCAGGAAGAGAGGATGAGGCTGGTGTGAGGTTTCAAAGCTAGAAAGGTCAGGACTTGGTGACTGCGAAGATGTGAAAGGCGAAAGAGAGACAAGTCATAAAGAAGCTTTCAAGCCTGGGGACAGAAGTTCCCGCTTACTGCTCTTTCCTCCTCTGTCCTTTGCATTCCTACTCTCCTAACGCACCAGGCGGACGCCTCCTGTCCCTTAAGACTCCATTCAGTGCCTGCTCTCAGCCAGGCCTTTCCTGCCACCCCTCACTGCTCCTCCTGCCCTAGGATGTGGCTCTTCCCTCCTGTCGCAGCTTGCCATGAAGGCTGTACTTCCAATACAGTGGTGTGATTCTCTTTTTCTTTCTTTCCTTCCTTCCTTTCCTTCTATGTTCTGTAAAACGAACAAACTAACCTCCCACCCCCCAAACACCACCTGTTTTTGGAGAATATGTAAAGTGGGCAAAAGTAGATTAATAATAATAATAATACAGTAATTAATAATACAAGAATAAACTGTTTTGCTTACTCAACATCTGTGAGCCTATTTTTGTCTGCTCCTGTATTTACCAAGCACTACATTGAGCTTTTTGGGTGCAAGGGTGTTGATTTATTTTATTGCTGTTATCTAATGTATATTACATACTGAATAAGTGAATAAACAAATGGGAAATCACGGTGCTAGTTGCAGAAATATGTATAAATGAACCAAGTGCACAGCAACCCAGAATGGAAGCCAACTGTAAATGATAGGATTGTTAGTGGTGATCCTTTTTGTCTTTAAAAAAATGTCTGCATGGGCTTTAGTATATTTCACCTGTCACTACTCCGTAAATTAGTAGTCAGCTTCACAAACTGTGTATTTTGAAACAAAAATAACCAAGAAAGAGAAAATCAACGAAACCTGCTCTATGAAGCTATTACATATCTATGGGTCCTCATTCTCTGTTAACTTCCTTTTTCTTTGACAATTGCATGTATCACTTTTCGTCCAAATATTTGCTTGTTAAGGTTCTGCTTGGTAAAGGTTCTGATGAACTATAAAATGCCCAAATATTGGACAGTAGAAGGGAGAGAAGGAGAGGAAACACTTCACTGAATGACTCATTTGGTCTGTGGAGTTGAATATAATAGAGTCCCGGGAAATGACTGCTAGTTTTGGGCAGTAGACAAAAATGGGACTGCACAGAGCTTGGAATTTAAGAGCGGAGCTATGGAACGAAGGTGTACCAGAATTCATTCACTTAGATCTAGGTTGAGAAGTTTTATATTGGGAAAGAAATGCCAGTAAAAACAACTTGCCACCTCATCTCAAATCCAGCATTATGTGCTTAAAAATTATGGCGCTGTGGTCATTAGCTGGCAGGCAGACCTTCCCGGCAGGTTCGCCTTGTGGTGGGAACTTATACAGGGCCATTGCTGCAGCATTTTCATCCATCTCCTGGAGAGTCTCTCTCAGCTCTTTTTAGTTATTTGACTATCTCTAATAATGCAGGAAGGTTAGCATGTGCTTAATAATTTTTAAGCTCCTGGGACCAGGCTGGAATTGATTTTATCTGCAATTTGTCCAGTGACAAGCACACTGTTGAAGAAAAATAAATATTGACTCTAATTTTTATTGGATCATGACCAATTATAAATCAAAGCCGTGAAAAGAGTTTAAGTAGCTCTTCCCAATCCCTGGGACTCATAGCTCTCTGTTATCATTTGACCAAAGGTGGTAGCTGGACACCAGTGGTACCCTGGGGTGGTGAGCTTAAGGGAACTTAGCCTTGCCCTTCCATCTAGCTTTAAAATGTGATGTTGCTAAAAGACTAGGGAGAGTAGACTTTTCAGTTTAAATCTCTCCTTCTCTCTCAGGTAGGCCTCCAAATTTAGATTTCATGGATGAATAGGTAACCTTAGTGAGTGATTTGAGACTATAGTACATAAAAATGTGTCAATAGTTCAGGATGACTGATAGCCCCTCTTGTAACCAAAGCCACCTGCAATTTTTTATAGTCCTGAAGCATAAGCCATCTTGAACAGATAATCAATTCTACTGCACAAACAGTCACTTCTGTTTACCAAAGGGGCCACTTTCTTTCCCCAAGCAGGACTGTATAAAAAAAAACAAACCCGCCAACCTACATAATCCAAATTATCAAAACTCCTGAAATATTGGAGCACTGTAAGGCCAGCTGTCTGTCTCCTCTCTATACTTTGTTCCTTTCTTCCATTATGAGTTAAAGAATAGGGGAACCATTTATGCAGCTATAATTCAGGTCAGTGAGAACGTCAATGACATGTTCATCTGTATACATGCAAATACACACACGTGAGTATTTCAGCCCTGGTATTATTTTGTGCCCAGCTTTTGCCCAAAATTTTGGTCTTTAAAGCATTAGAAGAAAATTAATTTTCTCCTTAAAAGAGTATCAGATTGACCCTGGCCTGGTAGCTCAGTTGGTTAGAGCATCGTCCGATACATCAAGATTGTGTGTTCAATCTTTGGTCAGGGAACGTACAAGCATCAACCACTGAATGCATAAATAACTGGAACAACAAATTGATGTTGGTCTGTCTGTCTGTCTCTCCCTCTCTCTCCCTCTCCCTCTCTCTCCCTCTCCCGCCCTCTCCCTCTCCCTCTCCCTCTCTTGCCCTCGCCCTCTCCCTCTCCCTCTCTTGCCCTCTCCCTCTCCCTCTCTTGCCCTCTCCCTCTCCCTCTCCCTCTCCCTCTCCCTCTCCCTCTCCCTCTCCCTCTCTTGCCCTCGCCCTCGCCCTCTCTCGCCCTCTCCCTCTCTCGCCTTCTCCCTCTCTTCCTCCCCCTTCTCCTCCTCCCTTTCTCTTTCTCTAACTTCCTCTCTCTAAAATCAATAATTTTAAAAATTAAAAAAAATTTTAAAAATTGAAAAAAAGTATCAGATTGCATTGAAATAATAGCTTGTCTACAGCAGGAATTAATTTTTATTCAGCTACTTCTGCATATCATTGAATTAAAAATTGTTTGAGTCTGAATTTGAAATCTGAATTTCATGAAAATATTCTTATGAATTAAAGTTTTTTATTAAAGCAGACTTAACTTACAGATAAAAATTTCATCTATTTTTTTCTCATCCATTAAAATGCCATTATACTGTAGAATTATCGATGCTGCATTTCTTATTCATTGCTTCCATGTGATACACACAGTGTCATATTTGCCATTAAAATATTGAATGGTATTCAAACACAGGCGATGTCATTCATTTATCTCACAAATATTTATTGAGTGTTGAGTAGGTGGTGGGACTGGGGATACAGTATTGAATAGAACAGTTAAGGTCCCTGCCCCAGCAGCCAGCTGGCAATTGAGAATGTAGGTTATTAGGAGCTAGTGACTTCAAGTCTAAAATTTTCTTAGTAGCAGTTGGGCCACTAACAAGTAATCTTGAAGGAATCACTAAACCTCCAAATTTCACAAAGGGGGGAAAAATCAATAGTAAATGATTCTGGCTTGTTAGCCATAAAACATTTTTTTCATATCTGGATTTCAACTTGAGACATAGTTATTACTTAGACGCAGGCACTTTTGTAGTGGAGGGCAGTGTCAGATCCATTGGTGTGTGTCCTTTCCAGTTTCTAGCATACAGCTGAGAAACTACATAAAACTCTCATATATAGACTTTTTTTTTGGTGTTTTTTTTTTTGTTGTTGTTTACCAATTCCAGGTGAAAAGTCAACTTGGAGACACTTTTTTTTTTTTTTTTTTTTATGTTAACTGGCCCCAGGATCCTTCAATGACCTGGCGAATTGCTCCCCATTCTCAAGTCACTATTTTCAGGTGCCTTGATGACCTAAAGCAGTTGTTCTCAAAGTTTGGTTCACAGGCCCCTGAGGTTCCTATGACATTTTAGTGGATCTACAAGGTCCGATATATACTTATAATAATATTAAGATGTCGTTTGCAGTTTTTACCTTATTTCTCACATGTGTACCATGAAGTTTCCATTGTACATTTGGAGCCTCTGCCTAACTCAGTGAATCTTTTTTTTTCTAAATGACCAGTGATTGATGCTACAGAACTGCACATGGGGAAAGATCAATTGCTAAATAGGTCAATGGATTTTAATATATCAGAGTAGGAAAAGTTCACTGTGGATTTAGAGTCCTATAAAAACTACAGTTGTTGGGTTTGGGTATATTATCAAGGAAAAAAAATCCAAAATTATCTGAAAAGGCTATATAATATTATCCCTCCATTTTCCAACTGCGTATCTATGTAAGAATGGGTTGTCTTTATGTACTTTAACCAAAATATCACAACTGATTGAATGCAGCAGATAGGAGACTCCAGCTGTCTTCTATTAAGCCAGGCATGAAAAACTGCAACGATGTAAAAACAGGGCACTATTCTCACTACATGTTTGGGGAAAGCTAAGCATTATTTATAAAAACTTAACATTTATGTTACTACTAATGGGTTTCTAGAGTATATTTTAATGAATTAATAAATATTAATGATTAGTTTTAAGTTGTAACATGGTAGATATTCATAGATATAACCTACATGTAAGAAAAAGAAAAAGCTCTTTAGAGTCCACAGTAATTGGTAAGATTAATAAAGAGGTCTTGAAATTAACCAGTTTAAGAGCCACTGATGGGAAGGAATGCTTCAGCAAATGCACCTTTGGAAAGTTAAGTGTAGAAGTGAGAATTTGCAGCCGTTACATCGCCTGGGCTGCAGGATCTGCTCCGAGTAATCATTTTGAAGCAGCTTCAGGAAGCTTAGATTGAGTCTCCTTAATGGCTCAGGGCTTCCCGTTCTGTGTGCGGTGACAGGGGAGGGAGACAAAAAACCGGTACAGTAATTTAGTCAGCAGAGTCCATTTTTAATCTCCAATCTCCTGTGTCCCAAAGTCATGAAATCCTCTAGGGCCATTTAAGGGTTTCAAACTACGGGTGCCGAAGACGGAGCCTTTTACAAGGCCGACATGACATTTATTCTTGGAGGTGCAGCTCGCAGCTCCGCATGCTAAAAGGAAATCAAAACTGCTTATCTGAAACATCTTCATCCATTTAGAGAGGAGAAATTCCGCTCGCTCCACCTCCGTCCCCGCAGGAAGCTACACCCAGCTGCCTTCTCGGGCTGGGCTCGTTCTCAAGGTCACCTATGTAATTTTCCCCCAAGCTTCAGTGTCCTTAGTATTCTCGGAGATAATAGCACCAAGCCCATCAGTCATCATTTCCTGGTCCTCAATTTTCTTTTTGGCTTCCTGCAATTTTAATCCCAAGCCTCTGCAATTCCTTTCCATGGAGGCTTAAGTGGCCCCATTTACAACCAATTTTCAGCTAATATTTAATGTATTCTTTTAAGATAAACCCAACTTTCTCGCTCTGCAGGCTTTGTACCTTCGGACCTAATGAAATCAAAGCCCTAGTAGTGGGCTTTGCCACTGATGTTTTTCATTTCACGATTTTTTAAGAAAAATAGATCTTTAGAAATGGGGGGTAGACATTAGTTCCTGATGGGCTAATTTCAGAGTCTAGTGCTGTCATTAGTAAAGGGAAAGAAATTACTCTTTCATCTGGGTTGCACATTGCACCGATTTTTACAAAAGGGGGGAGAGAGGGAGAGAATGAAGGTGGCGCAGATGAGAAAAGTCCTACATTTTTCTGGGGGCTGCTTCCTTCTAACGTTTTTGGGCCGTCTTATCTCAGGCCCCTTCTGTAAGCTGATCCAGCTCATGTCAGCCTGATACATGAACCATGCAAAGCTTGTTTCTAAAGAGATTTTAATTCCTGCTTGACAGGCTAGGCTGAAGCCTATGAGCGACAACAGGGGTTTTTTTCTTTTAAACGAGTGAAAGCCACAGTGCACCTGGTATTTCATTGAACACTAGATTTTTTTTTTTTTTTTTTTCTGGAGAAGGGAAAAAACCCCCACAGTTAAAGAAAGCTAAGCTTTAAGTAATAAAACAGCTTAGTTGGCCAGGAGTCACGTACTAAGGAAAGAGAGCCACCATTTTTGGGCCTGGCTTGAAGACTGTTTCTGTCCCTAATCCTCTTTAAATCTTTTAAGGGTTTTATCGGTTTTTTTTGCCGCCTTTCCATAAAATCATCTCATTTCTTTCACTTTTTTCTTACCCTAGTCTGAAATTTCACCCTTCATTAGCCCTGTGTGGTGCAGCATCGGAGTATCACATCACATAAGATAAACGACAACTTCTGACCCAAGATATGTGGGTAAACTGACCATGTCCAGTGTCTTGGTGGGTGGAGGGGAGGGGGGGGGAGCTAGAAACTGGGATCCATCCTTAAGGATTGTGTGAAGCCAAATCCAGAAAAACAATGAAGTGATTTAGGAGTTGCCTAAATGTCCTCTTGCAAATATAAAATGAGCTCTGTTTTATTTACGACCATAGCAAATTTCAAACAGCTTTCAATTCCCGCCGGCAGTGAGAGTCTCCAGCAACATTAAGGCCCGAAAGCAAGGGCTTGGGCTCTGGTGGTGGAGAGCGTGGTGGCGGGGCCGTGACGGGGGTGGTGACAATGGGAGAGCTGTCGTTTGTTAACTGAGCACTGGAGCCAGGCTTCGTGTTCAGCACTTTACATACTCCTTCCTCACCTCATTTGCATGCCAGCTCTGAGGACGCGGGGCTGTCATCTCCGTTTTACGGGGGAGGAGCACGAAACTAGGCCACCAGAAGTTGGAATGACCTGCTTAGTGTCGTGCTTCGTGGGAGCTTCGCGCCAGAGCTGAGACCTTGTTGCACAGAGTTGGTTTCATCAGCTTTTTGACAGAAACTATTTACATCAAGGGAAAAAGAGCCACTTAGGACAGGAGAGTCCAGCCTCATTTGCATAATACTTTTGTAAGCACTGTCTTAATCTTCCCGGCCTGCCGGGGGTGCATGGCCCTGTTGGCCCTGGGTTGCAGTTGTTCACACTGCGGGACTGGGGTGATTGACGCTGCTTAGGGTGACTTGGAGGAATTTCGGAATATTAGCATAAGGAGCGGTTCCTGGGTATGTGAGCTCTGTTTTCAGTTGAGCATTTGAGTGTTTTGTTGATGTTCTCATGGAAGAGACTGTTCCTTTCTGATTTTTCAAAGGGGGCTTGCTGCGTTCACGGATATCCATTCTTCTCACGGGGCCTCACAGTACCCCATGGTTCTCAGTGGACGTATCTTAAAATGGATGTTAGCTATTTGGAGGACATTTCAAAATCAGGAACCTAACGGGATTGTGCCTTGGTGCTCATTGGCTCTGTGACCTTGAGTAAGTCCTGTGACCTTTCTGGGCCCCACTTTTCCCTTCTTAACTCTAAGAGGGTGGGGTGTTCAGTGAGGATATATTAGAATTTCTGCTATGTGCTTTGAAAAAGTTGCACCTTCTTGAAATTTTTATTACTCAATAATATAATAATAATATTTACACTTCAATTCTTGTAAACATAGGAATAATTGTATATCTTACACACATTGAAAGACGAATGAGAAGCCATTGGAAACCAGCTTTAAACTCTGTTTCCCCAATGGCAAGGAAACGAGGTGCCGTGTTGATATATTTAGTCTTAGGGCCTAGGCTATGTTTTTATCAGGTTACTAAATCTCGAAAACTTGTCATTGCCAGCCATCCTTCCTTGCTTCCTTAATTTCTTTCTTTTTAAATAATTTAGTCAAAAAGCCATTAGGCAGGTCTGAGCGAGGAGGCCCAGTGAGGCCAATGAGTAAATATATTGAAGGTAATGGGAACCAGACTTCAGGCTGTCAGAAGACAGTTACAAATATGAAAAGGGAGAAAGCTAGAGTGGACCCTGTGCTGTGAACTGGAATTTGAGATATTGGTGTGAACTGAAGAATTTTAATATGTAAAATTTTATAAATAGAATTTTCAGTATAGAAACAGATATTATAGTATATGTGTACATATATGTGAATATGTACATATATATATATATATATATATATATATATATATATATACACACATACATACACAAATTAAATGTGTCTATTTACTAACTCTGCTCACTGAAAGGGCCAGGATGTAGTGACATCCCAGTGAATATAAGCACATTTAATGTCCAGATCTTAGACTCTAAATACCAGTCTTTGCTAACAGGGACCACAGATCCTTGGAAAAAATGTCTGGTTCTAGGACTTTGGGAGGGAAGGTGCAAAATGAGTTTTGAATATCTTGTTGTGCAAGAAAATGTAGATGTTTTCAAAGAATAATGGGAAGATGCCAAAAAGACACAGCAGCCAGCTTGAAGGAATTCCCACTAGGCAAACCTGGGAATATTTGAGCATCAAAACAATAATATTATTGTAGATTATAGCCACTAAAACAAACCAGGCACCATGGGGCCATACTGATATATAAAAAAATACATGAATAAGTGGGGGAAAGCGGAGGTTTTTCCTTAAAATAGGATGCTGTCTGAAAAATAGAAAGACTTGAGATTAGAAAGATGGTGATTTAGCGATCATCATCAAAATTCAGGTAAGAAACATCAGCGGATGTTAAAACTAGTGAGTGGAAGTTGGATGAAGATCAGGGTATTTGTGTAATCGCAGAGTATCTGTCCACAAATCCTTATTATCGAGGGCAATACAGTAACTCTTCTGGAGAAACTTGGAAGACTCAACCCTAGTCAAGTAAGTGATCAAAGTTACTGTCACCAGTGATGTGACAAACTGACATCATGTGTCACTTGATGGGATGTAATCAGAACAACACAGCATTAGTTCCCCAAAATGTAATCCTTGAATTTTCTCATGAGAAAACCTGACTAGTACCAGTGGGGAGGCGTTCTGCAAAATAAGTAACCAGCAGTCTTCAATAATGTGAGCACAGTGAAGGTCAAGGGAGAGCTGGGCCTTGCACCAGATACAATGAGACTGAAGAGAGAGGACAACTAAGCACAAAACGTCATCCTGGACCTGATGCTTTGGCTAGAAAGGCCATTATTCAAGTGGTTGGCTCAGCCTGAATAGAATCTCTGGGTGAGGAGAATATGGAAGTTTTTTGAGCAGTTCCTACAACTATTCTGCAAGTTTGAAATTCTTATGAAATAAGTTAAATAAATATTAGCACAGGAAGGCTTAACTTTTAGTGTTTTACTCTATTCTACAAAGTTAAAAGAAATAGTTTCTGAAATCTATTTTATTTTATATTTTATTTGTATACAAATCTTAATGGATTTTTACCACTAAATCAGACTTTTAGTTTTGGATTTTTGTGAAATTATTGTGTAGAAGAATATAGTTACATGAAATCAGGGCCTTTGTGGGCATGTGTTATGGTTTGTACAACTACACAAATTCACTGAACTTTGAGAGAAAAATCGGAACGTTAGGGTGTCTTAGAGTCAACACTATGAAAATCATAATAATGGTGAGGCATTTTAGATTAGTGGGATTATGAGTGACAATTCTGGATTCATACAACCTGGGCTCAAATCCTGCCTCTGCCAGTTACTAGATGTGTTAAACTGAGCAAGTGAACTAACCTCTCCGTTTCTTATCTTGTTGGTAAAATAGCTAATAATAGGACCTATGTCATGGAGTTATTGTAAGTGCTATTACCAGTAAAGTGCTTAGAGGGTATTTAGTGTAGAGTAAATGCTAGGCAAGTGTTTATTATTATGGTTGTCACTGTGGATGCTGCTACCAACAATATCTATAATTTATGTAAAGACTAGAGAAGCTAGGTAAAGGAAATGCCATTTAGTAGTTGAAAATTTGTTCCCCCCTCACATAGGTGGATGCTAGCATCTTGTACTGATCCTTTATGATGCTTCCCTGATCCCCAAAGCCAACCCCTACCCTTAAGCATACCTTAGGACTTTTTTTTTTACTGTTTTATAAGGCGGAGGCCACACATTTTAAATGTTCAGGAAGGAAAGTGGAAATAAAGACAGGATCAAAGCAAAAGACAAAGAAAACAAGATTGGAGAATCAGAGAATCAAGATCCAAAGAAAAATGTTTACTTTGGCAGAAAGACCTAGGAAATAAAATGACTGCAGGTCTTATTTCAAGTTCACATATTGAATCTCAACATGTTTACATATTTGCAAATGTAAGTAAATTTATTCACCAAATGGAGCCAGCTCACATAGAATATCCCCGAAGGGAGGGGCCTGTACTGCTAGGCAGTGTTGTCCATGATGTATTCAGCATCCTGCCACCTGCTCCGGGCTCTTAAGAACTCCCTGTCCCCAAAGGGTTTTTGGTCAAGTACATGGCGTATAATATATAATCCTTAATAGTGTTAAGCATTATGCATTTTTACTTATTTATACTCTTTTCCTAAAATAATTTGAAAAAACTGAATTGTCTATTAACCTAATAATGCTGGTTTGAGCAGTGCCTACAGGGATGGATAATGGGTGACTAATCAGAGAAGAAAACATACTGGCAGTAGAAGAGGTGAGGGCTTCACAAAATATATGCTTTCTTTTTTCATTGATTTGGAATTTTAGAACTATACACACATTAGTGGTCAACTAGTTGAGCAAACTCAGGCATAGCTGATCTTGAGAAACATAACACATAGCCCATTAGTTGTAGTTTTTAAAAATTAAACCCAGGTTCCCTCCCCTTAATTTAGTCTCTTTTCTCTACATCATTCTAACATGGAATATTTCGAATTTTGGATCACACATATATTTTGAGAAATACTAGCAACCAAAGGGGAATAAAACAACTAGAATTCCTCATACATCTCAGCTTTAAGAGTCTTCGGAGTATTGTATCTGGACATATGTCAAGGCATTCTCTGTAATGATTAAGAACTCAGAACCTGCAACCAAAATCCCTGCATTCAAATCCTGGCTCTCGTATGTATGAGTTGCTACATTTCTTCTCATCTGTAAAATAGTGTTGGAAGAAGAAACCAATGAGGTTACATGTGCAATAGTACCTGCTACATAGGAAACTTAAAAAAGAGTCATAACTAGTATATATTTGTCTAATAAGTGGAAATCAAACACTTTAGTACTTTTTGAAGACTTGGGACATTTCCATGACCCAGTAGTAACCACACAACACCTTTTTTTATTTCCTTCACACAGTGTGCTGATAAGTCATTGGCTTCTGTCCATAGGTACGATCATCTGGTGGCATCATTCCGTTTTCATATTCCATGGAGATCTAGATCTTGATTTGGACATTTTGGACAAAATGTTCAGTGTCTGACTTGACATCAACATTACCAATGAAGGTAAGCTAATCTTATTTATTTCAAAGCATGGAAAATAAAAACATGTTTGATCGAGAACATACCAAATTAGATTTTGGTTTTTTAATGTTGAAAAAATTACGAAGACCAATTTAAAAATAAAGATACAACGAACAAAGAGAAAAACTTGTTTTCCCTTAAAGTGATGAACAGCTTCATAAAAGACATCTTTCTATTAATTTTTGAAGTCTACAGTACCTAGTTGTTGGAATAATATAAGTACGAGAAACTACAAATTAAACCAAGAAGCTGCTTACTGCAGGCCTTATAGGAGTGATAAGCTGGCTAGGAAAGCCTTGGAGATGCAGCAGGGAGAGAAATGAGAGCCTCTCACACTAGTCCAGGGATCCCGGAGGCTTGACAGAGGGAACATCTCTTCTGCCCATGTGGTGCCTAAGTCGATTATTTTGTAATGTTAAACATGGAATTTTTTTTAAAACCAAATTTGGAAAACGTTCAATAACTGGCTTACTTTCCAGTCATCTCTTCTCTATAGAGGTCGTTCTTAACTTCCATTCACCTCAAACTTCCTGCCCTGCCCACTTGCTGCTGATTTATCTCATGGTCAGAAGAGAAGCGTTAGACACCAACACCCTTAGCTTCTGCCTCTACAGCCACACAAGCAGGCTGCTCCCGCCCTCCGGGCCTGGGCCCTAATGGAAGGGGGGCCACCCCCCTCAGTCCCCCTCAGTCCCCCTCAGTTCCCTTTTTCTGTGCTCTGGAATCCATATCAGCCTCCACCTTCTCTTCATTATCTACCATTCTTGTCACACTTTCAGTCTTTCTTTTCATCTGCTCAACATTTCTTTTTTCTCTTTTTTTAGATGAGATATAATGCATTAGTTTCAAATTGTCCATTTTGAAGCGACAATTCAGTAGTAGGATATTCACAGCATTGCCAGACTCTCACCATGATGTCATTCCAGAGTATCTTCATCACCACACGACGAGACCCCTTACCCATTTATGGTCACTCCCCATCCCCCTCTTCTCCCGGCCTCTGGAAACCACTAATCTACTTTCTGTCTTCTACACATTTGCTTATTCTGGACATTTCATATAAATGGAATCATACAACTTGTGGACTTTTGTGTCTGGTGCCTTTCAGTTAGTGTAATGTTTTCAAGGATCATCCATGTTCATACATCCTTTTATTTTATTTATTTATTTATTTATTTATTTATTTATTTATTTATTTATTTATTTATTTATTTATTTATTTAAATATATCTTTATTGATTTCAGAGAGAGGAAAGGAAAGGGAGAGAGAGATAGAAACATCAATGATGAGTCATTGATCGAGCCCGCAACCCGGGCATGTGCCCTGACCGGGAATCGAACCCAGATCGCCTGGATCCCAGGTTGACTCTCAACCGCTGAGCCACACCCGGCCGGGCTTCATACATCCTTTTAATACGTATCAGTTCTTCATTCTTTTTTTATGACCAAATAATACTCCATTTTGGAATGTAGCACATCTTGTTTATTCGTTCGTCAATTGATGGACATCTGGGTTGTTTCTACTTTTTGGTTATTTTCAATAATACCACTATTAGCATTCCTGTGCAAGGTTTTGGGTGGATGTATGTTTTCAGTTCTCTCTGTATATCTTGGAGTGAAATAACGGGGTCATAGGGTAATTCTATGCTTCACATTTGGAAGGAACTGTTCAATTGATTTCCAAAGTGGCTGAATCGTTTTACATTCCCTCTAGGAAAGTATGGGGGTTCTAGTGTTCCACATCTTCCCCAGCCCTTGTCGTTGTCGGTCTTGTTTATTAAAGCAATCTTAGCAGATGCAAAGTGGATACTTCCCTCGTATTCTCTTTTAGGCATCACTTCCTTTGGGGAACTCTCCTGAACACTCCTGACCTCTCCCCTCTTCGGGGGGTGTTGAAAATCCCTCCTGTATATTTCCATAGCACTCTGTGCTTATCCTTGGATCCTCCTCAGACTGAACTATAATTGTCTGTTAACTTTATCTCCTCCATTACATGTGAATGTATTAGTGAGAGGAGTAAAATATTATTTTCTGTGGTGTATCCCAGGATTAACACATGCCCGACACAGTTCTTGAGGTTTATCTTTTTTTGGGGGGAGTGGGGCAAGTGGAAATATTCCTTGGTATTTCTGTATTTGTTAGCTGATACTTAGTGGTCTGGGAGAGAAGATAGGATTTTTTAGCCTGTATGTTTGGTTGGTTATCTAGAAAGTTATTTTTTTTTCTTTACTGTTGTGCTAATACAGTATAGTTCCTTAATATACCAAGAAGTTGGAAGGAAAGAACTGAGGATACCACAGAGTAGCTCCGTAAGGGGAAAGCACCTAGGTGGCTTTAAAAATATAAATCTACTAGTCACTTTTACTTTGACCATTTTATAAAGCATAACTGACTGAGACTGACTGTCCTTTAAAGAAAATACTACCAGTTACATACACTAGACTAAAACAATTGCAAATGTAGATAGAAGTGAATGAGAGTATCATGAGATTTGTAGACCTTCAAAACTAGTGCTCAATTCTGATGGAGTTTAGTTACAAGTATCAGAAATCTGAGATTCATTAGCATCTGAGTTGAACAGATAGGGATCAGTGCTGGGGTTAAAAGCTAGAAGTAGAATGAAACATAATTAAAGACTTTAAAAAAGTTTGAATTAAAAAGTACACTTTGAATGTTGACTCATACTAAATTATAAAGCCCTGTGCATGAATACAAATTAAAAGACATTAAATTAGTTCTTCTGAGAATTTCTCCCCCAAAATCTTTTTCTTTCAAATCAATATTTAAGTAATTTCATTTCCAGTTGTTTATGATCCCATAAAGATTTGTTTTATTTTAGTGTTTTGGGTTATTCTTAGTTGAAATGAGGTTATCCTTGGACTAGATAGCCATTCCTTTATTTGATAGTGTTTTCAGTGTATTTTTGGAAACTCTATTCAGCTTCTTTGCTATGGTTTCTGTATGCTGCTGGAATGAAGAGGAAATGGAGGAGGGAAAGAGAGAGAGAGAAACAAATGTAAGTTGGCCTTAGATCAGTGAGATAGTATCAAATGAGGCCAAAATGAATTTGGCAGATGCTCTTCTCATGTTTCCCACTCGAGCACACACATATTGTAACTTGGAATACCACTTGCATTTCTTTCATACTTAAAAGACCTTTCTTCAGCTTCAGTAATAAACTTGAACTTCAGATAGGAGCCAGGAATAAAGATTGAGGCTTTTTAAAAAAAAGGTCTAAATGTACTTAGGACATTTTACTATCAAGGGGAGGTTAGTAAATAATGCAGTGGATGTGTTTTAAGCATAGAAATGAAAGTGTGGACGAGCAAAGATAGTGAAAGGGGTAATATCTTCGGTGTCATGTAGGTCTAAGCTTGAATACACATTTTTATCACTGAATAGGTGCATGACTTCTGAAAGTTAATCTGCCTAGCTTTCCTTATATGTGAAAATGGGCATATTAATTTTTATTTTCTAGGGTTGGGATAGTGAATGAATTTAAGGACACACAGAAATCACTCAACAATAGTAGCTATTTCAAAATTATCTTATTTACTGGGAAAAAAGTGGCTCAAAAATTCTTAGAAAAAAGGTAAATTTTCTTATCAAACAATCTATTGACTATTAGCTGGACATTTTATTCTCACTATGTTCAATTTAAATATATTTCCATACATAAACATGGTGGACAAAGTAAAAAATGAAAAACCTTGAGTGTTGGAGAAGATAAGCTTGTATAGCCAAAATAGTACAGTACCATGTAGTAGTATGTATTTAATGAAAGTTTATTAAAATTGGGAGTAGAAGGGGAGCCATTATTTTTTCTTGTGCTATCTAGGTCACTGAAGACAACTGAGAAAATTAGCCTTTATAAAAGTACATAGTATCTATATGTTTTCAGAAGAAATATATATTTATCTCCCATATGTTTCAAATATATATTTATATATATTTGAGAGAGAGAGATATGTTTAAAATATATCTCTTAATATATATCTCCAAAGGGAAAAGAGCGAGGTAACCTTCTAAAAAGTGTACTCCTATTATTCTTAAAAAATTTATTTAAAAATGAGTTTAGGTCACAAGGAAGTGCAAAAATAATAGAATTCCCATGTAGCCTTCGCCTAGCTTCCCCTATGATAGTATCTTGAATAACCATAGTAAACTAGGACATTTCCAGAACTTAAACCATTCTACTCTTTCTAAATAGGAAAAATTCTTTAGTTCTCACTTATTTGATCTGCAATTAAATATACTTTTTGAGGATCGGTACACTTAATGTTAAGACATTTTGAAGTAAGAAACACCCTGGGTTCAGTCTTGGCCCTGCCAGTAACTCATTCCTGTGGCACCCTGAGGACTTTCCTTGGCCTCTCTGATGGTCTGTTTCTTCATCTATAAAAGGCGATATCGTTTCCCTTGCAGAATTGTCGTAAGGACTGGCAGTTGTGTGTGCTAAAGAGCCTTTTCAATAAATGCTAGTTTCCACTATTGGTCTTTTACTATGTTTTCATCAAAATGGGAAGTAGCAGATCATTATCTTTAACGTGGTACGTGTACTTTTGCACTTTGTGAATACCTGTGAGTTGAAGGACCAGTCGTTGGTAATATGCTAAAACAACTTCATGGTTCCCCTGTGTTCATCTCTTCTTAACGTACCTGCTCCATAGCATATTGGCTCGCCTCCCCTTTCCCCTTGCCTTGCTTGTGCAGCCAGCTCATCTCTCTCTCCTGTTTTTCTACCTGGTAGTCCAGAAGTTATTCCTCTCATTCTACAAATTATGTTTCTTCTCCAGGTGCCTTTTGTTATATGGATTCTACGTAACCTAGTAAGTTTTAGAATTTTGTTTTATTTTAAATAACACCTAGCTTAATTCTGTTTTATAAGGAGTTGATTATAGCCCTAGGCAGAGATACCTCCTTCAAACCCGAGCTCCTACAACCAGCTCCTGGCTAGCCCTTCACTAAAGCCACCCTCCAGGGAACACTGCTTCCCGTGGTGTGATGGGGGCCGTGGAGTGCTGCTGACCGATGCCTGTGGAGAGAGGGAGTGATGTTCTGTCCCTAAACTTACCCACAGTCTCATCTCTCTACTTGGGCATAGCTGTAAAGGTACAGAGTTCAGTGCCCTGCTCTTTATTTTATTTTTTCATTTCATTTTTCCCAGAAGGGCCTAACTCTATTTAAATACATTTATTTATTTATCATTATTATTATTATTATTTTTTAAATATATCTTTATTGATTTCAGAGAGAGGAAAGGAGAGGGAGAGAGAGAGAGATAGAAACCTCAATGATGAGTCATTGATCAGCTGCCTCCTGCACGCCCCCGACTGGGGATCGAGCCTGCAACCCAGGCATGTGCCCTGACCGGGAATCGAACACCGATCACCTGGATCCTAGGTCGATGCTCAACCGCTGAGCCACGCCCGGCCGGGCTTAAATACTTTTAAATGACTATTTTCTGTATTGGCCCAATTAATGTGTTTTCTGGTAAGAGCTTCTGATATAAGAAGGACCTCAAAAGACAGTTTTCAGTTGATGTGGAATTTTTGTTTACTTTTAATTTTTATTTCTTGAGCTGATGATTGGGACGAGCCAGCGGACTTTCCTAGTGTCTTCTGTAGCTTCTGCTCTACTCGAGCCTAGCTTCCTGCTCTCGTGAAGCCTGAATAATCTCCTGTTTCCATGGTTTTTGGTTTCATTATTTTGTTCCTTAGAACTTCTACCCTTTTCATATTTTCCACCCTTCCATCTCCAGGAGAGAGACCGTATTTCCTTATGTCTACGTCTTAGTCAAAGGTGCTTAAGGAATGTTTCAAAATGCTCCTTTCTGTTTGAAAGTCTCTCTGCGCCTTAGCAAGTGGCCTATCATTTCCTGCTGCAGCTTTGGCCTTGGTCCGAGAGCCGGCTAAGGGGTGAAAAGTTCACTCTCCGAAAGCGCCGCTGGGGCGGAGTCAGGAGCAGAACAGTCCTGTCCTGCCCGGCTGGTGGGAGCCGTGGGGATGCGTCCTGGGAGGCGGCGTGCAGGGCCTTTTTCTCAGTTCTCCTTGATGTTATCGAATTTTTAATGAGGGCGTGGCACTGTTATTCTTCCAGCCTAGATCGGTGTTTTAAAAGTGGAAAGCTGTAACCCATTGGTAGGTTATACAATCACCTTATAAATGGAGATCAGCATTAAAGAAAGGAAATAGAAAATGTAAACAGAGTGCATTGCTTGTAATAAGAACGTGTTGTTCTATAAAACTTTTGTTTGAAGCTACATGTATGCCTAAACATATAAACACGGATTTTCCTAGGGGCCCTGCTTGTGTGTGCGCATCTGTGCTTGTTGGCGTTCGGACACTCCCTTTTACCCACAATTCTGTTCATTCAGGAACCTAATTTTCAGAGTACATGTGAAAATTTCAGAGTATCAGTGAATATGTTCTTATAAAATACACGATTTCATATTTTGGATTTATTATACCTGCATTTTAATTTATGTAAAAGTTGTATATCCTATTTTGTTTTTTATTTTCTCCACTCAGGATTATATTTTGAGGCCTATGACATTGCCATATATACATCTCCATTGTATCCAACTGCTCGTGGTATGTTATAGTGTCCCCAGAACACTATTTATATTCTCTGCCATGGACGGACTTCCATGTTCTCACTATGAGCAAGGCTGCTGTGCACAGCCTCAGACATGCCCCCTGTTGGAAAATACCAAAGGCCATTTATTTAGGATCTAGACTAACAGAATTGCTGGACCATAGGGCATATGGATACAACTCCGACACTGCAAACAGTATAATTTCACAAGTACTCTCATATTACCACCGGAAAGGTTCACCAGTCCACTCTTCCTCCAGCAACATGAGTGTTTATATGGCCACACTCTTGCCGAGGCTTGCCATTAAGTTTTCTAATTTTTCTTACTTTTATTTAATGGGTACAAAATAATATCTTTTTGTTTTATTTTGTGTTTATCTTACTACTGATGAGTATGATCAGCTTTTCATATGCTTGCTGTCTTTTGGAGTTTTTCCTTCTGTAAATTCTCCTTCACATTCATTGCATATTTGTCCACTGGAAGTTTTCTATTTATTTTTTTCTATTGACATACAGAAGTTCTTTGTATATTCTAGATAGTCTCCAGCAGGTTTTAGACAAGTATTCTGTTAGCCTGTCATTTTTCTATGAACTTGTCCATTATGGTTTTTTTTTTGGGTGGACAGAAATCTTAATTTTGATGTAATTTAGTGTATCAATATTTTACTTGAGAAGCTTTGTGAAATAAATGATTTTTTTCCTTCTGTTATAAAACTTGTTTTTATTACCTATTATATTACATCTTTTACATTTAGGTCTTTAAATATAAAAGACCATTTGGAGTCCGTGTGTGTGTGTGTGTGTGTGTGTGTGTGTGTGTGTGTAGCAATCCAGTTCTATGTTCCCATAGGGTGCTTGGTTTCCTCAACAAGTTGGTACCATCTTTTTGCTCTGTTGGTCTCATTTTTTAACCACAGTTCCTGCTGTTTTGTTAATAAAGCTTGGTTGTATATATCGATGTCTAAACAAATTAAGTCCTTATTGGTTTTCATTTTCAAAAGTATGTATGAACTTCATCTTTCCATGTGAATTTTGAAAAATCTATTAAGTTCCTTAAAATACAACTGAAATCTTAATTTGGATCGTATTGAATTGAGAACAGAAGAACTAACATCTTTTTAGTAAGGTGTTCCATGCAGGAGCTTTCACTGTCTCTCCATTTATTCTGTCATCTCTGTTAACCTTATTACTGTTTGAATTACTCTAGAGGTATAGGTATTCTTGTTAACACTTGGGGTCAATAGGAGATGAGCTAGATAATACAAATAACCTATAAAATGATTCTAAAATAGTTACAGAAGTGGAAGGGTTAGCAGTTGCTACATTAATACTGTCCTTTGATCGTATGTTATTTGTGCAAGAAATGTTAGAGCTAATATTAGTTACCCCAACATACTATAAATAAGAATACTAGTCCCCGATGAGTAAATGACTCATTCAAGATTACAGAGCAAGACAGTGAGAGAACCTCAAATTGAAATCAGATTTTCTAATTCCTAGTTCATCACTTTTGCCAACAACCCATGCCCATAATAGCCATTTATCTCTGACATCTTGGCATTTAGTGTATTATTCCCCCCTAGTAGAATTAATGTTACAGTTTGCTTATATATCCAGAGAAATCAGCTGCTTTTCTCGCTGATGCTCACAGAAAGAAAGGTTGACCTGGGAAAGCCATATGACAGAAAGAAACGAATAAAGGCCTTTTGAAGATTGTATTGTTTTCCTATTAATAATGGTGAGTTAGCATTTGGATCCTTGCATTCTAGCTGTGGTTGATAGAGTCTTTAAAAATCATATACTGTGGCACTTGCACAAAATAAGCGTCACACATTAGCATGTTAATGAAGTGTTAGGGTGCTAAGCATGGCACGCTGAGGGAGGAGAGAGGATCTGTGTTCACGGCTGCAGCAGCCAGGCTGCAGTCAGTGGAGGCCGGGCTCCGGCTGACGGGCAGGACCTTACTCATGCCCGACGTGCACTTCCTTCTGCCCCCCACGGGCGTGGTGAAACTTGGTTGGTGCTGTCTTTAACCCATCTCATGTTCCCCCAAAGAAGTTGGCTTGGGGACATAAATGAGTGCTCTTCCTCTTTTCAGACAGACAGCAGAACTTATAAGGGAATAATTACAAGATGAAATCCTTTGTTTTAATGACATCAATTGAATAACATTAAAAAGTCAAAGCCCACATGATTTCCCAGCAGTTTAACTTGGCACATTTGAATCTAAATAACATGCCATTTTGCTTCGAGTTTGTCTGTGTAGTAGGGCCGTTGACTTAAAAATCTAAAGAGAGAGAGAGAGAGAGAGAGAGAGAGAAAGAGTGTGTGTGTGTGTGTGTGTGTGTGTGTGTGTGTGTGTGTGTGTGTGTTTCTGGGGCTAGTCATGTTGGTGGGTGGCAGAGAGAATTCCTGCATGTTTTCTGAAGGTTGGCAAGATGTCAGTCTGCTCTTGTAGCCAATATAGACAGTGCTCTCCCACATAGGAAACCGAAGAAATGCTGCTGAACTGCCATATGGCCCAGTGATTCCAAAGCCACATCTTAGGGCTCAGCCTTTCTTCTGGACTTCAGTTTCTTATTCCACCCACCTGTCAGGATTTCTTTACCCAGCTGTTCCCTGCCTATCGACCCCCGTCAGCTCAACACATCTAAAACCCAGTTCATTGTCTTTGGCTAAAACCCAGGCTTGCTTTGCAGTCCTCTATTTCTGGAGGTGTTTGAAACACTCCCCTGGGCTGGTAGGCCTACCCTTCCCCACGTCTGTCCACCAAGTCCTGACCACTGCTGTGCAGTGTCACTCATGTCTGTGTCTTTCTTCCACTCCTGCCACTGGCCCTTGGTGTAGGTCTAATCACTCACACCTGCAGGCTTGGGCTTTTCTCACTGTCTTTTTGCCAAACCGCCTTGCAAGCTCCTGATTCAAAACTTCCCTTGGTTGGATGTGACCTTTTATTATCTATTCTCCTTGGGCAGTTTACTTTACAACTTTTCTGAACCTGTTTTCTAATAACAGTAACAACCTGAAGAATTATTTTGAAGGTTAAGGAGATAGTAAACGCCACGTGCCAAGCATAGTGCCTGGCCTGTAATAGATGCTCATCTGGTAGCACCGTCTGCCTTGGTTTCTTTCAACAGTGATTGATTTCTTTTCCAGCCATACAGCAAGTTCCTCTGTACTGTTTGTCTACCTTGATGGGCCTTTGTGTTTTATACCTAGAAAAATCACCCTAGGGGGAGCGAGTGTAAAGAAAGACCCCAGTAACTCCATGGAATTAAGTTTTTCCTTTGCTGGATAAAGTAAACTTTCTTAGGGCTACCCCATTTCTGGCCTTGATTTCCTTCAGCCTTGCCCTCACCCCTGCCCAGGACTCAACCTACTTTGCCCATTACCAGGACCTTAATCCTTATTTTAAACCCTATAAGGCTGCTTAACCCTGCTTTTAGTGCCACAGATTCACTTGCTGAAGGCTTGGCCGCCTCCTGGCCCATTCTCTTCCCCAGCCTTACCGTCCAGCCGTGTAACCCTAAAAAGGCCCGCGCCATCAGTCATTTTTTTCCATTCAGTGGACAAGTAATGAGCATGTGATTTGTACACTGTGTGAAGCTGTCCCATTTCAACTCTAGTGAATTAAATCAGAGTGGACAGTAGCACACTGACCCAGCCCACTGTGTGGGGGAAACTCTGGTCTCCTTGTCTCCATGACTTCTCCTCCCAGCCCTGCAGCATATCTCCCTGCCTCTGAACCTTCCCAGTCCACCACTGTGGATGCATTTCTCTGTTGCTGAGAAAAGTTTAGTGCTTTCCCATGTACTGTAGGAGAAACTGGGACTTCTTAGCCTGATGTTCAAGGCTTGCCCAATCTGGACTCCTAGTTTCCAGTCATGATTCCTAAGCAAATCTCCTTGCCCTGCTTTACCCAGGTCCACCAGATGTGTTTGCAGGGAAGTATTTTAGCTTTGTCACAGCTATGTCTGTCTGGAATGACCCTCCTACTCCTTCATGCATTTCAAGACTGAGCTGTATTTCAGTGCACAGTTCGAGCCTTGATGCTTGAGGAAGCATCTCCAACTATTCCAGTTAAACTTAACCCTCCCTCCCTTTGAACTTCTCTTTCTTCTCAATTTACCCTTCACTTGGTGGTAGCTTCTGCTTCTCACAGTGCAACTCACATCACTGTGAGTATGTAGGGCCTTCCCACTTGGCTTAAAAGCCCCTTTCAGGGAGGAATGTGGTTGTCTTCCTTTAAAAAAAAATGTAGCCAGTGTTATAACTGTTCTCAGTTGTTGCTGAAGACAATAATGATATTTGCCATTTTTCTGGGCACTGTCTTTCACAGATGGAGCTCTGTGAAATTAAATGAGATAATACATGAGATAATATATGTATTATCTCATTTAATTTTCTAATTACGCTGTGACATAAAACATGTGTTTTAAAAGGGGAAAAATTATTCTGCTAATATTGGTGGGAGTCTTGTCAAAGTCCTGTCTGATTTGAAAGCTTGTGCTCTTTCCACTCTCCAGTGGTGGTGGCCCAATGTGGCAGGTACTTGAAACTTTGCAGTAGAGGCCAGAAAAGAGAGTGAGATTTCTAGTGTGATCTGAATACTTTGAAACCTGTTACCACTGAGAAAGCACAGTAGAGACAGGGAAAGACTGAAAGCCTGTTGGTGAGACTAACACAGACACATGAGAAGTTCTTCTCTGTGTAAAATAGTTTCCCCATCAGAAGATGAAGGAGCAGCCAGTTCAGTTGAATCAGGTCATGGGAAATATTGACAAATACATAGTTTCATTGGTAGTAATATAACAAATGGATTTTAGCCAGTGGTTTTCAACATTCCCTTAACTTTTTTCACTACAGATGTTTGTTTACGAGTATGAAAATTACTGATTTTTGACCTTTTTTTGCTTCTATACTTTCTTGGGAACCAGCTTGTTTAGTGGAAGGAGCACGGCTTTACAGCAGGTCCATATGATTTTAGGTTTATATTGAATATAGGAGGAGAGGGACCTGAGTATAATTTCTAAATAATTTGTTGGGAAACTGAAGCAATACAATTTCAGCCTTTGAATTTGTCTTTTAACATCCAACAGGTTATATATTCTGTTATCAATTTTGTGTGTGCTCTTTACAAAGGTATATATTCTTCCATGTTTTCATCCAAATGATTGACCTAGGACATTCATTTATATCCTAAGGAAAAAAATACTAATAAAAGGTTAAGTATAACATTAAGTATAACCTTAGTAATAACAATGATTGGTATTAATTTTTTGAATATACATTATCATTTGCTATAATTTAATTATTGCTATCATCACTTTAAAAGTCCAACAAATGGACACCAGGTTCATAAAACCTCTGAGTGCTAAGTAAATATTGATGTCAACTTTGGATGCAATGTAGTACAACAGGAAGAGCATGGGAATAGAATTTCTCTGATATTTGGGAAGAGCAGTTGTCTCTCCTAGGGTCTAGTTTCCACAAATCAAAATTAGAGGGTGAGACGAGATGGTCTCTAAGGTCTCTTCAGTTTAACGTTTTTCAGAATCTGTGATTTTGTGTCCACTTCTGGCCTTGTTAATCTCACCTCCAAAAGAAAACCTAGTGTCTGGCAACATCTGAGGAAATAGAAACAGCACGTTTAGAAGCACTGGAAAGACTATCGGAACAAAGTGGTTATTTTCTTCAGTCTGTGTTAAAGATCATCAGGAAATGAACAAGATGCTTGGAAGAGACTCCTCGTTCTAAGAAGTTAAACAAACCCCCAGACCAGGATGATAGGATTCTGCCTGTCCAGACATGGCCTAGAGTGAGCTGGAACTAGGGTGGTAACTATCCCACAGCTTTTATAATTTAAAGTAGCCAAAGGCGATCTTATTATAATATGACTAATAAATACACATTTATTATTTGCTTTTTATGTGCAGGGCCTTCCATCCAGGATTGACTGAGTGTTAAGTCAGTATTATAATCATCCCCGTTTCTCAGATAAGAAAACTGAGGTTTAGGAGATGTGACTTCTCTGTGGTCACCCACAGACTGGTGGAGCCGCTATCCAGTTGTATCTAATTGTGTTTGAGCACCGATCCTGGGTGGTTTCCACTGGGCTCATTTCTGTCAGTGCCAGACATTCTGCCAGGGTCTGATTTACAGGCTCCGGCTCTAGCCCTCTGTGTAGTTAACTGCGCATAGTGTGTGTGCTGAAACTCACTACCAGATCTTTCCTGTGTTATGACTTAATTAAATGTTGAATAATAACGAAGGCACACTTCTTTTGGAAGTGTGAAAACACTGTTTACACCTGACAAAATCAACTCACTGTTCTGTCTATCAAGGCACAAGGATGCAAATCGCAAAGTGCTAGACAGAGGCCTTTTCTGTCATTCTTAAAATTAGGGGCGAGTAATACCCGTAGTGTGAAGTGAATATCTTTTCAGTTGTACTTTTCCTTCCTAAAATAATCATGGAGCAACACGACAAGCATTTTCATAATAATTCACTGCCTTTTTTTTTTTCTTCTCTTTGCAGATTTTAGTATGGTATGAAAAAAAAATACTGTAATTTATTCATTATTTTATTTTAAAATATTTTAAATTACACAATATTTTAGAAAATGGACTTTTTTTTTTTTATATTGGTGTCCCGCTCTCAATTTTTACCTTGGTTCCTAAAGTAGCTGTCTCAGAAAGCCCATTACATATTTGGTCTGTTAAAACTAAAGTGTAATTTCAGTTGCAAAATTTTTCTGTTTCAGATTTTTGAACCAGGGCTTAAGCAATGCTTGTTTTGTACTGAGTGGGCCTTCGAGAGCTGTGCTGTCTGCTATGGGAATTACTATCCACAAGGGGATATTTAAGTTTAAAATAAAATATAACATTAAATAAAATTAAAAATTCTGTTAGTTCCTCAGTCAAAATAGCTGCATTTCAGATACTTACTAGCCACCTATTCCTGGAGACTACTGGTTTGGGAAGTGCAGATATAGCACTTTTATCATCTCCAAAGTTCTGCTGGATAGGGATGATCTAGGGTCCTTTTAATGATTTTTAAAAAAGACTTTTATTGTTTTTTTATGATAAGTAAAAAATTAAGAGTATTTTTTTTTAGAGCGGGGAAGGTTCATAGCAAAACTTAGGGGAAGGTACCGAGATTTCCTCTATACCTTCTGCCCCACACATGCGTAGACTCCCCGTTCTTAACATCACCCACCAGAGTGTGTGTTTGTTGCAGTTGAGGAACCTACATTGATGCATCATTATCACCCAAAGGCCATAGTTGACAGCACTGGTCATTCTTGGTGGTGTACATTTTATGAGTGTGGACAAATGTTTGATCATATGTACCCATTATTATGGGAGAAAGATTTTCACTGCCCTAAAAATCCTCTGCATTCCACCTTGTCATCCCTCTCCACTCCTCCAGTCATTGGCAACCCCTATCTTTTTCCTGTCTCTGTAGTTTTGCCCTTTCCAGAATGTCATAGAGCTGGCATCACAGAGTAGGCAACCTTTTCAAATTGGCTTGTTTCATTTAGTAATGTGCACTTAAGTTTCCTCCATGCCTTTTCATGGCTTGATAGCTCATTTCTTTCTAGCTCTGAATAGCAGTCCATTGTCCGCATGTACCACAATTTCATGATCCGTTTTCCGACTGAAGGACATCTTGGTTGCTTCCAGGTTTTGACAATTATGAATAAAGCTGCTCTAAACATCTGTGTGCAGTTTTTTGTGCGGACATGTTTTAAAACGTCTTTGGGTAAATATTAATGAGCAGCACTTCTGTTTAGTGAGAGATTGTTTAGTTTTATAAGAAACTACCAAATTGTCTTCCAAAGTGGCTGTACATTTTGCATTCCCACTATCAGTGGTTGAAAGTTCCTGTTGCTCCACAGCCTTGTCAGCATTTGGTGTCAGTGTTCTGGATTTTGTCCATTTTAATAGGCGTGTAGTGTTAACTCATTGCTTTCATTTGTACTTTCATGACATGATGTGGAGCATCTTTTTATATGCTTATTTACTATCTGTTTATCCTTTTTGGTGAGGTGTTTGTTAATTTTTTAACTGGGTTATTTTCTTACTGTTGAGTTTTAAGATTTTTTTGGTATATTTTGGATAACAGTCCTTTATTGGATATGTCTTTTGCACATATTTTCTCCCAGTCTGTGGCTTGTCTTCTCATTCTCTTGACATTGTCTTTCGTAGAGCAAAAGTTTTTACGTTTTTGAAGACCAGCTTGTTAATTATTTCTTTCAGGGATTGTACCTTTGGTGTTGTCTCTAAAAATTTGTCACCACACCCAAGGTTACCTAGGTTTTCTCCTATCTTTTTGGAATTTCATGGTTTTGCATTTTACATTTAGGTCTGTGATCCATTTTGAGTTAATTTTTGTGAAAGGTATGATCTTTGTCTAGATTTTTTTTCTTTTTTGCGCGTGGATGACCAGTTGTTTCGGTACCATTTGTTGAAGAGACTATCTTGGCTTTATAGTATTGCCTTTTCTCTTTTGTCAAAGATCAGGTAACTATATGGGGGTTTATTTATGGGCTCTCTATTCTGTTGCAGTGATTTTTCTTTTCTTTTGCCAGTACCACCACACTGCCTTGATTACTGTAGCTTACTGGTAAGTCTTGAAGTGGGTAGTGATGATCTGCTTTTAATAATCTGTTTATTTGGATTAAGACTGTATGAATTAGGTTATTGCCATAAAAGGTAGCCAGATCTTAAAGCCAACAGAGGTTCTGGTATGGGGAGTGTGCTTTGTAAACTCAGAGAGAGTTCTAATTCCACATAGCCAACTATGTATTATGTTGTTTGCTTTAATATATGTAATAACGTTGGTCACTGTAATTTCACCTTGTTTCATAATTGGTATTCTAAATAACTATAATTTTATTAAATCATTGCATTGCTGGTTTTGATTGGTTGTATCTTTGGCGGGTGGGCCTGGTAAGGAGCAGCCACAGACTCAAACTAATTTGGTGTAAAATCCTAACACAGAGAGTCTTAAGTTACTGAACTACTTGTTTAAGTTCATTTTGTAGTCAAGACATTGTCCTACAGAAATTCACTCCTGAAGGCCGCATGGAGTTCAGCAGACTGTCTGGTGGCTGTCTGTCCAAGTTCCTTGAGGCAAAGAAAAGAGACAACAGATCTTTGTTCTTTGACAGCCTGATTGAATATATTCAGTCCCGAGGTTTGAATAATTTTTTTAACTAGAGATTTTTTGCACAGTGAATAAAATTTCTTTGGTATGAAATTTAATCCTTATAGTATCTTCAGCGTAATTTTAACACTTGCCAGATCTTTATATCTACTGCCCAACTCTGGGTAGGTGTCCAAATGCCTCTACTATTTGAGATTAAAACTCTACTCTGAATTTCTGATATTTCATCCCTGGTAACAGCTAGGAAGTATAGAAAACGTGTTTCAAAAAAGATACAGAAGATGATAGGTTTTAATGTTTCTCTTGATCTTGGCTTGCTCCCTGTAAGCATGCAATATTTGACCAATTTTCTCTAATTCTTATATTTCTCATTTATTGATTTAACAGTGAATAGAACAATATATAAAAATAATCCACAATCTGCACAATTAGCTCAATGGTAATTTTTAAAACATGGCTGGACAAGCACACCTCAAGAGCTTATATGAAAATGAACATGAAGTTGGAGCAAAATTTTTTCTAACCAGTGCTGGTTGTTCTTTAAATTCTTTTGTGATTCTAAACATCTTCACTTAAAATTATTTGCTGTAAGTTAGCTTAATATGTTCTGTTTTTTGCTTTATTAAGGTGCTGTTCTGTTTAGTCTTTTGTTTTTTAACCAGCCCCCATGCATATTATAAGGGTGAAAGAAATGTTACTCACCTCTTGTGCTGTAGCAACCCCCTCCTTGCAGAAACGTGTTTATGGAGAGGACTTAAAGCAGGAATGGTGGGTGGGTTAGTGCCTTCAGTGATGTAATCTTAGCTTCCTGTGTTGGGGAGCTCACAAGGGTGTCAGCTGTGTATCATCCACATTCTTTCCAATTCCAACCCACTCAGGTTAACACTTAGAAAGCTTCCGTAGTCAATGAAGAGTGCGAGCCAAAGAATTGATCCAGTGTATGGCGTCACAATATTTATATCCTCAAAGTTTTCTCTGCTTAAATCATAACCTTATCTCTTGTGATTGCCGTGCTTGAAATTGGCTCTTTCGAAAGTGGCAAATTGTGTAGGTTATATTTGTTTTATAATCCAGTTTGGTTTTCAGTAACTCAAGAAATTTAGTTAATATGATTTCTATTCACTTTTCTCTTTTTGTGTGAATGATTTACCTAGACTTGAATAGCAACTGAGCAACCCTTTTGGAATAAAAGGGTGGAAAAACGTTTATTTTGCAGGATGGTGGTCCTAATGTGTGTGCCTTGTTTGGAGGCTCAGAACAGAAATATAAAACCTGTGACACTAGACAAAGTAGCAGTTGGTGCATGTTAAGCTGTACTGCTTTCTTAAGGCAAGGAGTTTAAGAGTAAATGAAGGGAGAGAGGCAAGCACAGTATTGACTATTATTAAAATAATACTGTCAAAATTCTAGATGCTTCTCATTCTCTGTGAAAGGAAGCTGTGAGTACATATGAAGGGGAGAAAGGCGATCATGCCAAACTCAAAATCCTTTGTTCTTAGTCCCTGCTTGCTATTATGGTTTTTGGAGAAAACAGTATGTATTTGTATTTTTCATTTCTACTTAACTTGATTTTCTAATCTTCCATATTTGGCCAGCTAGTTTCTGAGAACATATTGTACACATGTTCTGATGCTGTTTGAAGGCCCTTTGAGAGACAAGAGTTGATTGAAAGCTTTCAGTTCTACTGAAGTGGGTGGCCAAAGAGCTGGAGCTGAACAGCTGCCGTCCACCCATTGAACTTTTGTCATTTATAAATTATTTTCCGTGCCATCTGGAGCAAGAATGGTGCCATGGTTTAGAGAAACTCTTTGTGGGGTGCATTCATATCCAGTGCTTATATAATTTGCTTATTACCCCATTCTATTGAAGTCTGAAAATCTTTATTTGCTTGGAGGCTTAAGATGTAAATATATGTGAGTGATGTCTTTGAATGTCTTATTAAAGATGCTACCTCCACCCCTACCAACATTCCCTCCTCCCTCTCTCCCTTCCACTGACTACATCCTGCCAGCTTTCAGCTCCAGTGGAAAATACATTAATCCCAGAGTCTCCATGAGGTTTCCTGTTTGATGACATAATCAGAAAATCCTCCTCACATTGCCCTTGGGGTTGCTGCCTGGATGTTATGTTGTCTTGGTGGGCGTAACTCAGCCATCAAAAAAAAATCAGGCACAGGTCATAAACTCAGAGCCCGAAATGCGTTTATATCATGTTAAAAGAAATAAAGCTGTGGGCATGTCTGCAGCACTGGTAGGGAATTTCATTAAGCTGCAGATTCTCGCTGGCACTGAATGCATTAGCTGGTGACTTCTATGCATATGGCATGAGCTGGTACGATGCCACCAGCAGGAGGTATTTGAACTGCTTCAGAGTAAGCTATTAAACTACATTTTGTACAGAAATACCACAAACTAGACTTTGCTAGCGTTGATTTAAGTTAGATCTCTCATCTTCCCCACTGCACCTGTTTACCTAATGAGTTTTGCCTTTGGTTGTTGATCACAGGAAGCCGGGACAAAGCAAAATACTGGAAAGGGTTAGAAACAGAAGAGGGGGTTACATTTTAAAGTGGAAAAAGCAAGATGGCCTCTGCCATGTAAAATGGGTTATAAACGTTATGAAGTTAAGATATTGTGAGGCCAGAGCTTTAGTAGCTGCCTGAAGTTGGATACGTAGCTGGGTAAGGAGAAACTGTGATAGAAAAGTTGAACCAAGAATGTGATATTTAGATGCCAAAGGGCATGTACAGCTTCACAAGTTTAGAAGTTATTGGCTTAGGCAATTGAACATATGCTCAAATATGGATTTTTCCTTTGTGATTTGGAGAATTTTTCGTGCTTTTCGTTGCGTTGGTAGGCTGCCATAATCCTCCATTTGGTTGCCTTGGATCTGGTCTCTCCTGCCTCGGATCTTGGAAGTCCAGGCTTGATTGGCATTTGATCGGGATGAGAACTGGGAGCAGGCCCCTCGGCAGGGTTTATACGTTCTAGATGCAAGCTGCCGCCATGACCATCGCTCCCGTGGTACCAGCTTCTCATGTCGAGTTCAGGGGCACTGGCAAGAGAGGAGAGGTGTTGCCTGTTAGAGTTTCACTGGCGGGAGGAAAAGAGGGCGAAGAGGCTTTCGCCTCGGCCTCAGGGAGGTGAAGGCCTGGGAAGGGGGCACCTTCTCTGCCTCTGTATCGGAGATGTCATTGGCGTTGCCACATCGTAACCTAGGCAGCCGCGTCCCTTTCACAGGTGCTGCCCATGTGGTTGGGGAGCCTGGACTGCGGAACACTAGAATGAAAGAGGCATTGTCTTCCTTTATGGCTGCTGTGAACAGTTTTCTTGGGATTTTATTAGTCACTGCTGGATGAACTCTAAAACTTATAATTCTGGATTTCAGGTTCCGTGATGTGTTTTCTTAATGCTATAATGGCTACATGTCCAATCTGTGAGCAGGTAGTTAACTTAAATATCGTACACCTTGTCCAAGAATGATGGTTCCACCCCGCCCCTGCCAGGATCTGAACTATCACATAGTGAATCACTTTTTTTACTGATAACATTTCTTCCAAATGTCATCTGACTTGAGTACAGCTGGTGGCAGAGATTCCACCACTTTTCTAAGTCCATTTAGTCTTTGGGTACCTCACATGGCTTGTATTGGTCAGAAATCTGTCAAGTTTCCATTTATGGTGACTCTGTGTTGTACCCACTTAGTTAAACTAAAACTGGAATTTGCAGAATCCCTTCCTCACGTAAGTCCCTCGTGTGGTTCTTGGTTGATTTGGGGCACAAGAGACATGCGTGCAAGGTATTGGAGCTGGAAGGGCAGCCGCGGCCAGTTTTCATGCCCTGAAGAGTGGTGCAGGAAAAGGCAGTGCGGCTCACATGCATTGTCATTCGTCTCCGGGCCCCAGTGCTGCTGTGGAGCTGCGCGTGGGTCTCCCTCCTCCCTCTCCTGTGTAATCTCCGCTGGCTTCTCCAGGTCCTAGACAGAGCGTGCAGGTCTGCGCCAAGGCACCTTTTCCACCTCATCATCAGTGTCGGAGTTGGTTGGAGGCATGTGTTCCTGTCTCATCTCCTCTCCGCTTCATGTCCAGCTCCTTTCTCAGTGGCCTGGTAATTGAACTATAGCAGATCTTGACCAAACAGCAGGCACAGCTCCTGCAGCTGGCGTAAGATTTAATTCCTTTAATAAATCCTCTAACATATCACCCGCAGTGATATATGTCACTTCCTGAGCAAAATTTAACAAATTATTGTTCTGTTTCTTTCCCCTCACGACATACATATTCTAACATGTGGCATGTATTTGAAAATAGCTGTTGGTCCCTTTTCCTTCCGAGCCATTGTTGCTGTTTCTCTAATTTAACACCTATACTTGCTTCTAGTATTCTTGATATGACATGATTTCTTCTTTCCTCATCAATGTGGTAAGTGCTTTCTAGTTATCCTCTCTCCCTTTATAATCTAGCCCAAATGTTGAATTCTATTGCCCTGGTGGGTGTGAGCTACAGTGAAGGGGTGACTGTGATCTTTTTTATCTAGATACAGGGTGTCCCCCCAAAATGTATATACACTTTAACAGCCCGTAGCTCAATCCTGAAAATGAGATGTATTTTAATAAACACTGCCTTTATAATTATTCAAAGTGTGTGTATACATTTTTGGGGGACATCCTATATATAATGCAGCTTGGTTGGATTAGCAAATTTACCATTTCACAAATCTCTGTGTTGAATGTTTCAGAGCATCTATGTGACAAAATGGTACCCATCTGGATACATGGGGACTCTGTTCATGTCATTTCTCATATATTTCCCCGCACTTCTGTTTGTCAAGGTCTGTTTGGATCCTGCACTTGTAGTTGTTTCCTGTCCCAGGCTTTGGTCAACTTGTGAAGTCAAAAAACTTGAGGTTATATCCCAGCTCTACTGTTTTCTAGCTTTCTTATATGAAATGAGTAGTTTAACCACAATACCTCATTTCCCTAATTTGTGAAATGCAAAATAAAATGTTTAAATTCCCTAATAGGAATAGTTATGAAGGTAAAGAGTAATAGTGCATGTAGGTGTTGGGATAACAAAATAATACATTACACAAATATTAGTTTTTATTTAGCAGTCTTAAAATATGATAAGTATTCCTTTGGAAGCTTCATTAAGGTCATTGTTTAAAAAAAATGGTGAAGCAACAGGACCAAGGATGAAACCCTGTCTCTAGGACCTTCCACCGAACGACAGTAATTGGATGTTGATGCCATTTTGGTTCAAATGTTTATTAGTGTAACAAAATGCCTAGCATTCTGCCCATATTTTAGCCCATATTTTTACATTTTGTGCTGTGTCATGAGAACTTTTGTTAGGTTTCCTACTCAAGTTCAAATATGTTTTGTCCAGCGCATTTCCCTGATCTGCCCGCCTAATAGCCTTGTCAGAGAAGGAAATGAGGTTTGTCTTGTCCCTGTTGAACCTGCACTGCGTGCCAGGACTGTCGATTTCTTTTCGGAGTTGTCACAATCCATTCAACAATTTGCCGAGAATCTTGTCCAGGGTCAGCAGTAAGTGCACTGGTGGTGTGTAGTATTGGGATTCTCTTCGTGTTTTTCTTTCCTGTCTTTTGAAAGCGGGAACTTTATTTTCCTCACCCCCAGTCTTCTGGCACCAATTCTGTTTCTCCATCAGTATTTACAAGAGGGAAACTTGAAAGCAATCAGCTTTTTGTTTGAGTTCAGGTTGCAGTCACATTGGCTCATCTCTTATTTTCCAAGGTGGTGGTAAATCCCGAGCAGCCATGAGCTGCGTTTATTATGGTAAGTTCAGAATAGTTGAAATCCATGTAATTGGAAGACCTTGGAAATGTGTGCCTAAATATTATAAATGCATTTTAAGATCTAATGTTGCTTTCAGTTCCCTTATGAAGGCAAAATCAACATAAAAAGCCAATACATTATTAAGGATATTATAATAATACAATTTTATTGCTACGAAACAGCTGGTGGTTTTCTTTTAAGTGAAGAGCCTAATAGAAGCCCATGAAATGAAATTTTTACTTGGCCCTGGTAGTTTAATGTGGACATGGACAAAGGATAAAATGATTCGCTCGTACAGTTTTGTTCAAAGCAATAATACCAATAAAAACTGACTATTTAGCAATTATTATATTCTATGCTATGTATCAGACATTTTACATTTATTACCTCATTTAGTACAATTACTCTACAAAGTAGGGGATTACCAATTTTGGAAATGAGAAAACTGAGACTCAGACAATTTTAGTAAAATGCTTAATAAGTGCCAAGCTGGAATTTGAATCATCTGATTCCAGAGTTGCAGGTTTTTCCATTACACCACAATGTAACTTTGAATGACATTTTCCATGTGACTTCTAAATTTTTTCTTATTTCATATTATGATGACTGTGCTGAGTGGCCTTTAACTTGGGCTGTGTCAGTGGGAATTGTTTTAATAAAGCTATTTTATTAATAAGTTGAGTGATTGTTGAATTCGACTGCTTTATACATTTTAGATTAAAAACATTTACCAATGAAACAGGAGCTGCCTTTTTCAATTGCTGGTCATAAGTGGAAGTTTTGCTTTATTTATTACAAATCAATTAATGGTCTTTTCCTCTAACACCCCATCAATCAGTCCCTTGACATTTCCATTGATAAGGATACCTCACCGAAAGAAATCAATTGTCCTTTGTCATTTTGACAGGAATTAGCCATAAAGGTGAATTAATCCAGAATGCAATAGGGAAAATACCTGCAGGCTACAGCCAAAACCTAATTTTGTAAAATCAAAATTGTCATAAGAACATCTCACAATCGATGATAATAAAAGGCTTTGCCCCTTGATCCCACAGTAAGGCTTAATTTGCCTCTCCAACATAAGAGTTGAAGCTACTTTTGTTTTTTCTTTTGACCACTCTGTTCCCATTGCCAGATGCTGTGGAAAGGCTCGAGATAGTGCATGCTCTGTTTCCCAAGGCTTGGCTGGAATTTAAACCATTTTAATAGGGAACTGTATAAGAAAACCTAATGTAATGCCTGAAAAATGTACAGTTGCAGATATGCATGAGGCTGCTTTCTGGCTCTGGTACAAGGTTTCTGTCACAGTGGTCCACAGAATCTTTGCAAAGGAGAATTTTCATTAACACGGGCTCAGCAGAGGAATGTTTGAACCTGTGCGAGCACAGTCTAACCAACAGCTCTCTGCGTACAGTATTACTAATGGCATGTTGGAATGCAGCAACCCCAGAAGCTGCATCTGTGGAATCTTGTTTTAAAGGGTGATTGCAAACATGTGAGTAGTGGCCACGATTATTTCCAAAATTAGTGTGTGCTATTTCCATAGTACTTATGGAAATTTATTTTTAAAGAAGTTTAAAGATTAGACCTTAAGAATCCTCTCTACTTAGCTGTGTGATATAAAGTATTCAGGAAACATTTGTGCTTCTTCTAGTCCATGTTTATCCCCAGGCTGAAAAGTTTAAAACCATTTTTAGCCCCTTCCTATGAGGATATTGCCTAGCACTTTTATTTTTTAACTTAAGTTATATAGGTCAAGTCCTTGACTCTAAACTCATCCAAATAAGGTTTACTTTTGAATCTTGGTGTTTAAATAGCTTTGGGAAAACTGTACTTAACTAAATGGTTTTCTCTACAGTAAGACAGTAAGCATTGAGTGTTTGTTTTTTCAGTTAAAAAAATTTAAAAATATTTTAAAGTTACCACCATTTTTAGAAATAAAGAAGTGGTTTCGTAAGCTTGTTTGTCCTATAATGTATTTGGAAACCTTTCAAGAAAAGGTTTACATTTTTATTGTATGTAACCTTTATTTTATATATATAAACCTTTATTTTAAAATTAAATTTATTGAGGTGACTGGTTAATAAGATCATATAGGTTTCAAGTGTACATTTCTGTGATACATGATCTGTGTATTGCACTGTGTACCCACCACCCAAAGTTGAATCACCTTCCATCACCATACATTACACCCCCTTTACCCTCTCCTATCCTCCTACATATAAACCTTGATATCAGACATTCTTTTTTCTGGATATTTCTTTAAAAAAATCTCAAATACCAGTCCAGTTTGATTTCCTGTAGGACAAGTTTTAAGATAACTTGATCTCTGTATATGACCCAGTACATGGAAGAGTAAGGGATTAGTATTTAGTTTAGAAATTGTGTGATTTATTTTAAAATGGTGTGATTTTATGATATAATTATACTATCTTCAGTCTCTTTTAGTCAGCACTTTGCTTAAAAAAGGATACTTGCAGGGCCGGGCATGGCTCAGCGGTTGAGCATTGACCTAAGATCCAGGAGATCTCAGTTCAATTTCCAGTCAAGGCACCTGCCCAGGTTGTGGGCTTGATCCCCATTGGGGTCATGCAGGAGATAGCTGATCAATGACTGTCTCATCATTAATGTTTCTATCTCTTGCCCTCCCTCTCCCTTCCTATCTCTGAAATCAATAAAGATATATATATTTTTTTTGTTAAAAAAAGGTACTTGTGTCTGTAAAAATACTCTGTCCATTTTTTCCCAAGTAGTAGTCAAACTTTCACCTAATTAAATAAAATTTATTTTTAGCTTCTATTTACTTAAGCAATCCTATAAGTGACTGATATTTTAAATCAACATAGCCATGGTGAATGCTACTATAATTGAATTATGATACTAACATTATTTTAATTCCAAATGTGAGACCATATGCTGAGTCATCAAATAAGTCTCTAATATAAAAGGGATCAAAATCATACAAAATATGTTCTCTGACAGTGGCAAAATTAAATTAGTAGTTAATAATAAAAAGACATCTAGAAAATTCCTCCTCATTTGGAAATTGAACAACATACTTTTAAATAACCCATAGATCAAAGAACATATTTTGAAATGATAATAAAGCATACCCAATATATCAAAGTCTCTGGGAAATGCTACCAAAGCACTATTTAGAGGGAAATTCATTGCTTTTAAATGGTACTGTTTGAGAACAAAGTAAAGTTTTAAAAACATGCAAATATAGTTGGTAAAACTATTAATAAATTTAAAACAAAAATCAAAAGAGTAGTTACCCAACTGATTAGTATTGTGATGTAGGAGGGACCAACAGAGGGACTGCATATGTTCAATTTCTTTAACTGGGTGTCTATTATGGGTTGAATTGTATTCCTCCCAAATGCATGTTGAAGTCCCAACCCTTCAAATACTTCATAATGTATTTGGAAATAAGATCTTTAATGATATGATTGAGTTAAAATAGGGTCATTAGAGTAGGCCCTGATCCAATCTGGCATCCTTACAAGAAGAGGAAATTTGAACACACAATGGAGATTCAGTGACACACAAGAACAGAGGGAAGAGCATGTGAAAGAAGTATCAAGAGGGTGGCCCTCTACAAGCCTAGGAGAGATGCCTCATAAGAATCGAACCCTGCAGGCCCCTTGATCTTGGCCTTCCAGCATCCAGAACTGAGAAAATAAATTTCTGTTGTTTACAACACCCAATCTCTGGTACTTCATTACGGAAGCCCTGGCCATCCAATATAGTGTCCATATTTTTTTTTAAGTTTTTTATTACACCTGTCTTAAATATGTTTGTATCTCTGTAATAATTTATGTCAATTATGAATGAATAAATGGATAACATATTGAAACCAAAAGTTGCTTTTCTGTGTCAGGGCATCCTAATGACATTTTCAGGACCCTAGTTTTAATGTTTAAACTTATGGGAGTAGCTGTGTGTAAATATTTAAAATGTGACAACATTGTCACTTGTGGTAATTTTATATATCTCAAAGTTGTGAGCTAAATGAGAAAATCCAGATAAAGCCCTTATAACACCTGCCAGTACAACACGTTAGCTGTGTTACTAGTGCTTCTGCCACTTATAGTGATTATTTAATTGCAGTTGAGTTTTCTTGAAAGGCATAGTCTCCAAAATGAATCTTGCACAGAAGACCTTGTGCAAAGGGTGGTGAGTTAAATTTGTTTGAGAATATAGCTGTTTCCTATTAGCCTGAGGTTAAAACGTTTTGGAGTGAGAGACATTGTGAGTGTCCTCATGGGGATGGACTGTTCTCCCTCCACCTCTAGCATGGTTCTCTGCCTCCAGCTATAGATAATGAGAGACAAATTTCTCCTTCCAGGGCTCCTCTTGCCTTTAGGACCACATTGGTATGTCTCCCAGAGGAAGCTAGGAAAGGAAAAGAAGGGAGGGGCTGGTGCTATTGAGTTACTTGGACCTAAGTTTGTGGACCTGAGTGGCACTTAGATTTCTGTGTGTGTGACTGTATGTGTCCACCAGTTTATGTGCATTGTTTTGGGAATTATATTGATAGTCAAAATGCTGTTGATTAAGAGATGAAAAGAAGTGTACGTGCAGTGTGCTGTTATTAGAGAGCAAAGGGAATTAAGCAATTTTTTCCTGAAAACACTTCTCACAAATCTCTCTCTTCTTCTTCCCTCCCCTTCTCGCTCTCCCCATCCTCATGCCTAGGATTCTAGAGTTAAAAATGTACTATTTGGATTAAAGACACTGTGGTCTCTTCCAAGAATTTATTTTTATACGCTGAGCATCTTGGAAAGTAAGACCTCGCTCCACATGAGGAATTGATTCATCATATTGCTTTCCCATATGGTCGCTGGACTGAGAGTAAGGATGGGGAGTGGATCCGGAGAGGTGGCCATCAGTTGGGCTCGGCAGCCCTTTGTCCAGACCATATACTCTCAGGGACTTCACTTCTCTCCAGAGCATCTTAACTTTGTGTTTTCATTTTGATAACAATATAAACTGACGTAAACACATTCTGAATCATCTGAATGGTAATGTTACAACAAGGTCTTCCCAGGAAATTTCAGCACCTGTGTTTACCTTTGTGCCAGACTCTCAGTAGTAGTTTTTGTTTCTGGCTAATGATTGATTTATAAATGATGTGTTTCTACCAAGTTTAGGCTGGATGACACCCTTTTCTGATACAGTTAGAGAGAATCGAGCTATCCTCCTGCCCCTGTAATGTGAACACTCTGTCCTCAAAAGAATCATGGCGCATGTGGCTCAGCGGTTGAGCATTGACCCATGATCTAGGAGACTGCGGTTCGATTCCCGGTCAGGGCACATGCTCGGGTTGCGGGCTCGATCCCCAGTAGGGGGTGTGCAGGAGGCAGCCGATCAATGACTGTCATCATTGATGCCTCTATCTCTCTCCCTCTCTCTGAAATCAATAAAGACATATTTTTCTTATTTAAAAAAGAATCTTGGCTGTAGCATGAGTACCATAGTCAGGCTGCAAATGGCAAATTTGTTTTAGCAAATACTCATCTATTGCATTCAATGAATGTTGTGAAATTTTGTTAATTTTTATAGCTTTTCCTGAAATTTTCTTACAACTTTATTTTGGCTTTATAGTTGTATAGGACTTAGAAGCTTAAGGTGTTTATTCCTAGTTGTGTTTTATGTACTTATTTTGAAGATCTAATAAAATAATTTAGGTCAGTCCTGGGAGTATGAGTAAACTTTTGTAGATTCCTCAAATTTAATGTTGGCCTGGTGTGTAGCAGAAAATATCAGGATGAGTGCCAGAATGAGGGATGAGGGAGGCCTGGGAAGGAAGGGGCCGGTTAGGATGAGAGCTTTGATGGTTGGGGATGAAGAGGCTTTGGTAAGCTCTTCTGTAGGTGTCTTGGATGAATAAAAGGAACCTAGGACAGGATTTCAGTAGGTTCTCCCCAAAACTTGATCAACTTCACAGTTAGGCCTATTGCTGGCACTCTGGGTGAGTCATTAAATAATGGAAGAGCTATCTCAAAATAATTTGACATCTCTCTCCTGGATTATTTCAAAACAAATGCATTTCTAAAGAGATTCATTATGAAAATTGAGGTCAGTGATTCCTGTAAAGAAAGGTGAAGTGGTGTCAGAGCCTTTCCATTTAGCTACTGGCAGGTCCACAGGCCAAATGTGGGGTCTCACACTTGCACCGTGAGCAAATGGAATCAGCAGCAGCTAGACAGGAGGGCAGCGGGGCAAGCAGATAGTGTGACTCCCATACCCCATGTGTCTGGTGGAGCCTCATGCTCATGCTGAATTCCTGTGTTTAAATTGCTGTTGAGATAAGACAATTTTATTTTTATATCCTTTTTGGTTCTTCATTAACTAATCTCACTTTCAGTTGGATTCAGCAATGAAGCAGCTTTATGTCAATTTCTGAGAAAGGGATTGTGTCCCCAAGTTCTTCTGTGGTACACACATATTTGCAGGGAAGGAACTTGAGCTCAATGACCTTATAATCTTTTAATTTAATAGAAGTATAACCCTAAGTCTAAATAAAAATGCCAAGTCTTTTAAAAATAAACACAGGTTGGAAAGTTACCATGTTGCTGGTTATCTCTACGATATATTACTACATAGAAATAGCAAGGACAGCAGGAGGTAAACTATGAGATGCTATGGTTTCTGGGCCTTTTGGCATGTTAGCACGCTAGGCAGACATATCCTGCAAAACTCAGACATTTTTATAATGCTAAGAATTATATCAGACCAGAAACATTTCAGAATCTCACTTGTTAGAATGAATAATAGAATTGCCACTAGATTTCATTAGGGAAGATGTAAAATTGCTGAAGGTTGTATATATGTGTGCAACTATTTGTATTTTATCACATGTATTACGTATATAATGAGTAACATTTTATACATAGTATCTTACGTACAATGAGAAACTTTTCAATATAGACTGTAATACAAAACTATTTTTATTTGGTGTGTTTACCATTTAATCCATTTTGTTCCTATACCCTGTGGTGGGGAGAGGAACACTGGGTGGAAATCCAGTCTTTGAAGGAGACAATGCCCTCCTGGAGAGCGTTGACTTCGGCAAGGTGATCTGAAGCTGGTTTTAGTTTGCAGATTACAATCTGCTGCTTCCCCTTTATATCAGCTTCAAACACCAAAAAGCAGTCCTTCTCAAAGAAAAAGTAGGGCAGGAAGGGGGGGAAGGGACAAAATGAGACTTGACTATTACAACGTAACAATACTGAAAATTTTATGTGTGAACTTAACTCCAACAAAATTAAGTCACCAAATGAAAAGGTAAAAATAAAAGATATTTTAGAAGGCATGAAACCAGTATGAGATCCAAAGATGATAAAGTGCTGTTGCCCTGGCCAGTGTGGCTCAGTAGTTAGAGCATTTCCCACTTGTGGGTTCGATTCCTGGTCAAGGGGGGGTGTACCTGGGTTTTAGGTTCCATCCTTAGCCCCTGGTTGGGGCTCCTGTGGGAGGCAACAGAACATCAATGTTTCTCCCCCCCCCCCCCCCACTCCCTTCCACTCCCTTCCACTCTCTCTAAAATTCAATGGAAAAATAAAACCTGTAAACAAACCAAAAAAGGAAAGAGATGCGGAGTTTGAGGTATAGGAGAAGATTGGGAAACAGACTCGGGAAAGAAAGCTCAGATAATGGGAAATGTTACCAAGTAGGTTTGGGTTTCAGATATTCTCTTAAATGACACCCATTAAAACTTTGTTAAACTAATTTACATTATTTGATAATGAAAAAACTTTTGAATGTGTTTAAAAAATTTTCAGCTAGAATAAGATAAAAATGTGTGTTCCTCCTGTTTCCCCATAAAGCATTCATTAATGTATTAAATGAAAGAACAATTAAAATCTAGATTTTGCTTTAGCAATGTTTTCCTTTGACTAAGAGACAGAAACTGCTTTCTTGCATGTCCAAAGTGATTCTACATGGCCTGACCTGTTCCTATTGTATGCGATGCTAAAAGCGTGCTTGGATAAAAGCGTAAATATGTACAAATGAATGACAGTGTAGCACATGTTTAACTCCCACAGACATGCCAATATCAGAGTTGTGCTTTAGATTGCTGAGTGGATTTCCCAGTGATGATTTGACTTAGGGATTGCAGATATTTCTTATTAATAAGCTCCTAGAGCAAGCCTTTTCTGTTCCTCTTGCAATAAGTAATGGGTGTGACAGCGTAGAATAGCGCTGAAGGGAACATGGTGGAGGTTTGCATGTGTGCTAATGATCAGCAGTCACAGCCTTTGGGGTAAGTCTTTTTCTTAGATCACAGGGATGTAATAGAGTTAACGTGCATTCTGTGCTTTCTGTACTCAGCAATGCTGAAAATGTCAAAGTGCTGAAAGTGCCTCCACTGAAACGTCACAACAGCACAGTGGAGTAGATATTATTTTATCCCCAATGGTCAGATGAGGAAACCAGTGAAGCTCAGAGAAGAAATTTGCCCCAGGAACCTAGTATCCTGGAGTTAGCATTTGAACTTAGATCACTTGCTGGAGGGCTTTTAATCAGTCGTCTCTGCTGCTTCTCAAGGACAGGCTTGAAATGCAAACGACCCAAGTAAGAGGTGCGTCCCAAACAAGCACCCTTTAATTTGAGGTGACTTATTCAGGAGAAAAGAAAGGTGCCCTCTTATGGAAGCGTCTCAAAGGAGATGGGGTTTTATTTCAAGTACTGGGGGATTAAACTGAATAAAAGATAGAAGATTTTAGCACAGGGAATGGTCTGAACAACCGGGAGCAGATGTCTGTGTAGGACGTGAGGAGGAGATGAACTGGACTGGGCTAGAGGGGAGACTTTCTGGGGGGGGGAACTGGGATGTCAGATCTGCATTGCTCATCAGTTGTGAATGTATGTTGAAGGTAATTAAGGGTAATTTGGGTTCAGATTCTTAAGCCACAGATGCTGAGCTCAGGAGTCTAGAGCAACGTTTCCCGAGCTGTATTCTATGCATTGGTATCCCAGGAGATATCTTGTGAAAATGCATTGCGTGGTCAAATAAATGTAGGCAACACTTGACAGAATTTCTACAGATTTCTCAGAGTCTTGAATTTACTAATTTATACCATGTTTTCCCCGGAAGGAAGAATCTGAGCACAGCATCTTTGTTTCCCTGAGTACCCATGAGCTACTCAGCGTGCTAGTTCTCCACTTTATGCTTCTGGAAAGCACTGCCTCAGACTGCTCTGTGGGATGAGGCATTAGGAAACATTTCTGAAGAGGGCAAGAATGAGCGCTGAAGTCTGCCTGCAGTTTTAAGTCTCCCAGGTTTAGATCTGAGCAGCTGGGTTTTATAAATACAGAGGACTCCTAAAATTTCATGGAATCCCTAAGTCACGTATCGAAACTAATTTTTAAGTTTTTAAAAATTTTATTTAGTATTTAAAAAAATTGAAATGCTGAGTTTCTGGCTTCTGTGGCTCTCCTTATTGCCATGGGTTTGAAAGACTGTTTCCCTGTTGATCTCATTTATCCATCAGCATTACCTTGGGCGTTAGGAAGAGAAGAGGTGTGCAGCCAGAAAGAGAGACGCATGACCACCCTCGCTTCCTGTAGCATTCTCCGCGCCACCTTGGTGATGAAGAAAGGACTCACTAGGACCTCATGTGATAGATAAGGTCATGGTGAGGCTGAGGCCTTTTCCATCTCTCTGGCAGCTGTTGATAAAGCTTTTAATGCCATTTCTGGCACCCTGTTCTTAAAACTCCTTTCTGACACTTCGGTCCAGTAGAACCATGTGACATACCTAACACTTGTGTTCTTCATTGTCAACTCTGGATGGTCAGAGGATCATGGGAGAGCGGATTCAAAACTGTTCCCTCCTCTACCCATATCTGAAATAAAATCACATGGACAATTGCATTTCCTCAGTACATCCTTGATTGCTTTCTTCTCTGCCTTTCAATAGCTATTTTTAGGATGACATTCTCCTCTATGTTTTGAAATAAGGTAACAAGTAAATATCTTAGGTAGAATTAGCCAAATGAGAACATTTGATCAGAAACACAATTAACTAGTTAGTTGTGAAGGCCTTCAGTTAAAGTGTATTCTTTACAAATACAGGTTAAAACATCAGTTTATAATGAAAGTTGTTGTGCTTACCAAGGATCATGTGACAGATGCTTGTATAGCTCTTTTAAAAACAGATTTAGACCATGATCAGGGAAAATGGGAGAAAAATTCGGAGGGTGAAGTGCAGAAAACATCCCAAAGTTTTCTTAAAAGCAATGCTGCATTTAGTCTAAACTTGAGTTTAAAAAGTGGATAAATGTGCATCAGAAGTGCCATATGTGTGTGTGTGTGTGTGTGTGTGTGTGTGTGTGTGTGTGTGTGTGTGTGTGTACACACACACACACAAGATGTTCAGGAGTGAATGTTTACAACTTGGCTTTTAGTATCATTCATTCTTTTTAAAATTTTTTTATTTTATTTTTGGTCACCCTAAATGGTCAAAAATTTCTCTACATCCAACTGGAATCTCTTTTATTTAAACTCTCCTTAGAAAGTGTGTGTCCATGTGTGTATATTGCTATTTTCTTTGGTTTGTTTGTATCTGGTATTCTTGGAGATTTTTGAAATAATCAAGAAACACTTATGTCATAGACAGTGTTTACTGTCTTTCAACAATGGTTTACTTTTTTTTGTTGTTAATAGGACATGTGGTGTTGGAGCATGTATTTGAGAAACAGGACAGACAGCATGGAGGTCGAGTGTGAGGCACTGAAATCCTTCTGCTTAGATTCAAGGCCTGGCTCCACTTTAAACTAAGGATGTGACTTTGGGCAACTCGCTCAGCCTCTCTGGGCCTTGGTTTCTCCTTTTATAATATGGGGTTGGTGGTAATGCTACTTCTCACATATGTTTTTTGTAGATATTTAAGAGCTTAGAACAGTACCAGATATATAATAAGTGTTAAATAAATGTTGGCCATTATTACTAAACAAATTACTGGCAAATGTTAGGCACTACTTTTAGATTTTATTGTTTGATAACATAGTTTCCTTCTTATTTTTGGTGGCTTACTGCAGGAGGGGGAAGAAATGAGGCAGGAGGGCAGTGTAATTTTTGTTTGTTTTTAATACACTGGGACATCTTTAACTGGAAGACAAGACTTGATTATGTTTTTACTTGTATGCGGAAGCCATATCTTCTTCCCCAGTTAATGGCATGCTTCAGATCTCTGTCTGTTCAGCTGTGGAAATGACTTTTAGATTTGGGTTCTCTACCAGAAGTGTTACCGGGAAGGAGACCTGGCCCTGAGTGGGTCTGCCTAGGGCCGGCTGGAGTGTGAGGGTCCCTTGTGCGGGGAAAGATTTCACAGCACCAGCCCAGTTGACTTTGAGAGGACGCATATTAAAGCTGGGGACAGTGACACAAGCAAGGGCTTAGCATAGAAGAAGCAACAGGAGAGCCTCGGCTGGACTGCTTTAGTTCACTAAGAAGTCAGAGAAAAAGGGGGTTCAGGGGGTTAGCCCAGGAGGGAACCCTTGGAGACAGGTTCAGGGGTTAGCCCGGGAGGAGCTGCCGCTGTCCATTGGTCCCCTGGTTGCAAGTCTTCTGGGGTCCCTTAGAGTTTAGGAGATGCACGCCTGAGGGGGAAGAGGGGGAAGGGAAAAAGCACACCCTGGGTTCTTTGTTTCGAGGGTTTTTAAAGGCTGGGAATTTAGGGGAAGATTTTAATAGAATATTCACCAGCTTTTCCAGGTGTGCTCTTTCAGGGTTGTGGACTCCAGTGACTGGTCAGCACCAGGGCAGGGGGTCGTCAGTCATTACAGCTGGTCCTGGCATCACCCACCTGGTTTTGCTGCTTTTCTGGGCCTGGAGCTGAAACACAACTGAGGCCTAGATGTTATCTCTAGGGAGGCGACCTTCTGTATATGACTGTAAATTGCTCAGCCAGTTTGTTAGCTATCGTCTCAGTTTCCCCATTCCACTTGCTAAGGAATTTCCCTAGCTTCTTACTATCCTGCCTCAGAGGGTTGAAAACAACCTGAGAAAACATTTAGTTTATCATTCCAGTTTGAGAAACCTTCTGTTAACTCTTTGACACTAAAGTTTACAATGTTTGTGGTCCCAAGGAACTATAAACATGTATGTCAATGGCTGTTATTGTGGTTTTCAATGGTGAGGGTGAGGGGGCACTAAAAATACCAGATCCTACATACCTGCTGGTGACATTTGGTTGTTTTGTTTGGTCATGGTGTTAAGTGATTAAAATCAGGTTATTAGTTAACCATAATTTATTTATATAGCTAAATTCCACAGGACTTTTTTTAATGCCATTACTGACCATAAAATTGATAGTTTGATATTTTAGGATGACTTTTGCTTGTTAGATGTTTGTCTTTGAAATAGTTTGAGAAATATGTTCCCTGTATAAGTCCAATGTCATCTCTGAAGTATTTCCAAGTTCTTTGGTTTAGAATTTTTCCTGATAGTTTGCCACGAAGTCAGAAACTGTGATGTGTGCTTGAGAAATTCCAAAACGCTTTCAGCCCATAGCTCCTGAATTCTTCCTCCAAATGGTTTCTCTATGCCTGTTTTATTATTTCAATCTCTTCCCAGGGTGATGACTTCTACCCCTGTCTCTTCAGTCATTAGAGCTCACATTGGCTCTCTTCTCTCTAGAAGGTATTTCATCCAGGTTTTACTATGTCCACTTCAAATTCAGTGTCTTCAGAATCATTTCTCAAACTGTGTCCACTGTCTTCCTTCCCAGGGCCTTAGTAATGACATCCTGATATTCCCAGTTACCGATCCCAGGCAATTCTTAGCTTTCCCCATCCTGTACCCTCTGCATCCACACAGTCGCTCAGATCTTCGCATTTTCCATTAGTACTCTTTACCCCTAACCATCCCTCTTTCATCTTCTTCCTACCTGGTCAGGAACTCAGGGTTTCATGCCTAGAGTATTGTAACAGCTTTTTAACTAGCCTCTGAGACGAAGGTGCTCATTCCTCTCTTCCCTGTGTAGCTTTGTGATGAAAGCCCACAGTGTATGTTTCACTCCTGACCTAACACTTAGAGTGGTTCTAAGTAAAGCCCAGACTCCTCCATCAGCTCGTCTTCATTTGGCCCTGCCGTCATTTGCCCTTAACATCTTCTATTCTGTAGCAAGAATTTGTGTTTATGCTGAAGTCATAACTTGCATCACACTGGGCTCTTTCTTCATTTGTTCCAGTCCTTCGGAATCTCCTCTTCCCACATTTCCACTCATGCATCTTTCATTCATGTCTCATGAACTTCAGTTCATATCTTCCCATTTTCCTTTGTGTACTTTTCTCCACTTAAAAGCCCATAATCCTGCTTTTTTCTCTCATTTCTTGCCTTGTGAGAATACTTAACTGTGACCTGTCTATTTTTTTAAATTTCCATTTTAAGTTTTTCATTTTTATATTTTCATGTTTTATATTTTTTACTTAATCAGTTTTTAACTCCCTAAGGACAGATACTATTGCTTATTTGTATTTTTTCCCTTAGAATGATTTATATAGTAGGCACTAAATAAAAACATGTGGAGTGAATCCATGGTTAAAATTTGGGGGAGTCAGCATATGCATGGCTTTGCTTGGGATTGGAGGAGGTGTTATGAGGCTGCCTTCGTGTAAGCACTATGCAAATGTCAGGTGGTGTGATGAATTTTGGGTGTGGTTTGGGCTTCTGTTGATAATGTCCTCCATTCTGGAATATCAGCACTGCCTGAACTTCTCATGACCTTTGAAGTTTAAACAGAGACACTGAGAGAGATGTGTTTTCATAACAGGTCTTGCAAATAAGACTTGATTGGCTCTTATGTTTGTTTGTTTATTTACCTATATTTTACTAGGTCTTTATTCACTTTGGATATTTGTTAGTCTAAAAGCTTAAGATAAAGGTGCTATTTTATTGTCACCTCTGCCTGCTGTGGTCCCCATTGTAGGGCTAAAGAACCTTATTTGTCTTTACACCCATTGGTTGAGGACAGAGGTTATAGCATAGTCCTTTGCATCTTCACAGTAAACCTTGCTGCCTTCCCACATGTCATCCCTCCCAGACTATCTAATCTGGAATTTCAGATACTGTCCCTCTAAGCCATTTCCACATTTCAGCTAGTATGAGCCATGATAAATTACAGGCTAGAAGGGAAGCTGCTCCACTCTGTAATAGAGCACGGTACGCCTGAGTGTTTTGGTGGAAAGGAACACAGAATCTGTAGCTGATTTATAGCATACATTTTCTTTTCCAGATAGATCTGTGTCCTTATTAACTTTTTTTCTCACTTCTTTTCCCAGGTGTCCATATTAGTGAATGTATTGGAGCTTTTGCTCTCTTTGTAAATCTGTAGTTACTGCTCTGGCAGAGTCTAATTTGATGTCCTCTGCAACTTTCAAAAATATGCCTTCTTTTCCATCATCAGGTCATCCTTTGTGTCCTCCGCAAATGTCCTTCTCAACTACCCGTGAACCATGCATAGCTGTCCTCTGTTGTCCATTCCACCAGATGGCCTCAAAACTAACAGAAAAGGGAAATGACTAAGGGTAAGAATTTTTTTCCTCTTCTTAGAAAATTTCTCATACGTTTACTTTTAAGTGCTGCCAATGCAAAGTTTTTTTCTTATGAGTGGGTGGTATGAGTATGGTTCCAAAATGTTGTTTTTAGGATATTAAAAGTTTAGGAACTTTTTTGGGGATTCCTTTCATAGTGATGGGTCAGGAGGAAGAAGATGAAAGAGCACATTGTAGATAACTTTTTCAAATAGTTCAAACATTTTTGACATTCTGAGTTTTAGATCTGGGTTCCAGTGACTTCTGGCTGTCACCCTTGGCATGACCCATCAATACCTTAAATTCAGTCTAGCCAAAGACAAACTCATTCTTTCTGTCCTACCAAAACCTTTTCTTCTATGTACTTCAAAGATTGGTCTTGTCATTTACCTGCTGTCCTCGTGCCCTACCAGCCACTCATTCCCTATTCCAATGACCTGCCATGTCTTTTAAATATTTTTCTAATCCGTCTCCATTTTCTTATATCCGGTCTCTATCATCTCCAGTCTTGGCTGGTTCATTTACCTTCCTACTGGGCCATCCAGTCTACTGTGGATAATCCTACCTTGCTCCCACTCTCCCAAAAAAAGATCTCACTGAGTTATTTTCCTTATAGGCTAGAGCACAATTAAAGCTTTTTAACATTCTGTGTCCCATCTGTCTCGTTTCCACAATCTTTCCATACCTGGATCCACTAATTTCTTTGATTTCATGGGTTAGTCCTGATCCCGGTCTTGAGTCAGTCCTGATTGAGGCAGGATGCATGTAAATGTTTTCCATCCCCCTTTTACCTCTTCCCATGTCCAATGGGCACTTAAAATTAAGTGACTATCCTAGATCAGAAATTCAGTGGCCCAGTGATGTCCTCTGAGTTGCTGTCTCTCTCCTATTTTTCGCCATGTGCCATCATTTGGTGGCTGTCAATACCATCTATCTGGTATTGACTTAATCTGGGCTTTTATTGGAGTCCCATTGTGTAAATTTTGGCCAGTTACTCAGTTCAGTAACCTAGCCTTTTTTTTAAGGCTTCAGCTTGGACTTCAACTTCTTCTTGATGGTTGAGGTGTCTTCTATCTGAATTATTTTTATCAGGACTGGCTGGTGATTGTGACACCCAACAGCACCTGAGAGATGATTCGTTACTCACTGTGTGTATTAGTTTCCTGCGACTCCAGTAACAAATTACCACAAATTTGGGGGCTTAAAACAATGGAAATTTAGGCATCAGCATTGGAATGCTTTCTCTCCAGAGCCCTAGGGAAGAATCTGTTTCTTGTCTCTCCCAGCTTCTGGTTGCTGCTGACATTCCTTGGCTTGTGGTTACATCACTCTTATATCTACCTCCATCATCACATTGCCTTTTACTCTTCTGTCTGTAGCCAAATCCCCTTCTGCTTCCCTCTAATAAGTATACTTGTTACTGCATGTAGGGCCCAACTGGCTAATCCAGAGTAATCTCTGTCTGTCTCAGAATCTTAAATTAATCATGTCTGCAAAGTCTTTGCCATAGAAGGAAACATTTACAGGTTCCAGAGATTAGGACTTGCTGTCTTTGGAGGAACTAATTCAGTCTGCTGCACTGTGTTTTACTCGCTTAATTTGGGCCTGCTATTTCTCCTGGAGACCCAAGTCCTGACCATTCCTGAGTCATGGTTAAGCTTGTCACCCCCTTTAGCAGCACTGCTTTATATCTACCTCACGTACCCATAGAGAATTGGCCTCAGCAATGCTGTTCATTTATCTAGAGTCTGTCTCATGCCTGGGGCAGGTACCACCTCCCCTGCTCTGTTCATTTTGCCTCAGTGTCATATCTTGGATTATAGAAAATATCAAGTCTCTTTTTCAAAGTATCATCTTGTGATGCTCCCTCTCTCTCTCTGCCACAAAGACCTCGCAATTCTGGCTCTCCCAGATTGTCCCCATAGTGCTGCACTTAGGACATACTGATTAGGACATACTGAGACATGCCCTGAGACATGGGCTGCTGCTTCCTTATGTAGAAAGCCCTTTTCCTTCTTCCACATGTGGTGAAGTAGTGCTTACTGTGCAAGGTCTCATCCAAGCGTCAGATTCTCTGAAAATTTCTTGAACTGCACCTGTCTCTCCTTTTCCATGCAGACTGAATTACTTACCCCATCTCTTCTTCCTCAGCACTGTTTATACTTGAATCTTAACCCATTGTGTCTAAGTCTCCTCCTTGCTAGACTGGGTTTCATGAGAACCAGGAGTAGGATATTTCTCATCTTTTTTATTTTAATCTGACATATGACCCACAATAAGTACTTGATATAATAATATATAATGTAATAAATGTGTGTGTATTTGATCAATTTTAAATTTTCCATAATTTAGACTACCTTAAGATACATGCATATTTAATAATCTATCAATTTCCTGTGGACCCCAAAATAATTGTTTTTTAGCTGGCTTTGTACAGTTCATTTTGGCTTTTGTGTCCAGTGCAAATTGATTAAAAATACTCTAATTTATGTATTCTGCATTTCAGTTTTATTCACTGTGAGGGGGTCATTACACTCAGTCCTCTGGGGAACCAATTTACTTTAATACGAGACTTTACTACACGTGAAAACTACCAGTGTAGTGCTGTCACCTGATTGTCTTTGTGTAGATCTAGACCTTTAAGCAAGAATCTGGAATTTTATTTGTCAAGATTGCTTCTTTTGATCCATTGGTTATCTGTTGAAACAGTACTGTTGTTTTCTTTTCCCTGGCTGCTTTGTTTGGTTCGAGTGGATCTGAATTTCAGCATTATTTTCCCACCTTTTCCCTGGGAGCTGAGGGCAGAATTGCCCACCGCCTCCCCTGTCTTAAATGTAATGCCCTGTGAGTTATTTGCCCCGTCACACTGCTGGCCTCTGTTTCCTATTTCTAGGAGTTTTGTAGAGGGTGCTGGTATTTTATTACATTGCATGTCTTATAAGAAACTCAGAGGGCTTTGAGGATTTTCTTTTTTTGGCATCTAATCTTCTTACAGCTCTCTGAGGTGGTAGCGTGCAGTGTTATCTCCATTTTGCAGATGTTATAACAGAGGTATCACACAACTTGACGCAGGCCCCACAGCAAATCGGGGCTGAGTGGAAGCCATCTCCTCAGTCTTTCAACCTTCGTTTCAAGTGATCGAGATGTCAAATGACTTAATTTTAATTTTAACACCTATTCCATTTTGGTTTTGCATGAAATACTGTCAGCACTTACACGGTAGCCAGTGCTCCAATTTTAATATTATTTTTTCCATCTTCTAGACCTTACAATCCCTTCTCTTTTGACACACACAAAATATACTTTGTTATGTAAGTATATAATATATACTTTGTGTGTATATAAAAGTATATTTTTGCCCTGGCCAGTGTGGCTCTCTTAATTAGAGCATAGTCCCAAGCTCCAAAGGGTTGTGGGTTCGATTCCTGTCAGGGCACATGCCCAGGCTGTGGGTTCTAAACCTAGGCTAGGCACGTGCAACTGATTGATGTTTCTCTTTCACAGCAGTGTTTCTGCCTCTCTCTCCTCTCTCTCTCTTCCTCTCTTCCCTCCCTCCCTCTCTTCCTCTCCCCCCCTTCTCCCTCTTCCTCCCTCCTTCTCTCCCTCTTCCTTCCTCCTTCTCTCCCTCTTCCTTCCTCCCTCCCCCCCCTCCTTCCCTCTCTCTCTCTCTCTCTCTCTCTGTCTCTCTTTCTCTCTCATCAATGATGAACATGTCCTTGGGTAAGGATTAATATTCTCTCTCTTTCAAAATAATTTATATACAAAATTGGGTTCTGTAAAGGGGTTACTTGGTCAGGGGACTATATGCATATATATGAGATTTCAGCCTTATCAGCTTATTTTATGCTCTGACTAACTTTTTTTGTCAGTTGAACATACTCTATAGGTATTTGCTAGAGATATGAAAATATTTAAAAATATATACAACCCTCGACAGTGGAAAATGAAGGAAAGTAAGAAATACTATAAATTGAACAGCAGGTACTCATTAATAAGTGAAATAAATTTTTCAGTTTAACTCTTCTATGCAAATGACAGTAACCCCAAAGTGAGCTTACACTCTAGCTTTCATATACTTTTCCTCAAACGTTAGGACTTTTTCTCTCTCTCAGAGGACAGTTACTGCATTTTTTTGAATTTAAAAGATTATTGCAAATATTAAGTTCTCGATCAGATTTGCCGGAGTCTTTGAAGGGAATGTCTCCAGGGGCCTTGTGCCTGCGTTGTAGGGTGTGTGCAGGGCTCCTTTCTTCTTCAAGACTGAATCGGGAATGCCCCACGCTTTTGCCAAGTGGCATTAATTATCCTCCTGCTTCTAGAGCCCTGAGCTGGGAAACCTCCCCGTTTTGGGGTCTCCAGGCCGTGTTGCTTCCCTGCTGTGGGCCTGCGGTGCCGCAGGCTCCCACACGGCTGCTCAGCCCCCAGGCCTCGCAGTGATCTTCCCTAGCCCTGAGAGGGGAGGAGGTTAGAGCACCTCGTGGGGGGTTGCCTGGCGCCACCCCTCCGCCCTGTCAGCCTCTCCTCCCACCCCCTGTGCTTCCGAGCACCACCCAGCTGCAGGGATTTTGCCTTGAAACCATTTGGAGCGGCTGGGACGGAGGCCACCCAGAGCTTCTGGGAGCAGCTGTGGCTGCAGATCTCCTGTTGGCTGGAGCAGAAAAGGTTCTCACTTATCTACCCTGAACACGGGTGGCCACGATCCCTCAGGATAATGCAGTTTCTCACTGTCTGGGGGTGGGAGCTATTTTCCTCCTTCCCAGCTTGTTGTTTGAAGTAGTTTGGTTAGGCTTCCGGCTTTTGCTGACTCACAGACACACACATAAAAACTCCCTCCCTCCCTCCGTCCCTCCCTCCCTCCCTCCCTCCCCCCCATTTAATGGCTTTGGAAATGATTAAGAAGATAACAGATCTCCCTGCTAGGGGGTAACAGCTTAAACAGCAAGTAGGAGGAACTGTTCACACAGGTCCACAGAGTCTGAAAGACTTCAGCCAGCCTTCCTCTTTCACTGCTGACTCCATGTCCTTCTCTGGTCCTGTCCCCCCTCCTTCAACATTCGGGCTGAGCCACAAGCCTAAATGTGGCTCGCATACGATGACAGAGGCCTAATTCCCATTGGGTTCCTTTGCTGATGAACAAGTTGAAGGATGCCATTTTTGTGTCCCCGAAGGATAGACACTCCTTCACCTGCCTCTCTCACTTGCCCTGAACTGTAATTAAAATGAATGAAGAGCTTGATTCCTGGTGTGTGCACCTGGACTCTTTGTTGAGTCTCTCTTAGCAGTCGGTGGATTTCTAAAGCAGAAAATCAAGCATATTCACAATAGAAGCTTCTAGTTTTTGAAATTGCATGGACAGGAGTACTGTAATTTTGCAAGATTTGGCAGGCCTTCAATGAGCCCAGTAGCCACAGTGACCGAGACTAAAAATGTAGAAAGCTTTCCTTCTTAATTACTTTTAAATTATGTTAGCACATTCTCAGGGTCAGAACAACAGCTTCCACACTTCGTTAAAGTGATATTTTTTTTCTTGCAATAAAATAATGTTCTTCAAAATAGAACCAGAAACATGGATGCATGGAACAGACTTGCAGAGGTCAGAGGGGAGGGGGTTGCAGAGGACTGGATAAAAGAAGGTAGAGTAGCCAAGGAGCACAGATACACACATACAGCCCATGGACACAGACAACGGTGTCGTGAAGGCAGGGGAGGGGTGGCAGAGGCTGGGTGGAGGGGGGCGGGGGGGCGGAATCGGGGATATCTGTAATAGTGTCAACAATACAAAAATAATGTTATGTTGTTTTAGCATAAAATAGGACTTTTTCTTAATTGAGGAAAAATTGAAAGAGTGTGTAGACAGCCTTCATACCTGGTAGCATTATAAATGTCTTATGATTAGTAATGTGTACTTTTTGGGCACTTGGAAAATTCCAAACATATTAGATCCCCTGTTTTTTGTGGGTTGCTACTTGCCCAACTTAAGTGATTTAACTGATAACATGTGTACCTTTCTCAATGATACTTAGACTAATATAAGATACAAAACTTGTCTCTTTCCTCTATTTTATTGTCATCAATGAAAATACTGCCAAAAGAGATGGAAAACAAAATTTTCTTATGTTTTACAAAATAACTCCCAGGGCTGTAGGCCTAATTATTCCTAATAATTTGTAAAAGGGACTCTGTTCTTCAGCCCACCATCAGTTTCTGCACTGTCTTAAAACAAGCCACAGACTACTACAGATATTCTGCCAGTTTCTAGGCCATGGAAGGTTCTGAAAAGTAGATCATTTCCTCTTGGCTGGTAGGTATGATATAAATTTTAGATGTGTGTGTGTGTGTGTGTGTGTGTGTTGTGTTGTTTGTGTTTGACATAAACATATAGAGCTCCTAGTACAGAAATCAGAAACTTCCCATTTCCCTAAGGCTTGTCTCCAGTGCTTGTGCCTTGAATGCAGATTGTAATAAATCAAGGCAGGCTCTGTGTGGAAATGCTGGACATCTCGGCTTGAGTTAGGGTGTTTGTTCCAGGCCTCAGGGGATAAAGACAGAGATGGTTTTCTAGCTTGCCCCGGAGCCCCTGAGCCTTTGCAGACTGAAGCAACTGCCTTTCTGTGCAGGATCTTGCCTGCAGCCGCCCACAGTGTGGGGAGAGAGAGTGGGGAGCAGTGGGAGGAGGGAGATAAATTATTCAGCCTCTGCTAAATGTCAGGCACTGTGCTGGGTGCTCATACATTTCACTGAATCTATACCACAGCCTTGAGAAGGAAGTGTTTTATAAATGATGCAATGCAGACCTTCAGAGCTCAGAAGCTGGGGCCAGACTACCAGGGTTTGAATCATAACTTTGCTACCTTCAAAGTACGTGGCCGCCCATGCCTCAGTTTCCCTATTTGTGAAGTGGGGATAGTAACAGAACCTACTTCAATTGTTTGTGGTTGGGATAAATAAATAAGTAAATAAAGAATTAGAAAGTACTTAGAAGAGCGCCCTGCCATACACTTATTAAGATCAGTGTTTGCTGAATAAATGGAAGAGAAACAGGTTAATGAACCTGCCCAGTTCATATAAATGAGTATCTGGATTAGGACTGGAACCTGTGTCTGTTGGCTTGAAAAAGGTGATCTTTTCACCTCACCACCCACCTTACTCCCTCTCTCTTCTTCCTAGTTACTCTGGAGTCACTAAATCCTGAGTCGGGTCTCTTCATTCCTCCTCGCCTTACCTGCTCAGGGTGGGTTTGCGGACCCATATAACTCTGGTTTTCCCTTTATCTTTTCATAGTAGAGACATTCTAGGGCCTGTGACTCAGCTTAAACATTTAAGGCTGCCCACGTGGGCAGGTGATACGGATTTTCCAAAAGACTCTGGGGTTGAACTGACCATTTTAGTTCCACTCTTGGTCTTTACGGATGGACTAAATAACCATTTGTCATTTCTTTTCTTTTTTGTGTGTGTTTTGTTGTTATTTCTTTTTAAAGTTTATTTTTCCATTATAAGTGGACATACAGTGTTGCATTAATCTCAGGCATACAACATAGGGATTAGACATTTCTATGCCTTATGAAATACACCACCAACCCCTTTGATATTTCTTACTGTTATTTTGCGTGTTGGTTATTTTCTTCTGTCAAAAATGGAAGCATCTCTCGAGCAGATTCTGTCATTCAGTTCTCATTGTACTCGTTCCAGGCACTGACTCTCTGCTGAGCACACAGGTAGTGGCTCACGGGCGTTTGGATTGAGGAAGGAGAGGATCACATTTAATGGCTTTATTCTGTCTCTAAACATAGAACAACATAGGGCAGCTGTTTTTCCTCTTCGTGGTGGCAGGATCAAGAGTTTATGGTGTGGATTTGGAGATTTTTGACATGCCCTTGCTTTGTCTAGCGATTTCTGCTGGGATTTTCGGTTCTAAGCTTATGTCCCTCTATCTTAGGTCTTCAAATGTTGTGGATTTGGCATGAACCTGTGTATCTTCTGCCAGTTTCCCTCTTTCCACTCTCTCTCAAGAAATGCTGCTAAATATGGAGAATGTATTTACACAGTCCTTAGGTGTGACGATGAGGCACATAACATTTGGTCTCCAGTCAGGAAAATATGGAAAGGGGTTTGATTACTCTTGCCTCAGTGCCGCCTAACTCACCCACACACATCCAGTTTACTTTGGACAGGAGTTTCCAATAATGTTAAAATTTATGTAAACTGCAGTGAAGTTTTTCACTGAGGATGCAGAGTCTTTAAGGCAAGACAACACTATTAATAGAATGTGGATGTGTGTGGTTTATTTTTGTTTTCAAAATGGGAATGTTTCTTTGGGGTTTTGGCATGCTCTTTGATATGTTGAAAGATGAGAAAACATCATTTGGGAAACTTAGCACTTATACCATATTAGGAAATTTACAGTGCCTCAGATTTCACATTTAATGTTTTAATTGCCTGGTTTGGTAATAGAAAAATTTCAAGCTTCTCTCTTTCATTTAGAGTTACCACCACTTTTTCGCCCCCTCTCCAGTGGTGGGCTGTTGCCAGTTTCTACCTCCTGCCCCAGCTCCAGCAGGGACTGAAAAAGGAGCTCGTCACGTGTCCTTTGGCATCAATATCATGTTGACTTCTTACGTTTTGGTGTGTGTGTGTGAGATACCACACATGCAGTTGTTTCCTTGTGGTGCTTGAAAATATCTTAAAAGTGCAACTGGAATTGAGTTGTATTTTTGAAGCTTTTAAGCTGTCTTTGAATAGAGAGTGCTACTCTGAACCTTATGTAAAGTACAGAAGAAATCAAAGAGCTACCATCTTGGTGTGAGAGCAGTATTTAAGAGACACACCTAGACATTGAGAGAGACAGGGATGGAGAGGAGGCGAGGATAGAGGAAGGTCGATGGAGAAAGAGTAGAGAAGAAAGAGGTTTCGGTTCTATATTCCATGGAGTTTAGGCCTCTGGAAAAATTAAGGCCCAAAATAAAGTTGACATTTACTTTTCTTATAAAAACCTTCTTAGAAGAAAACAATAATGAAAGGACTTCTAAAAGTAATTTCTTGTGGACAATAAAATGTGGAAGTAGCAATCTTATATTTCATCTTTACAGTCATACTGAGCCATAGGGCTTAGAAAGGAAATTTACTCTTATCTAGGAATTAAGGCCTTGTCACTAGGCAGCTGAGAGGGGGGATTATTTTTACTTTCCATCGACAGCTCTCTCTAAATATTATTTGCAATTAAAATGTTTATATTACTTTTTAATATCCAAATACAGTTTTGAATTACATAGTAATCCATGTTTATTGTAGGAAATTTAGGAAATACAGAGAGACCTCTGAAAGAAAACTAAAATAACCTATAATTATATAAGCTAGAGAGAATTTTAATATATTTCCATTTAGCATTTATTTCTATGTGCTTATATCTATGTGCATTTTATATATGGAATCACACTGTGTACAACTTTGAATTCTTTCTTTCTGTAACAATAAAATAAAAATTATATTTGATGGTTGTGTTGTAAATCTTGATGTGACTATCACAATTTATTTTACAATTTCCTATGGATTTTCTGCTGTACTAATTGTATTGGTAGTGGTGGTTTATTGTGTTAGGTTAAGCAATGCTATGAAGAGCATCTTTGGATATGAATAGTTTTTCCATTATCTTGACTATTTTATCAAGTTAGTGTTCTACAAGCGAACCCCTATGACTTTTTAAGGACCCCTGTACATTTTGGTAAATTGCTTCCTAAGAAAGTTGTATGATCCTAATACTGACATTTCAGAATGCCCATTGAGATGCCCATAAGCCAATACTGACCTCCCTCTTTTTTTTTTTAAGACTTCCCTAATCTGACAGGAAACATAATATCATATTTTTTACATTAATTCATATTTCTTTGTGAATTATTTGTATTCTTGGAAATTTTATTATGTTTTATTGGCAATTTGCTTATTGGGTTTTGTAAATTCTTTATAAGCACTTTTCTATTTTTCTACTGGGATTTTAATGATTACTTCATTGATCTCTATGACTTCTTACGTATTCATGATATTAACCCCGTTTGTGGTTTGACTTATTTCCTTTTTTACACAGACATGAAAATTTTAATTTTTACATGGTGATAAATGCTTTGTAACATCATTTTTCTTTGTTTTCCTTTAGGTTTGATCTTCTCTTTTTTTTTTCTCTCTCACTCTACTGAATTCGTTTCAGATTTTTCTTTTCTATGTAATCTATTTTTACACTTTTTCACCCTAGCCTACTTTTCCAAATTCATGCCCTGTTTCATCAGGATTTCTTTACTGTTGCCACATTCACATTGCAAATTCCAGTTCCATCTCCGTGCACATGTTTCCACCACTTCACATCATATCCCAGGCTTTTCTTGGTCTTATCTTTTAAGACAGAGCAGTTAGTTATAGTCAATTAATTTTTGACAAAGGCAAAAACATACAATAGGGTAAAGATAGGCTATTCAATAAACGGTGTTGTGAAATTGGACAGATATGTGCCAAAAATGAAACTAGACCACCTTCATACACCATACACAAGAATAAACTCAGAATGGATTAAAGACTTATAAATGTTAGACTTAAAACCATAAAAATCCTAGAAGAAAACATAGGCACGAAAATCTCAGACATTTCTTATAGCAATATTTTTTCTGATATGTCTCCTCAGCCAAGGGAAACAAATGAAAAAATAAACAAATGGGACTACATCAAACTAAAAAGTTTTTGCACAGCAAAGGAAACCATCAACAATGAAATACAACCCAGTAAATGGGAGAACATATTCGCCAGTGATACATCGATAAGGGGTTAAAATCCAACATTTATAGAGAATTTATGCAACTCAACACCAAAAACAACAATCAATCCAATTAAGAAATGACCAAAGGACCTAAATAGGCACTTCTCCGAAGAGGACATACAGATGCCCATTAGACATATGGAAAGATGCTCAACGTCACTAATCATCAGAGAGATGCAAATTAAAACCACAATGAGATACTACCTCACACCTGTCAGAATGGCACCATCAACAAATCAACAAGTGTTGGTGAGGGTGTGGGAGAAAGGGCACCCTCATGCTCAGTTGGTGGGAATGCAGATTGGTGCTGTTGCTGTGGAAAGCAGTATGGAGTTATCTCAAAAAATTAAAAATGGAACTGCCTTGTGACCCAGCAATTCCACTTCTGGGAATATATCCAAAGAAACCCAAGACACTAATTCGAAAGAACATATGCACCCCTATGTTCATTGCAACATTATTTACAATAGCCAAGATCTGGAACCAGCTCAAGTGCCCATCAGTAGATGAGTGGATAAAAAAAATCAGTGGTACATTTACACAATAGAATACTACTCAGCCATAAAAAAGATGGAAATCTTACCCTTTGTGACAGGGCAGCATGGATGGACCTGAAGAGTATTATGCTAAGAAAATACTAAGCCAGTCAGAGAAAGACAAATATCATATGATTTATTCATGTGGAACCTAATGAACAAAATAAATTAAGGAACAAAATAGAAACAGACTAATAGAGAACAGACTGACAGCTGTCAGAGGAGAGGGGTGTTGCAGGGCTGGGTGAAAAAGGTGGACAGATTAAGCAAAAAAAACTCCCTCAGGACTACCTCAGAGACAGACTACAGTATGGTGATTACCACAGGGACAGGGGGAAGGGGGAGGTAGAAGAGGGTGAGGGGATAAATGGTGATGGAAGGAGACTTGACTGGGGTGATGAACACACAATACAATATACAGATGATGTATTATAGAACTGTACACGTGAAACCTATAGAAACTTATTAACTGATGTATCCCAATAAATTAAATTTAAAAAAGACAAGAAAAAAGAGCAGTTAGGTCACCTCTTTCAGGAAAATCTTCCTTGGGTACTTCAGCATGCACTGACCTGTCCTTACTCGGTCTACCATGCTCATTTTGTACTTTTTATGCACTAATTTTAATCTTTAGTTATATGTTTTGCCACCCTAGGTAGACTGCCAGGACTTGCAAGCAAGGATGCTGCTGTTCTCTGCATACGGTCTTCCCGCCTCGTGTACCCCAGGCACACCTAGAGCAGTTTCCCATGCATAGGACAACTGAGTACTCGGCAAAATGATGTTGATTGATCACTCTTGTGGTTCTTTTTCCATCTGGTTTCCATTTCCTTTTGCTTTTTGACTTCTCATTATTGGTTTTCTTCTTCAGGATAATCACTTGGTATATTTACTTGGGAAACCACGTTCCTTACATACCCCTCTCTCTGGAACGTTACCTGATGCTGTCTTCGTAATGTGTCATGTTCAACTACCACAGAAGCTAAAAGTTCAAAAACTGGCTAGCTAGCTAATTTTCTCATTTCACATTGTATAACTTTGTTTTCTTGGCAGACTAGTCAATGAAGGATATTTTTTCCATTGCTTTTTCAGAGAGAGTGGAAGGGGGAGAGCGAGCAAGAGAGAAACATCGATTGGTTGCCTCCTGCATCTGTCCTGACTGGGGCCAGGGATCGAACCTGCAACCGAGGCACATGCCCTTGGCTAAGACCAAACCTGGGACCCTTCAGTGGGCCTCTGGGCTCTCTAACCACTAACCCAAACCAGCCAGATGTCAGTGTTATTTTCTAACTCATAGTACACTTCTTACCTCTCACCTTCTCTGCCAGCTCTCCATGTTTTTAACCCAGACTTGGCTCTTCTGATGTGTGAGTTCCTCCCCACATTTTAGAAAGGACATGGCGTATAAGTGTGAAGAATTTAGAGAAAACGCACTGAATGGTGAAATACGGGCTCTTGATGCATTGGGAGATCAGGAGGAGGGAGATGGATGTGAGTTATTTTATTCAAGAAAGGCATTATAGAGGCGGCTGCTTATGGATATTGAAGTATTGGTAAGATTCTCTTGGGGCAGGGAAAGGAGGGAATACTTAACAGTTACAATGAGAATAAACAAAAGTCTAGGAACTGTGAATAGTGGTGTTTTGTGGAAATGAGCACGGTATATAAGTGGGAAGTTGAGGGTAATAATGTCTAGGCCCAAACTCGGCAACAGGGGAACCTAATTATCTCTAGGAAAGAAGCAGGAGCTCTTCCTCCCTGGAGCACACCTGTGCCCCTCTCCCCCCCCCCCCCCCCCCCAGGCTGTCAGCTTTGCCTTTCTCTCTCCTGAGCTCCAAGGGCCCTTCTCTTAACTTGTTTCCTGAGCCAGTTCTTCAACAACACACTTCTACCTCTGACTTTCTAAATAAACTTTCTCTCATAGTTTGAAGAAAAAAAGAAGTCAACCTGTGCTCTAGGTGGAAGCATGCCATGAATACCTAGAGCCCTTCAGTCTCCAGATTCTTGACTGCTGCTGTCCTGTCCCCGCCGTGATGATGCTTCTCAGCACACTTCTCCTTTTTCCTTTCTTCTCTAGCCTCCTTCTGGAAATGCCACTCTACATAGGCTTACTAACACGATCACAAAGAATTTCACAAACATTGTCTCATTTGGTGCTTCTTAGATGCTTCTAATGATTATGGGCAGGCATTGCTACATCAACTGAAAAGCAGGAATCTGAGGTTCATCGCAGGCAAGTAACTCTCTTGAAGCCACAAAACTAAGCAGCAGAACCAGACTGTGAGGCTCGACCCCAGATGTGGTCGGTGCTCCCTGTGACCAGTCATGCCATGCCTGCCATTGTGTTCATTCACTCATTCAGTAGTTTTCGGTATCTTGAACGACTACCTCTTAGGTGCTGGGCTCTGATTTAAGACAAAGTTGAACAAGTCACACTTCATGCTCCTGCTTCAAGTTGGGTGGGATCATAGACCGAAGCTGGCAGTTAGAGTCTTGGGTAACGATGCTGGGATGGGGAAACCTGGGTGCTGTGCTTGTACCTAGAAGAACTGTAAGGCTGAACTTGTTGCAAGGTCTAAGGCTTCTGGGAGAAGTGATACCTGAATTGAGATATTGAGAAAGGGTTGAGTGTTTTTTGCAGAAATCAGTAACATCAAGGACCACAGGTGAGAGAGGATAATGGTAAGTTTGGGGAATTAAGAATAGCTGAATTTGCCTGGAATGTGGAGTGTAAATTGAAGGGCAGAATATGGAACTTAAGAGGTAGACAGAGACCAGGCCATGAGTGCTTTTGGAAAGCACGATTAGATTTGCAATGAGGAACCATTGGAAAGGTTTGGAGCCTGAGGGGCACGATCAAGTGCATGGTGCAGAAGGATTTCTCTGCTGCCGAGGGAAGAATGATCTGTCAACGGGGAGCCATTGGCAGGGGTAACACAGCAGTTCTCTTGTTCAGTCTCTGGAGTAATCTGAAGGACTCGAAAGGGCTTTTCTAGAGCAGAGCTAAACCAGATGGAAAGTGAAGAGTGGAGTTTGCTGTCCTACAAGGTTTGGGTCTCAAGTCCGGAAAATAGCTTAAAGTCAACATAGACCCCACATTCAGACTATGTTTTCCAGCTAGATAACCAAGGCCAACTTCAATTTTATTAAAAGTGTATACTTTTTTCTTTGTCTCCAAGTCATGGGTCTAAAAAAGCAAGCTGTTTTTAATTTTTTTCCTAGAAATTTAGAATAATGTTAAAATATCTATCTACAGCAAATATAATTTTAAAAAACCATCTGTAAAACACAGAATGTAGCTCAGGAGCTTCTCATTACGGACCAGGTTCACCAATAAGACCACCCTGCAAAGTAAAGCAAAGAAGCTTCTTGAAAATGCAAGTGCTTCTCTCACACGGTCAGCGTGGGGTCAGGCGGGTCAGGGCAACCCGGCCTTTTGGCTCACAGAGGTGCTTTTTCTACGTAAAGAAAACGCTTTGCTCTTGGAGTCCTTTCTACATTTTTCTCACAAGTACCTCCCTTTAGAGAACATTTCCTGAATTCGTTCCTCCCTTTCCCCCCAAAAGAGGGATGGCAGGTTATTTCCAGGAGCAGTAGAGGGTGGGGGAGGAGACGATGAGGACCTAGGTCCTTGTAGTCCCCGGAGAACTCTGAACTCGCCGTGTCCCCCTTCATGTCCCTCAGGTGGCCTCCGTGTTTCTATTACCTTGGCAGAAAGCATGTGCGACTCCCCTGCCTGCCTTGAAGTCTCGTTGCCATGGAAACTTCCATTCCACACACCTGATTCACACATCACGCTTGGCTGCATCCAGACAGAGGTCACAGGCTGGCATTTGCCCTTTGTTTCCCCTTCTTGTGCTTGCCAGGCACTTGAAGACGGACGCGGATAGGTGAGGCGGTGGGCAGGGCTGTGGGTCGGGGAGGCCGTGGGCATTTCAGAAGCTGACGCCTGTGCAGGAAAGAGCAGAGCAAGTGGAAGAGTCTGTGTGTCCTTTTAAGCTTCTCGTGGCAGCAGAGGCTTTGATCCTATGATGTGCCTGAAGGTAATTTTCCGGGTGAGATGGGAAATGAGTGAACAGATTCCGGACGCCGTTGCTCCTTTGTGCGTTTTCTGTCCCATCTTCACGGAATTGTCCAATACTCTGAGTTCTGGTGAACACGTCAGGACTGTGACCTGGGTTTAGGCAAAACATCAATTAAAGCTGTGGACTAAGAATCCAGTCCTCTCATGACACTTGTACCTTGCTTGCCTTTTATATAAAGTATAACATTTTAGAAAGCACAAATAATTTGGTGGAGATTGCCATTCATAACCGTCGGTACACTGGCTGGAGTACATTTCTGGTTTCCCTCTGATATTTTCTTTTCCTCTAGTATAACTCTTTAACGTATACCTTGGAGAGAAAGACGCTGTTGGAGAGCAGATTATTAACCTTTCCCCTGTCCAGAATGTCTCTTTCATAGGTTGTCATTTTCCCTCGATTCCTGTTTATGAGGCAGAGTCTTAGAAATTAAAGACTTCCAAATTGTGCTGATAACCAGTCCTCCTAAAACATTAGGTTTCACACCTTATGTGGGTGTAGGTAGTCATCGCTCATGCCTTGGCGATGGAATTAGCCAGCCTGCCTGCCCTGCCTTACCCCCCCCCCCACTCTTCTGTTTCCTCTAATTTGTTAATAGTCCTCCTATTTAGGTGGCCTTCCCTTACAAAGTGGACCCTCAGCAGCAGCCAGGGACCCTAGTTGGGAGTCCATCAGACCTGAGGGAAAAACCTCATCTCCCTTGTGTTCTTGGACAATTGATTTTCTCAACCTTAGTTTCCTCATTTGTGAAATGGTCTTAATGATACAAGGTTGTTATAAAAAGTGCTATAATTTTTAAAGCACTTTGCACAGTGCTTGCCACATAATGTCTATTGTTATGACTACTTTGCTAGATTTTATAAATAACATTTATAGTATCTGAAAGAAGGCTCTTGCCATCAGTATTGCTAATTTTTGTTGTTACTGACTTTGGTATCAGTGAGGGTAGACAGGCTAAGAATATAAACGGTGGATTGAAAGAAATAAATAATTCTTACCCAAAATAGCGTGTGCACACACACATTCCCCTCTCTTTCTGTCATTTGTGTGTGCACCCTTGTTCTGTCTTTTGAATCTCACTGCAAGTTCAAGCAGCAAGATGAAAAGGTCGTGCCCTTATTGGAAGACAGAATGCTGTCGTAGAGACTGGTTTAGAGACAGTGACGCTCCGCCAGCATTTCAAGGCAGTCATGCAGGGACTATGTGAATTCCTGTCCCGTGATCCAAGGGCCATTCTAATCTTCCTGCCCCCCTGGCTTCTCACCTCTTCACCCTTCCTCTCTTGTTATGTATATTTTTTTAAATTGTGGTGAAATATATATAACATAAAATATATCGTTTTAACCATTTTTTAAATGTACAGTTTAGTGGCATTACGTACTTTCACATTGCTGTGGAACCGTCGCCACCATCCATTCCCAGAACGTGCATGTCTTCCCACGCTGAAACTCTCTGCCTATTAAACCGTAATTCCCGATCCTGCTTCCCACCACCCCTGACGACGACCATTCTTCCTTCAGGCGCTACGAATTTGATTGCTGTAGACACCTCACGTTAGTGGGATCGTGCAGTATTTGCCCTTTTGAGACCGGCTTATTTAACTTAGCATGATCAGGGTTCATTCATGTTGTAGCATGTGTTAGAACTTCACTCCTTTATAAGGCTGAGTAATATTCCATTGTATGTACATACCACATTTTGTTTACCTGCTCATCCGCCGATGGGCATTTGGGATTGTTTCCACCTCTTGGCTATTTTGAATAATGCTGCTATGAACACAGGTGTGCAGATATCTGTTTGAGCATACTTTCTTCCCTTATTATGGTAAAGATGATGAAATGTTAGACCGGATCAGGGTCTTCATTGTGAATTCCTCAGTAGCAGTAAAATGGATTATGCTATGAATATTTCCCCCTTTTTAAAAAAATGTGGTAAAAAGCAATCTACCATTTTAACCGCCATTAAGTGTACAGTTCAGTAATGTTAAGTACATTCACAAGGTTGTGCAGCAGATCTCTAGGCATTTTCATCTTGTACTGAAACTCCGTACCCGTTGAACAAGTCCCTCCCCTCCCCCCCAGCCCCTGGCAGCCACCACCCTGCTTCCTGTTTCTGTGGGTTTCATTACTCTAGGGACCTCACGTAAATGGGATTATACAGTGTTTTTCCTTTTGTGACGAGCTTATTTCACTTGGCATGATATCCTCCAGATTAATCCATTTTGTAGCACATGGCAGGTTTTCCTTTTTAAACGGTGAACAACTCCATCGTATATGTCCCATTTTGTTTATCCATTGCTCTGCCAGTGGTCAGTTGGACTAATATGAAAAATGCTGCAGCGGATATCTCTTTGAGGAGGGGAATTACTGAGTCATATGGTAATTCTATGTTGAATTTTTTGAGAAACCTCCATACGGTTTGCCATTGCTGTTGCACCATTTTATATTCCCAGCAGCAGTGCCCAAGGCTTCTAATTCCTCCACAATCTTGCAACACTTGTTAGTTTTTTATTTTAATTTTTCTCATAGTGGCCATCCTGATGCGTGTGAAGTGATAAAGCGTAGTGATTTTGATTTGCAATGAAGTTTCTTAAAACCGTTTTAAGGAACATATTAAAAGCAAACGGATGGATTGAGGTAATCGTTAAGTTTAGGATGGAGAGAAGCTTGGGAAACTGTGGGGTTCCCAGAGTCATCGTTTCATGTCCTCTGACAATTCCCTGTGTGCCTGGGAGTGTGTGCGCTTGCTCCTCTGCTCTGCTGTCTCCGTCATGGGCCTGGAGGTCAAGCTTGGCCTCCGTGGTGTGGCCTGGCCGACAGTCTGTCGCCCTCTCATCCTTCTGGAGCCCTGGGTGATTAGTAAGCTTTTTCTCACAGCAAATGACTCAGACTGAAATATAGCTCCAGATACAGGGTTATTTCAAAGACCAACGATGTCTCACTCTTTTTTAACTATTTCTCTTGACCACTTCTACGTGGATTTCAAAATATCAGTGCTGATCTTCAGTCACTGTTCTTTCATTGGTTCATTCAATGGCATTAATGAAATACCCAGAATAATTCTGTCCAATAGAAATAGAGCACAAGCCGTGTATTTGATGTTACATATTTTCTAGTAGCCGTGTTAAAAACCAGGAAGGAAAACAGGCGAAGTTAATTTTAGCAATACATTTCATTGAAACTGGTGTACCCCAGATATTGTCATTTCAGTATGTAATGAATATAAAAATTGAGGTATTCTACTTTACTTTTCACACTAAGTCTTTGTAATCTGCGGCTCATTTTAAATTTACAGCACTTCTCCACTTGGATTGGCCACATTTCAGGCGCCCAAGAGCCACATGTTGTAGTGGCCAGCTTACTAGACAGTGCAGACCTGGCACGTTTAGCCAAGGACATATGAAGTCCAGAGGTCAGCCCTCAGCCCTGCCTAGTGGGCCAGATGTATCGGTAAAGCACTGAGGGTGGTGTGGAGAGCCTGTGGGAGAGATGGGCCCGGCGGTACAGGAGCCCAGACGAGGGGCTCCCCGAGGCCGGCTGGGGCTGGTCTGCCGCCACGACACCTCATTCCTTTGAACTAGGCCCCTGTGGGGGGGGCCCTGAGCTGGAGTTTGGCATGGGCCCCAGTTCATCAGACATTAACTTTTTGCCTCCTGTGTTAAGAGACGCTGCCAAGTTTACTTTTAATTACAGGCTCTGCCCTGGCCCTGGGTCTGTGAGCAGGGATTTTAGCACCACAACCTCGCTGCTCTCCCCCGGGCCTTCCATTCCACAGGCAGGTGGAATCGCGCTCTCCTGGGCGAGGCCGCGTGGGCCAGGCGCACCGCCTGCGTCCTCGGAGCAGCAGAACCCAGGGGATGGTCAGTGTGGTGCTGAGGGAAGGAATATGAACACCTTCCCCTCCCCTCCCCTCTAGGAAGCCACCTCAGCAGCCCTAGTTAAGGGAGAGGTCACTGTCCTCGGATGGGCTTCCCCGAATCCCCCCTGTGCCCCCGACGCCCCTCATGCCCAGGCTCTCGGGAGCTGCGGGCGCCTGCTCCCAGGGCAGGGCGGGCAGGCCTGTGCGCCTCCCCACGGGGGAGGGTGGCCACGGAGTGTTTACAGAGAGCCAGCCAGGAAGCGCAGGGAAGAGGAGGAGCTGTTTCCACTTATCCTCCCACCTCCTTTGGCTTTCTCTTCTGGCATCGCCTCAGGCCAGAAAAGGGATGGGAATTTGGCAAAGTGAAAGTGTATCATTGTATTTCCCGAGCCCTCCGTCTCATCTCCCTCCCAAGGAAGCCAGGCTGGACTTTTTTGCTACCCAGTTTACTTAACACTCAGAGACTCGAAATTCCTTTCCTCCTGCTGATGTGGAAGAGGCTGGGAAATATGTTCCTTTCCAGGAGATGAGTGATATGGCAGCAATACAGGGTCAGGCGAGGCTAAGGGACCGGAGCCAGAGTCTTACCAAACTCGCAGGCAGCGCTGGGACGGCCGGACATGCTGTGCTCATGGCGAAGGGGTGGCCTTAGGACTCCACACCCTCTGGGTTGGGGGTACCTGGGAGGGTGACAGGATGAGTCCTCCCGAAGACTCTGCTAGTGTATGTTGACATGTTAAAAGATGGACCGATTAATATCGCCAGCCTACTCTAAGGCTCTACTTTTAATTATATTTTTAACTTGACAGTGTTAACATAGATTTCTTTGGGGCTTGTTCGTACCTTCCACCCTTAGGAATGAGTTCCACAGTGTAAAGATTACAAGAATCTCACTAATTACCCAATTAACACAGAGGCCAAAGTAAAATATTTCTCTTCCCAGGAAAATAAAGTAAATGAAAGCAAAACAACTGCTCCTCTCATTATTCCAAACTCACAAATCTGCTAAGACTCAGAGTTAACTTTCTTATGTACTTTAGCAGATAGTAATTTTATTAACAAGAACTGTTACACTGAGAAGTTAACTCCAGGAAATGAAAAGATTAAGACAATGGAAAAGGTCACACCATTTGAATGTCACCCAGGCATACTTCGTATTGGCATAATGAAAGAGAATCACTTTGACCGCTGTGACCTATGGTCATATGCATTCTGGTACCAACAGTATTTTGGTGGTTTTTTGTTTGTTTTTTTTTTTTTTAGCTTTATGAGATGGCTTGAGTGACAGTTTGAGTCCCTTCGGCAGGGCAGGGGACCAGACTGGAAGCTAGCTGGAGTTATAACGCAGGCTGTGGTCAGGCACCACGAGTGACAAGCCAGCGCAGCAAGACTGTGGGCTCTGGGTTTGAATCCTGGCTCCACCACTAATTAGCCCTATGTGAGTTACTCAGCCTCTCTTAACCTCACTAATTTTCTGTAAAATTGGAATTATAAATTTATATTTATGGAGCTTACTTGTATAAAGATGATTCATTTAAAGTACTTAGTCCGTAGTGCCTGACAAATATTAAATTATGAGGAAATATTAATTGCTATTAATACTTAAACTGAAAAATGCTGAGTTTAACTGGCAATATACAGCGGCCCTTGTTTATTTCTAGCAGCAGCAAAGCAGTACATTGTTTGGTTAACACTTGCTTGGGCTCTTTGAAAGATTCTTTAATTATGTATTCTTTTCCTTTGCAGCCTTGCAGGTGTGTGGTGTGTAGGAAAGGCCAGTAATTACCCCTTGCAGATGGAGCTGACCTAACACAGTTTTCCCCATGGCAACCAAAAAAAATAAAAAAATAAAATTAAAAAAATTAAAGGTTACGTAATCGCCGTCACTGGACTGGGAGGAATGTGGAGATCATGAAGTTTTTTGTGGCTTTTGGTTGAAGGTGCTGATGAAGATACAGAGGTCCTACTGAGTAACTGAACAGGATGCTGTTGCTTGCTTTGAAGTGAGTAAACTGGTCAACAGTACAAGTGGGAGGGGAAGTTGAGGTTGAATGAAGGAGGGTCATTATTAATGTTTCCATGGTTTTAGCAGTTTAAAAGTTGGGAGTTTAAGTAAGGTTGTTGGTTGTGGGGAAAACAGCCCACAGACATTCAGACATGGTTCAAGTTCAGTCTCTTAGTCTTCATTTTAATCTGAAAATAGGGAGTCGAGGCTTTTGAATAACATAGCAGAGGGTTTGCTTTATAATTTTAATAGTGAATGCTAATTATCGCATGTCCACAATGGCACAAGATGCGGAAAGCTACACTGTGCTTCTCAAATCCCAGTTATCCAAAGATTGTTTTTCTTGGGAGGAGAAAGAATATTACTAGTTTGGGTTACTAATTCTGCTTTTAAAAGGATTTCTACTAATTTTCCCAAAGCCTGCATGGAACCCAAAACATTAACTTTCAGTGAACAGGTGGTGTCTTTCCCCAGCATCCATAAAATGATCTTGAATCCATTCTCTTTATCTCTCTTGTATAAAGATTAACCTAGAAGTCTTTGTTTATTTGATTGGAAGATAGGGTTGACTTTCCCATTGGGGATCTGGCCCTCCTGACTTTAGAACAGGCTTGGAAAAAACTATTAGCCTCCACCTGTCCCTCCCTCCCCCACCATGTATGTTAAATTAAGCCCATGTTTTGTTTTATATCTTTTTAAAAAATATGTCTTTATTGATTTCAGAGAGAGGAAGGAGGGGGGGGAGAGAGAGAGAGAGAGGGAGAGAGAGAGGGAAACATCAATGATGAGAGTCATTGATCAGCTGCCTCCTACATGCCCACTACTGGGGATTGAGCCCGCAACCCCGGAATGTGCCCTGACTGGGAATTGAACCTCCATCTCCTGGATTTTAGGTTGATGCTCAACCGCTGAGCCACGCTGGCTGGATTGTTTTATTTCTAAAAATTAGGTTATTTTCCCCTGCAAAGACCCAAGAGATATATAAAGCCAACTCTACATTTTTAGTAATAATTTGGGGGTAGAAAGAACATGGAGAGTTGAAATCTATAAACTAAAGCCCAATACTTAAAGACCTCTTCTACTTCTCAGCTCTTTCAATGTAAGCAAAGGATGGAAGAGTGAGAGGGCTCAGATATTATCTTCAGTGAGTGCCCATGGTTTGGGGAACTTGGAGTCAGGAATTCTGGATTAGAAGCCAGCCTCTTCCAATTAGCTAGTGGGCACTGGGAAATTTTTGTAACTTCTCTGAGCTCTCCTTTCATCATTTGTCAAATGGAGATAATTTACAGTATTATTTGTGGTTCTAGTAGATGAGATATAATATATGTGAGAGTTTGTAATCTATTGGATAGTCTCTGTATCTCTCTTTGTCTCACCTGATACAGGGGAGGACGAGGCACAAGCAGCCAGTACCCTGAGCAATTATTTTATATCATTCACCCTAAATTATCAAGTGAACTATAAACCAGCAATCTTCGTTGTCTGACCTCTATCACTGATCATTGCCCCAGCCCCAAGAGTTGATATTAATAAGGCAAATAACAATAAAAGCAAGATTCATATTCACATTCCTATCTTTTTTGCTCACCTTTTCCCATCCATGATGGTCAGTTGGGGATATTAACCTAGTTCTGACCTGGAGAAGAAGAAGAATAAATGAATCTCAATCTCTCTCCCCCTCCGCCCCTCCCCCCACAATCCTGTATCATCAGTTTCAATCATCATAAATTGTAGGAGCTGGGTATTTCTTTCTTCCCAATACTGGCCTCTTTTACACTGGTAATCTAGGGATCAAATTTTGGATCTCTGGAGGGAGAGGTGGAACAGTGGCAGTTTCCTTTAGCCTCCAAGCTCAGGGGTTTTGCAGTATCTCTGCTCCAAGTTTCTGTTCTACATGGTTCAACCTGGAGCTTAGATAAAGGAAGTCTATATCTACCTTCAGGCACCCTTGCCTTATTCTAAGGTAGCAGAAGTAACTCTTTTCTACTAGTGTTGTCTAATTCCCATGAGACCCCCCCCAACCCTTCTCTTCACTGAAGAGGGATGAACATCTTACTGCTCTCTCAACTGGTTTTGGTTCAGAGTATTGGAGAGTAGCCCTTTCGGTGTGTTTTGGTGGTGCGGTGCACGAGGCATCTCCCTGCAGGCTCCACACTCCTCTGCAACAGCCAGTGCCCTCAGCTCTCCTAGGGTTTGTCACAAGCCTAGTCCCAAGCACACAATCTCTGGTACCAGAGATTCTGAAAAGAAGTTATTTATATCCAACCATGAGAAAGAAGAGAATTGATAGTCTGGTTAAGAAAGATAGACATAGTATAAACATCCATTCCAGTAATGTAATGAAAAGAAATGGGAGTCAAGATTGGGGATTTGGTCTTGGCTTTGCCACTAACTAGAATTGTAAAGGTGATAAAGTAACTCAATTTTTATGGACCTCATACCCAAATAAAAAATTATTTTGTATTTCAATTTATGAAATAATGTTTTAGCCCGAATTATCGTTAAGATTTCTCTTAGTATTATGATTCTGTTTTTAAGTTCAGTACTTCTGATTATAGTTTATCTTATTAAGGATTGCAATGTTTGTATTTTGTATTACCTAAAAAATATCACATTTTATGCAAGATTGGTCATTGCCATTAACACAACACTCAAAGCACACAAGAGATGAAATATAAAAGTTTCCCATGACTCTGACTGGTCTTCCCTACCCAGTGGGGGAGACTGGTCAAGGACAGTTATCTCCTAAAAGCAACAGAAGAAACTGAGGAGTAAAGAACACATGGTGTCATATCTTTTATTGGGTCTTCAGAAAGAAAACTCGATAATTACAAAATCTGAAAAGCTGAGTTCAAGACTAGATATTCCTTTGGGAATCGCTTCTTTTGGAATCTTTAAAAACAGAATCATCAGATCAGAATTTATTTAGGTATTCCCCAAAGATAATAAGAGGAGGTTAAGTGCCTTTCTAAAATTTGAGTCTCAACTTCAGCCAGTGTTCAGATGCTTCTCTTTAACATAAACCTCTGTTGATAGTTTATGGATTCTTTTCAGAAGAAAGTCAGAAAAATTATCTAGGTGCTTATGAAAGCCAACAGAACTACAGTGGAAGATAGAAATGTTCCCTTGGAACGTTTTATATCTGTTCCTCTGAAAGATGCCTGAACAATGAACCAGCCTGTTCTTGTTCTTGTTTTAAAGTAAACAGATGTGTAGACTTGTAGTTGGCTCCTGATGAACCATCCATGAAGCCATTTAAGGCCTGAGCTTTGCATTGGTATTGGACCAACTGAATAAAAGCTGTTTATAACCTTGTTATACCTTTCCAACATAAACAGTATCTCTTACATAAATCATTTTTATATTAGTTTATATATAATATGTGGGAACTTTTTCTCTCACATTTTGTCTGATCTGGATTTCACGCTAAGCATACATGTCCCCTGCCAGTGGTGGTCTAGGTTATCTTTTAACATTCCCAAAGGGCATAAGCCCAAGTTACTTATTTTACACTTGTCAAGGGATAGCACTTATTACTCTATTCTAACTAGGGCTCACAGTATTTTTTAGAAGTTGTTTCCGTTTGCTACCCATGTATACAGGCATGCCCTTTAAGTGAATGCTTGTATTGAGCATTCATTTATATCTTACCCTTGCCTGTGATTGTCCTCTACCTGAAACAGTTTGTTTCCCTAGAGGATCTCATGGAGCTTTGTTGTCCATGAATATATTTTCTGTTGTCTCTAAGGGGATAAGGAATGCTATCTATATTTTCCCAGATAAAATTACAAGTATCAGTAGGACTATATTTTATTCACTTTTGGTTCTCTCTTTTAAATAAACTTTATTTTTAGAGCAGCTTTAGGTTCACAACAAAATTGAGAGGAAGCTACAGAGATTTCTCATAAACCTTCTGCCACCACACATACAGCTCCCCATTATCAGTATTTCCCGCTAGAGTGATACATTTGTTATAACTGATGAACCCACATAGCCACATTATTACCACCTAACCTCTATATTAGGGCCCTAAAGTTTATATTAGGGTTCACTCTTGGTGGTGTACAGTTTATGGGTTTAGACTAATGTAGGATTACATATATATCCATTATTATGGCATCACACACAGTATTTTCCCTGCCCTATAAATCCCTATGCTCTGCCTATTCATCGCTCCTTGCCAGCCCCCCAAACCCGGGCAACCACTAATCTTTTTACTGTCTCCATAGTTTTGCCTTTTCCAGAATGTCATAGAGTTGGAATTATGTAGTATTTAGCCTTTTCAAATTGGCTTCTTTCACTCAGTATTATGCATTTAAGTTTCCTCCATGTCGTTTCATGGTTTGATAGCTTTTTTTTTTTTTTTTAAGCCCTGATTTTAATCCATTGTCCGGATGTACCAAAATTTCATTATCCATTTTCCTACTGAAGGACACCTTGGTTGTGTCCAGGTTTTGACAGTTATGAATAAAGCTGCTATGAACATCCAGTCTTTTGTGTGGATATAACTTTTCAACCCCTTTGGGTAAATACCAATGAGCTGTATAGTAAGAGAAGGTTTAGTTTTATAAGAAACTGCCAACTGTCTTCCAAAGTGGTTGTACCATTTTGCATTCCAGCTAGCAATTGTTGAAAGTTTCTGTTGCCCCACAGCCTTGTCAGCAATTGGTGGTGTCAGTGTTCTGGATTTTGACATTTCTAGTGGGTATGTGGTGGCATCTTGTTATTTTAATTTGAATTTCCCTGATGACATATGAACATTTTTTCACATGCTTATTATAGCTTATTATATATCTTCTTTGATGAGGTGTCTGTTAAGGTCTTTGGCCCATTTCTAATTGTGTGTTTTTTTTGTTCGTTTTTTGTTTTCTTATTGTTGATTTTTAAGGGTTCTTTGTATATTTTGGATCTGCAAAGTCCTTTATCAGATATATGTTTTGCAAATTTTTCTCCCAATGTGTGACTTGTCCTCTCACTCTCTTGACAGTATCTTTTGCAGAGCAGAAAATTTTAATTTTAACAAAGTCCAGCTTATTATTCCTTTCATGGATTTTGCCTTTGGTATCATGTCTAATAAGTCACTGCCGAACCAAATTCATCTAGATTTTATCATGTTATCTTCTAAGAGTTTTAAAGTTTTGTGTTTTCTCTTTGGGTCTGTGATCCATCTTGAGATAATTTTTGTGAAGGATGTGAGTTCTGTGTCTAGATTATTTTTTTTCATGTGGATGACCAGTTGTTGTAGCTCCATTTGTTGAAAAGACTGTCCATGCTTCATTACATTGCCCTGCCTCTTTGTCGAAGTTCAGTTGACTATATCTGTGTGGTCTTTTTCTGGGCTTTCCATTCTGTTCCACTGATCTATTTCTCTTTTCTTTCACCGGTACCACGCTGTCTTGATTACTGTAGCTTTATAGTTAAGTCTTGAAGTTGGGCAGTATTAGTCCTCCTACTTCATTCTTCTCAAAATTGTTAGCTATTCTGGGCTATTTCATTTCTTTTTTATGCCTTTAGCAGATTTCATAAAAGCTGGCCTTGGATTTTCACAGCATAGGAGAGTGTTTTTGGAGGCACAATCCATATATAGGAGATAATCATAATAAATATGATATATCCTAGAAATTTGGAAATTGGAAAGACTTGTTGACCAGTCTTTCATTGAATGGTGTATCCGAATCTGGTAATCAGAGAGATCAGCAGCTGACCAGAAAGGATTGTTAAGAGGAGGAAAGTTGCAGTTCTTTTCTTAAAATTTTATCTGACTGTAACAATAATTTTTCTGTTCATTTGAGTGGCTCCTTACACCTACTGAATAAAAGCAAACACTCAAGCCACCACCACTGGTTGACCTCACTGCCTCTCTAGTTGTGGCCTCCACAGCTCTCCTTTGTGAATGTGTACTTTCAGAGGAGCCACAGTTTGATGGGGTGAGGGACGTGTTGAGTTTAGAAAACTCTGGGCTCAGATCCCTATGCTGCATTTATTAGCTGTGTGAACTTCATCAAGTCACATGACCCCCCTGAATCTTAGTCCTCTAAAGGCTAAAATAAATAAATAGATTCTTGTTTTTGTCTGTGATACCATGTAAGTAAATATCATGCAGGGTCAGAAATGTAGATCCGTCCCTGAACTACTTATTGTTGCTAAATTGGATCTGTAGTGTATGAGCATAGGCTATTTGGAAGTTAAGAAATATTCCTTTTTCTTGTTTGCTATTTGGTGGTCATTTCTTTTTTTCCTGTTATCTAGTATCAAAACACTTTGGCCACAAATAAAGATGAGTTTAAGAATACTTTTGGGGCACAAATAAACTACAAGTTAATACGTTAAAAAGGCTATATACAAATCTTTTTGACATTTTTGTTCAATCTTTGATTTTATATATTACTCAGTTATGAAGAAGAGAGAGAACATAAACTTTGATTTTTATTGGATTACTTCCATGCTCAGAATTATATTTTTTTGGTCTTATCTCCTCCTGCAGAAATAACTAGGAGGATATACAAGTCAGTGTTCTCAGACGCTGCTCACCGTTTGCTTTCAAAGTGAAAAATGAGCATCATATTATACTTTTATTGCCCTTTGTCTACTAAGTCCAAAGTCAGGAGGTAGAGGTCACTGTTCTTTTTATAACTAACTTGATACTAACATTGCCTGTTCCACCATCTGCCCCCTCTGCACCGTTTTGTGATAACCATTCACCCTTTCCCGAACCCCTTGCATACTTTCCTTTCCCCCTCACATACTTTTTGCAGCAGATATCCTTGGCTGAAGGAATTAGGGCACTCACTCATCAGGAATGTTTAATTGTTTTTTGTTTGTTTTTTGTTTTTTCAGAAACAGAAAGTTGTTTTGCTTTCTTTGGTATTTTCTCTCCCCCCCCCCCCCCCCCCTTTTTGGACCTGATTCAGTGTGAAAGGGAGAGAAAGTAACAAGAGAATCTTGACGATCTGACATGAATCACATCAAGTTCCCAGGTTTAGATAGAAATTGGGAGGAATAAAAATATTAAGCCTGCATGGGTCTTCTGTATATTAGATGCTTTCATATACATGATTTTTTTTTGTCAAAAGCATTAGTTCTGGTAAAGATGATTGCAACAATGACTCATCTCATTGGACAGGTAAGGCAGCTAGCGGATAGAGCCATGAAACCTGGTCCAAAACATATTGCTAGGAAGCATCATGTCTTTCTTATGTACACTGTTACATGTGATGAAAAAAGATATTTTCTGTGCAGTCATATGGGTTGTAATAAAGCCAATGCTACGATGTATTTCCTTTAAAAACCTTCATGATTTCATACCCTGTAGAAACATATTTTAGGATCAGGTTTTTATTCTGCTGCTATGCCATGTGCTCACAATGACAGTGTCTTTGTGGCTGAGGTTTGCTCAGGTGGGCATTTGTCATCATCTGGAATGTTCTATTAAGGAATCATTTAAAACTCCAGAGCATATGAAGATGACCATATAGCAATAACTCTATTATTAAATGCTTAATGGGAGCCACAGATGTCTATTGGCTTTCTCTGTACACTAACCTTTTTTTCCTCCACCCAGTGCTCCTGAGGGGTGGAGGGCACATTATTTTTCCATTTCTAGTTGAAGGGGCGGGGGCACAATAGGATTCATAACTTGCCAAGGTCCCAAAGCTAGTGCGGTTGCAAATCCAGGTCCTCTGACTGCAGGCCTCTCTGCAATGCTACGCCGTAGCCTGATGAGCTAGTGGCTGTGGCTCCCGGAGAACCCTGACTTGGCCTCCGCTGACTTAGAAATAGTTTCGTGTGTATGTATTTCCAAGCCTGTCCCATTTTTTCATTAATTATATGGAGTGCCCACTTTTTAGGAAAGTAGTTGTAAGATGTAATTCTGGGCACAGTTAGAGGGTAGGCGAGGATTAAGTCATTTGGAAGGGTTGGGAAAAGCTCCCTGGGCGCCCTTCCAGGAAATTAAAGTTTCAGCTGGGCATAGGGACTCAGTGTGTGGAGAGAATGGGAGGTTTTGCACATAGGTGTCCCTGCGTCATCTTGGTCTTCAGCCTGAACCACTCCGTGATGGAAAAACAAATCTCGGGAAAGATGAAAGGCAAGAGCTAAAGGAAATAACCACACAGCTTTCAAAAGACTAGAATTTCATAGCTATAATTTATAACGTCCACTGTCCTCATGAAAATTTACATGGGATTGTTTATCTTTTTATGTTTGAGAATATATTTTCCTTTATATTTAAAAAGTACCCTGCCTTTAGAATCCTTTGAAGTGGAATGATTGGAGGGCAGAAATATGCAAACTAGGTTCTTTTCATTCTCGCCTTTTTCTTTTAGTCTTTGGGATAATTTAAGTGCTTTTATCGAACACCTACTATATGCCAGGCCCTTTGCTACACTCTGGGGATAACAGGTAGATGAGAAGCTGAATCTGTCTGCAAGGCATTCAGATTCTGGTGGGAGAAACTGTCCTGTACTCAGCTAGTCACAGTGCAGTTTAAGAAGTGGAGGGGGATAAGGGAGGAAATGGGGGACATCTGTAATACTCTCAACAATTAAAAAATAAAAAAGTGCTCCATGAGCACAAAGCAGGGAGTAATTCCTCCTGTGGCCACCAGCAGACATTTGAGCTGATCTGTGACAGCAGAGCTGGCCGGGCAAAGGTGGGCAGGGAGGGCGTAGGAGACCAGAGTGCTCAAAAGCTCGGAGCACTGGAGGGACAGGAATAATTATCATCTCACAGGCAGAAAATCTGAACATCCGTCGCCAGCGTAGTTAACCTGTGATGGAAATGCCACCAACACTCAGAGTTCAGGGGTCTCCCTGTCCAGTCTTCACTTATTACTGGCTAAAATTGGGCTGGTGCTGCATTTATTTATTTACTTATTTATCTTTATTTATTTGTACTTATTTATTTATTTAACCTTTTCTGGTTAGCTTGATAGATTTGAATTAGATGTGGGTGTTTCCCACACCAGGCTTTAATCATACTGAGGAAGTGGGGAAAACACACACACACTGAGCTGCCTGCTATGACGCGATGGAATGTAAGGTTGTCTGCCATTTGCTTCTGTCATTTTCATATTTATTTTTCTCAGGAAATTCTGTTTTTTCTGCTGTGCCATTAGGAAGTGACTCTATCACTACTTCTGTGTCCATATCACTGCTTCTCGGCCTTTTTGGGAGCCATCCTGAGCGAGCATGGCATGTCGTGGGAAGACTTCCTCTGTTTAGTACTTACATTGGCTAATGGGTGTTTTATGTGGAGACAGCCAGATGCTCATGTCTAAATAACTTACCATTCCTGTACAACTCATAAATCTGCCTGACATGATGTTAAATAGTTTGCTCCTATAAGAAACTTTGCAGATGGATATGATAAGTATGAAGACTATTATATATGTTTTGACTTACTGTCTCTTCAGTTACATTATATAAAATTCAACAGACTTCTCCACAATCATTGGGAAAATGAATGATTTTTGTCATAACTCACAAATACCACAAACTACGGGAGGTTTGTAGTTGTGATTGACAGGTATCCACCGATAGTTTATTTATAGTCTCCAAGGGGACTCACAAAAATGTTGTGCCTACCATATGTATTCAGAGAAATATATCCTTAAAAATAATTTTTCTGACACTGGTTGCTGTAGCTACATAACTTCTTAATTCTAACTGTTAACTTTTCTTGTTAAACTAGCTGGGTGTCCCAAACATGATTGTGTAAGATAAAAGAGCAGGATGCCAAAGCTTTATCATAACATGATGCCATGTGTGTATACATACACAGACATACACAGGCACAATTGAATACACTGTTCATGATGTTCTGATTCAGGGAAACTGGAAGATGATTTGGAGTTATTATGATCAACTTTGTATTTATTCCAGAAAATTTTACTTGAGGAGAAAGGACATTCTTGGCATGCAGCATTTTGTTATATAATTCATTTTGTCATTTAAATATTTATAATTTGTTGAGTAAACCTAATAAGGTAGTGTTGAATACTGAGTGAATTTAGTTTCACAAGTAAACAAAATTCATGTATCTACCATTTTACAAAATGTGCTGCTCAGTTGTGGGTATGGATATGATTTTTATGAGCCTTTCTCCCCCGTTTCCTGTCTTCTTCTAGCCCCATCCATACCTATATCCTGGCTTCTCCCTAACCTCCTTTGATTAGAGGAAAACACTTTGAGGAAAGAAATCTTCAAGTTTTAATATAATTACATTTAGGATGAGAATTCAATATAAGATCATTGGCTGATTTAGTAATTTCTAGAATTCTGCCAAGACTTGGGGATACTTCCAGTGCCCATTGCTGAACACTGCTGTTTTCCCTCTGGGACTGAACTGGACAGGATTTTGTTTTTTTAATGCATTCCAGCAGAATAAGTATATTGGTTAGTAAAGATTTCTATAATCGACCTGGTTATTGTAGAAATGATCCAGTCCCCCTCTCCTAATTTTTCTCCTTTTTAAAACCAGAGATTAATAACCTGCTGTTATCTCCACCCTGGTGAGAGATCCTGTCAACAGTGGTTTAAGAAAGCAGCTTTGGGGTTAAATCTGGGGAGTGGCTAGGACTGTAACAAAACCAGACCCATGTTTTTCCTTTCCATCACACACGGACAATTTAATAAATTGTAACCAAATTCATATTCTATATTTCCTACATAAGAGGGAACATTTACCCCCCCTCCCCCCGAAAAACGTCTGTTCAAATAAAATTCTCTTTGAACTGCTTTCTCCTACTCGGAGGACAATGCCTTTGCCAGTCCATTTTCTCTGATCCCGGTACCTTGTGTACGTTGAGCATTCAGCAGTGGGTGAACGAATTCCTTTGTCGTTGTGTGTCTATTGTGTCTAGTGGAAGTCTGCACCGGAACAATAGCTGGTGGATGGTCTGTGCTGGGGAGGCGTGGGCTCGACTTCAAAAGTGATTTCCCCATCCTGACAGGGCAGGGCATGTTCTCCTTGGGCTGGGAAGGCACAGCTCTATCCTTGTTAAAGACGGCGCCTCCCTTTTGCTTTTTTCCTTCCTGGGAGCTGTTGAGTCCAAGTGTGACTGCCAAGAAGAATCCAGGAAAGCCAAAGAGCCCGAGCATGTCAGGCCTTCCTGTACCTGCCACACACATTTAAAACCCCAAGGAAATAAGTGAGGATCAATGGGAAGGAGAGAGGCCCCCAGGTGAGCAACCACATCAGTCTGAAGGCTGGAGCAACAGGAAAGGATCCTTGGCAGTTCTGTTCACTTGGCAAGATTGGGATGTGACCTGAGCTTACACTAAATTACCTCACAGCAAATTATTTTTTTCCAAGCTCTGTAAATGTTAGGATGACTCCACTCAGCTCTTGGGCTGAGGACAGATGAAGACATCAAAGATGTTAATTAGTCCCCAGGTGTGATTGTGGGATTGTCTGTCTGTCTTTCAGGAAAGGGTTAAATCCCCTCCCACCCCCAATCAATGAGGTTCTTTTGTTCAAAGCCAATAGAAGAGCTTTAACCTAGTCTTCTGGTTGGGGTATGTATGGGTGTGTGTCCAAGAGGTGGCCAAGGCTATTTCTCCGTTTTATACATATAAATCCCACTTTTTGCTGTCTTTGGCTTCATATGTTTTAAAGCTACCTTCTAGGTGAATTTAATTAGACTATTGCAGGTATTTTTGACATTTTAGTAATGAAATCACTGGTTGGAGCCTTATGCAAAGTTTGGTGCTATAATAGGATTTACCAGGGTTCCAATGTAATTCTAAATTAGTTTTAAGTTTCTGCCTCTTGCCTTCCTTTTCATTTATGTCAAATGTTACTACTATGTGGAGGGAAGGTATTTTAATGATAGCAAGATGTCATTTAGAAACTCCTTCTGCTCCGCTACTTCTGAAAACCATATAGAATATCAGCAGAAGGGGTTTAATCCCTGAAAGGGCTCTCAGGCAGGGTTTCTCAGCCTCTGCACTGTTGACATTTTGAGCTGGTTAATTCTATACTGTAAGGGGCTACCCTGTGTATTGTAGAATTTACAATAGTAGAACCCTGGCCTCTCCCCACTAATTGTCAGTAGCTCCTATATTCCCAGTGTACAATCAGGAAAGTGCCGCAGAGGACCAAATTGCCCCCAGTTGGGAACCAGGGTTCTACCGATAGATAATTTTAACAAAGGAAAAGGTAAAGGTTAAAACAATAAAGAAGATGCAGATTATGGACCTGTTGTTTTTGTTTTCTAAAAATTGTGTGTAGTCACTCATATGTGGAATCTAATGAACAAACTGAACTAACAAGCAAAATAGAGACAGACTCAGAGAGGGAGCGGGCTGACTGGGGTGGGGTGGAGGGACCGAGCCAAAAAAAAAGCGAGAAAAACCTCATTGACATTGACAACAGTGGTGATGGGGGAGGGTGGTGAGGGGAGGTGGAAGAGGGTATAGGGGGGATACATGGTGATGGAAAAGAAATTAAATTTAAAAAATTTTGTGTAGTAAATTAGAAAAAGAAAGTAAATTCTTAGGAGGACAGGTCTGCCAGTACCATACCCACTTAGCCACCAATTATCTATCCATTATTGACTGGAATTGGGTTTAGATTAGTACAAACGATCGTAACACAGAGCAAGTATTGATTTCGGCGCTCATTATCAACTGAAGAACTCCTAGGTATTTATGTAACACGCAGAACTTGCTAGGAAGGGGACATTTCCCCTGATCCCCGGGTGCTTCCTTAGTGCTGGTTCATTGGGGGGAAAGATGGAATGAGTGGTTTGAGAACAGGATTAAATGAGACGCACATAAGACTTTAATAACTGAATTGTACCCACTCTAGCTGTAGTTCAGCAGTTTTATGAATGGGAGGTCAGATACATGGTTTGGTTTCAGATACATGACAGATTTCACCGACTTCGCCGTATTTTACATTACTAAAAATTGTCCAGGACGTTGCAGTTTTCCTCTGTGAGGATTATCATTCACTTTCTCTGTTTTCACTCTCTGTCCAAATTTACTTCCAGCTCTAATAGTAGAAAGTCTGAGCTACCAGACAAGCAGGATCATGTCTCCCCTGTGATTTAACATGAGCTGTCCTGCTGTCTTTATTTTAGTTTTTCTTTCTGCCCTCTCTGTTCTCTCTTCACCTGAACATGCGTGCTTGCCAGGCACGTGTGCTTTGCTTTTCTCTTTCCGATGTCCCATCCCTCCTGCCCCTGTTTTCTTCCCTTTTCTCTGACTGTAGAAACTGTCAGGTGGCCTCGCTGGCATCGCCTTACCTTTCTGGAACTGTGTTACCCAGAGACTCCCATTTATTATGCCTCGGGCACTCTCTTCCTTTAATGCTGTATCTCTCCTAGGGATAGTTAATGATCTTTGCAGCAAATGAAGGTGAATTGCAGTCGCATTACTGTTATAATACAGCCAACTGTATGGAACAGATTGGGCTGAGCTTCGAACAGCTGGGGCTGGCAGAGTGAGCCTGGACTCCTCTCGGAAGAGTTCCAGAACCGCCAGATCATCACACTTGAAGGGCAGAGAGGGACAAGAAAGGTTATGGGCATAGCGGCTCCTGCAGGTGCTTTTTGCCTTAGTGATCTACCTTTTTGAAATTTTTACTGGTTTGTGGAGCTAGGAAAACATGGACAAATTGAACCCAAGGGCTGCTGTTGCTGCTGTTGGACTTGCCAGCTTAGTGGCTATGATGGTCGTTTATTGTTCATGTGCAGGTATTGAACATGTGATAAGAGAGATGCTTTTGTTGTTAAAACTCATGCCTCTCTTCAGTCCATGGAGACTATTTGGAGGGTTAAGGAGAGTTTTGATTTGCCAAGTGTATGGAACACTAATATAAATTAATAAAGGCTCCGCTGGAACTTTTGGACTTGGACGATAGTGTGGCTTCCTGGTGGATATAATAAATGGGGATCGGTGTAGGTTAGGGCAGATAAACTGATGGCCCACAGAGCCTGATCTAGCTGTTACATATGTTGTGTTTGCCCATGCAAGGCAGTCTGCATGTGTGTGTATGTTTAAAGAACCAACTGCCAATATTTTTTTAAAGTTATATAGAAATCTGTTTAGTTTTTCCATAGAAGCCAGAAGATCTGGCTTCCCTAGAACTGCATGCTCCCGTGGTTAAGGCTGAGTAACAACTACCCCGTATCTGTCCTGAGTGGGTAACACTCTTCCTAGAGTCCTTACCTCCCACCCACACAGCACCTTCTTGAGGAGCCTCTGCAGGAGAAGTTCAGGAGAGAGCACACAGAGGAGGAAGAAATGGGCTTGAGTCACAGCTTCACCACCAGCTTTGTCAATTTGGGCAAGTTCCTCTCCTGAGTCTAATTTACCTCGTGTGTAAAATGGGAACGTGGCTCTTCACCTCATGCAATTGCTGGAAAGAGCATTAAGTGACGTAGCATTTGACACCCCTAAAGCAGAGCTATGTGCTTACCCAGTGGACTTGCTGCACACATTAGCAGCCATTATTGTAATTTTCAGTTGTCCTGTGTTGTAGATGAACTGATACCAGTGCTTTAGAGTCACATTGACCATGTTATAAAATTAGATGAACACTTCTGTGACTCAGGACCATGAGGGGACTTGTGCCTGGGCTTCCCATATTTCTGTTTTTGTCTTGCAACATAAAATTTACAGTGTCTGTACGGGAATGATACATAGAAACTGAGCTGCTAAAGGAGGCATTACCTAAAGAGAGAAAAATCTTATAATTTAGTTCATATTAGGTAAATACTTTTCTTTTGACTGGGTCATGATTTTTATAATTTTATATCTGAACTCTTAATGTTTCTGTCACCCATCCCAATTACATTCAAAATCAGGTGGATGACAACCCTTTGGACTGAAGATATTCAGGATCTTCATGGAAGAAAAGGTACAGGAGCGAGAGCACTCCATCAGTTAGTTCATTTTCTTGAAAGCAGGGTTAAGTTTAGTTTTTGTTAGGCTTGTGTTGTTATTGAAGGCAGCAGTTAATAAGCACTCTCTGCTCACGGATTATTTAAAATTTCAAAGGATTTTTTTTCTATACTTTTACATTCAGTTGGCATCTTTTCTCTCTGATGTTTGACCGTTGACATCTATCAGAATGTTCCAGCACACATTTGGCTGCCACACGATGTGGGGGGCAGGGGTTTCCTGGTAATTATATATATATGTGGTTGAGAAATGCAAGTTCTTCCGCCTATTTTTCTACTTCCTGCAAAGAGGGGTGGATATTTTACTTAAATACACACTCTTGTCTCAAAATAGTAAAGGGTAGTAATTCAGTAATTTCATCTCATACTTCTTGAAGGTGTCTGGAAAACTCTCGTGCGGAAGGAAGGCAAGATGGCCAGAAAATGTGAAGGGGCAGTTCTGGGACCAGTGGGAAAAAATGCAAAATAGAGTAAATGAGTTACAATCAGCTCAGTTATAGTGTTCAAAAATTATGTTTTCAAGCATTGTCTTAAACCCCCCTTGGATGAGTGAATGTCATTATTAGGGTAAACGGTCCTTGAACAGAAGACATGAGAGAAGAAAATATTATTTTTAGTGCCCCTACTTTAAAAAAAAAAATTATAACTAGAAGTATAGGTGTACCTCTGGGCCTTGAAATTGGGCCCAAACCCAGATTCTGGTTCCAGGATCCCTTCTCATTCCTGTTTTCATCTGACACTGTTGGGGGGTGGGGTGAAGTGAAAGAAGGAAGGAGGTGAAGAGGGGAAGTGAAAATGAAGGGTGTTTAAATCTAAGGAAACATTTCGGTTGATCCATGGGAAATTGGCAGTATTTCCACTGTACAGAAATGGCAATTTTTTGTAGTTCAATTGAATACAATTCTTACAATTTTGCTAGAATTTCTACAGCTCCCTGACTTGGTGGATGGAGTAATTTAAAGAGACAGAAATGTTTTGGCATTCAGTTGAATTTTTTTTTTTTTTTGCGTTAGAATATACCGGTATTTTTTGCTTGGATTTTATTGTTATCAGTTTTTTCTAAAATTATGGTTATTGCATCAAATCTCATCGTAAAGGAGACTGAACGGGAAGATCAGTGTGAGGATGATGGAAGCCAGCGGAGTCTTGTTGAGTCATTCATCTGGGGACATGCATGGCCCACTGGGTTTGGCTGCAGGGTACCAAAGATCCAAAATTGGGTTTTTACTGTAGCAGATTAATGTTTGTTTTGAAAATTAGAAATGGATGTAGAAAGACGAAAAGCTATCCATGTGGGCATGATTTATTGCAACCTTTTTTATGGTAGGTTGGACCTTGTTGGAAGTTGTGAATTTTGCTCAAATAGGCATCCCCTCCCCCCCCCCCCCCCCATTTTTATGGGTCAGAATGATTCCATGAATACTGTGATAGTTTGGCCAAGAAACAAATTCACTTAGTTAAGAAAAATTAAAGGTCTCTGCGAAAGCCTGGAAGCGGTACAGTCAGCAGTGCTGCGGTGCTGGTGGTGGTGGTGGTGGTGGTGGTGTGTGTGCATGTTTTTGTGTGTTTCACGGGGGAGACTTGTTCAGAATGAAAGAGACAGATGCTTCCTTCACTTGCTCGTTTCCTGGTTTTCAAAGCCTTTTTTGTTGTTGTTTTATTTTAAGATTGGTGCCTCTCTGCTGGGTGAGTGAGGGTGTGAGGAGCCTGCAGGGGCATGGGCCCCCTCCGCACCTTGCTCTTCCTGGTGTGAGAGCAAGTGGAAGTGCGAAGCACCGCAACTGCTTTGAGCAGAGCCCACTTCCCTTCACCCACAGAGAACGCGAAGCAGTTACACCAACATCAATCAAGGAGAACCCGCAGGCTGAACTCACACCGTTGCAGCAGGTGCGTGAGTGAGCATCCTCCATGGGCACACGTGACTGAGGTGTACCCCGGCGGCGCCTTGCCCGCAGATGTCGGTTGTGATGACTGGGGCTGTGCCCTCCTCACAGAGCCAGGACAAGCCTGTCGTACTTATGGGACAGAGCAAGTGTAGTTGATGGCATCTCAGCTGATTTACTGAGAGTAGGGAACAAGGCAAGGTCTCCTATCTGTGTGTGTGTGTGTGTGTGTGTATGAATACATCCATCTATATCAAATGTATGTATATAGATGTATGTATATGCACATGTGTATATCCATCTATACGAAGTGTATATAAATGGATGTATGCATATGCACATGTGTATATCCATCTATACGAAGTGTATATAAATGGATGTATGCATATGCACATGTGTACACACATACATCTGTACATACATATGTGTGCATGCATGCACACACACATTTAAAGCAAAACTCAAATGGGCCATGAGGTAAAGAGAGAATATGAACATTTAATACTTTCTTAAGTGCCTGACAATAGGGTGAAGCTGTTTATTAAAAAAAAGAAAACATATCTCCTAAATTGAACCATCCTGATATATTTTAAACAGTTACTAGTTCCCCAAAGCTGTTTGTATGTATTATTGGTAATAAGTATCCACTTTGAGTTGATGCTTCAAAATGTTATGCATATTATTTATATTTTAACAAGATGCTCTTTTAAACCATCAAAATAGGCTAAGTTTGAGAATAAATGTAATATCTAGTGTTACTATAGATATGGGGGAAAAACGTACTACTTGGGGCACAGTTTTTATACACTATCTGGAGATGATTCTGCAATATAGTTTACCTTTGAATAATGTGGGAGTTAGGGATGCCGACCCCCCTACAGCCCTCTCACAGACAAAAATCCATATGTAACTTTTGACTCCCTCCCAAAGTAATTGCTAATAGATTACTGTTGATCAGAAGTTGTACTGATAACATAATCAACATATTTTTTGTCTGATAAATGTATCAGATACTGTATTCTTAAAATAATTTAAGTTAGTGAAAGAAAATAGTATTAAGAAAATCATAAGGAAAATACATTTATAGTATTTATTGAAAAATATCTGCATATGTGTGGAACCATGTAGTTTCAGGGTCCACTGTATACGAGATCAAAAGCCACAAAATGTGCATATTCATAGTTCTCGCAGTACAGCTGCTAGGAATATTTATCCTAAGACTATGCTCCAACATGTGAAAAAGATTTTACTACAAGATGCTTTATCACGAACTTATTGTAATGCATTTTGTTATAAATGTCTAAACAATATTAGGGTAATCAAATAAATTATAGTAGAAGTATACAATAAAATACCAAGTGAGGCAGTAAAACAATGTTATAGATTTTTGTATAATCCTATTTAAAAAATACCTGTGTTGCCTGTATATATGAACGTGTAGGCATTGGAAATATTTGGAAGATTATGTATCAATCAACAAACATAAAATTTATTAACTTGCCCTGGCTGGGTGGCTCTGTTAGTTAGAGCGTCATCTTGCACACCAATAGGTTGCAGGTTCGATCCCTGGTCAGAGCACATAAGGGAGGCAGCCGATAGATGTTTCTCTCTCACATCGATTCTCCCCCCTAATTAATAAAATCTATCCTCAGGTGAAAATTAAAGAAAACAGAGTTATTATTTCTAGGTGATTTGAGAGTAATTAAATGCATTTAATTTGCCTATCTGTTGTTAACAATTTTCTAATATTTATGTGTATTACTTGCATATTAAGTACAGCAAAGGGCAGTCATGGAAATAGCATTTTAAGCATAAAAGTTATCTAGAAATATCTGTGAAGATCAGGAAGGGAAAGAGCTTTTTCAATTTTTCTATAGATGACTTTTAGCAGGTGTCAAGCACTGCTGATTGCTTCATTCAACTATGTATGTACGTCTCTGTGTGCCAGGCACTACACAAGGCTCTGTTCATGTTGCTGTGTGTTTTTCATATGGCAAATGGCTGGATCAGTTCTGTTTAATGTGCTGAGGTAGGTGGCTTTACTCATAGAGACTTAATACCAATATGAAAACTCTAATATGGACACATAAACATTAAGAATAAACAGTAACCTTTTGCTTCATATTTTTGCATATGTGTTTTATCTGTTCCATGCTATCTCACATGGTTAAGCTTTTCCTACCATGTGGATTGTTGGCAACTTCAGACGTCTGGAGAGCCAAAAGCAGATAGGAGAATCATTGGGAGAACTTGACACCATTCATGAAAACTTGAAAGAACACTAAAAAGCTTATCGGCAAGAGCTTTGAAAAATCTGACCCCTCCTTATTTTGTAGGTTTTTGGCTTTGAAACTCAATCTGGGTTTAATGTTCAGCAGGTGTCCTTTGGGGAGTTAGGACAGGATTTGAAGGGTAGGAGATTAGTGTAATGAATTCAGTGTCCGTCCATCTGGAATGTTGAGACTGGTGGGTATAAATAGGAGGTTTAGCTGAGGGATGTCTAACTGGGGGAGGGTCAGGATTCAGGCCGACTGCGAGATACTCATCTAAAGGCTTAAATGCTTCCCTGAGCCCCTAAGAATCTACCCAAAGGACAGTCTTCTGATGTCCAGTGTCTGTCTCATCACAGTGATCCTAGAAGTGTAGCTTCCACATGGCCTCTCACACTGGTATGAGGTTAGAAATTAAAAATTCCAGCCTAAACCTCCCAGGGCTCCAAAATGAAAAGATTTTTCATGAGTTCAGCTATCGGAATAACAAAGGTTCTTGAGAAGGGCTTGTTTTGGATGGGTACCAATTGGCCAAGTTGTGTGTGTGTGTGTGTGTGTGTGTGTGAGAGAGAGAGAGAGTGTGTGAGGGGGGAATAATTATGACTTGAACTTGGTTCATTTATTTCCCACTGGGGAAGGGAAGAAGTTAGACTTTGGGATAGGCTCTGTTTCTGTTGTCCAGTGAATGAGGGGCGTTAGGCCCATCTGTTCCTCTCCTGCAGTTTTGCTGTGACACTGTGGGAAAAGGTGTCATAGTCACTTCCTCTTTTTCCCCTCTCTATTCTTCTCTTCCATTAAAACAGATATGGTGCCATTAACGAATTACCTTGGGATAGTTTGAAGTATTAAGGGGGGTGTAGCTACTCCTGAGACAAGCCCAGAGTGATAAAGTAAATCAATAATTCAAGGAATCACTTGCTCTTAAAAAGAAAAAAAGCCTTGTAAACAGAATAAGACTGAGAAAAAGATGTCTTTAGGCAAGCTAATGTAATCACACACAGAAGGCAGCCTGTTTTCTTACTTGCTGGATCACTTCCACTTTATATTCTCACGGGGGACAATATATTAAGTACAATATTTAGAAATATTTTTTGAATCCTACTGTCTGATTTTGGCAAATCCCAAGGAAAAAAAAAGAATATATCTTGGACCACTTGAGCCTTGCTGGGAGGATATTGAAGTTTTCCCAGAGAGACTGGCTTCACATTGTGGGAAACACCGGTTTCAGAGATAACACTGTTAGAATTTATATTTCAGAGGGCATCGGTTGTTGGACAAGCATCCACAGCTGATCTTATGTCTCTCAGGATCTGGAGAAACCCAAAGTGTGTGCTAGTCCTTTCCTTATGAAGGGCACCCTAGCTTGTAACCGCCCCCCCTCCTGTTAAAGCGATGGGCTGAGCTCACCAGCACCAAAGTACCCAGCATCTGAAGAGAAGATGTGGGTGACAGTAAGTGAGCATGGGTGAAAGAGAGGGGATTGTGGAGCGAAGTGTCCATTGGCTAATGCTCTTTTTTCTTATGGAATTTTGAAGCATTGGGGTTCTGACAAAATCTTAAGCTATGTTTGTTTAGATGCAGTCATCACATGGCACTGCCTGAGTAATTGAAATTTGTGATGAAAGTGAAGATGAAATATTTTAGAAAGTAATGTTACGGCTCCTTTCTGTTAAAGCATGCACTAAAATAAAAGTGCATTGTCATGAGGAAAGAAGTTCCTTTAGTTTGTTTCTCGGCATGTATCTGGGATAAAATTGTTTTCATAGAGGCTGTTTAAGGGCTATGTTACACCCCTAGTCCACGGGTTGCTTAAATGTGAAAGGGACATATCTGACCAGGTTCTTTTGCTCTTTTTTTTTAGGTTGTAAGTTTGGGAAGCTATTCGACCTATAGTGTTTTTTTTTATCTCTAGAAAGGAGATAAGAGCACAATATTCAGAGTGTTTTTAAAATAAACTTTATTGTAGAATAGTTTTAGATTAACAGAAAAGTTGCAGAGACGGAAAGAATGTATTCATGTACCTGTCACCTGGTTTCCCTCATTGTTACCACATTCCCTTGATATGAAAGGTTTTCTAAACTAAGGAGCTGACGTTGGTACTTTATTATTAACTAAACTCTGGAGTGTATTTGGATTTTGAGAGCTCCCCCCCTCATGTCCTTTCTCTGTTCCAGGATTCTCATCCTGGATACCATATTGCATTTAGTCGTCATGTCTACTTAGACTCCTCTCATCTCTTTCTCAGACATGTTTTTGATGACTTTGACGGTTTTGGGGATTACTAGGCAGCATTTTATAGAATGTCCCTCATTTGGGACTTATCTGATGTTTTTCTCATGATTAGACTGGGTTATAGGTTTTTGAGAGGAAGACCACGAAGCTGAATTACCATTCTCAACACATCGTATCAAGGACATATACTGTCCACGTGGCTTATCACTGTTGACCTTGACCTTGATCGTCTGGCTGAGGCTGTTCGCTGGGTTTCCCCGCTGTCATGTTACTCTCCCCCGTCCCCTTTTCCTACTGTCCTCTGGAAGGAAGTGACTAGGCACAGCTCTTAGGGTTGTTTTAAGGTTTAATGAGATTGTAAAGCTCTTAACACAGAACCTGGTGATTAGAAAACACTCATTAAATGTCAGTTAAGTGCTACCCTGGTTGGTGCTTTTACCCTGGTCCTCTTCAGTACGTAAAAGCCAGTAGTTGAGCTTTGTCCTTGTAGTTATACAGTGCTCAGTCATTTATTGATGTTGATCAAAAAATAAAAAATGAGCGCTCACAACCCTTTCAAGTGAGAGGACGGCACTTAAAGGCACTTCAGGAGAGAGGGAGATGAATTCCTCTATGTGAAAGACTAAGTCGGGGTAATCAGCATCCGGTCCTGTTTTAAGGGGTGGCTTCAGTCAGCCAGGATGAGGAGGAGACGCGGGGGTGGGGGTTAGGGGGTGCTGCCTAGTCTTGGGCGTGACAGGGAGAAGGAAAGTCATTTAGGAGCTGAGCCTACATGAAAATGAGATCTTTTTCCCTTGTTCAGGTTTGATAGCTTTTAGGTGGAATTTAGAGTTCTTAGAATACACTGTCTCAGCATTTCTCTGTAAAATAAGGGCCTGGTTCTGGGACCTGAAATGCTTCAAAGCCCATGCGTTTGTTGCTGGAGTAGTTCTCTGAGCTTAGATAATAGAGTTTGGAGTCCTGCGTAACCATGTCTGTTGGAATAAATAACAACAGCTGGTTTCTTGTACAGATACTGTTTGGCATGAATTTTTTATTTAAGTCCCTCCATGTATCTAGTAAACAGTAAGCAGTATTCTAGCATTACTAAAAGCCTCCCAAGTCTCCTTCCAATAAATTTCCTTTACTCCTCTCATTTAAAATTTCAGGGTGTGGGGCAGGGTTAATGTACCAGAGAAGGAATGCTAGGGAAGTATTTCTGAGCTAGAGAAAATAAGGTTCCACTTCTATGTATTCTTTCTTACTTGACCTTCAGCTTCTCTCTTAGATAACACATTTTTTGGACCGATTCTTGGGAAAGCAAGATTTATGCAGACATTCTTTTGCTGTTCTGTATGTACTAAGTAAAGAGACTTATTTATATTCAAATGGAATACCCTGACCCTGAGTACTTAATGGTAAGAAAATTTGCATCTGCATTAAGGGTGGGTCAGTGATGAAATACTCTTTTGGTCCTCTTTAAAGGACTAGCAAGGAAATTCCTTCCTTATATCCTTGTGAATTTCTGTCTTAACAAGCTTATCCAAGACTGAGCACCCTTGTCCTGTCCTGTAGAGAACCCTGGGAGCACTTGAAGCACATAGATGGTATCATTCATTCATTTATTCTGTTATCTTTGTTATTAACAGCAGAAAGGTTTTACTTAACTTGCCAAATTAACCCTGGGTTCTAAAGGAATAGGAACTATCATAGATTCACTGTCCGCTTGCTCTCTTGTTTTGTGAAGACGACACTGAGTTCCCTGTCCTGGGGCTAGGAATATAAGAGTAAGGTGGGGTCTGTGCACCTCAAGAATCAAATGATAGTCTTCATGGGTTCTAGAAGGTTTTCTGTTCTTTGCAGCCTTTGTAAGATTCCTGTGGTCACCAAGGTTGATCATGGATGTATCAGCTGCCTTCCTTGGGGCCACATAGGACAGTCGCACTTCCTTTCCCCCTTTGAGGTTCGGCATGACCATGTGACTGGCTTTGGCCCATGAAGCGTGAGCAGAGGCCACTTATGTTGCTTCCTAGATGAAGCATTAAGAGTCGCTGGGGAATTTGCTTCATTCCCTTCCTCCTGCCTTGGCGGGAACACACACTGAGGGTGGGCCCTGGTGGACAGATGTCCTGACCCAGGTTGAAGACATAGTGTGAGCAAGAAGTAGGCTTTGGTGCTTATGACTCATTAGGGTTTGTGGATGGTGGTGCAGGTGACCTGTCTGCTGCACATTAGCCTGTCCTGATGTGCCAGTCAGCGCTATTATCTCTTTACAGTTGGAGGAATCAAGGCCTAGATGTTTGGGCTGCGGAGGGGATATTCATAGTTGTGATGGTGGCAAGAAACCTGGTAGTTACTGTTGCACAAAAGCTGGGTGTAATTTCTTAGAGGTGTGACTTACATTTCAGTTATAGGTATTGCATCTCTTCAGTATAGGCTGCATGCATACTTTTCAACAAATATCTGTGCGCAGTGGGGAGTAACTCTAAAGAAGGAAAAATCAAAGTGTGTACACACACACACACACACACACACACACACACACACACGTTAACTGTTAATTTACTCTCCCAAGAGTCACATGAGAGATTTTAATGCCAAACTACTGGTTGAGTGCCAGGAAGAATTTCTTGGGTGGACATAATGCTTAATTTATATTTAGGGAATTTCCACTACTAAATCACAGAGCTTGTAAACTTTGAATAGAGGAGGAGGGGGTGGAAAAGGGAAAAAATAGTCCCAGGGATATGGTTGACAATATTCCTTTTAATTTAAAGCCACCTGAAGGCTTCAGTTGAATAATAAAGTAATCCCCATATGGTTTCCGTTCTTTCAATGTTAGAACCTCAGCAGTGCAGTCTACTTTTAGCCTTGGCTTCTGCTTGCCTCTTTGTCAGGCTGAGAATGCTTCCCGTCCGCTCGCCGGTAGGAATGTAAGCAGGACTCTACTCTCCTGGGGATAGTTCCCAGGCTGTGCTTTCGATGTGGGCAAGTTGGCTCATTTGCAGGGAGGACCTGCTCTTCCAGGGCACTCCTGACTCTTGGAGAGACGGGGCGGGCCGGGGCCTCCTCAAGAAGGTGACTTCATGCTTCATTGGTGAGGAGCCTCCTTAACAGACAGTGCTCTCAACCCCCTTTTGTTCTTCCCTCCCTTACAATTCTGTTTACAATAAAGTTTTCCCAAAGTAAAAAAAAGACATTATTCATTTGAGTTTTGTTGTTTTTTCCCTTGAAAGATTTTAACCCTCAGAATCTTTAGAAAGGCAAATACTTTCAGTAAATCCTGAAACTTGAATATAGTTATTTTCAATTATGTGTATGTACTTTCATTACTAAGTTTTTAATCTTTTTCTTAGACTGTGTAAGTTTACTTTCCTTCTGTGTTCATATGAGTTCACGAAATACTCGGGAAGTTTATGAGAAAACATTTTGAGAGCCAGTTTCACGGTGTGATGCTGGAGATCCATTATGACCATGCACTGGGCGCTGTGTGTAACTGTTCAGGACTGAATTTGTCAGCTCCTCCAGTAATCATTAAAATGCCATGAGATAACTTTGTTGTGGCTCAGAGGAAGTCAGAAGATAGGAATTTTGGTGCTACTTCATTGTGATAACGTCATTGTTCAACTTCTTTACCTATTTGTCTACTTAAAAAATTAGATTAGTGGTGCTCACTTTTCCACTCTTCACAGAGTTGCAAAATGATTTCTTCACACAGGCACAATCAGGATAATATGTATAAAGTGGCCTGACTCTTTAGAAGAAAAATCCTTCAAAGTACAGGTAGATGGAAGTAGAGGACGACTATTTTGTATTGAAGAACAAGAGAATTTGTAAAGAAATGGGGTTATAAGCCCTTTCAGTTGACCAGATAGTACTGTTTGTTCCCTTTCCACCAGAGCCAGCATTTTGAGGACCCTCTGGCAGCAGCATTGCATCAGTTTCCTCCTAATTTGAAATGAGTAAGTACATGGAGTACAGAGGCACTCTAAAGATGCACGCATGCCAAAACGGCCTTCGAGATCCTCAGAAACCACTGTGGGATACACTATTAGGTGAAAATGATCTTGTCTGGCCTGGAAATTAAATGCCATAGTTTGTCTTCTGCACAATGTGTCCCCAAATGGTATTTCATGTATTCCTAGTAATGCCTTCTATCAACGAGACTAATACATCTCCTGTGATTTTTGTTTTTCTTTTTGCTTGATTTTTAATTGTCAATTACTAATATAGTGACTTTGAATCAAATGTAAAACAGAATTTCAAACAGAATCCAAACACCAATTCCAATGGACATGAATGTCTCTGTGTCCTATAATTTTCTTCAATACAAAATTTTAACGTGTGTATCACTTAAAAAAACTGTACTTCTGATTTCCTTGATAACTTGACAATAGTATATATAAAAATCTACCTCGGGAGATGGGGATACTAACCCTTTATCTTTTTCTTTAGTGCTCTATACCCTTCTACTCTTCAGCACGCATAAAATGTACATTTGTTTTCACATTGCTAAGGTTGTTAACCATTCCATTCTTTAACTATTTTGAAGTCTCCTATGTTAAGTAGTTTGGCTGATACTGATACTAAAAGTTGAAAACCACTAACCAGTGTTTATGCTATATCTATGCAAATAGCATTCATTACAGGGCCAATTAAGATGCTCTGATTGTATCCTCCTGCAATTTTATAACCCTGTGCCTCTCTATGAAAGGGGTCAAATGCAGACTCCTTACTTAATTTTATCAACTCATTGAAACCATACAATATTCATTTGCCTTCAAAATTGGCTTATAACCTTCTTATACAATTTGTTAACTTCGAAGTGTTTGATCTTTGTTTTTTTTTTTGATGGCAGAAGAAATACAAACCTTTAAAAAATTGAATTTTCTTTCTAGGTTCAATGTTTTCTTTCATTAACCTTTTGGGATCTCTTTAAGTCTCGGTGTTCTCAGATTTCTTAATGATGTTTGGGTCTTATTAATTCTGAGAAGTACTTAGAGTAATCTGGAAACTACATCTCTTGTGACCCTGGGAGAGTCTCTTTTATTATTTTGATGTTTTTCTTAGGTTTTCTCTGCTCTTTCTTAATGAAACTCCTGTCAGTCAGATGTTGGGCCCCCTGACTTGACCCTCCCCATCTCTTATCTTTCCTTCACATTTTTTACCTGCCTATCTTTGTTCTTACATTGTGGAAGATTTTGAGTCTATCTTCTAACCCTTTCCTTAGTACTTCTTAGCAATCAAAATTTTAATTTTTAAGAGCTCATTCTTTTATTTGGGGACCCGTATTTTGAAATCCACTAAAACAGTGGTATAAAGAACTAGCATTCTGCCAGAAATTCATGATAAAGATCTACATTCTGAAATAAAATTTTCCTATGGCTATTTGAAGAGACATGTAAAATTGCCATCCAGTTTCATAATCTAAACGCTTACAGAAACAGTATCTGTGGCTCCTTGACCATCTTTTTGACTTTTACCTTACTAATAGTGACTACTGAACAGCAGCGAGAGAGAGGTGTTTATAGCCCAGTTAAAAGAAAAGACAAAAGCAGAAGCATTTTAAGTATAAAGAAAAAACATAGGGTTTTAAACCAGAGTTCTAGTTGTGTTTTAAACTAAAATGAACCACTTTATACACATAGGTTTGTGTGTTTTTTTCCTATGTTCTGGATTTTTTATTTATTGAGAGATACAGAAAGTCAAATTGTTGGATGAAGACTATTGCTTTTGATACATATGTTCATATTCCATTTATAGAACCATCCATCATCTATCACAAGATTAAATTTACCAGAATCTAACCGCCAGTGGATGTTGTAAGTTTTAAAAAATGATGAGTAGTATATTATGTGTGACAAGTGGCATTTTATTATTTTAGCTTGAATTATTTTATTAGCATTATGCTACGTTTTATCATTCACTGGCATTTATGTGTAAATCACAGTATACCTATGTGTAAAGGATTTTCCTGCTTTCCCTTGCTCCTCTCCCTTTCCCACTTCTTCAGCCTTCCTTTCCAGCCTTCTAGTGTCGCTGGAAGAACATACCCAGTCCAGCACGTGTCTGAATACTTCCTACACATCATCTACTCAGGATTACGTGACACGGTCATCTCCTGAAGAAGGTGGTTGGTTGTATATTTTATATACTATTGGTCAGAGACAACAGTTTATTAATAACATTAAGGCCACCTGTTCTTAGCTGGCAGGAAATGTAATTGTGGCTGTTGTTGAGTCAGGACTTGAACTGGAGAACAGAGGGCAGTTGTTCGTAGTCGTGAACTTTTTTCCTCCCCACCAATTTCCATGTTTAAAGGTCCTCTTGATGTGAGTAGGAGACCCGTGTTTGAGGGCCTGGATTCTCAACCTGGCGGCAGAGTGGGACTTAACTGAATCAGCTCATCACAGTGTCACTTCTGTTTTGAAAGCTCTGTACAAAAATATCCAAAGTCTCTGACAGTTTCATTCACTCAGAACAATCATTGGCCCTACTTACTATAAGTTTCCATCCCTAAAATTGCTCTTTAGTTTTGAAATTTGGCTGTCAGTATATTTTGGCTTAAGAAAACTCAAGAAGAAATATTGTGCCATTTAGAATTAGGCATTATGTTTGTCAGTTTCCCACCAATGAAACATTTTATTTCTTGGTGAACTGCTTCTGAAAATTACTTGATAGTTTACAATAAAGCTATTTGAGTAGGGTTTTTAGGATGAGAAACTAGGCTGTAGCTAGAGTAGTAGGGTAGCTACTCTATTGTTGAGTATTGGTAATTTCATATTATGCTGTAATACTTATATTTTTATCATACCTAGTTTCACATTTAAGAGATTAAAACAGCTCTCTCTATTTAACCCAATAGAATTATCTTAAGCTTGTAGGTAATTAACATTTAAACCCTTTGCTGATGGCCGAAGCCCAAGGTGAAGGTATAGTCTTGCATATAATGCTGCTGGTTCTTAGAGCACCCTCTGGCAGAAGGCCTGTGATGCAGACAATAAGAATCATGGAGAAAAATTTAATTCAGTTTGACTTTTTAAATAAAGAAAAATAGAAGTATTTGCTCAGGTACAAGATAAATGTGGGAAAATCTATATATCTTTGGATTTCTTTGATTAAAGCAATTGATACAATATGAGACCTCAAAACTTTGTGTAAACATGTTCCTGTACTACATATCACTTTATGTCACCGTTTTTGTTGGATGATACTGATATATTGCACGATTGCTTTTTCCCCCGATTGATGGTAATAAGAATGATTTATCGCTCCTCTCTTCAAGTGGGTTCGAATGATGATAAGCAGCTAAACTATTCAACAGGCAAGTGGACCTCTCTGTCTTTCAGAAGCAAATGTCTAAATATTAGCAATAGGAAGTGAAGAACTGGAAGGCAAATTGTATAAGGATTGTTCTGGGAGCATTCCTTACCGTCAGAACCGGATGAAGAGCTTGTTTTCATGCCTGGCTCTCTATCTGCGATGTCAGCAGCACTGGTATCTGGATCTTGATCGGGTTACTACTGCTGATGTCTACATTTTCATTTATCTTGGCTTCCATTTAATTAAAAAAAAGACAAATGGCTAAGGTGAGGCTAGGAGTGCAGCTGAACTAAGAGTGGATGTCTCTTTAGTAGTGAGTGAGTCTATTGCATCACCTATGATGTTTGTGATGGGACAAAGTCTTTTGATTTTACCAAGCCAGATTGCCAATTCTTACTTTTCCTAATTTTTACCTTTTTTTTGGTAATTTTTTTAAATTATAAAATTGATGGAAACTCTGTGATTCCATTTTTAGAAGTTGGTTACTTGCAAGGAGTCTTAAGTACAAAGATGCTTCTAATGCCCTGGAGGAAAAAGGGGAACGTAACACCTCTCTGGGCTTCTCCAAAAGAGAAGACTTTAACCAGCTCTTTTAAATTATATTTTAGAGTTCTGTAAAATTCCTTTTAGAAAAAAGTATTTGTTGAACCAGGTTAGAAAACCATTGAGTTAGGCCATCATAAATACTGAATCATCTTCCTTCCTCCATTTCTCAGAGTGGACAGTTGTTTGGCTCCTGTTTATCCAAATTTCTGAAAAGCATTTCAACATTAATCATAGCTGGAGTTGGCTACTTCCCTCAGACCATTCATGCTGCCCTTATTATAAGTGCTTTTGCTACTGGGTAGGTGGATGGTTAGGTTGATGGACAGATGCATAAGGACAGGAAGGAAGGAAGCGAAGAAAAAAAAGATACATATAGTTATTCCCATTTGTCTATTACTTTATGCCAATGTGGGGGTTTTTCTTAAAGAATAGTTTATTGATTTTTAGAGAGTGTGAGGAAGGGAGAGGGAGCGAGAAATATCGATATGAGAGCACAACATTGATCGGCTGGCTTCTGCACAACCTGGCCATGTGCCCTTGACCCGGAATCGAACTGGCAACCTCCTGGTGCACAGGACAATGCCCAACCAACTGAGCCACACTGGCCAGGGCTCAGTGCATTCATTTTTAATGATTTTATTATATTTCTTATCACTTATGGCAGGAATTACATCTTGCCTACATTTCATTATCTTACATACACACAGAATAATAATGGACTCCCCAGTCACTTTTTAACATATAAATGAGCCTTTCTAGATGCTAAGGATACAGCAGTAAAAAAGCACAAAAATTCCTGATCTTTTGGAGCTTCTTTCTAGCTGGAGGAAAAAAGCAATATTTAAGTGAGATGTATGGTAGGCCAGTTAATGATAATGCTGTACAAAAATATAAAGCAGGAAATGAAAGGAAGTTACTATTTTATATCCAGTGGTCAATGACATATGCGCAAAACCTGATTCTTCAATATCACCACCTCTGGCCAGTCACTATTCTAAAATGCTTCATTTAGAACTCATTCTTACAACAACTAGGACAGGTAGGTGTCACTCTTTTCCCCATTGTACAGTAGAGGAAACTGATTCCAAAAAGGTTTCATCACTTGCCCAAGCTCACACAGGAGTAACTAGTGATGCTGGGATTTGAGCCCACACAGCCTGACTCTGCAGTTCTTGCTCTTAATCAGCACACTAAGTAAATGGATGCCTGAATGCATGATGAATGGATGCCTGAAACATTTTACAAACCAACTCATTCACACGCATTCAGTGTGAAATATAATGCAGTCCCCCAGTGAAGCCTGGTAAAAATGACATCATCGGGGCATTATTAGCTTAAAATTTAGTAGTTTTTAAACAAAGATTTTTAAAATATCAGGCTTACCTAAAATAGAGGTCATCTATAGGAAAAAAGAAGGCTTTGAGCTGCTCAAAAAGTATGTAGTAAATAAATTATAAAGGAATAGAAAATTATATGGCAGGGAGTTGCTCTAGTGTATAGTTCATAGTTAAGAGTTGAATCTTGAGTCTTGCTGTTAACTTTTTAAGCCATTCTGACACTTCTCATGGACACACGCATCTGATAGATGAGAAATTCAGGCAGAGGAAAACTTGCAGAAATAATCCTAGATGCTCTTCCTTCGTTCCCTTGCTCTTTCTGAACCAGCTCCTAATGTACATCCTTGCAGTCTCAGCGTTGATCCTGCCTTCACTCACTGGGCTCATTTCTTTGCAGTTAGTCTTTGCAGTGTTTGAAATTCAGTTTTCCCTAAATAACTCCTGACTTCGGTCAGCCCGCAGACCCTCACAGTCACTTGCTGTCTGGGCAGGAGCTTTTAGTGTGAGTCCTGGACCCATAAAACCCAGCCCCCCCTCTGCCTTCTTGGACTATATTTTGAAACCAAATGTACTAGTGTAATGTCTTATTCAGAATTCCATTTTCTTAGAGATCTCTCTGGAGGTTTATATGGGCTAATGGCTCCCCACCCACTTGACATTTTGCCCATTACATTATATGTTTCTTCCAAGGAACAAAAATATAACTCTCCATTTCTGACAGCATGGGAGACGCTCTCTTGCTGTTGCTCTCCAGGAAAAATCTCATAATCTAACTAGACAAACCGTTGCTGAAAAATTAGACCAAACGGCATTTGTAAACTCCAAGGAAAGCATTTTTCTTCTGTGAAGCATTTCCTAGCTGGAAGTGTTGAAACTTTACGTATACTGATACCAGTTAGGTTTATGGAAAAAAATGAAAAGTTATAAACAGCTAGATACACTGTCAAAACTGAACCCTGTCAACCTAATTTTTTCCTAGCCCTGTGTGCTGAGAAATTTGCAGCATTCTTAATTCCCATGTATGAGATGAATGAGAAGAATGAATGGATAAAGTTCAGTTGCTAAAAGAAAGTCCGGTAGCTAGGTAGCTGCTTGTGCTTATTTGGTAAATTTAAATGAAGGAAATAATATTTAAAAAGGTATGTTGGGATCATATCTCTGTACCCTCTTTCTGACATTGTTTTTATACATAACAAAATCAGTTCACAATCAGTCTCTCTGTATGCCAGGTACCACTGATGTTTGCTTGTTTGCTTTGGTTTTCTGTTTGTGTGTTTTTTTGTTTTGTTTTGTTTTTGTTTTGACTCATGCTCTAAATCCATTAAGAAATGAAATATTTCATCTTAAGAAACAAATATGATTTACCTCTTTTGTGTTACTAGGGAAATATAAAGGACCTAAAGATCTGTGATATTTGTTTTCAGTATCAGATCAAATAGAAATGTTAGATTTTAGGGGGCAGTTTATGTTGCACAAATATTATTTTTAATAAATTTCATTTATTTCCCAGTTAGCACTGCACTGTCTAATACATTATGAATAATCTTCATGCCCTTTATATGATGGAAAACTAGTGAAGGAGTAGTAGAGCCAGTGACTTATTTAGCATACTTGTTAAATAAGGTAAACACCATTGTATAGTAAAATGTTTGAAACTAAAACAGGATGGAGTGAATATTTTCTAATCCATGGGTAATATTAATTGTAATTAACTTTACTGTCTAATGTGCCTTTTTTTAAAAATTAGATTAGTGGAATGTCTGAAATTGGACTTTAATACATTTTAGAGAAATGACCTTGTCTTTAAAGAATCACAATTACCAGCAGGATCACTTGCTCGTTTTACGAGTGCTCTGTATTAATTAAGTGATAATTCTCTGTACAGCTTACAACCTACTATGACTTTCTGTGGTGTTGTGAAAACTTTAGAACGAAACATACCTGGATGTTTATATCTGACGTATTAACTTCATTTGCTTAGGTGAGTTACTTAATCTCTGCCAATCCTCAATTTTGATATGCATAAAATGAGGTATGTCACTTGAAGTATTATTATAAATAGGAGAAATAATGCAAATAAAATATCTTACATAGTGCCTGAGACATAGTGATTATTAAAAGTAAGTTGTGGCCCAGATGGTTTTACTGGTGAATTCTATCAAAGATTAAGAAAGCAGTAATACCAATCTTACTCAAAATCTGTCAGAAAATTGAGGTGAGAAAGCATTTTATGTAGCTGTCATAATCCTGATGCCATTCAAATACACACAAAAAAGAATTTTTAAAAGTAGAGACCTTAACAAAATACTATGAAATAGAATACAGCAATACATGAGAATGCTAATGTATCACACATAGCTGAGTCTATCCCTGGAATGCAAAGTTAAGCATTTGAAAATTAATCTACGTAATTCGTCAGAACCACAGAATAGAGGAGGAAAATTATATGATGACTTAAATAAATGCAGAAAAATCATTTGACAAAATGGGACATTCATTTATAATAAACATTTGAAGCAAGGTAGGAATGCTAGGGAACTTTAATCTGATAAACTCGCTCTATGAAAAATTTATAGCTAACATCGTAATGGTGAAATGCTGAATGTTTTCACCTTAAGATTGATAACAAGGCAAGGGTGTGATCTCTTTTCATGATTATTGATGTGGAGGTCCTAGCTAGTAAAATAAGAAAAGAAAAAGAAATAAAAGAAATACAGATTGAAAAGAAAGCAGTGAAACTCTCTCTGTTTACAGATGACCTGGTTGATTTCATAGAATATTCTGAAGAATCTACAAAACAAATATCAGGACTGAAAAATGAATTTAACAAGATTGGAGGGTATAGTGTTAATATACAAACTTAATTTTTTTTTTTTACATGTTAGTATAAATAATTGGAAAAATAATTTTTAAAATTTCACTTGCAATAGCATGGTTAAACATAAAATACTTAGAAATAACTTCAGCAAGACATATGTAAAGTATCTACACTGAAATTAAAGAAAACCTAAATACATAGGAAGAGATGCCATGTTTATTGCTTGGAAATCTCAATAATGTTGAGATACCAGTTATTTCCAGATTGATATATAAATTCAGTGTAATCCCAACTGAAATCCCATCAGGTTTTTTGTTTGTTTGAAGAACAAAGTCTGACTTCATGACTTAATACAAAACTACAGTAATCAAGACTTTGTGATATATTCCTAAAAAGAAACAAATAGATCAGTGGAATAGAACTGATCCCAGAAATAGACCCATGCTCAGATAGTCAACTGGTTTCCAGCATCAGTACCAAAGCAGTCCAGCGGAGAAAGGAAATTATTTTTAGAAATAATGTAAAAAACTACAACATCAACTCCTACCTTACACCATTCACAAAAATTAATCTGAACTGAATTGCAGACCTAATAATAAAAGCTAACATTATAAAGTTTCCAGAAGAAATCAGCAGAATATCTTTGAGATTTTGGGGTAAGCAAAGGTTTCTTAGGCCACAGAAAGCAAGTCATAGAAACTGATACATTGGACTTAAAATTGAAAACTTGAGCAAATCAACAGACATTGTTAAGAAATTTACAAAGTGTATATCTGACAAAATATTGTTTTCCAAAACATATAAAACACTTTTATAACTTGGTAATAAAAGACAAATAATTAAATACAAAAAGGAGTCAAATATTGTTTCAAATTAGTGTTTTAAGTTTCTTCGGATAAATTCCCAGAAGTGGAATTACTGGATCATAAGGCAGTTTCATTTTTAATTTTTTGAGGTGACTCCCTTATGTTCATTTCAGCATTACTTACAATAGCCAAGATCTGGAAACAGCCCAAGTGCCCATCAGTAGATGAGTGGATAAAAAAGCTGTGTTACCTTTACACCATGGAATACTATGCAGCTGTTAAAAGGGAGGAACTCTTACCCTTTGTGACAGCATGGGTGGACGTGGAGGACATTATGCTAAGTGAAATAAGCCAGGCAGAGAGACTGGCTCATATGTGGAATCTAATGAACAAAATGAAATAAGCAAAATAGTGATAGACTCATAGATAGAGAGCAGGCTGACAGCTGTCGGGTAGGCAGCTGAGGGTGGGTGGAGGGATTGAGCAAAAAAGAAAAAAAGAGAAAAAACTCAACGACACTGACAGTGTGGTGATTGCGGGGGGAAGGAGGGTTGGAGGTGGAGGAGGGTATGGGGGGATATATGGTAATGGATAGAGACTTGACTTGGGGTGGTGAACATACAGTGCAGTGTACAGATGATGTGTGGTAGAATTGTGCACCTGAAACTTGTATAATTTTGTTAGCCAGTGTCACGCCAATAAATTCAATAGAAAGAAAAAAAGGCAAAAACTTAAATACTTCACCAAGGAAAATACTTCACAAATGGATAATAAATGCATGGAGAAAAAATGCTGAGCATCATTAAGCATTAGGAAAATGCAAATTAAACCACCTGAGATACATTCATTGGAATCGCTAAACTTACAACGACTAATAGCAAATGTTGGTGAGAATGTGGAGAAACTCTAACTTTTAGATATTTGGTGGCCATGCACAATTGCACAACCACTTTGGACAAAAAAGTCTGGTAATTTCTTGATATACATGCCTGGCGACCTACAGATTTCACTTATTTTTACAATGGAAATAAAAACATGTCTACAAAAAGTCTTGCAGAAGAATGTTCATAGGAACTTTATTTGGAATAGCCATAAGTGGAAATAGCTGAGGTGTGCATCGAGAGGGGGATAAATTGTGAGGTTCATAAATGGAATACTTTTCAGCCATAAAATAGAAAAACACCCTACTGATAGGTGAATCCTGAAAACTTTCATGCTACGTAAAAAACCTTATACAAAAGAGTATCAACTGATGGTTCCATTTATAACAAGTCCTTGAACAGGCAAAACTAATTTATGATAAAAATATGTATATCAGAACAGGAGGGACAGGGACAGCGATTAGCCAGGAAGGGGCATGAGGGAATGATCACAAGGCTCTATCTTGATGGAGGTTTTTGTGATATAGGTATGCACGTTTTTCAAAGCTTACTGAGTGGTACATTTAAAATTCATTCATTTTATTCATTCATTTAATTTATTCAAAATAAATTAAACCACCTGAACAAATTTATTTGTTCATTGTATGCTAATTTTGCTAATGAAATACTATAAAGATTTTGAAGGCTGTTTCATGCATGCTGAAGTTTTTAGTGGTAAAGTGTATTGACATTTGCAACTACCTTTGAAATGGTTCAAAAAATAAAATAGATTGATCAAAGTATAGAGGAATGGAAAGATGTATAGGTAGCTGATAAAAAGCAAATAGGACCAAATGTTAATTATAGAATCTAGGTGGAGAGACATGGGCTTGCATTGTGTAATTCTCTCAGCTTTCCTGTATATGTGAAAATGCTCAATCTACAGTATTGGGGGAGGAGGCTATTTTTCTGTTCTAGCTTTCAAGGGTAGAAATGATGACCTTGTTTAGCAGGTGAAGGCGTTGAAATAGAATTGTTTGAAATCTAAAGTTATTAAACAACAGAGCTGGTATCAACATTCAGGTGCCTCTAACCCTACAACCCATATTCTTTGTGTCAGCGACGGCTTTCTAGATCCAAACATGCAGAGCCTGTCAGGTAAAGGGAAGAAGGGGCTTGAAACCTCAGCTGTGGTTTGTACTCCTGTGGCTACCTTCCAGTTTCTTAAGAAACTGACCTTTTTTTAAACACAAATTTTCTTGAGGGAAAGGATGCTAGTAATCAGGTTACTGAGCACACCTTTATTAAACATCCATAAAAGATAAATACTAATCTGAAATCAATTATAAGATAAATCCATTTGCTCGAGGAATTCTTTTTCCTCCTAATCTCATGCATGTACTGGGAATTTGAGATGCAAAAATAAAATTCCAGGTATCTTAGAGTCATAAGCCCACACTCTAGTGTATTTCGGTTCTTCATTCATTCATTCAAGCAGAAATTCAGAGTCTGCCGACTATGGGCATGTTTCCCGTTGAGAAGACAGCAGGGCAGTGCCTGGCAGGGGAAGGGGCAGAGCCGGGTGTGGGACCACCAGGCCTCTCGCCCCAGCCCTGGCCTTACCTGGTCCTTGACTTTCTACAGCTCCCTAACCTTTCTCAGCATCGTTCTTTCACCCTGCTGTCATTATTAGTGAGGATAAAAATAAAGCAACTTTCGAAGTTGAAGGAGAGTTTAAAGAGAATCAAGCCCAACATCCTCATTTTATTGGTGAGAAAATTGAAGCCCAGTAATTTGTTCAAGGTAACAGAGCCAAGTAGAAGCCAAGCAATGCCTTAAAATAATCTTTTCAGTATTGGAGGTGAGTGGAATTACCTCCGTGCAATACCTGTGAATGCACTTTGAGGGTAAATGAGCCGTAGGAAAGCAAAGTGTTAGTATTGATGATATGTCTTTATTAAGGCATGTAAATATTATATGCATATTTTCACTTAGACACTGTGTCTTCTGGATTATAATATGTATGCTACAGTTTTATGTTAAATCTATAACTATAAAGCCATATGTAGATAACTATCTATAGAGAAGTGGTCCCTTTGGCAAAAGTCATCATTTTTGTTAATACTCTGATTGCTATGCTGGACCTTCTTATAGATTATTTTTAAGTATGATATTCAGTATATATAATAAATTTCAAGACTGTAGATGTTCCACTGGGACATGGTTGAATTAAAGTATGTAAAGCAATGTTGTACAGTATTACCTTTTGAAACAAAACTTTGCAATGCTGTAATTACGCTGTCATATTTTCAAACATATTTATCTTTTTATTTTTTTATCTTTTAAAAAACCAACAAATGGAACAAAACCAAAAAACATTTTTAAGGTAAAGCAGACTAAATGAAATTTTTTTAAACCAAATGTGTATTGGCAGCTTTTAAATTTTGTATTGTGTATGTGTTTTATAGACTTTATGCAAGAGTATTACATATTTTTTACATCTTTATTGAGGTATAATCAAAATACAATAAACTGCACACATGTAAATATAATTTGATCAATTTTGACATGTCTTGATACTGGGGAAACTATCACCACAATCAAGATAAAGAATATTTCCATCATCCCCAAAACTTCCCTCAGAAATCCTTTGCAATCCCTCCCTCCTTCCAACTCCACTCCCAGGGAAACACTGACACCCTTCCCCCCCCCCCACTGTAATTAGTTTCTATCTTCTGGAATTTTATATAAATATAATTTAAGTATATACTTGTTTTTGGCCTGCCTTCTTAATGTGTTTTTTTAAATTGACCTATAGTTGACATACACTATTATATTAAGTCATATCATATACATTATATATATCAGGTATACAACATAGTTACTTGACATTTATATTATGAAATGATCATCATGATAAGTCTAGTTATTATCTGCCCCCATACAAACTTATTATAATATTACTGACTGTATTCCCTGTGCTGTCGATGACATTCCTGTGACTTATAAGTGGAACTTGTACCTCTTAATCTTCACCAGTTTGCCCATCTCCCAGCCTCCTCCAAACTTGTCTATGTTGCTGTGTATAAGAATTTTGGTTTTCGTTATTTACTCCCTTTGCCCTGTTGTATTCGACCTGTAGTAGTAGCGAATTTGCTTTCCTCCAAGGACTGATGATGCTTGCATCTTTCCCTGTGCTTTTGGCCATTTACATATATCTTCTTTTGTGAAGTTTATGTCCAAATATTTTGTCCACTTTTAAAAAACAAGTTGTTTCTTATTACTGAATTACAAGAGTTGTTCTTATATTTTAAATACAAGTCATTCATCTGATATTTATGTTGAGAATATTTTCTTCCTGAATACTAATGGCGTGACTTTCCCCTTTTTTCGTAGTGTCTTTCCAAGAACAAAAGTTTTAAATTTTGATGAAGTCTGATTTATCAGTTTTAGCTTTATTTGTTTTGTGGGGTTTTTTTGGTGTATGTTGTATCTACAAAAACTTTGCCTACCATAAGATTATAGATATTTTCTCATATGTTTCCTTTGAGAAGTTTTTGTTGTACATTTAGGTGTAGGATCCATTTTGAGCCAATATTGTGCAATGAGTGCGAGGTAAGGATCATCCCCCCCAGTTTGATTTCTAGTTGACCCAGTTTCATTTGTTGAAATGACTTTCATTTCCCCATTGAATTTCCTTGACACAGTTGTTAAAAACCAATCTACTAAATGGTGATGGAAAAAATAAAATAAAATAAAATTTAAATAAAAAATTCAATTGACCATATGTCTATGGGTCTATTTCTGCACACACTATTTTCTTCCATAGATTGATATCTCCATATTTTTGCCAATAGCCCACATTTTTTTTTTTATCTTCACCTGAAAATATTTTATTGATTGGTTGCCTCCCGGCATGTGCCCCAACAGGGCTGGGAATCGAACCTGCAACCCAGGCACCTGCCCTTGACCTGGAATCAACCAAGACTCTTTGGAGCCCAGGCCGACATTCTAACTACTCAGCCACACCAGGCAGGGCAACCAATAACCCATATTCTTGATTACTGTAGCTATATAAAGGTTGGGACAAAAGTAGGTTTATAGTTGTTCATATAGAGAACACTACAATAATTGATAAATAATAATACAAAAATAAGCTTTGTGTTTTGCATACTCACAACTGTAAACCTACTTTTGCCACACCCTATAGTAAATCTTGAAATGAGGTGAGGGGAATTGTTCAACTTTTAACAGTTTAGATCTTTTGTATTTCCAAATTAATTCTAGAATTATGCTATCAATTATTGCCAAAAATATTTAAAAGCCTGGTAGATTCTGTTTGGAATCACATTGAATCTGTAGATCAGTTTGGGTAGCATTGCCATCCATGGACATGGTGCATCTCTTCATTTATTTATCTATTCTGTGATAGAGCAGTATTCTGTAGTTTATTTTACTTACTTAGGTATTTATTTTTAATTTATCTTTATTATTGAAAGTATTACAGTCCCCTTTTTTCCCCATTGACCCCCACCCCCACTCCACTCCCAGGCCTCCATTGCACTATTGTCTATAACCATGGGTTATGCATATATGCATATAAATTCTTTGGTTAATCTCTTCCCATCCCCCCACCACTCCACCTTTCCTCTCAGATTTGTCAGTCTGTTCCTTGTGTCTATGTCTCTGGATCTATTTTGTTCATCAGTTTATTTTGTTCGTTAGATTCCACATATTAGATCATGTAATACTTGTCTTTCTCTGACTGGCTTATTTCACTTAGCATAATACTCTCCAGGTCCCTCCATGCTGTCACAAAGGGTAAGAGATCCTTCTTCTTTACAGCTGCATAGTATCCCATGGTGTAAATGTACCACATCCTTTTTCTCCACTCATCTACTGATGGGCACTTGGGCTGTTTCCAGATCTTAGCTATTGTAAATTGTGCTGCTATGAACATAGGGGTGCATGTATTCTTTCTGATTGGTGTCTCAGTTTTTTTAGAATATATTCCTAGAAGTGGGATCACTGGGTCAAATGGCAGCTCCATTTTTAATTTTTTGAGGAAACTCCATACTGTTTCACATAGTGGCTGCACAAGTCTGCATTCCCACCAGCAGTGTACTAGGGTTCCCCTTCCTCCACATCCTTGCTAGCACTTTTCGTTTGTTGATTTGTTGATGGTAGCGATTTTGACGGGTGTGAGGTGATACCTCATTATGGTTTTAATCTACAGTTTTTAATACAAAGATATTGGATATCTTTGCTTAGATTTATGTTTAGGTGTTCTCTTTTCCCACTAGTGTAAAAGAAAAGAAAAATATTATTTTCACATTTTTTGCCACTAATATATCATTTATTAGTCTGTGTAGGTTTTTATGGGTTTCTTGATATTTTTAGGTAAACAATCATATAATGCAAATATTGTCAATTTTACTACTTTTTTACTGTTATTCATTTATTTCTTTTCTTAATGCAGTTACTCAGTTTTGCAGTAAAATGTTGAATAAGAGTATTGGAAGCAGGGATTCTTGCCTTGTTCTTTATCTGTTAGGAATAATTAAGTTTTTCACTCTTAAGTGTGATATTGGTTGTTGGTTTTTCCTAAATGCCCTTTATCAGTTTAAAAAAGTTTCCTACTCTTCCTAATTTGCTAAGAGGTTTTTTGTTTGTTTGTTTGTCTTTAAAACCCTGCACGGTGATGAATTTTAAAAAGTTTTTCACTGTTTTTGAAATGATTAAATGTTTTTTTCTCCTTTATTCTGTTAATATGCTGAATGGCATTGATTCCTGCGTGTTAAAACAACCTTGCATTCCTAGGAAAAGCCTTCCTTGGTTGTAATGTCATACACATACACACACAATTAGGTAACATTTGATAATATTTTTAAGAATCTTCACATCTATATAAAGGATATTGAAATATATTTTTACAATATCTTTATTAGATTTTAATATTAGTGTTTCGCTGGCCTTAACAAAAACAAAGCTGTGCAGTGATCCCAACTTCTTTATTTTCTGAAAATACGTATGTAAAATAAGTGTTATTTCTTCCTGAAAGTTTTTGCCAGAATTCATCAGTAAAAATATTTTGCCTGGGGTTTTCTTTTAAGAAAAATATTTGATAATTTAGCTTTACATATATAGTCACCTTTCTGTTTTCTGTGTGTGTTATTTAATTTATATATACATGTTTGGTGTTTTACTAGGTGCTATTATTTTTTAATTTAATTTCATTATGCTCAGATAATGTACTCTGTAGGATTTTGATTGCTTTTAATAATGAGACTTTGTTAATGGACCACAGAATGGTCTGTCTTGCTGAATATAAATGTATAGCAGATCATCATGTTGTACACCTTAAATATATATAAATTTTATTAAAAAATAAAATTTCTCAATATCTCGCTCTTCTCCTTTTAGTATTTCAATTACACATGTTAGATCTTTGGAAATTGTTCCATAGGTCTCTGAAGCTCTCTTTGTCTGTCTTGCTCTTTTTTTTCACTCTGTTTTCATATTGGTTAATTTCTAATAATCTATATCCAAGTTCCTGATTTTTTTCTTGCATTATTTCCATAGTGCTTTTGAATCCACCCAGCAAGGTTCTTCATTTTAAGTACTGTATTATTCATTTCCAAATATTTTATTTCTTTTTTAAAGTTTAATTTTCTCTATTGAGAATGCCTATGTTTTCATTGATTTCAAGAGTGTTTTCCTTTGCTTATGAAGCATAATTATAATAGCTGATTAAATATCTTTGATAGCGCTATCACCTAGATCATTTTATGGTGTTTTTTTTGTTGTTGCTTTGTTTTGTCTTTTCCCTGTAGAATAGGTCATGTTTTACCGGTTCTTTGAACGTTGAGTAACTTTAGTTTGCTTTCTGGATACTATAAATATTCTGTTATATAGAGTCTATTATAATATCCTATTACAATCATCTGGAGATGTTGTTGTTTATTTTAGCAGGCAATTAAGCCACTTAGATTCAGACTGTAAGTTGTGTCTCAACTTCTTTGGGAGCTGGTTCAGATCAGTTTAGTTTTCTAAGCCTAAACTATGTTGTTTTATGTGTCTCTGCATGTGCAGTTCGGGTTTAGAGTGAGACTTGTGCAGAAGGCTGAAATCTGTGTTCATTTCTGAAGCTTTTAATATCTTCGTTTGAGATTTTTTTCATGCATGCTTAGTTCAGGAATTAATTTTTATTAACTGATTGATTTTAGATAGAGAAAGGAAGGGAGAAAGGAGAGAGAGAAGCATTGATTTGTCGCTTTATTTATTTGTGCACTTATTGGTTGATTCTTGTATGTGCCCTGACTGGGGATCAAACCTGCAACCTTGGTGTATCAGGATGATGCTCTAATCAGCTGAGCTATCCAGCCAGGGCCTAGTTAAGTAATTAAAGTGATACTTGTTCAGAATTGAAGGATCCCTTTCATCCTCTTATCTCTGGGATTCTCCCCAAGCGCTCTAGCCTGCAGGATTATTTCTCTTGTCAGAAAAATGGAGTTTACCTGCTTCTGATTTTCCATTGCCTCCCCATTTTGCACTGGCCTCTACTCTTGGGGTCACACTGCACAAGAGAAAACAAAACAATAAAATGGGAAACATCATAATACAGGTTACTTTTCCAAGTTTCGACTCTTTCATATAATCTGCCTACTTTTGAGAGTTCTTAGGTAGCTAGTGTGTGTGCATACACACACACAATATCCCCCCAAAATGTATACACACTTTGAATAATTATAATAATTCCAGTGGGTTAAATCTGAAAAGAAAGAAACATCAATTGAGCTACCAGTTGTTAAAGTGTTGATGTATTTTGGGGGGACACCCCGTATATATGTCTGTGTATATATGTATATAATTATATAATTTAAAGTTTTTAGTTGTAATCAGCATGAGGAATGGATGATAGTGGGCTTACTTCACCATAATGGAACTGGAATCCATGTGAATTTTTTTCCCCCAGAAAAAAATGAACTATGTGTCAAGATATAGAATCTTTCTTATAAAATTAGCCAAACCATTGTGACAAAGTTCTCTCATCATGTGCAAATTGTGCAGAGAAGAGCAAGAGTTATTGTCAAATTGTCTCCGTTACACACACACACACACACACACACACACACACACTCTCTCTCTCTCTCTCTCTCTCTCTCTCTCTCTCTCTCTCTCTCTCTTTAAGAAAATAGCTGCTGTGATACTTTAGATTCCACATTCTTTGCATTTGTCACCATTTCAAGGGTATGGAAGGCAATACTATGTTTTCCTCCTACACTGGGTTATTAAAGATAAAATTAATTATATATCTCGTGCTTGGAGCCATCAGAATGAAGCTATATATAATTAAAAGTGGTATTATTATTGTAATGCACAACTGATACTTAGTGTTTAAGCCCCTTAAGATTGATTCTTTGTGGTGAATTAAATACATATGTTTTACTTAAAAATAAAAAGTTGAAGAATTAACATTGATGACAATATTTCCTGTTGTGAATCACATATAGGAAAGTTGTCAGTGACAACTGAAAACTATAGGAAGTTGTTAGTGACAACTTCCTCATGTAGGTGTGTTTATATAATGACCAAATATAAAAATTAAAAGATATATTACTGTGTCTGAATGATGTACATTTTGGAAATAGTACAAGTATTCTTTCTTCTTGTTTCTCAGAATAACCATAAGCTGATATGAATCATGTAATGTCTAGTTCTGTTTCTTTTTTTGGTAGTGATTAAGTCACTCAAGGAAATAAAGAATGAGGGCAGGCCATTTTATGTAACAATAAAGTTAAAAAAAATTTATATAAAGGATGTATGGACATGTGATAAAGCACAAGATTTTCCATATGCTTAAGATACCCTTCTGACCCTGAATTTGACCAAGTTATTTAAATACAGCCCAGATAAGGAGCACATTGCAGTTCAGGTGAAGGAATTTCCTAATGGGCACTTTTCAAGCATTTTTTATTCTTGTTTGCCCCTTGAAATTGTGGTTACAAAAATGCAATTCTCTGAATTTATATTATTATTTGTACAGTGATGCACTTTTTAGCCAGACATTTTGTTATATGGCAACAAGAATTTTAAAATACCTGATTAATCTCTATTTCATTGTATCGAATTACTTCAGGGTTTTATATTTTAAAAATTGAGATATAATTTGCATTCAATAAAATGCACAAATCTTATGTGTAAAACTCATTGGCTTTTCCCAAATATACTTTTAACAAACACAGATATAACCCAGATCAAGACACAGCACGTTCTGTCACCCTGAAACTTCTTTGCTACTCCTTCCTTTCAATATCCCTCATCCCCCAGCCAGACTTAATCACTCTTGACTTTTGTCAGCATAGATTAGCTGCCTGTCTTAAACTTCCTATAAATAGAATCCTACAGTGTGTCCTCTTTTACATAATGTTCTGAGATTTGTGTGTTGTGTGTCTCAGTAGTTCTTTCCTTTCCACTGTTGAGTATGAAATTCTGTCAGTACCCCTCAGTTTGGTTATTTAGTTTTCTCTTGCTGGCTGGCTTCTGTTTGGGGGCTATTATGAATAAAGGCACTTAGAACTTTCCTGTAAGTGTCTTTTTATGGACATAGTTCACATTTTTCATATTAGATAAGTTCATTATAAGTTATTTTGAATATAGAAATATGTGTCTTGAATTTCTTTTTCATGTCAACTTTGAGAAGATGTTTTGCTATAAAAAGAAAAAACGGTCCCAAGATGTAAAAGTTACACTTAAAAATGTTACCATTTTTGAAAAGTTCTTCTTCCTTTTTCAAAACAAGGATTGTCCATATTCAATTCTCCTATAGAAACTGTAAGGAAAAATTAAAATTTGTAAATCTATTAAGAGCATATAAAAATTAAAACAGTACAAATGCAAAATTCTCACTTTTTCAAAGCTAAACCATGTGGCTCCATAACTTTTCTCTACTAGGCTGTTTCACTATCCTATATAGTAAGCAATTTATGTGTCCATCTCCCCATGAGACCGAAATCTCCTTGGAAACAAAAACCACCTGCGTCTTACTTGTTTTTCTGTCTGGAGTATGCAGCACTTTGCCTGGCACATGGTAGGTACACATTATATGTTGAGTGGCCTGAATAACTGCCTTTTGTCCGGGGTGCTTATTTGCCTTGCAGAAGTCTTTTTTGCTATGGAAACATAACAACACTTAGGTTTAGCTCAGGCATTTACTATTCCCTTTATGTCTTAAGTCTTTTGTTTAATACATGAGCTGACTTATCCCAGTTTCCTGTTTATATAGGGTAAGCTTTTGATGAAAATGCACACTACCGAAAGATTTCCATTTAGTTTAATAACATTGTTATACTTAACATGTGTCATTGAAAAAAACTTCCAGTGAAGATATTATATATATACACATGGAAATATACATATATATATACACACACACACACACACACACACACACACACACATATACACACATACACATACATACACACACATATTCTTAACTCATCTTTGCTTCTAGGCTTATATACCTAGTGCACTATATACTTAGAGCATAGAATACAAACATATTTTATTGATTTTCAATGTTGGCAAAAGACATAGTATCTGTTTTACACAATTAAAAGACCTTGAAATTATTCATGATTTTCATTACTACTGGGATTTTTATGTTGAATTAAAGGTCATAATTCTAATCATCTCAGGCCCCTTTTTTCCCCCTAATAGATCTTTGCAATGCCCATCTGTCTATGGTTTATGATATAACCTTTTTTGATGGGGCTGGATGGCAGATGGACAGCAGATGGGGGTTTTGCCCTGCCTCCTGCTTCAGATCCTGGCCCAGACCGAAACTGTCAGTTTGTACTCACAGCTTGTGGGATCCAGTACGGTGTTTGGCACTCTAACCAATTGATACCAAGCAGGACCAGGTAATTATGACTAGTTTTTGGTTAAAGACTAGCAATAAGGGTAGGGACGCCCGGTGAGTCCGAAAAAGCACCTTAGAGGACCTGTCCTTCCTGTTTGACTCTGTGCTGGATCCTCAGGACTCCAGAGCCACCTCCTTCTGAGGATCGAAGTTGCATTATTAGGAAAAGTACTATTGTCATGTAGCTATTTACCTATTTTAAAAATATAACTCAGTTTCCCAAAGGCCTTTGTTTCTCTCCAGAATTAAACAAGGAAGCCAGTGAGAAACAGAGATAGACAGACAGTGGCTTGATTCTTAAACCAAATGTTTTTGTCTAAATTGTTGGACAACTTGTCATTGTCTGGAATTCCTAGGAGGGTCCTGCATGATTAAAACTTGGACTAATGGTAACATTTCTGAATGCAGAAACTATAACTGCTTCTGCCAAAGCATAAAAAGACAGTTCATGAGATTGCTAGTCTTAACAGGAGGAAAGAAGAAAGTCTTTTCTTTTCATTCGGAACTCTGAGTACATACTTTCTTTTGTGTGTGTGCATAAATTTGCTGCTTTACAAGTGACCGTCTTTGTTTTAGACATAAGCCAGATTGGAGTAAGCAGACGAGCTGGGTAAGTCCTACTAATGGAGGCTAAGCCTTGGCAGCGACCATGAAGAAAAGGCAGTAATGAGTCAAATTGTTCGCTGAGCTGAGAGTTCTTTCCTGACTTATTTAGTTTCTTTAAACTTAGTGCTTCACAGAGATCCCATTGTGCCCTTTCCTCATCTGAGCTGAGTCTCCGAGTTGATTAGTAACACGAGAGTTTATGTAAGGAGTATGTGCCCACCGATCTTTAAATAATTGCCCACTATAAATGTAGAAAACTTTCCATGGAGCCATCACTAACCTCTCACCCAGCATTAAAAGAGACCCTTACAGTACTCCAGGCCTTCCCCGAACTAAACTGAAATATTGTACCCTGCTGGTTAATAGTATTTTTGTTCATATAATAGATAAATTATGACATTATTACACAATTTATTAACTCAAATTGTTCACATTTGAATAATTTCTTATGTTCTGGGAGTTAGGGATCACTTCTACATATGTGTAATAAATTATGCCCTTCCAAGTTAAATAAGTAGCATTGGGTTGTTATACTCAAATAAATTATGTTTGCATTAGTTCAAAAGATTCCTTCAATCCAATTTAGGTATCTGTAGCATTCACTACCATAGGGCAATTTAAAATTTAGATTACAATAGATTGCTGGGCAATCATTTACCTGGACCTCAAGTAATCTGTACATTATAAAATGAATTTGCATTATATTCCAGGTTCCATCAGATACTGTTTTATCTTTCTTTTCAATTATCTTCTTTCCTAATTTAATAAAGATATTTAACTTTTAAGAAACTCTGTGCTTATGTTCTCTGGTGAAGTGGATGTCTGTGATTTTCCATCAGGTTATATATTTAACAGGTGACCAAGGTACCTTCATTTTGGAACCCTTGTACTATATATCTGGGGCTTCCTTGAAACCAGCTCATTTATTCGTTTTTAAAAAATCTTGAAATAGAAAAATTCTTTTTACAGTGTTGCCCAGGGTAGCCTAAAGGACTGTGTTACTCCTCTGCTAGCTATAAATGTACTTTAACGTGGATCTTGTTAACATGATTTCAGGTGAGGTGTGGATAGGATCTAATTAGTTATAAATCTGTAAATGCTTAAACTGAGGCTTAGCTTGAAATTCTCCATCTGACTGTTACTACTGCAACACTCTAATCCCAGAAAGCTGTCTTATAATGAATTCCCACTAGCCACCGAGTGAAGGCAAAGTCGGGAACCTGCGGAAGGGAAGCAATGCCTGTGCCTTCGCCGGTCGGACAGGCTCCGCCTTGCCGGGTGTTGCCTGCTTGCCCAGTCTTGTTCTTGCTTTGGGCAGCAGCTCTTAGGAGAAAGGTTACAACCACAACAAGCTGTTCTGTAGAAGAATTTAAGCTGTCTTACATGGAACATCTTCCTTAGACAGCCAGTTTCTTGTATTTAATCATCCCATAAGTGGTGTAGTATTTATGGATTCCAAAGTGCTGTGCATACCTATGCTTTATCTCTTGATTTTAAAAAACCTCCACTAGACAAGCAGAGAAGAAACTCAGGTAACCAAGAAAACAAATAAGTCCGGCATCCAGTTTGATTAATGACTGCCTTTTAGTCTTAGCCATTACCGTTGGATATATAATGGCAAATTTAAAAAAAGTCCTTACCTTCAAGACACTTATATTCTAATAGGAAATGCAGATGATAAATAGGTAAGAATATGCTAGAATGTCAAATTTTAATAAATAAAGCTTATCACAAATACTAAAGCAGGCAAACGTGTAGGAAAGAGAGGGAGAGGGCGGTGCTATTTTACGTAGGGTAGTCAGAGAAAGCCTTATGTGTGTACATGTATATTTATATTTTTCCACATTTAGCCTTTTTATTGAGATATAATTTGTAGATTTACAGATGAAGACTTGCACAAATCTTAAGCATAGAGTTTGACTACTTCTGATAAAGGTAACCCCCACCCTATCAATATATAGAACATTTCGCTCACGGAAAAGATTGTTCCTGCCCTTTCCCTGTTAGTCCTATCTTCCCAGCTCCCTGGGGGAAACACTGTTCTGACTCTGTGCCATAGATTAGCTTTGCCTGTTCTGCAGTTTTGTGTAAGTGGAATCGTACAGTATGCAGTGTGGCTGGATTGTCACCTCCTGTTGAGATTTTTGATGTTCATCCATAATACTGCTCTACTGTGTGCATTTCTTTTCATTGTGTTCTCTTGTCCGGACATACCTGAATTTGTTTAGCTATTCTCCTGCGGATGGACAACGGGATTGTTTCCAGTTTGGGGCCATTTTACCTAAAGCTATTAGGAACATTTTTGTATCAGCCTTTTATGCATATGTGTTTATATTACTCTCAGGTAAAGACCAACATGCAAGTGTTTTACTCGATAAGGAACTTCCATACTAGTTTCTAGAGGCTCTGCTGTTTTCTCCAACAGCAGTGTAAGAGAGTTCTGTTTTTTTCACATGCTCATCAACACATGGTGTTGGCAGTCTTTTAATTTTAGCCCTTTGAGTGGGTGTGTAATGGTGTCTCGTGTGGTTTTATTATCGAATGTTAGGATTAGATGGAAGTTCTTTGTCAGATATCTGTCTTATGAATATTCTCTCCCAGTCTGTAGTTTCCCTACTTATTTCCTAAAGGTGTCTTTCAAAGAACAAATGTGTTCATTTTGATTAATTCTACTTTATAACTTTTTTCTCTAATGGTCAATATTACTTTCTGCTCTTAAGAAATTTTTGCCTCCTCATGATCACAAAGATATCTCCTATGTTTTCTTCCAAAATCTTTATAATTTAATTTTGGTGTTTAAATCTCTGATAGTCTAGGGTACATTTTTGTGGGTAATGTGAGGTGTGAGTAAAACTTTATTTTCCCCCCAACTAAATATCCAATTGTTATAACATCACTGATTGAAAAGATTTCCTTTTATCTACAGAAATGCTTTGGGGGCCTCGGTTGAAAAATCAGCATTTTGGGTTTCCATTTAGGATGTAGAAAAACAAAAAGAGCAATGTTGCCACCTTTACTACAACAACAAAATGATAGAAAATTTGCAAATGCATAACTTTTCTTGAACCCATGAGAGAGCTGAGGGCCCAAGGAAACCAACTAACTTAAAATCTAAGGAAGGACAGGTGCCTCGAAGGAGGAACGAGGGCAAGCGCTTGTCTCCCGGGGCCAGGTGCGTAAGGCCGCCGGTGAGGGTAATTCAACCAAAACTTTCAGCAGGTTGCCAGCAGCCAAGCAAGGGATGGCAGGAGAAGCAAAACTCCTGGGGACTACGGACATGAGGGGAACTTGCAGTAACTCCAGGCTTGTCTACAGATGCGTAGGACATGCATAGGAAAGATAGGTCAGGCATCCTGAGAAACCATTCTTGTGAGCCCGCCTGGGGGAGGGGGTCAGTTGTCACCAAGGGGAAGGCGGGAAGTCCCCTCTCTGTTGCTCTCTCTCCCCAGTGGAGTAAAAGCCTTGACACCACCTGGGGAAGAACAGTAAACTCTTGTTCTTAGGGCTCTCGTGAAAGCTCATTGCAGCCGAAAGAGGGCAGAGAAAAACCCTCTATCCCTGGGTGAGGGGTAGGAGTACATCTCGGGCCCAGACCTGCAGGTCAGGGTGGAGCAGAACCCATGAAAAGGTCCCACTTCCAAGACCCCAAGGACTGAGTGTCTGCCTAATGAGTCAGAACAACAGAGGATACACCCCAAACTTCACATCGCCGATGGGTGTCGAATGGCTAATACTAATATAATTCCCAATTTATAGATGGGAAAAACTTACACAGAAAAATTAAATGAACTGGCCCAAAATCTCATCGCCAATAAAGGAAAAAGCTGAGATTTTAGCCAAGATAATGTGGCTCCGGAGTCCTCATAATGGCTGTATAATACTGCTAAGGAACATTGAGAGGAATTAGGCAAATCAGAAGAGTGGGCCGATTCAGAATAGGGGGAAGCACTCAAGGGAACATAGAGTTTTAGTAAGAAAGGGGGGCATGCAACAGAGCTCATAGACCAGGTGAGGGGTGGAAAGTTTCCAGTGGACTTTGCAGCTTAGAAAATTATCTAACTTTAGCCATAAGTAGTTTTAGTGGAATCGTGACTATTGAAACCAGAATCCACTAGATTCAGAAGTAAATATGGAGTGAGGAAGATTGCCACTAAAAATAACCCACTTTCCCAAAAAGTTTGCATAAGAAGAGCATTGATGAGTAGGTGGGGAGAGACATGGAAAGAGGATTGGTTTTCAAGGAGAAACATGATTTGAACCTGGATACAAGACAAGGGGAAGCAGGAAGCAGAACAGGAGAGTTTGTCATTGTAAGAAGGAAAAATAAATAGGGGGGAAAAGAAGGAAAAATAAGTAAGGTGGTATAGGCAGTTTGTTGATGTGTCTGGGATCTGTCTTGAGAGAGTTTTCTAGGCGTGCAAATACCCTTATGTAAATATGAAAAGATATATAATTGGTACAGTTTCGATACATTCCTTATGTGAGATAAAAACTTATCTTTACTTAGACACACATATATTAATCTCACATATATCTTTCTTGTAGGTTTTTTTGAACGAGCTATCCAGGGAAGAGCTGTTTCATCTTCACCAATGTGTGATATGCACTCTGTCAGAAGACAGCTTTTGGTAATGGTGCAATAAACAACTGTCACTCTAATGTAGAAATATGGAACAGACGCAGTAACTCAATCATTCCATCTAACTTGACAAAACGGAAAATGGCTTGAGAAAAGACAGCCCAAAGCACCAGGTTGAAACTCCAGGTAGGACACGTTGTAGGGTGTCTACTTTCACAGGATGTCTTTGAGGACTAGGACGGTGTACACATTCACGTCTTTATTGTCATTTCTAGTGTAGTAGTAGATGCCTCAAAATGTCAAATGCATTGAGAGTACACATTTATATCAGTTAGTTATCAACATTTTAAAGCACATGTCTATTTAAACACCTTTAATTTTATATTTGACAATTAGTAGAACTTCTAGAAATCCTGAAATTTCAAATACCGCCATGAAGTCTCAGCTGACTTTAGAGATTTAGTCAAGGTAGCCCATCACTGTGGTCAACCTAGAAGGCATTCACCTGGCAGAGACACTGGAAACATTCCTCCTTATGCTTCTGAATCCTTGACTGTGTGGATAAGATTGTATGGTCTGGTCTCTTTCCATAATATTCATCTTATCCTAAATACTCATTCCTTCCAATGAGACAAATACAGTCCATTTGTTACTTTAAAATATGCATTGCTTTTTACTCCAAACATGTGAGATGGGTTTATTTGTATCTGTATCGTTAATATTAACATATTTTAATGAAAAAGGAAAATTTTCATTTGGAAATAAAATTGACATTGGGAACTTTAGGTTGGCTGTCACAGTGGGTCACGTGGAAGAACTTGGCCAAGTTTATCAGCCATATTTGGCCTAGTTTCCTGCATATGTTTGCAAGATGCAAAAGCCAGTTTATTGCTTGAGGGCACAGAAACCTGGAGGTAAAGCTTGGAACCTGTGCCATTTAATCCACTGGGCGTCTTTCTTTTTGCCTAGATTTTGCCTAGAGAGGTCTGATTGTACCGGTAGAACATAAATAGAAGAGTAACACTTCTCTTTGCCTTTCATCAGTTATGGAGTTTTATAGAATGTCCTTGTCAAGCATTTTTGGGAACATAGCCACAAAAAGGTTTTTAAATAAGAGCTTTGTAGTGAAAAATCCAGTTTCAGGTATGAATGATTGAAAAAATGTGAATTAAAAAAACATTCTCTTTAGGGGTTCTCAGTTCCTTGTGGAAGTTATCATTTAAAATGGGACACCATAAGAATATTTGTACACACAGGAAGTTAGTCTCCTATGTAACATATTTCAGAATTTTTGATGAATCAATCACTCAGTTAAAGGTCATATAGTTATAGCTGATTCAAACCCTAAAATGAATAGAGATGTCAAAGCATCGAGCATATTGGATGTTTACACATGAGTAAGCAAGATGACAGAATTTGTTTTCCAGCAGATCTATTTTTCTGCCTTTGCTTGTTTTTGGTAGTTCTTCAGCTTGCTGTTTTCATAGAATATTTTTTTTAATATTTATGTTAGCATGTAATTAGCATATATATAATTCCATGGTGGGATATGTAAATGATCCCCCTTCACAAGAGAGGAAAAATGGGTATGGGTTTCTACTTTCCTTACCAAATATCTCTAGACTATTTAGTTTTTAGGGGATAACTGTGCTTTTTCTTTTTAATTGGAGTTAATAATTTTAAGTGCTGCAGCAGCCTGTTAAGTTCTATTTTTAAGTCGAAGATTTTAATATATCAGGGCAGGTGTTTGAGTTTCAGGATTTGGAAGAACAGAATTCTGACACATTTGTTATTTTTTCCCTTCACCACATTTGGCATTTGAATACTATTGTCAGTCTTCAGCTATCAAAGGAAATCTTGCACTATTCTCACAAAACCTTCACATAACCAGACACTGAGACGCTGACTCAAAGTCATGACATCCCTCTGGGGGGATTCTCCCTGTCACTCTTCTCAGATCACTGGAAAATGTCATATTTGAAGAAGATGTTTTAATGAAGTTTACCAAATTTACTTTTTAATGCAGCTTGTGTGTGTGTGTATAGGCCACTACAAGTGCTCCAGAGGGGACCTGTTTGTAGTGCATTTAGATGGTTGAAAAGTAAATTGGCCAGTGAGAAATATGCAAGAAGTGGAGATGGTTGGCTCTCATGACTTTTCCAAGTTGCTGTGTACCCTACATTTCTGTCTTTCCCTTTGAGATTTGCAGATTCATAGAGAAGCATTTCTAACTAAGTAATCCCGTACATCCCAACATGTGCTGGGACATAATGAAACTTCTACCTGCAGAATTACTATGAAATTCTAGTAAACATTCGAGGCATGAAAAAATTTGCTTTGTGAACCCTGGGAGCTTCGTGATACTTAAAGTCAAATCGCACTGCCCTGGGCGGGTTGCTGAGCTGGTGGGAGTATCGTCCTGTGCACCGAAAGGTTGCAGGGTCCATTCCTGGTTAGGGAACACACCTATGCTGTGGGTTTGATCTTTGGTCAGGGCCCTTACGGGAGGCAATCAATCTATATTTCTCTCTCTCTCTCTCTCTCTCCCCCCTCTCCTTTTCCCTCTCTCTCAAATCAATAAAAACATATCCTTGGATGAGATTAAAATATTTTTAAAAATCATATAGCGCTGACTTTGTTTAGGTGTATTTTAATTACATTTGTCTGTCTTCCCCACTATATTGGGATTTAATTAAGAGCAAGGACAATTACCTTTTTAAGAGTCCAATCCATGGTCCAATATTTATTATATCAGAAGTATTCAGTAAGTGCTAGTTGAATCAAGAAAATAATGAATGAAGAAGTTTAATGACTCATCAGGATTTCTCTCTTTGTAATCTTCATTGAAGTCATGTATATTTTTGTGTGTGTAGGAAGTGTCAGGAATTCATATTCATATTTTCCGTTTTGGATTGACTGACATTGTCAAGGAACTTCTATATTTATAGTGAAAAGAACACTGGCGTGATAATACAAATATTTGAGTTTAAATTTTGGCTTCATTGCTCACATGCTGTAAAAATTATCTGTCTTCTCTGAGCCTTCATTTCCTCATCTCTAAAATGGGTAAGCAACATCTTCTCCATGTGATTGCTATTTCACAGGCATTTTTCTCCCTTTATTCAAGAAGCTCTGGAAATCTCCCATAATCTTAAACTACATAATTTATGTAGTAAGAAAAAAAATTTTTTGAAATATTTAGTGATGCTTTTAAAGAAATTCCCTATAAATCTTGTTGCCCTGCAGCTGCCACAGTCATAAAATCAATGGCCTTTATTGCTTTAGGTGTGGGGTGGATACAGTCTAGATCGTAGAACAAATGTGTCATTGTGCATTTGTTACAAAAGTTTTTACACAAGCCAGGATTTGTTGAAAATGCTAAAGCTGCCATTTGCATATTGAGAAGAAAGCCTGAGGATATAAGACTAAAGCTTATAAAAGTGGGACCCAACCACAGAGGAAGGGAAGCCCCACCCCTCACCCCCGATTGGTGCAAAATGATGCTTGATGAGAGATTGGGAACAGGAATGGAGAGGAAGGTGATCTAAAAAGAAAACATGAAGGTTAAAGAGGGAGATGAAAGCCAAAAAGGCTGCGTCAGCCTCCCCCGGCCCAGAGGAACTACCCCTTGGGAGTCTGTCAACCACCTTGGGGCGCACGGTGGAGTTGAAAGTGGCCTGTTGAGAAGGGCCATTCCTCTCACCCCTCCTCCAGGCACCTCATGTCTCAGGATGGGCTCAGGCATGACGGTGGGGCAGAGACACTGACCTGAGCTGATGAGCAGGAGTGAGCACACCTTGGAGGGTCCTAGTGTTGGCACGCAAGGGCAATCTGGCAGGGGCTGCTTCTCTCCGCCTGGGGTCCCAGGTATCTGAGGTCAGGAGTGAGGACTGAGCTGCGATGAAGAGTCTGGTCAATCAGGGAAGACAGAAGCAAACCTGCCCCGTGCCCATGCGGAGAGGGCCACCAGACACTTCAGAACCGGGTATAGTGCAGGAGGGGCCAAAACCCAAGGAGCGGCCGGATTAGCTTAGTTTTACTCAGGCTGTAGCCGCCCACCCAGGAAGGGCACTAATGGCAGCAGATGCTCTGCTCCCCACGCCCCCAATATTGCATAACCTTTTTCTTGAGTAGATGCCAGTCTGTGAGGAGAAGGGGGAAGGGAGAGAAAAACCAGAAAGAGTAAAATGTACCCCAAACTGACTATTGAATGAAGAACCTGAGATACACCAAATGAACAAGCTTTAAATTTTTTTCTTTTTCTTTTTTTTTTTTTTTTTTTTTTACCACTAAGTGAGAATGAAGACTTTTGAGCAAGATGAGGTCAGTTATGGGAAACATAATTTTTTAAAATTAATTTTTGCACATCTGTGTTATTATGAGTAAATTTCAAATCAACCCCACTAGTTCGCCTTTCTCTTTGTTTATAACTTACATATGTATAGTGTTCTCATTTATAGTTTGATATTGTAATATTTTATGGTGTACAGAATGCTTCTACATATACCCTCTCATCTGTTTCTTACCTTAACACAGCTGTAAGGTAATGTCAATATTATTATGGTTCAGGTGAGGACACTGAAGATTTGTTCAGGACCAGATAGCTGATAAGAGAGAACGGGAGAGAGGGAGAGGGAGGGGGAGAGAAGAAGAGAGGGAGAGAGGGAGAGGGAGGGGGGGAGGGAGAGGGAAGAAAGAGAACGGCTGTCAGCCTAGGTCCTTTTCTGTTCTCAGGAGCCCCCACACATGCTTCTCTATTGGGCCTCATTTTGTTTCTCTCTGGAACTCTCTACTCTGTTTGCAATGGTATGATTATTTGTTAGGACCTCTTACACAATTTTCTTTTTAATTTAAAGACATATCGCCACAAACCTTTTTCAGGATGTATTTAAATGAAATATTTTCGTTATCTAGCATGCAACTGATTCTTTTGATTTGGTTGCTTTAGTCAAAAATAGAACAGTCTGTCTAGGTGATAGTTGATGAGTACATGTGAGCAAAACAAAATAATAGCCTATGGAAAATGCATTCTAATCATTTCTTATCTAGGAAAAATGCAGGGAACAACAAAAGAATCAATATTTTATAAATTCAAGGTCAATATTGTATGTCAATGTCAATAATGTATGAGTTCCAAAAGATTTGTGCCACTATTAAATTAGAAATGATTCACTCTTATTTGATGTATAGTGGATTTAGCCATATAATGGCCAGAAACAAAGAGACTACAAAGGATAGAAAGCAGACATATTGTGTAAGACAATTGCAAACCTCTTATGAGCTTCAGTACAAAGGAATAGAGACTATTCCATCTCCTTCGCTATTCATTCACCTTTGGCATTAGTGAATTTATGGCTTGTGTTTTTTATTTTGACCTAGATGCCTGAAGTGCTGCATATCTTTGCCCTGCTTCAGCAGGTACATTTCAGAAAAGTGACTGTATGTTACATGTTACAGATCTATAACCCAGATCTTAGATAGATGGGTGCTATTGGAATTGTAAGAGAGGGTGTAATTTGATGTTCAGGAATATCCCCCTTTTGAATATATGTGTTATTAGATGTTACATTTCATTGTTAGCTTTTTATTCTCAATATTCTATCCAGTTTAATTTGCTGAGCTATTGGTTATGATTGTAGAGATCAATCTATAGGTATTTCATTGGTAATATATTTTGTAACTAGTCAGGCTTTTGGATAACTCAGTTTATGTGTATCTCTGAGAGGTACGCATCAAAGCAGGTTTCTCCTTGTTTTTTCTTAAAATATATCTTTATTGATTTCAGAGAGAAGAAGGGACAGGAAGAGAGAGAAACATCAGTGATGAGAGAGTCATTGATCAGCTGCCTCCTGCAGGCCCCCAACTGGGGATCGAGCCCGCAACCCGGGCATGTGCCCTGACCGGGAATCGAACCCGATCTCCTGGTTCCTAGGTCGATGCTCGACGCTGCGCCGCGCCCGGCCGGGTGGCTTCTCCTTCTTGCTTGGGGATTTCTTCTATTTCCCATCAGAGTTCAGTGGCCCATGCAGTACCCCCACCAGTCATACAACTTACTATTGAAGTAATTTCTTCTAGGATGTTAAGGGAGCATGTCATTTCTTTTCTGTAACTTTTACTTTCAAAGTCAGACCAAATCAGCCATTAGAGTGTTGAAATTCATATCTTAAATTTCTTTGGCATACTTTTTATATTCATATTTGTAGTGTTCCTGCCAAGCAGAATTTTTCCAGCCCATCTTTACTGACCACCGCTGATGAGTAAAGCCATCTTTTTGTGTGCCTACAATGGAAAGCCTCTTTGCTGCACACTCTATATCATTCATTACCTCATACAGAGGTTTCTCAGATTAAATAAATTAAATCTCCCCATCCATCACTTTAGAGAAATGACAACACAGAATGTGTACAGTTTAAAATGACTTGTTGGACTTTTTTTGGCTAGATTGGGCTAGATTTATACTGATAAGCCTATTTGATTTACCAAAGTTTTCTATATTATTTATTAACTCAATGTCCTTAATATCCACAGCTCATTTTTTTCCTACTGATAATGGCTCCATTCTGCAACATATAAATATAATTAAAAATACCCCTACCTATTTTGAAAAATTGAAAAAAATTTTTTATTTAGTTCACATGGATTGTATTATGTAGTCAACTAAGGACTGAAGTTATGTAACTTGAGGTGTAGCTGGGGCAACAGTGGAAGAGACGTTGAAGTGAAACAGAGAAGGTAATGACAATGTGCTTGCAGCCAGCCTGCTCCTGCCATTATTATTAGACGAGAGGGTTTTTTTCTTTGTATCTATTATGTAGTTTTAGATGCAATTATTTTTTCTCTTTAGTGCTCCCATTTCCACTTAGCTCTTCCAATGTTATCATCTTTTTTCTTCTTTTTGATATAAAAATGATACTGGCTGAAAAGTATAAATAGCTTTGAGTTATGTAAGGAAGGGTAGGAAAGAGAGTTTGCCAGGCCTCAAATACTTCCGCATCTGGATCTAGAACATAGCACATATTTTTTTTTTCTTTTTTCAAGTCTTTATTGTTGAGAGTATTACAGAAGTCCCCCATTTTCCGCCTCCACCCGGTTCTCACCCCACCCCAGGCCTTCACCACACTGCTGTTTGTGTCCATGGAAGAACATAGCACATATTGATATGAGTTCTTTAATTCATGTCTATTTGGAAGTATTGTGTACACATTTCAGCAAATTTTGGCAAAAGCCCTGTCCCTTGGTGAGGAAGTGACTGTCCTCTTGTCGTGTCATTTCCCAGCCCTCAGGTCCTGTTTACACTAAGCTCCTTTGTTAAGGAGTCGACATAAAGATCTTTGATACTGCTGAGCCCATCCCTGAGTCATTCTTAGCCGACACTTTGTGTCTGGCTGGCGGTTTTTCCACCAGCAGTAAGGTCAGCCTCATACAACTCCTTGTGAGTCAGTGAGAATCAAATGGCTTACTAGTGAGAAAATCAAATTTAGGGAGGAAAGATGACCAGTCTCTAAACAAAGCAAACCCATGTTCAGACTCATTAAGCAGCTCTCTCTTGCTAAAAGTATTCTTTACAATGTGCCTTTACTATAGGTGATCATCATCTATAATTTTTGGTTTCTCTCCTTAATTCATAAGGTTATGGAACATTTGAAGGCAATTCAGGGTCAGTACAGTGTAGTGAAGAAGGTATTGAGTCAGCACACCTTCCCTCCAGGGCTCCAGTGGAAGGACCCTGAACGTCTCCTAGTCTGTCTTCTCATCTGCACAGTGGAAATAATCACATCTACCTCACAGGGTTGAGGCATAATTTAATGTGTGTAAAATAACTTGGTAAACTGTACAAACCTATTCAAATGAAATAAGCCACTATTCTTTTAAGAGCCAGAGGAGTGTGCAGCCATCATTTGAAAAAAAGTCAGAGTATGGAACCTTTTTGAAATTGTAGCATGATATTTTAGAAAGAGTGATTTGATAGATATTGGCTTAAACTAGTGGGGTTTTCAATAGCCCAATTGCAGCATTTTTCTCATTACTTTGCCTCTGTAAGGCTATCGTGCTGTATTGGAAAAATATTCTTCCCTTAATCATGAAATTTAAAAAGGAACTGTGTTTGAGTTAGCAGCTACTCTTTCAGTGACTTGTGGGTAACGTCTTTTGTGTAATTGGCTCTTTCCAATGGTTTCAGTTCTAACACCCACCCTCTTTCCTCAGTCCTTTCTTCATTCCTTTCTTCATTGCTTGGAAAGGAACAGTGGGGAATTTTCATTGACTCATCTCCAGTTTTTGATGAACACACACCATTTTTTTTTTTAAAGAAGCAAGTGTCTAATTCAGAGTGAATTAAAATGTATTTTAAACCTAGTGGTAGATATACCAATTAAGGAACCTATAAATAAAGTTGAACTTTGGAGCCAAATGAGTGTTGGGGCTTGTCATCTTCATAATGAAAGTCTTTGCCATTATAATCTCATTTGGCAAAGATGAAGTTGTCCCCTCGGGAGATGCCTTGCCAAATCTTCATCCATAATTCTGAATTGATGCCAAGCCAGACTGTTATCTGCAAACTACTTCACATCCTTTCTTTGTGGTCTGTGCTCTTAACCTCAAGGATTCGGTTTGTGAACATTGAACAGCCAGAAACTGTTTGGAGAGGAGCACCTTTTAAAAAATTACAGTCATTAAGGTCTAATGCCATATGGACTCAAGGGGTGGCAAAGATGCTGAGCAGCTTCGTGTTCATTAAGACTGAAATATTTATATGAGCAGTAATAATAAAACAGCGTATTTTAGAGTCTGTGGTATGCAATTGAGCACTAGTGCAATTAGGTGATATTGACAGCCCCTATTGTAATTATGTAAATAACACCAATTTCAACACTCCCTTTATCTTTCACTTGCATGTGCACATGGAAGGAGAGGGCTAGAAAGTGAGTAAATGCTGGGCTGAGTGCTTGGCTGTTTATATACCTGACAGAGCGGCCTGAAGCTTATATTACCCTGAGTTATATTCCCCCCCCATGTGAATGTAAGCAAGTCCAGTGGGTTGCACAGAAGTGATATACAAACGTGGGTTTGTTTGGAGAAATGTTTGGTGGTAAAGCATCCATATGAGAACCCTTCCAACCCAGTAGGTCCACTTTGAGTTTCTCCATTACAGAGCTGTGTTTGGATCCCATCTGACTAATGCTAATACTTTTTTTGTTGTTACCTTTAGAACGGATCATTTAAAATTGTTCTACATCGGGATGTCTTGCTTTCTATCAATCTTTCCATCTCAATGCAGAAGTATTTGATTAGTGTATTTAAAGTAATAAAGTTGTCAACAGTAGTGTCACCTTGATTGATGCTAATTATAAGTCTTTAATGGTTCCTGTGCTTTGGCCACTATCCTTGCAGATTGTAATTTTTATGGTTAAAATGGTGCCCTGCTGTCCAAAGGCTTAATCATAAATTCCGGCCTATCCGTCTTTAATGATTCTACATGCAGTGGTATAATCCTGGTAACATACATTATCTTCATTCGCTAAAAGCAAGCAGTGACTTTCATAGGGGTGATTAATGCATTTATAAGGAGCTTGAAGAATCCTTGTTGGGATCACAGCAGAGGTTATGATGATTATGCTTGCTGGGCATTAGAATTAGCAGCAACGTTACATAGGCTGTCTGAAAATAATTGAATATTTTTATGCAGTCCCTGTTTAGCACATTAACGTTGTAAATGAGACTATAACTGCAATGGTAAAAAAGACCCTACTGAAGATGTTATCAGTATGTGGTTGTCACACCAGTGAAACTAAAAGCAAGTTAAATTATCTGAGGGCTTTCCTTCTTTAGAACAAACAGTCTTGTTAAACAGATCTGGGGTCACTCAATTTGAAATATCTGTTGATTAAAATGTCTTTTCCACTAGGGTTTTTCAGGCTGAATTTTCACAATGCTAATATATGTGTAGGCTTTAATCTCCTTCCTTAAGCCCAGAGATAGAATTTTAAATAAGAGAAAATGTGCCCAGTGATATATACATTTATGGGACTGTCAGGGTACAGATGACTTATATAAGTATATGCCCCTATTATACCACACAATAATACTTCTCCGAAATGACGTATCTTATCGGAGAGAAGTTCAACATAAAAGGATACTTTACTGTTTTACAAGAGCAATTTTCCTTCACAGCAATCACAACACACAGCTCCTTGAGCATAGTAGACATTCCTTTTTTTTTTTTTTTTAAATATATCTTTATTGGTTTCAGAGAGAGGAAAGGAGAGGGAGAGAGAGAGAGATAGAAACATCAATGATGAGAGAGTCATTGATGGAGCTCACAACCTGGGCATGTGCCCTGACTGGGCATCGAACCCTGATCGCCTAGATCCCAGGTCAACGCTCAACCGCTGAGCCACGCCTAGACATTTTTAAAGCATTTAATGCTATTAAAGAGGGCACTGACAATTTTTAACAGGCTATTTTTGAACTAATGTTAGTCCGTGCCTGTTTTCTCCTACATTTAATTTTATTTTTCTATGCTTATAAATTAAGCTAGGAAGAACCTCAATGTATTTCAATCCTAAATGTTAGAAGTGTTTACACCTCTTTGCTTCCCACTAATTTTGTATCCAGTTCTCATAATGATATCCTACTATAACGTTCTCCACCAGCTCTATCCTCTTACATCTAGGCAAAAAGATCCCTTAACTGCTAGTAAGGAGAAAATAATTAAAAACAGAATTTTGAACCATGCTCATTTTTAAGTAAGGCAGTGATAAATTGCATTATAGGAAGGCAAAGTGGTACCAGTTTAGCAAAAGAAGTCATAGACCTCAGAGGCCAATTTGAAGAAGTAGTCCTCTTAGAATAGTGTGTATTTGACATTTCTGGAAGAGGCTTCAGTTATAGGGGTGATTATAAGATCTGCCTAATATATTTCTTTGACTCAACATTTGTGAATATATGTATGCCAAGCTGCACAGAGTTGGAAGGCCCCTCAATTCGTTAAGTACTGTCTTGGAGACTCTTTAACATCTACTTTGGGGTTTTGCCCTGATGACTTACTGCAAAGTGTTTTTGTCTTACCATCATATTGTTTAAGGTGGATGAATTGTTAATTTTCATATGTCCTGGGATGCTCTGTTAGACAGTGATTATCATCGGTGAGCCCATGCACGTCTCTTGACCAGAGTGGAAATATGGAAAATACACACACAGAGAGTATCTAGCCTCTCCCACAGGGAACCTTTTACTTTTCGAGTTTCACTCAGACATTGCAAATGTGGGTGGGCAGAAAGAGATGCTAGAAAGCTTAGAATGGATGAGGTACACCGGAGTTAATTGAACTAGGATTGACTGCGGGAGAAGCCTGGTGTGGAACCCAAGGGAGGACTGGAGGTGTTCTTTATGGTGATTAATTCCCTGTGCCTACTCATTTTCACAATTCTAGTGCTCCACTTATTAAGGAGGGTGAGTCTCATTAGAATAACCAGAGAGAGTCTTCTGTGGGTACCAAGCATCAGTGGGTGCCCCAGAGATGTAGGCCTTACAATCATATTACGTGTGATTCTGCAAAGAGAAATGCAAACTGCCCGACCGGAGGAGGTATTAGCTGCCTTGCTTAGTCTGTCACTATGTGATTATTTCCTTTTGTAGTTTTGATAAATTAACATTAGCTCACATATTCAACAGGAATATTTTCAAGTTTTGTGTTTTTTTTTAAGCCCCAGGGCTTCTGTTTAAAAATGCAGGTTAATCCTCAGAGGCTTTCAAAAGCGTTTCTGCATCATGCTACTAATTAAGATAAGGTTATCATTTTAAGTTATACCAGGAATGCAATTAGAGCTTCTAGTGAGAACTGTAGCAATCAATTTTATACAAATTATTCAGACCTGGTAAGGTAGAATACAGTTTTAATAGGACAAGTGAACATACTGTGATTTATTAGATAGAATGTGAATTCAGATGACACCTGAACACAGCATCTGAAACACATCATGCGCCCAAGTCACTGAGAATCCACTCAGCTGCCTTTCATGAGAAGAGATCTAATAATATGCATTCTATTCCCTATTGTTCCGTGGCTATTAGTTGGGATTGGAGAGGGATTTTTGTTTTCAGATTTGAATGGTTTTACCCAGGAGAAAGTCATCTGTAGGACTGCAAGCGCAGGGGCCCTCGCCCTCTCCTTATCCAGCCCGACGCGTGTTGCAGAGAACTCTGCTGCGCTTGCTTTTTTCTTTGTGTGGTCTGCAGAGCAGGTGACCGACTGACAGTGTAATTAACTAATTTTTCTGAATTGTCCATCTCTCCTGAAGAGTATTGGATGTTGGATAAAAAGTTACATGTCTTACCTGCCGACTGTCAGGCATTACTTATTCATTAAATAGATACCTGTTTTCTAAGGACGAAGGAGGACGGCAGAGGTGAACAGCTCCTGAGCAGGTCGAGCATCTTTTTCTCCGGCGATCACTGCAAGTCATCCCAAGCTCGGCATTAGGGCATATCAATAGAGCACTTCTGGGCTTTCTTTTCTTGGATACCTTAAAAATACTTGGAACACCTTTTACTTTTTCCCGGTTAGCTTTTATTCTCATTTTGGCATGTCGGCTGGTCCACACTTTGCTATGTGCCTAAATGGCTCAAATTGCAGTCAGTCACTTAATGTGTGTTTATTGAGCTTCTGTGTGTGCCATAGATTGTGCTAGGTATTGGACACAGGATGGTGAAAAAAAGGAAGTGTCCTGGTACCTATAACGTGAGGCTGCCTTTCCCACCCCCACCGACAACCACACAACATGCCCTTTGAGCACCCCCCCCCCCCCCCCCCCCGGGACTCACACAGAAGGCAAATACCGGCCCCACAGCCTTCTCCACGCCTCCTCCCTCCACTGTATCTACTGTCACCTACAGCGGGCCGGGTTTTTCCCTTTCTGTTCTAGCGCATAGAAAATGTCACGTTCCTGCATGAAATTAACCTGAATAACTTGAAGAAGTTACTGAATTCATTTCCCTCCGCTCTTCATCACAAGCTTGCACTTCCTCTGCGTCTTCCCTTCGACCAAGGGGCGCGCTCAAGTTTCCCCTCTAACTTGGCATAAACATTAAGTAAAAAGCCTGTTGTCCTATTTCTGTTACTCGTTCAAACTTCCCAGTTACCCATTTTCTTGGAAGTGTCTGGCCAGATCCTGATTCCTCTCCCTCATTTCCTCACCTTATTACGGAAGTCTGGCCCTGGGCCCGCAGATCCACAGGCCAGGGAACACCGATGGCCTGTGTGTAAGTCTCAGTCCCCGTAGCCTCTTACTAACATTCGGTATTGCTGCCTGTTTCCTCCTGCTGGAAGTCTGCAGCCCTCGTGAACCCAAGATGCAGTCCTCTCCCTGCTGCCCACGTAGCTGTCTGATGAGTCACCCTTAGCCGCCTTTGCCCGGCTGTCCTTTGCCAGTCTTTGTAGTGACAGTGTCCCCTGGGGTTTCCACTTCAGTTTCCTTCTTTACTTATTCTGTGTTAGGAGACTCTTAAAAGGAGTCTTCAGAGGTGACCTGTGAGTGCCCTGAAATCATACCCTACATGTATGGTATAGATTTGGGTTTGTGCATCTTTCTGAGAAAAGGATTCATAGCATTTATGTGATTCTCAAAGGTGCGAAAGACTAACATATGGTTAAAACCTCACGTCTTGAATGAGAGCATCACCGTCTGTGGCGTCCCACTCCAACCACTCCCGCTCCTCTGCTGTGTTTTCTCTCAAGCAGCAGTACCCCTCTGCGCTTAAGTTCCATTTACAAAATTTTGGTGAAAGTTTCTGGGGCAGCGTCGGTTAATAGCATTATATAAGTTTCAGGTGTACGAGTTTGTAATATGGTATCTGTGTGCTCACCACCCAAAGTCTGGTCTCCTTCTGTCACCATATATTCGACCCCCCTTTACCTTTTGTCCCCTTGCCCACCCCCTTCCCCTCTGGCAACCACTATTCAGTTGTCTGTATCTATGAGTTGTTTGCTTGCTTGCTTGTTTCATTTGTTGCTGTTTGTTTTATATCCCACATATAAGTGAAAGCATACAGTTCTTGTTCTTTCCTGTCTGACCATTTTCATTCTTAAGATCAATCCACGTTGTCGCAAATGGCAGTATTCTATCTTTTTTATGGCTGAGTGGTATCCTATTATATATATACGTCCCTCATCGCCTTTATTCACTCATTCATCAAAGGACACTTCAGCGGCTTCCATGCCTAAGCTATGGTGACTGATGTTGCAATGAACATAAGAATATGCATATCTTTACAAATAAGTGTTTGCAAATGATACTTCTGATAAGAGGTTAGTATCCAAAATATATAAAGAACTCATACACCTCAACAGCAAAAATGCTACCACCAGCCTAAAAATGGGCAGAGGACCTGAATAGTCAGTTTTCCATGGGTGGTGCACAGATGGCCAATAGATAAGTGAAAAGATGCTCAACATTGACCTAGGTTCTTAAAAGACGCTGCTGTGTCGTCTCCTTGCACATTCGGTTACATACCAAATGTCACCTATTTCTCACCACCCTTGTCCAACTTGCATTGTAGTTCCAAAAATATCTTCTGATATATCCAGAAACAAAAAACCTGCACAGACCACACTCTCCACCACTGAGTGTTCTTTAGTAGATTACTCCTCTCCTCCCATACTGGTTAAATTTCAAGTCACTTGGATTATAAAAGCCTTCAGTGGAATTTCCCTTACTTATAGGAGCCCTTTGGACCCTTTGCAATTTCCTAGGTGGGTTATGGTGATATTTTCCCTCCCTGTAGTGAAGCCCTCTCCGGTAGATAACTGAATGGGGGGTTTTTATTTACCTTTCAAGCTCCATCTTGGCCATTAGCCTATCAATGAAGTGTTCCCTGGCCCCAGGTGGAGTTGGGCATGGCTTCCCCTTTGTCCTTAACTCTACTGTTATATCGACTCCATCTTAACTTTTGTTTTTTCCTCTCCCCAACAACATAAGAGGTCCAGGAATTGGAGGCCAGTTGTCTTATCTGAGCATCCTCAGTGCCGAGCACACTACTTCCAGACATGCTTTTTGAGAACCACACTCTTAACTTTAACTGGGCACGAGGATATAAAAGACACTGTGGATAATATTCTACATGAAACAAACAAATCAGTCTTTTCCAATTCCATTTTTGAGACCCCAGCTCCTTTGATTAATAGTTAAATCTCTGTATTTCCCAGCATGATGCATTCTGCACAGACACCCATCATAGGAAATATATGTTTTATTACATGTTATATGTTATGGCGCTAGAGAGAGGCTTGGATCTATTTTATAAAACAACATGAACCATATATAAGCACAAAATATATTTTCCCCCATATGCCTTTAAAAAGAAAGGTAAATTCTGAGTATGCTGACAGCAGCTTTGGTGTGGTTGATGTGTGATGCCTTCCTTAAGTTTTCAATGAAAATTTGGTATTTTGCAACTTTCTAGCAACAATGAATATTCTGCGAGGAAAGACCCCTTGCGCTCCCCTCTGCAAGGGAGATCTGGCTCCTCTTCTTGCTAATGGTTAAGACAATCATCAGACCAAAGCCATTGCTATCTCTGTGCCTTAAATTTCACACTGGTACACTTTAATAAAGATGATGGATCTTTTCCTCTTTTCTGAGTTTTTTAGGTAATTTATTAACAAGATATGTCCTAGGGAAATATATTTTTTCTCCTATTACTATCTTAGTAACATTTTTTGCTTATGAGAAAACTGGATCACAGAGAAGTTAAATTACTTTTTATGGAGTTTTTGTTAGAGAACCATAGTGTTTCATCATTAAAAGTTACAAAATATTTTTCTAGAAAGAATTATGGTGCTTATTATTCTCTATTAATACTTTATCCTAAGTCAACCTGGTAAACGTTTTTAGATACCTTGAAACCAGCACAAAGTTATAGTAACTTTTCACCCTCTGACCTAGCAAGCCTTCATCACTGTTTCATCTCTCCCTATATCTATGTAGAGAAGGAAATCCTAGAGATTCTTATTCAGATTTCATGAAAACTCTAAAAAGGAAACAAGATGAAAATAGGATTAGGAAGGGTTCATTTTCTTTCTGGTATCTATCTCTTCCCAGAGGCTTTTAAAATATCAAAGGAACTAATTCTTTTGTCCTGTTACGGACGGAAGATTAATTGGGCATTCTGTTTTTGTTGTTGTTTCCCTTTCTGAATACTTACAGACTTCCTTTCCCTTTTAGATGGTTTAATATTTGGCTGGAAAGATGGAGTTTAAATCTAAGCCACTCTGTTTTTCTGGAACTTTTGCTCAAACTTTATTTCATCCTACAGAGTCCTGTTATGAAACATTCAAATCAAAATTCTGCCTTCCTACTTGTCATCAACGACTCGGGCTTGTCGTGAGTCTATTCTTTGCTCTCTGATACTGCTATGACTTACATTAGTTTTGGCACCCCATATGTATTTTCTTTTTTAAAAATTTGAACCTGGTTTTATAAACGCTATAAGGCTTTAGAAGCTGGATTTTTTTTTTTTTCTTGCATGATTTTTGAACGTTCCAATCATTGCTTCCTAAAGTTTCAGAGTTCAGGGACTTCTCGAGATTTCTTACCATGTTCCTAAAGCTCCTACAGATCCTAAATTATTCAGTGTCACATGCCATCATTTAAAGAATGCTTTATGATCGTTAATCTTCTCTGTTGCAGAGGCTGATTGGCACATTTAAGAAGTTGTGAGTATAAACTGATGGGCATACTCCTTTGCTTCAAGACAAGACAGATTGATAAAGGCCCCCCTGCTACTTCCTGAAAAACAAGCAAGACCTCTGGATACAGATCACCACTCCTTCTGTTCCACTTGGATTCTTGTTTTTATGGATTTTGGTAACTTATAGGTTTCTGTTCACAGCTGTCCCATGAACATTCAGTGTCTTATCTTTTTGCCATTTTGATGCTGCTGATTAGATTACAGATAGAACCAGCCACCTGCATTCCAGAACAGGCCCTGCATACATACCTTAGATATCCATTTTTCTTCCCCCATTGAGTCCTGATTCATTAATGACAATCCTAAAAGACTGAAGCTTGCTTCTGAGCAATATTTGTGCAAGAGTATTTTCTTCTGGGCATTGATTCCTATAGATCAGTTCAAGGGTGCTGCCATATTAGTTCTTTGAAGAAATTTAAACTATGTTCTTAATATACGGGCCTGATGAGAAAGTACACCCTAATAACTTGGATACAAGATTGTATGTTGAGAGTTAAATTGAATAAAGCCCCTCCAGAATGGTTATGATTTTCATATGAATCACAGTTAACCAAAATTTGTCTATAAATATATGACTGAAGAGATTACAGAGTTCCTAGATTCTAATCAAGGTAGTCTCTGGGACAAAAAGTGAGATGCAGGAATGGAAAATATAATCAGAAACATAATCAGAGTATTGTATCCTGTTTTTGGGAAAGGCTGTATAAATATAACCAGTTTAGTGACTAAAAGTATAGGAAAGAAAAATCACAAAGGCAAATGTTGTTGATGCCCATTAAAACAGGGTCTGGTGGAGAGGAATTCCTGAATAAAGAACTTGAACATTACCAGCTGTGAACATTACACTACTGATAAATTGAGCCTCTGTTATGTGCCAGGTGTGTGCTAAAAGCTTTGTCTACACTGTTCTCATAAATCATCAAAATGGTTTTTGAGGTGCCCATGACTTTTGAAGTATCTGTATTTTACAGATCAGGAAGATAAAGTTTAGACAAGTTCATGGATTATCCCTAATTATTTGCTTATTACCAAGAAATTCAGTTATAAACTGGGATTTGAACCCAGACTCAGGAACTCTAATGTCCAACTGGACTATGTGACTTTCTTATACCTACACTGTTTCCTACAAATAAAAGAAATTTCTTAAGGCACTCACATAAATACAGACAGGGTCATGTAGCTATCAAGATAATCAAGTTATAGAAGAGTTTCTTGCCCGCCCCCCCAATTCTTTGTGTCACTTTGAGAAAAAATCCTGCTCCTACTCTAAGTCCCTGGAGGCTATTGGTCTGTTTTATGGTCCCATCCATTTTTTTTTTTTTTAATATATCTTTATTGATTTCAAAGAGAGGAAGGGAGAGGGAGAGAGAAAGATAGAAATATCAATGATGAGAGAGTCGTTGATCAGCTGCCTCCTGCATGCCCCCAACTGGGGATCGAGCCCGCAACCCAGGCATGTGCCCTGACTGGGAATCAAACCCCGATCGCCTGGATCCTAGGTCGATGCTCAGCCTCTGAGCGACGCTCGGCCAGGTCCATCTGTGTGTTTATATAAGATTCACCAACTTGTAGTGGTAGCTTATCTGAGATGAAAATAGGCATTGGTCAGATTGACAGGAACATCTGATTGAATTGACAGTTGCAAGTCTCAGTGTAAATTAATAGATTGACATTCTAATTGGAACTTGGCTTTCTATGTTGCTTGTTTAGTAAAAGAGAATTCATTAACATGCTAAGTACAGTCATGGACCTGCTTGCAAATATTCTTTTTCATGATAAAATAACAAGGTGACATATGCATATGTTTTTGTATTTGTGGGAGTGATGAATAGCAGTCTGGATCTAAAAATATAGCTAAAGCCCAGCTGGGCGTGGCTCAGCGGTTAAGCGTCGACCTAGGATTCAGACGATCAGGGTTCGATTCCCGGTCAGGGCACAGGCCCGGGTTGCGGGCTGCAGCCGATCAATGATTCTCATCATTGATATTTCTAGCTGTCTTTCTCCCTCTCATTTCCTCTCTCTGAAACCAATAAAAGATATATTTAAAAAAAAAATATATATATATATGGCTAAATATGTAAAGTCAGGATACCTGGTACACTCCAACATCTTCTTTAAATATGATACGAATTTATATTGATAAAATATTATACTGGTAACCAAAAGGCAGAATTGTATTGAAATAAATATCTAAAATAATATTGCTTTTTGAGGGTTTTTTGTTTCAGTTAAGTATTTTGAACACACTTCAGTCATCCAGCAACTATTTATTGAACACCTTCCCCAGGCTAGAAGCTGGATGAAGAGATGAGACACTGGGCAGAGTATAGGCCACTGTCAGTCAGAAGAACAGCATGTGTGTAGTATCTGAAGGGAGAGCGTGACATATCGAGTTATAAAAGAAGGCAGAGCTAGCTAGAGGAAGATAAGGAAACCAATGTGGGACTGGCATGGGAGCGAACCAGAGAACTGGCAGGGCCTGGATTTATTACTAGTTTCTGTTTTGCTCCCTGACTCTGCCTCAGTATACATGGATATACTACTTGATTTATATCAGTCTCATCCTGATGGCTCAACAAGCTGACACTATCAATGTACCCTCTTCTACCATGTATTCTGTTACACCCTCCCAACTACCTTCTTTCCATGGACTTTAAAATTTAATTAAAATTCTCCCATCTTATACACACATAAGCAACCCTTTCTTTCCCCTCTATGGCCAAATTTGTTAAAAACATCTCTCCCTCTTCATTGCCTTACCTCCCAATCACCCCTCTCTAGTTTAGCTTCCATCTTCATCACTCCATCAAAACAGAAAAGCCTAAGTTTACAGTGACTTTCCATAGTTGTCAATCCCATAGTCTCCTTCTTAGAAAACTTCTTCATAGCATTTAAAATCAAAACAAAACCATGCCCTCTTTTTGAATACTAATTCCTCTTGTCCTCTAGAGTATTTCAGCCTCCCCCTTTTCTTCATATTTCCGGCAATACTTTCTCAGTCTTCTCCGCAATGAATCAGTTATTAAATATTGGTACCCTCAACATCCCTCTTCCATTTTACTCCCTACTGTGTCTAAAATTAGTCTCATTCCCTTCCTTGGCTTATTATGAGAGGTAGCTTAGCATGACAGGTAAGACCACAAGTCCCAGGGACAGAGTGCATGAGTTTCTATCCCAGCTGTGTGACTTATACAGCAGCTTAACTTCTAACAGTTTCATTACATATTAAAGGAGGACAGTTATAATATCTGCCTCATGTAGTTGTGAGTTTTTGCATGCAAAGTGCTTATAGCAGTGCCTGGCACATGTAGATGCCCCTTGGATCTGTAGTTATAATTTGTGAATGAAATATGAATTCATATCATCTACCTCCATACATATTCAGCTGCCTATAAGTATCTCCACTTTCAGCTCCAGAGGCACGTCAAAGTCAATGGATCTAAGATCATATGCATAGCATTCTGGTGCTTCATCCCTGGAAAAAAGCCCGGTCACTCCTAGAGTTTTCTGCCTCAGTGATAAGCTCAAACATCTTGTCATTTGCACAAGCCAGAAAAGTAGATCCATCCCCATCATTTCTCTCATTTCCACATGATCACCACGCCCGGTCAACTTGGCCCACTAAATTTCTATTAAAAGCCTCCATTTCTCAATATTTCCACTGTCACCACCCCAGCTAGAGATACCATCATTTCTCATCTTTCGTACAGTAAAAGGTTGCCCTGTGTTCACTCAGGACTCATCACCCCCAGCGAATTCTCCATCCTATTACCAGAATTCTCACTTCAAAAGGCCAACACGATGATCGCCCCTTTGCTTCAAGCATTTTCGTGGCTTCCCATCACTTTTAGGATAATGATCGAAGTCCTTCACATGGTCTACTAGTCCCAGCCTCAGGACTCTCCAGGCCCATCTTCCATCCATCTCTTGGCTCCATGTGCGCCAGCTGCTCACATGCACTCTGCTCTCCCCAACAGAGGCTTTTGTGTATGTGCTTCCCCATCTGCACACCTCTCCCCACTCCTACCCCACTTACTAATAAATTCTTAGGCATCCACTGGATCTCAGCTCAAACATCACTTCTTCAGGTAAGCTGTCCCTGACCTGTCTACCTCAGGTAACTCCCATAAACGATACCCTTCTCTTTCAGAGAAAGTGCCTCACATTTTCATTGTAGTTTAATGCTGGGGTCTCCAGCATCGTCCTCAGGCCCAGTGATTTAGCAGGACTCAAGAAAGCTGTTCTATTCATTGTTGCAATTTATTACAGTGAAAGGATAGCCATTAAAATCAGCAAAGAGAAAAGGTGAATAGGTGGAGTCCAGGAGAGACCAGGCATAAGTTTCCAGTTGTCCTCCCCCAGTGGAGTCACACATTCTGCCCTTAATTCTCTCCCCAGTGATGTGTGACAACACGTGTGAAGTGCTGCCACCCAGGGAAGCTAACTTGAGCCTTTGATATCCAGGGTTTTTAAGTGGGGGTCAGTCATGCAGGCATGCAGCACCTTAGCTACTCTGCCTCCAGCCCTCCAGAGGTCAAAGAAGACAGTGTGGTCCAAGGCCTCAGGCATACAAAGACATTTTCCTCTGATGGGGTATTCCAAGGACTCAGGAGGGCAATTCCCAGGTAACAAAGGCTATTCCTGAAGATTTGTGAACATGCAGGGTTTGAGCACCAGGCCTGCTGAGTTGTCCCTTCCCTGCACAAGTTTCAGTAGTACTATTATTTGATTGTCTATCTTCCCAACAGACTATATGAGAGAAAAATCGGTAACTGTTTTTGCTCAGATTTTCTCACAGTTGCTGACTGATAGCAGGTGCTGTATTAATATTTGTTAAATCAATGAATAAAATCTTTGTCTTTATTTCCAGCCAATTGTCACTTGTTCTGTATATTTCTATCATACTGCTTTCATGTACTTTTTCTTTATTATGGAGTCTTGTGCATTTATGCCCAAAGTTAATTTGTGCTAATGAATGATATGTAGTAAAATATATAGCATATTTCATAACTCCCAGTTACATTCTTATATTACACTATTTTGTAAACAATTTTACAAGGGCAAATGTTTTTCACAATTATACTTGAAATACATATCGTTGGTCTGATTGTATGATATCCACTTACGTCATCAAAGCTGTTTCTAATAAAGGAAATGACCCAGCATCTGCCTTAAGAATTTCAGTAATGAAGTCATGCTGAACTTTGAAGCCACTGAATGTATATTGAATTTTATTGTGACTATATCAGAAATAAAGGGGAAAGCCCACTGAAAGAAGGAGGTATTTCTGCATTTTCTCTGTAATTGTCTCTGTAAAACGCCTTCCTGATGATCCTCAGCATCTTAGTCTTAAAGGTTTTATGACATATAAGCACTTTGCTTCACCCACAGTCTCTTCGCTTGGCCAGGACACAAAAGGTGCAGGCCCAGTTCAGCCAATGAATTTGAATAAATCTCTTTTCAAAATTTCTCTATTGTGGTAGCATTGGTTATGGCCCAAAATCTAACATAAATATCCATGGATCTATACTAATATAAAAATGATTAAATAAATGGGTGAGAAATGACAATTTTTCCCTGCAGAAGAATTCCAAATAATTTAGATATTCTGCCCACATGTAGTTCAGACATCACTTCCTACCCCCTAGTGTGGGCTGCACGTAGTGACTTCCTTCCAAAGAGCACAGCCCGGAGAATTGGGGGGGAGGAGGAAGAGTAGCTTTAATGTGGAGAAACGTGTCAAGTACTACCATGGCCAGGTGATCAAGGTTTATATCCACAGTAATAGCATGTTGATGCTTATTTTGCTTAGCATAATAATCTCCAGGTCAGTCAGACAAAGACAAATATCACACGATCTCACTTATATGTAGAATCTAATGAACAAAATAAACTGACAAAATAGGACACAGACAATAGGTGAAGGCCTAGGGTGGGGCCCGGAGCTGGGTGGGGGGAGGTAGGGGGGGACAATGGGGGACATCTGTAACACTCTCAATGATAAATAACTTTTTAAAAAAGTGCTATCAATGTGAACCCAAAAAAGCATGTTGATGCTACGTGATCACCAATGTGATGAGAATGGAATGGCACTTCATGTCTGTAGTTTTCTTTCCCTAAACCCATATTCCTGGTCAAACTATAATTAAAATTTCAGACCAACTAAAATTGAAAGGGCACTTTACACAATACCTGAACAGTGCTCCTCAAACTATCAAGATCATCAAAAACAAGGAAAGTCTGAGAAACTCGTATCCAAGAGGCACCTAGAAACACGTGACACATAAACTAAATGGGGTGTCCTGGATGGGATTCTGGAACAGAGAAAGGACATTAGGTAAAAATTTAGGAAACCTTAAGTAAAGTATGAACTTTAGCTAATACTACATTAATTATTCATTCTGACAAATGTAAGATGTTAATCATAGGGGATACTGGGAACTCTCTACTAGCTTCAGTTTTTCTGTATATCCAAAATGATTTGAAAATTTTACAAATATTGTAAACTTTTGTGGGATAAAGTGTCTCGATTTAACCTCAATGCTATTCAATGAGATTTGTTTATCATTGTTGATTGGAGTTACTCAGATTTTTAAATGTGATTGCCATAGATTGATTTTTTTTACAACAGACAGATACCATTACATCATTGTTTAATTTGAGGGAAATGAGTCTGTTTTCTGTGATTATAAATTTCTTAAGACTCTAAGAAACTAGAAAGGTTCTAAAATGTTATGAGTCACAGAATATATTCAGTTTAGAAGTAACATGACAAACCCATTAACTAAATAAATTGGCATAAAATCAAAAACTATCTTTGAGAGCACGAGTCCAGACAATGTGTCTGTAAGATAGACTTTACAAACTTAGTTTGATTAATTTTTGTTTTTCTGAGGATATGATTCTTTTCTGTAATTATCATTCTGTTTTCCCTGACAGGCCATCTAGTACCGGCCGCCTTAAGCTCCCTGTGAATTGAGTTACCCTCAATAATACTCTGTTTTATGGAGGCATTATTTCAGTGGCTGTCCACCGTGATCTGGTTATTTGGAGCTTTACATAAAACAGGTGGTTTTTCCATCTCATCAACATTTCTTATTACCTAGAATTCACCATCTTTTTGTCCGTGGGCCCATTGTACTTGTAGTCCATCACAGGCGTGGCTCTATCCTACAGTTTGCCCATTTGTTTGACTTCTCATTTATGTCTTGGTCACTTCTCTTAGATACTCCAAGTTGCCTTGTTTTCATACTTTATCAGGACTCATGCTGTAAGTTTATGTGTTTACTTACACTCTGGTTAACTCCCGAAAGGCTTTGCAGCAGCTAATTTTATTTGTTTGGCGCTGAGATGATCCAGGCAACTCTGATTCCCATAAGAGATGGCATTTACTTTCAGTGGGCATGGGATTGATGCCCATAACCAAAGAGCAAGCAGCCTCTGATCTGTGATCCCTTGATCCCAATGCTGCTTTTCAATGCCATTTTTAATGACCCAGGTGCCTGTGTTGTGACCCTGCTTACCCAGACCTCCCTACTGATCTTTTTTCATTTATATAATGCTTTGAACTTGACCTGTTGTATTATGACTATAATCTCAAAAGCACAAGCTTTAGAGTGAAATAGAGCAAGATGTGAATCTTGCCTCAGATGTTTGTAAGCTTTTTGATCTTGAGGAAGTGACTGAGTCTCTGTGGCTCTCAGTTTCCTCATCTATAAAATGAAAATAATAATAGTGGGTTTGCAGAATTATAAACATTAGATGTTTCTAAACTTCTAGAAAGCCTGATTCTATATCATGGGTGCTTATTGTACACTCAGTATAATCACTATAATGACTTGATTGAGTTTATCTGCCTCATCTTCTTATATAGCCCTATCTAGCTGGCTCTCTACTGCTCCCAGCCATGTCTAAGCCTCACATGTTGATTTATGTTTTTTTAGTCACTGTCTCTGTAGTAGGAGCAAACTTTTCAGTTGTGCCCTGCTTTAATTTTCTTTAAAACTCGATAGGATGTGATCTGAAATAGTTTTCGTTAGTGTAAACAAATCATTAGAAATGTTATATTTTCTTCCTTTTATTTTGCTGTCTGTTGTTTTCATAATAATGTGAGGAGTGGGTAGACCCAAGAGGGAGATCTGCCAATGATCTGTGTTAGGAGTGTTGGGGTCTGATGGGAGAGAGGAGAAAGAGGGAAGAAATGAAAGGCTGAGTAATGGACTCTGGTGCAAGAGCTCGGGAGCCCAACTGCCTGAAGTTGCAGCCCGGTTCCCCCAACTATTACCTGTGGGGCCTTGGGCCAGTCACTTAACATTTCTGTTGCCTCAGTTTCCTCATCTGTGAAATGGGGATAAGAGCAGCATCTAACTCATAAGTTTCCTTGTGAGGATTAAATGTGGAGTGCTCAAAGTGTTGCCTAGCATGTAGTAAGTAATAATTAAGTGTTCAATATTATTAGAATTATTCTTTTCCCAAGGTTTCACAACATTTACTACACCCAGTCATCTTACTGCTAGATATGGCTTGTTAAAGCCTCAGTAACTTCAGAATAGTAAGATTTTCCTTATCTTGTTAGTATACCCATACTAAGAGGTACTATACTTATGTCAATATGTCATCATTTTTGAATAGTTATTTAAAATTTTTCTTTAGATTCTGTAAAAAACATTATTCTGAATGCTCTCAGTAATAACAAATCTTTGTCTCTTGAATGTAAAGTATCAAAGGTTAGAACCTATGCTAACCTTAGATGAATTTAGATGAATAATCTATGTTGATAATTTCATGTATGTGTATAATTACATAAATTACATAATTTTTCATCTTAATACAATATATACACAATATCCACCCAAAACATAAAATGTGTATGTATGGGAGTTGAGAGGGAAGTGCCAAGATCCAGCATTTAATGTAAACTGAATTATTTTCATAAAGAAAAAGTCCATCTGAGCCACAGTTCACTTCTTAAAAAAATCACACAGGATCTCTATCATGTTCCAGAATTTTTTTTTAAATTTGAGTTTTTACTCTATGGAATGAAATCTACATAAACCATGCATTCAGGCAAATGAAGGAAAAAATAAACATCACTTGTCTTTCTTACTCTGGCACTCTTTTCTTCCCTTCTGTATCTTTATATTCCTACAGGCACCATAACACATAGCACTGACCTTGGACTTGTCAAAAAGGCCATCAACTGCAGGGACCGTGTTCCAATGAGACTTTCAATCTAACTGAAAGACTTAGGCATATTGCTGCCTTCTCCATTGCTCAATAAAGCTTCACTGCTTTAGCAGCCAGTGATATATCTCTATTCATTTGGCATCTTAAACATGGCATTTTGATTATTTTAAAGTTTCCTCTAAAAGTCTGCCTCACTCCTTGAATGGAGATGTGGTCATTTGTGCTAATTGCATTTCAGAGTCCCTATTATATTGGTGACAAAAGCTAATGTTTACAACTTTTGTTCATATCAAATACAATTAGGCACTTAATTATGTAGCAATTTGCTACCTACATACCAAAAAGCATCAGTCCATCTCCCCAACGCTGTCTGTCTGAACTATACATGCTTTGCATAGCTGTGGCTTCTTGTTCAGGATCCCAATATCTTAGCTTGAGAACTCTGCCTGACTCCCAGTGATTTGAGACTAAAACAATATTTTTGCACTAGAGGCTCTACGATGAGGCTTCTAAAAATGAGATAAATTAGAAGACAATATGACTTGTGGATCTCCAGGATCATAGACAGTTAGGATAGTGTATGTGTTGAGAAGAGAAGATTTTAAAAAGCCAAAGTAGCTTCTGACACAGAGTATTAGAGCCTTGGCATGTGGAGGTTTCCGTGTTTTACAGAGGACGATGCTGAGGCCGGATGGTAAAGGGACATGTACAGAGAAAGGCTGGGTCAAAACTGGGCTCTGATTTTGAGAAAAAGCAAGCCTACCAATCCAATTTTTATTTTTAGTTCTTTTGATCTAAGAGAAAAAATGCATAGTTTAATAACATACTTAGTGAAAAGATCAACGATTGTGCTCTGTCAGGTTAATGTTAGGAGGTTGGATGTGTCTTGGAATCTCATCACAGAGTTAATTTTACTCTCACGCACAATCACAAGATGAGCTTGTGTTCTGTTATGACCATATGCTATCACCCCTCCCTCTACCTAAGAAGGTGAATAGTATTCCCACTGTGAGCACTGCTGATTGACATCAAGTGACTCTGTTGTCATGGCTCCAGTTAAAAATGTGAAAGAAACTAGATCTTTTCAACCTAAAGGTTCTCTCTGTATAGTTAATTAAAGACATTTTAAGAAGACATTTGGATTATGGGAAAGCGATGATATCACATTATGACATTTATTTCATTTCTTACCCCAAGAATCTCAGTAATTGGTTCATCTATTCAAAACTCTAATTTCATCAGAGGGTAAAGATTCCAGAGCCCCCAGTGGGGCTTACCTCATTTACCTAATTGGCACATTCTTTTAAAAACAACTCTGTACATATGAACTTTTTGATTCGTGAATATGCCATACACTTGCTTTGAGACAATTTAATGTAACTTATCTAATTGCAGTGAAAGTCTTTAGGAAACTTTAGCCAAGGGTTAATATTTTATTTATGCCATTGTGATAAAGAATCAATTTTAGAAAGTGAATTAAAATTTCACATAACCATAGATTGTTTGAATGCTGTACAGCTCAGGGATGCATATTGTTGAGGTTCTCACTTTGCAGCTGAAGAAACTAAGGCTTGAAAAAAGATAAACTGCTCATCTACAGTCATATAGCAAATAAACAGATAGTTAATAGCAAAATGGGTCCCAGAACCCAGAGATTTTGACTTTTAATCCAGTAGTCTTCCTACTGGGCCAGGCCATTTTATGTAATCAGGGATATTTCATTCTATGCAGTACTGTTGTGATACAGGAAAAACGAGTGTATTCATTGCCTCCTAAGAACTCATGCCTTCATGGGTGTTATGTCTTCCATGAAAGAGAGATGTGTTTCTACAGATACAGTTGACCCTTGAGCAACAAGGGTTTGAACTGTACATAGGTCCACTTGTACGTGAATTTTTTCGAACAAATAAATGTATTTTCTCTTTCTTATGCTTTTCTTAATAACATCTTCTTTATTGTACGAATACAGTATATAATACATATAACATACAAAGTATGTGCTGATCGAGTATTTATGTTATCAGTAAGGCTTCCAGTCAACAATAGGCCATTAGTGTAGTTGAACCTCCACATCCAAGGATTACCAACCACAGATGGAAAATACTGTTTTTGATTTGCGGTGGGTTGAATCTGTAGTTGCAAAACCTGTGGGTATGAACGGCTGACTATAGTTAAGTTCCTGGGGGGTCAAAAGTTATATGAAAATTTTTGATTGCTTAACGGGCCGGTGCCCCTAAATCCCACGTTGTTCAAAGGTCAACTGTGCATTCATGTTTCCTTTAAGGAGAGTTTACTCATTCCCTTTTTATTTATGTTTTTAATACTATTGAATCCAATCATATTTGGTAACCAAAAAAATAAGAAAACAGAAATGGTCAAATAATTGTACAAAGTCATTATCTGATGATAGCAGCAATGTGATTTAGGTGGAACATGTGTGAACAGAGACACAGGTGAGCACATGAATCACCAATGTGATGTGACCCCCAGGAAAGCAAAGGCAGATTATGCTGCAGTAATTGAGATCTGGACTCTTAGAATGAGGGAGGTGATACTACTGTTGACTGCGTGGCCACACCGTGGGACCATGTGTTCTGTTTTGTGTGACACATCTGTCAAAGAGCTACTGATAAACTGGAATATATTCATAGGCTGGGAAATGAGATGTCTGGTAGAGTAGAAGTAGTGCTAAAGAAATGCAAATATTTCATGTAGACAAGAAAAATCTGAATGGGTGGTGATCAATTCCCTCTAATAACTGATGGACCAGCATGTGAAAAACACACTAGACTTGAGCTTCCAAAGTTCTAAATGGAGGGTCAAGAAACAGAAGCTACAGTGAGGTTTCCACTACCATGAAATCAGACCTTTGGCTCAGGGCTTTTAAATAATCAAGCTATTTCATTCAAAAGATGGAATGGCCTATCTCCCTCCCAGGGCACTGTGCTTTTAGTCACTGGAGGTGTTCCCTCAGATCCTGGATGGTTGATTGGAGAAGATGTTTTAAAGGGCAGCATTCACAATTCAGATCTGCGGTTGGACCAGATGACCTTTAAGGTGCTTTCCAGCACCTGGGGTTGTATGATTCTGTTTCTATTATGCGCTGATGCTGGGTATGGGTCACATTGTTTCAACCAAACGCTGAGAATGGACAGGAGCACAGTCTGGAATGTTGATGGCGCTCACATCTATTTTGTGTTTGAATTTCTGGAAGCGGTCTTTGTCTTTGCGGCGGTTTGGTCCCTGACCTTCTGTAACATTTGGAGCCCAGCCACACTGTCTTTGTTTACTGTAAAGAGCATGGAAAAACTGACTTCCTGACAGTGCTCTGCAAAGTCTAAGGTCAAACCACTCACAGGTGAACAAACACAGTCCTTCCACCTTAAAATTGTCATGTGGCCCCTGTAAAATGAACCAGGGTGATAATACGAGGTAACAAAAAGAGGGGAAACCAGTACTCTGCCAGCAGCCAGCAATTAGTCAGTTTGTCAGTGAGCTTTGTGGAAAGCTAATCTTAATTCAGTATCCATTGGGGGAAGTTGGAAAACATGGCGTGAAATTTAAAGTTCTCTAGCTACCTACTAAGTAAGCTTATAGACCCTTCCTTTCTTTACATGGCCATCACATCATTAATATTTCCCAGGATTGCAAAGATAAAGCACAGCATTCTTATTAACTAAGGGACTTAAGAGTCACACTCATTGAATATTTATATCATTCACCCAAACTATGGTAAAATCTCAAAGTGGCCTCAATGGGTTGACTTCCTTTCGAGAAGACATATCCATTTTTAAAAATAACTTCTACTATTCTTTACTGTCATCAAGAGCAATAAGTCCTCTTTGTCAAAAGGAAGGATGTGCCTTCCTGGGTAAGGGTATTGTAAACTCATCAAGGGCCTAGACAGTGCCTCATTCATTTTATCCCCTCCCATATGTTGACCACACTGTCATGTAACACATTTGTGTGCCACTGAGTAAAACAATGACCTTGCTCACACATTGCCTGTTCACGCAAAATCACTTATGTGTGAGATCCAAGTTTTCCTCTTAATATTTAAAGACCACTTATTAGAATGGATCTAAAGCAATATAAGTAAAAATATCCCCAATATAAATTTACATTTATTTTTTTCCTTCAAGAATGCAGGAATAACTATGATTCTGGCTGTATTTTTTTTCTTTTCTTTCTTCTTTTTTGGTCTCTCATGTAAGCAGCCTCTTGAAATGCCCTAGTTATCTAACATTGCTCTTGAACTCCACTTAGAGATGATATACTAGCCTTTTACTAAAATATATCTGGGTATTAAAAGCCCAATTCTTTATTGCTGATGAGAAAGATTATTAACACTTTTTTTTTTCCTCAGCTATAATATGAGGCAATAACACCCCTTTTTACTTCCAGAGCCAGAGGCAGTATGTCATATTAACCTTCATTAACTGCCAAAGAAATGAGGTACATTTGTTAATTTAGCATTCTGGTTAGCTAAGATTGTGAGAGAGGGCTGTGGTTTCTCCCTTTGCTACATGTAAAAAAAAAATTAAAGTATGTTAGCACACTTATTTTATTGCCTTGGCAAGTGCAGCATTCGGGTTGAGGCTAGACCTGGATGAGATGGGTCTGCAGATGGTGGGCACAGACTGAGGTGGCTGGAACAGGGCTAGCAAGCACCACCTGACCTAAATAGGCCTGAAGAGTAGCATCTGAGGTGTGTGTGGGAGAGAGCAGGTATCATCAAAGGTCTGGCCAAAGGTAGAAAGAGATAATGAATTCTATTTCTATGTGTAGAATTTCATGATAGACCTTTTCCCCTTGGATGTCCTATGAAACAACAAATTCTCTGTAGAGTTCTTCCTTATATGAAGCATTGCTTTTAATTTTTCCATTTTTACCTCTGTTACTTTTATTTACTCATTCATCACTTTTAAAAACTGTATCAAGTGTTGTGTTAGCTACTGGGCAAAAAGAGATTAATGACACGACTCCTAAACTCAAGGAACTGCTTTCTTTCTTTATCCAGGTTTTAAAAACGTGCAGTCAACTTTGCTGTCATCTTTCTCCCCACTCCCCAAGAATACCATAGGAATGTCACTTTTTTCTTCCTAAAGCCTCCAGAATGCAACTCGATTTTTCTTCTGAAGCTAGCAGAGTTCAGGCCCCATCCCCCAATAGCCTCTTTATTACTCCCCTTCTATCCCCCCATCCATCTTAGCCATGGCTACTGGACTCACTATCCTAAATTTTGGCTGTTCCATGGCTTTGATAAAGGTAAATGCTTTAGCCTTATAATGTGGCTGTCCTCAATCTAGTCCCACTTCTACAAAATGAATACCCTACGTGAAGCAAATTGATCCCTTCACACACCTTCAGGCATAGTTAAGTATTCTCCCCTCTCTGGTGTCCCTCCAGCTGGTTTCCCAACTCCGAGGTGGTACCACATGGTGGTTCAGATGTGCTCAGGGGCCAGACATGCTTTACCACTTTCTTCATGTGTGGTCCTGGGCAACTTATTTAACTTCTGTTTTGTGCTTCTGCTCTATATAATTGAAAAGAACTTATGAAATCAATACTTCCCTCATAAGATTGCTAAGAGTCAGTGGGTTCATTTGCTGTACATGCTTAGAAGAGACCCTGGCACATAAAACATGCTAGTGTTTCACTATTGCCATTGATATTATTGTTATGACCCAAACCCTACCCTCTACCCTGGCCAGACATTTGTGATTATCTGCTAATTTGCAAATCCCAGGGTTTTTTGGGGACCTTTCCTTAAGAAGTAATCTTTCCCTTTTTAGCTCTTCAATGGCACAACTTATACGATGCTTACTTAGCAGTCATATTTAGACCTATTTATTATTTTTATAGAAAATAAAACTTGAAGAGAGAGCTAGTAATTTAAGACGGTAAGTAGTGCCAATGGAAAAAGTAGCAGAGGTTCCATAGATTATACGCTCTCCTAGGGCAGAGACATGTGTCTCATGTGTCTTTGTTTTCCTTATAGTGCTTTATGCCTGGTTATTAACCAAAGTAAGCCAAAATTATTATTTTTTCTGATTCAATGGATGATGTACTCAGAGGATCAGGAAGGGACCATTTATTTAAAAAGTTAAGCAGATAATAGGATGTCTTTACTAGTAGCATTTGAATTCAAAGAAATAAGAGCCATCCTTGGTATTGAACAAAGGGTCATCTAAGACCGTCCAGACAGGGGATCTAGACATCAAAATCAGGGTTGTTTAGTAGGATTAGTTTGGGGGTAGTCTGATAAATGGACTGAAATAAAAAGAGGAAGACCAGACAGAAGATTGTTGAGTGTGAGGTCATGAGTTTCTGAGTTTAGGCTCTAGAAATGGGGAACGTAGAGGAAATCTTAAATTCAAGGGTAGTTCGTAAGGAAAGAATTCCTGGAACATGGGAGTTCGTAGAGGATGATGGCAAGGAAAGAGTGAAAAGTTTGACTGCTGGGTTTCTTTCTGGATAATTTTGGGGTATCCAAATTGAAAAAAGGTTGTCTTCGAAGAAAAAGAGATGCATGCAGCTACTAGACTGTGAGCGCCGCAACAGTGGAGACCATGCCCATCTTGCTCACCACTGGACCCTGAGTGTCTATCTAGTACAGTTTCTGACACACTCACACAATTGGAGAGTAAGTGCATCTTGACCAAATTAATGGCCACCTACCTTGATATCTACACAGTCAAAAAAGGTAAGCGGTAGACAATTCTTGGCCCCATTTAATGATTCTCTGGTTCTGGTTAGCTGGCATGATCAGTTTTCCTACAAAGGTATACATCTCACATTTGGGGCAGAATGTCCCAAATAGGCACTTCTTTCATTCCAGGATGAGTGATGGAATCTACACGAACCTGAGGCCATCCTCTCTACTACATGCCTTAATGTAACCAGTGAAATGTACGTAGCAAGCAATACAGCACCTCTGCAGAGAGGTGCTCCAGAAAGCAATTGTTTGCTCTCACCCTGCTGAGAAGGAGCAATATCTGTGTGGCTTTAGGGCTCTAGCTGCAGCCATGAACAGCGTTAGAAAAATATCACCACCATTTGCCAGCAAGAGATGCCAAACTGCAAATAAGAGGCATGTCAATCCAATGAAGCAGAAACATTTCACTTGTTTTTAATGATTGCTTGCAGGAGACCTTTATTGTTATGTGTTTGTATGCCTTTAAATACAAAATTGCATTTTTTGAAAATGACGAAAACCATCTCTTCTCCCTACAAAGGGACAAGCTTTTCCCACTTGGATAAATATTGCCTGCACCACTCACGGAAGAAAGGAGCGGTCTTGGCAAGCATCTTATTAGTCTAAAAATAAATTATTCAGAATGCAGGTTCAGATACAGATTGCAGGGGGAGATAATAGAATTGGTTTTCCAAGCCTGATCATGCTATGAAGACATGGTGTGTGCTTTTCAGGAATCCACTTAAGTGGAATCAGCTTTGACTAATACAATCTAGAAATAATATTGCTGCCATCCAGCTAGTGTCTGCGGTACAGCATCCTCAAAATGCCTTTAAGGGTCCACGGTCTCTTTGGCCGGTGGAAGTGTGCAGAAATAAAAGTATATATGTGTTCCCAAGCAATTCTTCAGAGGTGCATTCTCCTCATTGTTTTTTTAAGGAAATTTCTTCCCGGCAGAGCAGGAGGGGTATGTCTCACTGGAGATTTGTCTCCTTCCTCTCCCCCTGCCTCTGAGAGCTGGTTGACCACATCAGCAGCCGACTCCAGTTGTCATGTGGTTTCTCATGTGATGCTGGGGCTGCAGCTTTTGGAGCCAGAGCCGCTGTGACTCGGTGCTCGTGGACAGTGGCGGTCGGGGACGGAAGAGATTTTTGGAGCGGGGCGGGGAGGCCAATAAACCGAGAAACATTAGAAATAAAAGTCGCATGAAGTACTCTGATCTATGTATTATTTTTTTTTAAATTTGATTTTAACTCTTGCTTTTTTATGGTTTGTGTCTGTTTTTGTTCTACCCATGCAGGCACCGAGCTGCGCTGTTTTGTGTGAGGTTGAGTTTTTTTTTTTTTTTTTTTGGTCTCTCTCTCTCTCTTTCTTTTTGAAAAATCTTGACGCCAGACCATCTTTGCTCCCAGCTCCAGGGCTGTCTCGCTGTTGGCACACCAGCCTCCCCGGTTACCTGAGCTGCACCTGCTGCACCCGCCTCGCCGCGCCAGGCGCGCCCGCCCGGACTGCTGGTCTGCACGGTGCCAAGAAGGACCTTCTCCTGCAGCTCTGGCCGGGGCTCCTCGCAGCTGGAGGAGGGGACGTGGAGGACAGGGCGAAGCAGCAGAAGAGCCTGGGTGGGACGAATAGAGAGGACGCCAAGGACCGGGGAAGGGCAAGTTAGGAATCCTCTCCATCCAGTGCCCACCGCGCCTCTGCAGGGCAACGCAGGGCAGCCCTGTCGTGGGCACCCGGCTCGGGCTGCTCGCAGGGGTTAGTCTGGGGAGGGCGGAACCCATGTCAAGATGTGGTGACATTGTACCTGAGAGCGGAGCTGCCGACGGATAAAGCAGGTATCCGATGTATCTGCCCGACGAGGCAGAGTTGGAGAAAGGCAGAGAGAGGAGCGATGAAGAGAGAGGGGGCGCCGAGGCCGTTGGATTGCCCGCCGCTGGCTCTGCGTTCCCATTCCGGGGAGGATGGCATAATTTATAACCCAGGACATGGATGGAGGACCTGTAAATTGTAGCCTGGATGTCCCCGGCGCTGTCACGGGAGAAACTGATGGGCTAGACGACTGTACCAGTGTCCCCAGAGAAAATAGCAGGCTTGCAGTGTGGATTTAAATGCATGTGCATGCATGTAGAGACATGAAAAAAAAAAGAGATTTCTGACCATTTTACACAGGAAGTCTGTCACTTGGCTGGATCGGGCTTGATTGCAGCTTGTATTTTCAGCTTCGGCTCAACACCCATTTCCTGACTAGCTAGAGCGCATGGCCAAGCAGCTGCACGCAGCATTTTTTTTTTTTTTTTGCTAATGGGAAAGCAAGCCCTTAGCTTTAACTCCTTGACGTTCCGAGTGCTCTGTGCTGTGCTAGGACTGATTGGGGGTTTTGTTTTCTTCTTCTACAATTCCCTGTAAACACAGCTGTATTCAGTATGGTGAAAAATTCTATCCTGTAAATAGAAATCTGATCGATTTAATCAAAATAAATGTATCCCAGATGACTCTGAGACCAGCTGGCTACCACAGGCTTCAGATGCTAAATGTTCAATGGAGATGAATGCAGTGTGAGATTTATATGTTTTAGAATCCCAGGATCAGCCTATATAATTAAAAAAAAAGAAATCCTTTTCTAAGGAAGAGAGGTGGTCCTACCGGCTTGCAGCCAGGTCGTTAGGTACAGGCGTGGGTGCTGCTCTTGAGGTTTGCGACTCTGTGGTGTGGCATTTCGAAGGGCATGAGCCATGTGGCAGAATGTGACCATCAGAGAAGCGGCATCTAACTTGCTGTACGGAGAGGCAGCGCCCTCGGAACAGCCTCTGGTGAGGGTGGAGGAGGCACCGAGGCGGGTTTCTGATTCAGATGAGTGAGCGGTGCTGCTCCAACCGCAGCTCGGTGGAGTCAGCTCAGACCTGGAAATGAGAAGCTTTCGCAGTTGTCATGGGGAGCTCTGCTGGGACGCCTGTCTGGCCCTTCCACTGTTTGTTACTATTTCTACAAAGGCAGCTCTGTGTGTTGGATTATGTTTGGCCAGCTGTTGGTGCATTCCTGCGGGTGGGGCGGGTGGGGATCTTATTACTGTACTTCCAAACTGTAGATCTGTGTGCATGGGAGTAGGGAAGGAAGGGAAAGAAGGCAAGCTGGAGGACCTGATCGCTCGTACCGCCTTCTCCAAGAATGAATCAAGAAAGGCTTACAATGGAAGGAAGGACAGAAGAAATAATGGGGGTGGGAGGGGGCATGGAGGCAAAGAGAATGAAACTTTGAAAGCTCGTAAGAGAGAAAAACAGACTTAGAACTTCAAAGCTGCATAGACAAGCAGAATGTCAGCAGCTTGTAATTAGTGGTTCATGGTTGCGTCAGTGCCTGTATCTCTCCAAGAATAACTATGTGATGTGTGCCACAGAGTGAAGAAGACAGTCACAGCTAAGTTATCAAACCCAGTTCAAGCAAGGGCAGATGTATTATGGAATTCTCTATGTTTGTAAATCAAATACCAGTGGATTACGCATACAAGACCTGCAGAATTCTGCAGAAGTGAAGGATGAATTTTCAGTTTGCTGGGGGTGGGAATGGTGGTGGGGTGGTATGTTCACGAAATGAAACTCTGAACCCTTAAAAATGCAGATTAATCGTGCAAGAAAATGTCAGTGCAAGCCCCACCAGTACAAGATATTTCCCCAAATAGCCCGAAACAGCACTGCCGATCTCCTATTTCTGCATCCACACTTATATTTTTTTGTTTTTGTGCATTAAAATGGAGAGGAGTCAAAAATGACATTCAAATAAATAGGACCAATTACATTCTAAAACCCCCACTTTAGAATTCAAAAAATGGCTGTGGGGCTTTGATTTTTGTTCCTAGACCAGGTTTAAACCTTGAAGCCTTGGCAGTCCTGAAGCCAAACAGCAGTTTGTTAGCAAGCCCGTGGGAAGTCAGGGCACCTCCGTGGTTGAGATCTGAAGGCCACGTTCACTCCCCTCCCTTGTGCCTTGTACTTAGAGATCTGGTGTGACTACAGCCCCCACAAAGAGACTGTGGGAGGAGCTGATTGGTTGGGAGGCTAGAGTGTTTACTCTTATTTGTTTTCAGTGCTCCTCCACAGCATTCATTTTGTATTTGTATTTGTGTTCACGCTGCCCAATTACTCCTGACCTGCTTTGTTTCTCCGCCCGAAAGAAGTCAATTTTAGTTCAGCTCTGTGCATTTGGCTTCCCGGGTAATATGTGTATGTGTATTGCATTCCCCATGTACGCATTTCCCCTTTTAATGTGGATTAGGGAAAATGGTAGGCAGGGAAAGCTGTGTATATTAAATCAATAGCTTTTTGAATCACACGTAATATAATTTAAATATACTTACACCGAGGTTGCCAAAGCTGACATTGTCTGCGCCCGTTTCATTTACATCCTCGATTCAGTCGAGAAGCGGAGGCCGCCAGATCAGAATAGGGTATTCTGTGCACCCAACAGGGTGGAAGACATTATTTTGTTTGTGTTAGTTCAAACAGCTGGTCATTAATGCAGTCCCATTTCTGGAGTGAAGAGCGGGTGGACATGAATGGCTGCCTGATTAATGCTGCCCCTCCGAGGGTCCTTCACCCAGCAGCCACGCTCACAGCAGAATAATGTCGCATGATGTGATTGCGCTCTAACAGGGTAGTATGTCATTGTGTCACCGAGCAATTGAGGTTATTATGGGGCAGGGCAGACAGACGGGACAGTGGGGTTATTAGACCGTAGCATTTTTAGAAATCCAGGCCTGACCTACTTAGAATGATTCGCTCGGGCTGGCGGCTGCATGGCACATCGAGCCTCTGATAGGCTGAGGCTGTTGCTAGGGGGAATTAGCATGCATTTTTCCACACTCAGACTCGGTGCCTGAATGATAAAAGCTGGCTGGAGTGAAAGAGGTTTGGTTTAGCGTCCTACGGATTTATCTACCTCCCTTTTCTTTCTCACGTGCAGGGAAAGGGTGCAAAATGCAGGTCTCGTTTCCATTTGTTCTTTGACCTTCTTGGTCTCCTTGCTCCTTCCCCCACCCCCCAAGCCCTCCGAGGGGAGGAGAGCAGGACAGTTAGAAAATTTTGGTTAGGCTCTTACCGTCGGGGGTCATTGACATGATATTGCAAATTGCAAGATAGTTAAGCTTGAAGACTGCTGGGAATGACGAAGAAGGTTAGATTATTTTTCCTCTTCTGTGCACTAAGCTGTTTGAAGTTGGGCATACATCTTTCATACACTGTATATTTAAACTCCCTTTCCCTTTTGGGCTTGAACAAAACATTTATATAAATTCTTTTCTATCCAAACAGATTGAAGCTTGCACTCTCTGGCTTGTTTAAAATAAGATAGTAAGGATTCCAGATTTAGACAGGGGAATATATATATATATATATATATATATATATATATATATACCCTTTTTAAAAAAATTATAATTTTTTCCCTGGGCTATTTTGGGCTTGGCTCATTTTCAAAAGCTAGCCTGATGTTTATCTCATGGACATAACTTAACTGCTCCCACCCTACCCTCTTTGCTTCACAATGCACAGAAAAACACAGGTTTTTCCCTAGAAGAAAGAAGATCTGCAGAATTTTTCTGGAGATTGCTTTGCCTCGTTGCTGACATATGTGCTGCATGTAGAGAGCTCACATAATCAAATTTATAAGATGACCCATTTTACCCTACTCCTGTATTCTCCACTAAAATCACTACTTGTGATTTTTAATACATCTTTTCTAGAGGCAGATTTTTAGTAGACCTTTTAAAGCAACCTGAAAGTCCATCAGGAGAAAAAGAAAAGCAATGTATAGTTGAGAATATTTTGTTTTTTCCTGTTCTTCGTTATATGCTTCAACCACAGTGTCTCTCTCTTACTTTTACTGCCAAAAGGAAGCATCCTGTCTTGTGACTTGAAATTAATTTTTGAAAGGACATGCTGTGATATTACACGTAAACAAGAAGCTTGGTGACCTGAGGGAGAGGAATAAATGTAGATTCTTTTCAACTTGTTACATTGGATTTCTTGGCCACATGAAAATAGACAAGAGAAAATTTCGATGTGAATTCTTCTTTTCATTTAGGTTTTTCAAAATTTTCAGAACTACTTAGATATATATGTTTCCAAAAAGTACTTTCCACTTAGACCAGAGACCACAATCAAAACAAAACAGAAAATGCTCTAATGGTGTAAGAGCCAAGAAATCCATCAATATTCTTGTTTTTTATAACCCGACAATGTTTATGTTTCAGCATATAAGTATAGCTTATGAAGCTAAAAGAGTATATTTTCTGATGTTGTAATTGATATTTCCTATCCTTACTAGCTTTGAGAATTCCTAAAATAATATTTAGTTGTATAGGTTTTCAACCATAATAACAATTTTAACTGAATAAAATGTCAATTTTTATTTGTTGGATAAAAGGTTACCTTGGTGTGCATTTTCCTTCCAAAATGAAGCAATTTTATTTATTATTTTTGTAAGTGAACATTTTCACTCTTAGTCTATACTACTTACTTTGCTTAAGTCAATGGACTATCATTTAAATATTTCAGCTCAAAGTTATAGAAATAAATGTCACTTTAAAATCACTTAAGTAAGGGAAAATGTTAGCATAAATTCATTAACATTTGTTAAAGGACAGATAGCTACTTTATATGTTAAGTATAGCCTGTGATCAGGTGCCTGGTCAGAGCAAATGTTTATTGTTTGATTAATAATAAAATACACTGAATTTCTTCAATGTAAGTCCTATTTGGTTGTTTAGGTTGGTCAGAATTTTTCATTGTTACGGCTTTCATCCGTTACTAGAGAGGTAAATGTTAGTAGGCCAAAACCCAAAACAAAATGATCAGATTTTAAAATGTCAGTTATGCTGCCTTAGCTATAGTTAAGCTTCACTTCTAGTTATTCACTTTGGCAATGTAGATTCATAGTGTTAATTTCATCCGTTGTCACTGATCAAAATGTTAAAGGAACAATCACCCTCAATCATTGCATCAATCATTTATTCATTAGGTATTTATTTTCTGCTCACACATGAGGCTGGCTTCTCCAGTTAAAAGGTTCGACATGGGCCAATGAATTTTGGGGATGTTGTTGGATAAACAAAAAAGGGAAAATAGCAGTTGGTTGTTTTGGGGTACCTAACATAGTTAGATGTTGGGTTAAAGAGTTTCTCTTACTGCATTCTGTCCAGTACCTAATTTTATGTAATTCTTATACCTTGGGGGCAGAGCTGGTGATAATAACCCTAGAGGCTTGGAGAAGATCTGCTCTCCTGATCTCACAAACAAGCTACATCTCTTCCAAACCATCTCAACACTTTCATAATATTGAACATCTAACAATAAGCCAGAATGTTCCTTTGGTAAAGTCATAAAGGTAGATTTTCAACATCATTATTTAAACCATTAATAGCCTTTCAAATTTAAACCATTAATAGTCACACCTTTAAGTGCCCAGGCTAACCCTACCTGAAACTGTATGAGTCACTCTGCTTTTGTTTTGTTTTATTTCATTTCCTCTTCTTTCCCATTAATCTCATTCCACTCCTTTAATTATGGCTGTTGTGTTTCCTAGCAAAGGCCTAAACAAACTATATTTTTGCTTTTTACCCCTTTGATCACCTCTGTAACAGACTGAATTTAAACTTGTCTGCCCCCCTTAGGATGACGCTGTCCAGGTTTCCTATTCTCCACGCTCCTGCTTTGTAAGAGCAGTCATTACATGGTCTCTTGTTAGTCTATTTCTCCATGGGTCTGTACCCTATTCTCCACCTATGTGCCAGATGCATAGAAGTTGCTTCACAAACAGGAGTTGATTAATGAATGATAAATGAGTGAAGCCAGATTCCAAGAGAAAAATAATAAAGTCTTTCCTCTATCTGAAGGCTTTTTAAAGGGGCCACACAGTAAATTCTTCAGGCTTTATGGTCCATATTGTCTCTGTTACAACGACTCAGCTTAGTTAGTGTAGCGAGAAAGCAGCCACAGACAATATTTAAATGAATGAGTGCAGTTGTGTTCCAATAAAACTTTATTTACAAAGTCAGACAATGGGCCAGTTTTGTGCTGTAGTTTGCTGACCCTTGATATAATCATTACCTATGATATTTTGTGGGTGTGATTATAAAAGACATGAATACTGAAGAAGATCAATGTATTCAAATTGGAGGGGGATTTTAAATCAATAAAAACTAAGACAAAGGGGCAACTAATATTTTTTGAGATGAGAAACTCAATGCTAATTCATCAAATTTTATCCCCTTGGGGATGGCAGAGATGAAACAGTTTATTTTCAAATTCAAAGATGAAAGCAACAATTGCTACTCTTTCTTAAAATATAATACTGTTATATTGTTCAACACACAGAAAGAAGAATGGAATTTTTTACTGTTCAAAATTATCCTCTGAATGCTGGTTATCTAGGGAAAAGGAGGAAGCCTGTCCTTTCTTCAAAGAGCTGACACATTCAAAATGTGTGAAATGGTCAGCCTGGAAGCATTTGCCACTGTATCTGGTTGTTGTTTGCAGATTCTTTTAATCAATTTATTGATTAAAATTGTGATTTCAGCAACCTAAATCAGATCTTTCCCTTTTCACCTCCCCAATTCCTCTCCATTCGAGAGTTATTAACCTGCAGTATTAGAAGTTCTACACGATCCCTTCTCATCTTTTTCCTGTCCCACTGGAGTCTCCTTCCTTTCTCCTGTGTTATGTGACAGTCTACATTGGCCTTGGTCGATGGTGTTGGAGGCAGTAAGCAAGTTCATATAGTGGCCTGGATATTAGGCAAGCCTGTGTTTAAATCTCACTCCTGACTCCTACCAGCTGTGACCTGGGGCACCTTAATTAACTTCCCTAAGCTTGAACTACCCCATTCATAAAATAAGAATACTGATGGTACCTACCTCACAGAAGTTTTGTGAGGGTGAAATGAGATCATGAACATAAACTCTTGTAGCACTTTGAAAATGTTCAATAAAATCTGACTGCTGGTACTATGGCTTCTACTACTGCTCTTACTTTCATTATTGGAAATTATTCTGCAGACAGAGAAGTGTGTGATCTGGCATTAGGCTTTGAGATCTTGGTGGTGTTATTATGGATAACTCTCCTTAAAGTGAGGAGTCACCTATTTGTTTATCTTGGATATTTATTTATCTTCAGATGTCAGAAGTCCTGAGGCCAAAAGCAAAGCAGACACAAAAGCCCAGAAAAACTCTAGAGGTATACAAAATATATCAAGGAATTGTATGTTCGTGGTTTCACCTCCCAATTCTTTTCTTCTATTGGTTGGGTGTGTTTTAGCATATTTTCTTCTAAGAAGGTCCTAGAGGCACAGTGTGTTTTTTGTCTGTTTAGAGTAAGACCAAAAGACTGATGGAACACAAAAAGAAGGCTATTCTACCCTAAAGCTACAATTTTCTGAAAATTATGCTCAAGTCTTCTCTCCTGCAGAAAATTTATCGTGATAAAGTAGCTTAGGAGCAACACATGTCCACAAGCATTCCTCACTTTTAAATTGATTTTGTGCCAAATGATTTTTTAAAGAGCATTTGTTACTCATCATTGTCTGGCTAACTTCTCCCTTGCTTCCCTGCCTCTCTTCAGTAATTGTTTCCCTTGAAGCTTTTTCTGGCCCCTAAATGTGGCTTAGGTTATTCTCTGTGTGATGTCCCTGAAGTCCCCAAACAAAACACCTAATTAATCATTATTCTTGCTTTTCACCTTTCTGATCTCTCACGTTAGACTGTAAGGACCACAAGGCAGGAGAACTGTGTCTTTCTTCAGTAGGATATTCCCAGCAACTAGTAGAGTGATAAGAGCATGCTATGTGCTGAGCAAATACCTGGGAAACAAATGCCTGTCAGAGGTGTATCCATTCTGTATATTCTAATAATTCATATTAAATAAGTCACTTGGAATTCTGCTGTACTGGTAGTAGTAAGTACAGACTAATGGTGAAATTCACGAGTTAATCTATCTCGGTACTCATAGACCATCCCCTAAAATTGAAGGATTCCATCCATACAGTTATGGAATTTGTCAGTGAGAAAATACATACATCATTATAACTCCTTTGGAGATCAGAACCAACTAATTATACATTTTTATTTAGACACAGTGAAGCTGAGAAACCATAATTTTAAGTAGCAAAAATAGCAATTGTTACAAAGCCAGCATTTTATACAAAAGAATGATCATTCTTCTTTTGTGGTGTTTTCATAAAACACGCATCTTCTTCCAGGAGTGAGACATGTTCTTAGTTCTAACAAACCACCAAGAAGCTTATTAAATGAAACGTGTTCAGGAAACATCAATTGAATTTAATATTTTGTCTTGTCTTTATATTTTTATTTAAAAAAAAATCCTTTAGTTCTCTATCCACCCAGAAAAATGTTCCTTTGATGCTTTTAAGGACCCTTTTGTAACCCACAGCACTTCAGTGGATTAATAACAACGGAGAGGTGGAGAGGCGGGCTGGGGGATGGAGGTGTAATTGAACGAATCTGGTCTCCCTGGGGTTTGTCCCTGGCCCCCGCAAGGGGCCACAAACGGCCCCGTTCCCCAGGGGAAGTGAAAGCACAGTGTGGAAGCGAAAGCCTTTTGTGCTTCCTGCCAATTATTAGGTGTGATTGAAAATTTTGAAAGAAGCCAGTACATAAAAATTGGCATTTGTCCGGTGCCTTATAGGAGCAATCCCCTCCCCCTTTCCTTTTCAATGTGATACGCTGACGTTAGACTCTGCCTACCCCTCTTGTTATCAGAGGCAGACATCAATTTAACAAAAGGCGCTTGATAGCTATGGGGTAGATGACCTTGGGTTTACTATAGGTTTTCTTTTTCTAGCTACTATGGGTTTAGATATTTTTCCTTGTTCTGTTATAGAAATGCCTTTACCTCATTTTTTTCCAGGACCATATTAATCAAAGTTCATGCCACAAATGAACTTTGGTTTGGGTTTATAGTGGTAAGAGTGAGGAATGCCAATATTGTTTTCTAAGAATGACCAGTGGTACATTTAACTTATTGTATTTTCGGAATGAAAGGCATAACAGAATTTGTAAGATTTGTAATTTTATTGAGCAACCCTCTTTACATTTCCTTACTGGGAAAATATTCTGTAGGATTTTGCATTTCATATTGTTTTAACAGAAAACAGTAGTAGTAGGAGCGATGTTTGGCATTCACTAATCTTTACTAGAATTTTAGGGCTCCTAATTAAAGAATTAAGGAAGCCTAGGTGTTTTTTTTTTTTTTTTAATCCAAACATATACATATAGAAAGGAAGAGTCTTACTGCAGAATACTAATTGCTTAGAGTCTCTTCAGGTGGGAACCAGCAAACAGAGTAAGAACGATTGTAGCTTCTTCTCGCCAGCTCTTCGCACTAATTGCTGGGAGCCAGGAGCAGGGGCTCCGCTTCATTCTGGGAGCATGTGCTGTACGCAACAGAAACACACGCATGTGCTGTACGCAACAGAAATACACGCCTACAAGCCCGTCAATGACTCTCTCACCACTGATGTTTCTATCTCTCTCTCCCCCTTCCTCTCTCTGAAATCAATAAAGATATATTAAAAAGAAACACGTTCCTACAGTCTTTGTGACTCAGAAACCTTTGGAGTTTTGAGGAATTACTTTAGCCTACATGACACTGTATTTCCAGGAGTTTGTATTTCCAGGACTCTCTTTAGAACCAATGTACTCACTTCTGCCCTCTTTATCACATATTCACGTAGAAAGGTAAACATGGATTAAGGTCTATATATTTAGAGAGCTGCTTATTATTTCAACATCAATTTTTAATATGGAAGGCTCACGTGGCTGTATTATATACTCAGTCCTTAAAGGAGCATTAGGTTAATTTCCTTTAGATCTATACATTGGACTATCAAATCCATGGGACAGATAGTATATCAATTTAGCTCACCATTGCCTGGCTCCAGGAAGGTGCTATATATGTATCTATTGAATGAATGAAAGTAGTGGGAATTGTATTAACATGTTTTAAACCAAAATACCCAATGTAAATAATTAACTTTCAGTTCAAAATGTAAAATAAAATAAAAATTGCATCCGTATGACCTTGTTATAAGTGATCCATATGATCCACTTCCTCCTTTTATTTAAATAAAATTTTTCGAAGAAAAGTATAATTTTAAGCATTCTATTGTTTGTCTTATACTTACTATTATAGGAAGCTTGCTCTTAGAGATTAACTTTTGTGGTAGCAATTGCTTGAAATTTAATTTTTTCTTTATAAAATATTTAGCATTATTTGACCAATCCTTACGAGTATCCATAAAGAGAACAGGTGGCAGCTTTCTACTTTTCTTCTAAGTAGAAGACTAACTTAGAAAGGTTATTATTATATAATCACTTGTCTAGCAGGAATTAGAATAAATGTTTTAGAACTGGAAGAGACCTTAGAAATAATCTAATCCTCCCACTGCCAGTCTTTTTGCAGATAAGGAATTTGGGTCATGGAGAGGTTAAGAGATTTGCCGAAGGTCACAATCCGAGTTTTTACCATGGCTCATTCCCCCCCTTGATTCCAAAGTTGTACATGATCGGCAACCCTGCTGTATCTGAGGCCTCGTTCCTTCTAGTTCAGAGCCAGTCTGCAATTCTTATGTTTTAGAAGTCATTTTGCCTGTTCATGTCTAAGTTTTGTATTACTAAGAACTCAGATAGAAAAAATATGGGGAGATACTGATGTGATAAGTGCAGTAGAAATACACACGCGGTAGGCTTGAGTGTGGTGACACTTAACGTCCTGTAACAACATGTTACAAAACTAGAAATGGGGATTGCCGGCCTGGGTCTGCTGTCAGCTAGCTGTACGAGCTTAGCTGAATCACACATCTCTCTAGAGGCCTGCTTCCTAGAGAGAGGAATTTTGATACTTATTTGAGGTTTTCTCCAGTTCTCTTCCTCTAACAGCCTATCAGGGCTGCCCCCCACCCCCCAAAAAAGTGATCTTACATTTTTGGAACTGTGACCAAAGTCTCTCTTTTAGTCAATCATGGTCTATGGGCTCTGTCATGAATGAAAGGAAGTCTGCTTCTAAGTAGAGATAAGACACAGTCAAAGCTGGATCATAGGGAACCGTTGCCCTGGCCACATGAAAGGATATTTTACCAAAATTGTACTCATTTTTAATCTCTAGAATGTAATCGTAGATATGGTTATCTTGAACCTGTATTTATAGTTGAGCATCATTAGAGAAAAACAAAAAAATTACTATATAGCAAAAGTATTAAAACATAGTATTAGATAGTGTGCTAGCCAATATGGTAGCCGCTAGCCCTGTGTATCAGCTAAGTACTTGAAAGATGGCAAGTATGAATTGAGAAGTTCCATAAAGATAAAATACACACTAGATTTTTAAAAATTAGTACAATAAGAGGGATGTACAATATACATTTCATTAATTTTAATATTGAATACATTTTTAATGATATTTTGGATATAATGGATTAAAATATGTTATTAAAACTAATTTCCTCTTATTTTTTTGAATGTGGTTTCTAGAAAATTTAAAACTAAGGTGTGGCTTGATTTATATTTCTTTGAGGCAGTGCTCATCTATACTATAGCTTGCCTACTTTTAGATAGAGAATAACTCTTTACGTCTCAGGGTGACCACCAGAGTAGAGGGGGAGCACTGAGAGTGTGCTGGGAGCATCAGAACAGAGATCACTATAAAGTCCTGGAGTCCTGGAGAGGAGTGAGCTTCACACAGTTGGGGGTGGAGGCTTTCTTCTGGAAGTTGCTAGCTGTGCTCCCACATCCATATTTTAATGCCAGTGAGTTTTTGTGGAATGTTCATAAGTGACCTAGAGATGGGTGTGGTCAGCTACCAATTCACAATCAATCCACTGATTGAAATGAATTGCCAAGGCCCCTCTAATCTCCACAGTGCCAGATGTCTTGGCTTTTAAAAGGTTTTTCCTTTTTTTTTTTAATGCAGCTGGCTGGCTTCAAGTGGATTCAGTCTGAAGTTTTTACAATACCAAAAGACATAATTATCCATAGGATTCATGATAATAGGGAAATTATAGAATTTGGAATAGAAAAGATGGAATAGATACCCTAAAGGATCATAAAGGGGTTATTATAACTTTGCCAGTAATAACAAAATGTTCGAGCAATAACAATTGTAAACTTGTGGGATAACCACCATCATCATGAACAAGCTGTAGGGCTCTTTGAAAGGAGTCCTGAATTTGTTTTGAGAGAGAATAAATAGAACACTGATTATGTTCATGTTGTTCATTGTATTTCAATATTGCTTTAAACGGGGAGAGTGTGACTGCTTACTTAACATTGCACTACTCAGACTTACCATATCTTAGAGGATTTTCCTGTAAGATTGAAAGTTCACTGTAGTCTTAGAGTTGAAGTGACATTTTTAGTGATGAAGAAACAGGTGCTCACATGGTGAACAATCTGGTGGTGCTGAACCACATCTCTTGATTTAGAGCCAAGTACTGCTTCCATATTATCTGGGAAATATACTTCCTTAAAGATACTGTTATTTTTATTTATTTACTTATTTTAATCCTCACCCAAGGACACTTTTCCCATTTTCAGAGAGTAGAAGAGAGAGAGAGAGAGAGAGAAACATTGATGTGAGAGAGACACATTGTTGCCTCTCACATGTACCCCATCGGGGCCGGGGATCGAGCCTGCAACCAAGGTACCTGCCTTTGGCTGGAATCAAACCCTGGCCCTTTCAGTCCACAGGCTGACCCTCTAACCACTGAGCCAAACTGGCTAGGGCAAGCTACTGTTATATTTAATCACATTAATAAAGCACAATATCTTTTAGCTCCCTAAATCCTCTTGACAACTTGCTTCTTTTTATTTTTTAAATTTTTTATTTTTGTTTAAAATATTACAAATGTCCCTTTTTCTTCCCAATGACCCATTTCACCCCTTCCTACTCCCCTCCCCAGTCCCTCTCCCCACCATTGTCCGTGTCCTTGGGTTGTGCATATATGCATATAAATTCTTTGGTTACTCTCTCCCCCTCCACCCACCCCCCTCCTCCATCCCTCTGACATTCATGAGTCTGATCCATGCTTCCATGTCATTGAATCTATTCTGTTCATCACTTTATTAAGTTCTTTAGAGTCCACATATAAGCGAGATCATGTGATGTTTGTCTTTCTCTGCCTGGCTTATTTCACTTAGCATAATATTCTCCAGGTCCTTCCATACTGTCCCAAAGGGTACGAGATTCTTCTTCTTTACAGCTGCGTAGTATTCCATGGTGTAAATGAACCACAGCTTTTTTATCCACTCATCTACTGATGGGCACTTGGGCTGTTTCCAGATCTTAGCTAGTGTAAATTGCACTGCTATGAACATAGGGGTGCATATATTCTTTCTGATTAGTGTTTCAGGATTCTTAGGGTACATTCTTAGAAGTGGGATCACTGTATCAAAAGGCAACTCCATTTTTAATTTTTTGAGGAACCTCCATACTGTTTTCCATAGTGGAAAACTTGTTTCTTAAATCACAGAATTAAATGAACAAGACCTATCCAGAACCCTCAACCTTCTAGAAAAGCTATTTGTTTATAAACAAGAATGAAAATAACTGAAAAGAACTAAATACTCATTGAAAACACTAAAGGGACATCTTGTTTGCTGATGAAAAGAAAATTACTTTATATTAACTCTCAAAGCCACAGCCTCTTGAAACTGAAAACAAGCATCAGAGAAAAGGAAAGGCAACTTTTGGTTTACGTAAAGACTAAGTAGAGTCCTTGGACTGACACCTCTGCCAGAAAACAAGTATAAATTCTGCATATAACACAAAAAGTGGCCACTTGAAGGCAGTAGAGAGGAAACACAGTAGGCAGAGTCTAACAGAGGAGGTTTTTTTAATGAAGCAGGGTCATGAAAGGCTTTAAAAACCAACTCAAAATTGTTTTGCCTTATAGTATTAGGTCCTAGATCTACTAACGTGAACTTTAAACTTTGGATCTTGACTATTGAGTAAATTGTGAAATTAATGTATTGGGTCACAACCAACATATTTGTTTTAATGAAACAGATAAAATAGAGTAGAATGGAAAATATCAAAGTGTCTTGCTGTTAATAAGGGTCTTTGTAAAATATTTGTTTTAGTTACCCAGTCAGTTCTTGTTATTTGTGGTAGTTATATTACATAGAGTTAGTGTAAGCAAACAATTAAGAAATACAGAATTATTGCTCCTAAGGGAAATTCAGAGTTAGGCTCCTATGAGCCTCTGGTTATAAGATTTTCATCAACTGGTCAATATATAACCTTGTTTATGTGTGTTTCTGTTTAAAGACACCTTATTTAATATATATCGTTGATTCATTAACACTGAACTCATCGCCAACAGCATGTAACTCATGCCTGAACAAAGATTATCTAACACATGTATTTTCTTCATTAGACACATGCCAGCCTTAGGAAGAGCAGTTAGCACTTCAGGACTATGCTTGGGGGCCAACATCACCAACACAAAGGCATAAAAATGCAGAAAATGTGGCATTAAATGAACCATGAAAAGACTGCTTGTCACAGAATGAGAGCTGAAACAAGAAGGCAGAGCACTGTCTTGTTCGACCTCAGCTGGGAAGAGGCATCAGGAAAGTAAAAGTTTTCATCACTCTGCATGTCTGAGAATGACTACAAAAGAGCTGTGAGTATTGATTTGGGGGTTAGAAGTCACCTTTAGCAAGGGGATGGATTTGCAAACGTGGAACCTGTGAGTAATGAGGATTGAGAGTATGTGTAGTAGGCCGTCATGTGAAATGTATTTTCCAAGAAAGAGAAAAATTCTTTCTTGAGACATAAATCTTTGAGAAATTATCTAGTACCCTCGATAATCAGGGTACTGAGGAATAACCTGGTGAACAGCGTTTTTAAATGTATCCAGTATTGATATGCTTAATGGGGTTAAGAGACGAAGAGACTGGCAAGATCAGAAGGATCTTGTAGTAGTCTGACCCCTGAAGCAATGAAGGAAAAAGGAGGGATGGGGCTTAGGAGTGGAAATTAAACCAAGAGAAAAAAAGGTGGTGGATTGGTTACAAATGGAATTTATGAATGAAGAAGATAAAGTTGATTATTACTCTGAAGGTTTGGGGTCTGGATTGGAAGATTGGTGGGAATGATGGAAAGAATAGCATTTGGGATGCTGCTGGACTCCAGTTTGAGTCTTGGCCTATCACTTAGCTATCAACCTTCAGCACGTCACAAGGCCTTGTGCTTCTCTTTAAAAGAATGCCTTTTGAGGTGCACATCCACTGTTACAATTACCTTAGGCAATATGCACGCATACGGCACTCACAGAATATAGTAACACCTGGGATGTAATTAGCTGCTATATAAATAGGTGGCACTTTTGTGTATTATGTGTACATTCATATATATATTATATATGCAAAATATACTACAATTTCACCTGAGGAAATATTGGGACATCTAAGAAGAGGTGCTCATCACACTGTTGGAAATATGGGACTACAATAAAGCTGAGAGGCTAGGATTAGAGATTTATTTATCATCAAAGACAAAGGAAGAAACAACAGAAAAGCTGAAAGAATAACATATAAGTATATAAACTAAATTGTATGATTCAGTAATCCATACATATTATATTATAAAAATATCTTATAAATTTGACTTACTGTATAATATATTTTTACAACTCTGTGATGCATATTATGTAATGAATTAAACAAAATTTAAGATAATCTATACTATGATGTGATGGCTTATGTTTGTAATACATATACTATATACAGTTTTCAAAGCTCTAGAGCATAAGAAATACACAATAAAATTGTCTGACAAAATGTAACCTTTGCTTGCGAAAGCAGTGGGATCTTGCAACCAGCCACGATCATGAATCTAAATTTTTACCATATTGGCAAAGCTTGGAATTGCTAGTAAAGAGGAACTTCTGGTTGATGGACTACCAAATACGCAGGCCTTTACTGTAATTTGTTCTACAGGCTGAAGTTAGTATTGTCAAACACTGCAGGCAACATTATAGATTTTAAGGCTCCAGTGTCATTATATCTGCCATGGTATTAAATGTAATTCAAAGACTGAAAAATGCTCTCCTTTCATTTTGTCTTTTCTTTTTGATGAGAGATGAATAGATCCACTTGAGAAATGATTATATCGACTATTGCAGTTTTAAATTTTCTTTAGCACTACAAAACTGGCAAGTGTCAAGCCTGTAGGTCCAAGTAGACTGGTGAGGCTTGATTTCCCATCACAGATACTTTCTCTGCAACACAATGGAACAAAGTGAGTTATTCCCGAACGAATTACGTCCCTCTTGCATCCTTTATAAACAGTTTTCATTAATATTAATCGTTACTAATTGTAATTAAAGCTTGCCAGTGAATAATGGGAATTACATTTTTACCAATTTTGCATCACAAAGACTTTTTTGTGTTTGTGTGCATCCTGGTCACTGCACAGTCTGATAGCTTTCAAAGAACAAGACAAATTGTCAAATGCTGTCAGTGCGTAATGTCATGTTCGATCTGAAGCTGAAAAGTGTGGCCTCAGCTTCCTAGTCTGTCTTTAATGTCACAGAAGCACAGAATTGTTAAGCAATCTGGGGAAATGAAAGGCAGCAAAATGTGCAATAAAATTTTCTATGTAGTTCAGTGCTACGTAGCAGGAGGGACCAGTAACCTTTGCTCTACTCTCACATTGGATGCAGACTTATCATAGGAATGCCAATCAACAGAGATGTAAAGAAAAACAGATAGAACTATTTATTTATTTATTTATTTATTTATTTATTTATTTATTTATTTATATTAAATTTATTGGGGTGACAATGGTTAATGTGACATATAGGTTTCAGGTGTGGGTTTCTGTGTTACAAGATCTGTATATTGCTCTGTGTGCCCACCACCCAAACTCATATCTTCTGTCACCATATGGCAAAACCTCCTTTACTCCCCAACCCCTTCCCTCTGGCAACCAACACACTGCTGTTCGTGTCCACGAGTTTCAGTGTTATATCCCACATATCAGTGAAATCATATGGTTCTTAGCTTTTTCTTACTGACTTATTAGGAAATAGCTTTAAAGTCTTTTGTTTACCTCTATGTTTCAGCTAAAACTCGGCTTTCCTAAAGCGTCGTGTTGGAACCAATGAGAATGGAGCAAGCTCTGTTTTCCATTTTCTCCCTCGTTTCTGGGCTTTCAGAATGGCCTCTTAATAACCCCGAACTTGTAGGGTGGTTTAATTAAGGACTTCATTGTTAGAGCATAATAGCATAAACCTAAGCTCTCCCATGACAATTATGCTTTATTTATGGTTTTACAACAACCTTGGGTTTTATCCTGTTGGCATATCCCCATTGTGTATTGAAGTTTCTTTTGAAGCTTTCAAGAAATCCCAGAAGCTTAAAGAAGGAGAGACAATATCTTCAGCCACTTGGGCTTTTTTTTTCCTTCTTGATGAAGTGACTTATCTCTTAAAACTGTACTCAATTCAGTACATGGGATTATGAGCACCATTTACTGTTTTTAAATGTCACATTTTCTTAGATCAAGTGAAAAGTGATTATATTGAAAATAAAACATAACTATTTTTTTAAAAAATTTCTGTTTCTGCCAAGAACATTATATGTATTTCCCTCACATCAGAAAATGGGAATAATCTTGACACCTTTCATTTTATTTTAGAAAGTGTGTATGCTTTTTTGTCTTATAAGAAGCAAAAAAAGTAAGTAATACTAATTATTCATCACCAAAATTAATTTACATTGCTGTGAGATGTTAATAGAATTCTTCTCTCTTTATCTTTCTAATAAAAAATTCAGTCCTAAAGCCACAATGTGGGGCCAAACAAGGTAGAAGTCTGCAGCAGGAGAGAGAGGCGATCCATGGTGGATCAGAGCAGGGTGTCAGGTTCAAGATGGTGAGTAGACATTAATAGAAGGACAGCCTGGCAAAAGTATTAGAACCTCATCAGGGTGAGGAGAATGTCCATGTGTAGGACAGTCTGATGTGAGGTTTTGGAGCCCTAACAGGGTGAAAAGGTTATCCACATGTGTAGTGGGTTGAAATGTAGATCTCAGATATATATGTCCAAGCCCTAACTTGTGGTACCAAAGTTCTCTTAGCTTCTGGTGGCTGTTGGCATTCCTTCGCATTCCTTAGCATTCTTTGGCTTGTAGATACATCACTCCAGTCTCTGCCTCTTATCTACATGTGGCTCTCTCCTCTGTGTGTCTGTCTCTTCTTTTCTTTTATAAGGACACTTCTCATTGGATTTAAGGCCTTCTTTAATCCAGGATGACCTCATCTCAAGATCCTTACATTAGTTACGTCTGCAAAGACCCTTATTTTAAATAAGGTCACATCCTGAGGTTTTGAGTGAACATATCTTTTGATGGATCACTATTCAACCCTCTACAATATGCCAGGGAGTGCCTCATCTTGTGAAGTCACAGAGCAAAAGAAGTGAGAAAGACATCCTTGTGGAGGGTGCCTATGCCTGTTATCAAAACCCAAGCAAAATAGGAGAGCATGGGGGAGAGGAGAGAAGGGACTTGAGAGATTGGTTATTTATGATGGACTGGCAAATGGGCAAATATATTGAGGGTAATGGAAGCCAAGTTGCTCATTGTTGGAGAAGTTAAAATACGAAAAAAGAGAAAATATTGGAATTGAAGGTATTGGTGTGTGAACTCATGATTGTTTCTGAAATATAGACAGATACATACAAAAATATGAATGAAACTAGACCACCTTCTTACACCATATACAAGAATAAACTCAAAATGAATTAAATACTTAAACATAAGACCTGACACCATATAACTCCTAGAAGAAAGCGTAGGCAGTAAATAGTTACATTGCTCTTAGTAATTTTTTGAGGGGATTAGGTTTCCTTGGGCAAGGGAAACAAAAGATAAAAATAAACAAATTGGACTATACACAACTAAAAAGTTTTTGCCCAGCAAAGGAAACCCATCAACAAAACAAAAAGACAGTCTACTGATTGGGAAAAGATCATTTGCCAATGACACATCCAATAAAGGGTTAATATCAAAAATTTATAAAACTTTACAACTTAACACCAAAAAACCCAAACAATCCAATTAAAAAATCGGCAGAGGACCTAAATAGACATTTCTTTAAAGAGGACACACAGATGGCCAACAGACATGTGAAAAGATACTCAATGTTGCTAATCATCAGAGAAATGCAAATTAAAACCATAATGAGATATCACCTCACATCTGTCAGAATGGCTATTACCAATAAAACAACAAACAACAAATGTTGGCAAGGATGTGGAGAAAAGGGAACCTTCATGTAATGTTCATGAGATTGCAAATTGGTACAGCCACTATGGAAAACAGTATGAAGTTTCCTCAAAAAATTAAAAATAGAATTACTTTATGTAGATCTGTTTTTAGAACTAGATAAGAGCAGCAATTCCATTTCTTGGTATTTATTCAAAGAAATCCAAAACACTAATTCAACAACATAAATGCATTTTAATATGTTCATTGCAGTATTATATACAATAGCCAAGATATGGAAGCAACCTGTGTACATCAGTAGAAAACTGGGTAAAGAAGAGATGGTACATATATACAATGGAGTACTACTCAGCCATAAAAAATTTAAATCTTACCATATGCACAGAGACTTAGAGGATATTATACTAAGTGAAATAAGTCAGACAGAGAAAGACAAATACCATATAATTTCACTTAGATGTGGAAAAACAGAACGAAAACAATCTTACAGACACAGAGAAGAAACTGATGGCTGCCAGATGGGAGGGTGAGTGGGAAGGTGAATGAAAAAGGTGAAAGGATTAAGAAGTACAATTGGCAGTTATAAAATAGTCAAGGGGATATAGCACAGGGAATATAGTCAATAATATTGTAATAACTATGTATGGTGCAGGTGGGTACTAGACTTATCGAGAGGATAACCACTATACCGTGTACCTGAAACAAATATAAAATAATATTGAACATCAACTGTAACTGAAAAAAATATATACATAAACATCTATAGGTACAGTAAGTAATACATGGATATGTAAATGTGTGTAGTTTGTGTGTATGTGTGTATCCCCTAGCTCTGTCCACCAAAGGGGCCTGGGAACAGGACAGTACAATAGCAACAAGCACACTTAGCATGCATATCTTGGCTACTAATTATCAGTCTTCCCTTGGAAAAATGACTAATTTCAGAGTTTGGATAGAGAAAGTAAAATACGAGCTTCTTGAGCATCTTGGGCCAGAAAATATGGAAGTGCTCAAAGAATGATGGGAACATGTCACAAGGACACAGAAATCATCTTTAGGAGGCTTCCTTACTTCAAATGGGGAACAGTTTTAGCATGAAAATAGAGATAGTGATCTCCAGTAAATAAGTGAGTAAGGGCATACATCAGAGATGTTGTGGCTTCAGTTCCAGACCACCAAACTAAAATGAGTATTGCAATAAAGTGAATCAAAACTTTTTGCTAGTGGAGGGCCTTGGCTTCACTTTGTAAAAAATACCACATCCGTGAGGTGCAATGAAGCCAAGTGCAATGAAATGAGGTATGCCTGTAAATTGAAAATCTGATGAATGGGATATTTAGATATGTTTAGATATCTCCCCACAAAATATGATTACTAATGGCAAAAAGGAAAATGAGTACCTTTCGAGTGGGAAAACCCGGCAAACACCACCTCAACCAGGTGTCCAGAGTGAACATCATCAGTGATACATAAGTCAAGATTGCTTTCAAAACATATTAAAATACATCTAAGGTATGAGAATCAAGGAAAAACACAGGAACTGTTCCAGACTGAAGCCATCTAGAAAGACAAGTCATTGCAAAGGGTGATTCTGAACTAGATCCATTATTTTGACAATGGGTGAAACTTGAATAGGGTATGAAAATTAGATGGTAGTGATACCTCAACATTCCAGTTGCTTAGGGAATACCTGAAGCAGAGTCAGCATTCATTAATTTTAGCTGTGATGATGATGATGATGGTGATGATGATAATGAAGAAAACGACGACTGAAGGACCACATAAAAATATATATGGCATCTATCTACTCAATAGATGCTGACAGAAGTGGTTTATTCCACAGTACAGAAGAAGGAAGTGTAGTTAAGAGAACACTAAACAAAGATTCTTAAGATGTAGGTTCTAGTCTTACCCATTAACTATGGGAGACCTTGAGGGAGTTACACAATTAAATTATCTCTCTTTATCTATAAAATAGAGACAATACTAACACACATGCCCACCTTGCACAATTAGTGAGGGACATTTCTATAATAAAAGTGTATTTTACATGTCAAAATTCTACACAAATGTAAGACATTATTCTCTTACTTGTTTATAATGCTGATTGTTCCTTAAATAGTATTTAAATATGTTAAATAATTTCTGCTTAAGCAAACAGAGACATATGTAACAAATTTGTGAAAGGTAAAAGATAGTCAAATAGTCAAATCAAAATGTAGAAATTATGCTGCTTTAAGTGGTAAACCCCAGATAAATGAAAATTCATTTAGCCAGTGGCTTAGAATTTCTGGCTGCAAGTGACAGAAACCCCACTAAAGGTAGGTGACACACATACCTGAGATCCATGATATGGTTCGTGGCTCAGAAGTGGGAAAATGCTGGGGCTGGCCCATATTTTGTCTATGTTGTCTTTATTCCCAGGCAGCCTCTTTGCATATGGTGGCAAAGACAACTGCCTGCAAATAAATGTCTCCCTTTTCAAGGGTCATCGCATGCCGTTCTAGAGAAGCATTAAAGGATACTTTGAGTATACTGGGAGAATTGTTTTAGCTTTCCATAGTTTGTGATAAATGGAACACTGAGCTGAGATATAGGGTAATATACTGCAGTGCAGGGGTTGGTATAGTGTGGCCAGTTGGCCAAATCTTCTCTGCAGCCTATTTTTGCAAGTTTTATAAGACCACAGCCACAGCTACTCATTTATATATTGTCTATGGCTGCCTTGGGGCCACAAGGTCAGAGTTGAGTAGTTGTGACAGAGATGTTTACTATCTGCTCCTTTACAGAAAAAGTTTGCTGAACCTTGCTCCAGGGAATGTGTGTTTTTAGTTTCAGAAACAAACGTCTTGAATTCTTTTTCATCTTTACAGTGATGGTCACAAACTAGATGATTCTCGAGGCTCCTTTTTGAATGCTACCATATGTCCATTTTCTGATGACTCTTTGGCCCTGTTCCAAATGCTACTGAAGTGCACAGTTTAATGCCCTGGAATTTCCCTTTTCTCTTCTGCTAAACTTATGCCTCCTCACTCAGTTAAGACCCTGTCCAAAGTTAGAAGTCACCACCGTCATTTTTCTCAGCTAGGAAGAGCTGGATTCAAAGTTATCAATCAGGCCTGTGGTTGAACAGAGTATGTATTTTATGCCTATGTCATGCCATTCTCCTTCCCACGTCAGAAGTGAAGATTCTCCCGAAGCATATACTATCCATGTGGGGGTCAGAAGCTTCTCTTTATTCTCTTTACTATGAAGGGTGATGAAAAGGAGTTGTGAGATGAAATGGTAGGAAAGGGAAATAATCATCATAGAATGGGAGAATTAAAAGACCTCTGTAATTCAATCACCCAAATTTTGAAATATTTTATTGATTGATTGACTTTAGAGAGAAGGAGTGAGAGAGAGAGAGAGAGAGAGAGAGAGAAACACATCAATTTGTTGTTTCACTTATTTATGTATTCATTGTATGTGCCCTGACCAGGGATCGAACCTGCAACCTTGGCATATTGGGACAATGCTCTAACCAACTGAGCTACCCAGTCAGGTCCCAGAATTCTTTAAATGAGAAAAATGACTCTTGGTCAGCTTTCATCTTCTTTCAAGACGGTTTTGGCAATGCCTATATCTTTGAGTTTAATAGTCTCAAGCTACAGGTTTCAAAAACCTCAAGTAATAAAATTTTACAAATAAAATCTATTAAATGGAGCCAGCTTTCTCTTCTTCCTTCCTCTCTCTTTCATTGGTGTTGGTTCTAGCATCTCAAACCATTTAGGCAGAACGTTGGTTTTTATTATTTGAATATTGATTGCCTCTGTCGTTTGTTGCAACAGTAATGGAATCATTTATATGTTTATGACCTTGTTGAATGTCTGATTATGTAACTCAAGAAATGACATTGGCATTTTCTAATTGTATAACCTTATATAACACCTTGACAGGGAACCACAGTTCAGATTCTGTATCTGTTGTGTTTGTATGGGGTTTGGAGGGCTACCATATTTACTTACACTATCTTAATTGCCAGCCTTTTGGGAAGGGCAATATATATTTATGAGGCAAACATTACTGTTTTAATGTTGAGTTGATCAATGGTAAACCTAAGTGTTGTTTGTTTTTGCAGAATGCTGACAAAATTACTTAATTTTTGAAAACAGAGCTCAACTCTAGGCATTTTATATCATTATAAGTATACCTTAGTATTTTAAGGCATACATATTCAGCTATCTTCAGTAACTTGAGAACAAAAATAACTATTTTAACAAGCTCAAGCTAATATTTCCAAAACATAAACAAAAGTATGATTCATATTATAATGGTGCAGTTACAGGTGACTGAAACAGGACTTTGTTCATTACTGACAACCTTCTTGGCTTTCCAAATGGCAGGAGAGGAGTCAATATAGGTAGAATCATGAGCCAACATCATGACTGGAAAGGTCTTAAAAACCCTGTTGGTTGTACTCCTGGCCTATTACAACATCACCCCAAAATTAGACTTATTTTTTTGGTGATAGCACCAACTCATTTTTAAGATCCAGAATCAATGGCAAATAAGTGGATTTTCTTGTATGAGTTTATTACCAACTGATCGCTGGGGCCCCATAGAATGATATTACTGGGTCTTGACTAGCAAGTAGAAGTCTCACGTTCAGCTTCTGATTCTGTCACTAATTAATTCTGAAATTCTGTATTTATTAATTGCCTTCTCTATGACTCATTAAAAAATATATAATAAAGAAGTAGATTGAGTTTTGAGAGTTATATTCCAGTTTTATTTTGAGTCAAATACATACCACATTGGCCAAGCTTGGAGTGTAAGAAATGATAGAGGAAAAGATACAGGGAATTCAGGTTACTGGAGGATATCTTGGGGTTCTGAGAACCCCAATGCAGAGGAGAGTTAAGAGAGTAAATAGAATGCTCTTTGGCAAATAAACATTCCTTATTTAGCATTTTTCTCAAAGCCGAACATGCCCACATTTTTTACCTCAGCCCGGCTGAACTGTGTGACTCAGTTTATATTTCTGATATAAAACTATGCAGTAAAAGCTGCATTTTTTCTGTTTTAGGTACACATTATAAAGTGCCTACTTGTAGTAGAGAAAATCCATACAGACTCTCTGATCCCAAAGGATTTGTATTTGTTTCACCCACCGCTTTTTATTTTCACAAGTTGGTTTAATAGAAATTACTTCGACATTATAAGTGATGGCCTTAAAATGTGGGGGTGGAGAGAGTGCGAACACTTGACCTCGCTCCATAAAATTGAATTGCTCTTTATATTTAAAGTTTTGACAGAGAGAGAGGAAAGAGAGGGAGAGAGAGCATGTCGTTATTTGGTGATGAGTATCCATTAAAAGGACAGTCTATTACATTTCATGCTCCTACTTCACGTTCCTGGTTTAAAGATTTGCAAGCAAAGTGCTGTGAGACCTCTGGAGTTAAGAGGCTGGAGACAGGTAGTTTTGATAATATTTTAAGGGGCACTCAATAGTGTGTATAGTCCGAGTGGTGAAGCTTAATTAGCTTCAATTAAATCCAAAACCTACTGAACAGCTACTGTGTGACTGGCACTGTGCTTCGTGCCCAAGTGGTGTAACCGAGCAGTGAGAGCCACTGAAGCTTAGAGATGAAAAGAAACAGAGTGACTGGTGTCCTGCCCAACACACAGTTAACAGGTCTTGCTGATCACTGTCAGCCCATCCCTGCGGAGAAGCAGTGTGACAAGATGAAAAGATTGCTATGTTTAGACTCCAGTGTCCTGGGTTTGAGTTCTGGCTTGACTATTCCATGAATCTGTTAAATGGAGATGATGACGATCCCATCTGCCATTCTGGGTTGTTTTGAGTGGCAAATGAGATGGTGTATATACCAGTTTCTTGCAAACCAGTAAAAAAGCTATTCTATGGTAAGACTCCTGTTATGGGCTGAATTCATATGTTGAAGTCTTAATCCCCACTGGTTAGGAGACAGGGCCTTTTTTTTAAAAAAAATTGAGGTGTAATTGATATATAACATTATATTACTTTCAGGTATTCCATATTTGTGTATATTGTGAAATGATCACCACAGTATGTGAACTAACATAACATCATACATAGATACAATTTTTTTTCGTATGAGAACTTTTAAGATATACTTTCTTAACAACTTTCAAGTATGCAATAGAGCATTAACTATAGTCACCATGCCGTACATTTTATCCTTATGACTTACTTACTTTATAAGTGGAAATTTGTACTTTTAAAGAGATAATTAAGTTAAAAATGTTGTCATGAGGGTGGGCCCTAATCCAATACCACGGGTGTCATTATAAGATGAGGACATTTGGACATAGATATACACAGGGGTAAGATCATGTGAAGACAGAGAGAGAAGGCACCATCTACAAGCCAAGAAGAGGGGCCTCAGAGGAAACCAACACCTTGATCTTGGACTCTAACCTCGGGAACTGTGAGAAAATAAATTTCTGTTGTTTAAGTCACCCTGTCTGTGATACTTTGTTATAACAGCACTAGCAAACTAATACAATACCTTTTAGTACTATGATTTTACATGTGCCATATTTGAGAGCCAAAGAACCTAAATGATTTGCAGTATCTGTCCATAAAGAATTTCTTTATTTTGTAGAACATAATGAAACATACACACAAATAATAAATAGCATACCACTAAGTCCCCCAAAATTTACAGTTGGTGCCATTAACATTTAGGAACCTTCTATTCCAGGTTTCTACTTTCATCTTAGTGGCATTTGCCAGCCTTAGTTTCTTCTCCCAATATTAAATTGATGGTTTCATCTTTCAGAATCATGCTTCATGCTCTAAGTAGAAGAAAATAAATACTATGCTCTAAGAACTAAGCCAGATATTTTAAATATATTTTAAAAAGTCTAATCCTCACAGTAACATTCAAGCTTTTATTAGTTCCATGTCCAGGTGAGAAAACATGGTCAAAGAGGTGAAAGCTAGTCGACAGTGGAACTGGTAGTCCAACACTGTTGTGCCTAAAACTAAACCTGCATTCTTTCCACGAGAGAGCTGGTTTTTCTCTTAATTTTTATTCTGCGACAAGGATGTATAGTCCATTAAAGAATATACACAATAGAAGAGACATGAGCCATTTAAAGTGGATTTTTGTGATGGGTGAGTTTGAAACAGTTTCAACCGACTTTCACATCAGCAGCTCCTGTTCTGGCTCAGGAGACAGGAGGCTGGGAGTGAGCCCAGCAGCCTGGCTGCATGCGCTCTGGGAGAGGATGAGATTCACCCCAAAGTGTGTGCAGTGGGGAGAACTGGCCCGTCACAGCATTGGTGCAGCCACACCTCACACTCCTGCAGAAAGAACTGAGGAGCCTGTGGTTTGCAGTGTGCCTGACGTGTGCTAACTTTGGCTCTACAACTGATGGCAGTCCTTGGGCTGCGAGTCACAGCATCTTCCAAACTGGCGTTTTAGCCTGTGTCTTTGTTTCTGCTAATGCATCGCTTCTCTTGTTCATGGAGTCTGGAAACCTTGGTATTGTCCTTACGTCTCTCTTCTTTCTCTTTTGCTCTTCCACATTGTGTTTCCTATCTGCAAAATCATCAAGCCTTGACCAGTTTTCATTCTTGGTGCTGTTTCATAGAGTTGCTCTGAGCTATGTCCCTGCCATTTGGGTTAAGCAGCTTTGCCAATGTGAATGGTCTGGTTTAAGCTGACTGTTCTGTATCCGTCTGCTCCCCGAACAGACCCTGGGCTTCCCAATCTGTGCCGTGTGCTTGCCTATCCAACACAACACGAGCTTCAGTTGCCCATCTCAGATACCAGCTCCTCCAGGAAGCCCTCCTGAGATATTAGAAGTCATCTCTCCTCTGAGCTTTCATAGTTACTGCTTGTAACTCTCTTAGAGCATGAATTTTATGCTGCCCTTTATTCAAGTGATGAATTTTTAAACTCGTGTCCGTGTTTGATAAATATAAAAAATCTCATTCTTTTCTTAAATATCCCTTGGTATTTCAAAACATCCTAAATATTGTGATTTAAAACATATCATGGGAATTATATAATGAGTATTCTTTTTAGAATATGCAGGCTCCTCTCAAGACTCAATATTTTTCTACTCCACGTTTTCCCAAGTGCCCCTTATTGAGGCTCATTGATTTAAATGTCTTATATTTGACCTTGGATGGTGAAAGCTGTGCCTGCTACTCAGTTTTCCACTAATGTCTAATGTATAGTTAGTGTTCAATAAGTATTACTTTGGGGTAATAGTAGGTAAAACTGAGTAAGGCTTAGAAATTCAACATGTAGGAAAATTACACAGTTAACCAGGCACTGAACTATGGTCAAGCAAATAAATTGAACTGTCAAGAACGTGCTTACAGACACACGTGGGTTTATGGTTGTGAGACTAGAAAACCTGGCTGTATTTTACACCACAGAAGGTGCCTGCCACAGAGGCAGAGCTCCCAGACATGCTTCCTGCTTTTCCTTCCTGTGCACTGATTTTTATTTTGGCAAACTAAAACAGAAAGCTAGCAAACTCCCATCTTCTTTGTCTTTATAAACAGAATTACTGGATTGGCCTTGCAATCAGGGCCTCTGTGGGGTGCCCACCCCCTCAGTATTATATTTGAGTCTTAGCAGAATGAAACCCTAAACAATGGCTCACCCCATTGATTCCTTCCTCTGTCACCATCCACCTGGGAGATCTCTATTGGCAAAAAGAGGTTCCAATATTCAAGGCCACAGTGCTGGATTTCAAAACAGCCATTTATTTCCTTGGGTGTTTTAAGGCTAAATAAATAGAAAAATAACTTAAATGAAAAAAAATCTATATACTTTCAATATCATCTTAAAAAATGAATACCTATAGAGATGAAGTAGATAAAATGGTTAACTAGGGCTGGGGGAGGGAGTGGGGAGTAACAATAAATGGCATAATGTTCCTTGTTAGGGTGATTAAAGTGCTATAAAATTAGATTGGTGATGGTTGTATAGTTCTGTAAATATACTAAAATTCATTTAATTATACACTTAAAATGGGTGAATTTTATTGTGTTTAAAATATACCTTAATAAAACTTGAAAAGATTAGAATGATATGAAAGAGCAAAGCAATGTGGCTTCTGGGGGCCTCTCTGCACAGTGGATCCACAGTCAGGCAGGTGTGTGGCCAGGGCCAACACTGATGCCCACATTTGTAGGATGACACCCCAGACAGTCGCTCAGCCATCACCCCTGCCTGGCAAGCTTTCATCCAGTAACAGCAGGTGTCAGAGATGATGCGACTCCCTGCAGTGAGTATGATTATATTGACTTAAGTTTTTAATTTTCTTTTTGCTATTTTTCCCCCCACCTTCTTAGCCACTAAAGCATGAACATCTGTGTTTTTCAGTTGCCTTTTCAGAAGGCAGTAATGAGGGTTTGATCAATTCCTATCTTCTGGGTCCTTTAGATTATCAACACCCCGCACTGGCTGAACCCAACCCAAACCTGACACCGCCCTGGAAGGATGGTAAAGTGCTGTATGTGTCTGCTGTGGACTCAATTCTCTCCCCAAAAGTTATATGCTGAAGCCCTGACCCCCCATGTGACTGTATCGGAAGCTAGGGTCTTGAGGAGGTTAGGTTAAATGAGTTCATAAAGGGGATCCTAATCTGATAAGACTGTGGCCTTATAAGAAGAGAAAGTGAGAACTCTCTCTCGATATCCCCACCTCACCCAATAGAGGACACAGTGGGGAGGAAAGTGAGAAGGAGCCAGGAAAATAGGTCTCCCCAGGAACCAAATCAGCTGGCACCCTGATCTTGGACTTCCCAGCTCCCAGGGAAATAAATTTTCATTTTTTAAACCACCCAAAATACCACTGGTATTTTGTTATGGTAGCCTGAGCTGACAAAGACAACCTCCTTCCAGAAAAAGAAATATGTCCCGTATGTCGAGGGCATATTTCTTGTAATTTCTCCTTAATAATAGGTGTTCTGATATATTCAAGCCATTTTGCTATCGTTACAGGACAAGATTATTTTTCCTTTGTTTTGTAACGCCCTCTCTCCCACCTTCCCTTGGGCTTTTCTTGTCCTAACAATAGCAGGATAGCTTGCTCACAGCAGAAAGCATACATTTAATACAATGTTTAGGTAAATTTCTTAGAAATGTTTGCTCACACAGTCTCACCAGCCAGACTGAGTGTGTGTAGGATTCATTCTTGTCCCTCAGCTCCACATGCTCCAGCACTAAGAGTGACTTGAGTTTACGTCCTGCTTGTGTCTTGAATCTGTCCCCTCTCCCTTCCCTGATTCTCCGTGCCTTATCCATGTCAGCATCCTCTCTCGCATGGGTTATTATAATTTCCTCTGAACCTCCCTTGGCTGTATCTTAGCCTGCAGAAACATCACCTACTTGCAGTGTCTCTCATGCGCCATCGCCATCGCTGGCTCTGTCTCCAGGCCCATTTCTACTCATTGCTCTGTGTTAATCTCCAGCCTCGCTGCTCAAGTTGCGGGTCCTGGTCACAGTGTGCTGGTTCATTCTTCTGTGTCTTTGACCGGCCTTGGTGGTTCCTGAAATGTCTTTACTGAAATGTCCCCTCACCCATTTTCCTTTATGGCTTAAATAACATTATGGCCAGGGTGAACTCACATTATTTGTATTTTAATATATAATTTTTAAACTAGGACATTTTTGAGAGTAAAAGTGGGAACTTATTATCGTTCCAGAATCACAAACTGAAATTATCTTAGTAAATAGAATAAATGATTATTTTTCTAGTTAAATGTTTATACTCCACCTCCTCTAGGAGTCCATCAATAACATGCTAGAGTTCCCCTTTTGTTTCCAAATGATGCTGTTCATGCCTTTAGCACAATGTATTAAAATAAACTTTTTATGTTCTGGCTCCTCAACCGGCTTTGAAAGTAGGGAGAAAGAAGGAATTAGATCTTTCTCATTTTGGGGGGGCCAGCACTTAGTCTAAGCTTCTAGAAATTAGAGGACCATAAGGAGGTAAACTGCACATTTGATGATGCTTTTCCTAATTTGTAAGTCGCAGTTGAAATTTGACAAGCTGTGTGCAACTCTAGCTGGCTTACAAAGCTCAGGGCACTAAAATTGAAGTTCAGGGTTCCCCAGTATAGAAGACCTTAGGAAATACTCCAGGTTTTTGGTTAGGGCCTCAAAAAATTGCAGGCTAGGAAGAGTGAAAAGAAAATAGAAAATTTGTCTTAACTCAGGAAATAGGAAATAACTTAAACTCATGTTCAAATGAGCAAAATACCTGATAAAATGAAAATTGGTCTGCTTCTAAACAGCTTGCCAGAAGCAAAATTAAATCCAAACCTAGGAAAACATCATCTAGAGCCTCAAATTGTCTCTCCACTTTTAAAAATATGTATATACAGTGCCTGGCATATAATGAAAAATAACTAGACATATCAGAGGACTAGATAAATTGAACCAAAATGAAAAGAAATAACAATAAACCCCTGAGTCATGTAAATAATGAAGTTATCAGATATGAGCTTAAAAACATCTCTGACTAAAATATTCAAGAAATTTATGTACTAAAGGATAATAGGGTATGAAAAAATATTTTAAAAATAAGATAACTGAAATCAAGATAAGTGTATATGGATTTAACAACAGATTAGACACAGCTCAAGAGATGACTGAAACTATGGGTCTATTTCCCTTCTTTTTTTCCTTAAAGTGGGAAAAAATATTAATACTAAGATATGAAGAAAGTAAAAGAATACAACTATGTGAAAGAAGAGATACATGGAAAAACAGTGACTTACTCTAACATACATATAATAAAAATCTCAGTAGGGAAGGAGAAAGGAAATGGTAAAAAAAATTAAAAATTAGGAGAGACCTTTGAGAATTAGACAAAACGAATAAAACACATCAAGCCACAAACTCAAAGAGGCTTACAAAGCCCATGTGGAAAAAAATATATAAGTAAACTAAACCTAGACACAACATAAAGAAACGCTAAAGAAATTCCTTGACAGACCTCAGTTCTGCTGTCTGAGAGCTCTCAGCTCATGGTGTCCTGTAACTCTTGGATTCATCTTCCGACGTGACCTTCCTTTTTCCCACCGTCTTTGGCCATATCTGAAGAAGACATTGTAGACTATGTCCTACTTGGATAGTACGCAGATTTGTCAGCATAATTACTAATAGGAAAAATTGGGGGCCACAAAAATTGTTTCAAATTTTGTGTTATCGTACATAGTCTTTATTAATCCCAGTTGGTGCCACCTTTGCCAATACCACCTGTCAAACTTATTTCCTTCCAAACAACTCCATGTACCAATAACTATACCCACAGTTCTATTTGACACACCCCTCTCTGTAGATTTATTTGGAGTTTACTGACTTCCTGGGTGAGCCTAACACATATTCTTTGTATTCTGAGCATTTTTTTTCCTAACTAAAAGATTTTCTCTTGGCAATCTTAAAAAACATTTACCATTTTTAAGTAAGGAGGCGATGATGACCATAGTCAAGATTCAGTCTTTACCTTGAGATCTAGTCTCAGTTTTGTTGCTGAAACATTTCTCAATATTTTCTTTTACTGGTTGTACATGAAAAAAATAACTGCATCTTTCAACTCTGCTATAACTGGAGTTTCTGGATTTTCTCTGTATACTGTTACCCCTGGATTCTCTATACATTCATCCCAATTCCATTGAGCTTCTTTTCCTCTTATAACACCTTGTCAAAGGTAACTAATAATAGCAATCCAGCACCCTAGCGAAATCCTTGCTTTGCAATCTGTTTACCTAAAGCCACAAGTTTATAGGTACATTAGCTGACTCCCATGCTATCATAGAGAACATTTTAAATCCTTATCGCACCACTGCGTGACATAGGTCATCATTTTTCTCAGTCTCAAATAACATTACCACCTGTCTCTAAGGCCAGAGTCTCATATTTTATGTATTGTTAAGTCATCACTCTATTTCTGGTACTAATTTCTTTATCCTGGTTCAAATTTCTATGTTTTTCAGATTTGCTTCAGTAACGACAGTCATAAAATCCCATTAATTTACAATAACAAACATCTGTTTTTTTGCTCTCCTTACATTTTGGCAGCTAGCAAATCGGCATCAGCAGCTCTGCTCCACATGTCTTCACAGTCTGAGATGCGCATAGAAGGAACAACCTGTCTAATATATTTCCTCTCTGCATTTCAGCTCCATAACATATGTTCTTTCTACATCTCTTCTGTTAGAGGGAAATAACAACAGGTCTTCCAGAAACAACCAATGTGACTTCAAGCTTCTGCTTGCATGTGGCTCACATTTCCGATGCCTCTGGCTAAAGCAGGTGACATGGCCAAGTCTTACAAAGGTATGGAGAAGTACACTCTACTTACATGGCACAGCAGGTCACATGGCAATTGCTTTTGTAATGAAGAGATGAGAAAATAATTGATGACAATAATATACCATAGACACCAAGGCCATTTGTGTCGAAGAAGCTTGATCAATTTGGTAGAATGACTTACTAATGCTCTTAGAGGCCCATATGCATATAATATTTCCTGTCAAGCAGACAAAATGGAAAATTCAAACTTGTAGTTAAAATAAGAAGTGTGTCACAAAGCTTTCTTTTTGTAGAGCAGTTATTATGATCTTCATTATTAGATTTGTTATTACTATGGTATTAGTTATATGTACATTTTATGTTTATTAAGCAATTACTGTGTGCCAGATATAGTGGTAAGTCTTTTCCTGACCTTATCTACTTAAAACTAACAAGATCCCTGAGATGTAACTATTTCTCTTCCAATTTACATATGAGAATATTAAAGGACAGAATAGTTAAACAATGTGCCCAAGGTCACAGATTCCTGCTCTTATCGACTATAATGCATTTCCTTTTTCCATTTTTCTTTTATCATGTAATGCAGAAATTCCGGGAACATCATCATTCATACTTTATTTGGACATTGCGGGAATGGTGACTTACCACTTCATGAAGTAGTTTACTCTAATTTAGGCTAGCTCAAATTACTAGAGAACAATTTTAATGGATCTTTGATTAGTTTCCCCTAATACTTCTTTTACCCAATTGGTCCTACTTTCATCTTATGAAGCTAAATATATAGAAAACAATCTTCCTTCAACTAACAGAAACATGTTCTAAGTTTTATCTTTTATATTCTAAAAATAAATAGTTTTTCCAACAATTCCTTATATGATAGGGGTTATAGATTTTCACCATCTTTGTTACTTTCTCTTTGACTCTCAAACTCTCAAGTATGGAACAAGAATTGTTGACAATATAACATCCATGCACATTTGTGCTGAATTTGCAAGCACTGATGCTTTCTGTTCAACTGAAATATCTCAGGACATAAAAGAATACTTGATGTTTCAGAAAATCTAGCTCCTGCCACTACCTCTGGCCTGAATTTTTATATTAGCAAATGGCTATATTCTGCTGTTTTTACTGAGGAATCAGTGTTCATCACTAATACTTTTATGGAATCCTGGCCTCAAGTATTCTCTACCATCTCAAAGATTCAAAAAGGATTAAAGGTGAGTGATGGTTTCCTCTGGGTTGCTTTGGTAAATGTATGTGCTCATAGAGAACATTAATTGTTTAGGTTTAATTTCATGGCTCAGGACAAATACCTTCTTGTTTCTGTTTAACACTGGTATTTGTCAAATCCCAAAGCTGATATGAACCTTAAACAAGCCTACTCCTCGGCATTTCCTTTAAATAACACACACAACAAACCTAATAATGCCAATTGTACTTAAAATGTCAGTCTAGCTGTTCTTTTACTCCTGAAAGTATTAGAGACCTTCTTATTTAAAAACCTTAAACTTGGAAATGAATGTTAAATTCCTCTCTCACCTTTGTTAGATCTCTACCGAGTGATCATGTAAGTCAGAGAATTTGCTGTTTAAAAAGCCCATTTATTTGTCTTGTTCTATGTAACGAATAGGTCAGGACATTATAAGATGACTATGCTGATGAAGGATACCATGTTGTAAATGGTCTAATCATGTTAGAAAACTGGAAGTTGTCCTCTGTACTTTCTAAGATTTTGAAAGAGTCTAGTGCTATATTTATCTCAGTCTTGCAGGCATTTGAGTAAGACAAATAAAGCCCAGGGAATCCAGTACTACTTTCTGTCATTTGATCTTATTTGTGTATTTTGTTGTTGGATTTAGAAGCCAATCTTGACCTTGTTCAGAGAATCAAAGAGTCCTTAAGTAATAAAACTTACCTAAAATCTCAAAACACAGCTAGCTGGGCCTATCTCTGAGTTTTGGATTCAGGAGATCCTGGGTGGGGCATTTCTAACAAGTTCCCAGATAATGCTGATGCTCCTAGTCAGGGGCTCTGCATTTGGCATCACTGGTGTAGAGAACCTTGTAAATGGATCTGCCTAGTTGAGGAGCCGAGACCTCCTCCGGGTACTTGACGATGTGATTCATAACTGATTGATTAACGTGTATGGAGAGTTGCCCTCCTGAGCTAGAACACTGAGCCAGTGTAAAACAAGCAAAATAAATCCCAGCAACAGTTAATTCAGCAGTGTGAGGGCGGTACTGGGTTTGGAGATTATTCAATTTGACATATGAAAAACAAAGTAGAGCAGGGGACTAGTTGGGTGAATGGAGTCATTCTTTAGCCTTTTAATAATGTATTTTAAATTTTCTATTTATCGTCTATATCTATCTATCTATCTATCATCTATCTATCTATCTATCTATCTATCTATCTATCTATCTATCTATCTATCTATCATCTATCTATCTATCATCATCTATCATCTATCTATCTATCATCTATCTATCATCTATCATCATCATCTATCTATCTAGTCTATATCATCACCCATCTATCATCTAGCATTTATCTTCTACAAGAAATGTGAGTGAGGGAGTGCCACTTGGACACAGGTTTATTCAGAATGTTTCCAGAAGGGAGGCTCAGATTTTGAGAAATGTCTATAGTGATTATTTTTCTGAATAAAGGAGATATTTTGGGGCATTTTCTAACAACCAGGAAACAGATATATGTTAACATATTGCTACAGTAAAAAGGCTTAGGTTAAAGTTAATACCACATTAGCTGCATTAGCAATTTGACACACCTGTATTTGTGATTTACAGTCTTAAAACAATGCATAGTGTTGTGGCACCTTAATTCAGGGAAACATTCCTTTACTTGAATGCTGAATATTTGTTGATATATTTATTAAATGTGAAATATCTTGTTTCATATTAAATTACCAAGGACACGTTATTTGATTAGAGCTTCATAATAATCTTTTCCCACTCTTTTATTGTCAATTTTTGTGTATGTGTCATTGTGTGGCTCTTGAAACAGAATGGAGTGAGGTTTTAGAAGTCCAATGTGAAAGTCTCTGAATTTCAATTAGCAAGTTTTATTCTTTGTATTTATTGCATTTACTGATACATTTCACCTTTCTTCTGCAATCTTATTTTGTTTTCTGTTTACCACTTTTATTTTCTTGTTTCTTTTTTCTGACATTGATTTCTGCCTATTATTGAAAAATTGATAAATTTTATTTTTTATTTTTTCCTTCTACTGACTTAGATGTTATTCATTCTATTTAATTTATTTTAGTGGCTTTCTTAAGACTTTAATACACATGCCTAAAGAAGAATAAATTTACTATAAATTTTGATCTATATAAGCATTTTAGGGCACTTTAACTCCAAATTACTCCATCTCTTTTTGGTAATTTCCAAGTATTATCTACTTTCTCTGGTTTTAAAATAGAGGCATACCTCAGAGATATTGTGGGTTTGGTTCCAGACCACTGAAATAAAGTGAGTGCCACAATAAAATGAGTCGTAATCTTTTTGTTAGTGGAGGGCCTTGCCTTCAATTTGTAAAAAAATCGCAACATCTGTCAAACACAATAAAGTGAAGCAAAATATAATGAGGGATGCTTGTACCTCTCATAAATTAATCCTTTTTATTAATACTATTTTTATTTAAACCTAATGCTTATTTAGATTTATTCAAAATTTTGCTGTTATCTTTGTTCCTTAAAACTGCCAGACACAGAGAAACATCTGAGATCCTGCCCTCCTTATAAGCTAACAAGATAGCCTGCCAGTTTTGTGGATGTTGCCAGAAGACATGGGTCACCTGTGTCAGAGATAGGTATGGTATAGTAACCATAGTGGTTCACTATTTTTCTAATTGTTCTCTTTGTTCTCTGTGTCCCGCAGAGGAGATTCTCTGATGATTTGGGATGTTTTAGGTGTAAGGTATGGGTGATTCTATTTGCCCTCCTTGCTGATCTATGTGCTTATCCCTGATTACATGAAAATAATAAAATCTTAAGCAGTTCTTATTGTGCTATGGGAACTGGACACTATTTTTTTATTTTTAAGAGAATCTGTAGATATATACTTATCGAAGCTGTCACCATCAGAACTTATCCTCCATACTATTAGCTAAATGGTTAACTTGAAAGTATGGGGGTATTATTGATAATAAGTTTTGAGGTAAAATTTTGAGGAATAGTTTAAACAAATTTTTGAACATGTCATTCTAAGTTCAATAAGAAGGCCACGTGACTAAATTAAGAATCTTAAGTGAGGGCGATTATCCTGGATTAGCTGTGGGTATAGGCCATGTAATCACAAGGATCCTCTTGAATGAAAGAGGGAGGCAGGAGATGTGGTGAAAGAAATAGAGTGAGAGTGATGTAGCATGAGAAGGGCTTGACTGTCCATCGATTACTGAATGTGAAGATGGAAGGGGCCATGAGCCAAGGGACACAGGCAGCCTTTAGAAGTTAGAAAAGGCAAGAAAATAGATTCTCCAGGAGTGAAGCCCTGCCAATACCTTGATTTTAGGCTAATGAGACCTGTTTTGGATTACTGAGCTCCAAAAATGTAATAAATAAATCTGTGTTCTTTTAAACCAAGAAATTTGTTTTAGTAGCAATAAGAACCTAATGAACTACTTTATTAGATTTTTATGATTGAAAATCAATAATGAGAAAGTACTTTGTAAACTGAAGTACCATAAATGTTTATTATTATTAATAAAATCAAAGTGGGGCCTAACAACTCTAATTAGAAGGATGAGATCTATTTCAAACAAAATCTAGATTAGAAATGGGCTAGTGGGTCTTTGCCATTTTCATCAACTTTAATAGGGCTCCTCTCTCTCTCCCTCAAGTGAATTAACAGAACCATTCAAAGCAACCCCTCTGGGACCAATCTGAAATTAATTTTTCAGCTTGATCTCTGCAACATTCTCTAAACCATAAATTAAAAGGGAGAAATTATTTTTCTCTGAGTAGTGCAACAGTTTAAGTTAGAGGCCCACTGCCGCAGCATACAAGTGGCCTTAGAATAAAACAGGCTTTGCTGGTTGCAAATTTTTAAATCATAAAAAATCTGGTAAATATGTCATAGCCCATTGCAATGTAGTCCTAATGATAAACTAATTATTTTTAAAATTTGTAGCCTGAAAATATATGGAGGACACATTTCCCAGCAGTACTAAGCTCTTTAAATCAACCCACATGTTTGCTTTAAACTATTCACATATAGCATTATGTAGAAAATGATTAATTAATTGCCTAAAATCTTCACCATTATTCCAGATCTTTATGTCAAATTAAAAATAATTCATTTCTCTATCCTCAAAATGATTAGTTTGTAATCTCAGTGATTTTCAAAAGTATGGTGATTGCTGAAACTAAAACAAATGTGTCTATTACAGACATCACCTTGGCTTCCAACAGATTCTGATAAATCTGTTCAGTCCAGCACACAGGGAGAAACAGACATTGGGAAGGATGTGGCTTGGCTAGTGGACATTGTAGGGACACCTATTCTATAGTATGACTCTAGACCTTGAATGAAAAAATGTTCCTTTTGAGTTAATTCTTGCACAAAATTATTTTAATCTAGCAATTAAATACAAACCTTCTGGGGAATTTTGAGCCCCTAGACTTCTGGGAATTGTAGTCTGAAACAATAACAGAGGCGCTTAAATGACGCTCTGGTGAGGTTTGCCTCCAGGAGTTGAAGAGTGCCAGGGAAATGTGGGTTTTATTTGTAAGGAATTCTCTCTGGGCCCAGACCTAAAGCGGTTGAGCACGGCATGCATTTCAGCAGCACAATTTAAATGGAACAGAGAACGAACAGAATTTTGGTTAGCTTTGGTTTGGTTTTACAGAAATTAGCTCCTTGGACTTTGTGCAACACAGCTAATATGAGTTGTATTTTTGCATTTGTAACCGTTGTCCTAAACTGCACTAGCTGTTGCAAAAAGTAGACTAGAGCCTTCCAGTTCTAAGCATTTGACTTCCCCATTGAAGTTCTGGAAGAACACAATCCCCTCTGACCATTGGGTTCGTCCCACTCTCCTAAAAAGCTTCCAGCTTTCCAGTGCCCAGAGGTAGCACCCTGGCTTCCCAGTAGGAGCTTCCTTTACTGTCCAGCTGCTGTCACCTTGAAACCATGCTGAGGACAGGATGCCTTGGTGCAAACAGCCTGGCCCGGCCCTGGGGAATGTTGCTCTGCTTACTCAGGCCCAATGCCCCAAACCCTTTACTTCCCCAGGTACAGTGATGCATCCGAGACCGTCTGTTCTGATTGTCACCTTTCTCTTCCTTCTCAAGCCATAGCAGAAACGTCGCCTCTCCAGCATGGTGTGCGTGCGGAGACATGGTTGCGTCGTTCCATTATTGATGGAGGGGTAGTGACGGGGTTTGCTTTCCAACGTCACTGCTGTGTCAGCCGACGGGCCCTGAAATCTACAAGGTAAAGCCCCTTGTAAGAGTGTTTTTCGTGTATCTCGTCTTGTTCCGCTTCCCAGGGGCCTAGCCAGGCTCAGTGTGAGGGAGCCCCTGCTCACTTCAGCCCCGTGTTGGTTTATGTTAGTTCACAGGTGCTTTTCAGCCTAATTCTTCTTCTCTTCCTTTTCCTTTCTTCTATTTTCTGCTCAAGAAATGTAGCGATACCAGCGGGTGCCACTGCTCGTCCCACTTTCTAGGAGACTTTGGTACCTGGCTCATGGTGAAGAGCCTCACGGGTTTACATTCTGTAGAGCTGATTCAGGAAGAAACTTCCGTCCAAGGAAGGCTCCATTTTCTTGTTACTTCTCTCCCTTTTATGCCCAGTCCAGGTCTTAGAATTGATCCTGCCTTTTACTAGTACCCCCTCCTTTTCTTAAAACAACAACTATACAGTACTATTTCTGCTACATTGAGTTATAAAACTTTAATATGAGATTGATGAAAAAATTTGCTTTCTGGATTGCTATATGCTATTAGAAAGGGAAGGAAAGAACAGATGGACCACACGACCAGCTCAAAGATTATTGTAAATGTCCTCTCCTGCTCCCTCTTAGACTAGGGCTCTAGCATATGATTTAGTCATCCGAGGTGGGACCTGGGATTCTGTATTTCTAATAAACTCCTGGTGATATCCATGCTTCTGTTCCTCTGAAGACACCTTGGGTAAGAAAACTAAATGCAACCTAAGTATTTAGACTTTTGACTTCAATTTTATTATTTTTTTTGGTCTTTCCACAATGCCAGGTTTATTAGGGAGACCTCCCCAACAAGCCAATAGAGTCACATGCAAGTTACGCGCAGAAAGCAGGGCTTATGTGATTAAAGCAAGCAGAGCAAGCCTTGGTGCGAAGTCTGGGTCACTGGCTGCATCTGCATGTGGAGGAGAGGTGGCCTCGTTTCAAGCCAGGTGGCTGCAGCGGCAACATGAGTTTGGTGGAGTGGAAGTCCAGCAGGGCTCCGAGGGTGACCCGTGGTGCAGCCAAGCTCCAGCATAAGGTGGTCTGAGCTCTGTGTTCTTATAGTCCACAAGGGACGAATGTCCTACTTACATCAGTGTCCAGATGGAGTCCTTATCCAAGTGTCCAGACTTCTGGTTTTGGGCATTCCAGGCCCTTCCTTAGGGAGTGATTTCAATTTTAAACATGCAATTGGTTCTCGTAATTTTATTTTTGCTCCTGTTGAAATGCATAACAGTAAATTTTGTTACTGTTGAAATGCATAACAGTACATTTGCAATCAGTCTCAGAGTGCCTAGGAGAAATTGAAATTTGCTATATTTGTAAGTTTAATTTATTTAAACTTTAAATATTTGTTCAGAACATGGAAGGATTTGCTTGTTAAAATTATAAATTTACCCAATCAGTCATAGGAAGTGGGTTATTTTAATTTAGAAGTTTAAAATTTTAAAGGGAACTTAAATAAGTTTTTAAATGAGACTGATTGTTTTAAGGGGAATTTACTTTGTGTAACTTGGGGTTATCAAACACTAATCAAAATTTCCTCCATAAGTTACTCTATTTTATATAACATTTACTAAATTTATAAAAAGATGAAATTTGCAAGTTGAATTTAAAATAAATTATGTTTGGTTTTTTACTGTAGTAAACAAAAATAAATTTAAAATACAAATAAAGCTAAATAGATTTTTTTTAAAAGAAAAAGGGGCCATTGAATAAAACTCACACTTTGACACTACTGACACAATTCATCCAACTCTGGTACATGGTAGACGTCTTCAAAAAATGCTTAATTTTCTCTGCATGCCAGAGCTTCTCTTTTGATCATTGCTCTGCCTTGGGTGGACATCTGGGACTACTTTTTACATTGCTCAGGATGTCCAGCTCACTTTGAGTAGGAGAGGCTTTGTAATTGATCCCCCGGGCTTTCTACATAGTCACCCCATATTGGTCTGCCTGGAAGCCTCCCCCAGGTGATAGCTCTATCTATCATCTATCTGTCTGTCTATCTATCATCTATCTATCTATCATCTATCTGTCTATCTATCTATTATCTATCTATCTATCTATCTATCTATCTATCTATCTATCTATCTATCTATCATCTATCTATCTATCTATCTATCATCTATCTATCATCTATCTATATCTATCTATCATCTATCTATCATCTATCTATCTATCTATCTATCTATCTATCTATCTATCTATCTATCTATCTATCATCTATCTATCTATCTATCATCTATCTATCTATCTATCTATCTATCTATCTATCTATCTATCATCTATCTATCATCTATCTATCTATCATCTATCTATATCTATCTATCATCTATCTATCATCTATCTATCATCTATCTATCTATCTATCTATCTATCTATCTATCTATCTATCTATCATCTATCTATCTATCTATCTATCTATCTATCTATCTATCTATCTATCATCTATCTATCTATCATCTATCATCTATCTATCTATCTATCTATCTATCTATCTATCTATCTATCTATCATCTATCATCTATCTATCTATATCTATCATCTGTCTATCATCTATCATCTATCTCTCTATCATCATCTATCTATCATCATCTATTGAATCAATCTATCTATCATCATCTACATCTATCTATATCTATCATCTATCTATATCTATCTATACCTATCATCTCTCATCTATTATCTATCATCTATATCTATCATCTTTCTATCATCTATCTATCATCTATCTATATCTATCATCTATCATCTGTCTATATCTATCATCTGTCTATCATCTATCATCTATCTATCATCTATCTATATCTATCATCTGTCTATCATCTATCATCTATCTATATCTATCATCTCTATCATCAGCTCTCTATCTAATCTCCTTCTGCCTCTCTTTCTCCTTCTCCTCCCAGTTTCCCCAAAGACTTTTTTGTCTTTTAACATCTTTACCCTTCCTTCCTCCTTTCCCCCACCACATCCCACACTGGGACCTACTTCCTTTTGTCCTCAGTCCTTTGGTCCAAGTTCAGTTCCATCTGGTTTCCTACTGTGGAGATAGTAGAGGATTTACATTCAGGAGAGTAAAGAATAAGATCAAGGAAGGCAAAACATCTACAAGACAATAAGGATTTAAGTAAACTCTTTATTGAACTAAAAATATTCTTTGACTCTTTAAGTGAATTGAATTGCATGACAAAAATAACCCTCTTCCTATCTTGATATTGACCTAGTTTCCAAATAGGGAGCATAAGTATAGACCTTGGGAAATAAATGGGATGGGATATATAATCCTGCAGCACCTAGATAGAACACTCCTATCTTGCATTCTAATAGAGTAAATCAAAATTCCACTTTACTTTTTATTTCTGCAAGTCAGCTTCTGTGCTCTCCAATTTGTTCCTGACTCTCAAGAGGATGATCTCTTGACTAAGCCTTTTTTAAGACTATTGTTTTACAGCAGTTTCAGGTTCAGAGAAAATTTGAGAAAAACATACAGAGATGTCTCATATACCCCTTGCCCCCCAACACATGCACAGCCTCCCCCATTATTTACATTCCCCACCAGAGTTGTACATTTGTTACAATTGGTGAACCTACATTGACATACCATTATCACCCTAAGGCAATGGTTTACATTATGGTTCACTCTTGGTGTTACACATTCTATGGGTTTGAACAAATGTATAATGACACATATTCATCATTAGAGTATCATATTGAATAGTTTCACTGACCTAAAAATCCTCTGTGCTCTGCCTGTTCATCCCTCCAACCCTTGGCAACCACTGATATATTTTTGCCTTTTCCAAAATGTCATCTAGTTGGAATCATACAGTGTGCAGCCTTTTCAGATCTGCTTCTTAGTAATATGCACTTAAGTTTCTTCCATGTCTTTTCCTGGCTTTAAAAACAAAGTATGGGAGGATCCTACTTTCCCCCAAGTTACTGTTCAGAAATCAACACACTCACTGAGCCTGACATCTGCAATGCTCATTAAGTTGAAGCCCTCTCCCACATCTCCAGCCTCTGTTTAACTTGCTAGTTTCCTGGTTTGCCTTTCAATTGCTTGGGGGAATCAGAGCCCTGTCCTTGACATTACAATAATTAGTAGCTTGTCTTTGAAAGTCCCAGTCCCAAGTTGATGGGCCATGTCTTGGAAATCCCAATAGTTGGATAATCCACATCTGCTTCTAACCAATTAACCTACTAGATTGAAGACATATGATCTGCCTGCATGGTTAGTACTGAGATTTGTGGTCTTATGTTCCTAGCACCTGGACAGTACCTCTTGGATGTATCAGCTCTGATTGAAATCCAAGGTCCTTCACCTCCTTGAACTTTATTATTTCAACTGCTAGTTTTACCCTTGGGGGCAAGCCATGCCCCCTGGTTAATTTCTCCAGCTCTAGACCCTTCCATTCCCTGCTGTCATTTCTCTTCCTGCTGCCCTGCATGTGCTCCCAGTGTGCAGAGAGCCCATGTGAGTTATAGCCTTGCACATCTGCAGTTCAATTATAATTGATGTTCCTAGGCATGTCCCTAAGTCACCACAGGAGTGAAAGGTGCCTTCTAAATCATCAAGGAAATAATAAATTATGTTCAGTAAAATTTTATTGTTCCCATATTTTCATTCTTTAAAACCTGATAATCCACATAGGAAATATGGTTAGCTCTATATTATTCAGATTCATCAACAGTCCATTCCTGTATAGCTTCAGATTTACTGCCTTAGGAAAGACCCAGATGATTGAATATTTCATTCTGTATCTGGGTATTTGACATCACGTACACAGATTTCAGAGAGTTTAGTATAGCAGGACAGTAATTTCTGGCACACAAGGCCTCCGCTCCTTGGCCATTCATGCCAACAGTCTCTAGTACCTGCTGGTTCTTTTGCTTCGGTCATTGACATATAGTTTTCTGGGTCAATTCCTTTCATTATTTAAATAATTTAGCACCTGGTTCACCACCTCTCCCTCAAATGTTACCACTTTGATAATTCTTACTAATGAAATATACACATTGTGGTAGCCAGAAGAGCTCACTAAATAGTCCACATGTTACCTTATGCTCAGTGCAGGTAGTGGGGCTGTATGACCAGCTCTAGCTGATGAAACGATGAATGGAAGTGACAAGTATCATTTCTGAGCTGAGGCATTTAAGAGCCAACACACCCTTTATTTTCTTGCTTCTCTTTTGGCAGAAAAGGAAAAAGACCTTTCAGTGCCTACAGATGCCACATGTTGAGATGAAGAGCCCCAAATGGAAAGTGGTTTGACACTCTAAATCACTCAATGGAGAGAGCAGCCTCGGAGAGTACCTAAGATACAACTGTGCATGCACTAGAAATGTGGGAGGTTGTTACCACTGGAACTTTGGGGTTTTTACTGCAGTATAATATTACTCTACTGAACTCTAAATTCCTTGACCTCTAGTTCTCCAATGGTCTTGACTTTTATTTTACCTTAGCATTCATTTCCTTCCTTTTTAATCTTGCTTGCCACCAATAAATGCACCCTTTGCATAGACTAAATCCTAAGTATCCTACTCTCCAAACACCATCCCCTATATTTCCAACTTACTTCTGCTGGTATCCCAACTCCAGTTGTTCCTCAAGCCCCTAGTTTTTGCTATTTCTCAGTCCATTTATATCCCCATTTCCCCCCTTACCCAGTGTATATTCTATTGTCTACCACTATGACCATTAATTACTGTGCACATATCCTTAACTACTTTACCTTCTCTCCCTTCTTGGCAGAACCCCAATCAAGGTTAAATGTGACTTTCTTAAAACACACTCATTTTGTTTGAACTACTGAGTGGATATAGCTGGAGAAAAACTATGAAATCCAGTCTGAGTTCTTATTATTATCTAATTATTTCTACTGTATTTTCCAAGTTCTTTTACTCCCACACTATCTTAGATAAGCATTTTATATCTCCTCTCTCTCCAATTTCCCACCACATTTCCCTCTTTTCATACTTAGCTGATGACTTTGCTTCTTATTTTATTGAGAAAATATGAGTAATATGAAAAGCACTTCCAAACATTTTTACTAGCAAATCTACCAACCTGCTTGAACCTTTATCCATCTGTCCTGCTACCCCCCTCTTGCCACTGCAGATGAACTTTCCTAGCTCCTATCTAAGGACAACACCATTATTTGTGCCCTGGATACTGTTCTCTATGCCTATTCAAGGTTATTCATGCTGCAATTGACTCTCTTTTCTCCTGTATTATACATTCTCCTTTTCTAAGAAGTCATTCCGTCAGCATAAAAACATGCTCTGCTAGCACCTAACTAAGAAAGAAGACAGAAAAACCTCCCATAACAATATTCATTCCTGCAACTGTCTCACCATTTCTCTGCTCCCCTTTATAGCTCAACTCACGTAATGGGTTGTCTACACATCCTCTGTTCCCCAGTTCCTCTTGAATTCCTTCCAGTTGAAGATTTATACATACCATTCCAGTGAATTAGCTCTTACCAAGGCCTCCTCCAACTTCCACATTAACGAGTCCAAACAACAGTTCTCCTCATTTTCATTTCGCTTCGACATTTGATGTAGTGCATTGCTTCACCCACATTGAAATACTTTCTTCACTTGGATTATAAGATGTCACTCTTTTTGGTTCCTTCTACCTCACTGTTTTTTCCTGCTCATTTTCTCTTGTTTCTCACCTTCTGGACCCTGTGTTGTGTTGGCATGACCTGGGGCTCAGTTTTTGTGCCTTTTACCTTCTTTTATCTGTCCTGAGTCCCTCGTCTGTCTGTTTTGATTCCATGGCTTTAAATAATATCTATACTTGCTACTCCCAAATACGTCTCCATGCCAGACTTGATATTCAAACTCTAGAGTCAAGGCACTATTATGAAAAACTTAGTGTAAAGAACACAGAGTACTGCTGGAGTTTATTTTTGCTTTTCATTCTATAAGCTGGAGTGTGGGAAAACAACTTTTGCTGTACAAGCTATAAAGTGAGACCCTAAAATATGTCAGTAATGTTATTAGATTTTTAAAGGCATTTGAATTCTCTGAGAGATGAGAGACCGATCATACTCATAGCTAATTCCAAAAGCAGTAAGACTGAACTTAAGTGAACTTGTTTCATTTCTTCCATCAGAGACTAGGATCAAGTTAACTTTGGCTGGTGGTACTTTGTGTGCTAAATACCTTTTCATTTCTCTGTCCAAACATAGATATGGTCTTCACTCTTTTTTTTTTTTTTTTAACTAAAATTTTTCCACAGCTCTAAGGGAATGCAGACAAAGAGTATAAAATACATGAGTCAGTAGTTTAAATAATTAGGGTCAGGTACAGGTACATTAGGTTTAACACTTGGGCTCCTAAATATATAAGTTTTGAAAAATTTGTATTGGCTCCTACTCTGCAATGATATTTTCAACTTTATTTATTGGCTTCCCATTGAAAAATTGTGTAAGCAGAAAAAAAAATCATTTACAATTATAATAGCCCTGAAAATCAGGGAATGTGGTCAGTAATAATCCAGAAATTTGAAGGTATTTGTACTAACCCAGTTTGGGTTGGACTCTTGCAGCATAGTGGGAAGAACACTAAATTAGAAATCATGGTACCTGCCACCAAATAGTGCCTTTGAATGAATCACTTCTTTCTGAGCTTTAGCTGCCTTGTCTACCAAAAAAAAAAAAAAAAATTTGGGTTGAATTTATTGGTTTGTAAGGGTCCTCTTAGCTACTCACATACTAAGACCTGTTTTTTTCTCTATCTTTACAAAGGTGGATGAGAGTAAATGGGACCTTATGCCTTCCTTTTTTCCTGTTATGTTGTAAACTTTTCAAGCTTATGCATGTGACTTCACCTACTTATGGTAGAAAGCAAATCCACTTTCATGTTCTTTGGAGTCCTTTTTTTCTGCTCTATTCGAGTATCCTTCCAGTTTTATTAGGATATTTTATTAAGATATCCTCTTTTGGAAAATGCTCCTTCTCCCTCAGAGCCAGCCATGTACTTCTTTTGGTTCTTCCATGTTCTTACATACTTCCTCTCTTTCATAATGATTTTGAAATCAAGCTGCTCCAACCCTGAGAGACTTTCTTCTGATCATGAATAATTGTTCCCAGAGTCAGGCATGTAACCAAAGTGAATCAAAATTTTCTCTATATTTGTTAAAACTGGAGATAATGGTGGGGAGAGGCATTTCCTCACTTGTGACGAAGTTGGGAAAGAGGAAGCAGATGGCTTCACATTCTATTGTTCTCTGCTACGTGGAGAAAGTTGGTCTAAGAGCATGATGTGACACAATGAGAAGCAAAGGCAAGAGATGAGACAGACGGCCTTGGTGGTGTCTGAGTCTGTGGCCAGCTAAAGCACTCGACTGCCTGCAGTTGCATAAGCTTTCCAATAAATTCCAGGTTTTGCTTAAGTTAATTTGAGTTTAGTTCTGTCTGTTGCAACCAAGATAATTACTGAACTTAATTTCATGCCTAGTCAGATATAAAAATTTGTGCTGGAATAAATAGCTTTTTAAAAATTTTCTTTATCCCTACACCTTTTTAGGCTATCAAAATAACTGAGGATATAGGAAGGATTCTGGTAGGAATTAGTATCCATCTCATTCAAAAATGGCTTACTTTTGTTCTTATCTATCCTGTGCCTTTCCCCCCTTCTTTTGATAATAGTTCTTGGCTCCCTGACTCCAGGAATGAGGACTTGACCCAAGATGCCATAATGGTGTTCCTTATGGTTCTGTGCAATGATTAGTCCAGGGTTTGAGCACACAACCCAAGCCCTACCAGTGAGGACCTTTCCTGGATTTTTTCAAATTAGACCAGAAGAGATGCCTCTTAGACTCTTGGGCCACGAAATTGCTATCATATGAGTCTGATGTGTCTATGGCTCTGGTATTCACACACAGGGTTGAAAAAGTCCATTGTCAGTGGGAGAGAATTAAGTTGATAGGCAGATAGAGACAGAAATTTAGGAAAGGAAGATTCTTAATTCTTTGGAACTTCTGGTTCTAGTTATCACCAGCTAGAGGCCCAGCATTACAGTTGGGTTCTTCAGAAGGAGACACTGAGAGGGGGTTGGCATATTGTATATTTAGAGCAATCAATGCCCATGGATTGTACATTGGGAAGAGCATATATTATCTTGTAGGGGAGGGGTCTCTGCAATGCCTTCTATGAAGGGAGGAATGCCAGCCCTTAATAGGGGATGTGTGGGCCACCTCTGCAGGCTCCAAAGTTGCAGAGCACTTTGGGGTTCAAAATTTTGAAGGTCCTTTCCCCAGATGATCCCATCTCACATGGAAAGTTCCCATTGTCCCAAACAGGTCCTGATCTTTATCTACCAGCCTGCCTTGGTTAAGTATTTTCTTTCTCTGGAGTTTGGTCTTTCTAGTAAGCCAGAATCTAGTCTAGTTATTTTATTTTCTCCTGTTGTAGGAAATAGAGTCTCTTTGTGAGGGACCACAGAGGCCCTCTGGCTTTCACACTTGTTTTTCACTGTTTGTTAATCACCTGCCCCTTTTCTATAATTTTTTCTAGAATAGTGGTTTTCAAAGGAGGTCCCAAGACCAGCAGCATCAGATCACCTTAGAACTTGTTAAAAATATAAATTCTTTGGCCCCAGGTCAGATCTCCTTAATCAGAAAAATTGAGTTGGATTTGGAAGTTTGTGTTTTATAAACCCTCGAGGTCATTTTGATTCATGGTAAAAGTTGAGAACCACAGTCTCAGGATATCAATATCACTTAGTAATAGCTATTGGATAACAGTGTCCTTTAGTTACAAAGTCTCAGCACCTCTCAAACACCTGATACATCATATCAGCTAGTACATTCCCTTCTACTGGTGAACCACCCCAATTCACCATTATTGTGAGCTTTAACTATTGGACCTCCAGCTTGTGCCAGGAGCTGTCTGGTCTCTTCCTACCCAGTGATTGAGTCCTTTCTATCCTAAAGCTAGTTTAAGTTAGAATTCTACCACTTGGCACTGAATGAATCCTGACAAATTTCCTGAAACACTACGTAAGTGTACCTATGGGGGATGTGCTTTTATTAACATTATCAATAATGATAATTGAGTAGCACATGATCATTTAGTGCAGTGCTGTTTACAAAGTGCTTTCATATGCTACTTCATGTTATCATAACAATAAAGCTGTGAGAGAAAGGGCAAGACTGATTCTATTGTAGATGCATTTGGCTCTCTATATCTTTGGATCATATTTAGTTATTCTTTTATTATGATATAAAACATAATAATGTGAAATAAAGTAGAAACTTCTGATTGTTCACAGTAGTGCAAGACTCTCTCATTCTTTTATTGCCTTTAATTGAAACTTCCTTCTGAGATTTCACGAGGACTGAAGAGATAAAGACCTGTCCTCTGACGTCCTCAGAGGCCTTTTCTGCAGGATGTGCTGTCACTGAGATGACACTATTCATCCACAAAGCATATGACAGTGTTCACTGACATATTTCTCACATTCTCTCTGGGTGTATATGCAGTTTCCAAATGACACACTTGATTGTATCACTTTGGCAGTGCTCATATTCAATACCAATCACTACTGTTCTCAACTAACTGTGATTTATATCAGTTGTTAAGACACATGAACAGATTTTTCAACTGTACAGTTGCTGTATTTTGCAAGCACATTCTTGGTCTCTAGTTGTTTAAAACTAAAATTAGTAGTCTTTACTTCTATAGATATTTTGATTGTAGATATTTCAACCAATTAACCAGAAAACATTTGTTTAAACAGCTGGTATGAGACAGGTATTAAGTTAGATATTATGGCAGAGACAAGACAATGTATAAGACATAATCAAAGTCTAAAAGCCACTATCCGCTTAGGTGAGTTTCTTAGGTTTGTTTCTGTAGATTTGAGTTTGACATGGGAATTCTTGTGCAAGTGAGTGATTGAGGGAATGCTCTCAGGAGAACCCTACAAGGGAGGGAGGGAAACAGGATAGGACAGAGAAGAACATAAAACATGTAGCTTCCGATTGTTATTGCAGAACTCTGGTGAGCAAATCATGCAACAAATTCAGCTTACACAGAGAAGGGCTATTTTACACTTTACACTAGTTAGTCATTGGCTGTGGGTTGCCTCCAAGGAAAGGTGGCATATAACACCTCAGACATCTTCAGTGGAGTCGATTCTCATCAGCCAAGGGCAATCTTCTGGAAAAGGTTACAGGTATGAAACTTGAGCAGCCAACAACTGCAGCAGCTAGGCAGTGGGTGCACCAGCCTGATAAAAAGGAACCTGACAGGGCAGCAAGAGCATCTTGTATATAAAAAATAATTACCTATAATTCTAATAACAATGATAATGATGTTAATAATAGCAAACAATTATATTGTGCTTAATATATGTCAAACACTGTTTTGAGTGTTTCACAGCTTTTGACTCATTTAATCCTCACATACTGCTGTGAGGTACATAATATTATTATCCCCATTTTACAGATGATGAAACTATGGATGAGCATGATCTAGAAATAATGTAGGCAGTGAAGGCCAGCAAAACCCAAGTGCAGTGGAAAATGTGATCCAGGCAATGAGTCTGTAAGGAAAGAATAGGCAAGACCTGGTGCTAGTCTGAAAGATGACTTTCCAGATAGATGTGGTTCTGACACAGGTAAAAATTGAGAGGTACACTTATAATAATGAGAATATTGATAATAACATGTTACCATTCATTAAATACATTCACCAACAGCCCAAGTGTCCATCAGTAGATGAGTGAATTTAAAAAAAAGCTGTGGTACATTTATACAATGGAATACTACTCTGCCAGGAAAAGGAAGAAAATGTTACCCTTTGCAACTGGACCTGGAGAACATTATGTTAAGTGAAATAAGCCAGTGAGAGAAAGACAAGGACCATATGATTTCACTCATATGTAGAATCTAATGAACAAAGTGAACTAACAAGCAAAACAGAGACATAATGTAATAGGTAGAGAGCAGGCAGATAGCTCTGGTGGTGGTGGTGGTGGTGGGGTGGTGGTTGGGTGGAGGGATTCAGCAAAAAAAGAAAAAAAGTGAGAGAGAACTCATGGACATGGACTACAGTGAGGTGATTGTGGGGGTGGGGAGCAGGGTGGGTAGAGGTGGAAGAGGGCATAGAGGGGATAAATGGTGATGGAAAAAATAAAATTAAATATAAAAATTAAAACAAACATACAAAGCAGTCTAATTAAATTTATACAATAACCTGATGAGATAAAGGTTTGGATATCAGAGAAGGCTAATAATCTGAGTGTTTGTAATCAACTTAATGGCACTCAGGAGAGGTGCCCCCACCTAAGTCTCCAGACCAGATCTTTACTGCACAAATGGAAATGTTTTCAGTTGTTACAACTATAAATAAAAAATATTAAATAAGTTTGAAGCGTGTTATGGACTGAAATGTGTCCCTGCAAATTTCAGGTGTTGAGACCAGTGTGGTATTTGTACATAGGGCTTATAAAGAGGTAATTAAGATTAAATGAGACCATAAGGATGGACTTTGATCCAATATGACTGGTATTCTCATAAGAAGAGGAAGAGGCATCAGGTATGCGCACAGAGAGAAAAAGCCACATGAGGACACAGCAAGAATGCAGCCCTGTACAAGCCAAAGAGAGAGGCTTCAGGAGAAACCAATCCTGCTGACACCCTGATCTTGAAATTCTAGTCTCCAGAACTGTGAGAAAATAAATTTCTGTTGTTATGCCACACAGTTTGTGGTATTGGTTACGGTAGCCTTAGCTAACTATCAGAAAGACCAATGTTAAACAGAACTAGTGACTGAAACAAGTATCATTGAGTACATTGAACACACAATTGAGGGTCAAAATATAGCTGATCCATAAATATAACTCAACCCACTATACCACTGTATTATTTTGCTAGCGCTGCCATAAAAAGTACCACAGATTGGGTGGCTTAAAAAACTCTGAAATTTATTTTCATATAATGCTGGAGACTAGAAGTTCAAGATCAAGGTGTCAGCAGGGTTGGTTTCTTCTGAGGTCCCCTTGGTGTGTCTGGCCATATTCTCCCTGTGTCTTCACATGCTCTTCTTTCTGTATATATCTATGTCTAATATTTCCCTTCTTATAAGGACACCAGACACATTAGATTGGGGCTCACACTAATGATCCCATTTTAAGTTAATTACCTCTTAAAGACCCTGTCTCCAAATACAGTCACATTCGAAGGTAATGGGGGTTAGAACCTCAACAAAAGAATTTTAGGGGAAACAATTCAGCCCATAACACTGACCCTTTCTGAAAAAACTCAAAGTACTTTTTAGATGTAATATGTCCCTCTCCTGAGAAAATTAGCTGCAGATGTTTCCTTTTGTAGTAGTTATCTTGCTTTGTACCAAGTAATTTTACCAGTAAATCCACAGCTGATTAGATGAGTGGCCGAACCGGAAGGAGTCGTGAAGAGGCTGGCCTGCTGTGAGAACTCTCCCTAATAGCGTTGCTTTCAATTAAGCAGGGAAAATCAACCCCAAATACCTTTCTTTTGGTGGGTCTGAAGTTACAAGAGGCAGAAGTAAGAAATAGAAGGTCAAGTGGAGACAGAGAGATGCTGAATCATAGGAATGGCGGAGCGATGGAGCTGGGAGCCACGATGCTTCTGTGCTGAAATTTGCCTCTTCGCCCTCAGATCCATTCCCTACACTCCCCCTGCATTGATCTGCGTCCCTCGCTTCTGGTTATTCTAAGCCAAAGGAAGACACTAGGAGGAGATTTGATTCCAACAAGAAAGAAAAAGCCAGGGTATTTTTCCTACTTTTCCTGTCTTAGTTGGTGTCTCAGGCAGAAGCTGTATTACCTTCATGATTCCTGCTCTGCCTGAAAGCACCTCCCTTAATGGTCCCAGCTCCCACCAGGCAGGCCCACGATGGTTCCATTTTCTTCCACGTGGCCACGCTTTGTGGATTCTAGTAACACCGCCTTCTCCCTTTGTCTCACCAGCAATCAGAGTAACGGCAGATTATTGCTGTTTTAATGGGTTCCACTATCCCCTGTTGGGCTTTTCATCTCTTTCATCATTTTAAAAATCAATTCCTCTGTTAAATTCCTTCTACTTGAAATACTTAGAGTAATTTCTGTATTTCTGACTGGACCACAATTCTATCCTTTCTTAAGGAGATGGATTCTAGAATTTTTGTTAAGGCAAGATCTATTCTGAATAGCTGTTTGTTTCCAATCTTTGGTGTGCATTGCATAGATAGGTTTTGGAATTTCTTTCCTTTCCCATGTGGCCTTACAGTATATATCCATCATTTGAGATAGTTTGAGCATATCTCTGTTTCTTGCAACTTGAAAGAGTCCAGCATCACTCAGTCAATGACCTGTAGGGTAACAACACTCTTATCAAAAAGGCAAATTGTTTAATCAGATTGTCACAAAAAGATTTAAGGTAAGGGCAGATCCCAGTAGCAATCTTCTTAATATTTACCTGGATGTTTACCCCATTTTCCTATTTACCACCTGGAATTCTCACACTAGGCCCTAGTTGGAAGGGCACACTCTGGTTGGAATAGGACGTATTTCACAGCTACTATACCATTTCTTTAAGGTTATATCTCTTTCAATTATTCAAACAATAAATATGATCAAGGTTACTTAAAAATTATCTCCATTCCTGCAAGAACCTCAAAATTAGCCTCCTTATATTGTTGCATCAGAACTATGGGGGAAAAAAATCTTGAATAGCAGCCAAATCTTTTGGGAGGGGACATGGGCAACATGGGACCAAGGCACCTATAATTTTAAAAAGCTCCATAGATGACTCTGATATACAGCCAATGCTGAGAAACAGTATAAATTGATTGCTAGAATGATACAAAGTTTTTCAACATTTTTTTCCAATCGTCAACTTGGCTGTGTGGTAGATTTTTCATGCTCTAAGTTGACACATGATATTAAAAGCATATTTGGAAAAGTAAATATGATTTGGCATTGTTTTAAATTAAATCCATTTAAAGGAATTTAGCATGTTCTATGGAATGTCAGTGGATAGAGCTTGACACTCAAATCTCAGCCCAAAGTCAGGAGGAAGATGGCCGTGTAAGTCCTAGGGTTTCACATGCCACAGATATTAGTCCTGAGTTTTCCAGGCAGTTACAGCAGTGTCACTTAGAAAATATTCTCATTAAATCAAATGATAGGAGTTTCCTTGTGATAGTCTGAAGTATTGCTCACTGACAGGCTTTAAAGTAATGCTTCTTGTAACACAACTTTGCTGGGAGGAACCAGGACAACCCATTGCATCTGCTGGACATCATGGTGAGTGGAGTGACAGAAATCCAATTGAACAGGAGAGCTACTTTAGAAGCAGCCAAAGAGTGAGCTTTGAGTAAGAAGAATAAAAAAAATCTTCTTAGATGTAGGGTGGACAGGAAGATGAGAACAGACTCACGGAAAAAGGGCCTTGGATTTGTGCTGAGGGAACATCAGCTTCAGCTCACCTGCTCTCAGTTCCGGAGAGGTGTGGCAAACACCGAACGAGGGAGGGATAGGAGTCAGGGTTAAGAGACTGCTTACATAAAGGACCTGAAAGCTTCCTGGAAGCAGCACAGTCTAAGGGACTATGAGAATCAAGAAGCAACAGGGCTTTTCCCAGGTGCCATTTCCCTGTGACAATGGCTTTGGGGCGGGTTTCACATCAGGCTAGACTAGTGAAGACTTTGGGGAAAAGAAGAGCCATGGGATGCTGGAACTGGAGCTTCCATGTGGGCAGAAGAGGGAACAGCACCAGAAACATGAGCCTGAGAGTTTCGCAGACTCTGGAGCCTCCTGCTTCTTTCCTGTGGTCAGTTTTGCTTATGTGCTATCTTTTTAATCAATGCTTCTTTCTTACAGAAGGAAACCATGCAAGATCATGAAAAAAAGTCTGTGCATTTTACTTAAAAGATAACTGATTTAAATGATCTGTGATGTTATTCATTTTAATATTAATGGCATCATGGCAATTACATAGATAGTATTTTAGTAACTTATTTGGAATAGATACTTGTACAATTATTTTATTAATATTTTCTATTTGTGGTATAGGGCTAGTAAGACAAGTCATTTCATGTTGAGCAAAATATGGGGACTCTGTAGTTTATTTCTTGACCTTTAATGCTTTCAATGAAAGGACCTCAAGGCATATGCTTTTTTGAGATAAAATATATTTGCATTGCTGTCTTTTCCCTCACATCATGGGTCTCTGCCTTCACCCCTTTGGATGTCGGCTCAGAGGCATGTCTTATCTCTCCCTAACATGCGACCTGTCATGTTATATTTCTTAAATAAATGAAACCTTGTATAAATAGAGGAGAAATATAATGATCACGTCACCTGTTTAAATGACTGCGGGAGCATGCTTTGGTCATCATCATTAAAAATGTGTTTACTTGGCAAGTTCTACTGCTGTATGAATTACTCTATAAGCATTCCCTACAATGGTTATTAGGAGATGGAAATATAGTTAAGTAACTACTTCCACATATACTTTAAAATTAAAGGTGGCAGTTTAATAGGAATAGGTTTTGGACTTAGGGCTTAATTCTAATTGTAGGTTTTTCCATTCACTTCTTGTGTGACCTTGGGCAAGATATTTCACCTTGTTATGGCCTCAGATGCTACATCTATAAAATGAAAATAAAATTCACTTCATTAAGTCACATCGAGAAAGAGATGCTGTGTGAAAACACCTGGCAGGACATTTAGTACAAAAAGAAACAACATAATTTTTTGCTTCTTTTCGTGTTTTTATTTTCATATTTTTAATTCTTCTACTTTAAAAATTCATTGGTAATATTGTATTTTATTATACAGAGCAGGAATGGGGAACATCCAGCCAGAGGGCCATACAAAATCATTCGGTCTGGCCCTGCCAAGGCAACCGTGGGCAGGACTCGAAATTCAATAAATCTAGGAGCATTCTTCATAGCTAATTTTTAAGTTAATAATTTTGTATAGCCTGAGAATGATGTGATAAATATCCAAATGGCCCTTGGCAGAAAAAAAGTTCCCCACCTCTGATATAGAGGTTGAAAGCTGACTTAGTAACATTCAAGATTGAGTCAAATGTGCATTTTCTTAAGATAACAGAGAACTTGAATGACAATACAACCATGAAATGAAGTTGGTGGATCGGGCGGGGTAAGTCATTTTAGCTCTGCTGATTTTTCTCTGTCCTTTTTGATCACTTAACATCATCTTCCATTGGAATTCTAAAATTTTCAACTGTTGTCAAGACAAGCATTTTCTAGTTTCGTAGGAAACAGTTCAGAATTTACATCCTAGAGAAGACTAATCGGGTGGCAACATTCTAAATATTTGTAAAAACAGTTTAACAAGTTCAATTTAAAGAGAATGGGGCATAAGTAGTGGGCATAAAAAACAACAACCTTTATGGGCATGAATTCAAGCTGCTTGACTTTTTCAGAATGACTAGTTTACAGTTTTAAAGGACCCACATAAAACACATTTTATAGAGGATAACACCAATCTGACATCACTGTGGCTGGCAAGGTCTGCTGGGATGCTGGCTAGGGAACAGAAAACATGTTCCTGGGCTTCATTTCCTTCTAAACAAGGGCATATTTTGAACAGAATACCTGTCATATCATTTCATAGATCTAAAAAGAAACCGGTTTAGGAGCAGTGTGATGTCGTAAAAGGATTTGAGTTTCGGAGTCAGATATACCCTGAGGTCGTATTCCAGCTGGATACATTGGAGGAAGTCATGCATTCATCTGTGCCTCTGTATCTGAAAAATGGGGACAGTGCCATCCAATTGTCTGGCGGTTGTGAAACTTCAAGTGACATAATGCTTGTATGAGTACGTGGCATATACTAGATTCTCACAAGGGTCACTACTCTGTTTTTTAATTACTAATGATACTATTTATTATTTTCATGGTTAAAACAACCAAACCTAAGAAGTCAAGGAGATTTGGAAACCTCAGAGATCTCATGAAGAGAACTTTTAAGGACTTCTGTGAAATAATATCATGAACATATGGAGTAGATTTCCAACTTGAACACATGATGGCCTCAGGATTAAGATTAAAATTACTGACTTTTACCCACCCTGGAAGGTTTGACAGGAGTTCAACTCATTTGACCCCTCACAACCTTGACTTCTTTTGCCAAAACCAAGGAGCCAGGAAATGTTAGATGAAGAAAATTCTCTGCTTCCAAGACTTCAGAATTTATCTGATTTAAAGTTCAGGGTTATATACACAGTTGACCTATTGTGAGATTGACCATGGAGACTTCTTAATGCTGTGACCATTTTTTCTTCTCTCCTTCATTTACATTTCTGGTGGCACTTCTTAGAGGTTAAATCACTCACTCAACCAAAGCATTTTCTTCAGCGTTACCCTTTAGCTCATTCCCAAAGTTATGCTACAGTTGGATGAGGTTCAGTTGCTTCTGAGAGACTGTCTTTGACGTCCAGATTCCATTCACATGAGTTTATCCTTCATAACTCATAGATGATCATTAATAATAAATGCTGTCATGAGTATGTTATGTGAAAAGTAATTTTTAAGAGGCTGAACTTCTAAGGCAAGACCTATTAGGCTGTAGTAAGACATTTAAGTTATAAGGAAACTTATTGCCTGTCTGAATTATGCTCAATTTCTTTCTCGGTCTTTCTGATGAGCCTTCTCATCTTAATGCAGTTGTATAATAAAATTACAGGTTTAAAACATGTCAGAACTGAGAATTCATTATTATACTGGTAAGATAACTGATAAAAATATTTTCTTTGAAAGGTCATTTTTCAAAACATACGTATTTCATGAAAAAGAACACAACTGTGTTAATATATGAAAGGATTCTTGAGGCTCAGGCCAAATTTAAGAATAGGAAACTAAGTTGCTTGTCTGTCCATTGGATGTTGGGCAATTGAGAAAAGTATGACTTAGTGGAAAATATTTAGGATTTCAATAAATTGAGATTCAACTCTCACTTTTACTACTTATGTGACTCAGTTACTTAACTTTACAAAGCCTTAGTACCTTTATCTTATAAATGAAAATGAGATTATTACCGTATAGGAATGTTGTAAGTATTGTTGTAAGTATGCAAAGCACAAAAGGACACCTAAAATATAGTATAATCTCAATACATGATAATTATAACCACTCATAACCACAAATATATTGTAGATCTGAATCATCATGATCCACAAAAACTATGCTCTTTGAAAGACAAGCAATGATATATAATTCTAAATGTCCTACTACTGGTCCAGAGTAATAGCCCAACATTAGCAAATTTGAGTGACTAAAGGTCTTGGTTTGCTCAGTGTAACAAGATGACATTAGATAACATCAAACAGTCCAGGTCATGAGGTGGTAGAATATAATGGTGAATATTGTTAGCTCTAGCAGTAGAGGACCTAGGTTTGCATTCAGGGGCTTCTACTTCTTATTTGTGTAACCTTGAACAAATTATTTAATCACTCAAAGCTCCAGTTTTTATATGTGTAAAATGGTGATAATAGTAGTATCTCTAAAGGTTGTTGTGAGGATTATATGAAGCAACTCGTAAGAATGCTTAGCTCAGTGCCAGGTCCCACTAAGAACCTTCTTTGACTCAGTCTGTCGGTCTGTATATCTACAGTTTCTATAGTACCATTTTTAAATTTTCTTTTGTTTCCCTTACCTGGGGGGACATATTCAAAATATATTACTAAGAGCGATGTCAAAGACTTTACTGCCTAAGTTTTCTTCTAGGAATTCTATGGTTTTGGGTCTTACATTTAATATATTGGCATATAATGGTAGTATTTCCTTATAATCCTTTGTATTTCTGTGATATCAGTTGTCACTTCTACTCTTTTGTATCTGATTTTATGTACTTGGGTATCTCTTTCTCTCTCTCTCTCTTAATGAGTTTTTCTAAAGATTTATCAATTTTGTTTATCTTTTCAAAGAACCAGCTCTTGGTTTTATCAATCTTTTCTATTCTTTTTAAGATTGTATTTCATTTATTTCTGCTATGAACTTTATTATGTCCTTTCTTCCACTCATTTTAAGCTCAATTGTTCTTTGTTATCTAGTTCTATAAGTGTAAGGTTAGTTTATTTATATGAAAATTTTCTTGTTTCTTGAGGTAGGCCTGTATTGTCATAAATTTCCCTCTTAAAACTGCTTTGGCTGTGCTCATAGATTTTAGGTCATTGTGTTTTAATTTTCATTTGTCTCAAGATATCTTTTGACTTTTTCTTGATCTCATTGTTAACTCATTCATTGTATACTCCAGTTTCTTCCTATAATTAATTTCTAGTTTCATACCATTATAATTGGAAAAGATGATTAATATGATTTCAATCTTCATAAATTTATTGAGGCTTATTTTGTGTCCTAACATGTGATCTATCTTGGAAAATGTTTCATGTATACTTGAGAAATAATATATATTCTGCTGCTTTTGGGTGAAATGCCTGATAAATATCAATTAAATTTATCTGGTCTAATGTGTCACTTAAAGCTGCTGGTTCCTTGTGGATTTTCTGTCCGAATCATCTGTCCATTAATGTCAGTGGAATGTTAAAGTCCCCTACTATGATTGTATTACTGTTAATCTCTTCCTATGTCCATCAATATTTGCTCTATATATTTAGTTGCTTGTACACTGGGTGAGTTGATGTTTATAAGAGTTATGTCCTCTTATTGTTTATTGTAAATCTCCTATCAGTAATTGTACCCCTTTATCATTATAAAATGCGTTTCTTTGTCTCTTGCTACAGGAGTTGTTTTAAAGTCTTTTGTCTGATGCAAGTATTATTACCTCAGGTTTTTGTGTTTTACATAATGTATCTTTTCCCATCACTTTACTTTCAATCTGTGTGTGTCTTTTGATGTGAAGTGGATCTCTTATAGGCAGCGTAGGTTGGGTCTTATTTTTTTATCTTTTTAGCCACCCTTGCCTTTTGATTGGAGCATTTAGTCCCTTTACATTTAAAGTAATTATTGACAGCTATATAGTTATTGCCATTTTATTAATTGTTTTCTGATTGTTTTTGTAGCTCTGTTCTGTTTCTTTTTTTATTCTCTTGTTCTCTTCTCTTGTATGTTAATGATTTTCTATAGTATTGTGTTTGGATTCCTTTTTACTTTTGTATATCTCTTGTGAGTTTTGGTTTTTGGTTTGTGGTTACCATGTGCTTCCTATATACCAAGCTATGTTTATAGCAGTCTATTTTAAGTTGATGGTCGCTTAAGTTTAAGCACATTCCAAAATCACTACCATTTTTACTTATCTCTTTCATATTTATGTTTTTGTCATTATTTTTTACTTCTCTTGTGTGTGTTTGTGTGTATCTTTAATTTATTGTTATAATTACACATGACCTTCCTACTTTTGCCTTTTAACTTTTGCACTAGCATTACATTTAGTTGATCCACTGCTTTTATTATATGTTTGCTTTGTTTGTTGATTTTTTTCTTTCCTATATTTTCTTCCTCATATTTTTAATCTTTTCTTTTTAAAAGCAGTTCTTTTAACATTTCTTGAAATATTGGTTTGGTGGTGATAAATTTCTTTAGTTTTTTCTTGTCTGGGAATCTCTTTATCTCTCCTTCAGATCTAAATAATGGCCTTGCTGGGTAGAGTAATCTTGTTTGTAGGTCCTTGCTTTTCATCACTTTGAATATTTTGTGACAATCTCTTCTAGCATGCAAAGTTTCTAGTTGACAAATCAAATGACAGTCTTGTGGGAGCTCCCCTTACATAACTAACTGCTCTTCTCTTATTACTTTTAAGATACTTTCTTTGTTTTTAACCCTTGGCATTTTAATTATTATGTGTCTTGATGTGGACCTCTTGGGTTCATCTTGTTTGGGACTCTCTGTGCTTCCTGTACTTGTATGTCTATTTCCTTTACCAGGTTAGAGAATTTTTCCATCGTTATTTCTTCAAACAGGTTTTCAATCCCTCTCTCTCTCTCTCTCTCTGCCTTCTGGTACCCCTATGATGAAAATGTTGGCACACTTAATGTAGTCCCAGAGGTTCCTTATTAAAACATTTTTTTTCTGTTCTGATTGGGTGCTTTCAGCTTCTTGTCTTCCAGATTGCTGATATGATCCTCTGCTTCATCTAATCTGCTGTTGATTCCTTCTGACGTATTCTTTATTTTAGTTATTGCATAATTCATTTCTGAATGGTTCTATTTTATATTTTTCTATCTCCATTTTTGTTCCCTCTCTTTCTGTTGAAGTTCACAGTGAGCATCCTTATAACCAGTGTTTTGAACTCTGAATCTGGCAGATTGCTTGTCTCCATTTTGTTTAGTTCTTTTTTGGAGTCCTGTTCTTCTTTCATCTGGGACATGTTTCTTTGTCTCTTCATTTTGGCTGACTTCCTGTGTTTGTTTCCATGTATCAGGTAGAGCTGGTACATCTTCTGATCATGGCAGAGTGGCCTTATGTAGTAAGTGTCCTGAGGCTCCCAGTGGTGCAATCTCCCTGGTCACCAGATCCTGATGCTCTGGCGGTGTCCCTTGTGTGTGTTGTATGTGCCTTCCTGTTGTAGTTAAGCCTTGATTGCTGTTGGGACATCAGTGTGTGGGAGTGACCTGTCAGGTTGACTGGCTATGAGAATATCCATGATTATAGCTGATGAGCTGTTGTATGGAGGCTGACTTAAGAGAGCGCAATTCACTTTAGTGGGGCTCTGGTGCTTACCAAATCTGCTCTTTGGATGTGTTGTTTGTTGAGCAGGTTGGGTTATGCTCTGGTGAAGTATGAAACAGGCCACTGAGAGTATGGGATCTGGGGCCTCTTGGGAGGGGCTCTGGTACAGGCCAATGTCAGCCACTTCCTATGCCCAACCCAGGGCAACCTGGTAAAAGCCACAAAGTGATTTTCAGTTGTTTGCCACCTGTGATGGGCTTAGAAGCTCCTAGGAGAATCTAAGCTGTAAACCGAGACTTGTTGCCACTAGTGCTAGGCTTAGGGCTGCTTAGCAAGAGGTACCAGGCATGCCAAGGCCAGCCGCTGTTCTTTCGGGCTTTTGAACCTTTGAGAGATTTTAGGAAAGTCCACAGCATGAGCTGAGACATCCCATTTGTGTTGAAAAGACACTGGAAGAGGTTCTGGCCAGGTGTTTGAGTTGGTTGGTTCACGGGGAATCAGCAGGTCTAGGTGAAAAATGTTAGCCAAATTAATGGAGAGGTCAGATTTGGTGTCCACCTGCACCTTCTGGCTGGGTGGAGGAAGTGCTCAACAAAGGAACCATGGTGTCTGATACTTCTATCTCTAAGAGAGCACTGGAAACTTATACAATTTTAAATCCCACTGAGGCTTAGGCAGCAAAGAGGAACATGTGAAGATGCAAGATTGGAGCAGGGAAGTAATCAGTAAAGTCTCTGAGAGAGAGGCAATGAGTTGACGGGATCTAAATCAGAGACAGAGGCATTGGTCTTTCAAAACATATGGGACTCTAATTCTATGGGAAGAAAAGAGGGAGTGTGATGGGTTTGGATACTGTTAGCTGCGTAGGCTGGTGGCAGGAACTTGAATGGGTTTCCAGCTGATGGATTTCATTATCTCTGCAGGATGGGAATTGAGGTCATCTACAGCTAGGGAGGGGAAGAGTGTTAAGTCAGAGGTTTCAAGAGAGTTGAGAAGATTTAGAATAGCTTTGTGGAGAACACAGAAAGCTGACTAGGGAAACATAAAGTTTGTTGAGCAATTCTTATTTTTTAGATGAGGAAACTAAGACGTATACAAGTTGTTCAATCTCTCTCAAACCCAGAGAACAATTGGGCCTTGAAACATTCTGATTCCATAGCCACAGTTCTTAACATTGCCAATAAATTGGCCCACCTAGTGCCTCACCTATGCTTCTTTTGACACTTTTCACCTCCATATTTTATCATATTTATCCCTATAAAACTTTGTTTCTCTTAGTAATTTCCAGGGTTCAGAATCCATCCTCTAGTTCATACCTGTATTCCTGCACACAGAGGAGACTCAATAAATGTTTGCTGAGTGAGTGAATGCCTGAATAACGAAAAGAAAGATGTATGAGACACAGGAAAAGCCCTTTCTCTTACTTGAGTTCACCTTCCTTATTCATATTCATGATTGGCTCCATTTCTATTTCACATTTTTGGCTTAGACATAGCTGGAGTCTCTTCCTATTATAATAATAGCTTGGAGAGGCATAATTTAAAATCAAGTGAAGCAATGCAATGTGAAAAAGAAGGGCTGTTAGTTTTTAGACATTTTTTCTTTTTAAAAATTATTTTATTTTTTTGGAGTATGGGCATGGTCTAAAAGCTGACACTTGGAAGGTTCCCCTTTTCCCCACTATAACTGACATCACAAGAGTTTATATCTTTATCTTTCTTTCTCAAGGATATAAACAAACATTGGTTTTGGCCAAAGCCCTGACCTTGTGGGTGACTAAGGCCCCCTGGAGTTAAACTCTAACTAAGATTTTCCTCCTGAGACTCAAATTCTATCATTTTTTGCTATATTTACCAATGATGTTACACTTTATCTTTCTCTTAGCAAATATTTAATTTGTTGAGAGAAAATATGTAATGAATGCATTACTCATAGGCTTCCATATTTCCCAAAGATTCTGGCAAGTAGCTGAGATGGAACTTCTGGGGTCCTATTAACACAACTGAAACAAAACCAAGTGCTAAACTTTAGTGAATGTAAAGGTGAAAAAGATGAGTGTTGTACAGATGCGAACAGAAATATGCTACATAATTTGATATGACCAGTTGATCAGTCATCAGCTCTTCTTTTGCAAAGGTCTGCTTAGCTTTGAAATCAAATGGTTTAAGAAATAAGCATCTAGAAATCAAGAAAATGTATCTTATCCACTGAGAATTCGGGGAGCTCACTTCTTTTTCCCAATTCCATTCTCTGTTTAAACTTATAGCTGCCAGTGGATAAATCTAAGGACTGACTGAAATTTTACATCGTCTAATTTGTGTGTTGATGTCTCAGCTTCTAAACAGAAGCAACTTTGAGAGAATAAAATACCTTTTGACACTGATGGTTTTGAGATTAGTGAAAGACATAGTATTTTAGAAAACCGAATGAGGGGTTTAAAGAAGAGTTTTATTGATAAGCACCCTTCAAAACTTGTTATTTGTATTGCAAGCTGAAATCTGACCATAAAAACAGTTCTCTTGATTTCCCAAGTGACCTCATAAAAGGGTTTGGGCTAACTTTCTTTAATTCCAAAATCCAAAGAAAATAAATTTTATCCAGATGTTGGGCTTGAAAATTCGTGTTGCATTACAAACAAGACGAGATATTTGTTTTTGGAAAATCTTACTACTGTATGTAATTTAAATTAAAGGTTACATGTGTTTTTTCATTCTTGTCACAGCTTCTTGTTCGTAGCCTCTGAAAGCTACTTTCCTGCTTCTGAGTCTCCACCATTTCTGTGTTTGTCGACAATGCACATGATTAAAATGATATTTTCATATTTCAATGTAGTTGGAGCTCCTTAAAGCAGAGGGTTGTAAGTGCAAAAAAAAAAAAAAAAGATATGCAGTTCCCTAATGGCTTATTACCATCACATTTGCAATTCAGATCAGCTCTAAATTGACTGAAATTTTTAAACACATAGCAGGCAGTTTAAACTAATGATTGTCTGGAGGTTCACATCTGACATGAACTAAGCTTCTGTTCAAAACAAATTGCAAATAATTCCTCCCTTAGAGTCAAAATGTCACTTTAAAAACTGTGTTATTGCTAGATTTTTGTCAGTTATACAAAAAAAAAATCTGCTTTGTAGTAAGTGTTCTACCTTTGAAAGGACTGAGTGACACCATTTACCTATTTTAAAAAAATAACACAACAACATGTAACTACATGTATGGCTCTCCATCAGTTTCACTGGGAACCAACCCCCCTCTTCCCCCTCTTCCCCTTCAAAAATCCTAATTGTAAAGTAAAACACCCTTGGGGCAGTAGAAGCCCAAGTTGCTTAGCAACCCTCAGCAGGTAGCTGGGATGCAGCTGCAGCTGTCCTGATTCTTTCCTAAGAACCTTCTTATTACTGTTTGTGTTAATCTTTAACCAGGCTTTTAAACCACAGTCTTTCTCTCCGGTCTCTTGTTAGATTGCAGGGGCCTACTCAAATGTTGTCCCAGAGGTAATGGTCTTAAGGGTGGCTATTGAATGTTTGGAGAGTGATAAGCACTGAAAGGGATTAGAATGCATGTTCCAACTAACCTTATTTTACATTCTTGAAAAATATCATGAAAATTGTACCCTAATCGGAACAATGGTTGGTGTTGACACACAGCTCTAACCCTGCTTTTGCTCCCAGTTTGTAAATACGGTGAGTCTGCCTCACTATAATTCTTCCTTTTAAAAGGCCCACATTCTCCTACAAAGACCACTTAAGGAATTCATTTAGAATTTGTAGTTCGCCTTAGCCTAATTCTCAAGTCTCTCGGTTTCATTGTAGGGGAGCTAGGTATGGATGGGTAGATATAAAGACCGATTTAATAGGGGATTGAAGAATCTCCCTCTTTAAAGAGGTGTTTCTGCCTCTTTGGGGGGGGCGGGGGGAGGGTTCCTAACAATCCAGAAACTCTGTGTTTGGATCTGAAGTTGAGCAGTTCTTTGAAGATAAAACAGTGTTACATGTGACAAGAGAGGCACATTTACTTTTAATAGTGTAGAGATTTCTACTCTTCATTTCCTCTGTTGTGAGGTTTGGCTAAATTTCAGAGACTGCTCACAATTATTAACCAACGGGGGTAAGCTCATAAAATAAAGCTATTTTAAAATAAAGCTATTTCTATATTCCTATTACAAAACACAAAGCAAAGTGCAGATGATACAGCTTCCCTGAGGTCTTTTCACTCACTCCCTTTCTCTCAGTAGATTAAAAAAAAAAAATCATCACAGATGATTCACTCCCAGGACCTTCATTCTGTGTCATTTAAAAGAAATTCAGGTCTTTTCTCATCATCACGTTTGGTGACAGACCTGGCGCTATTATGCAATATAATATGTGCTCAATAATACTGATTAACTGACTTGGAAATCAGAGAAAGGTCAGAGTGTATGAAGAAAATAACGTTTTCACATTTTCTGGACCTTATTGAAGTCAATCTATATATAGGCAGAATCTTCAAACTTTGGATTAAATACAAACACACACATGAACACACACACAACATCAGTCTCCTGATTTCTGAATTTCACTGCTTTTCTTTTTGTTTGAGGCTATTTTAGAAATATTTTTATCTTATGTAAAAAAATAAAAAAATATAGCTTCCTCCAGAAGGTTGACAGTCGATAGTGTCTACTAGCTACTGGAATGTACGTGAACCAGTTCATTTTCCCCCCTCTGATCCCACCAAACATCAAACACAGGGAATGCATACTACATTTCTCATGGGGAAACTGAGACAGGGAGCTTGTGATCTAGTTTTTAGGCTGCCATATTTGGTTGCCCTGATAGTCTCACCATATCAGATAAATCCTTCCCATTGTAAAGTGGCATTCAGGTTTCCACTGATACTAGTTTTGCATTTAGAAGGCTAGCTAATTTTTCTTTCCAAGAAACATTGGACATACCATTTAAAAATGATAAACCTTCTTTGTAATTTTGATGTGTCTCCTATTTAAACTCCAACCTCTGTCTTTTATCTTTCTCTTGTGCTAAGAGAAATTATTTTGTTATATAGACGATTGTCAGTTTAATTCTGAATACTGGTGTTGATAACAATTTTGCTAAGGAAAATACCTTTGTGGAATCTTCAACGCAACTTAAAAATAAGTTCCTAGAAGAAAATTCAGAAAAAAATTACCCAATGATAATCATGTTGATAGAATTCACCCTATCAATCAAAATTTACTTTGCCAGATAATAATTTGTCAAACGCTAGTAGAGGAGAATGCCAGTTTAGAAAAAGGCAATTTAAAACAATGTGCTTGTGCCTAGATTATAGAGCCTGCTTCATGGGATTGGGTGTAGCCTTTGTCTCTCCGGGTAGTGGGAACCCAGGCCCCGCACCTGTAATCAGAAGGAAGCCTGTTCCTGTTACCTCCAGGTAGTAATCTGTGTGTACCCAGGGCAGACAGCTTTGGACCTCACACCCCTTCCCCATTGTGCACAGATTCTGTGGCCTCAATGCCACCCATCCACACGCCAGGAGCACACCATGTTGAGGTGACTCACTGTGGACTCTCTGGCTGCCACTGAGGTTCATTATTGAGGTATGAACACACATTTTAAGTGTTTCTGTTTCCCCCATGTGTTTACATTATGTAGAAAAGAGTCTTAGATTTGTTTAGTTCAGGGTTTTTCAACTTTGGCACACTATTGATATTTTGAGCACGACGGACATTTAGGCCCAATAATTCTTTGTGGTGGGGGCTGTTCTGTACACTGTAAGATGTTTAGCAGCGTTCCTGACCTCTACCCACTAGATGCCAGCAGCACCTCCCCACAGTTGTGATCATCAAAAATGTCTCCAGACATTGACAGATGTTCCCTGGGGTGCAAAATTGCCCCTACCTGGAAACTACTGGTTTAGTCCCTTGCTTCAGAGTGTGGTGTAGGCCAGCACATCAGTATCACCTGTAAACCTGTTTGAAATGCAGAATCTCCAGACCCACAGAATGTGTTTTAAAAAGATCCCCAATGACTTTATGTAAACATTAATGTATGGGAAGTGCCAGTTTAATCCATCATTTTGAATAGAAATCTGGCTAAGGTTGTGCAATTTCAATGTTTGAAATGCAGTTATAGCAGAATTTTCAGTCTGCAATTTCATGTATATATTGGCCAGTGTAATTAAAGCAAAGCTAATTGAAATATTTAAGGAAAATAAAAGGGCTTTGACTAATTTAAAAATCTCCCCCCTCCCCAATAGTTATCACATTTTTAGATTTTGGCCCACTTTGTACCACATGAATGTAAATTAATGATACTTCAGAAATATAACTGTATATTCCTAAGTAGTCTATAAACAGCACTAATAATAAAAAATAATATCTATCAGGTGTTCATTTAGTACTGAGTGCTCCATTAGGTAATTTAATCCTTACAACTTTGTGAGGTATTAACCTCATTTGACAGATGAAGAAGCTAAGACTCGGAGAAATTAAGTACACATTTCTAAAAAGTGAGAAACCCAGCACTCAGGCCCATGTTCTTTCCATCCCACTATTCTGCTTTTCCTCCTGAAGAGAGAAAAAACAGTAATGAACATTTTCTCCAAGCTAATTATACCTAAACAATGTCCACGCAGGTTCCCAGCCCCAGGAATGAGCAGGGTGGAGGGCGGGGAGAAGCATTACTTTTGTTTGAAGCCCTCCTTTGTCCTGTCTTCTTAGGCAGTGGTCTCATTATACCTTGAGAATGCCTGAGTGTAGCCAGCAGCTTGAGGTGGAGAATCAGGCTCACACATTTCCATCCTTTAGCCCGGGCAGAATTAGCGGCAGCAGCAACAAAGCCACGCGGTAAGAAGCATTGTGAGAAGCCTTCTTAGAAAGGACGGTTTTGTCTCTCTTGTTTTTGAGACATGCCCACTGATTGCCAGGAATATGTACTCTGGACTGATTAGCCAGCCCATGGGTTTGATGAGTAGACGCAAACTGGGAAAGAAAACGAAATGTGCCCTTTACACTATTTAATCGGAAACTAATACCCCTGTGATTTTTAATTCTTCCTTCATTAGAGAAACCCTCTGCTTTTGCTTCTGATCTTGTCTTCCGCTGAACCTCTTCTACTCCATTGCCAGGCCATTTTTTTTTTTTAAATTCAGCCTATATCCCATCCGTTGGTATTCCCAGCTTCCTTTTATCACCATGGTGACACCATGTGCTTATGCCTTTATTAAAAATTTATCTTAAATAGATCTTCTAGGAACTAGTCTTTTAGGCAATGACAGTTTTTCAGTTTCAAATCCACCATAATGTCCAGATACTGGGAATTTGTGTGCAAATATTATTCCACTATTACTATAAAGGGAAATAAAGCAAAATCTTTAAAATTAGATAGCTGCTATTCCGGCTAGCTGCTTATGCATAGAAAAAGATATTTTATATGCATCCCATTCTTGCTTTCCAAGTGCAGTTGGCACACACGTTTTTAAAAGAACTTTATGTAAGCTTGAATTAGGTTGTATAATCATCTATTGCTGGTAAATTTTAAACTTTTAAATGGATTGTTGCCTTTCCAGGAATATATCCTATGAAAAAATCAGAAATGCTAACAAAGATTGACATGCATATAATTGGCCTTACATTGTTTATGTAGAAAGTTTAAAAACAACATATAGGTCCAGTAAAGGGGGAAGGATTGAATAATAGTAGAGCAATATGGTTGAACGATATACATTTCTTAAGAATGGTATTAAAAATAAGTTTTGTGATGGAAAAAGGATTATAACATGTTAATTGAAAAAAAAGATACAAAATATATGTATGATATGAGCCTATCTTTACAGCAATGTGTATAGGTCTTTAGTTAATGGAACATCTTTAATTACATGAGCATCTATCCATTTGTAAAATTTAAAAAGGCCAAATATTAATAGTGACTACACCTGGCTGATGAGTTTATGGATGATTTATCTTTTTAAGCTTTTCTCTGATTTCTAGTTTCTTTAGTGAACATTAAATGCTTTTGAAAGCAGAAAGAAAAAATTAAATATAAAATTAAATTGATTTAATTCTACCTGGATTGCAGTAATATGATTAAGAGGTCCCTGGGATTTTACATATTTCTCTTGTATTTAAAGACCCTATTGTTACCGAAACTGCTCTTAACCTGCTACTCCTGTTTTAAAGAGGGTTTCGAAACAATTATTCCGGATGAAGGACACAGACTATTGTCCTCACCATGGATAATGAAAAATGAGGTATAAGGAGAAAGAGACAAAATCAGGGACATTGTCCCGAGTGTGTATAAATTAAAGAGCTAATTTTCCAAAAGGTTGAATTTGGAGTCTTGCAGATGGGTTAGACAAAAGAGAAGATTGCAGGGATACTTTTCATTACAGTTAAACAAAAATGTACTTAAATAAAGCAAAATGGAAGAAGATGCTTTTATATAAGTATGTGATAATGGGTATTTGGGGGTGAAATACTCAAAGGATGGTGCTGGGATAGTACAAAACAGGCACAAGCTTTAGCCACAAGAAACCTCTGACTGTAGATTTCATTTTGCCATTACCAGGCTTGAATAAGTCACTTGATCTCCCTTGCCCCTGGTTTCGTCAGTTAGAATATACACAGTTTGATTAGATGTGATCTAAAGGCCCTTAGAGTTGAAAGTCTGATTTTTTTCTACTGGTTCATGTTCTTGTGGCACAGATCAAATTATGGGAGCTTACATTTCTGAGAGTTGGGTCAAGGTCCTGGCTGATTCTCAACCAGAAAACTGTTTGGGCGTCTGTGGTGATGGTAGGAATTCTTTGGTGGTCAGTCAGCTCTGTTATTTTCTCCAGCTAAATGAAGCCAAACGGTATAGAAAGTAGGCCCAAGCACACAAACCTTTTTTAAATTTTATTTCCACTAAACAGAGCCTTTTGACTTGGAACACTATTTCCACATGTGGAAATATTTCATCTTTTGCAAAGTGCTAGTGTAAATTTGTCATGAGAACTAGCAAATGGTGATAATAGCTGTTCTGTTTTATGAAGGCAACTACCTGTCAAATATATCTAACACGCACTTGTATATGAGTGTATGTTTTAAAAAAACTAAGTATTGATACGCACAAATAAAATTATTTGATTTAAAAACACCTTCACTGAAGTACATTGATATGAAAGAAACTGTGCGTATTTCAGCTGTATAATTTGCTAAGTTTCGATAAATGTATATACATAAGGCCTCCCCAACACCAAATTAACACCCATAACATCATCCCCCAAAGTTTCATTGTTTCTCTTTGTAAGCCCCTTGCAAACTCCTGCGTGGTCAAAGTATAAATTAAAGTTCTTTTTGAGGGGAGGGAGACTGTGGATATCCAATTACTCCAGCACCATTTGTTGAAAAACTGTCCTTTCTCCCCATTGCAACTTTGTTAAAAATCGATTGCCTACATATGTGTGGGATTATTTTTGAAGTACCTCTTCTGTTTCCCTGATGTAGTTATCTCTCTGTGTGCCAATGCCACATTGTCTTGATTGATGTAGTTTTATCATAAACCTTAGAGCTAGATAGTATTAATCCTCCAAATTTGTTCTTTTATTTTTTACAAAGTAGTTTTGGATATTTTACATCTTTTGAATTTTCATGTGAGTTTTAGAATCAGCTTGCCAACTTCTATGAGGAAGCCTGCTGAGATATTTTTTGGGACTGCTTTGAGTCTCTAAATCAATTTGGAGAAGAATTTGTGTCTCAATGGCATTGCATTTCTCCATTTACTTGAGTTTTCTCTCTGTAAAGTTCTATAATTTTCAGTGTATAGGTCTTGCATATCTTCTGCCACTTAAGTATTTCATATTTTTGATACTTGTAAATGGTATTGCTTCTTTCAATTTCCATTCTGACTTTTTATTATTACTCTATAAAAATGTGATTAATTTTTTAGTAATATCTTAGATCTCATAACCCTGTTAAAATCAATTTTTAATTCTAGTAGATTTTGTGGGTAGATGTCATAGGATTTTCTACATAGATGATCATGCCATTTGTGAATAGTTTAACTTCCTTTCCAATCTGAATAGCTTTTATTTATTTTTTCTTGTCTTATTACACTGGCTTAAAGTTCCTAAAAAGATGAGGAGATGTGATGAAAGCAGACATTATTTCCTTGTTCCAAATTTTAGAGGAAATGTACCTAGTAGTGCACCATTAGTGTGGTGTTACTTGCACACATTTTGTAGCTGTCCCTTATCGTATTGAAGAAGTTTTCTTCTAGTGCTACTTTCCTGATAGTTTTTTAAAATCAAGAATGGATTTGGATTTTGCCAAATGTTTTTCTGCATCTATTGTGTGTGTTTAGTCAGTTAATAATGGTGAATTACATTGATTTTTAATGTTAAACCAGACCAATAGCAGCAGGGTAAATCCCACTTGGTTATGATGCATTATCTTTTAAAAAATGTATATTGTTGGATTTGATTTGCTAAAAGTTAAAAAAAATTGCATCTGCATTCATAGGGATACTGGTCTGTAGTTACCTTTTCCTGTAAAACAAAATTCAGAGTAATGCATTATCATAGAATGAATAAAAAATACTGCCTTCTCTTCAAATTTCTAGAAGAATTTGTGTAGAATTTGTTTTATTTCTTCCTTCGGCGTTTGATAGAACTGGTTAATAACTTTGATAGAACTGTTTTATTTCTTCCTTCAGTGTTTGATAGAACTCCATCTAGATATGCAGTTTTCTTTATGGGAAGATTTTAAGTTAAAAATTGAATTTCTTAATAGTTACAGTGCTATGTGACGATCTATTTCCTCTTGTAGTGGTTTGGAATAATTTGTACATGTGGAAATAGTGATGTGATTTGGAAAGAGATGCTCCACTGCATCACCCCGTGGGAGAATTGAGCTTTAGTACTTTAAGTCTTCTAAGGAATTTGTCTCTTTCACCCAGTTGTCAGATTTATAAGCATAACGTTTATAATATTTCTTTATTAACTATTTTAATTATTGATTTATTGACTGAATATCCACTCTTCTTTATCTGCTCTGTGGTAATGGACCTTTTAACATTTCTCCTTTGCCACAAGCATGATCATAAGGTTTGTCAATAGGAGGCACTGGAAGACATTATGCAGGAGGGACTTCTCTTTCTGGTTCCTGTTGGGGGTCAGGGCTCTGTGTATATTTTCACGTTTTTGCAGTCAGGGCTTTTGAGCAAAGAGCAATGGCACCTGGGTTAAAGAATGATTGAATAGAACCATAAAGATAGAGACATCTGGGGAGACCTGCAGATTTATCTCCCCCGGGCCATTTGTTTATATTTGTTTATATTTGTTTATGTCCCAGAGTGGTGATATACAGGGGAGTGGGGAAAATCCCCAGAGAGGATTTGTTTATATTCTGGGGCAAAGGTCTCTCTCGAGGGGACGATGGCAGGGATGCCAAAGCCTCACAGAATTTTCAAGTCTCATAATTTTTGAGTTCCTTTCTTGTGGTACAAAGCTCATTTTTATGCACAGGGTACATGTGCTCCACCACATCACACAGCGCTATATTTTGGAATAATTTGCACATGTGGAAATAGTGATGTGATGTGGAAAGAGATGCTCCACTGCATCACCCCATGGGAGAACTGAGTCATGAGGAGTGGACACAAGCTGCTCAGTATGTGAAAGTCTGTTCCCTGAGAAAGAGGCTCTACACACACACACACACACACACACACACACACACACACACACACACCCCACATGTTTAGGTATACATACACATGTGTTTACATACAAATACACACATACACACACATCTGTAGCAGGCTAACCTGTTAGCTTACAGATCTGGTAACATTTTCTAACTCCTGCGCTTGCAGACTCAGTAGTTGCAGTCGGCTGCCCTTTGCCACCCCTTCGCCGGCTGCATGCTGTGAGCAGCGCCCTGCCCCAGCAACATACCCAGAGCCCTCGGTTTCTCGGTGAGCTCACAGGTCCTGTCACTGCACTCACTGTGGCCCTGCTGACATGGACACCGATGCTCCGGGGGTTGCTCTGCCCGGTTGGGCAACAGGCTCCCCACATTCTAACCTCCTCTGCACAATATCCCGCCAGCCTTGACCCATTTGCACCCCACAGGGTTCTTTCCCCGCGGCCCTCCTGGCACCGACACTGCATACCCCTGGCTGCGCACCCCCAGCAGTGAGTGTGCTCCGAGACCTCGGTGCCCTCTGAGCTCTCACTCCCCAGCACGGCTTCCCCTGCACCCAGGAGAGGCGTCTAGTGGACTTGCTTTTCCCTGCTTGCCAACCCCTGCGGGCCAGCCGAGGCTCAGCAACCCCGCGGGCCTCTCTGCCCTGTGGTGGCCTACAAGGCCTTGCTTCAGCCTTGAGCACAGTGCCCCCTCCCAAGTCTGTCTCTCCTTGAGAGCCCACCCTCAAACTTTTGTTTTTCTTTAGAGTTCTCTTTACATCTTTATCATTACTCTCCATTACCATCAATTATTTTTATAGTTAATGCAAATTTTATTTATAAAAGACTTAAAATTAGTTATATCGTGGAGTGCGTTCATACAGAACGCAGTGAGCGCCCGGGCTACAGGGAGGCCTCACAAACTCAGTGGTTAATTATTTTTTATATCAAACCTTCTCGGTTAAAATTTATGTGTCTTCTCTACCCTGATTAGATTTTGACTGATACGTTACTTACGAAAACAAATTTGTAATCTACATATAATAAACTGCACATATTTAAAGTGTACAATTTAATATGCCTTGGACACATGTATACACCCATAACATAAATCAAGATAATCAAGGTATTCATTACCCCTAAACATTTCTTCATGTGAAATGGTGCTTCAGGGATCAAATAAAAAGAAGGTGAGCTATGGATATGCTTAGTTTGGGTTCACTGGGATCAGTGTATGGGATCTGCAGTCACTCTCATGTATAAATCACTGCTGGTCATCCTGGTTTAGCAATGGCTTCTGAGAATATTTCTATTGCCTACTGCTCTCACCAGAGTCTTGATAGGAAGGATCGGGTCATATGAACATATCCTATGGTACTGAGCATCGCCCTATGTGGCTAATGGAGGAAAAATAGGTTTACTACATATATATATATATATAGAGAGAGAGAGAGAGAGAGAGACAGACAGACAGACACAGAGAGAGAGACAGAGAGACACAGAGAGAGACACAGAGAGACACAGAAAGAGAAAGAGACAGAGAGAGAGACAGAGTGAGAGAAACAGAGAGAGAGAGACAGAGAGACAGAGAGACAGACAGACAGAGACAGACAGACAGACAGAGATAAATATATCCAGGCTCTTGTCTGTGGAAAATTATTCTAAATTTTACACTCACATGTACAAAGACTTGCTAGAGGTTTTCCCAAGTGTTCAAAAAAATTTTAATTAAACAAATAACGTATCAAGAAGCTAAAAGAATCATTTTTAAACTATCAGCAATAAAAGGAATAAATTTTGATTAAGCATGAGCGAGAGACTAAATTAGCTATCTAGTATCTTTACAAAAGAGGCCACCAAAGAGGTTGAAGCCAGAGAGTAGGCAAAACTTATTGTAGAGGTGAGCCTGTCAGGTTACTAATAAAAATGTTTATTGTCCTTAAGTTTATAGTGTTTGTGGTATTTTTCAGCTTTTACATCTTGAAATCTGTTGCAATTTATTTTTTTCATTCCACATAAAAGTTTACTGTTACACCTAATTTTGTATCCGAAAATTTGCATTTATTTTTCTTAAAGTGGGTCCCCAATATGCGTAAGCTTTGAGTTCTACACAACCTGTATCTGCCCCTACTTCCAAGCACCGTTCCACAGAACGCGTCCCGCAGAATGAATTGCCCAGAACGTGATACTATTTTTCACTCCGAGACTGTGCAGGGATTTTGAAGATACTGATGATGATGATGGTCGCAATGAGAGCGATGATGGGGGGTGATGGTTGTGATGACTAACGGCTGTTCCTTTTATTTCTATAGAACAAGCTAAAGCCATTAAATCCCATTGTAGAGTTTTCTATTAAGATTTCTTCTTTATATCTTCTCCAAATTATACCTACTATAATTTAAACTCACTTCACCTTAATCTATCCTCACTGCACAGTGAGAACTTCGGGTCAGCGTTTCCCACGTATTTCTCTATGTGGTTATGTTTGTGAAGACTGTTTTGTCAGAGGACAAAGCTTTTTCCTAGTTTATACATTTATGGTATTTAAAGCCTTGTACAAATATCTGGTTAATTTGTATTTACTTATATGCTTAAATAACTGCCTCTGTTATTACAAAAGGACAAGAAAATTGAGTACATGTCTTAGTTCCTATTTCATGTACATATAAAAGTTCATGAAAATTGTACAGGGAAGTTGAGGACAATGTTATTTCGAGTATGATTTGTGTAGTTTTTGATAATTATGTTTTCAGGTGTTTTTTGTGGGTGGTTTTTTTCCACATAAAAGCTAACATTGAAAGTGGTGTCCCTAGATGCATTTTACCTTTAGACTATGGCTAGCAATGTTCTTGTGTAATATGCCTTAACAATTATTCAACACAGCATAAGCAAAACCATAACTATACTTTTGTCCTGTTTTATTTATTTACCTGGCAAAAGTATCATTTTCTATCTGTGGTTTCCTTCTGTTTTTCATGTGCATATTCATAGTTTCTAACAGATCCATTTTCTTCTCTTCTCTCTTTATTTTCATTTTCTTAAAACAGGTTGCTCAATCCCAAGACAAACGGCTCTTTGAAAATGGGCTAGAGAAAGGGTTAAAGAATGATTGAGGACTAATTCAAGAGAGAACAATGCAGCTCCTGCTTGGAGAGGACACAGGAACTGAATAGATGGGGCTGGGGAGGAAATTGTGAGGAGCTGCCTGCATTGTCATTATCTCCCCGTTGTCTAGGAAGAGGATCGTTATAATTATCTGCAAGTGGCGACAAATGGCAGCGATAATTTACCTTGCCTTGTAACAACTGAGAGTTTACCTGTTTTTCAATGATTTCTTCTACCTACTCATCATGTCACTCTCCCCACCCCTCCATAATAACCAAATATAGAGTCAAATGTATTTGCCTGATAGTGTTCTATATCAATGTATACTTACAGCAGTAATGTGACTATTAATGTTTTTAAATGCCATTAAGTGGCGACTCATCCAAATTTTAGATTTTTAAAAAAATTATAGTTCCTACAAGGAAAAATGAGAAACCATGGGGTTATATAGTAAGCATGTAGGAAGGGCCCTTAGAGATATTTTAGGACTATTTCTTATTACCCTTATTTCTAAGTGTAGTATAAAGGGGTGTTACTAACTATGCTGCACAATGCCTTTTTTTTTTTAAACATACTTTTATTGATTTCAGAGAGAGGAGAGGAGAGGGAGAGAGAGGCAGAAACATCAATGATGAGAGAGTCATTGATCGGCCGCAGCCCGCAACCCGGGCATGTGCCCTGACCAGGAATCGAACCCTGATCGCCTGGATCCTAGGTCGACGCTTAACCACTGAGCCACACCCAGCCAGGCCACAATGCCTTTTACGTACAATTTTAATAGTGTTTAGATTTGATTTTAGTGTAATATTTTTAATTTTGCATTTATTATGATAATTCAATAGAACTATATGTAACTGGAGTTGAATTTTAAAAATTGAAAGCAAAGCATAATATTTTATAAAGCATCATATAATTAATTGTGAAGAATATTTACATAGCATGTACCTCTGCTCAGTTTCTCCTATGTGATAATAATAGTAGTTTAGCTGCCTTTAAATGAAAGTAGCTCAAGTGCTCTTTTTAAGAATGTCCCACTATTTTTGGACTTCATACTATACCTAGATGAATAAATCTCTGCATAATTTTAAGTAACACAAAATATTATATTTAGAATACTAATTTAATGAAAAAGTCAATCAAGTAAGTAATTAAGCAGCCGATAAATCTAGGCAGAAGATAAATGTTCCCAAAACAGGGGGGATATGAATAATATCACACAATGATATGTTTTTATCTGAGTGTAGCTACTGCCCTAACATTTCTGTTTCTTTCAGAATGGTCAACATCTCATGTCTATATGTCTACTTTTTATCCTCCGACCTGAATTTATTCTGTAAGTCTTCAATCAAACTATGTTCTAGACTGTCATTAGTACATTATTTTAACCATATCTGATGGTCTTCACTCAGTGTTCATTCTTCATAACATCTCTGTAGATTGTAATAGTTGTTACCATAACTGCTTCTTGAAACTCTTGGCTTTTGTGGCATTACTTCTGGGTTGTCTTCTATTGTCTGGACAGTCCCTATCTCACTAATATTGTTTCCCACTTTTCCAAATGTGCATGATCCTAGTACTCATTTCCAGAACATCTGCTTTTTCCCTCCTTCCTTGGGGAGCATCTACTTTCTAGGCCTCAACTATCATTTCTCTGTGGACAGCATTATTGCAACTAACATTTTTCTATCTCCAGACTTATCTTCTTGAATCTCCTAGAGGCAAGAAAAATGAGAAAGAACTAACAAAATTAAGGAATTAAAAATATATATATATATCTTTATTGATTTCAGAGAGAGGAAGGGAGAGAGAGAAAGATATAGAAACATCAGTGATAAGAGTCATTGATCAGCTGCCTCCTGCTCATCCCCTACTAGGAATTGAGCCCGCAACCCTGGCATGTGCCTCGACTGGGAATCGAACTGCGATCTCCTGGATCATAGGTCGATGCTCAACTACTGAGCCATGCCAGCTGGGCAGGAATTCTTTATTTTTATTTTTTGAGATTCTATAACTAATTAGAGAGTTGGAACTATGGAAATAATTGGAATGATGAGATTCTGTTATTGAAGAAAAACCTGGAGTTTATTTGATTTTTCATTTTTGCTTTCATTTAAATGAAGATTCTAGCGGAGAAAAGGGCACCCTTGTGCGCTGATGGTGGGAATGCAGACGGGGGCAGCAACTGTGGAAAAAAATATGGAGTTTCCTCAAAAAATTAAAAATGGAACTGCCTTATGAAACAGTGATTCCACTTCTGGGAATATATCTGAAGAAACCCGAAGCTAATTTGAAAGGATAGATGCATCCCTATGTTCATTGCAGCATTATTTACAATAACCAAGATCTGGAAGCAGCCAAAGTGCCCATCAGTAGATGAGCGGATAAAAAAAGCTGTGGGACGTTTACACCATGGAACACTACATGTCCATCAATAGAAGGAAATCTTGCTTTTTGGGCCAGCATGGGGGGACCTGGAGAGTATTATGCTAAGTGAAATAAGCCAGTCAGAGAAAGACAAATATCATATGATCTCACTTATATGTGGAATCTAATGAACAAAATAAACTAAAAAACAAAATATAAACAGACTCATAGATACAGAGAACAGACTGACAGCTGTCAGAGGGGAGGGGAGTTGGGGAGCTGCATGAAAAAGGTGAAGGGATTAAGAAAAAAAACCCTCATAGACACAGACAACAACAGTATGGTGATTCCAGAGGGAAAGGGGTGGGGGAGGTAGAAGAGGGTAAGGGGGGCATAAATGGCGATGGAAAGAGACTTGACTTTGGGTGGTGAACACACAATACAATATACAGGTGATGTATTATAGAATCGTACACTTGAAACCTATATAATTTTATTAACCAATGTCACGCCAATAAATTCAAGAAAAGAAATAAAAATAGAGAAGATTCTTTTTTCTTTTCAATATACATATTTACCTTTCATCCTGTGTTTAATTTTAGAGGTAGTTCTTGTGTTGTTGCACAGCTTTTTGCTGAAGGTCAATAAAATAAATATTTTCAAGTAAGTAGTTCAGGCACTAAGCAAAGACACATAGTTTTTCAAGCGATAGGAAAATTCAATTACTATTTATACCCAAAGTTATATTAATGTCACTGGGGCAAGGTCATTATTTTAACACCACTTGTGGATTTTGCTGTCGGTGATTACAATAAAATGTAGTAATACTTTTTATTTATCAAGTGCCTTTAAGCTATATACTCAGAGTGCCTGGATCTCACGTGACACTCAAGGTGTCCCTTCCTTTGTATGTCAGTTCATAACGTCACTTTCTGAGGCCTGATTAATGTTTTTGCATAGGGTTCATTTTGCTGATTACTGGGGTCACAAAGACCAAATTTACTGCACGTGCTCAAATTATCATAGGATTACCCAATAAAGTCTTGATTTTTTTAAAAACCATATTGTTCTTGTATAAGGGTAGGACTTAAAACAAATAAGAAACAGAGAGAAAAACAAAGAAAAGGCCTGTGTGAAAGACCTAAATTAAGGCACAGATTGATGTTTGTGTTCGAATGAAATGTGACTGTAAGGCAACCAGACTGAATTTTACATATATTTGTGGAGTTATTCTCATTATCTTAAAATCACACGTTGACTATTCTTGTCACCATAAAAGAGCAAAGGATGCTTTAGATTGTTGCCTATAACTTGGAATGAAGAAAATATTTCTGTGCCACCTCTTAGCCCTTAGAAGGCATTATGTTGCAAAGGTCCACAGCAGTTTCTCAGAAGTTAAAGCGGATTTGCTAAACAGGTTAATTTTCTCTCCCAATTTCATTGTGTTCACATCAGTTCTCGTTTTTTCCTGTCACTTTCTGTCTTTTCCAAGATGTTTGGATAACAGTTGTTTTACCATAGGTCCGTACCCTGGATAAGTCAATAAGTTTAAGCAATTCAGAGTTCAATACGTAAAACTGCTAATTCTCCACATGCCCTCTGCTCTGTGGCTTTGCCTTGTGGGCCTTCGCCTGCTTATTGCTTTTTCAATTTAAAAGAATTCCACACAAAACACTTTCCCACAGAGGGAAACTGTATTTGACAGTAAGGAAAATTTTGTACCAAATATTTGGTGAAAGCAAGACATAAAATCTTAAAATGACAGTGAGAGTATATGTAACTAGACAGAATCATTTCATGTTTTCACATATTTGGTATAAAAACTTGTTGAAATAGAAGACTGATATTACTATGAACACTTTAAAAATATTGCTGCATTGGAAATTGGGGATAGACGTTTAAGGAAATTATTTAAGTACTTTTATTTAAACTATTTCTATTAAGCTTATAAAATATTCCTTTTCAAATTATTCCAAGTAAATTGAAGCACTGTGAGTTAACAAATATTGTAAGTTTTACAAAAATGTTACCACATACATATTCTGGTTAAGTTTATTCTGCTGTGTTCTAGTGGCTGCCGAAACATAATATCATGATAAATCTATTGAGGGGCATTTTGGGGCATCGTAGTTGAAGAAAACGCTTTTTGCCTGATAAAGGGCAAAACAATTAAGATATTAAGAATAAATACTTTTGCAAAAGATCCAAATTTCATAACAAATGATTTTTAAAATCCCATAAAATACTTATTTAGTTTATATTTGTACTAAATTTTTGGAATTTCATTTTATTTCACAATTAGACTTTTCTCCAAGAGTCTTAGATAAAACAACAAAATAACAAACACCTTCCCCTATCCACCCCAAAACCAAGCAACTTAAGGGAAATCAATTTAATTTTATTTTTAAGAATATTTAGAACTTATACTCTCATCTTCAGTTCTATTCCAAAGTAACACGAGCGTAAGCCCACAATGTATTTATTTTCTCCTTTTTCAAATCTTAGAGTGATTGGATTATTAGTCGTTTGAGTAAAAATGCACACCATTTTTTTTTTTTTTTTAAATAAAGCAGGCTACTTAGTTCCATAGTGTACATGAAGAGAACACAGGTTGTAGCAAGTCTATTCTACTACTGTAGATGTAAAGCAGACTTAAAACATACCAGGACAATATAACATCACTCAAAGTAAATTAAATTAAAAGCAATTTAAACCTCAAAAGATTAAAAAGTGATAAGAATACTAAATGCACGTTATAAAAACCTATACACTTGCTACAAATAAACCAAAAAGTCAGCACTGAGCTTTCTAAAAATTAACAAAAAAATTGTAACCTGGGAGTGCCATAATTCACAGAATTTATATGTTTAAAAATAGACCAATTGTTCAAGAGGAACAATTATTTTGTACTAACCCCAGAAGGAAAGTTTTTGCAAGGTTTCTCATTAAGAGAACAATGCCCTCTGTGATATTCGGATAGTTGAAGGGTTTTTAAAGGTCCATAAAACATTGTATATTAAATATTCAGTAATTATTTATTATAATAAGATATATATTAACATATTCTATGTAAAGTAATATAATTATGATAATATAAATATATTAAATATTAAGATATATGTCACATTTTCTTAGAGTATTACAACAAAGAGAGTAGAGAGGTAAACTTATTTTTTATGGAGTATGTGGTCTAAGTACCATGGGCCAACAATGGCTTTAGTGTACGTCCAGCCAAGTCATTTGTCGCCACAGTCTCAGGTGTGGAGCCAAAACAAAAGTCATCATTTGGGGCACACTATCCATAACATACAACTGGCTTATAATGTATGATCTGATGTAGTAGGTTAACTCATTTAGTTCCCTGAGTATTTTTTGTAATCAATTCTCCTCTCTGTATAGAGACAGTGGCCTGCTAACTAACAGAAACCATCCAAAGGTGCATTTCTGAGACTGTTTAGAAGGGCCAAAGGGCACACACGCTTGGTTTGCCTGCATGTACGATTTTCAGGCTGCATTTTTTTCAGCCATATACCTTCTGCTGCAGAGCTTTGGAAACCTGTTGGTGCCTTCCTCTATAGAGCCAAAATCACACCCAGAGGAGCTTCTGGCGTCTTTCTCAAGGACTGAGAGGCTTTCTGTTTACCATATGTCCGCTGGGCAGGCACCTCCACTTTCCTAAGGGGACTCTAGTCCATCCCAGCGCAGGCACACAGCTCCAGGCTCAGGCTGCGCTCCACGGAACTGTTAGGGATGCCGCCTTAAGGTCCCTGCTGCTCCAGTTCTGTGAAAAGCTCACTTGAACAAAAGCGTAGTTACACCCACACACTCACACACGCCACTGGAAGGATATGTAGACTGGATGGGAGCTGCATTAATTGACTGCTTATTGCTGTTGGCCCCTCATATAATTGCTTTTACTGAATTGCCTTTTTAGTGCAGTGGCCCAGCCTACAGTGAGTAATTTTATGAGAAGCCGTCTTATGAAACATGTTGCTCCATTTAGTGTAAGAATGCCGTTGGTTGTTTTTTTTTTTTTTACCACCAGCCCCATCCTTATGAGGAGCTGTGGGAGAAAATTCTCTTAGATTTCAGAAGTTGTAATGCCTGATCTGGGCTACCCCCCCCCCCCCCCCATCCATGCTATGAATAATGTCCCTGGTTGGGTTACATTGGAATCCTTTTCTTCCTGGCTCTATCCCCTAAGGCCCTCCTTGCACTAAAGGACAGAAAATGTAGGGTCAATATGTGATCTTCTTTTTAAGGGTCCAGACCCATAGGCATCTTGTGTGTTCACTTCAGTCCTAGATTCAACTAATGTGTTCTAATGTCATTTTCCCTTGATTTCCCTTTTTGTTCTCTTAGATTTAATTGTATCTCTTCTTAGTACATTGTATGGCTTTTGAAAGCTACCTTAAATAATTTATGGATGCGAGCATGAGTTTTGAGAACAGTGAAGGTTTTGACCTTTCATTGTTACTTCCTCCTGGCCTAGGGCCCCCTGTGTTCTTAAAGCTGCTTCCACATGCAGCCAGACCACACTCAAGATTTGCCCACTGTTCCCTCTACAGGCTGTTTCTGTCCTGATAAGATGTTACCACCTTTCCCAGGAAAGACATGAAACACAGTCACTGTTGCTTCTGTTTCTGCACATCTCTCATGCTATGCTCTTTAAGCTTATAAATTTTAGTATAAATTTTAAAGCTTCTGGGAAGTATTAAATTCTGTGAGCTTAATGTTTTTGATGACTCATGTTGTCACTCAGTTTCTTGGATGATTTAATGAAAGATATGAACTCTTTTCTGAATTAAAAACATTCCTTTAATAAAAAAAAATGAAGTATTTACATCATTATTTTGATAGGAGCTGACAGTAAAGCAAAAATTCTGAGATGTGCTAGTACTAAGTATTGTCAGTAAACTCATTTCTTCTTTGTCTGAAAGTACTTCTTCCTTAAATGCCATAGTCGAGATTCAATATATTCCGTGAGTAGCTTTAGCAATCACACTTTTGAACAACTAAGATGGATATAGGAAAATCATTTTGATTAGGTTATCATTCATTCACTCGTCCATTTATTCCTGCGGTCAATAACTACTCTGCCGCTGTACTATTCTAGGTACTGAAGATACAGTGATGAAAATTTAAAATTCCTGCCCTAGTGGAACTTACAGCTTAGTCGTGGAAGGAAGATAATAAACACATAAACGAATGAACAAACAATGAAATGAGATTCCTGCAGCTGGCTCTGGATGCTATGAAGCAAAAAAGTCGCTGTGTGTGGTGATGACTCTGGTTAGAGGAATCAGGGCAGGTCTTTGATATGAGACACAAAAGTAAGAGAGGGAATCAGTCGTGCACAGATCTTGGGAAAGAATCCTCCAAGCAAAGGAAAGAACTAGTGCAAAGAATCTTAGGTGGGATTAAATCTGTGTGCTCGGGATCCCAGGGAAGTCCAGCATGGCTTGAGTGCAGAGATGTCAGAGGAGGTGAGGCTGTCTGAGGAGGAGCAGGCCGAGGGCAGGCTGCTTGGGGTCTTTAGCTGTGTGTGTCCATCTGTTGGGACCTTGAGGAAATCACTTAACGTGTCTTGGCCTCAGCCTCCCTTTCTTAAAATGAAGAGAATGAAAGCTACCTCATAGTCTTGTTTGTGAAGACTTTGCGTGTTAATTGATGTTGTGCGCTTGGAAGAATGTCTGCACTTAGTAAGAACTACATGTGTTGTCTGCTAGTAGTATGTATGTATGCATGGTACAATTTCCCCCTAGCTGACAATTTATTGCCTTGATAGTTTTAAAGCTAAATAGGTCTTGGAAATTATATTCAATGCTGACATTTTACAGATGAGGGTTTAGCTCAGAGAGGTCAAATGGCCTACACAAGTTCCCACAACTGGTAAGTAAATGTTTAGACTAGAATCTCGGTCTCTTGGCTCTCAAGCCAAGAGCTTTCTACTATTAAAAGGTGGCTTAGAATTATTTTCCTTAGCATTTGCCTTATAGAATTATATTTAGAATAGTACTATTGAACCTGAAATTTTTTGTAGAGACTAAGATGGTTACCATATTGGTATTTGGATTTATAAGCTGATGATTTACTGCTAGCTGAAAGATAGGTGGAAATAACTAGAATTTAAGATTATTCTATTTTAACTAAGATTAACCACAGATTCAAATATCCCATTAGTAGCCTTCCTATTACATTTTTAACAAGATGGATATAGGAATTTTATTTTATTATATAATTTGTTATATAATTCATTCACTCACTCATTCACTCACTCACTCATTCATTCATTCATTCATTCATTCATTCATTCACTCATTCATTTCTTCAACAGCTCCTCTGTGCCCTATACTATTCTAGGTACTGGAGACATAGGGATGAGCACCATGAAGTGCCTGCCCTCATGGAATTTATAATCTAGTCAGTGGAAACAGAATGTAAACACATAGTGAAAGGAATAAATAACTAAAAAAGGTCCTTTCACTCGTCCCAAAAATACTTTAAAATCAGATAATTAGGCAATCATTGATATCAATGTCATTATGATAGATAGAATGTTATCAATAAAATTGGAAGAGCTAATCACACTTTAAATAATGAACTCGGTTAAACAATTTATTTTTCAAACCTCAGTTTCCTAACCTCACTACCTACCAATAAACAAATAAACGGGTTCCATAAATTCAAAAATGCAATTATGCACATGGTGTTATTGAACAATAATAGTAGGGGTTACGTTAATACATGGCATAAACACTTTGTTAAACTCACTATATAGGACTAAAATTATGTTAGCCCAAATATATATTATTTGGTGGTTCAGAATAATTTTAAATTTTAACTTGTCTCTTTATACATTATTCGTTTTCAAAACGTATAAAAATTGGTTCCTGGGATAATCTTTTCTGTGTTAGCCTCTCTGTAGGAAATCTCTTACCTAGGAAAGGTTTTGTTCCAAAAGGTCATTTGTAAGCCATTTTTAAGTCATTTGCCATAGGTTTAAATGTTGGTTCATGGAAGTTTATTTCCCCAATCTTAAAGCTGAAAGGTCAAACTCATGGTGTTCCCCTGAATTCTGGACCAATTTGATTCAGGAGTAAATAGAGGAAGTGCCTACTTCTCCTCTGAGCTTGGAATTCGATCGAATCCATCCTTCAAAGCTGATAAAATTTGCCGTTTTCACCCTCTGGTCTTCCTTGCTGCACCCTTGCCTCTGCAGAGCACCCTCTTTTTAGGCCCCCAGGAGTTTTTTCCCCAGTAAAAACAATGTGTTCTTTGTTCTCTGTTTTCTATCTTATGAGAATAATATCAAAGCTGATTATTGAGTATACAATATGGATATTCTATTTTCAGGATGCTAAGCAGGCATTCCATGCTATAGGAATGATTATTTTTAGCTTTTGTTCAAATACCTATTTTGAGTGTCTAAAAAATTATTTTCTCAAAGTTACCTCCCTTTGCTCCCTAACAACACCCTCTGCTCAGTCATAGCTACGGCTGACTGGTTTTATTAAGTCCGTGGATTGTTCTTGTTTCTCGCTTTGAGATGGTGTATTTGAGATGGTGGGATTTGAAAATTCTCGAGATTTCACTCAAGGCAAGCTTAGTCTTTTAAACAAAGATTGCAAAATTATAGCAATATTATCCGATTAGTTTGGGTTCACCTTGCTTTTAGCATCTGCTTTATTCTCTAAATTGTCTTTGTGTACTTTGCTGTTACTTTAGAGAAATATACTGCATGAAATCCTAGCCTAAGCAAAAACAAACGGAAGCAGTTAAGTTTGTCCCACACCACTGCAAAGACGGTACATAGGTCTGCTGCCTGCCAAAAATAGAGGTAGTTTATAGTATGTTCAACTCCATTGCTCATATTTTTTCATTTCCTCTTTCCAGCTGAATAAATGGGGGGGAAAGAGAAAAAAATGACTGCCATAAAAAGTACATTTTCCCCTCTATGTTCAATTATGGAGGGACATCTATAAACACAGGCATAAAGCCCAGGGAATAGGAGATATTTCCGAAATGCTGTCTGATAGTCACTTTAGCTTCCAAATAAAAATTGTTTGGAAATATATTTAGGACATATGAGCAGAAATATTGACATATGGTATGTGATATTTGGCTGAGTTCGTAGATGACATATGAGCCTGCCTGGAGGAGCTTTGCTGGTACAGTAATTGTATAACCTATGAAGAGACTGATTGTCAGAAACACAGGCATTCAGGGATCTATGAGGATGTAATGGTCATGTAGGAGAATTTACTTGGTGATTAAATCGCAGGAATATAACTAATACAAAATATAAATAAAATTAATGAGAGTTTTAGAAGTTAGTTAAACTACTTTTGTTTTTATAATTTTCAAAATATGCTGTTTTCTGGGCCCCCAGTAGCCATGGCAAAAATGTGACCTTGTTCAATATCTAGAGCTGAATTCTTCTTTTCAGGCTACTTAGGATATGGCATTTGTCTGTTCATTGCAATTTTACTTCTAAGACATATGTCACATATGCTTATAGCATGTTTAAAGTTATAAGACACACAGATTTATGTGAGAAAGATTTTCAGCTCAAACCTGTATATACTTCAAAAGGAGAGTTTTGAAGAGATGGCACTGCTTATTATATGCACATTGGATTGAAATTAGGAAACTTACTTTCTGTTTCAACTCTTTCCATCTAGTTTTATGAGATTAAGTAAGTGGCTTAATTATTCTTGGATTTATTTATAGATCTCAAAATGGGAAGGTTGTCTAGTTGAATCCAAGTTTTCTTCCTCTTCTATTATCCAATGAATCCCACTGGATAATTATGTAGATAAGAAACCCCCTTTTTATGCCAAGAGTATTGTCTGAAACACCTACAAAATTATATAAAAAGTTAAGGAAAAGTATCTGAATAATTAAATTTTTTAACAATTATTTTTACTTGATCTTGTGGTATCTGCAGATGTTTCTACATTTATGATTTGGAGTCAGGAAAAAAGATGTCACCCACCTACTATAGGAAAATTAGTGATTGATCCCCGAGAGACCGTTTTCATGTAGCAGCTCTGTATCCACATATATCATTGTCAGAAACAAGATGGTATACTCAAATGAGGAAAATCAGGAGAGCTTAATGAGCTTGAGAGGACAGTTGAAAATTGTAGTTAGAGTTAAGAGTAACCCAGCCCGGCCTGGCATGGCTCAGCAGCTGAGCATCAACCTAGGATCCAGGAGATCAGGGTTTGATTCTGGGTCAAGGCACATGCCTGGGTTGCAGGCTAGGAGGCCGATCAATGACTCCGTCATCATTGATGTTTCTATCTTTCTCTCTCTCTCCTCCTCCTTTCCTCTCTCTGAAATCAATAAAGATATGTTAAAAAAAAAAAAAAGAGTAACCCAAAAGGAATGGCAAAAATTTGGGGGACAGGCAAGGGCAGGAAGACATCAATACCTTAAGCTTGCAGGGACAAAGGGATAGAGTAGACAGTGGAATCTGTAGAGATTTGTGAGTAGCTGTAGCTGTAGGAAAGGACATCTGACCAGAGCTCTGGGATTCAGTGGGGAACCTGGACATGAATCTCTTTCTAGTGTCTACCACTGGTGAAACTTAAGTAGAAGCCAGAGGCCAAAGGAGCCAGAGGAATGCCATCTGGGCAGGTCAGCTGTCAAAGCCCATAAGGTAACAGAAAAGGATCTAGAGTGGTTGTGGAGGGGCAAAGAGAGAATATCAAGTATATCCACATTTTATGCTATAGAAATGTTTTCTTATCTTACAAAAAAGGAGTTGTATGTATTCTTCATAGACATTTAGAATGACTATTGGCATGAGTAACTTTAATGGGAAAAGTCAATTTCTGATTTAACCTAGACTTGGGTATCTGTCACCATATTGCTGTAATAATATTTTTTACTGGGATCTTTACTGTATTACTGACTTATTTAAACACTTTGAAGAGATAGGCAGTGCAACCAGAACTAGGATGGGACCAGAAACATTTCAAGGTCTGTTTTTATACATTGTTGGATTTAGTGAGCTAATTTGTATTAGTGAGAGTGAGGACTTTTAAATCTAAATTTATGAGATATGGTATTATACAAAGAATAAAAAATAAATAAATAAAATTGTGAGTTAGTGTTCTGTAATTTTAGGTTTTTTTGTTTGTTTGTTTTTTGTATTACCTTTGTTTTTGGTATAGGGTAATACTGGCCTCATCAAATTAGTTGGGAAGGATTTTCTTCTCTTTTATTTTCTCAAATTGATATGTAAAATTGATGTTAATTTTTGTTTAAAAATATTGGTAGAATTCTCTAGTACAACCATCTGGGACTGAAGATTTGTTTTCAGCAGCTTTTATATTATATTTTCAATGCCATTGAAGGTGATTCAAGTCTGGTCAAATGATCTAATTTTTGGTTGAGTTGTAATTTGTGAATTTTGAGGAACTGGTCGTTTCTTCTAAGTTGTCAGCTTCTTATGTTTAAAAGTATTTGTAATATTCTCTTGTTAAATGTTTAAAATAACTATAGGATGAGTGATATCCTTATTTCATTCCTAATATGTGTGATTTGTGTCTTCTTTCTTTTTATTTTGTTAGTCTTGCTAGAAGTTTGTGAATTTTATTGATTTTTTCAAAGAACCAAATATTTTTTTATTAATTGTTTTATTGTTTTCCTGTTTTCAGTTTCATTGATTCCTACCATTATATTATTTCATTCCTTCTGCTTGTGTTGGATTTACTTTACTTGTCTTTTTATAGTTTCTTGAGGTATGAAATTTTATAATTGATTTCAGACCTTTTCTTATTTCTAATGTAACTATTTAGTGCTATCAATTTCCTTCTCAGTACTGCTTTAGCTACATCTTACATATTTTGATATGTTGTGCTTTCATTTTTTAAAGCTGAGTTCTATGTAATTTTTAACTACATTGAAATTTTATTTTTTCACCTATGGAGCATTTAGATATGCGTTGTTTAATTTACACAGGTTTAAATTACACAAGAGAATTTGTAATTTATCTTGAAGTGTTTTTATGATGACTGCTTAAGAACCCTTGTCAGATAATTACATCTGATTAATTTCAGTGTTGACATTGGTTGGTTGTCTTTTCTCATTCAAGTTTTCATTTTCTTGGTTCTTGGTATAACAATCATTTTCAGTTGTTGCTTGGACAATTTATCTTATGTTTGAAGACTCTGGGATCCTATTTAAATCTTGTTTTAGCAGAAAGTCACACTGTTCAGATTTGCATGCAGTTCCTGACTTTGGTTCCACTGTCAGTTTAATGTTTGAACAGATAAATCTGTTTGACTTATTTGATGCTGCTCAGCTTCCCCTGGCCCCTGATGGTGCTGCCTGAGGAAGCAAAAGTGGTTTTCCTCAGGATAAACCTCCAGTGTCTCTAGGTCATAGAGGAGAACTTGAGCCTTTAGGGAAAAAGAGGCTTTCTTAGCCAGAACTTGTGGCATGATCCCCTACCAGTGCCCCCAGCTGTCCCAGTGTCCCCTTTCATTCTCCTGATTCAGTCCAGCTCACCTGGTATTCATTCAGGTTCCTTCCAGGAAGGAATGACCCTCCCCAGGCTGCCTTCGGATGATACATTGGAGGTCAGGGAATGCTGGGCCTGGGTCAGTTTCCTGTATTGGGTACTGCTTGTTTCTTCTCCAGTCTTCAGGTCTCAAACTAGTTCATCTTCTTATGAAGCATCAGAAATCTCTTTTCGTGGCCTGTTATTTCCCTGTTGAGAAGTGGGCACAAACATAGCTATACCATCTTGTCTGGACTGAAGCCCAGGTCTGTTTTTTACCTAGGGAAGACATTTTAATGAAGGAAGTTGTGGAGGAAAAACTCCACACCAGGCAGAAGGAAATGGAAGTTGTGGAGCCCTCTTCCTTTGGGAGCCAGGGAGGCAGAGGAAGTCCATAAGGTCCGGAAATAGCATATCCTTCATTGTCTTTTCATTGTAACATTAGTGTGGCACATCCCTCTTGTTTATATCAATTAGCTTTTGGTATAATTGGTTTCGTGATATGTCATTTTCCCATTAGTTCTAAGAACCTATCTATGACAGTGAGGACTGAAGTGTGCTGAAGACAATAAGCACATCTATCTCTGAGTGAGTACATTTTCTGTTTCGTCCAATTTTAAGTCATTTGTATTTTTTCACTAATTCTTTATACAGATGGAGATGTATATATATAATGATAACAACACTACATTTTGTTTATTCTTGTAAGCCATTACTCTGCTTCTCGCATGCCTTGAGATTTAAACCCTTGAAGAAAAAAATCTATTGTAAAATTTGGATTACTATTTAGAAATAGATGAATTGATGAAATAAAAGGGCTAATGGTGATTATTTAATTGAGATCACAAAATTTTATGGATGCATATGAAGGGAGATATTCACATATAATTTTATTCCCTGCCCCTTGTGGCATTCTGTGAGCTTTGATTTAAATTGTACGTAAAATAAATTATTTCATGATATTAACAACTGTGGAATAATTATGTGTGTGCGTACAGAATCCATTAGTCCACCGGCCTTAAATGTGAGTGCTCTCATGCCTTTGGAAAGAAAATATCAGCCTTTCTATTTCTATTTATTTATATTCTTAAATGCCATAATATATTAAAGTAGTAATACATGTGTAACATTTAAAAATATATAATTTGCTGCACTGAAAGGGTGCTGTAAAATCAAAATAGTTTGGAGATTAACAATTTAGGAAACAAGATTGTCACAATTTTCTGCATAAAATGTTACTTAATTTGTGGAGTTTTCCCCAAAATAACTAATAAAATCTTTCAATTCAACCTAAGAGAGGCAGAATGTTCAGAAAATTTATGTTTGCATGAGACTGAATAACACACATCTATCTGTCTTAGAGCCTCAGAGAAAGAAATATTTTTGAAGTTGTGCAGAAGAGAAGAAATCTGGCTGAACAGGACAAAACTTGAACCTGGAATGCAAGGAGCACATATGTTTGCATGATTTACCAGAGGAAAGTCAAGGTTGTTACTCTCAGTGGGTTCTAATCTGCCTTTATAAACCCCTCCCCTTTTCCCACCTTTATGCCCTGAGCTCCTTACTCTGCTTCACTATTTCCTTTTTCCATTGCACAGATCACCTACTACAGGTATCCCTGCTTTTCGAAAATATGAGTTAATGTCACTTCGCTTTTATGAAGGCTTACATTAGTGCCTGTTTTTGCTGACAAAGAAATCTGAAGAGGACTTTTGCTTTTATGAAAAAAGGTGAAAAGCGAAAATAGCATTTGGTGTTTGTTTTGCACCAGCAGTTACAGAGGGAGCTTTCTCACCCCAAGCACAGCAGCGAGAGCGGCCCTGCCAAGCTCCTTCCTCAGGAACTACACTCAGCATCAAACTACCATAGCTTTGAATTTCTGTGACTTACCTTGAGCATCTGTGCTTTATCTCGACTTATTCTGTGCATCCCTTAGCAAGATGTGTTCTAAGGTATCAGAAAAAAACAAGAAAGCTCATAAGGATGTCACACTTAGCATAAAACTGGACATAATGAAACATTTTAGTCACGGTGAATGAAATAAAGACATTGTGAGTGCGTTGAATTTTGAGTCAAGAATGCTCAAAAAAATTTCCATATAAAGTAGTGGTAATTGCTTCCTTGCTTTATGCCATTTTGGCTTATGATATGTATCTTAGGAACACTCTACTTTCAGATGGCAGGGAAACCTGTATGTAATGTACTTGTATTCATGTTTATTGTGGGTTGTCTGTCTTCTCCAAGCTATAGATAGAAGTTTCATGAGGGCAAGTGTCAGTCTGCTTTGCTCATTAATGAGAATCAGTCACCACAACAGAGCCACAGTGACTGGGTGAAGTGCAATTAACTAAATATTTGTTTAATAACCAATAGCACAGTATGGGGCTAGCCTATGAGTTTTAGAATTTAGTTTATTATTACTATTATTATTATTATTTTATTATTATTAGTTATTGTAGCTCAAGTCTTCTGCAGTTAATGTTACAAGGTTAGGTCACTCTTCTGTTCTCTTTCTTAGTATAAAAATAAACTGCAGTTGGAGAGGTTTTAGACACAACATGCTAGCAAGAACGTACCTTTAAAAAACACACTCTAAAAAGTATTAGTTGATTTGCTTTATCCAAAAAGTATATTCCTTAAAAAAAGTTTAAATTTATTTTTCAATTTTTATTATTTGTTTTTATTGAGGTTTAATTGACATATAACATGTTAGTTTCAGGTGTGTAGCATAATAATTTGAAGTTTGTATACACTGCAAACTAATCCCCACAATGTCTAGTTAACATTTGTCACCATACACAGCTACAATTCTTCTTATTGTAATGAGAACCTTTAAGATCTACTCTCTTAGCAACTTTCAAATATCCAATAAGTACATTCCTTTTTTGACTTAGAGTATTTAAGTGGGATGAGTGGTTCTGAGTCTTAGAATCAATCGATCACGTTTAAACAGTTGAGTTGAATAAGAATTTTCAGTGCCAATCACAGAGAGCCTTCATTGAAGAAGCCACCCCTGGTGAGGTTCACCTGGCTCCTACCACTCTGGTATGGCGGGCAAGCGAGGACGTGTTTTCCACTTGTACATGCATTGCTTTTTAAGTGCCTTTGTTGCTTCATTTGTCCTTTCTATCTTTACTATCAATTATTGACACAGATTTCTAAGTAGCAGAGTCCTATATGACTGCTTACTGGGCATTTGGGAAAGATGCTTCTGGGTAATAGTCACTCCACTGTTAGAATTTTATTTTTAGGGGATTAGAAAGCTTTTCTTTCAAGGGTCCTTCAATATGAATATTATCTTAGAAGAGAACACTTTTAATTCTTTATTGGATTAGTGATTGACTGGCCATCTGCTGAGAGTAAGACAATGAAGAAACTGTAAACAGGAGTGGATTTAGGAGGAAGGAATTAGAAACTCTCAGAGAAAGTGGATAAACGTACTCATCTCTGTGACTTGCTAAAGTAACAAATGTTTTTGATGATTTCTGGTGCCAAGTCAATGAAATACAGGAAAATAAAGTTCAAATGCATTTGGACAAAAGCTTAATTTATCTTCTGCCCCTTTCTGTCTTTGACTTTACCATCATTTATTAAGTTGTCTAGCCTCATATTCTTGGATGTCTTTTTGACTCATATCTGCCTCATTCCCTCTACGTAGTAGAGTCCTATTGCTGTTCCTCGATTTCTCACATCTATTGCTTCTTTATTCTTTCCTCCAGTCAAAGTCCCTTTTAATTTTCTTTTAGAGTGTCATAGTAATATTCCAACTTATTTCTGGAATGCTTCTTTTTCTCTACTAGTCCCACACTTCCACGACCCTCCAAACCAGATTCATGTTCTATTTTCCAATTCTGGACATACTGCTTTCTTGCCCTAAAATTTCCTGATTTTGTCTGGCCTTGTAGAATAACTATAAACTTTCCAAATTGGCATAAATGATCCTCCAAACTACATTAACAATTTTTAAAATGATTTTCCCCATTATTATCCTATGGTAATGTGTGGAGCATATCATGGGAGCATAATCAGGACAGGTATTACATGTCTGCTAAAAAAAAATGAACATTTCTTGTGTTTTGGTCAAGCTTGATTGTTCACTGATACCTCTTAATGCTACATATGTCAACATCTCAGTCCTTTTTGCTCAGGATGTAGGAGACACTTATATCATAAAATGTTTCTAGATGGATTCACAAATATGCTATCTTTCTATTTTTGCCTATCAGTATTCCCAAAACCTTTCACAACTCCATCATAAGCCATCACAATCATGTCACTCCCCAAATCTTCCTTGTTCTCATGTCCAAATGCCCCCTAGCTGCTCTTTAATGTACTCTTGCCCTTGGTTTAGCATCTCCCAGTATGCTATCTTCCCTCTTCTATGTCGTATAGTAATTTGCATGTTTAGGAAACATTCTCTTTCTCTACAACTTGAGAACAAACTTCTGTGAGATAGAGAATTTTCTTACCTACAACACATGATTTACTAATCTATGCAATTAATTTCAAGGGTTTTTCCATTTATTTGCTTGTTTCTTTTTTGTAACAATTGCTGTTGTTCTTGCTATAGCAGGGCCATTTCTTCCAATGTAATCTTACATGGAAATTTGTAAAAGAGGAGGGAAGATAGACTCACTCTGGTTATTTTTCCCAAATATCGTCTTTCTAACTACCCCTTGCTGACTCTAAAGAATACTTATGGCTCTGCTCAATCTGGTCTGAAAACTACAGTATTCAGTTTATATGTTATGGTCAAGCAGGGAGAAGCCTTTTAATATCACCACCTCAGTTATTTATCTAAAAACTTAAATTTGTGGTTGGAATAAACTTTTAAGAGAAGAATACATGAAGATGTAAGTGGGCTAGTGGTGAAGTTATGTGTCATACCATTGCATTGTCCTTTTGACAGTTTTCACCGCTGATAAATACCATCTTCTCTGTTGGAAATAATCTAGATATTGAAGAAAAGGAAGTTAAGTGGGTGACTCAATAGAGTTAGATGTTTTCAGCAGTAAATGGCTTAGAAAGTGCAGAAAGGTTTCTCCATACTCCCATGACTTTTAAAAGAAGAGAGCTGAAATATGAGAAAGCTGGCATTTTGCATGCATGCAGGATCAAAGGGAGAGATTGATAGATTGGCTTGGGACACAGTATTCTGTTGTACTCTGAAAGGTTTGGGTCATCACATCTAGAGGCAGGAGCAGGACTCAGATAAAAATAACCCTGGCTGTGAGGGAAGAGGTGGGGTTTGGCAGACAATGTTTCTATATGTGGAGGAAAGGTTTCTTTGCATGGCAGAAGAAAGTTGTCTTGAATTCTGACCTGAAGAGGTGCTAAATTCTGCTCACCTCTAGAGCTATTGCAATTCAATTATGAAGGGCAAAGAATACTCCTAATACAAAATGATATTTTGGAAAAGGAAGAGTGAAGATGAAAGGGAGGTAAAAGAAAAATATGAGATATTTGCTCTTAGCATATAAAAATTTAGGTCTTCACCAAATAAAGCATTCTAATAGCAACTCATCCTTCACAAAACTATGTCTGCTACTCAGTTTTCCTCTTCATGTTTTTCCTTCCCTTACCATTCCTCTTCCTCTTCCTCTTCCTCTTTTCCTCTTTATTCTCTTTTCTGTCTACCTTTTTATTTCATCTATATCAGTATGTTGGGTGGAATATTTTCTATTGTCTGTTGTCTAGGAAATCCTGCTAAAGCCCTAAAACTGTTGCAAAACAGCCTGGCGATACCATTAGCTTTCTAAGTAGAGCAAGCAAGAGATAGACCCTCATCCCAGACTGTCTAGAGGTAGTCGAGCAAGCTGAGCTGCCCTAATCTAGTCACCCCTCTCCAGTCTCAATCAATAGAAGATTAAGTGTATGAGGAGGGTGCTGTAATTCAGTGACCGAGTAGAGAACGTTTATAAGGCCAACTCTCAAAGATAATTATTAACAGAGATAATTATTCATTGAATCTAAAAGAGGGAGAGAATGGCATTTTATTCTTCAGGTTAATATCTGCTTATGAATCCAGCTTTCTGACCCCTTCTGTGTCTGTGTGAAGAGGTGGAGAAGAGAACTGTTAAGAGACCCCAGGAAGGGGTCAGAAGCAAACCAGTAGTATTGGCACTCAGTTGTTTAGAGTGGTTATGAGGCTTGAATTTCCTGTGGGTCAGTTGGTAGCTGGCTGACCTTGAGCCAGTTTTCTGCAGTAGGGTGCTCCTGGGACCAGGGAACAGCAGAAGAGGCTGTGGAGAATGCTGCAGATATCAGAGCTGTGGGCTGGGGGGAGGAATCAAGCCAGAGCATTTTCCTGATACAGAAACTATAGAGTACAGTGTCCCGATTTGTGGATGTCCTGGAAAATCACAACAGAGACACTTCTCACTCAGAGGGAGTTCAAGGTTAATCGCTGTCACCAATGAGAAGACAACAAAAGCACCACATAGTCATCAAAACTTTCTCATCTCTCCTCATCCTGTACCCCAACCAGCATCGCCAGAGGAAATGAGGTCTAGGAGAGGGAGGGAGAAAGAAAGTGTGCAGAAAGAGACCACATCTACTTTCCCCATTAGGTTCCTGAACCTTAATAGGGGAGAGAAAAACATTAGAGGCTGAATATGGGGTGGAGCTGAAACCTGTCTGGACTGGACTTGTTAGACCCAGAGTGATTTAAACATATGGAATGTACCCAAGACGGTACTAAGAAGATGGGAATTCAGTGGAGCACGGTTAAAGACAGCCACTGGAGAAGGCTAAGGCCATTTCGTGTTTGTATCTGCTGCTGTCTGAATGTTTGTGTTACCACAGAATTCAAATGTTGATACTCTAATCCCCAAAGATGATAATATTAGTAGGTGGGGCCTTTGGGAGGTGATTAAGTTATGAGATTTGGTCCTCATGAATGGAATTAGTGCTCTTATTAAAGAAACCCACAAGGCTCTCTAGCCCCTTCTGCCATGTGAGGATATAATGAGAGGTCTGTGACCCAGGAGAGGGCTCTCACCTGACCATGGTGGCACCCTGATCTTGTACTCCAGCCTCCAGAACTGTGAGAACTAAATTTCTGTTGTTTATAAGCAACCCAGTCTATTGTATTAGCCAGAGCAGACTAAGACAGTATCCTAATAATTTGCGACTGTTTAGTAAACCTCATGCTACTTGGGTGCATTATAATTTCATAGTACTTAAATTGTCTGTCATAGCACTGTGAAAGTTAGCTGATAGGATATGGCTGGCTTTTATAAAGAATCCTGAGAATTCAATCTTCTTGCTAGCATACCAGCATGATTAATAATTATCAAATTCTTTGATTCTGATAACTCAACCCACAATGATTTACTGTGATTCTAAAGTCAGCTGTTAATTGTCTTATTTGTAATGCTAGCTTCTGCTATTTGTGACACATTTTAATAGGAAATTCTCAATGATGGTGATGAATTTTCTTTTGATTTTCTGTTAAATGAAGATAAGAAACTTTGACAAATTGCTTTTTTAGATTTTGACATCTCTAAGAAGTCAGTTTTTATTTTTTAAGACAAGACCCATTACACCAAGCATGCATTAAAAAGCTATAAAACTAAAAGAAGCTTGCTATGCGATGGATCATTAAGAACCATCTCAGAAATAGATGGAATGGATGTGAGCTTAGCAGTTGCTGTCGTAGATGATTCGGCACTTCAGGAGCTTGAGATAGTTGTCAATCTTATGTGAATCCCTGCGTAGGCAGTGGAGCAGGTTATAAAAAGCAAAGAGGCGAGCGTCTTCATCGGCCATCTGCAGAGATGGAAGTCCTGACCAGACAGAGTAGACCTCATTTTCTTTTACTCCAGGATGAACCTAATAACCAAAAGGATAGTGATTTATTATTAAGATTACCAGTATTGGCTTATCTTTGTTCTTTCTAATTGTTGAATTAAGATTCGTGAAAGAGACATGAATGAAAAACTCTCCAGACACGCATGGATTATTGAGCCAGTGTATCAGAAATCTATTTATAGTTTTAAAACTAGAAGCACAACTCAAGTGTAAGTGTTCTCACATGTATGTGATCATAGATGAAGTGTGCTTGTGCAGGAGTGGCTAGGCGGAGAACCAGAAAGTTGCTATTTGAATATAGACCTGAATGTGACAAAGGGACAATGGAAGAGCCAGCCTCTGTTCTCTCACTTCAGGGACCACTTCATTTTCTGACTCTTGTCTCTGATGTGCACTATGTATTTTATTTCTTCTGAGAGGTCACAATAATTACACTGATCTTTTTCCTGCTTTGAACAGATTCTATTCTCCCTATAGTATATGTACCAGAGACACTAGAAACGATGAGGATTGTACTTTAAGATGCAGATTATCTAGTGACGACTAAGACTAAGACAATCTGCTGAAGGAGTCAGGAGACTTTCACAATGCACCCAGGACAGATAACCCCCAAATTTTTAATGAGGGATAGTTGCTTTCTTTTAAGGTCAATGGAGTGGGAGATTCTGGGAAAAGTGCCTATGAGAAAGGGGGAGTTGGCAGCAACCCACCAATAGTGAGGGTGAGTGGTGGGTGGGAGCACAACTGTGATAACAAAAGGCCACTGAGCAGTGTGAAGGAGGAGCACATGGTACTCAGAGCTCTGGCAGCCTCTGCATGCTGGGAGTCCCTGGGGACTTGAGAGGCCTAGTAACAGCTTGACAACCCGGCTGTCAGCTAGTTTGGAGAGCTAGGAGGTACAAATGTGGGGTGACTGTAGATTCTGATGGCTAAACTAACTTTCTCCTGCACAGTAAAAATATTTTTTTAAACCTGAGATTCCTAATGGAATTTAAAGTGTGTGTATGTGTTTGCATTTTTCCCTCTTTTTGGTGCCTGACCCCTATGACAAAACAGAGACAATGATATGAACAAGAATAAATGAATATGTGGTTTTTTAAAAAGAACTAAAAATGAAATATAGAACAAATTAGTGACTTCAGAGAGTAGGCCCAGAGTAATGAAGAAAATCACTTGAAAATAGGTGTTTATTTCTTATGTCCCAAGGCTAAAATGTGCTTTGTATTTGTGTTGGATACATTCTTTCCCTATGAAAATGACGAAATGACACATGATAACGTGTACTTTGTACACAATAAGAAAAATATAAAAATGCTCCCGTTATTATTTCTATAATCATATATTTTTCTTTAGATGGTACATTATTCCTGAGAACTTCAGAAAGGTGTTCAGATGTTACCTCACCCCTGTTGAAATGATTCCATCTAAATGGAGATATATATTGTAAATGTTACCTCAATCTAAATGTGACAAATTATTTGGGGAGATTAAATGCAATGTATGAGTTTCATTCTTGGAGCCCCCCAAAACAAGATGTAGGATGATGCAACCCTTTATAAATTACAAAATAAGGAACATTTCAGAAAAGACACCCCCCTTCTTTTGTAACCCACCAAAATCTACTGATTGTTGAGACAGCATTGACGCCATGACCTCATCTTTTCTATCTCCCTCCTTCTCTAACATATATGTCTAGAAGAGTGGGTAGAGGTATGGGGGGTAAACGCCATCCAATCTGATCTTGATCTTCTATTTTCTCCATTTCCCCTCATGCTTTGGTGTGGGGAGAAAAGAAAAAGAATCTTTGCAGAATTTCAATAACAGGTGTCCTAGAATACTTTGAGGAAAACATTTCACTTGCAGATTCTATTCTCTTTCCCTTGAAATTATTTTAACTGCCTGTCCCCAAGAAGGGCCCAGGCTTGGATGGATTTGTCTGCAGTGTAGGGAAGTCTTCACCTGTCAGATATGACAGTGGAATGCTAAGATTCACTTATAGTAAAATCTATCACTACGTATTACTTGGCTCTTGCTTTATTTAATAGCGGTGTAGAATATAACATGCCTAAATGTTCTTAAAAAGTGAGGTATTTCCAAATGCATTCCTCTTCACAGAGCTCACCTCTTCCCTTAACGGGGAAAACAAGTGTCAGGAGGCTGCTCACCTGGCCGACTATCTTCTCCATTCCCTCAAGAAGTTGTTTGTTACGTTCCTCAATCTCTATGGCTCTTGATAGGATGGCATCTGGGGCTTCTTGCATACCACGTACTTCTGTGACTAGATGATACAGAGGCTCATTCCAGGAGCGCAACACTCTGAGGACCAGGTACAGAAGGTCTTCGTGCTAAGTAACCATTAAAATAAGCATAGTACAATGGATTACATGTGATTTTTGCTCAGAGAGGCTGACCTAAATATCTCTTTGTTATTTCCACGCATATGTAAAGCTGTTTGTAGGTGGTACAAGTTGTAAAAATATAAAATTTAAGCTATTGGCTTACACTTTGATAACATTTTTAAAAATTTGCCTTATTTAAGTAGCTACTTCTTTTAATGGGAGTTCTAATTTATAACATGAATAATTTTGTTTTTCTTCTGAAATTCTACCATGTGCCCACACAGAGAATTCTTTTTATATTTGACTGCTTTGCTTGTCCATGGGGAGAAACCAGAGTTTTGTTGGAACTTCATAAGTTCCACCAGTGTCAATGACAAGGAGCTCAAATCCTATCATTTAAGGATTCATTCATATTAATGAATCAAATTATTTGTTAATGCATTGATTTGTGATGTGTAGTTTTATTTTACAAAATCAGAACAAAGAGACAATAAGAAGACACGGTATTCATGCTCTCCTCAATCTATACCAACCCCTACCCCCACGCTGCTCTCGGAGCACTGTATTTACTGACGTATTCAGGCTAATAAAGTGACACAGGGATATCTATCTTTAATAACAGCTTTAAAGGAATTCACAATTGATGTTTTGTTCATAGGCTTGCTATTACCAGGATGGTGCAAGAAACTCCAAAGAGCTGATCACCTCTGATTTAAAATATTTGCTTTCTTGATGTCCAGGTACTAGTCTAGTGGGAAGGGGAATGAAGAGTGGAGACAAGTCAAATAGAAATTGCAATGGAATGGTGTACTGGGATGGATCTGAGAGAAAGGAACGGTAAAGAGGTACAAGCCATGTAGTGGATGGCAGTGTAGTTTTGCCAGGGGCATTGTAGCATAACAACAAGAGAGAGGGTTTTGAACTGGATGAAGCCCAGATGCACCGTTTACTACCCATGTAACTGGTGTAAATTCCATCAGCTCTCCAAGCCATGGTTTACTTATCAGTGAGCGTAATAACAGCACCTTGTGTTATAGGGTTTTATATGAGAATTCAATATAGTAATGCACATAAAGTCCTTTGTAAGGTGTCTGACCGTGTAGTAGCTATCAATACATTTTAACTCCTCTCCCTCCTCCTCATTTTCACCATCTTCCTTTATTTTATTATCATTATCATCACTATAATTATTATTAATGAACTTAGCAGGCAGAAAGAACGCCAGTACCATTGACAAAGTTGTAAGGAGAGAATACCTTGCATTTACGAAGGCTGAATATGTGAAGATGTTTCTTTCAAATCATGTTAACTGTGGTTATGGCAGGAAATGAGAAGGGAGAGGATAATAATAATAAAATTGGAGCTGGGATAAACGATGGGGCCTTGATATGAAGACTTTGCTGTCATCAGGACAGAGGCAAAAGTCATGAGAAACAAAACATTATTTTATAGGACCTGTTTTGGGGTGAGACTTATCATTAAGAAGTAAGAGGTGGCAGTGGGGAGTGTAAAGAATGAAGAATGAAGTAGGTGTCAGAGAAGCAGGAGGATCGAGGGAGGGCCTTGAAAGTCCAGGAGAGATGGCTCAGACGGTGCAGTGGCCCGAAATGTGAAACGCTGTCCTTGTAGGAGCTCCTGTCATACATAAAGCTGCATTTGTGTATCTTACGTATCCATGAATTTTTCAAACCTGTATTTTACACATGGAACTTTAATTCAGCTAACACTTTTGCATAGTATAATATCTGCAGTCCTGGGACTAAGCGTTGGTTAACATCCTGTCTGCATGGCCAGTTTATAGACCTGTTATTTATTTTCCTGCTGCAATATTTAGTCAGCCTTTGATTTTAATGATAATTCACCAACTACATAATGTAATTTCTCCTCGATGGCTTACTCTTTCTCCTCTTTGCTCAGCTTGTGCGGTTACCGTTACCCATTGTAATGCCTTTAATAACCTGCAGCATGGAAATGCCAGTGTGCTGCCTCAGGTGTTTTGGTGAGAAACCCGGATGAAAGACTCACGTGGATCTTTTGGGCTTGCTCTTTGTCCTCAGGGGTAGGGAGGGAAGAAGTGTGGCAGCTGTTGATGGCCTTGGTGATGAACCCTCTGCCCTGGGCATACCGTTTATCCTGAAAGCGATAGAGCAAATCCAGTTAGGGTTGTTTGGGCATGGAATCAAGGAACCCATCACCCAAAGAGTCACACATTTGATAGATGTATAATTTTATAAAAATGAGAGTCACGTAAAAAATTAAAACTGAAGAATTAAGAAAGTTGCCCTCTTCTTACTTTTTCTTTCCATTATCTCTATAAACAGTTGTTTTTTTCAATCTTTTTCTAAATTCCAACTTCTCCCCTTCTTTGCTGTTCCCCTTAATTTTATCTTCCCCATATGTTACTATCCAGAAAACAAACACTAAAAATATAAAAATATATGAAATATTAAATATTTATTAAGAATCATCTTTCTTTAGTACTTGAGCCAAATGTGATAGTGCATATGTACCTATATTAAACCATTTAATCTCTTGATTATGTGGGATATACTCCTTTAACAGGCATTATAAAACTATAGCTTTTCTTTGACTAATCTCTGAATCCATGCAACTATACCATCTTCATCATAGATGCAGAATATAATTTGTTGCCCATGATGAAAAGATAAGTTAGAAAAACAGAAACTATTAACCAATGGGCTAAGAACAGAAAAATCTATAGCTAACATATTGACAAAAAGAAACTAATCATTAGCAAACATTGTGGAAATTTAAAGAGATTACTAGGAAGATGTGGAAGACAAAAGATGGCCAGTCAAAAATGTAAGATGAAAGAAAAGTTCATGTGTAAAAGGAACTATATAAATACACATTTATTACAAACATTAAGCCACATTCTTCATGGAGACGCTTTGATTTATTGAAGTTCTAATCCATCGTCTGATCTTTGATTGACCTAGAAGAGTTAACATCCAATTTCCAAAGTACCTTAATCAGAAAGAGAAAAATTGTTTCCAGTTCCAAACAAATCCCTCTATTGTAGTTCTAAACCCATACACTGCAAATCTTGGAACAATAATTCGTAGCATTTCTGAGTTTCAGAAAAGCTAGCTATTATTATTAGTTTATTTTCCTAACATGCATTCAGCTTAGTTTAACTTTGTCCAATCCATCCAATTCATGGTGGTGCAGTTCTCATTTATTTGATTATCTGCAGTGAAGAATGCCTTGGGAAACATGTACCCAACATCCAAGGACAAGAAATCAATGCTTCCTTTTCCCCAGCCCTATATAAAAGTTTTTTGTGCCAGGTGTCTGTGACCCCACCCCCAATTCACATGTTGAAGCCCCAACCCCTAATGTACTATATTTGGAAGTAGGATCTTTATGGAGGTAATCAAGATTAAATGAGGTCATAAGGATGAAGCCCTGATCCAGTAAGATTATTGCCCTTATAAGGAGAGACACCAGAGAGTCCCCTGGCTCTCAGCCTTGTTCTCCTCTGGCTCTCCTGTCCTCCCCTCCTTTTGTCCCTGCCTCCATGTGAGGAGACAGAGAGAGAGCATGCTGGGAAGGAGAGCTTTACTAGAACCTGACCATTCTGGCACCTTGATCTCAGAGCCGCCACAACTGTGAGTAAATACATTTCTGTTGGTTAAGCCACCCAGTCTATATGTATTGTGTATGGCAGCCGAAACCAACTAATATAGCTGCTTAAAATTTTTGGAAATTTTAAAAAACAAAATGAATGAAAGGAAATTAAAAAAAAATATTATACTCTTTAAAAATCTTTGGGATTTCGTGAAACTGTCCCTTTCTTCTTTCACACGTCACTCGCCAATGCCTCCTCTGACCTGTAAGGTGCCTTATTTCAACTTTGGCTCATGTGGCTTTCTGGTTTAAAGAGTGATAGAGCTCAGTCATTCACATGAGGTTCCTTCTGGGAAGCAGCAAGAAGCGTGGTACTTACAAACTCACTGAACATTTCTGAGGAGAGGTTATGGATGTAGTGAGACAGGATGACGGCTCGGTCAAACAGGTCTCGGAGGGACACTTCGCAATTGACAGCCCCGCTGGGACAGATGGGCAGGGAGGCCACACTCCTGCACAGGAGCAGGTTGGACACCAGCAGCAGCGGGAGCAGGAGTGACCCTGCTTAAACAGAAACAGGAGCCGTTCTCAGATGATCTATTTCGCCCAGGTTGTCACAAGTCATCCCTTGGAGGACGGCCTTGTCTCCCCACGGTGCCCTCAGCGGGACTTGGCACTGTCATTCGCTGGGGTGAGGAAGAAGCACCACTTCCCGCTGTGTAAATTTGGGTGTATAATTATATTTGCACAGATATATAGCTGGAGAAGTAGGTTAGTCCCTGCGTGTTTGTACTGCTCCCAGAAGGGCTTCTACACCTTGCAAACATTCGGAGCTGAAATTAATGCTGAGCCCTAGTGTTTAAGTCATTCTCTGAGAGAGTTTGGTGTCTTGGAAGTGTCTGCAGACGTCCAGCAGCCAGGCTATCTTGGTATTTGTAATTTTTTAACACTCTATTGACTAACGCTTGCGTTTTTGACACTGAAGTGTCAAGGACAGCACAGTTGGTCTGTTTCTTTCACCTCCTTGACTGATAAGAATAGCACATGCCTGACTGGTGGCTAACATCGAGTATGACGAGCGTGCTAACATCAAATGTGACGCTGTAGCCTAGATCGCCTAACTCCCTTTAATAACCCCACGCGTCTGCTTGACACATAGCCAGAAGTTTTAACATTAAAAAAAAATTGTTTCACAATAGCCCGGTGAGATAGCCTTGGCTTTCATTATTGTTATCCAATTATACTGATGTACCAGAGGCCGAGAGAGAGGTTAAGGGATTCTCCCTAAGTCCCATATTCTCAGGTGGAAGAGGCTGGGTGCCAGTGCTGTCATCTCATCACGCCCTCAGGGCCCGCCCCTCAGACTGTGTGCTCTCAGTCGACACGCGTGCGGGAGGCACCGCCATCAGCAGTCGTGATGACTCAGTGCTTCCAGAGGCCTTTGCCGTAACTTGTGAAGAACAGTGCTTGACCTTTCATTGCATGATAACAAGGGCCCTAAGAAGCTTGTTTCACCCCCTTTTTTTTCCCTGCTCCATCTATAAAACACCCACTTTAAAAATCTTTTGACAACTATCAGAGAGGATTTAGCCATCAATTTGCTATCTCGGCAGCTGGACAGATGTGGACCTCTAACATATCAATAATTTACACTTTCAAAAGGAAAGAAACAATAAATGAAAATCACTTTTTAACATCAAAAGGCTCCAGAAGAATATCTGATATTAAAATGTGTTGATCAGAAAACTAAATTTTTAAGGAATCTTCAATAAATGGAATTGGATGTGTCCGAGATAAAACTATGCAAGTGCTAAAGATTTCTGTGTGAAAAAATATCCAAATCTAAATACCTAAAAATATCCAAAGGAAATTTAGTATAGAATGCTACTGAACAACTTTTAGCTACAAAATAAAAAATATTAATTCTGTAAGATGATCCATATAATAGGCTTCTAATTTTTTACAAACATGATGTTTCCAAAAAGTTTATTTTCTGTACATTAAAGTCACAAAATGTAGCTGGATAGATAATTTGTCTACAGGTACAAATAAAAAGTGCTTTGCAGGTAGATAAATTGGAATATTGGTTCTAGGAAATTCATAACCAGACAGATGTTCCTTAACTCTGACTACATTTATCTATACATTTATCATCTGAAGGATTTTCACAGTCTGAGATAATATAAAATTGATAACTATTTTTGTTCTTCATTTCCTATAAATTTTATGGTTGTACTAATTTCTTTTTTCTGCAAAGGTCAACCAAGAAAGTAAAGGTGATTAGTTGTTACTAGCTTGTTTTTCCTTTTGAAATGTCATTTGGCTTAAACCCAATCAACAAAGTATAAGAAACACTTCTGTGATCATTGTCTACATTAAGGCTTCAGCATCCAAATTTTATCAGGTTGACTCATCTTGACCAAATAATGGGATCCAGAAAATGTTAGTCTCTGTCTTCTGGAGTTGTGATAAATTGGACCTAAAGACACTTTCGGTCTTATTCCAGTCCAGGATTTCTCACCCTTGGCATTATTGGCATTTTGAGCTGAATAATTTGTTGATCTAGGGGCTCTCCTGTGCACTGTAGTTTGTTTAGCAGCATCTCTGACCTCTACCCAGTAGGTACCAGTAACACTCCACCCCCCAATTAAGACAACCCAAAATATCTCCAGACATTAATGATATGTCTCTGGAAGGATTCCTCCGTTTCAGAACCACTGTTCTATTCTATTGTGCCCTTATACAATTGCTTTTTAGAGCAGTGAATAGATAGCTTTTCTAAACTCTTTGAACCCAAAACCTCTTGCTAAGAGAATATTAGCTAAAATTTCAGATTAGTGTCCCCAAAGGAGCACCGATAACGCCAACAACTCAGTGATTTGTTGCACATACCTTTCAGTGACAATCCTTTGTTGTCCATGGTGGTGATAATTTCGGGAAACACCCTTCGCCAGAGAAGATCTGGTAGTCCCACAGCTTTCTCTTGCCCAGATATTGGCTTTATAAGCCTATGACATCTTTATGAATATATTTAATAAGTATTTTCTTCCCCTTTACCAGTAATCTATTTCCGTCATTGAGATTACCCCCATAATTTCAAACATCAAATGGTATTTTATTTCTTATTCATATTCAGGAAGACATATTGGCCAGAAATGAACATTCTAAGAAGGATTTTGATTAATTAGACCAAAAGGAAATGAGAAAAATAATGAAGGTAAGATCTGGGAACTAGTTTGGGTTAAAAGACTTGTAAAACTCTAGAAGTCCTTTACTTTGAAATTTACCTTTATTTCTCTGCAGTTTCTTGAATAAAGCGTTATATTTCACTCAGGTGTCTCGGGTATTATCAAAGGTCATTCTTTTTTTTTTTTTTCATTCAAATTTGCTGGGTGAAGTCAAGATTTCAAAACTTACACAGATAACACCAGGAAATATAGAATAAAGATTGAGAAAATCGGATTTTCAGTTCCTCGTTAGACCCTCCTTACATTTCCCTCACTTTTTTCTTGTTTTTAGACATTATTTTGTCCTTTTAAAGATGTTATATGTATGTCTGGTACTTTGTTTTAAAATGTGCACTTTTATTTGCTTATCTCTTTTGGTTTTACCATATATGTAAATTTATATTATCATCCCCAGTTTACAGATTAAGAGACTGAGGCTTGGAGAGATTAAATGTCAAGAATACAGAAGAAGTAATTAGTTGAGGTAGATACTGGAAGGACCGTTGCTTCAAGAAGAATCTGGAGGATGCGAAAAGGCTGGGAAATGAATCATTTAACAAACATTGCTGTATACCCGTATCGAAGATGATCAGGAAATCATTCCTGACCTTAGGGAGTTTATTTTGGAGAAGTGACATAGTGGTTTTCAAGGGCAAACACATACACACGTTCACATATACACATCCTGGTATATGATGTAGTAAAACAAAATTCTAGGCAATCGTTGCCATGTTCCTCAAGGATAGAGGTTGATAAACTGTTATGAACATATGATCATTTTATTTCTCTGACCTCGAGCCACTCTGGGGCTAAAGTGACAAAAATTAATCTTTCACGGGCTCAAAAGTTCCATTTGCCTTTTAGAGATTTCCTAAATGAAATGATTATAATGAATACGAACTAAGTTGTTGACGACTTTCTCTAAATTAAGTCCATGCATCTAAAGCAGCCTGTGACCTTTAGTTTCAATTTTACCATATGTCTCTTGTAGTAAATTGACAGATGAGGTAATTTTAAAAATAATCCCTTTCTATGGCATTTCCTTTTTCTCTAGTTGCTGCTGCCTCATTTGTACTTCAGCGATTCTCTAAGTGCTCTTACGGGGGCTTAGAAATCTTTACCAAGACTAACATCACTTAAAAACTACCTTCCTAATTGCCTTAGCTTAAGCAACATCAGATTTTGAATCATACGTATCAGGTGTGATGATTTACAGTTTCTAACAATCTAAAGCTGGGTCGGGATGCCACACACTCAGACAAGGTATCCACTCTGCCTCCTGGACAGTGAAAGTGTGAATTATTAAGAGAGCAGTGCCCTGGGGTAGAGAAATTAATGCTGCCCTGCATCCCCAGCCCTCTCCTACAAACTTAAGAGCAGGGAAATCTGTCATAAGAGCTGACAACTTAATCTTTAAATTTAAAGGTGTTGCCACTTTTGTAGATAGCAGGGAAGAGAGTAATCTGAGAAATCCTGAGTCGTGTTTATTCAGTAGAGGCCAAGGGATTTATTTACCTCCACAGAGATCTGTTTTATTTGTGAAATTTTGTGTCTGCTTCCTTGCTGCTTCAAAGCCCTACCCTCCTGATAACAGGATATTGCAATTTCTAAATAATGCACAGGGCATATTTTATACAAAATGTTATAGTTGTCCTATGTTTTCGGCTATATATGCCACCCACCTTTTGCCTGGATTTTGTATGTGCTCTGTTGTGGATCTTTCCTTTCTCAAGCCCTACACTTAATTCAGGGCAATGAAGTTTACTAAGATTGGACTTGTCTGTTTTTATTTACCAAAGCTCATTTGTTTGCCATTTTTGGCCTAACGGTTTAGGATTAAACTCAGAGCTGGTGATTAATTCCTGTCAAGTAGCTGAATAAATAGCTCAAATGATGTTAAAGCTTTTTTTAACATGATGCTTTTAGCACCTGAAATTAATAAATTTTCTACCTTTTCTAAATGACTCTAATTTTTAGCATTAAGTAACATAAGGTTGGTTTGTATTCTGAATTAGGTATGGAGCTTGTACTTTCTTTATATTTTCTTTTGCTTATCTATTTTTAAGTTTGAAATGATATTGTTTTTTTCTTCTGTCATTGATGATGCAAAAATATTTAAAATGCTTCACATAACTTGAAAGGTGTCTCCTGCAAGATATAGTGGGGAATATTAAAGAGCAAAAGATATTAAGAGGTTGAAAAATCATCACACTGGGTCACAAGGATGTTCCAATCTATATTAGTAATGAATTATCTTTAATAAAGTGAAATTTGCAAATAATTAAAAGTGTAGTTTATGAATTTAAAAATTCCAAATAGCCATCTTCCAAAACTTGGACTAAACGACAAGATAGGATATATGTTGTTTTCTGTATAAGATATCAGAAAATGTAAAAGGAACATTGATCCAGTGTGACTGAACACTGGATCAATCACAGTGGTGATTTCTTGAATTGCACTGTTGTCAGGATAAGCAAAGTAATGATTTAATTGCTTCAAACTATTTACATTAACTTCATGCATATTAAGACACACATTTCTGCCCCAAGTGCCTGTATTCCATGCTTATCTCTTACTAGGCTTTGCATGTCATCAGTTTTTCTAAGTAACTCCAGAACTCAAGTTCTTAATCTATTGGCAGTGTCTTAAGAGCATTTGCTACTTAAGTGAAAAAGCCATAGTGGAAGCATTGGAAATTTCCTCGATTCCTTTTTCTTTTTGTTTTCACTGATATGATTTTCATATCCTCTGGTCTAGCATTATGAGTTTTCTGTATTGGCTTATTCTATGAGTTTCTTGTCCTATGCTTGTTCTGAACCATCTATCCCTTTGGACAAACTTTAATGCCTGATATAAGACAATGCCAGATCTAAGAATGCTGTGTCTGGAGGCTTCACAGATTCACTCTTTGAGATTACATTTTTCAAGTAAATGCATCAAATATTTTGCTGTATGTTAATGTAAAGTGGAGCAGGTAATAACATTCATTTCAAAAGATTCTTCATACTTCAATACCGTGTGTGTGTGTGTGTGTTTGTGCCTTCCTTGTCCAATGGAAAATGGATCTGAAGCATGTCAACTTCCAGGAATATCTATTTATCATCTATCTATCTATTATCTATCTATCTATCTATCTATCTATCTATCTATCTATCTATCTATCTATCATCTATCTATCTATCTATCTATCTATCATCTATCTATCTATCTATCTATCTATCTATCTATCTATCATCTATCTATCTATCTATCATCTATCTATCATCATCTATCATCTATCTATCTATCTATCTATCTATCTATCTATCTATCTATCTATCTATCTATCTATCTATCATCATCTATCTATCTATCATCTATCATCATCTATCATCTATCATCTATCTATCATCTATCTATCTATCATCTATCTATCTATCTATCTATCTATCTATCTATCTATCTATCTATCTATCATCATCTATCTATCATCTATCATCTATCTATCTATCATCTATCTATCTATCTATCTATCATCTATCTATCTATCTATCTATCTATCTATCTATCTATCTATCTATCATCATCTATCTATCATCTATCATCTATCTATCTATCATCTATCTATCTATCTATCATCTATATCTATCTATCTATCTATCTATCATCTATCTATCTATCTATCTATCTAATCTATCTATCATCATCTATCTATCTATCATCTATCATCTATCTATCATCTATCTATCTATCTATCATCTATCTATCTATCTATCATCTATCTATCTATCTATCATCTATCTATCTATCTATCTATCATCTATCTATCTATCTATCTATCTATCTATCTATCTATCTATCTATCATCTATCATCATCATCTATCTATCATCTATCTATCTATCTATCTATCTATCTATCTATCTATCTATCTATCTATCTATCTATCATCTATCTATCATCTATCTATCTGTCTGTCTGTCTGTCTGTCTGTCTGTCTGTCTATCTATCTATCTATCATCTATCACCTATCTATCATCTATCATCTATCTATCATCTATCATCTATCATCATCTATCTAATCTATCATCTATCTATATCTATCTATCATCTATCATCATCTACCTATCATCATCATCTATCTATATCTAGAGGCATTATCTAACAGAAAGTGGATTGTGAACCATACCAACCGCCAACGTCCAGGGATAATTTAAATCTTATAATTAGCACAGGCACCACTAAAGAGAACAGAAAGCTATAGCAATAGACCAGGGTCCCCAAGGTTCCCCAAACTGACTGCATTAACTCTTTAATTGTTCAATTGTGGTGAGATTCTGGGGATCTTAGTGGAGGGACCGGGGCAGTCAGGAGGGGTTGAGGCACCTGCAAGGTCAGAGCAGCAAATCTGTACTGATCTGAAGAGAATTATTTCAATATTCTGACGACTCATAAGGCCACACATGTACTGACTTTCTTCCACTGATAATCATTTTCAATGTATTGAAAGAATTCAGATTGAGAAGTAGGTTTTTCACAGAAAATAATATCTGCCAGTTCCAGTCTACACAACCATCACCCTCCAATACATTTTTCTATTAGGATTTGTTGAAAATATCTTAGCTGTGACTTGTCCATCTAGCTTTTTTCTTATTCATTAAATGCAACTTGTCTTACTAGTGTAACATATACTTTGATATTTAGGGATTGACTAAATTGACTATTGTTTAAAAATGCTCTTTACCATTTGGGGTTGAAATATAAATGAGAATTAATTCCTTGATGGAATGCGCTATTGATCAAAAAATAGATATAGATGATAGATATAGATATAGAGCTAGACAGGTAAAAATGCACATATATAAAAGTATACATATACTTTTAAACAGTGGGGAAAATAAAGGTACAGGGTGGTGATGAGGATTTCAGACACAAGAAGATCACAGACTTTTGGTTCTCCTTAATTCTAATAAAATGAGCCAAAGGTAAGCTTAAAACATACCAGCAAAATTACACCTGTTTCCAAGGTGGAAAGAAATATGAGTGTGTTAATTTTTTCATGGTCATAGCTGGGAATCAACAGATAATAGTCAAGCTGATTTTTTTAAAAAGGAAAAGTGTCAACAGATGATGGATGCAAAGTTGTTACAATCACTAGAAGAATGAAAAACATTATAAACCTTCTAACATCTCAGGAGAAAATATCACACAAATACACATGTACACATGCACACACAGATGATATTCAAAACATTCCATGTAAAAACAGATAGAAAACAAAAGAAACATAAGCAACAAAATACAAAATTAGAGGCCACAATAAGATCAAACATCAAATATATTCTAAGTTCACTTATTAAAAGGATAAAAAATGACTCAGTTTCTCTGAAAATGGCACAACCCAAGTAGATGCTGAATATAAGATATACCCCAAACCATCGTTTTCAAAGGGTGAGGAGTTAGGGATCCATTCTGACCCCCACGGGACATTTGCCAACATCTGAAGACATTACTGATTGTCATAACTGAAGGTGGGCGTGCTCCTGGCATCTGCTGGGCGGAGACCGGAGGCGCTACCAAATACCTTACAATACGTAGCACAGCCCCTCAAGTAAAATACATGCCATCCAAAACCTCAGCAGCTCCAATGTTGAGAAACCCTGATCTAAAATGAAATGGCTAAGAAAAGTTAAAATGGAAGTACAGAATAACCCACATCAGGCAAATTATTTAAAATTGCTGAAGTAATAAAATTACTAATAGGCACGTTTAAAATTAAGGCAAAAAGTGTTAAAGCAAAAGGCAGTATTTTGTGATATTGTTTATAGTCAATAATAAAGACAAGGACATATGAGGTGAAATAAGGTGCAAGATAGGTGTGTATATATTTCAAACAACTATGAAACACCTACAATAAATGACATTATACTTGGCCATAATCAAATGTAACAATTTTCTAAAAATGAGAACACATAGCAATAAGAGTATATATGTAGTTTAGTTTTTTCTTTATTTTCTCTTAATAGTCACTAATAATTATTTGATTGCTGAATCTAAATAACTCCTTGAGTCCTTAGCTACATCAACATTTTTTGGACGTTCAGCCCTCTATTCTACTCATTGGCTGTCATTTTTAGTGTCATGACACTACCTGTCATGTCCATGAAGATTATCCCAACTTTATTTTTCTTTTCCTGGCTTCTAAGCTGCCATCTACCTGCTATATATTTCAACCGATATGTCTTTAACCAAGATATGCTGAGTTATTAAAAGGAAGTCCTGACATTCAGCTTTTCTTAAACTGTATCTTCTCAGTTGCCCACACTTAACCTCTCAGAGTTGTGCTTATTTTCTTTTCTTTTGTCTCCCATCATTCAGACTCAACCAGTTGATATGTTGCAATTATCTGGCCTCTTTAACCTCCATAAAATTTTCTTTCTTCCTCTTTCCAGGTCATTTTGACCTGGATATTTATAATAGCTTCTCTTTCATTTTCTCCTGCCTATGTCCATTTCAATTTTAACCTGTTTATCCAACAGGGAGATTAATCATCCTGAAGGGCAACTTCTGAACAATCTTTCATTTGTTTAAATCACTGTATTTGAGATCAGAGGAACCACAGAGTAAATCTAACCAAATATTTCATTTTACAGGTGAAGACAATGCAGTAAATGCTTTTAATTATTGACAGGACTGGCACTGGAACTCCAGATCTTTTACCTGCCATACAGGTAATTTTTCTTCTTGCTTTCTTGACTTATACTTGTGCCCACCGAGTTTCTTATTCAGCTCATGGTAAGCCTTGGCAAAAAGATACAGATGTGACTTCGAAGACTTATTGAGAAACATGTTACTTCAGGGGAAAAATGCCAATGTAATTGGGTTCCCAGAGAGGGAAGAAAAAATAGAAAGTTTTTAAAACTTAGGAAACTTAAAGGAACCATCACCACTGTCAAAAAAGAACTTGAGTGTAATCCTAAATTATGTCATAAGAATAGTGCATTTGTTAGAATACTTGTAAATGAGCTATGTAGATAAAGAATGAAAAGCTATTCATTTTGTTTTTTCAAATTGGTCTTTGGTTTATCTGCCATTTTGGTCTCTAAGAATTCTTTTAGCAAGATGAGTCTTGCACATGTCACACAATCCTCCTCTCACTTTTTCACTTGTCATTTCCACATCATCAGTAGCATAAAGTCAGAGAATTCTTGTAGGTTATATAAAAAATAAAAGGTTATCTGCTGACCACTTGATAGGAGCAATATTATTATTACCAGTATCACATACCATATCACCTATAAAGGTAATAATAATATTGGTCATTTTGTACTCATGCCTTATAAGATTAGCTTAAATATGAGAAATAGAGTGTTTCTTCCAGAAAGGGGGTTAATTTTATAGAGACAGAAAGAAAATAAATGTAGGCCATAAGTTTCTGTTAGTAACTTTAGAATAAGGGATAGACTTTACTGTGAGGTGCATATGAAAATAGAGACAATTGGGATAAATGAAAATCACGAATGTAAATATTGAAACAGCAATGAAATTGTGACATGTTTTCATGTTTGGGTTATAGAAGGCTTTTTCATTAAAGTCATACTTATCTCCAAAAAATTGTACTTAAAGTATAAATATGTGAAGTAACTATATCTTCCAAACTCTTATCTACCTAAGTTAATTTTAAAAATAAAAGTAATATTCATAAGAATCAATCTAAAGAGAACTTTAATCTCAAATGTCAAGACAGGTTTTTTTCCCCATTATTTTTTCAAGCAATTTCAACAAGTATTCATCACATTTGCTTGTGTAGATCTGTATCTTATTTTTGTTGAGAACCTTTCAAATTTTTGTTTATACATGAGAAAATTCAATAATTAAAAACAGTCTATCAAGTAGTTTGATAGGCATTGTAGACTCTAAGCAGCTGTTAGTGAAATCATTAATAATTTTTACTTTTCAAATGCCTTACTGGCCAAAAAAAAGAAAAAAAAGAAAAGAAAAGATGATTAAAAGAGTGAAACCATTTCTTTTAGTGCTCTAATCAGGATATCCTATAACATACTCACTTAATGGGTACAGTGTTACTTGAATATTTTAACTTTATAAATCAGTAATTCACTCTGATTCCCTGTGTCTGGGGAGCAGTAGATATGTGTGTCTGCTTTGAATTACTCAAATAAATGACACAGTCTCATTGTGTATCTCCAAAACATATTACATGTAAAATGTATTTGAATTCACCATCAGTGTTTTAAAGTTTTTAGAAAATGTATCTTTAAAAAAATTACATGTAGTATTTCCATTATTTGAGGTATTTTTTGAAATACGATGCAAAATAATAATCCCATAAAAATGATGTCACTGGAGTTTTCAGTGATTCCGCAGGAAAGTCAAGGATATGAAAGTGGAAATAGGCAGCTTTTGATGGGTTTAAGCTTTTTATATAATATGTATATAGAATAAAAGGTGAAAAACTTAAGTCTAGATAGCATCTTATCACCCAGGCCCATTTCCAGTGATAACCACTGCTTCCTTCAAAGGTTAATTAAATTATAAACGCACATCTGCAGACTATTTGTGCATTTAAAACAAGTCATTAAAAGTGCAATATACCTTCCTGTTTGGTCAATTTTAATGAATATATTTGCATCTAATACTGGTAGCCCACCTTGAGAGCTTTCCTGCTCATTTTCTCTGCCTTTATCCTAAGCAGCCTGATTTCCAAGGTTAAGACCAAAGGCTTTGTGAAAATGTCATGGGTTTGTCCTTGTCAAAAAAACAAAATCTCAAAAGTCTTTCCTTGTAGTTTACTTCAATGTCATTTCAAGTAAAGAAAAATGTATCATCCCAAACGTAAAACCAAAAATGTTGTTTTATAATGTTATGAAATAATTTATTATGTATTTTTTCCTTTCAACTGACACATTTTAGCACAGTTCATAAAAAGACATTAAAACTGTTTTACTTTCATTACAACCCCAAATTACAAACTTACATATGCATTTTTATTTTTCAATTACAGTTAATATTCAAAATTATATTAGTTTCAGGTGCATAGCATAGTGATTAGACATTTATGTAACTTATGAAGTGATTCTTCCAATAACTCTAATGCCCCCCAACACTCTACAGTTAATACAATATTATTGACTATATTCCCTCTGCTGTTCTTTACATCTCTGTGACGATTTTGTAACTGCCAATTTGTACTTAATAATTCACCCTTTTCACCCAGCCCCCACCCCCTCCCCTCTGGCAACCATCAGTTTGTTTTCTGTATCTATGAGTTCATTTCTGTTTTGTTTGTTTGTTTATAAAACTAAACCACTTTATTACACCATATACAAGAATAAACTCAAAATGGATTAAAGGCTTAAATGTAAGACCCAAAACTATAAAGTTCCTTGAAGAAAACATAGGCAGTAAACTCTGTTACATTGCTCTCAGTAATATTTTTTTAATATGTCTCCTCAGGCAAGGGAAGCAAAGGACAAAAAGAAAACAAATGGGACTACATAAAGCTAAAAAGTTTTTCCACAACAAAGAAAATCATCCACAAAACAAAAAGACAACCTACTGAATAGGAGAAGATATTTACCAATGATACATTCAATAAAGGGTTGATATCCAAAATATATGAGAAACTCATACAACTTAACACCAAAAAGATAAGAATCCTATTAAAATAGGCAGAGGACCTGAATGGACATTACCCCAAAGAGGACATGGGCATATGAAAAGATGCTCAACATCACTAATCATTAGAGAAATGAAAATTAAAGCCATAATGAGTATCACCTTACACCTGTCACACAAAAAAAATAAACAAACAACTAGTGTTGGCAAGGATGTGGAGAAAAGGGAACCATTATATACTGTTAGTGGGATTTCAAATTGATTCAGGAACTATGGAAAACATTGTGGAGGGTCCTCAAAAAATTAAAAGTAGAACTACCATATGACCTAGCAATTCCCCTTCTGGGTACTTATCCAAAGAAATCCAAAACACTATTTGAAAAGATACATGCTGTGAACCCCTATGTTCGTTGCAGCATTATTTGCAATAGACAAGATAATGAAAGCAATCTAAATGTTCATCAATAGACAAATGGATAAAGAGTTGGCACATATATATAATCGAATATTGCTTGGGCATGAAAAAGCATGAAATCTTACCATTTGTGACAACATGTATTGACCTAGAGGATATTATGCTAATTGAAATAAGCCAGACAGAAAAAGAGAAATACCATATGATTTCCCTTATATGTGGAATCTAAAAACAAAATGAACTAACAGACAAGTTTATATCGTAAGCCTTATCTTTTAGAAAGGATTATGTAGGAGTAAACCCCAAAATTTAGGATGGAGAAATATGCTTTTTCCTTGGGAAAAGTGTATATCACTGTCTGTTAAGGAATTATATATATTTATGCATAAATAATTAAATAAGAAAAAGGAGCTTTGGATTATATTGTTGATGTAATTTTTGGTTTACTGGGGCTGTACCTACATGATTGTGACAAAATAGTCACTTTATTACCAAGTTTGATGGATATGATTTGTCATGGATTACGTAAGTTTCTGATTCTTACATGTTTCTTTCTGCTTATGAAGCTCTATAAGCTAGTAAGGGCCAGCAACTTCCAGTTATATCTAATCCTACCAAGGTATCATGAAATCAAATAGGCCAAATAATTAATTTGTTTTAGTGACCTCTCTGCACAGGACTGAATATTCTTTGAGTCTTTCATAAAAGAGGCTATAAACAGTTGTTCTGATTATCTATTGCTACAAAAAAATTATCCCAAAATTTAGTGGCTTAAAACAACAATCAATTTACTGTTATCTCTCATGGTTCTTGCTTGGGATCTTTCATGCAGGTGGCAGGTGCGTGGTGGCTAAGGCTACAGGCATCTTGAAAGCATCTTCACTCACATGTTTGGTAGGTGATGTTGACTGTCAGCCGGGACCTCAGCTGGTGTTGTCCAGCAGAACACTTACTCATGGCCTCTTCATGTGTTCTGAGCTTCCTCACATCATGGAAGCTTGGATCCAAGAGCACCAACCCAAGCCTTGGAAGTTCCATAGCATTTTCTTCATGGTCACCAGCATGCCCAATTTCAAAGGGACAGAATACACCCCATCTATCAATGGGAAGGGTGTCAACATGTCATTGTAAGAAAAGTGTGTGGAATGGAAAATTCTGTGGTGTCCATCTTGGAAAACAATCTGCAATAATCATACTCTAGTGCTGATAATATGTCTATTCCTTAAGTCATCCTGCAAATGGCCATATATATCTACCATATAATTTATATTTTTTACTTAGCCAGCACCACATTTGCCCATATTCTCCATCAGGGGTTGCCAGACAGTGTCAGAGTCCTCCTTTGGGCCAAAAACACTGTTTCTAAAATTGTGTGTTTTTTTGTAACCTGGAACATAAGTCATGTAAAGGAAAGAATATCAGAAATAATTATTTTTTTTCCAGAGTCTAGATCAGGGGTCAACAAACTTTTTCTTGAACAGCCAGATAGTAAATATTTTAGGCTTTGCTAGTCAAGAGGTAAAATAAAGGATATTATGTAGGTAGTTATAAAACCATTTTAAAATGCAAATAATATTCTTAGCTCATGGGCTGCACAAAAAGAGTTTGTTCAGTGGGAGTTGGCCTGTAAGCTACATTTTGTTAATGTCTGGCCTAGATCATTAGGCAGCAGTACAAATCAAAATTTTAAAGCCCATGAATCACTTTTCATTTGGCCTTATAGGTTATGAGAATCTGACTCTTCATCTACACTGGTCATTGAAAATATTTTGATTACTGCTTTCAATTTTAATTGCTGAGAATAACTGCAGCCTGGTCTGATGAGTCTTTCATAAAATCTATCAATTATTTTAAGTTATGAAACTAGTGTGGACATAAATCCTAGATATCTAGAGAGAAAAAATAAAGAAGAAGAAAAAACAATGTTCAGAAAATCCAATTCCTTTTCATTTTTCTTTACTTTTTAAGATAAACCTTAATTAGGTACAGAGGTACTGCTATTCATTCTCTTTGTTTCATGATACATTATCATTATTGTTTATTGCATAGATACTCCCATTATTTCTTTTTATCTCTCTACCTATCTATCATCTATCTGATTCTCTTCTTATTCTGTACTGCCTTTACCTTCCTTTCCCCAGAAACAACTATTCTGGCATGTTTATATGAGTTACTTTGTATGTGTTCCTCTAAGATGTGTATTGTTGTATAAGCATACATTTTTAATTTACTTCAAAGATGTGGTCTTAGAGATTTCAATCTGAACCTTGTCTTGGTTTTTCTTCAGTCATTTATATTTAAAAGATGCATTCACGTTGCTATGTGTACATCTAGTCTGTTGTTTATAACTTTAAATACATCATTGAATGTATCTGCATGTTACTTATCCACTCTTCCAGATGACATCTACTCCTCCCCCCACTGTAAACAATATTGTGATAAATATTTATGTACATGCCTTTTTGTGAAATAGTGATAGAAATTCTCATAACAACAGAATTAAAATTAGGAATCTAGTTACTATTGTGACTCAATCGATACTTTATAGATCCCTTTGAAGTGTTATAACTTCTGTCATAAAACATAACTATAACATATTAAATATTAAAAAGACAATGCAAAAAGAGTTTCACCAAGAGTATAATGCCAATTATTATTCTACTGGAACTAAATTTATTCACTCCCTTAGAATTGATTGAGGTGACAGTCACTGTCTTGACAATGATTTTTTATGACATTTCAGTTTTTAAAAATACTTTAGTAGTTGCTCTACAGATGACAATATATACTCATAACTTTTCATAGGCTAGTTAGCATTAATAATGTTTCATTGCACATAAATTGTAGAACCTTAAAATTGGATAGGTCCATTTACTCCCCTCTACATTCTTTATGCTATACATAAACTATACAACTCAAAATAATGTTACAATTTTTGCTTTAAACAGTTATATGTACAACATAGAAATTAAGAGAGAAAATAGTATTATATATTTATCTAGAAACTTACCATTTCTAGTGTTCTCCATTGCTCCCTAGAGGTTCAAGTTTACCTCTGGCATTATTTCCCATTAGACTAAAAACCTTCCTTTAGCATGTCTCATATTACTGACTTGCTTATGAAAACTCTCTCATTAAAAAAAATCTAAAATGTCTCCCTTTTGCTTTTATTTATGAAGGATAACTTTGCTCAATATAAAATTCTTAGTTCATATATATTTTTTTTCTCTTCAGCACTTTGAATATGTAATTCCAATGTCTTCTAGAGTTCATAACTTTAGATGAGAAGTCAGTTATTAAGTAATCATTGTTCCTCTCTGTTTAATGTATAATTTTTTTCTTGTTGCTTTCAGGGATATTTCTATTTTTTATTTCAAATAGTTTGACTATAATGTTCATAGATATGATATTCCTTGACTTTGCAGTACTAGGATGTCATTGAGATTCTTATATCTGTACATTTATTATTTTCACCAATTTGATAACATTAATATTAATTCAAATATTTTGCCCTAAATTCTCTGTTCCTTCTGAAACAGCAATTAAATGTAAATTGGACCTTTTTAATTATCCCACAGGTCCCTGTGCCTCTGTTCATTTTCTCTTAATTGTTTTCTTTGTTTTTCAGATTAGATAACTTTTATTGTTCTACCCTCAAGTTTACTGACTCCTTACTTTGTCATCTCCACTTAATTAAAAAAAAAAAAGATATTGTATTTTTCTGGAATTTTTATTTGGTTCTTTTTCATTTAGTTTCTCTACTGAGATTCTTAACTTTTCATTCATTATGAACATATTTCCCTTTAAATCTTGATCATTGTTATAATAATTGTTTTAAAATTCTTATTTTGCTCAAACACAGTCATGTCCAGATTGATCTCTGCAAATTGTCTTTTCTTTTGATAATTAGTGAAAGTTTCCTGTTTTTTCATGTGTCAAGTAATTGTGTATTGCACTCTTGTCATTGTAATGATACATTATTGTTTGGGTTTTGTTATAGTCTGTTGAAGATTATTCCTCCCTCCCTCCCTCCCTCCCTCCCTCCCTCCCCTCCCTCCCTCCCTCCCTCCCTCCCTCCCTCCCTCCCTCCCTCCCTCCCTTCCTTCCTTCCTTCCTTCCTTCCTTCCTTCCTTCCTTCCTTCCTTCCTTCCTTCCTTCCATTTCTTGCTTCCTTTCTCCCTCCCTTCCTCTCTCCTATCCACCTTTCTCTTTTTTCTTTCTTTCTTTTTCTCTAGAATTCATAGTTTTTGTCAGCAGAAGGATAGGTATAGTAGGGGATTCAAATACATGTAAATTTGAGGATGATAAATTTAAAATCCAACAAAACACGAATTTTTTGATATTGAACACTAAACAATATAAACATTCCCCATGATATAGTTTATATAATGTAATATTATTTTCATTAGATAAAAATAATCCCCAATAGTATTTTCAAAAATGTTTACTTAGTTTTCTTTTCATAAAAAAGACATCAGAGAACAAGCAAATGTCCTTTTTATCTAAAATATTTTAATATTCTTATTTGTTTTGAATATTCATATTTTTAATATCTAATTATAAAAATGTTTCTGAGAAGAGAATTTTTAAAAATATGTCTTCAAAATCTGAAATAGTCAATCTTCCTCAAGATTCCTTGGCTATTCAGTGTCTTCTGTGGCTCTATACAATTCTTAGGTCTGTTTTTTCTATTTCTGTGAAAAATGCCATTGGAATTTGATAACAGTTATATTATATTTGTAAGTTTCTTTAGGTAGTAGGGACATATTAACCATTATTTTTTTTGATCCATGAGCATGGAATATCTGTTCTTTTATTTAAGTCTTTTATTATTTATTTCACAAGGTCTTATAGTTTTCAGTGTACAGATTTTTTACTTCTTTGTTTAAATTTATTCCTGTTTTTTATTCTTTTTTTATGCTCTTGTAAATAAAATTGTTTTCTTTATTTTTCTTTTCTGATGGTTTGTTGTTGGTGTATAGGTATGCAATTGGTATTTGTATATTTATGTTGTATTCTGCAACTTTACTAAATAGCCATTTTTCCAAATAAAATATACAAATGGCAAACAGATAGATGAAAAGATGCTCTACATCATTAATCATCAGAGAAATGCAAATTAAAACAACAATGAGATAACACCTCACACCTATTAGAATGGCTATTATCAAAAGGAACAAGAAATAAGTGTTGACGAGAATATGGAGAAAAGGGAGCTCTTGTGTACTGTTGGTGGGTATGTGAATTGGTGCAACCATTATGAAAAACCATTATGGAGGTTCCTCAACAAATTAAAAATAGAACTACTATATGACCTAGCAATTCCACATTTAGATATATATCCAAAGGAAACAAAACCATTATGTCAAAGAGATGTGTATACTCCCATGTTCATTGTAGCATTAATTACAATAGCCAAGGCATGGAAACAACCTAGATGTCTGTCACAAATGAATAAAGGAAATGCGATATTTATATACATATACACAAAAATACATCCACACTTTGGAATATTATTTAACCATAAAAAGAAGGAAATTCTGCCAATTGTGGCAATATGGATGAACCTTGAGGGTATCAGGCTTAGTGAAATAAGCAAGACAGAGAAAGACAAATATTTCATGCTATTATTTGTATGTGGAATTTAAAAAGTAAAAAATCGAACTCATACAAAGAGAATAGAAATGTTATTGTTAAGGACAGGGTGTTCATTGGTGGAAGAAATAGGGAGAGGTAGGTAAAAACGTAAAAACTTTTAGTTATAAGCTGAATATGGTCTGAGGGTCTAATGTATAATATGGTGACTAAAATTGACAAGGTTGTATTTTATAATTGAAATTTTCTAAGAGAATGGAACTTAAATGTTGTCACAAAAAAACCCAAACAACCAACTGAACAAATATGTGAAGTGATGAATGTGTTAAGTAACTAGATGGAAAGGGAAATTTTTTCACAATGTATACATATACCAAATCATCATGTTGTATGTTTTAAATGTCTAACAATTTTACTTGTCAATTATACTACATTAAAAAAAATATTTTCCTCTTCCTATTATTTATTATTTGTCACATTTGATAAGTTTTCATTGTTGTATGTTTAAGAAAAATAAACTTGTTTTGAGGAGCATCTTCTGAGAGAAGCAGAATCAAGAAATTATTGGATGGTTTAAGCAAAGTACTTTAAGCAGAAGTATCAATATGTAAGTAGTTAATAGTAGATGGAAAGTTCCTCAGTTACCTGTTTCAGTTTTAAGAAGCCCTTGTATTTTGTTTTTTCAATATCTTGGTAGGTACCATCTCTTTTGGGATTAATTAACAGGCCAGCCTCCATAAAAATGGTCACTGATATAACTGGGTGCCTGGTTGCCAGATGCCAAAATCCCTTATCATTTGAAACAGCTTGTGTGGAGTAAATGCTACCCCACTTAGTACCTGTGTTCTTGAGGAAATTTGAAAGGCTGAGCTAGAGGATTCCAAGATAGGGGAAGATTGAGTGGAAGCTACACAGACACTCTCCGGGGACCAAACTAGAATTAAAACTAAAATATTGAATAACCATCCTGAATAATTAACTGCAACTGAAGATGAGCTGGAGAGCACCCCCACAACCAAGGAGGAAAAGTGGAGACCACATAGAGACTGGTAGGAAGTGTGGAGGCACAAGAGGTCTGTTCAGGCTCCCACCGGCAGCAGCTGAAGGTCCAGAAGGATATCTCAGCTGTGGGGGGGGGGGTCCCACTGAGGATTCTGGGGCCCAAACCCCAGGCTGGGCTTCCCAGCCAAGAGCACCAGAACTGAGAAAGGTGCCCACATAACATCTGGCTGTGAAAAGCAGCCGGGATTCTGTCTGCCAGGGAGAGACGGCGGGCAATACAGGCACCCTCTTAAAGAGCCAACACACAAAGTTTTGTGTGCAGCCACTCACCTTGGGCTGCAGCAGAGGGAGGACAGAGTGCACTGGAGCTGTGTGAGGAAAATCTAGGGTTGTGGGCTCTGGAGACAGAGCTTGGAGGGTAGCCATCTGGATTCCTGTGCTGAGTCATTCCCCCATAAGGCAGAGGACATCTTTCGCAGGCAGACATTTGCCTTCCAAGCAGTTTTTGCCTGTGGGGGAAGCAATTGCCCCACCCAGCTGGAAAACCTCTCACCCTACCCTGTGGAGTTTCTACAGCCTGAGTCTCATTAAGAGACTGAACAACAGCCTCTGGGTGCTTTTGAGTTTTTGCCTGATTTGCTTCTGGACCCAGGGCTTGGAAAAGTAGACCTTGGTGTGCATTTTGGTTCTGTCCAAACACACCCAGGCCTAGCAGAGGGAACCACAAACTGTGGAGTGTGGAAAACGTCAAACAGGATACTCAAGGCCAGTCACAAACAGCATCTGACATTGGGCTGCACCAGAGACCCTCCAAAAGACTGGGTGTCCTAGCAGATCTACCTAGTACATGGAAACAAATCCAAAATGGGGAGACATAAAAACAAGCCCCAAATGACAGAACAAAAGAATCCTCAAGAAGAAGGGCTAAATGAAATGATGACAAGCAATCTATTAAATATAGGTTCAGAACACTGATCATAAGGATGCCGAACAGCTATGAAAGAAATTAAGAATGACATAGCAAAAAAACCCCAAAAAACACAAAAACATTGGAAAGCATAAAAAGGCTGAGCTAATGTTAAGAAAGGAATTCTGTTTTCCATGCTGGACTCTTCCTGTCAGGACTGGATAGGTAATGCACACAATTTTTCAAGGTGCTTGAGCAATAGTGAATTTGTATGCATGTATATGTATGCCACTCACACATGTGTGCATGCGCGCGCACACACACACACACATACACACACAAACCGTGCCACAATAAAGCTATTGACATGGAGCTGAGAGTTACAACCCCACTTCCCACTGCATAAAGATCTCAAATTTAGACTACTCATCATAATTATCTTCTTTTCAGCATAAAATCTGAATGAGAGAAGTGAAAATATCACACCACAAGACCTTTAAATCAGGAGAGGATTTTAACTTTTCCCCTTCATTGTCTTAAATATATATATAAATATAAAGAAATATAGAAAATATACTTATCCATATACATAAAGTGCAGCTGAGTGATCTCTTAACAAGGACGGCATTAGCTTTTGTCTGGAAGGGCTATGAGAGTTTTCATGATGACCAGTCACTGATGGATGAAAGTGTTTGATTTGGCCGTATTTTTTTCCTGGACATTTCAGGTTCTAAAGGTGGGGATACAAATACAAAAAGGGAAGCTTGCTCTTGTTTTGCTATTACCACCTCTGTGATGCAGTTTTGAATCCCTTGGAGTATCTTATAATCAGAAGTTCGTCTGAAATAGCTGCTGTTAAAGTTTCCATTTATTATATAGTACATATTTTATTTAAAAATATTTTTATTCTTTATCAGCATAATAGATGGAATTTAAACTGATTTTTACTTAGAAGATTTTTTTTTCAATGTTTCTTTAAAGTCATAGAGACTGCATAAAGTTTTTTAAAAAATAATACTTTGACCATTTTGGAGCAGGAAAAAAATGATTGAGGTGACCTAATCTCTCTCTCTCTCTTTTTTTTTTGCTTGCTTACTAAGTGTGAACCACATCAGACAGTGACCATTCTGCAACTTATATAATTCCTGGGAAGTCAGACCACTGTCTCTTTTAATGATTCATCCATCCCAAGACTCAACCCAGACTGCTGGAATTTCTTATGATACATACCTTGAAGCTTGAAGCCACCCCATAAGGGCTTTTTTCCTCTTTTTTCACAGAGTTTAAAAACCTTCTTAGTCTAGTAATTTCTAATATACTTAACAGAGTTATTAAATGATGTTGGACCTAATTTTCTTTAGGGAAAGCTATCTTAAGCATTTACTATTTCCCATATATTTTACTTTCCACTCTAGCTTTGGTATATTTCAAGATACGAATTAATAATGATAACAGAAATTATTATAAAGCTTCATGATTTGCAAAGCACTTCTTTGTCTATGTCTCTTTTATTTGGTCCTTCCAAGAATGTTGTGATAAGCAGGGAGATGAAGTCTTCATACAGTTAGACCAGGAAAGAAGAAATATGGGAGGAGGAGGAATTTATGCTAATATGAACCAAAGGGTCAGACAGAATAGAAGATGAATATAAGACCATAAAATCATACAGTTTATATATATTTCAGTTGCCAAGCTGTATAGCAGATGTATCTGTCCAGAACAGTTCCCCTTTTCTGATTTGCTCATTTTTATATCAAAAATCAAAACCCCTTATTGTTTGCAGACTCTTGCTTGCTCAGATGGATACCAGATCATATTGTGACCAAGCTGGTGGACAAATGTCTCCAACCCCGGGTGTGCACACAGACCTTTATGAATGAAACAAGCCTGTATCCACACTGTGGCTATCAATTATTCTTTGGTCTTGCCCTCTTTGCCTCCAACCTTCTGTATTCTTCCTGCCTGACTGTTCCATCTCCCATTGGGTAAGCAGTGGAAAAAGCTGAGACACACTTGTATATTAAGAGGTTGGGGATAAAGTTGAAATTACCTCCATTCAGGTAGACCTCAGAGAAAACATTTCCCCATTTTATCTCTCCCGTGAGCACTGCTGAAGGAGACTTCCTGTCAAGATGGCAGAGTAGGTAAATGCTGTGCTCTCCTTTTCTCATGACCACATCAAAATTACAACTAAACTATAGAACAACCATGATTGAGAACAGCCTGAAGTCTAGCTGAACAAAAGTCCTACAACATAAAGAAGAAGCCTTGTGGAGACTGGTAGAAGGGAAGGAGACATGGAACAGGCTGGTCCCACACCCATATGAGGTGGTAAAATTTCAGGAGGAATATTTTAGCTGCAGAGGTCACCCCTGAGGAATGAAGGATCCCAGCTCCACACTGGGCTCCCCAGCTCTGGGTTCCAGTGCCAGGAAGAGAAGTTCCCACAACTTCTGACTGTAAAAACCAGTGGGGATTGCGGTTGAGCAAGACAGAGACCGACTGGAGTTCCAGGCATTCCTCTTAAAGGACCCGCGCATGGACTTACTTGCTGACAGACACACTCGCTCTGAGCTCCAGCGCTGGAACAGCAGCTTGAAAAATGTGAGGGACATATGAGGAAGAACTGAATTGTCTGGCTTCCAGATGAGGACTGGAGGGGCAGCTTTCTCCCAGATAGAAGTGCTGGCAGAAGCCTTTATTTCCTTGCTGAGCCCTCCCTCTGCATGCACAGGCAGGTGCCATATCTGAGTTTCCATCAACATGGTTAACACTGTTATTCCCGCCCTGGTGATTCCCTGAGACTCCACACCATTCAACTTGTGGGCCCATCCAAGCATGTCCAGTGACTTTTTCATACAAATGGCCTGTCCTGGCTTATGCTGCAGACATTCTTAAAATATCTCTAAGGTTCACAAATCCCCAAAATGTACCATCTGGGTTCAGTGTGCCTATACCTCTTGCTAAGTGGCCACAAGTCTGGCATTAGTGGTAGCCAGCCTCAGTTCACAGCTTAAACTCTTCAAGGTACCACCAAGCCCATCACAAGTGGCAATCATCTGGAGATCACTTTGTAGCTCACACCAGGTGGAGCAAAGGCAGTGGCTAAACTTGACATGCATCAGAGTTCCTCCCAAGAGGTCCCAGATCCAACACACCCAGTGGCTAGCTTCAGACCACACCAGAGCACCACCCAACTTGTTCCACAAACAACAGACCCAAAAGGTGGACTCAGCAGGGACCAGAGCTCCACTAAAGTGAATCCTGCTCCATGGGCTCAACCTTTACATTACAGTTTCTTTGCTATAATCATGGCCAGTTCTCATAGTCAATCAGCCTAAGGGTCTGTCTCTCCTACTGATGTGCCAACAGCCATCAAGGCTCAATTACAACAGCAGGGCACACACAACCCACAAAAGGGACACACCTGAAGCACTTGGCTCAGGTGAAGAGGGAGACTATGCCACTAGGTCCCACAGGACACCTACCACATAAGTACACTCTACAAAGACTGGAAGACTTAGCAGCTCTACTTAATACATAGAAACCAACACAGGAGTCAGTCAAAATGAGGATAAAAAGAAACATGTCCCAGATAAAAGAATAGCACAAAACTCTGGGGAGAAAAAACTAAACAAAATGGAGACAAGCAATCTAACATGTGCAGAGTTCAAAACATTCATTATAAGGATGCTCAATAAAGTCAGTGAGAACTTTAAAAAAGAGATAGGAGCCTGGCCTATGTGGCTCAGTGGTTGAGCATTGATCCATCAACCAAGAGGTCCCAGGTTTGATTACCGGTCAGAGCACAGAACACGTGCCCAGGTTGCAGGCTCAGTCGTCAGTAGGGGTGTGCAGGAGGCAGCTGATCAACTATTCTCTCTCATCATTGATGTTTCTATCTCTCTATTCCTTTCCTCTCTCTAAAAATCAATAAAAACATATCTTTTAAAAAAAGGGAGAGATAGGAAACATAAAAAAGGAGATAAAAAATATAAAAAAGCATCAGTCAGAAATGATGAATACACTAACTGAAATGAAAAATATATTAGAGGGAATCATTAGTAGATTATATAAAGCAGAGGACTGCATCAGCAATTTGGAAGACCAAGCAACAGAAAACATGCAATCAGAACAACAAAAAGAAAAAGAATCCCCCCAAATTGAGGAAAATTTGAGAGATTTCTGAGACAGCATCAAGCTTACCAACATTCACCTTAAAAACAGCAAGAGGAAAGCAGTAAGTTACCTACAGAGGCACTCCAATAAGGTTATCAGCTGATTTCTCAACAGAAACACTCCAAGCCAAAAGGGATTGGCATGAAATATTCAAAGTGATGAAAAGCAAGGACCTACAACCAAGACTACTGTATCCAGCAAGGCTACCATTTAAAATTGAAGATGAAATAAAGAGCTTCCAAGATCAAAAAAAAAAAAGAAAAAAAAAAGAAAAGTTAAAGGAGTTCATCACCACCAAACCAGTAAAACCAGTATTGCAAGAAATGTTAAAGGGCCTGCTTTAAGAAGAAGAAAAATAAAAAAAATAGAGAGAGGAATATAAGTATAAAGAATACAATGGCAGTAAACATGGACCTAACAATAATAACTTTAAATGTAGATGAATTAAATGCTCCAATCAAATAACATAAGGTACCTAAATGAATAAGAAAACATGACCCATATGTATGCTGTCTACAAGAGACCCAACTCAGAGCAAAAGATACACACAGACTGAAAGTGAAGGGATAGAAGAAAATATTCCATGCAAATGGAAACAAACAAACAAACAAAAAAGCTAGGGTAGCAATACTTATATCCGACAAAATAGACTTCAAAACAAAGGCCATAACAGAGACGAAGAACATTGCTACATAATACTAAAGAGGTCGATCCAAGAAGAGGATATAACCCTTGAAACATATATGCATGCAGCATACGAGCACCTAAATATATACGGTGATTATTGATAGACATTAAGGGAGAGATTGAGAGCAATACAGTCATAGTAGGGGATTTTAACACCCCATTGTCATCAATGGATAGATTTCCAGACAAAAAATCAACAAGGCAACAATGACCTTAAGTGACAGAATAAATCAGATGGATTTAATTGATATTTACAGAACATTAAATCCCAAAGCACCAGACTATATATTCTTCTCAAGTGCACATGAAAAATTCTCAAAGATAGACCACATGTTAGGACAAAAAATAAGTCTTAACAAATTCAAAAAGATTGAAATAATCTCAAGCATCTTCTTAAATCACAATGGTATGAAATCAGAAATCAACTACAATATAAATACTGAAAAACATTCAAACATGTGGAGGCTAAATAGCATGTTATTAAACAATGAGTGGGTTAATAATGAGATCAAAGAAGAAATAAAAAATTACATGGAAACAAATGTACACACAACAACCCAAAATCTATGGGACACAGTGAAAACAATCTTGAGAGGGAAGTTCATAGCACTACAGGCCTACCTCAAGAAGCAAGAGAAATCTCAAATAAATAATCTAATCCTACACCTTAAAGAACTAGAAAAAGAACAACAAGCAAAGCACAGAGTAAATAGAAGGAAGGAAATAATAAAGATCAGAGTGGAAATAAATGACATAGAGATTTTAAAAAAAAACAATACCAAAGATCAGTGAAGCCAAGAGTTGGTTCTTTGAAAAGATAAACAAGATTGATAAACATTTAACCAGACTCATCAAGAAAAAAGGAGAGAGTAGCAAATAAATAAAATCAGAAATGAAAGAGGAAAAGTAACAACTGACATCACAGAAATATAAAGAATTGTAAGGAAATATACTATGAAAAAACTATAGGCCATAAAACTGGACAACCTGGGAAAAATAAATAAATTCCTAGAAACATACAATCTTCCAAAACTGCATCAGGAGAATCAGGAAACCTGAGTAGATGGATTACAACTAATGAAACTGATGCAGTAATAAAAAAACTTCCTGCAGCCCTAGCTAGATGGATCAGTTGGTTGGAGCTTCATCTCGTATATCAAAAGATTTCAGGTTCAGTCCGTGGTCAGGGCACATACTTCGGTTGTGGGTTTTATCCCCAGTCAGGGCATGTATGGGAAGCAAGTGATCGGTATTTCTCTCTCACATCAATGTTTCTCTTTATATATATTAAAAAAAACTCCCAGCAAACAAAAGTCCTGGACCTGATGGCTTCACAGGCAAATTTTACCAAATATTCAAAGAAGAACCAACATCTATTCTTCTCAAATTATTCCAAAAAATTCAAGAGGGAAGATGTCCAAACTCTTTTTACCAGGCTAGTATTATCCTAATTCCAAAACCAGATAAAGACACGACAAAGAAAGAAAGTAATAGGCCAATATCTCTGGTGATCATAGATGCTAAAATTCTCAACAAAATGTTAGCAAAGCAGATCCAGCAATACGTTAAAAAGATCATACACCATGAAGAAGTGGAATTTATTCCAGGGATGCAAATTTGGTACAATATTTGCAAATAAATAAATAAATTTGCACATAAACAAAATGAAGGATAAAAATGACATGATCATATCAATAGACTCAGAAAAAGCATTTGATAAAATCCAGCACCCATTTATGATAAAAACTCTCAGCAAAGAGAGAAAAGAGGGATCATACCTCAACATAACAAAGGCCATATTATGCATGTCACAGCCAATATCATACTCAATGGGCAAAAACTGAAAGTGTTCCTATTAAGACCAGGAACAAGACAGGGATGCCTGCTTTCACTACTCTTATTCAACATAGTACTGGAAGTTTTACCTACAGCAATCAGACAAGAAAAAGGAATAAAAGGCATACAAATTGGAAAGGAGGCAGTAAAACTGTTATTATTTGCAAATGACATGATACTGTATATAGAAAGCCCCAAAGAGTCCACCAAAAAAATGTACTAGATCAAATAAATAAATTTAGCAAACTAGCATGGTACAAAATTAATATTCAGAAATTGGTGACATTTTATTCACCAATAATAAACTATCAGAAAGAGAAATTAAGAAAACAATCCCATTTAATATTTCAACAACAACAACAAAAAAGGTACCTAGCAATAAATGTAACAAAAGAAGGAAAACTATAGAATACTGAAGAAAGAAATTGAGAAAGATATAAATAAGTACTTGGAAAACTATAGAATACTGAAGAAAGAAATTGAGAAAGATATAAATAAGTGGAAGCACATACCGTGTTCATGGATAGGAAAAACTCACATCATTAAAATGTTTATACCATCCAAAGCAATCTATAGATTCAATGCAATTCTGATTAAGATACTAATGGCATATTTCACAGATCTAGAACAAATATTTCAAAAATTTATATGGAACCAAAAAAGACCCCAAATAGCCACAACTATCTTGAGAAAGAATAGCAGAGTTGTAGGTATTACAATACCTGATATCAAACCATACTATAAGACCATTGTAATCGAAACAGCCTGCTACTGGCATAAGAACAAGCATATAGATAGATGGAACAGAACAGAGTGCCCAGAAATAAATCCACACCTTGATGGTCAATTAATATTTGACAAAGGAGACAAGAGCATATGCTGGAGTAAACAGTCTGTTCAATAAATGGTACTGGGAAAATTGGATGGGTACATGCAAAAAAAATAAACTTAGACCACCAACTTACACCATACACAAGATTAAGTAAAAATGGATAAAAGATTTAAATGGAAATTATGAAACCAAAAAAATCTTAGAAGAAAACATAGGCAGTAAAATCTCAGACATCTCTTATAGTAATATTTTTTTGCTGATATAGCTCCTTGGGCAAGGAAAACAAAGGAAAAAGTAAACAATGGGACTACATCAAACTAAAAAGCTTTTAACAACAAAAGAAACCACCAACAAAATGAAAAGGGAACCCACTGAATAGGAGAACATATTTGCCAATGATATATCTGATAAGGGGTTAACATCCAAAATTTATAAAGAGCTATTAAGAATAAATATATACCAACAAATCGGACAAACTGGATGAAATGGATAAATTTCTTAGAAACATACATTCTTCCAAAACCAAATCAGGGATAATCAGAGAATCTGAGTGGACAGATTAGAACTAGTGAAATTGAAGCAGTAATAAAAACTCCCAACAAACAAAACTCCTGGACAGGATGGCATCACAGGTGAATTTTATCAAACAGTCAAAGAACTAGCACCTATCCTTCTCAAATTATTTGAAAATATTCAAGAGGAAGAAAGGCTCCCAAGCTTATTTTATGAGGCCAATATTATCCTAATTCAAACCAGATAAAGACACTACAAATAAAAAAAATTATAGGCGAATATCTCTAATGAACATAGAAGCTAAAATCCTCAACAAAATATTAACAAACCAGATCCAGCAATACATTTAAAAAAATCATAGCCCTGGCTGCATAGCTCAGTTGGTAGGTGCATCGTCCCATACACCAAAAGGTTGCAGGTTCAATTTTCAGTCAGGGCACATACCTAGGTTATGGATTTCATCACCAGTCAGGGTGTAAACGAGAAGCAACCAATCAATGTTTCTCTCTCACATCAATGTTTCTCTCTCCCTTCCTCTTTCTAAAATCAATGAAAACATAATCTCAGGTGAGGGTTAAAACAAAAACAAAAACAAAAAGATCATACACCATGATAATGGGATTTATTCCAGGGATAAAAGTGTGGTACAAATCTGCAAATCAATAAATGCATTATTACATCACATAAACAAAATGAAGGATAAAAACCACATGATCATATAAATAGATGTAGAAAAAGCATTTGATAAAATCCAGCACCCATTTATGATAAAACGCTCAGCATAGTGAAAATAGAGGGAACATACCTCAATGTATAAAAGCTATATATGACAAACCTACAGCCAACATCATATTTAATGGGCAAAAACTAACAATGTTTCTCTTAAAATCAGGAACAAGACAAATATATCTGCTTTCACTACTCTTATTCAACATAGTACTGGAAGTCCTAGCCACAGCAATCAGATAAGAAGAAGAAATAAAAGGCATCCAAATTGGAACAGAAGTTAAACTGTCATTTTTTGCAGATGATATGGTACTGTATATAGAGAACCCTAAAGGTTCCACCAGATAACTACTAGAACTGATAAATGAAGGACAGTAAAGTAGCAGGATACAAAATAAATATCCAAAAATCAGTTGCATTTTTGCAAACCAATAATAAACTATGAAAAAAGGAAACTAAGAAAACAATCCCATTCATAATTGCTTCTAAAAAAAATAAAATACCTAATAATAATTTTTTTCGAGAGAGAGAGGAAGGGAGAGGGAGAAATAGAAACATCAATGATGAGAGAGTCATCGATTGGCTGCCTCCTGCATGCCCCTGACCAGGAATTGAGCTTGCAACCTGGGCATGTGCCCTGATGGGGAATCGAGCCGCGATCTCCTGGATCCTAGGTTGATGCGCAACTGCTGAGCCACACCCAGCTGGGCGAGAATAAATTTAACCAAGGGTGTAAAAGACCTGCACTCAACAAATTATAAGACACTGAAGAAAGACATTGAAAAGGATACAAATAAGTGGAAGCATATACCATTTATGGATAGGAAGAATTAACATCATTACAATGTCCATACTATCCAAAGCAATCTATAGATTCAATGGAATTCCTATCAAGAGATGAATGTCGTATTTCACAGAGCTTGAACAAATATTCCAAAAATTTATATGGAACCACAAAATACCCTGGATAGCCACAGCAATCCTGAGAAAGAATAAAAAAGTTGGAGGAATCATGCCACTTGATATTAAACTAAACTACAAGGCCATAGTAACCAAACAGCATGGTACTGGCATAAAAATAGACATATAGAGCAATGGAACAGAATAGAGAGGCCAGAAATAAGCCCACACCTTTATAGTCAATTAATATTTGACAAAGGAGACAAAAACATACAATGGTGTAAAGACAGTCTATTCAATAAATGGTGTTGGGAAAATTGAACAGGTACATGCAAAAAAAATGAAACCAGACCACCTTCTTACACTATACACAAGAATAAACTCAAAATAGATTAAAGATTTAAATGTTAGCCTCTAAACCATAAAAATCTTAGAGAAAATCATAGGCAGTAAAATCTTGAAAATTTCTCATAACAAGAGAAACAAAAGAAAGCATAAACAGGTAAGACACATCAAGTTAAAAAGTTTTTGTCAGCAAAGGAAACAATCAGCAAAATGAAGACAACCCACTGAATGGTAGAACATATTCACCAATGATACATCTGATAAGGGGTTAATATCTAAAATTTATAAAGAATTTACAAAACTCAAAGCCAAAAAAACCACATTCCAATTAAGAAACAGACAAAGGACCTGAAGAGAGACTTCTTCAAAGACATACAGATGGCCAATAGAAATATGAAAAGATGCTCAGAGTCACTAATCATCAGAGAAATGCAAATTAAAACCACAATGAGATATCACCCCACACCTGTCAAAATGGCTATCATCAATAAATCCACAAACAAGTGTTGGCAGAGATGTGGAGAAAAGGGCACCGTTGTGTACTGTTGGTAGGAATGCAGATGGGTGCAGCCACTGTGGGAAACAGAATGGAGTTACCTCAAAGAGTTAAAAACGGAACTGCCTTATGGCTCAGCAATTTCATTTCTTGGAATTTATTTGAAGAAACCTGAAACACTAATTAGAAAGAATATGTGCACCCCTATGTTCATTGCAGCATTGTTTACAATGGCCAAGATTTGGAAGCAGCCCAAGCGTCCACCAGTAGAAGAGTGGATAAAAAGCTGTAGTAGACTTACACAATGGAATACTACTTGGCCATAGAAAAGAAGGAAATCTTACCCTTTGTGACAACATGGATTGACCTGGAGAGTATTATGCTAAGTGAAATAAGCCAGTCAGAGAAAGACAAATACCACATGATTTCATTCATATGTGGAATCTAATGAACAAAGTGAACTAACAAGCAAAATAGTGATAGACTGATAAAGAGCAGGCTGACAGCTGTTGGGGTAGGGGGGTGAGGGGGGTTGGAGGGATTGAGCAAAAAAGAAAAAAAAGAGAAAAAGCTCAAGACACAGACAAGTGTGGTGATTGTCAGAGGGAGAGTGGTGGGGGCAGGTGGAAGATAGAGGATATAGGGTATATAAATGGTGACGGACAGATACTTGACTTGGGTGGTGAGCACAAGATACAGTGTACAGATGATGTTTTGTGGAATTGTGCACCTGATGCCTGTATAATTTTCTTAACCAGTGTGACCCCAAAAAATTCAATAAAAAATAGGAGCAATAAATAAAGTTTTATTATGAAGGGAAAAAAGGAACCTAATACACTAATTCAAAAAGACATATGCATCCCTATGTTTATTGCTGCATTATTTACAATGGCCAAAATACAGAAGCAACCTAAGTGTTCATCAATAGACATATTGATAAAGAAGAGATGATACATGTATACAATGGAATATGACTCAGCCATGAAAAAATTGAAATCTTGCCATCTGCTACAACATGGATAGAACTAGAAGGTATAATGCTAAGTGAAATAAGACAGAGAAAAGACAAATATATTTCACATATATGTGTAATGTAAAAAACAAAATAAATGAACAAGCAAAACAGAAACAAACTCATAAATACAGAGAACATTTTGATGGTTGCCAGATAGGAAGGGGTTGGGGAAATCGGTGAAAAGGGGGAAGGGATTAAGAAGTACAAATTGCCAGTTACAAAAATAGTCACAGGGATGTAACATATAGCATAGGGAATATAGTCAATGACATAGTGATAACTGTGTATGGTGTCAGATGGGTGGTAGGCTTATTGAAGAGATCACTTTGTAAGTTATATAACTGTCTAATGACCATGTTGTACACCTGAAACTAATATAATATTGAATGTCAACTGTAATTGAAAAGCAAAAAATTGCTAAAAAATAAAATAAAAGCTGGAAACTGTGTGATCTATTTTAAAAAATCAAAATTATTTGTGAATTTGCTGGCTGAAGGATGAGAGGATAACTCAGTCTCTGAATGTTTAAACTCAGGACTCTCTTAAGCTGTGTGACGGTCAGGGTGGAGAAGTCGGAGCTCGGGGCTTCTCTCCGCAGTGAGCTGGCTGGCGGATGACAGCCTGCTCTGGCTTGTTCTCTTTGTATCTGCCCTGGTTGTCTCCAGCTGAAGAGCAGGAAAACTTAAAAGGCTATTAGGGTTTTGTGGGTCAGATACCCAATGGCAAAAATTTTCCCTACTCCACAATCCCACAAAGAAAACAGCCTCTTTTTGAAATTGGAAACTTTAAAGGAAGATTTATGAACCTTCAGGTTTATGAAACCATCTGGTGCTTTGGAGTGTGCAGGCCGGTGGCTTTGACAGTTCAAAGTTTGGACTTCCCACTCCCCCCACCCCCGCAGTCCCCTTTATAGAATAGTTTAACTCAGTTTCTACATTAATACCTAAGAGGTGATGTTTTAAACTTATTGGACAACTTGTAAAAATCAGTAGGATTTAAAAGAATCCTACTGTTACTTTTTAAGGGCATTTTTACTGTTTGTTACATACTGTATGAAGGAGTCCCGTTGGTGAACTCTGAATTTCCACTCTGCTTAGCTTGCTTGCAGGAGCACTGTATAATTTTGGTTTTGTTTTGACAGTTGGTGACCTTTGACCCCTCTCAGTAAAATGTTTAGGCTGAGGGGGACTGAAAAGAGCTTTCAGATGGGATATTTCCAACCCCTTTCAAGCTAGAGCAATCTTCCCCTCAGCACTCAAACCCTTATATAGAAATGGTTTTCAGCCTCTATACAGTGCTCTGGTGGAACAAATCAGATCAAAGCCTTGCTTAATATGTTTGAAAAATGCACATCCGCATTGCAGAGCAAAAACATGTTATGGAAATCAATAATATCATATTCAGGCAGACCTAACTTCAAAGTGACTCCTATGTGTGTTCTCAATTTCAAAAGAAAAAGAAGAAAATGAGAACAGGGTGCATAAGTTTTCTCTGCTTAATTCTATTTGTAACTGAGCTGAGATCTCAAATGTCTCTTTACTGCTTTCTGACTGGTCCCCAAGGACTCTGGGTGTAGGGCAATCTGCTTATTAATTGCCTGCACCTGGGATAATCTTGTACACTTAGGTTACAAGAGTGGCAAACTTTTTTCCATCCCACGACTTTGGAATGCAAATTATTTACACTTTATTGGAGAAGAAGCATTTCATGGAAGAATGGAAAATGGGAAACACAGAGATCATGTGGATTTAACTCTAGATTCTTTGATTCACTGGAAATTGGTTTGTATTGATTAGTTATTTCCCATTGTTGTTACAGTATTTGTTGAGGACCCCTTGTATGGCTGTCTGCCACTGTCCTAGGTATGGAATATTATATCCTTAATTATATAATTATCTTTAATAATCTTTATATCTTTATATTATACAAACTTTGGGTGATAATATTGTTTTTTTACATGTTGAATATGTTTCATGATTACATCAGAACATGTCTTCTTACATGTACACTTATGCATGTAAACTGTTTAGTGTATTATATCTGTTTAGTGTATTATAACTGTTTAGTGTATTGACACCTGTATCATGCATACAGTAGCTGATTTGCTGGAAACTAAATATTCACCATATTGTGATGGAAGGATCATATAAAATAAACTCTCCTGCCAATTCTTCATTTTTCTTTGTGTTCTTTCCCGAAATGGCAATAGTGAACTATAATATGATGGAGGTCCATGTTCAGGATGTGATACTCAAAAGGAGAGGCCCAGGAATTCAACCTTAAGGTCTTATCTATTTCCTAACTTTGCCTTAACCTGTTGGAAGTCATGTTAGAGGTTAGGCAAGGACACATTAGTCCTTCCATAACAATAGCTCTTATTTTGCTGCTCAATCTCTGATAAATCTACTTGTTTGTAACCTTTTTTGCAATAGTGTTAACATGTCAAAGTTTACATAACAGACTGAGATGAAAACTATCGGAATTGTGGGTTTTAAATGATACTTCATGGTCACTTATCTAGAAAATGGGGAGATTCCAGATTGACTTGATATGATACACTGAGATATTTTTCTCAACTGATTCTGGACCTGACTTATCTGTGACTGAACCTTGGTTACCAGAGCCACATTTCTCTTCAACTTAAACTCTGAAAATGCACTGAATATTTGGATCAGTTTCCTTTGAAACCACCTTTAGATAATTCCCTCAGATGCACTTTTGTAGACTAAGGTGTGCTTCCCAACTCTTTACAGAATAAAATTACTTCCCTTAAAAGGCTTCCCAATCATACTGCTCAGTAACTGATTAGTTTTAAAAGGCAGACAGATGTAGTTTATTTCTTCTCTACCATTTTGCAATTGGTAGAAAAGAAAAGGGGTCTTTAAGCATCGTTGAGTGAAGACACAGATAGAAGCTCAGGATTTTAGAGGTAGCTTTCACTCCTTTTTCATCATCATATCCTATTTGTCCCTAGTTCTCTCAGACATTTCCTCAAGAGAACAGGTATTTTCACTTGACTCTCATGTCAAGTGCTATGAAAATATGTTTGAGATTTGACAGATGTATCAGTTCAGTTTTTCTAACTTGCAGCTCCAAATAAATTCTGTCTTGGGGATTACTGACCTTATGACTGCCCATTGGGTTTGATCAATGATTGCCATCACTTTTTAGAAAGGCACACTTTAAAGCATCACTTGATGTGACTCTCAATTGCAGAGTTTGGTAACCTCTCAGAATCGATCTGTTGCCCTTTCCAAGAAAATCTCTGAGAAAAAAAATAAGAATTTTTTTGCTTTTTCCTGAAAAAAAAAAAAAAGTATTAATATGAATCACTTTTGCAATATATTATTTTTGCTAAATACTTTAAATTTCAATAAGAAAGGGCAAAACAAATTTATTTAGTATGTTTGGTTTTTCCTCCCAACCTATGAATCAAATTCTAATTTTCACTCTAAATTTAGTGACCAGGCTTGTTACTATTCCCTTCCTTATTAAATATTTAATTATAGGGTTTTTGTGTATTTTCTGACCACTAAGTTTCATCAGAGGCAACACATAGTTTGCTTCAAAACCATCACAAGAGTTTGCCAGCCTTGACCCCTTTATCATTTGTTTGAGATTTTTATACTAACTACATATTTCTGGGTAAATGAGCACACATATTCATGCTTTTCTGCAATATTATGGTAAAAATCTTGGCCAAGTTGTTTTCAAAAGGGGGTGGAGAAGCTGTATTTTTAGTATTAAAGTGACCCCTGGGTCCTTGGGAAAATGCAGATTGCAGAAAAGTAGACATGACCAAGCCAGGCACTTTGGCCTTTGGCCCAGAAATATATCTTGACGGGTTTCTGGCCAAATTTCCACAGTGATTTTTAGCACAATAAAATTGACAACCATGAGTTTTTCTCAAATGTTTACACTGTAGTTTCTTAACAACATGTGAATATAATTGAAACATTTAGAAATAATCTTCGGATTCTCAAAATTCACAAACATTTGTCTGACCCTGAAAAATGTAGGCAATGAATTTGGAATGCCTAATCTGGAAGAATGGAATAAAATGAGATAATGTATGTAAAAATGGTCTGTAACTTGTAACTGCCATGCTAATGTCAGTCATTGGTATTTGTAGTTCAGTAAGTTTCTTTTGTTTCTGTGAAAGAAGGTTCAAATTAGGTCAGTGTTATTTGACTTAAATGTGTGTCATAGTGAAACATAATTTGAATGGGGTTAAGAATAATTTATTTCATTCTTGCTTCTGTACACCAGATATCTATTGATTTTGCCTGCGCAGCAATCTTTTACTCCTACTTCTGGGAAAAGTTCCTCTTTTTTTTTTTTTTAAATTTTCTTTTAGGAATCATCAATTGTGCACTTAGTCCATGCTTTTTGGGTGGGGTCAACCCTTTTATTCCATTCTAAGGATGGCCAATTGTCTTCATCTGACCAATCAGAATTCACTGTGATCATTTCATGGGTGGGTTTGTGAATAATTTTAGCTTCTTTATATGAACTATGGGACTTTTGCTAGAAATTCTGGGAGGAGTAGTCTTGTGGCTTCTAGTAGTGATGTTTTCTATCATGTGGGAACAGTCTGCCTGAGAACAAAGTCAAGATGGAGAAAAGAGACACATTCCTGGTGACAAGGGTCAAGCTCCTACATCTACTAATGTTCAGTCACTTTCATTTACCTTCTCAGCTACATGATCCATTGAACATCTCTTTTTTGTTTGATTCATTTCAGAGAAGTTTCTGTTACAGGCAACTGGGTGCTCTGGTTTACTCCCACTCCAGCATTCATTGACTGGCTAAGTAGTAGTGTAACCTTGGGCTTGCCATTTACCTCTTCTCAGATTGAGTTTCTTCATCTGTGAAATTAAATTGTATTATATAGAATTCAAACAGAAAGCAAATGGCACACTAGACATTAGATTATTTCAAGGCGTGTTTGTTCATAAAGGTATGGGGACTGGGTAGTATTAGCTGAGGTGGGACCTGCTTAGATCCAAAGAGATGAGAGGAGGGAGCATATGTAACACCTGAATAGAGAGAGTCTTGCAGAGAGGACACCTTGAAGAAGCCATGACATGTATCTGGGGCAAACTGAACAGGAGGGAGCCAAGGGAATACGTTTACTGACCTCTTGTCCTTCCTTTCATTCTTTTCCTGCCAGGGCTTCTCATTCCCTGAGTGCCACAGGAAGAATCCAGGGTAAGGGGGCCTGTTGAGGTGATCCATAGATCTTACTCCATGGAGGCTGAGAGCAAGGTGGAGGAGAGTGGGTTGATCTGGAGGGACAAATAAAACGTGATTTCTTGGCCTAGTGGATAATCTTGAACTTGTTTTTTAGTGCTAAAATTAAATGAGAATTGATGAGAGAACTTGAATGGAATCTAGAGCTAGAACTAAATGGGATCAGTTAGGGTTTAGGTACATATGTGAGTGAGGAAAGAGGAGGAACATCTTAAACATTTTTGTGCACATTTAATATTCCAGTACATTAATAACACAAATAATCAGGACAATGCCATTTTGTTGATTTTAATGACACGGGGGAAAAATATTTTGTTAATTTACTAGTTAAATTAGATAATGCACTTGTTGAAATTATTCTAGAAAGTTTCTCGTAATATTAGAGTGGGATTTTATCTGAGTGTTTTGAAAATGGAAAAAAAGGTAATTTTCTTTTGTATACAGTGGAGTTATATGGCTTTAACTTACACAACTACGTGTGCTTGAAAAAAAAGCAGAAAACAGACAAAACATATATTTTTACAAAATAGCCACTAAATGCAGGTCTGATGTTTCATCTGATTTCTCAACTAAAGAAACAGTACGTTGTTTCAATGCTGGAAGGAAAGCTGACCATGTGAGGCTTATTGCGAGATGGTAAAGTATGTACAAAACCAGATATACTGTTCTGGTGGGTGGTTTAAAGAATTTTCAGGAATAACTTTTTCTGTAAGCAATTTTTCTCCCATTGACTTAATTGCTGACTATGACATGACTCCACTGTATGGTACAATAGAACACTCAGGGAGAAAATAATAATTTTGCATAATAATCTTCAGGTCCTATAAATTTAGAAAATGCTTGTTCAATTTCTATTTCTTATTAGAACTGTCCTTATAAATATGAAATATAAATGTACGTGTGTTAGTATGCAGTGTAGTAAGACCACATTCCTCCTTGGTGGTAGTGATGGTCTATTTCTCTAGTTCAAGAAATAAGACTTGAAAATCCTGTCTGGTGGTTGTTCCCCTGTGCCCTACCCTCCAGGGAGGTCAGTATGTGGCTGATGACAGAACTGCTCACCCAATCTGCATGTATTTTGTGCATGGTCCTAACCTCAGTTCTACAGATCCCCAGAACTCTGTCCTAGACAATGTGTGGTGCAAAGCGTGCAGTGCCTCAATATTTTATTCATCCTCAAAGGGTTTCACCATGAGGGGTTTAACCCATAGTAGTAAAAACAGACTTTCTGGAAAAGAATGATAATATGACCTTCATTGTCTTCACAAACCTAAATTAGAAATCTTAGCAAACTGATTGAGGTATATTCTCATATAACATTTTTTATTGGCTGTCCAAGGCATACCTGCCAACATGTAAAGGCAGATAATTCATAACCCGAGGGCTTACTATAAGCTGTTTCTGCATAGTGGCAGAGCAGGTAACATTTGCCACATTGATTTCCATCTGCAATGGGGAGCTGCACTCTGCACACAATGGAAGTGTTCAAAGACCTGGGATTTGACCCAGAAAAAAATCAACTTGCATCTTTGTGAGAAAGATAAAATTTGATTTCACTCTAAAAATAGCCATTTTCATCCCAACACCCCCCCCCCCCCCCCCGCAGTTCCTACTATAGTCCAGGCACCATGGGGGTTATTTTGTATATACGTTGTCACATTTACATGTTTATTCACACTACAATACATGGCAGGAATTCATAGCCTTACTTTATAGCTAGCTGGAGAATCTCTTTCTGTCTTGCTTTCCTTACACTTTCCATATATAATTTGTTGGACATTGTAACTGCTTTTTCCTAAATCTCTCAGCGATTTATCTACTTCTTTCTTGACCTTCTACCACAAGCTGACCCATCCCTTGCCAGGAGATCAACAGCTCCCTAACCAGTATCCCTGTATCTACATTCACCCCCCTCCACTACATGTTCTGCAGCTGGGCTTAGCTTTAAAATTACACATTTAATTGTGTCTCCACTCCTTAAACCCCTGGATGGCTTCCCCTTGTCCTTAGAAGGAAGTCCATGTTCCTGTAACACGGTTCGTGACTTTTGCCCTTGCCCTAGGAGACAGCCTCACTCTTGCCCCGTCCTGTCCCTCTCTCTCTAGTCCAGCCACACTGGACTTTATCAGTTCCTCCAGCACACCATGATCCTCCAGTGTCTTGCCCTCTCTTGTTTGTCTTTGCCTCAAATGCGTTTTTGTGTTTTTTTTCAATAATCTCCTCAGCTTTCTCCCACAGATCCCTTAGATGTTTAGCTTACATGTCAGTTCCTTAGACAATGACTCCTAAATTTTAGTCTAAGTGTCCTTGTCATATGCTCCCACAGTGCCATCCTTCCCCTTGCATAACGCTCTTCAGGATTGCAATTACTGGTTCAAACACCTGTCTTTTCCTCTAGAAGATAATCTTCATGAAATCAATAACCTTACCTGTCTTGTTGTATTTTCATCTTGTAATGCAGAATCTGCTCAGAGTAAGCTTTCAATAAACATTTGTTGCATGCATAAAAGTTTTAAAGAAAACAGAAAACCTGAGAAGTTAAGTCACCTGCCTGCACCTGGATCAGACCCGTGTGTATCTGAGGACATAGTTAGGCTTTTCCTCCACTTCACTGCTGCCCAGTGGAATGGCCCATGTGGCCAGGAAGGTTCATTTATATTGTTTCCTATTCTCTTCCTTAGGAACAGTATTTTGAATTTAGTTTTAAATATTGAAAAGTCCTCCATTCTTTACAATAATAGAACATATATTTTAAAATACTGTTTTGAAAACTCTGGCTGCTTAGTGATTTATCTGTGTGTTCTCAATAAATTATATAATCTATAACCCTCCTATAAAAATCATCATAAACTACTTCTAATTTTTATCTTGAATTTTCTTAAGATTTAAAGCAATTTTTTTTATCATCTCTTAATCTCTCTTCTTAAAAGATTAGTTTTAAGTCGCCGTATTACCTGAGTGTTTACTTTTGCATATGAGATACAGTTCCAAGAAGAGAGAGGTAAGCTGCTGCCCTAGAAACGTTTGTTCGTATCAATAAAGAAAAGAGGAGAGATTAATTTGCTGGCAAGCATTTGGCACGTGGAAGGTGAATCTGGTTTATGTTGGTCTGTACGTAGCTAGTTAATGTGTGAAGTTTATTAATTCCCAGTCTAAGCAATGGTGAGGAAGAGAAGCGCAAATGTTGGCCCTGGCTTTGTTTAGCTTATTTCTACTGATATTTATAAACACCTCTTTAGCTGTTGTTAACAACTTACAAAGATAACAGATTGCCTGAAACCAGAGATAATGAGGGGTGTGGAAGCACCCTTCGTCCCTCCTTACAGACCTGTTTGTCGGGCATTTCTAGGGCAAGAAGAATAACTGAAAACACAGAAGCCAGTGCTTGTGGCTGGTATGGTGGGAAAGTAGGCGCACAAGTTTGTTTTACTTGTTGGGAGGTAACTGACTTTTGCTATGTGCCGCCCAGAAGTGCCCTGCTTCTAACGGGTCTCTGGAGGGGGGTTTTGGGGGAGAAGCTTTCTGGAATCCAATGAACCTGGCTGAGGAGACCTTTGCTTTCCAACACAATATGAATATTAGTGAAATTTATTTTTCTTTTTCCTGTTACCTGCATCCATTTTGTACCATTCCATGGACAGTCCTATGATTTCCAAATTAAATTAGGCAGCTGCAATGTAGCTTTTTTGGTGTCTATTGTGTAAGAGTAAGTGACAATATTTGAAGGTTTGTTTGTTTGTTTTATGAGAGTTAAAAATGTTCAGCTCAACCATACCATTCTTCTTTGTTTGCTTATAAAACTGACCAATGATGGTGGCGTTTGATTTGTAAACATGCATGAGCTTAGAGCTGAGTCCAGTTTCTCGCTGACTCCTTTGAAAGATTTCTTAGGCGATGACTGCAGAACCAAACCTTTGGGAAATACAGCCATGTTTCAAATGACCCATAAATGCAGAGGACAATTTTCTGTTGCAGTTCACTTGAAAGATGAACTGGTTTTGAGCATTAGCAATGAAATATTGAACTTCCCAGATACTTTTTGAGATTCTCTCAGACGAAAATAACTTTGTAATGTTTGTTTCTTTTACTAATTTGGGTCTTATGCAATTTTAGAACTACAAGGAATATTCTTTAGGGAATAAAACACTGGAAGTGACATCTTCACTATGTGCTCAAGAGTTACTCTTTGTTTTCAAATAAATGAAATGTGGCATGTGCTGCTCTTTACAGAGACTCTTGGTATGTTTCGCAAGTCAGTTCTCAAAAAAAGGAAACTTCTTTTTGGTGAAGCAAAGTGAAAATTCTAAGTTGTGAATCCTAATTGTCTGGGACAAACTCTCAATTGTGTGTCTACTGCATGGAGATTCTTAACATTCTTAATCTGTTCATTGGAAAATGCTTTTACTCATAACGATAATTAGATAAGTGCTATCTGCAGTAGACAACTCTGTTTTTGGACCAGGTAGGTCGGCTGCTTGTGGAAACTAGACAATGAAGAGGAAGAAGGCGTGGTGGGTGTGTGAGTTTTCAGAGAAAAGGATAATTGGAGAAATAAAGTTATTCATTTCCCCTCTTTTATGGAGCCACTGTGGACAACTCTCTCAGTGTACTCTCCCATGGCTTTGAAATAATGAGTGCGTGTGCTACTACATTCAGGGCAACTCCTGATTGCTTACCACTGCCATTAGAAGCCAAAGAGCTAGTGCTTGGGCTGGTGTGGCAAGAAAAGTCACCAGTAGGGTCCTGATCATTATTTAGATCCTAATTAGACAGCATACGTTCTGCGATAGCTCTGTGAACGCCTCATGGGTTGCAAATTTATTTTGAACCCAAGGTAATGCTTTAGCCATAAGTCATTCCTTCCTGCTTAAATGCTTTTGGGTGACAGATGTGGGGGGAAGGCTTTTTGAAATCACAAGCAATGTTTTTGCCAAATCTTAATTGACAGCTTACATTTCATTATAAATGAGACAGTGCCTTACACTTCCCTCCAGATTCCATGATATCTTAATTGGTAAAAAGCTAAGTGAATTTGGGATACCTCAGGCCAACCTTTGGATGACTCAGTGAGAAAATAGCAGACTGGTCAGAATCATTTTATAGTAAAGACATTTTTGGCATCACTCATGGTGTAACTAAATAATTAATTAGTTTTAAATATATATTGCAAACACCTTTTCTTTATGCAGCATACTGCATTTACTACACGAAATACAAATAAGTAGAAAGCATTTTTTCTACCTTAATGGGTTCTGTAGTCGTCCTGATAAAACAGGGTGAATCATAAGAAAAAACTCCACAGAATGTCTTCTTTATGATTGAGGCAGGATAGTAAGATGCTAGGAAAATTCCTTGGCAAGTGGAATGGGGAAACTGAGACAGAGAGCTGAACAAACTGACCGAGCAATTAACAGCCGGATACAGAAGGTGACCTCCCTAGAGATAACATCCAGGCCTTAGTTGTATTTCAGCTCCAGGTGCAGAAAAGCAGCAAAACCAGGTGGGTGACACCAGGACCAGCTGTAATGACTAATGACCCGATGCCCTAGCACTGACCAATCAGCGGAGACCATGACCCTGAAAGAGCTCACCTAGCTTGGAAGCAGTCCAAGTGCCCGTCAGTAGATAAGTGGATAAAAAAGCTGTGTTACATTTACACAATGGAATACTATTCTGCTGTATAAAAAGGAAGAAAATTTTACCCTTTGCAACAGCATGGGTGGACCTAGAGACATTATACTAAGTGAAATAAGCCAGGCAGAGAAAGACAAGTACCATCTGATTTCACTCATATGTGGAATTTAATGAACAAACTGAACTACCAAGCAAAGTAGAGACAGACTCATAGAGAGCAGGCAGACAGCTCTGGTGGTGTTGGGGGATGTTGGGAGGTATTGGAGGGATTGAGCAAAAAGGACAAAAAAAGAGAGAACTCATGGACATGGACAAGTGTGGGTATGGTGTGGGGGGGTGTATGAGGGCATAGAGGGGATAAATGGTGATGAAAAAAATAAAATTAAAATAAAAAAATTAAAAAAGAGCACACCTGGAAAAGCTGATGAATATTCTATTGAGATCCTCTCTTGTGACCGCCCCTAAACTCCCAGCCTTTAAAACCCCTCAAAACAAAGGAACCAGCACTTGCTCTCACTCCAGGGAGCACACCTGCACCTTTTCCTTCCTTCCCCTTTTTCTTCCCCAACAGGCGTGCATCTCCTAAACTCTAAGGGACCCCACAAGACTTGCAACCAGGAGAGCAATGGGCAGTGGCAGCTCATGCTGGCCCCCCTGAACTTGTCTCCAAGGCCCTATTTTCTCTGACATCCCAGTGTGCTAAAGCAGCCCAGCCTGGACACATTTCTTTTTCTTCTTCTTTTTAAAAAAATATATCTTTATTGATTTCAGAGAGAGGAAGGGAGAGGGAGAGAGGGAGATAGAAACATCAATGATGAGAGGGTCATTGATCGGCTGCCTCCTGCACGCCCTCGACTGGGGACCGAACCCACAACCTGGGCATGTACCCCGACCGGAAATCCAACGCCAATCTCCTGGATCCTAGGCCCATGTTCAACCGCTGAGCCACACTGGCCTGGCTGGGCACATTTCTTTAGAGAATCAAAGCAGCCCCAGATAGGTTCTCTCCTATTGCTTCTTGTATCCTAAGCCCTTCTTTGTTTCACTGTCTCTAGGTTTATCTCAAAATCACCTGGACTTGTGTTGTGAAATATTTCCTGCAGGAAGTCAAGGGCCCACACAATACCTGCTAGCCCCAGGCAGGCTGCTCAGGGCCAGGTCCCTTTTCCGGTAACATGATCAAAGATTATTTTAGATTTGAAAGGGACTTTATGACCTTTCAAATCAAGATTCTCTGCAACGTCTTTCGTGAAATAATGGCACTTGTAAACATTTACATGAATGACCCCCATTTGATTAATTCTCCAACTGTAGGATGCCCTCTGCTCTCCTCTAAGAAACACCTAGGATATCCCCAGATCACCTCAGGGGGCTGGGGGCCTGCAGCTAGCCCATCACAGCTCCCCGCAGTTGAGTTAATGCTCACCAAGAGACAATCGTGTTTGTTCTCATACTAGTTAATGCCCATGGTGTTACCGATTATAATTATACAATATAATGAAGTATTTTGTAAATCAATGATATATGAGGGTGATAAGAGAGCTATTTCAAAATGAAAGTTAAATACTTTCATAAGATCCTCAAGTCTAAACACATCACTATTGGATTAGAAATGATCTACCGAATATAAACAATTTAAAAGACTAAAACTTAGGAGTCTGTACTCAAATATATTTTCCAGTGTCTTTATATTATTTTACTTTAAAGAGACTGAAATTATTAGGAATAATTATTGGGCAATAAGCCCAAATTTTTTTTAAAGGGTTAGCATGTTGGAAACTTTATTCACTGGGCATATTCAAATAGAGGTTATGGCCACAAACGAAGAGAAGCCTTTACTTATCATTTGGTAGTTAGGATTATTTTGCCTGAAGGACTTTTCCCATTAACAAATAAACTACTAATACTAATCCCTTTGGTTAAAAGGGAATCTACCACTGCCTTTAGCTTTCTCTGGGGTAATAAGGTATACTTGCATAGTTAAAGTTCTGATAACGTCTTCAGAAAAAAATATACCTCAAGTTAGTTTGACTCAGTGTTTCACAAGATTTTGGGGATTCACAACTTTTTTTGGATTTATAATTCTAAAGTCTAATTTTCAGTTCTTTACAATCTGCATTATTTGTGAAATAGCAGTGTTACAACTATGCTATGCCCTCGGGGACAACAAAGATGAATCAGATATAACCTTAACTCTCTGAGAGTTTACTATTAAGTGTGGAAAACACACACACACAATTAATTGTAACACACTAAGGTTGATATAAGTATGGTAAGATAGATACAAAAATATTAATTTTATATGTGAAGAAACTGGGGTACAGAGAGGTTTAAATACCTTACCCAAAGTTGGGCAGTGTAGCGTGGACTAGAAGCCTGATGCATTGAACTCTACATCTAACACTCTATTCAGTTTAATAGTATAGTATGAAACATACCCATAAAGTCTGACAAATATAAAGTAAGATTCCATAGTTTTGAGCTAATTTGATTATTTTTAACTCTGAAGTGAATTATAAAAATAATTTTGTCAGTGATTCAGATTCCCAATTTTACTTTCTGGAATGTGGAACAATAACAAGAAGTGATGTGTACCTTTTTTTCCCCCAGTACTTAATTTTTTTTAGCATTTTTCTTTAATAAGCCAGCCAAACGAAATCCTGGCCCTGGCCCCATATTGAAATAGATTTTTTTCCTCTGGAGAGAGAGCCAGTTTGTCAGGGTCAAGCCTCATCTTCCATGTTACAATATAAAGGAGTAGAATAAGTGGGCTTGTAATGAAAAAACATATTTCTGTAAAACCTTTTAATAGTTTGTTCCAATTTACTAGAGTAAAAGACCAGAGAAAAGAATACATACAGTTTTTTGAAACTACCTATATACAGTTAGAGAATATATTTTATTAAAATGGTATTCTTAGACAATAAACTTATAATGGTTATTTGTTGAAATGGTTAATCTTGGACAATAAACTTATTCAATGTCACAGACCAGTTGTTTTGTTCTTACTATGGTAGAAGTTCCTTATTAGATCTAGAAAAAGAGTGATTTAAGAAAGACTAAAACATTTAAGACATTATTTGCAGTAGTGGATACTAAGGTCATTATTTCTTCATAAAACTCAATCTAGATGTTTAAAAGCCAACGTAATAATATACTTTTAACATCCATGTTTTCATTCTATAAAATCGGAGGATACAGAGTCCCCTTAAAGTTTTGAAACACTTGGATTTTTCATTATTTCATAACTTTCCCTTTTGGTCTTTTATTCTATCTGACAATGCTTCTTTGTTTTGCAGACCTGCTTGGTTTTAAGATATAATGCCAGGGCCTTAAGCATATCTCTTTATTTCCTGAAAGTGAAATCTAAGAAATGCCTGAGTAACCGAGTAGTTTTAGAATTAGTAAGTATGACATGTCAAAAGCATGATGAGCAAGTAAACTTGTCCAGAGAGCAGCTGAGAGTTGAATGTTGAATGTTCCTGGTTGTCCACTTTGCCTGGAGCTTTGAGTTTGTGGTTGGGGTGCATAAACTAATCTAGGGTCAGACTGTGAAAGGACTTGTGTGATATGTTGATGAATTTGGATTGAATCTTTAAGAAATGGTGAACTTTGCCTGTCCGGGCGTGGCTCAGCGGCCGAGCATCGCCCTAGGATCCAGGAGATGGAGGTTCGATTCCCAGTCAGGGCACATGCCCAGGGTTCAGGCTCCATCCCCAGCAGGGGGAGTGCAGGGGGCAGCCGATCAATGACTCATCATTGATGTTTCTATCTCTCTCCCTCTTCCTTCCTCTCTCTGAAATAAAAATATATTTTAAAAAAAAAGGTGAACTTTGAAGGAGGTGTGAAGTCAGAAATTTTTAAGAAGAATATAAAAGCGGAAGATTTTATCCCTAATATATCTGACAGGCATACACAATCTAACATATTAGCTACAGACTATGATTTTTTTCAGTTGGAAATTGGACATCTAAACTACCATTGCCTTAGGTGTAAGTACTGGGCCTGCCAAGAATAAGAAAGAAGAAAAGAAAGCTGTACATAGTTGTGGGGTGTTGTGGTTTTTTTTTGTATTTTAATTGTTCATTTTAAAGGTGAAGCAGCTGTTCGAAGGGGTACATTTTTAGGGTTATTACACTGAAGCAGATTTCTATGCCCTTAGACAATCTTCCTTTTCTGCATCCGAACCCAAGAGCTTATTGAGAAGACTGAGAAAGGCAGGTTTAGAACCAGATCTTAAGTGGGTTTAGAATATAATGCAACCTACCACCAATAATCAACAAGTGTTGGCAAGGATGTGAAGAAAAGGGAACCCTCATGCATTGATGATGGGAATGCACACTGGTGCAGCTACTGTGGAAAACAGTATGGAGGTTTCTTAACAAATTAAAAATGGAACTGACTTATGACCCAGCGATTTCAATTCTGGGTATTTATCTGAAGAAACCCAAATTACTAATTCGGTAGAATATATGCACCCCTATGTTCACTGCAGCATTATTTACAATAGCCAAGTTTTGGAAGCAGCCCAACTGTCCATCAGTAGATGAGTGGATAAAAAAGCTGTGGCACATTTACACCATGGAGTACAACTCAGCCGTCAAAAAAGAAAATCTTACCCTTTGCGACAGCATGGATGGACCTGGAGAGCTTTATGCTAGTGAAATAAGCCAGTCAGAGAACTACAAGTAACATATGATTTCACTCATATGTGGAATCTAATGAACAAAATAAACTAACAAACAAAATAAAAACAGGCTCATAGATAGAGAACAGGCTGACAGCTGTCAGCGGGGAGGAGGGTTGCAGGGCTGGGTGAAAAAGGTGAAGGGATTAAGAGGTATAAATTGGGAGTCACGAGGATGTAAAGTACAGCATAGGAAATATAGTCAATAATATTGTAATAACTATATATGGTGCCAGGTGGGTAGTTGAAATACCAGGGAGACCACTTTGTAAAGTACATATATGCTGTACACCTGAAACTAACACAAAATAATATTGAATGCAAATTGTAGTAGAGAAAAAACCCCATAATGCAACCTGGACGAAAGCAAACTCAGGGAGACTGCAGGAGGTCGCTTCAGTGCAAGCATGGAGGGTCATGGAGGCCGGACTAAGGAAGCCACACTTATCAAAATTATGGGTGCAGCAGGGGCTGTAATTCCTGCTTCCTGCTAAAGCTACCTAACGTGAGTTTTAGTGTGCATGCAGACAAATGAGTGAGTGCTCACTCTTCCACTCTTACTTGGCCAGAGTACAACAACTCAGGGAGCATACTTGTGTTTTTTGTAATGTACTTGGATATTTATTGGTATTCATTGCTTTGGTAGCCTAACATCATTATGTTAAGCTTTTAATACATGTAGTATTATACAGGTTTACCTTGGAGATATTGAGGGTTTGGTTTCCGACCTCTGCAATAGAGCAAATATCACTATAAAGCAAATCACAGAATTTTTTGGTTTCCCAGTGCTTCTACAGCATGTTTGCACTATGCTATAGTCTAGCATGTGAGTAATAGCATTAAGTCTAAAAAAATGTACATACCTTAATTTTAAAAAATACTTTATTGCTAAAAAACACTAACCATTATTTGAACCTTCAGAGCATCATAGTCTTTTTGTTGGTGGAGGATCTTACCTTCAGTTTCTAAAATAATGCAATATTTGTGAAGTGCAATAAAACAAAGCACAATAACACAACATGTGTCTGTGTAAGAGATGTGGTTACCCAATGAGTATATTCAAATCCATGTAATAATAAGCTGATAAAGTGTGACTTTATTAAAGTAAGTAATCATGTATCTAATTCTGCCTTTCTTACAAGGTAAATGCCTATTGCTCAGCATAAGAAATATTTTTCTGAAGGACGTTGAAGACACATATATGCATATATAGTCAGTTGCGAGTGATAGAAAAAATGAAGTTAGTAAATATCCATTATATATTCTACCAGAAATTTGACATCCATTGTAAATTGGACAATGTTATTATGCATTATTATTGAAATGAAATGAAACATGTAAAAGGAATGAGTTATGTTTTATAAGGTATGACCACTTTATGGGCAATGTATTTGTAACAGCATTTTATTATGTGTTTCCTGATGTGAGGGAAATATAAATTGTGATGTAGTGTTCTGAGGTGATTGAGATTTTGCAAGGAGAAATGAAATGGAATTTTTTAGATGAATACATTAAATTATTTGGTTTTACATTTGATTTTGCTTTATATATAGACTTCATAATAGGGTTTCAGATACATAAAAGGGAATTCATTCAATAAGCTAGAGTTAGAAATTCATTTTAAATATTTAATGATTTAATTAAGTTTTATTAGTGTGATGCTCTTTGCTTTGCCAATTAAAAATTGACAAGGGTCTCATCTGTGTTGTTTTTTTTTCCTTTTTGGATAGTATCTTGGTTAGATTTTTTGTTCTTTAGTTTTATAAACAGTGATAAAAACTAATTTTTAAAGTAATTTTTTCACATCTATTGAAGTTGCCAAGAAAAAATGGTAAACAATGGCAAAACATTAAAATGAACAGAATTTACTTATTGCATTGTTTTTTTAATTTAAAAACTGATATTTTATACTGTGTCTCTAGAAAAATTTGATTTGCTTTACTCCAATTTTCTCTCCATTAATAGTCTTTGCCAGAATACGAAAGCTGTTTCATGTCCTACCACTCAGGCCAGGTACAAGTGATGCCCGCTATTTCACTGGACCTTGGGGCATGGGTAAGAGGGAGGCAAAACCGTGATCGAGCCAACAGTGAGGGAGAATGAACAGTGAGTTACTTGAAGCACCACTGTCAACAGTGTGTTCACTGTGGGAGGATTGTAGGGGCTGGAGGTACTCAGGATTGTACAGACACTCCTAGTGTGGGAATACTGTAAAAAAAAAAAAAGTAGAGGAAGACTGACAAATGCATTTCTGTGGTCCCTCATGTTCATATTTCACCTATATTGGCTGACATAAGAATCTATGCCCATGTAGCCCTGGATAACTTGATGGCTTGAGAAATTTTACTGATGAGATAGGGGGAAAGGAAGAGAGTGTAAGTTGTAATATTTATCCAATGGGCAGCAGTGGACTCTGGGTAACAGAAAATACGATTATCTGGACTTGACTGATAAACCCCCTGCCTTCTGTCCCCATGGTGATCAGCAGTAAAAGTGTCACTAAAATGTGCTTCTGAAGGAAAGATAAAATATGATTTAGAAATAATAGATGTAGCTGTTAACTAGACTCTTTCTTTTCAGAAAATCAAATTTAATTAACCAAAATTTATACTTAACTTTTGTCAAATTTTTCAAGAGTCAGAACCACCGGCTATCAGTTGGTAGGAAGTTATAGTGAAAAAAATTTTTTGTTTTGTTAATCTTCACCAAGGGATATTTTTACCATTGATTTTTAGAGAGGGTGGGAGGGAGGGTGAGAGAGAGAGAGAAAGATACCAATGTGAGAGAGACATATTGATTGGTTGCTTCCTACAGGCCCCAACAGGATGGGGAACAAACCTGCAACCCCGGTACGTACCCTTGACGAGGAGTTGAATTTGTGACATTTAGGTATGTGCGCCAATGGCTCTAGCCACTGAGAAACACCAGCCAGGGCCTGAAAACAATTTTGTATCTTGTTGAAAGTTGTCGTGTTATTACTAAAGATGAGAACTGATCTTCCCATTTTGGTCACCACTAGCCACGGATGGCTATTGAAATTTAGATTTATATTAATTAAAGTTAAATCAGTAAAGATTTTATCCCGTCAATAGCCACATGTCATTTGTGGCTACCATATTGGACAGTGCAGAAACATTTCCATCATTACAGAAAGTTCTCGTGCATAGCACTGGATTAAAAATTATGCGGTTATGGTACCAAGAAAACACTATTTTTACATAGGTATTACTAGATCTAGTAACACACAAAACCCAACATTTCAGTTCTAAGGAGTAAATCTTGTTCACTTACACTCTAATGTGGGTGTTCCACGTTAAACTTTTTAAACTTGTGGCTCTGACATGCCCCATATCCTTGGAGTCTTGCTTCCAGCTGCTGGAAGAGGAAAGAAAGGGTGGAGAAGACACACTGGCTTCTGAACCACCTTGGCCTGAAAGGATAAAGCCAACTTTCCTTAGTAATCCATTGCTGAGAACCAGTCATATGGCCCAGTGAGGTGCAAGGCTTTCCAGTAGTAACTCTATCTTATGGAAGGAGAAGCCACTGGGAAACTGCCACAGAGAACTTCTTAATAGTAGAGAAACTCTGAGAAATAAATAGGAATTTTGCATGGAAAAGTAACTAATGGTCAAGGAACAGTATTGTTAATGCTAATAGCATTCCTTTATCTTTAGCATACATATATTATTGTTGTCTACCATTTTTAGGAATTAGGTTTCATACTGTGATTTGATAATCTCTAAGAACCAATTAATATTTTTATCTGATACATTGAAATTCTTGGTGCTTTACAAATTAAGAACTCAATAAGACTACCTCTTTTTTCTTGCTTTATATTAAATATTATAGATTTATGGGAAATTTAAACAGACATTATTATATATTTTTATATAAGCTTTTTAATTTATGGACCAAAAAATTTTGTTCCTAGAAATTTTCTCTTATGGGTTGAAGTATGGTTTAAATTAGAATTGAATTTGTATAAAATTAGGGTTACATGTATTACAGGGAGTGAAGTATACTTGTAAAAGAGTTTCCCTTATTGTTATATACAAAGAGCAGTTGGCAGAACTCTCATAGAATTGTGTCTTACAAATCAACTCTCCAGTTGAAAGGTAAATCTCAGATCATTCATATTTAAAATATACATTTTATATGTGTGTAAATATCATAATTGGAAATCCAGTACATGTACATGCAAATCACGTTCCCTTAATGATCCTGGCACTTAGGAACACACACACACAAAGTTACCACTATGTCTAAATTTATTTTAAACATTTCCTTCTATTTTTCTCTGTGTATCTCTATCTCTATCTCCATCTAATCTCTACTTCTACCTCCATCTATCATCTATCTATATCTATCATCTATCTATCATCTGTCTATCTATCATCTATCATCTATCTATCATCTATCTATCTATCTATCTATCTATCTATCTATCTATCTATCTATCTATCTATCTATCTATCTATCAATCATCTATCTATCATCTATCTCTATCTATCTATCTATCTATCTATCTATCTATCTATCTATCTATCTATCTATCTATCTATCTATCTATCACCTATCTATCTATCTACCTATCTATCTATCTATCATCATCTATCATCATCTATCTATCTATCTATCTATCTATCATCTATCATCATCTATATCTATCATCTATTTATTATCTATCTATCATCTATCTATCATCTATCTATCACCTATCATCGATCTATCATCTATCTATCTATCTATCTATCTATCTATCTATCTATCTATCTATCTATCTATCTATATCTATATCTATCTATCTATCTATCTATCTATCTATCTATCTATCTATCATCTATCATCTATCATCATCATCATCTATCTATCTATCTATCATCTATATCTATCTATCTATATACCTATCATCTATCTATATCTATCATCTATCTATCATCTATCACCTATCTATGTCATCTGTCTACCTAGCTTTCTCTTTCGGCAGTCCTCACTTTGCACAGTAATGCTGGATTATAAAAATGACCTTGCCAACCAAAAATGAACAAAGAAAATTTAGTAATCAATAGAAAAAAATATGTTTCTTCACTGACCTTTACACTTTTTTGCTAAAACATTAAAAACTCTTTATTTTTGGTCATAAATGTATAAAGAAATTAAAAATCAGCAGAACTATTAATTTAAAACAGAGATATTGAGAATTAAAGTGTTTTATTTCTTTGTAAAAACTTATCAAGAGGACTTCGAACCATGCTTGCCTTCTCATCATGTAACATGATGTGGAGCGAATGTATTCTAGGCCATGGGAAATTGCGGTACTTCTTTTGAAGTTCCATCACCTCCTGACATTCTATCCTTTATGCTTTCAATGCCATGCAACATCACTGAGAGTTCTCTTAATGTGACATTTACTGATGTCACTTCCTCCGAGGCATCTTCATCCTTTCATCACAAACGATTTTCTCGTTTAGGTTGGTAAGTTCTCTTTCACTAAGTTCTAATGGCTAAGTGTCCAGAATCTCTTGAATGGTTGTTGGGTTAACATGGACACGATTAGCTCTTTATGCAAGATTTTCATTAACTTCTAGTATTAGCACTTTTTATCTGCTTGTTGAACTTGCACCTTTGTTGGCCATTTCCCTCTTGATTACCCAGTTTTGTATAATGTCATGTAGGATTTTCACTGGGAGACAAGGGGGCAACACAGCAACATGCTTTCTACCTGTGCATGCAGGAAAAACAGACACAACGACCAGTAATCAACAGCCTTGAAAAGAAGTGCCATGATTGGGCACTGAACAGAAGGCACATTTCTTCTTGACATAGTGATGTGTAGACCAAAGAGCTAGCTGCAAAGTTTATACTTAAGTGATTACTCGCATTTGATATATCGCGGTAACACATTTTAACCATGTTGTTGGAGACTGGTATTATACAGTGACTAAACCGTGATAACTAAAATTTGTGTATACAGGAATCATGCAGACAAGGATTGCTTTTCTGAGCATTTTCCTTTTATGGAATCCTCTCTCTGGTCATCAGATTATTTCCCATTCTTTGCTATCATTGCTATTGCTTTCTCCCATATAAAATGAACTCCCTGGAACCCTCTATTTACTCTCCTTCAGTGTGTCTATGATGTAAGATGGGCAAGCTTGGAGATAATAAGCATTGTCATTGAGAGAAATCCATAAAACGTTTACTATGGAAATTGGATATTGCATTGAATCCAAGAAGCTTAAGGAGCATGCACACTGCAGAGAGAGCCGCACCCAAGTGAATCTGTGCAATCTGTGCCTGTGACAGCATCTTAAGAGTAAAATGTTAATTACTTGAGTTAGAAAGTAAAACTTGAAATTAGTTAATTACTTGGTTTGAAACAGAGTGATGATGATATTTACAAATAAATTATATGTGACTCTGGTATCAATATAAAGCAAACTAAAACAATTTGAAACTACAATCTTAATGAATAAGGTTTTCCCTCGAATTATCTAGACTAAAACCTAGATTCATAATTTTCAAATGCACCTGAATCACTGTGGATTTTTTGTTAAAATACAGATTCTGGGATAAGGTGGGGTCTGAGATTTTGTATTTTTAACTCTCAGGAAATGCTAATGCTGCTAACCAAACACTGAGTACCCAGGATCTATAGGTTCCTAGATTCTGCTCTATAGATTTAGAAAGCCGATGGCTTCATCTAAGAAAACTTTACCTTATTTAAAATTGTTTTATTTGAGTAATTTCTACTTTGAAAATGGAAAATATACACTTGTTAAAAATAACTTTGGACTTTCCCTATCTCTGAAACTTCTGCCTTGTGTCTGCCTTTCAACACCCTCTGAAAGACTCAGCTTTCTTTACTCCTGCATCATCAACTTCTATTCATTCACCAGCTCACCAAATCTGGCTTTAATCTGGATCTAAATTGTCTGGCAAAGACTTTCTAAATGCAAATAGGAACGTCTGTGTAGTCAACTGTATGATGTGTGTACAAGGTCTGGTAATGTTCAGCTACCCTCATGAAACTATGCTCTCCTTTCGTTTATGGAGTATCACTTGTTTCTTCTGCAACTTTTCTGTCTCCAGCGTGGGCTCCTCTGTTTGTCCAGCCCCTTCAATGTTGGTCTCCCCAGGGATCCATTTTTCTTTTAAAACTGACCAGCTGCTCCCTTCCCATCATTTCCCCCATGACTCTTGTTACCATGTATATATTTCAGTGACTCCCAAATTTTGACCTTTCTACCAGAAAGATTGTCATAGTTCCATTCCCCTAGTGACCTTGGGCAAGTTTCCTAACTATTCTGACCCTCACAATGCTCTTGTGGGGATTAAACAATTCACTACTTGTAAACTGCCTGGAAGAGTGCCTAGTACATGGTAAAGGGGCATAAAATGTAAACTATTATGTATTTATTGCAATTGTGAGTGATAAAGAGAGACTTTTAACTTTGTTACACTGTATGTCAGATAATTTAGGTGTATACTTAAGTGTTTTGAATAGTTATTATGAGATTCCTCTCATAATATTTCCTATTTCTCTGCATTGTACAACAGTAGGTTACAGTAAATATATCTATTTGAATTTCTCCAGAAGGGAGTCTTCTGTTTTGACCCTAATGCATTTAGTAACAGTTGATTTAATGAATACATTTAGCAAATGGATATGACATATTTTCTTGGTCACATTTTTGGTTGTGGACATTTCTCTCCATTTAAAACCATGCTAACTACAACTGTCAATTTTTATCAAGGACTATATTATATGTCAAAAATTTGTTTTTATGAGTAGAATTTTTAGAAGTATCTACAGTTGGAAAATATTTTAAATAATTTTGAGTTTTCCATTTTACTCCTTTACATTAATAAAAATTAATGTGATATTAATTCTAAGACATAGCCAGAAGAATTTTAGCATAAGAAATGAGCTTGATAAGCAATTTATAAATAAATGATGCATTTAGTAAATTTAATTCAATACACATTTATTAAATATTTATAAAGTGTCACTATTTGAATTTAGTCTTGCTAGCCTCAAATTTTTCATGAGGAGACAAACATGTGAATAAATAATTATAGTCAGATGTGTTAATTTCTATAGTAAATGTTAGTAAAACATACTATAGTAACCCAAAGGGGGAAACAGCTAATGTATCTAGAAAAGTCATGAGAATTTTTAAAAAGGAATTAAAATTGGATCTTAAGGAGACCTCCATGAGTGGAAGGGGGAAGGAACTCAGATTTAGGGAAAAACATATACACAGACATTAAACCCAAAAAAGCCCTGTGGGTTTGGGTGACTGTGATGAATTCTATAGGTTCACTCCATAATCTTTGTTGGGACCATTAAAAAGCAACAATACAGGCCTAGCCTATGGCCCACACCCTTTCTCTTACTATCTTCAGCTTTGTCTCTACTGTGAGTGGCTTTCTGGGCAGACGTAGGGACACCTGGGCCTAGGAATGAACAACCTCACTGTCCATCTGCCCTAGAGAAATTCCTTCTCACACTGGCCTTGGAAAAAGGCTTACAGTCATTAAGGCAGAAAATCTCAGGGTCCTGGGGTTTCAGGTTTCTGGGTCTGAAGGGTAAAGGCATAACCCTGAGGAGGAACATTCCCTTGTTCCTAGGGAGGAAGGCCGGAGCAGGGCTTTCTACAGCCGTGTCCAGGCCAGAGGACCTGTTCCAGGTCCGAGGATGGAGCCTAACTAAGTTCCTTGTGGCCAATGTAAGGTTGCTTGGAGGTGGTTGGGCATGGAAGAGGAAACTGAGCATTTGGATTAGGAACAGCCTATGATTAGTTTAGATTTTTAAGAATATAATGACCATTTCTCTGACTATATAATTAGTGTTATCTAATTTTACTTTATAGGATCAGAAAGTCAAACCAGAAGAATCATACTCTTTAGTTTATGACACAGTGGTGGATGAATTGTTGATTAGTAGTGTTACTCATTTTTAAAGAATTAGAATGTCAAGAACTATACTTAAGCCAAAAGTTAGATGAGAATAATTAAAATCTTTTTCCCTACAAATTTGAATTTTGCTAGAGCTTCTAATTTTGTGGTAATTCAAAAGAAATAAGGATAGCCTATTAGATACTGGTCATATCCACAAATTTAAGAATGATGATTGTGCTGTGATTTACCTTTATTATAACTCACATGTACCGATTTATTCTATGTAATATCAGAGTGCTTATATTTCCTAAAGATTAAATTTCATACTCACAAATGAGGCCTAGGAGTACTGAGCTAAAACTCCCCATCAAGGTGGAAAGTTGTAGTTAAAGAGCTATCTAGTCTTAGGATAATCATGTTCCAGGAGTTTCCTTTGAATTTTTTTTATTTTTATATTTTTACAAATTGGAATGGTTTTTTTTAGTAATTCTGATTTATTCTTCAAAGTATTCTTTATCATAGAACATGATTTAAATTTACAATAAATCTACCATATTTGTTAAGAAATCCTATGGCTACTGACACTATAGAGAAATAAAATGGAAGAAAAAATATAATAAAGAGAAGTTAGCAAAGCAGAAACTAGAGAAAAAGGAGAAAGGAGAACCAAAAGAGATAGAAACATTGCACACCACAGATACTGTTGTGTCGTAAGGTGATAACTGTTCCAGTGACCTCTGAATGAATGGTTACCACATGTGTGTGACTCTAATACATTTCACAGGTGGAAAGAATATTACACAGTAGGATACAAATTTTTCTCTAAAGCTTCTACTTCCTGGGGACGGTGAACATTAATAAGTGAAAAATTTGTGGTAAACGATAAGTAAAATTTTAAAAAATTAATAAAACCTAAAATATGAAAACCATACCAAACCCTTATTGCTCCCTTGAACTCTCCCACCAAATTATGAATATGACAAGGGGTTCCAAGCTCTATGTAGGACTGATCAACATTGCTTTTCCAGGCTGCTTCCCATAATCCCAGTGACTATGATGATGGAATCCTACTACCGTAATGTGCCAGGAAGCTCTCATTTCACACGCCTTAAAGACAGAGGTGGAAAGAGGAGAGGGAGGGGGTGGGGGGGAAAGCAAAGAATCAATGTACTTATGGCAATTTTAACTCAAAATGTTCTTTGTTATTTCTATTCTCTTTGGTTACTTTAAGTACAACTCATTCATTTTGTTAGAGGCGATTTAATGTACAAGAGGTACATTGGGTGTGGCAGAAAAATTCACTTTTATTAGCAAAACCAACATTTTACTCTCAAGCATATTCTAGAATAATCAAGGCTATTAAAAAACAGGTAGCTGCATCACCCTATAAAAACAAAATAAAATAAAGCAGTCCAATTAATCAGTAAAAATTCAAAATCTTTAGTGTTAAGTAGATGAAACATCCAGATACCTTATAAAACCCAACTTTGTTAAATTGGCAAGATAGTTTGGTATTTTTTAAGATAAAGTCTTAGTTCTATAAAGGTTGAATTAGATGATATCAGATTTTTCTGCTAACTTGGTGAAGACAACTGGCTGACACAAAAATTTAGTTTAAAAAAGTAGTGAATTGACTTTTAACTATACAAAAAGTTTTTGTTTTTTTTAAAGTATATCTTTTTTATTTCAGGGAGAGTGAGAGAGATAAAAACATCAATGATGAGAGAGTGACTGATCGGCTGCCTCCTGCACATCCCCTACTGGGGTTCAAGCCGGCAACCTGGGCATGTGCCCTGACTGGAAATCAAACCTCAGTCTCCTGGGTCATAGGCCAATACTCAACCGCTGAGCCATGCTAACTGGCTACAGAATGTTTAAATTATTTTATTTGGGGTAAATTTGTTTTTAATTGATGGGGAAATATGTAAAAACTTAAAAACATGCTAGAGGGAAAAAGGTTATCCAGAGAACGACACAGATATCTCTATCAAAATAACATTTTACAATTATGGAGTTCTCTGCATTTTTCAAAAGCTTCCATATATATTTTCTCATTTACTTCTGTGAATAGCTTTTTAAGAAATGTAAATAACTATGGTTTCTAATTTAGAGATGAAAATACTGAGTCCCAGGTAGGTTAATTGATCAGCTTAGCTAGAGTGGCAGATTGTTGCAATAATGACTCCAAATTGTCCACATTTCCCTCTTTTTTTTTAATATGTTTTTACTGATTTTAGAGAGAAAGGAAGGGAGAGAGAGAGAGAAACATCAGTGTGAGAGAGAAACACTGATAGGTTGCCGTACTCACCCCAACAAGGGATCACTGAACAGGTGACCTTTTGGTGCAAGGGACTACACTCAACCAACTGAGCCACACCAGCCAGGGCCCTTCCTCTTTTCTTTCTACTCCCTTATCTCATTCACTGTCTTACTCATGTGTTTGCTTTTGGCCAATGGAACAATAGAAAATGTGTAAACAGAGCCTCAATAGGTGCTGTGCATTGCGCTTGCCTTTCTTCCTGATGGGAATGGTTGTGCCCCCAGGTGAAGGGGCCTGGGCTGGCTTTCCAGAAGTCCAGCTAAGGCTTCAGACATATGGGTGAGGTCACTTTAGATCAACCAGCCTCAGCAAGCCAGCCAAAGGGGTACAACCAGGCAGACAACCCACAGAATCATGAGCTAATAATTGATTATTGTCGTAAGCCACTACATTTTAGGATAATTTGTTAAGCAGCAAGCACTACCTTAATGAACCTAGAGTCAGAAGGTGGTAGAGGCTGAATCAAAACCCAGATATTTGGGATCTAATTTTAGCACAGCATTGGGGAATGGAAAAGTGGGCTTTTTACCCAGAGATTGAAAAAGAAATGATCTAAAGGATTTTAAAAATTAAAAAAGGAGAAACCAAATCCTTTTATAGAGATTATCAAAGGCTGTAGATTTAGTTTATTTTTACAAAATTCTTTTATCTTTCTAACTAAATAGCTGTTAGCTACAGACACATTTTTTTTTTCTTTCTACTTTTATATTTGTGCTATAGTCTCTTGTATCATAATATGTGGCTTTTATTATGTGGTTATGTTTTCTAGTAAAAAGTAAGATAAAACCACTTAGGTTTATTCATTTATTGTCTTCAAATATTATAATTCATGGCATATGTATTTTACCTGATGTGGGACTATGGAGTTGAAGAAAATAACCAAGGGAGTATAAAGTAACATTGTTTACGTTCAAACTTCCCTCTGAGTGGTTCTGCACACTCACATCAGTGGTTCACAACTGATTAAAACATAAAACATTATTTTTGCTCTTGTTTTACATGGCACCAAAATATTGTGCAAAGTATCCCAATAAACAGAAACATCCATTTTTTCAGTATTTGTTGTCTCAGTAGTTGCTTTGGTGAATCTCCTTCCACTCTTCATCAAGTTTCTATAGTTTCGGTACCAAGATTGATCATTTTCAGGCACAAATGATTTTCAAAAAGCTAAGATTTCATTTGAATGTGGATGGGGGATGAGGTGGAACAATGACTTTTCAAGGGAAGCTGGCAGCAGCTTTGAAGTCCAGAGCCATGGCCATGGCTTCATAATGCCCTGCTGGAAAAAAAAAAATCCACAGAAAAGTAAACATTTTGACAAGGATCTAGACATCAATTGGAGCTTATCCAGTATTAAACAGAAACACATGCTTCGTTGAAGGCATTTGCAGAAACAAAGCCATTCTGCCTTCCTTAATTAATTTATTTTTTAAAGTTCATTCTTCTATTTATGCTATGTCATGGCTAAAGGAAACCATGGAACTGGAAACAAAGGCAAATTCTTTCAACTAAAAGCTGAAACCCTCCCATCTCCCTTTCCCAGTGTCTTGATCCATGACCTCAAGGCTGATTCTTCTATCCGGCTCTGCTGTGCCCCTCCAAGCATTACTATCAACAAGCTTTGGTCAGGTATTAACTGTAAGTGCCAATAAAAAGGAAGCTGAACATACAACCCTACATTCCAGGAAATTGCTAAGAGCCAACCCTCTTTTTGGTTTTCTTTTCCATCTTATCTGAGCTATACATGCTGGTACTAGTTTTCCCTGTAATATGGAAGTTTCCAGTTCTAGAAATAAGGAGTGCACTACCTCCTGTGAATTAAAGTTTGAAAAGTTAGCTCACACAGCAGAACCTGGGGAACAATCTGGTATATGATTATTCTGGACCAAAATTTGATGGACTATGATATATTAAGTAACAGAAACAACAGAGATACAGAACCAAATAGTCAAGGGATAAACCAACACCAAACCAAAACACATGCCCCCAAAACCCAGAATATTTGTGTTTGTTTTTACAGCGATGGTGCAATTGGCTAATTAGCTAAAATTTTCATTTTTGGACTCATTATATAAATGTGAATTTGATGCATTTATGGGTCTATTAAAAATATAAGGTTGTAGAGTGTAGGAACAATGAAGCATTGACAATGTTTTGGCTGAATTTCTTTAAAGATCATTTATTTTCTAATTATGGTAAAATAATCCTTCAAGTAAGGAACTGTTACATATTAAATTTTACAATTACCTATTTATAGAATCTAAATGTGGTAAAATGGAAGACCATCTGTATTTCATTCCTTAAAATTGTAATTGTAACTGATGTTTCCAAGGCCACCAACCTGAGGGGTACGAAGGTGTAATATGGTCGTAAAAGTAACTCTAGGCCCAAATGATAATTCCATAGCTATGCTCACCAACTGGCTCCCTGGAAGGAGCTTGAGCTTCTTTCTTCCCCATTCCATGAATCGCTTTCTCAGACAAAGGCAGAACTAAGAGAGGGCTCACATTTTTCTATTAAGAGCACCCTTTCCTGCTTAGAACTGGCCCATGTGGCTCCTCCATAGCTATGTCATCTGTGTTACTATCACTGACGTCATCTGTCAGATACCACAGGCTACGGTGGTGATCTCGCCCTGTCATCCATGTAAGGAAGGTCTGTGGGCTAAAACACACCCTGCGTCATCTACCTGAGGTTAGACTGCGTCATATCCCCTGTCCTGGGTTGGCAAGGGCCTCACAGCACCATTAGGGCCACATTTTAGCAATCACCATTCCTCAGGCAAATTAAGATTTAATGCTCCTTCTGTGTGCCAAACTCCCTTCAGTTGGACTTCAGATTAAAATCCTGTGGTGGGGGGTGGGGGAGGAGTTCTATAGAAAGTAACTTCACAGGGCGATCTGATCATAAATTCCTAACTGAGTAGGTCATGGTGGGCAGTCACGCCCCAGACATATAACTTTTTATTAAAATGTTTATCTTCGCCTTTATCAAGCCCTTTCCATTTTTTCTGTGCATCTAGGTTAACACTCCTTTGTTTCCATCCCCTCCCACCTTCCTGTAATCCTTCTTACCTTCCCTCCTTAATCTCAAATGCATAAAATAATTGCAAACTGTTATTCTCTGAAACATTTATCTCAGTCTGTTGAGCTCTTGCTTCCAGGTATATCCTCTTTTTGGCTCAAATAAATTTTTATAAAAATTCTTTATAAGTTTGAACATTTCTTACTTCGACATTCCTTATACCTTCCACTCCACTTTCAAAACTCATATCCCAATTTATTTATTAATTATTATGACACCATTTGTCACATGGTACGTGGGTGGAAGCTTTACCCCAAATTTAAAAATTAATTATAGAAATTGAATTGTTCAGTCTAGCTGTTACTGAATCAAGCTATCCTGGGTCACATGAAGGTTTCCAAGGGATACGCTCACTTGGAGAGTTTAAGGGAAACCATTTTCAGACTCTCAACATCTATGTTCTCTTTTCTATATTTTTCTCTCTGAGAAAGCATTTGTATTTGGAGACTCAAATACAGGTCTCGTTTCTCACTTCCCTTTTAGGATTTCCCTTATCCTGTTTTATAAAGAAAGGCATGCCTTTTACTCATCTAGAATCTTGTTATTGTGCGGTGCCCCAGGGTGTGCAGACCTCTGGGGTGCCAGACAAAAGGGCCATTTGAAATACTGTTGTTGACTAAGCCTTCTTTGATCAAGGCACCATGAGCTCATTCATGGTAAGCCTTCCTGTCTTTCTGCCTTATAGTATTTATTTCTGTTAAATGTATAGTGAGAAGGATTGCATGTTGTGACATTCTAAATTCATATATATTGTGGAACAGAATGGCAGAACTGGACAATTTTTATTTAAAAAAACCTTGCCTTTGCTTATGCACTTTTCTGTGGATACCTATTTCAAATGGAAGAGGCAGTATGTTTGCAACATAGTGAGTATAAACTCCAACTCTGCACCCAAGTAGTCCTTCTTTATATTTCATCTTTACTTTTCACTTTGTAATTTTAGGCAAGACTCAGTTTTCTCATCTCTAGAATGCCATTAAAAATAGTGTCCACCTCATAGGACTGCATGACAATTAATGGAAACAATGCTGAAAAGTCATTTCAGAGAAAGACCAGATTAAAACAAATGCCTAACAAAGGTTTGTATTACATATAACACACTTACAAACTTCCTTTTTGAGAAGTTATAACAGGAGAGGGTCCTGTCCTCAGGCATAACTTAATGTTTGGCCGTGTAGTAAACAACTCAGCTTTATCCAAAGAAAAATCTGGCCTTTGCCCTTGCCTCTTGGGAGGTAATCTCTAAACCCATGGAATGTGTTTTGTTTTGTTTTTTGTTTTTTTCTGAGAAAAGTTGACAAAAATTGTCAAAAGTTTACACTGAGAAAAGTGCTTTTGTTTCAGTGGAAACTTTGGACAAACCAGATAGTAACAATGTGAGAGACTTGGGCCACGCCAATAATGTGATTTAGAGTGGGGGCATGGATTGTGCAGTATCAGCTTGACCTCTGGAGGGACTGGAGACTGAGATCAGCTGGGTGGGCAATCAATCATGCTTAGGTAATTGAGCCCCAATAAAACCTCTGGACACTGTGGTTTTGGTGGGCTTTCCTGTTTGGAAATATTCTATGCATATTGTCACACATCAATGCTGGGAAATAAAGATGCACATGAATCTACAGGCGGGGAGAGGGAGAACTAGAAGCACCATGTTTCATACTTTCCTTGACTCTGCTTTGTGTGCACTCTTCTTTGGCTGACTTTAATCTGTATCTTTTATCTGTAATAAACCATAACTGTGACTATAACAGCTTTCAATGAGCTCTGTGAGTCCCTCTAGCTAATTAACAAACCCAAGAGCTGTCTTGGGGATCCAAGAACTTGCAATTGCTGTCAGAAATGGATGTGGTCTTGTGGACTCTTCTCTCTAAACTTTGTATCTGCAGAAAGACCATTTTTTTGTATCTATAAGGCTTGATGGTTTCATGTTGGTCAACTTGGATTTTGTAATAATTTGTCTAGGAACTCAACAATTAACTCTTATTTTCTAAATAGGGACACATGAGGAGAATTTCCTTTTTTTCTCTTTATTAAATTTATTGGAAAAAATGTGTTGGGGTGACACTGGTAACAAAATAATACAGGTTTCAGGTGCACAATTCAACAGCACATCATCTGCACACTGTATTGTGTGTTTGTCACCCCAAGTCAAGTCTCTTTCCATCATCATTTATTCCCCCATACCCTCCTCCACCTCCCCCACCTCTCTCCCAGGAAATCACCACACTCTTGTCTGTGTCCAAGGGTACTTTCTCTTTTTTTTTCTTTTTTGCTCAATCTCTCCAAACCCCTACCACCCAGCCCCTCAATAGCTGTCAGCCTGCTCTCTATTTATGAGTCTGTCTCTATTTTGCTTATTAGTTCATTTTGTTCATTAGATTCCACATATGAGTAAAATCATACAGATATTGCCTTTCTCTGACTGGCCTATTTCACTTAGTATAATGTTCTCCAGGTCCATCCATGCTGTCAAAAGGGTAAAATATTCTTCTTCTTCTTCTTTTTTAAGGCCGAGTAGTATTCCACTTACCAAGAATATCTTGTTCTCAATATATTCTCAATGGATTGTTTCCCAATGTTCTAGAAAGGATATAGTCTAATAGCGCTATCCATTGAAGATGACAACTCAGAAAACCTGATAGGAACTTTCAGCCAAAACCTAAGAACAGCAACAGCAAGCTGCAGGAACTACTCATTGTCCTCTATATGATAAACACAATTCATGCATATCCTATTTGGTCCCCATCACAACAATGCATAGTAGCTATTATTTCTTCCATTTCAAAGATGGAGAAACCTAAGCTTGAAAAGCTTAAGAAATTGTGACACTTATGGAGACAGCATGTACAGTATGATGTCAGATTCCAAAGCCCATGCTGTATCCTGCCTACTATGTCACGCTGCATCTCCTATTAAAGGGTTCTTTCTAGTCAAGGCTTGCTGGAGGGAAGGTTTACTGGCCCAGACCTATGTTAGATGCATGGTTAGTAAAACATGGCTGCCACACTGAAGACACATTGTGTTGACAAGTAAAATAAGATTGCGATGTAAGAGATAAACTTTGTATAGGCCAGTGAGGAAATGAGCTGCCACTAGAAATCTGGGTGGTCACGTCAAGAAGTCATGCATGTAAAACATGAATTTTGGGTAACAATTTACAAGAGCATGATCAGACAGTAGAGATGGAACAACTTGACCTTGAGGCCAGACACTAGGCTCTAGTCTGAGTTCCAACATAAATGTTCTTTGATTTGGAAAAGTTATTTTGACTTTCTAGGTCTAAGTCTTCTCATCCATAAGTGGTAATTAGATTAGAAAATTCTTTATTTTTTAAAAGATTGTGCAAATCCTTGCATAAAACATGACCCCAAGCTGAGTTTTCGTTCATGGCTTTCTCAAAAAGAAAAATATAGATTTGCTGGGAAAGTGCTCTGTTTGAATCATTTAAACTCCTCATTATCTGATCTATCTCACAGTATATGTGTCTAGATTAGTTTTAGGAAAAAAATTCATGGTAGGAATAATAGCTCTACTGTTATGGAACACTATTTTTGCCTTTTTGATCTATCATTAATAAAAAGCCTGAGTTGTGGTCAATGTACTCTAATGACAAAAATTATTTCAAAATGTCAGTATGTCACCTTGAAGAAGTTTATCAGTTTAAAACTGGTCTTGAAGTGTACAGAAGAGGCATAATTTGCATACTTTTGTTTCCTACAACATTATTTTTCCAAATAACATGTCTGTCCTGTCTCTATTTGCCTGAAGCAATATAGAGTGCACACTCTCTTTGAAAGAGAAAATAACAATGCATTGGGGAACTTTTATCTGGAAGAGCAGTTCAGGCTTAGTCTAGTCATCTAATCCAAGATATTAATATTTTGGGACCATAGTCTCTGGAAAGGTGAAATTCCCATATAAGTTGTCATCAACATCAGTTGTGTACTTCAGTTTGACAATTAATTACTCATTTAATATATACTGTGAACAAGGACTGGTGCTAGATGAGGAATATAAATAAAATCTTCTCTGAGACTCAGTTTCCTCATCTCTAAAATGCTTGTAAGTATAATATTTACCTCAATAAGAAATAAAATGGTGTACATAAAATCCCAATTTCTGAATTGTTGGAGAAAATAAACAGTAACTTCAATGTAGCTCTTGTTGCCCTGAAGGAATTTAATTAGTGAAAATTGGTCCTGTCCAAACAGTTAACTATGATATAAAGCCAGAATGTGGTCAGTGAGATAAAAGTGGTAAGAACAAAACTGGAAAACATCGAGGAGGAAGATAGCACTTTTGTCTAGAAAAATTAGGTAGAAATTCCCTAAGGCGGCAGCATTTCTTTTGGAAAAGACAGATTAGGTTTTCATGTGCAACATAAGAATTTTTGATTTGTAAACTCTCCTTAAAATATCAATCATGATCTGGATAATATAGCTGGGAAGTTGAACTTTTATGGTAAAGTATCATAATCTTATAGTAAGAGGTAGTTTCAAGTGGCAAGTTTCAGAGTCCTGTCTTGAGGTTTGTCTTATTTAGCACTTTGGTCAATGATTTGATTATCAGATTATCAGATGACATGAAAGTAAGAGGGGTAGTGTAAGTGGAATAACAAAATGAAAATCTAGTGGGTTCAATCTAATAAGATGATGTTTAAAAGCAAATGCATTTACAGTTGGTAACACGGTCCAAATAATCAGGTACAGGAGCTTGGGTAGGAACAAAAAAAACCTCAGTGATTTTAGTCAACTGTAAGTTGTGTGTGAGGTAGCATCTAAACATTCATTGAGATTTTACTTTATACTAATAAAAGTATTTCACTCCACAAATATTAATGAAGGCCTGATGTATGCGAAGGCCATACAACAGCAAAGTGCACACATGGACACTGTAATCTCAGGACTTAAATTTTAATGGAATAAACAGAAATGAAATAATATTTCACAGTTAGATGTTGCACTGCGGTTGTGACAAATGTCAAGTGGAAAAAGTACAGGGTGTCATGTGCTCACATAACACGGGGACCTGAGTTTGTATTGATGTCAGGATACGCTTCTTTGAAGAAGTGATTTTTACTGAACTCTGAAAGATGACTAGGAATTAATCAGGTAAGAGAGAAGGAGAGAGAGTTCCACATAGAGAAAACAGTGTTTATAAAGGGCTTTAGCCAAAAATGAGAAGATGACTAGAGTGGGGCAAGACCACATGCCAAGACTGAACCTTAAAGGAATTTCATTATATTGGTGAGACTTCTGATAGCTAGAAAACTATTATAAGGTGGAATGTGGTCAGTCCTGTGAAAGAGATAAGAATAAAGTTTTGCAGAGCATAGGAGACATTTCCGTCCCCCTGGGGAATTAGGCAAAGAGTCATCAAGAAGATGACATTGCACCCGGTCGGCGTGCCTCAGTGGTTGAGCTTCGACCTTTGAACCTGGAGATCACAGTTTGATTCCCGGTCAGGGCACATGCTTGGGTTTCAGGCTTTATCCCAAGTAGGGGTTGTGCAGGAGGCAGCCAATCGATGATCCTCTCTCATTTTTGATGTTTCTATCTCTCTATCCCTCTCCCTTCCTGTCTCTGAAATCAATAAAAGAAAAACATTTAAAAAAAAAAAGATGACATTGCAGTTGGGACTTTGAAGAAAGACCTGATTTTGGCAGGCGAGTTAGGGTGTTCTCAGTATACAAAGAGAAACATAAGACAGCAACAATTTGAATTATTAAATAAAATTAACCAGAGAGGTAGAAGGACTATTAGGAGAGTGTTGGATCATGGGAACAGAAGCAAGGCAGCATTACAAAGAGAAAAGGGTCACCATCTGGAATGATCGTACAGTATTTAAATAAGACAAAGATTGAACTGTACTCACTGTATTTATTGAACTGGAAATTACTGGTGAACTCAGCGTGAGTACATTGAACTGTGAGTATACAGTGAGGAAATGGAGAAAGCAGGGAGAGAGAGCAGGGCATAGCAGATAGAAAACTCAATATGGTGAGATTCTGATGGCAGGACCTTGTGATGCTCATTTTTTATGTTTTCAGAAGAAAGCATATTGCAATAGCCATGTAGTTATGCAAACATCAATTTCAGTTGTTGAGTGAATGCATATTTGGGAGAAGAAAGGTTAATTATATTAGAAATAGGACAAGACTTTGGGGAAAAGGAGTTGAGATTATTCGCTGGCTCTAGCAAATTACTAACATTGTGACCTTGGGCAAGTCACTTAACCAGTTGGAGCCCTAGTTTCCTCACTTATAAAATGAGGATAATGATAATTGATCTAATTTCTCTAGAGAGGTGGTGAGAGAGTGAAAGTAAAAAAATACATAAATTCGATTGATTCATAGACTGTAGAGGGCTTATCTAATAGAAAGTGATGTTTTAGTATCAGAAGCATTAGAAGCTATGTCATAGACTGACTATGTAGCCTGCTCATTTCTTCTCCTTCCTGGACTACATGTTACAGTGACCCTTGCAGCGACAAGACCATGTCTTTGAGTTTGAGTGAATGATACATGACCAGGGTGATGTGTGCCACTTCCCACAAGGGTTCCTGCATGCTCCTTCTGCTTCCGCCAGCTAAATGTGGACACTCGTGGGGGCCTTATAGTATACGCGCTGATGGATGTACAGATTGTTACTGACAATTTGGAAAATAATTTGGCATTCTCACCCATAGTCCTGCTATTGTACTCCTTTGGTGTATTTATAAATAGGTAACTTGCAAATGTGCACTAAGAGACATATATGGTTGGGTTTATTGTTTATAATAACCCAAACTGAAAACAACATAAATGGCCATCTGAAAGCCAAATGCCCATTAACAGAAACAAACAATTTATATTCACAAAAATATTAAATAACAGAAAAAATTAATCACTATAACGACATGAAATTACGTAAATGAAATTTAAAAATATGGTAGGCAAAATAAGTCGAAAAAGAAAACATATGTTGTGATGAAATTATAAAAATTAGAAAAAGAGAGAGAAAGATGAAAAGATAGAACCAAGCAATATATTTTTCAGTGCTGTATGCATTGTGGTTTTATTTAAAAAGAAGAAGAGAATCATAAAAGTTGCTGATCGCTAAAACAATACTGCAAACAACCACCTTGAAATTTAATGTCTTAAAGAAACACGTATTACTTATCTTGCTCACAAGTCTGTTGTGTTCATCTGATATTGCCAGTGCTTGGCTGATCTTGGCTGGGCTTGCTCATGTGTCCGTGGAGCTACAGGTCACTCAAGCGGTTCTGGTAATCTTGGCTGACACATGTTCTCTGCTTGGCTATTGACAGATCTAGGGTAACCATGATGTAGTGTGAACAGCTCTGGTTCACGTGTCTGTCACCATCCAGTGAGCTAGCATGACCCTGTTCTCACAAGGATGCACAATAAACAAGGACCAGCTTGCAAAGGGACAAGCAGGAACACCCATGCGTTCTCCAAAACTCTACTTGCATCTCATTTGCTTACATCCTATTAGCAAAAGCACGTCACATGACCAAGACTGGGCTCAGAATGGGAAGAGATGATCATTTTATAAAGCAACGGTCATAGGACGACATTAATCTGGGTTATTTATGCAATCAATCTGCCATAGGACTATCCATCACAGAATTCAAGATTATGATGACCGCTGTCAGGAAGGCAGGGGGTGGGAAAGAGAAGGCACACAGAGGTAGCTGCCAGGTTAATGGAAATGTTCTAGCTATTAAGTGAGGTAGCAGTTTTACTAGTGTTCCCTTCATAGTTGTGCTTTATAACCTGCATACAGATTACATGTATTCTTTTGTAAGCATCAAATGCTATCTATCTATTTATCTATCCATCTATCATATATATATATATATGTACATATATATATATTTAAGTATTGGGAAAAAGACTTATTTAAATATAAGAAAAACTAAAGGGCCAATTTGCAAAGTCCAATGAAAATGGGGCATCTGGATTCTCTTTTTGGGTTTCTGCAAAAAGGGATATTAAATGCCACTTTTTTATAGAAGACTGTGACTTTGACAAAGAAATCACTTATTAAAAAAAGTTGAAGGGCAAGCTTTGCCAAGCTGGTGAGAATAATTCCGTCTTTCTTCTGGAGACCGCAGATCACATTTCAACAGCGAAGAGCCACAAGTGGACTCTGCTGCACTCCTTTCCTCTCTTTTACTCTGTTTGTTTTATTCCTGGAACAAAGATGCCACAGCTTGTCTTCGAAAGACTTCCATGTGAGTTTGAAAGAGTGTCGAATTTGGAACATGTTATAGTTCAGATAAAGCTCCTGATTTTTTTTTTCAAAGTGCTCCTCAATTGGACCCAGATCCCAGACCTCCGGGGTCTGATTCATTCATCTCTAGCTGGAACGATGCTTTTTCGCCCCTCTCCAAAAGGCTGGGAGATTCACTTGAAAAAGATGCTGCTGCTGCCTATTTTTTTCACATCACAAAAGAATTAATGTTTGCACAGCCCTTTGAAGATGCGGTGTCACGCATGTGCTATTATTAATAATAAACTACAGATCTGCTTCACACCATCTGAAAAACAGGGCTGTGCCACCATGAAAGAACTTTTATTTCCACCAGTTCTCCATTATGCTCAGCCCAGATGCAGCTCAGCTTCACACTGGGGCTAGTCCCAGAACATGGGTAAAGACAGGAAGCAGCTGCAGGGAAACAAAACAGCATATACCACCCAAAACATCAAAACAAAACACAACACAAAGTCAAAAAGAAGACTTTTATAACCATTAGGGATCAATGGCATTGCTGAAAGCATTTTAGCTAGAGCATGGATTTAGGACACAGCACCTGCTGACGATGGGACCAAAAGGGGCATATGTGACTCTGAATGCATTCTGAAGAAGGTAAACATCCCCGGGGTTCCTGAGCCTGCACAGACAGGAAAGAGGCGCTGATCGCAATCTTCTGTTGGTCTTGCCTTTTCTATTTGCTTAGTGCTTTAATTGTTCTTTCTCTTTTTCTTTTCTGAAACCACTAATGCCATTCCTACAGTAGCATTTTGCTTTTACCTACCTTTACATGGCTGGGTTTTGAGCAGATGGACGGAGAGTGAGGCTACTGTAAATAACAGTCCAGTAAAGTCTTCAGGACAGGTCCCATTTGGAGAGGCAAATGCAAACACAGAGCTGAAATACACAGGGCGGCTTCTGTGGTCTTCACTGACAACAGGCACACCGCTGACAGCAGCGGCCTGGGAAAGAGCAAATTTGAGAGCTGGGTCTATTATTTTTGTTTTTTTTTTTAAAAAAAAAAAAGAGAAAAATCTTTGCACCTGTCTTTGGTGGCAAGATTCTCAACTCATTCCCCATGTTTCAGCCTCCCCTCAGCTCTGCTTATTTTGGAGCTATTTAAAATGGACCCCAACTGTATTTCCCAATCACACAAGGGCTTCAAGAAGGAAAAAGTATTTCTTGCTCTGTTCCAGGCCCCAAAACTGAAGTCGTTGCATATGGAAAAGGGAGCTGGAGAGAGAGAGGAATAAAGAGAGAGAGAAGTAGAGAGAGAAATAGAAAGAGAGAGAGAGACTGAGAGAGAGGGGCAAAAATACAAAATTCAAGGAAATCAAGACCATGCTGTGCAAAATTGTTACAGCTGTTTCTGTTTTTATTGGCTGTTTCTTTTGGCTTCACTTTTTCAGCAACTGCGGTTCATATGAGCAGGAAGGCATACAGCACGGCCACGCTGCATGGTGGCGGGAGGGGAGACGACAGGGCAGGGAGGAGAGCAGGAGGGCCGGCTGCATGGGAGGCTCTGAACTGGGTGCAGCGCTTGCTTGGACGGGATACACATCAAAGCATTTCATTTTGATAGTTTTGTGGAAGCCTTAGAATAGAATTCAGATGCACTTAAAGAAAAGCTCCTAAAAGCATCCCATCACCCTGGCTGGATTAGATTAGTGGTCCGTTTAAGGCATTGTACTAGCCCTGGAAATGACGGTCTGTATCTCCGAGGAAATCAAGTGTCAGGACACATCCCTTTCCCTCCGTCTCTCCAACTGTGATTCACCTAGACTATTGCACAAGGCTGAACATATGGAGAGTGCATATTTTCCCTAGGGAACTCGATTTCTCATGGTTACAAATGGAATGAGCTATCTGCCTGCTCACTGACCCTGTGAGGATATCGGCAGCTGGGATACAGAGCCCCAGGGCCTGGAGTAAGCTGCTCACCCACCTTGATCCCCCTGCACGGCAGCTGGAAGGCGAGTGAGAAAAAGGCACTTAGAAAAGCCCACAATTTCTCTCTCTCTCTCTCTTCCCATGTCTCTCTCTTTCTTAAAACTTCCTATTAAATTGGGGGTTTAAATGACATTTTTAAGCTTTAAAATTTTGCTTAAACTGTTCTTCAATTTGATACTGTTCTCAACCACACTTGCCCTAACACACACACACACACACACACACACACACACACACACACACACTCTCTCTCTCTCTCTCTCTCTCTCTCCCTCTCTCTCTCTCTCTCTCTTAACTAAATTAATTTTACAAACACTAAGAAAACATTATTTTAAAAGTACATACTGTGTCTCCAAATGAGGACAAGTGAGCAGATCTCGGAGGTAAAGAACATAGCAAGAGTTTGGTTTGCAGTTATAGCAAAAGGGAAAATACAATGAAAAGTTGCTTAACAGAAAAAAAACAACACCCGACATCTGGTGATAAAATGTTGCATACTTTCACATTAAATAAAAAATCCAGCTGTAGAATGAAAGGCCAGTCCTGAGCCCAGGTCTCACACATTGGTTCTGCTTGCAGGTTTAACTTGGGTTTTCTAAACTAAACTAACTTACCTGGCCCTGGGAGGGAAAATCACAGCCTACGTGCCTCAGTGTTCTCATCTGAAAACTGAGCCGGACTTGAGAAGATGGACTAATTAAAGGTTACAAAGCACTTTGAGAATATAAAACCCCAGGTAATTGCAAACATTAAATCTAATAACATAATTAGATGTTGAAGGTTGTGTCTTGGTCATTTTGTTTTCTGAACACCAGCAAGAAAGGACTCCTTCCAAGCTTGTTCTATTTATTTTCCCAAAGGAGTCATTGAATGACCTGAAAAAAATGATGTATTTTGAAATATACCATGCTTTTCTGCATTTTCTGATATCATTCCTTCAACTCATTGTTACCTTTTCCCTATGTATTAATAGTAACTAACAACACATCATTATTACCAAATCTTAAATTTCTTTAAAACTTTTCAATTGGGGTGTAGTAACTGTAGAATGAGACTGTGTTTTTGAAAGGGGGCTCACTAACCTCTTTAAATAAGAAAATAAGTGATTTCATGAATTAGCAATGAAATCGTGCCTTGTGAAAGGGACCCATTAAAAAACCCCCACAGATTTCATATTTAGTGCTGACACATAAAGGTTGGAATTATGAGTAGTTCATTCCCACTTCAGCCTCTGACTCAATGTAAAGGTGGACAAAGTTCCCGTCCTTTGGGCTTTGGCCACAAAGTGGGTTGATAGCACTAGACCACAAATAGAGTAATTACAATGAGGTTTGGAAGCACACAGGATTTCTATTCTTTGAGGACATTTCCCTCTTGTGCATCTGTTAACTATTATTACAAATTTGAGATACCATTAATCAGTAGCATCTTTTACGAATGAAGAGTGGATTGCTGCGTACTGAGGTTCAGCCAAGCAGCCCTATTAGCTGGCGTACACCGAACCTCCCTTGCAAAAACATGTTTCTGCTATTATCCTTACAGAAGGCTATGTGTTCACACACATGCACAATTATGAGACTGAACACTCCCCTTTTTTTTGGGTTGCTCTTTGATCTTTTGTTGTTTTGCTGCTTGTGCCCATATGGAAATGTTACCAACCAGCAGGGTAATTCCTTTCCATTATGATTTCTCATCCAGAATCTTCCCCCCTGTGGTTTCTTATTTGTGTTGGGCTCCAGATTGATGCTACTATTTCAAAGGAACACACCTCATCGGGTTCAAAAGCTCAATTTGCTTTAAGTAGCCATCAAAGATTACAATTAGATTTAAGTATCTGTTTACACCCAAGTTTTTCTGACATGCAATGACAACTTGGGCATCTCAAGAGAAATACAGTTTTTAAATTTTTTTTCTTTATTTTTTGGTGAGACCAGAAGACACGTAGGGTTGGGTAGGTAGGTCATACATGCTACTAGCGTTGTGCTTGTTTTCAGTGCAGTGCAGTGGTCTTTACCAGCTAGGAGTATATAAAACACACATAAGCATGACCTCATCTCATCCAAAGGAAATTTATTGAAACTATTTAAACCCTAAAAAAGCTCAATTTGTGGATGGCAGTTTATAGCCATGCCTAAATTTTTTTCCTATTCATCGTACCCAATAACTCTAGTCCTGGAAACCGCCCCCCCTTTCATTATACTGGAAAATACCAAAGAGGTGAGAGCACAGAAGTATGTGCTTACTAAGGGAGCTTTCCTTTTTTAAGAGCCTTCTGAAGCTCCTCCCTAGGAGAGATTAAATAAAGTCAGTGCTTTCCCACTTCCCAAGACTATCTCCACACATCAAACAAATGAAAATCCTTCCAAAAACTCATCTCCCTTCATGCCCACGTTCAAATATGCTGTTTTATGTGGGTCGACCAAAGTCTTTTTCTGATTTTCCTCCCCATCTGTTCTTTGAATAAACATGCATCCTAAAGAGAAGGAGACTTAAAGGATCAAATTTGGTTCCTGTATTTGGAAATGTTTTCAAAAGACCACACCGCACTTGGCTATTCGGTCAAGTTAGGTTCCGTTTGCTTCTAATAGCACTTAATTACCTCCCACATGCTTCTCAGACTCTTCCACTTCTCAATCCTCACAACTTAGCTATTACGATATCTGAAAATTTTTTTAAAAAAATCAAGTGTGTGAGCTGGTAGAACGGCTGCCTTTGACTTTGTTCCCACCTGTCCATGTCCACCAGTCTTCTCAGGTGACTAGAGTGACTATACTGGGTGTTTTGAACAGTAGAGGCCAAAGAACCAGACATATAACCAGTTGGTTTTTAACTTTTTATAGACACAGTGCCTCAATTTCTTTCTTTTGTAAATGAATTAATACACTCTTGGGATTTAAAAGCTCGCTTGAATGGAAACAATCCACACTGATGAATCTCTGAGAGGAAGGACGCCCAAAAGTATGAAAAATCCAGAACATATTATGTTAGAGTATCTTCAAGATGGGATCTGTTTATCCTGATGAATTAACTTCTATTTTTGTTTCTCCAGATTAAAAGGAAGAGGAGGGTGGAGTAAGGAGCTTCTGTGGAATGTAATGCATGTTTTCAGTTTTCAGCATATCCAGCTTAAAAACCCTGAATAAGTTAAGAATGTTTGTTAATTTGAATTGAATTCTACTGGTATAATATATAAAAACTAAGTTTTTGGTGTGTGTTTTTTCATTATTGCATTTAGTTTAAACCTGGAGTAGACAATCTTTTTTTTAGAGAGCCAGATAATAAATGATTTAGGATTCATGGGCCAAGAGCAAAATTGAAGATATTATGTAGGAACTTATATGACAGAGGAGAAAAACTCGTATCCCACTGCAGTCTTTTTTGTCCAGGTGCTGGGCGCACTTTGCACACAGCTACTGGTAGCTGCAGACATTCTCTGGTTCCAGGGGTTGGGGCCTAGCGGGCTGGCAGGAGTGTGCGGGGCACAGGGAGTAAGGATGGGGAGGGATGGTGGCCACCAGCCAGAGGGCCAGCACTGTAAGCAGAAAGGGGAACAGGGTTGAGGGGACACTGTGGCTTAGCCTCTGTAACTCAGTGCCCGAGGGCACAAGAAAACAGGCTTTGGTCTCTTGACTGTAGTTTGCCAGCTCCTGGTTAAACAAATGCCTGGATACTGATGACTCCCAAATTTTTATCTCCAGTCTGAGCTCCAGCTACCTGTTATACACTTTCTCTTAGCTACTTGGCAGGTGCTTTAAAGAAAAGATGTTCCAAACTGAACGCATTGTTACCTCCTTCCCTCGGTGCCCTGCTTCAGTAACCAGCAGCCCTGCTGGCCCGGACGCCCAAGCCAGGAACTTGGTGTTCATTTTCGACTTCCTTCCTTCATCTTCTTATTCCTTTGCCATATTGCTCCTGCACTGGAAACAGTGCAAAGCATGGACAGATTTAGCTTATATTTATATTTCTAACCCTTTCTCGAGTGCCCAACATATAGTGGAGTTTAAAAATTAGTTATTGAGCCCTGGCCGGTGTGGCTTAGTGGTTAGACCATCGGCCTGCACACCAGAGGGTAGAAGGTTCGATTTTTAAGCAGGAGCGCATATGTGGGTTGCACGCTCGATCCCCATCCCTGGTCAGGGTGCATGGGGGAGGCAACCAATTGATGTGTCTCTCTCTCCTCTCTCTCCCCCCCTCTGCCTCCCTTCCACTCTCTCTAAAAATCAATGGGGAAAAAATATCCTCAGGTGAGGATTACAAATAAAATAAAATAAAATAATAAAATAAAATAATAAAATAAAATAATAAAATAAAATAATAAAATAAAAATTGGTTATTTAATTAATGTAACAATCACCAAGATCGGTTGATTCTCTTGATTATTTCATTCCTCTGCCAGAATTCTTCAATGGAGAATAAATATCAAACACTTAGCAGACCACGCAAAGCTTTTCCTGTTTTGACTTTGCCTACCGTAAAAGACTGACCATGTAGAATTATACTCAACGTGCCAACATCTCTCTTACCCCCTGTGCCTGTTGGGGTCCCTGCCTGCCTGGAGCACCCTGTCCCGCTGTTTCTATGGTAACGGACCTCCTTATTCATTAGGTGTTTGTTCCATGGCTCCAGATATGCCCCTCTTCCGCAGCACTTCACCGGTGCTGAGACTGTTTGCCAGGTGCGTTTTGCCCACACTGGACTATGCACGGCGTGGAGGCCTGGCTGCATTTGTCTATGGCTCTGTATATCTTAGTTTGGCACTTTGAACATGGCAGAGGGGAAGCGATCATCCAGCTGAATTCAGCATGACCCCTCAGTGTCACAGAATCCTCAGGACCCTTTCTGCATCAGTGTGGACCTAAGAAGGCCTATCCTAGGCCCCAAACCCTTTATTTGTCTGGAGCCACAGGGAATAGACTACACCGGTCTCTATGAAGGATCGTGTTGTGTGTGGAAGGGCACAGGGCTCCAAAGGGAAAGGAGCAGGAAGGAAGAAAGAGCATTTGGAAGCCCCAAGGCGTGACCTTTGGTGTAGAAATTTCCCTGGCTCTGGGTTTGCATTGCACACAAGGCAAGGTAATTGCACTTACAAGTTACCTAGATAAAGAAAAGACTAAGTCTGACTGGGGGGCTGACCACTTGCATCAAAACTCAGGTGTAAATTTTGTCTTAGAGTCACAGCAGAGATGCTCAAACAACTCCAGAGAAGGCTATAAGAACCGTGAGATATTTCCTTTTATGCTTAAAGTAAGAAAAGTCCAGAATGATCATTGTAATCAATGATTGTAACACCCTCTGTGTGCACGGAAATATTAAAATAAAACAAAGTCAAGCAATATACTTAATTTCTTTCCTTTCTAAAGTCTAGGTAGGCAGAGAATTACAAATAGGTGAAAGCAGGGAGGGTAAACAATCATATCACTGTATTAATTTAGAAAATCTGAAACAAGGTTTGGTGGCAACGACATCAGGAAAGAATACGTATAATAACAGCTAAGTTATTACTTGGATGCTGTTCAATGCGTCCACCATATAATTAGGCATTGTTAAAGATTTCCCTAACATACACTGATGATTGGGCTATAATGAAGGGGGAAAGGTAACGGAGGGAAGATTATAGACTTTGGGAGAAAGTTGTGTTTTTGAATTTAATAAGTACCTGAGGACACTGTATTCAGACTGTCCAGTTACAACCCTTGTTTAAGTATGAAGGATGGGAAGTTAGATGAATTTGGATTATTACTATGAAAAAAGAACACTACACACTTCAGTTTTTTTGACAATGCCTATTTTAGTTCCTTTGTGCCTACATTTTTTTATCCCAGTAAATAAAAGGATAAGAAGTTTCCCAAAAGTTCCAAGAACCCCCTTCTTTGGTAAATGATGTGATTCTTAATTACAAGAGAATAGAATCACTTTTGTCTTGAAAATGTTGATTTGGGGGAAAAGTGGGAAATAGGTGTTTTTCCCGATTTTTTCCTTCCTTCCTTCCTTCCTTCCTTCCTTCCTTCCTTCCTTCCTTCCTTCCTTCCTTCCTTCCTTCCTTTCTTTTTCTTTCTCTTTCTTTCTTTCTTTCTTTCTTTCTTTCTTTCTTTCTTTCTTTCTTTCTTTCTTTCTTTCTTTCTTTCTTTCTTTCTTTCTTTTTTTCTTTCTCTTTTTTTACATTAGAGCAGAAACTGGCAAAAATAAATGAACCACAAAATTGTCTGTGGACCAATCAGACCTCTAGAACTATTAAGATACCTTCAAGTAGTACTTTCTCTGAGGCCAGGTCTAGGCACTGGGGAAGAAAAAGAAAAGTGTATACTTGTGAAACTTTAAAGACGACAGCGACTGCCTTTGCAGAAAAGGATTTCCTCCCCCCAAAATTTCCCCAGAGTCCTCGCTAATAATATAAAGTGAGCTGAAAAATCACTGTGCTCAGCATTGACTGTGACTTCTGGAAGGCTTCTTGAAATTAATCAGCACATTTTTCTCTTGTACCATCTTTGAGTTTCACATCTAAAGATGTTTTTGTTAGGACCAAGCGAGGAAGAGATGGCCTCCCAGACAGAATCCGCTGGCATCTTGGCAGCTGTCCCTTCCTTGCCAGGTGGACTGACACAGGCTGAAAACAGGCCATCGTAAAGGTTCTTTACGCTGCTGTAGCTGATGTACATAATGAGCGGGGCCTTCTTTGTTCTAGATATTTTTGCTCTGGAGTATTTCACTCAGGCTCCCAAGAAAGACTGAGCCACCACAGCACCAGGCAGAAAAGAAAGGGAGGAATGTGTCATGTGCAGGACACTGCACAAAGCACTGGGGGAACAGTGCGTTCCTCTGGGGAGAACCTAGGGATTCTTTCTGGGCCTGGTGTTTTCATGGCTTACTCTAAGATTCCATCAGAGTGATGTCCTTTTATTTCAGGCATGTCTGTTTTTCTCATCGATAAGAGTGTCATTTTTTAGAGGGTTGGCACTGTCTCTGGGTTTTTTCAGCCTGGCCATAGATCTTTGTCCAGTGCTTTAAGTAAGGAGGTATTAAAGGGAATTTGAGAAATTGAATTGTAGAGTGAATGACTGAAATGATGAATAAAGTCTTGCCCTAGAGCAAGATAGTGTTAAACTTTTCTTTTACTTTAGACATTTAAATAAAATACTTAAGACCACTTTGCGTGTTGAGGTGTATTTTTACTTTATTTAATTAACAAGTTAAATTTTTATTCTGGCATCTGTAGTTTCTGTTTCCCCCTCTTTTGTTAGTTGAATCAATAAATTTATAGTGAGGCTTTATGTCTCTTCATCCAGAAAAATTGATTCTAATTCTAAATCTATGGCCTCACTTGCTAATCCCTAAGCATTTGGTACTTTCTTGTATATTCTGGATCTATTTCTTAGTGACGATGTGGCGGAGATAGTGCTACGTGTTCGCCAAATTTCATTTGATTTTCCTCTTACTTGGGTCCATTGCAAATCACACGTCCCAGGCCTCCTGATTTATATGCTGCCAGATGATGGACTTGGGCTAATAAAATGAGAAAGGAAGAAACACGTGTCAGTTGCAGGCTGAGACTGAAAAGCCCCCCAGGATTTTTTGGTCACTTTCTTCTCCTGCCATAGAGAATTGCAGAGGCCTCACATTGCAATAGAATAGCCTCAAGTTCAAAGCCACTTAGATCATTGTGTCACTGTGTGGAGCACAATCGCCAAGGAGAATGGCCCCAACCCACTGGCGGACTTTTGCATCTGTCATCTGTTCTGTTTAACTACTAAGATGGCGGGGTTTTTGTTTACAGAGCATAAACCCAGCCTCCTCAAGCTGATACTGAAAAGGTGCAGTAGGAATGCTTGTCCATTCCCCTGTGAGCATCCGTTTCATCTCGGGGGATCACTTGCGCTGTAAACAACAGTCTTGAGCTGAGGATCCTAGATTTTTTGGATGGTACTCTCCTAAATTATTATTAGTGTGCTAGTCACATTCAATCAAAGGGCCAAATAGTGAGAATAAGATATATACTGAAGACAAGAGGCCATAGTGGGAAAACTAAGTATGTTAAAGTCAGATATACTTGGATAAGATTCCCAATATGCATCATCTCTATTTATTGGAGCTTTGTAAATTACTTTCTAAGTCTAGGTTATCTCATTAATTAAAATGAAGATAATAATATCTACTTATAGAATTGGTAGGAGGATGTGTGGGCATCTGCTTGATTCATTGTAAAACTCATTGGATTTTGTTTTTAGCGCTAATAGGCTACATGACTTTGAGAGGGACTCTTGACCTTTATAAGCATGAGTTTTTTTTGTTTGTTTTTGTTTTTTTAATGTTTAAAAGTAGAAGCAGTACCTGCCTTGGGGGTTGTGGTGAAGATTAAGGAGAATGTGTATGTTCTGCGTTGTTTGGCTCATGCTGAATCGCAATAAATGATGATCCCTACCATGACTTGTGCAGGCTCATTGGAATTTACTTTCCACAGTGGTATCTCCAAAGCCTGAGTCTTATACTTTGATTAAGAGCATGGAGAGTTTCCCTTACCCAAGCTTCAGTATAGATTCAGCAGTTCCTTTTTCATATTCTTTTATTAGTGTGGTGGTGCAAATTAATAAAGGGACGCACTTTTGTTTTGCTTAAGCCCTGTCATTCAATTTTGCTACACGCAGCCCTTCAAGTCCATTTTGGACTCTGCATAGAGAGAAATAGAATTCAAGTATGCTCTTATCCTGGGGTTATTATGTCATTGAGATAAAGCCTAGTTTGCATTTTCTTGTAATTTTAAAGAAAGCATACACACTGTCTGCCACTGCCTTTGACTAGTTTGTTAAAGCATCCTAATATGTGTTTAATGACAGACACGTAATGGAAATGTTCGATAGAAAGTTTGCTCTCCTACATCTGCTGACAGCCTTTCCCGTCCTGATTTACTCCCTTTTCCCGACAGTTGAGTTCATTTGAGAAGTGAAAGCACAAATATCAAGCTAACATCTTGCATACATTATCCTGTGACGATTCACAGGACAATAAACAGCTGTTAATGAAGAATCATCTCAAAGCAGAGATATCTGGTTTTATGATTTACTCTATGCAACTAATTAAAAAAGAAATCTTTATTGCCTCTCATATCCATCTAGCCCCTTCACAATTATGTCTTTTAGCATTTTTCCGTCAGATTTTGTGAGTGATATTGGCCCACATTGGCTCATGCTCCAGATGGATTAAGATGTAATTGTAATCTCTTAAATCTTAACAACTACCATTTTTTGCCAGCTTCCTACACTTTAGGCCTTCCACCTTTCAGGAGCACCAACATCCTCCGGCTGTCCTAGTCCACCCTCCAGCAATCTGTTAAAGGAAATCACTTTAAGTTTCTAATGGCTTTATTTTGTGCTAAATATCTGCAAGAATTTGAGCAAATCACTTAACCTTTTGGTGTATTCCCTCATCTGTAAAATAATGACCTTTGATGAGATTACATATTATAAATCTTTCAAGGGCCAGGATTCTCTGGCAAACCAGAAATTATGTCATGAGCATTAGGGCTTTCAAATAGAAGACTGGAGGAGGTGATGCTGAATTTAATCAAGTAATATTTCTAGTGGTAAAGTGTATTATGATTGTCAACAAGTGTATGTTGGACACATCCCACTATGCATTACGGTGGAACACAAAAAATGCAGCAGATGTGTTCTGCCTTGAAGCAGTTTCCAATTCAGTCATGGAGACATGTATGACTAACTTCATATCAAATAATTGAATTAAATTAATGTCATAATGGAGTCACAATCATCACAGTGGCTGGTTTATGTACATTTTCGTTAACTAGAGCTTGGTAGATAATATAGCTGCTTAATGCATCAAAAATAGGATCCTTTTCAAAAATGAAAACAATGCCTGCAATTGTTGCCAGCATTCTGTTGAGAGATGTGAGGTCCAAAGGTTTATTGCAAAGAAAATGTTTCAGGTGTTCTTTACAAACAGTAAAATCCAACACATCCTCCATTTTGAACTTCTAGGAAGCAAAGGAGATGGATTCAGGGTCAAAGGAGACATTTTTGTGACTGAAAATAACCATTTTCATTTGCTCATAATTGTGGGTAGGTCAGGAATTTCAGAAAAACTCAGCCGGGCAGCTCATCACTAATCCATGTGGGATCATCTGGGGTTGGAGGAGCTGCTCCATGATGCTTCTTCATGCAGATGTCTGGCACCTCTGTGTTCCTGGGTCTATCTTTCTCCATGTACTGTATTATTTTCCAAAGCCTCTCCATGTGGTTTGAACTCCTCTCGGCAAGGTGGTCTCAGGTAGTCTTTTTACCTGGTGGCTGGATTCCAAGAGCACAGGACAAAAGTGCTTATTCCTGTAAAGATTAGGCCCAGGAACTGGCTGAACACCACTTCCGTCATACTTCATTGGCCAAAGCAGTCACAGGGAATACCCCTCTACATGGCACGAGTTCAAAGAAGTGAAGCGGTCTTTATTTTGCCATATACCCTTCGGGGCATGTGGGTGGTATGAAATCATTATGCCTTGATTTTTCATTTGCCTAATTTTTTATTTGCCTAAGAGTAAGCAATAAATAAATGGTTAATACAACCAACTTTCTTAACAGTAAACCACTGGCTTTTTTTTTTTAAATCCTCACCTGAGGATATTTTTTCCATTGCTTTTCAGAGAGAGTAGAAGGGAGAGACAGAGAGGGAGAAGCACCAATGTGAGAGAGACGCATTGATTGGTTGCTTCCTGCACATGCCCCTACCTGAGCTGGGGATCGAGCCTGCAACTGAGGTGCGTGCCCTTGGCAGGAATCATGCCCAGGACCCTTCAGTCCTTGGGCCAATGCTCTAGCCACTGAACAAAACTGGCTAGAGTACCACTGGCATTAAAAAATATATATATCTTTATTGATTTCAGAGAGAGGAAGGGAGAGGGAGAGAGACAGAAACATCAGTGATGAGAGAGTCACTGATCAACTGCCTCCTGCACTCCGCCTGCCCCCCCCCCCCCCCCGAGATCCAGTCGGCAACCCGGACGTGTGTCCTGACTGGGAATCAAACTGAGATCTTTTAGATCATAGATCAATGCTCAACCATTGAGCCACACCAGTGGGGCGCCACTGGCATTTTGAGTGATATAGTGTTTTGTGTGGGCATATGCTAGGAGTTGCAGGATATTTAGCATCCCTGGCCGGCACCCACTAAAAGCCATTCATGCTTTACCCCCATCACTGGACAATAAAAACATGATTTAAAAACTCTCCCTGGTGGAGTGAACAGTACTTCTCCCAGATGAAACCCACAGACCTAATGTCTTAAGGTGGTAGATGTCCTAGTGAGGTGATGATCAGGTTACTTTTTGGCCTGTGTTGATGGAGATATTGATAAAATGATTTGTTTCTGTTCCAATCCAATCCATACAATTCAAAGTTCTTACTGAGTATCTATGTCTTCTGTGTTTCTGTCAATGCAAGTTGTTGCAGAGCTGTAGGAATATAAAATACACACCTTATCCTCAAGTAGGATATAACATTATTGTAGTCATATTATTCAATCTTCAATAAAAACACTTTATGCTACTTTCAATAAGAAAAAGGCATTTATTATAAGACATTGGAAATACAGAAAACTAAAGAATGCTCACACAATTCAGATGTACTACTGTTGACATTTAGTGGCTATCATTCCGATTATTAATATGTGTATCTATAGGAAAGGATTATATATGTATATGCATATTACATATATAACAGATAATATATAACAATTTCTAAATGGTATGAATTACAGTGCTTTTTGTAATATGCTTTTGATAATTCTTAACACTGAGAAAAAATAGAATTTATGTTTAACATAAAACATTGCTTAAATGAAGTTTTAAACAGAGTCAAAAGGTAAAAGTGTGTATGGGATATTGACTGGAGTTAGTGGGGAAGCCTTCATGTGATAATTGAAGCTTCATTGGGAACTTGAAGAAGGGTAGATTTAGGATTAATAAGGTTCTAATCAATAACTCCACAGTAAGAAAGAGCATATAATGAGAAGACAATCTAGTCTATATCTGTGGTTTTTTTCTACCTTTAATAAATATGATAATTTTTATTAGGTTTTACTGCACAAAGCTTTGAATTTGAAAATGCTAATGCATTCAAGAGATATGGGAAAATTGGGAGCAGGCACTGGTTTTTAAAATGCTCTCAAAGATGTCATTAAAATCTGAATAGTGTTCTAAATAAACCAACAGATGGGTTCAGTGACAGCTGTGAAATATTGGTCCTAAATAGAATTGTAGGGCGGAGATTTCAGAAGTTGGTGAGTGAGGAAATAATGAAAGACACCCTCTAAAGGACATCCATAATTCACGGTGAGATAAACTCCAGACTTTCTACTTCTTATCCAAAGTGGAAGGAAGGAAACAAAGCTTTCTCCTATTGTTTTCAATTTACTATTATCATGATAAATAAGATTAGATGGTATTCCAGCTACCTTGGCAGTAAATACTATATCGTAAACAATATTAATGCATTTACTAATATGACTCATAGTATCAATAACCAAATTACTAATATACTAAAAAGTACAGAAAATGAATGTGAATTAAATGAGGGCAGAAACTTTGTTTTGTTCTTTCCTAACCACTCAATAGTAATTAGCATATAGGAATGCTGATGGTTGAATGAACTAGTCCTCACATTAAGGAGAATGTACTTCCGTATGAAAAATGGGAACAAAAAAAATGGCATCAGGTAAAATAAATAATTATTTCTATAGCAAATGTGAATTTTTGCCTGTAGAACTAGTCAGTAAAATGCTATTATACTATTACAACATGACTGAGTATAATCTACCTAACAGTAAATCGAGAAAATCTTGGTGTAAGCCAAACAACATGGAGATTCTTACCGGCAATTAGGTAAAGTTCATCTATCTATAACAGATTTAAAAATATATGTTAAATATGACTAGCCCTAGCCAGTTTTTGCTCAGTGGTTAGAGCATCGACCTGCGGACTGAAGGGTTCTGGGTTTGATTCCAGCCAAGGGCACATACCTCCATTGCTGGCTCGATCCCAGCTGGGTTGGGGCTCGTGAGGGAGGCAACCAATCCATGTGTCTCTCTCACATCGATGTTTCTCTCGCTCTTTCCCTTCCACTCTCTTTGAAAAGCAATGGAAAAAAATATCCCTGGGTGAGGGTTAAAAAAAAAAAGGACTAAAGGATTATTCTGTTAAAATTTGAGAGCGTGTGACTGTTATTAAAATTATTGCAATTATGTCAAGAAGAAAAACAATATGGTAGATAGAGAAAATGCATTATTTATCCAGCTCCTAGTATAAGGTAAATTATATAATAAGCATTATACAAACCTTTGTTACTGAATGAATGATCAGTTTGTATTATATATTAATGAAGGTGAGTCAATAGGAAAAAAAGCTATAGAAGGTTGTTTCTAGAAGAAATAAGCATAGTAAAATAATAAATTTCAGTTAATACTTATAAATGTTTATTAAAAAATAATCATTGCGAAGTAACATAATGGTAAATAGACCAACAAATCCTGCCCAAATAAAAATAATGTTTCTTAGTTAATTGATAATACAAATGCCTCACTTGATAAAGCCAATATTGCAAGTAATGTTGTTATTCTACATGGCAGGAATCATGAGTAGAGACACTACTTAGGCACTGCGGTGGTTAAATTTTAGTGGTCAGAGAATCAGTTGAGAAAGTGGTTAAAAGTCAGATTCTTGGTCCATGTGGCTCAGTTGATTGACTATGGTCCCATGCACTAAAAAGGTCCCTGGTTCGATTCCCAGCCAGGGCACGTGCCCCTGTTGCAGGCTCAAGCCTCAATAGGGGGCTTGCAAGAGGCAGCCTATTGATGTTTCTCTGTCATCAATGTTTTTCTTTTTCCCTCTCCCTTCCCTTCTATCTAAAACCAATAAAACCTTTTTTTTTCCAAGTGAGATTCTTGAGCCTCAACACTAAATAATTCCTATTTGGAAATCTAGGGTCCGCTTCCTTTTTCTGCATTTGTAACCTGCACTTCAGGCGATTGGTGTGCAGGTCATCAGCAGTCTACATTCTGAAAAACAGTTCTTGAAATTCCTGCTGCTTCATTCTTGCTCAGAAGATTCAATTCGTTAGTAATTAATGGACCCAAAGTACTGTGATTTTGAGGGTACATACTTGTTTCAGCATCTGGGCATTATTTGGGGCTTTCCCTCCAACAAGATCAATTCCTCTAAAGTCTGCTTTGCTTTTCTGAAACAACTACTCTCACTCACTGAGGATTTATATTCACAAGTCAGATTAGTCTGAAAATTCCTTTCTTGTGTAACCTTTTTGGGTTTAAATAACCACGTTCTACATTTCTTTCTTCCTTTTCTATGCTGTGAAACAGATTAAGTAGCATTAGAATCAACTGCTTTTAAAAAGTTGTAAAATTCCCCCATGAAACCATGTGGACCTGGTGCTTTTTGTTAAGTGGAAGACTAGACCACTGGGCAATTCTTCTATTTATTTTATCTGTATTTGAACAGTTTGGCTATTTTACCAAAGTAAAATTTTACATTTTGTAAAATTATATATTTCAGCCATATTTTCAATTTATTTTTGTTTGTGTAAGATTCAGTAAACTATTTTACATGCTTCTTTGAATTTCATCTGTATTTATGAATATTCTCCCCTCTTATTTTGTTTATCTCTCTCTTTTCTCTTCAATTAGTCCATAAGTGTGTCATAGAGAAAATGGCAGCAAGTAATTTAAAGAGATTAATTTTTAAAATGAATGTTGACCAATGAACCAGGAGGTCAGTGTTCGATTCACATGCCCGGGTTGTGGGCTTGATCCCCAGTAGAGGGTGTGCAGGAGGCAGCCAATCAATGACTCCCTCACATCATTGATGTTTCTATCTCTCTCTCCCTCTCTCTCCCTCCCTCTGAAATCAATACAAACATATTAAAAATATTTAAAATGTAAAACAACATCTCCCCCTCAGAAAATGAGGAAGGTATGTACCAACACACATATGAATACATATGAATCTGCTATTTTCTATTCCAATTAATCTTGTAGTGTCCTTGACAAATGAGATTTGTAGTGTTCTAGTGCACTTATACAATACTTACTTATATGGAGAAATATAAGTAAAAGAATGTGATTCTATTTTACTAATAGTGTATGCTGATTACACACTATGTAGTTTTAAATTTTGACATTGATGTGCCAATGTTGATTATGTTTTGAATACATACCAGTCTATATATCTACCCATAAATTTAATAGAATTAAACATTTTTCAAAGGGTAAGAACACTTAAGGATTTGAAAATTTTCCTAAGCATCTAATAAGTGCTGATATGGGGAATGATAGCAGAATGATATAAATAAGAAAGCAATGAGTTGTGTTCAGTTCACGTTAGTGTCAGAATGGTTATTTGTCCTCACTAAATTCTCCCTGAATCTCAAATTTAACTCACCATTATTTTGTTGGCTGATCTGAAAAGTAAAAATAATGTAATAGTGTCTTAATTATATTGGGTAATACTAATCACATTTTGCTTATTTCATTCTAACAGGTATGGTCTGTTAATTTTGTGGGGGGTACAAATTTGGAGAAAGATGATACTTAGACTTGGTCATTTTTATGTATAAAAGTGAAGATTTCTTTTCTTCAAAGCTCATTTGTAGCACTAGAGAGGTGGTTTTCTATCTGTAGGTAAGTGATGGGTTGAAGGCAGAATTCTAATAACTTTTCAACACGTTGATGCCTATAGTCTTTTCTTTCCCTTGGGAGTAGGGACAGTGGTGACTCTAGTTATGTCCGGAATTGCTGTAACAATGCTCTCTGTCATAATAGGTGCCAGGTGCACTGCTAGTGTTCAATAGCTAATGGATAATGATAGGATATATTCACACCTTGAAAATGAGGTGGTGAATTTTTTGAATTTTCTTATAGAGTTCAGCACAATGAGAATTCCCATGGAGGTACACAGGGCGAGGATCTGTCCCAGGGACAGCAGGTGATGACAGAGGGCTCTGCTTCAGTGTGTTTTGTACAGGAAATCACAGCTTTGGCCTGCTGAAGTGGGTGAGTTTTCATCAGTTATACACCAGTGGTGTTACAGACTGGTGGGATCTGCCATTCTGAAAGGATTCTGAAAGTCGGAGAGTGACTTTTTTATTCCAGATGACATTGGCATCCCCTGGCATTGATAATTAAATGTAGGAAGTAAGAACTTCTGTAAAAACAAGAAAACAAGACAACTTTGAGGTTGAAGATGGGAAGAAAGCACTTTTAATCTCATTTATAGCATCTCATATTACTACACAAAGTATAGACAGAGAGAATAAATGTTTGGAGTGGATTTAATCCTATTTAAATTCTTTAATAATTTCAATTCTTTTTTTAAGTTGCCTACTAGAAAATTGGAGTGGGATGCCTGACTGATGCCTAAGGCCATTTCTCTCCCACAAGAAAAGGGGGAATTGTAAGTATATTAGTCCCACAATGGGAATCTATATTGGAGAGCTTTACCAGATGTGACCCTGATTTAGTCATTTTGAACTTCACCATGAAGACTGGGAAGTCTATTCATATTTAGTTGGCGTCATCAAATATTGCATGTGAAAAGTGAAGGTAAATCTATTGGTTTGGGATTTGTGTTTTTCCACTTGTATGCCCAAAGGGCAGCTCATTTCTATGGAGTAAGGAGAGGACAGATGGGACTAGTCCACATGCCTAATTCCTCGAAGAATCATCTTGCTTAGGTCAGAGAGCCATGGCAACTAAGCCCTTCCTACCCTCACTGAGTCACTGCTTGGCCATTCAGCCCCAGCCAGCTCCTGAGGTCCTGCCTGACCTGAAGGTCTGTCCCCCACACGCTGGGGAAAAGGAGAGAGTCACAGAAATAGACTCAATCCAGGTCAGGCTGACCTGTGATGCTGGCTTTTAAAAAATAATCATTTCCCTTCTAATCTTTTCCTGGTATATATTTTCCTCTTCTTTAATTTGCCATAGTTCCTTTCATTGTTCTGGAAACAGCTGCTTTTGAACCCCTTGTTAGGGGTAAGCCCAACTTTTACAGGCCATATCCCTTTGTTTCAGGGAGTGCACAGCACTCTTTGGAAATGTTTTCGGGTATTTTGGGTGGTTTAATTATTTTGCGATCAAGAAATCAGCTCTTAAGTATGATACTTCATTTGACCTTATGAAAATGCTGTTTTATTACCGTGTTGCAAGGCTGTGGGTTTATAGAAATCTGAAATATTTAGATAGGCCATGAAAATGTAGTCAATTAAAACAAGTGTGATATGTCTTAATGACAACACTGATTCAATTATTCAGCTTTGATTTTCTTTCTCTGGGATGTGAGTAGATTTTTTAATTTCACTTGGTTGATTTCTGGTCTTCTGAAGACAGTGCCTGTGATTAAACTGTGTCCTCTCTCTCCCAGACACTGCTGTCTACCTCTAATTTGTTCCTGGCGAATGACAGCAAGTTGATAGCCTCAGGTAGCTTTTTTGTTTCTTCATTTCTCAAAGCTGCTTATCTTTTCTTTCTGTATGTCTTAAGGTTTTGTTTGGGCATGCATTTGAGAGCTTTAACGGTTTTACCTTAAGATCCCTGGATTGGAGTCTTTGATTAAGTTCTGGCTGAGGGTGACCCTGAATTCAGTAGTCCTGCCCCTCCACATAGCCTTGTCAGTAGGATCAATCATTTAGTGCAGAGGCCAAACCTGTCCTTTTCCCTGGAAGGACAGCTCAGGCCGTTTATCCAAGTGCATGCTCAAAGGGGCAGCATGAGGCTCCCCTGTAGCCTACAACTCCACAATTTACTTTTGGGACTTAGAGAAATAGAGTAAGATTCCATATACAGTACCCATTTGCAAAATAGTGACCAGTTGGAAAAGGCAGAAATCAATCAAGTTTATGAATAAACAAAGAATGAGGTCATACGACTGTCATTCTCATCCTTACCAGTTTTCAGATCTTAACCCATGGGGATTTAAACAAGGATTATATAACTGTAGGGGTCTCACACCTCTGGGTTGTCCACACAAGTTAGTTAGGGGGCTATTCTGAGTAAGAGTGCTAAGATTTCAAACAATTCCTTTTTTTTTTTTTTTGACCTAATGATGAATGTGACAGAGAAAAGGCAGTTTTCTTTGTTTTCTCAATTCTAAAAGTTTTACCTATGCATCAACAGGTCGAGGGTCTACATATGTGATGGACTTAGAACCTTAGGGGGAGGCTTACCTGAGCCACCGGGAAAACAAAACTTGCAATCAGTGACATGGCCTCTGCAAAACCTCTGTTAGAACATTGGACCCTTCCTCTCGTTTTACATGGGCCTCAGGTGGTCAAACACATGCACTACTCAGAGAACAGATGTTTGAACGAGAAAACCCAAATGTCACTCAGCTGAGGTTGTTTTCAGTATGGGTCAACACATATTCTGTGCAGTAAGCTTTCCTAGGAACCAAGTTTAGTATATGGTTAGAAACTAAAAGAAAGTGAGGAGAGAGGAGAGAAACTCCCAACACAAGAATTTAAACAACTGCTTTTGTTGGCGTCGAAACAGCACCAGGTGTTAGACCTCAGTTCAGCAACCTTGGCACTTGAGTTCTGGCTAAGAAAGAATTCAGAGCCAAGACTCAAACTGTAAGAGAAAGTTTATTTAGAAAATCACAGAGGTAGAATAAGTGAGCTGTAGAAGAAATGGGCTCAGAAAATGAGTTATAGAGGCAAAAGAAGAGCCCTTGGAGCTTAGGGGAAAGACAGAGAGATAGAGAGGGAGAGAGACATGTGCCGTGAGAGATGAAAGAGGGAGGAGAGGGGAAGGTGCCCTCTAGAAAAAGAGAGAGGGAGAGAATGCCCTCGCAGGGTCACTGTCCTAAGGGCTTTTATCTGGAGGTCTCAGGGGAGGATCTCAATATTATATTCATCAGCTTTTCAGGTGTGCTCCCTCAGGGTGGTGGTCTCCACTGATTAGTCAATGTCAGAGCAGGAGGTCATTAGTCAGTGCAGCTAGTCCTGGTGTCAGCCATGGCTTTGCTCCATCTGGTTTTGCTGCTTCTCCAGGCCTGGAGCTAAACACAGTGGAAGCCTAGATGTCATCTCCAAGGGTTAATGCTTAAGGGAGTGGTCGTGCAAGGGCTTATAGTTTTGCTCTTTGCTAGGCACTGGGACTCTCTGCCCTGGTGATCTCTGCACCTGGCCTATCTTTCCTACTTGGAAAATGAGAAGCCTCATTTCCAGAGAAATGAGAAAAATGGTAGCAAAACATTGAAAGGATTTGATGACCACCAGAGCACTCTCAAAAAAAAACAACTCTCAGGCAAATGGAGACAAAGAAAGAGATAGAAAAATACCTCGTAATTTCCCTAATAACTTGGATCCCAGGTTTTCTGTGAGAAGGCTTGTGTTGTTGAGAGGAAAGTACACTTAGTGTAAATGCTAAGGTAATAAGCATTACATATTAGGGGAAATACAAACAGACAAATTATTTTTAAGTCAGTAAAATTTACACGTTATCTGAATTATTTTATTTCTTTTCAGTATTAAGTGAATTAATTTTAATGTAGAGAGCAATTTTTTTGTTTGTTTGTTTTTTTGCCTATAATATTAATTGATCATTTGGCTATTTTGAGGAATAAAACCATTTCCCCTTACCTATTTAAGGAATTAAAGATTTTGAATATAGATAAACCAGAAAACTATAGCTCAGAAAAGCCACTATGTCTCCTAGGAAGGAAATGTGACCTTTTTCTTTTTGTGTTTCTTTATTTGTAGTTAGTCTTTGTCTAAGATTTTAACATTTATTGTCCACATGATTATAATCTCTTTGGGGGCACCAAAATCATGAGACCTGTCTGCTTTCAGATTCACATGGCAAAATTATTTCTTAGACTGCATTTCTCAAAATATATATCACAGGTAGTAATTTGCACATGTTTCAACTGGGAGTTCTGTAGCCATGGTTCCTGTCAGTGGGATGGCATTCATTGTTAGGTTGGTTCAGTTTTATATTGATTAGTTCTTCCTTCCATACTCCAAGGACACTGGCTTTCCTTTGCAGAATATATCTTGAGCCAGTGTTAAACTTTTATTGTTAAATCTATTATGGGCCTCTCCTTTGTATGGCTGAAGGGAATTTTCAACTTACCCAGCATGCTTGTATATAACAAATTGCATTTTGTGTTCCCAAATGCCTTATAGTATTGGCATTGTTTATTTTGGTTCGGGAGTCTTAGAGACCTCTAGATCTTACTGTTTCTCCTAGAAGCTGTGCAGTAGATTTCCAATACCCATGGTATTGAATAATGATTTATGCTCATCACAATTTACAATTTAAGAGGTTGTTGTGATCTTTTCTTGCCAGATATGCCTTTATAGTAAGAAAATGTCCTCTACGAGTGTTTGTATCTCCTCTCTTGACATTGCCTTATGACCAAACAATAGTCCCTTGACCTCCTGAATTAAAAATAATTTAAAAATTAAAAAAAAAAAATTATTCAGCCATGTCTGACTAGCAGAGAGCAGAGACCCTGGAAATAGCATGTCATTTTAAAGCTAAAATGCCCTACTTTTTTGTAGTGTTTTCATTTTAAAATGTGAAAAAAAGATGACATTTGGCTGTCAGAGATGACATTTTTGACACATTTTGCATTCCTAATTTTGTGACTTTTAGTTTCTGGTTGTGAAGTTGACTTAAAGTATTTTGGAGCATTAGTACAGGATTTATAAAAGTAAAAGTTATTCCTTTTACTATATATATTTAAGACTTTTGCTGCTGGGTAAAGTAAACTCATAAAACAGTTTCTATAATCTAAATCACCAAACTTACCTCAGTTTTATCTATTCTTTGAAATATACTGCAATAAATAGGGTGAGATCGTGCTAAACTTTTACTTCATGTAGTGCTGCAGGTAAATCACCACATCCACATTCCTCCCATCCTCCCTCCCCCCAAATCAGTCACAAGACACTTCAAATTATATGGGTATGGGTTCTATGAACATGAAGACTGCACAATGTAATGACGTTCTACTGAGTCCTTCAACCAACCCATTCCACTCCCCAAAATTTCTCTTTACCATGCCTGCAGGTATGGCTCTTTAGAAGGGGGGCAAACTGCCTTGGTTTGGCTGGGACCGTCCCCATTTTAGCACTCAAAGTTTCATGTTTCAGGAAATTCTGCAGTCCCAGGCAACCAGGACAATTGGTCACCCTACTCTGCAACTATGTTCTGGTTCATGAGCCAGAAGTTAATATTTTAACATATAGAAAAGTCTTATAATTAAAGATATAAAAATATAAAGGCGAAAAGACAATAAAAATGGGCAAAGATTATGATATAACAATTCACAAAATGAAAAGGTTGATAATTATATTAAAACATGTTCAGCATTACTAGTAGTCAAAATAACGCACATTAGGACAAAGATGAGATGTAGGCTTTTTTGGTAGTTTTGTTTTTCAAATACACGAAGATTTTAAAGATATCTAGGGTTGTAGAAATTTTGTTTATAAAATTAACTATAGGTTGGGATTAATAAATACAAAGGGAACAATATTTGTAAATGGCTAATTGACAATATAGATTAATGTATTCATACACTTCCACCACTCCAAAAGTTAGTACACATACATGACATATATTGTAAATGTTATATACAATTAAAAATAAATATGCATGATACATGTGTGTGCATACATGCACAGGAAATTAACCAAAATTTTACTAGGTCATTGATCTGTACTAGCATTACAGATAATTTTTATTTTCCTTTCTTTAATTCCTACATTTCTTTAATGGACATCATTTTTAAAAAATTATATCTAAAAAAGGTAACCAATATGTGCAAAAATCCATGCTCTTGATTTCACACTACTACAGTCTTTGCAGATGTGTTAGTCACTTCTCACAGGTGTACTGGTTTTGAGAAATGGTGATGCATATGTGGCTACCATCCTATGATGAGGGCTGGATAGTCTTTGCCAGATTCTGAATTTATTATTAAAAGTTGAAATATTTTCATGAATTGGGAAGAAGGGGTTGCATGGAGGAATAAACCTAACAAAGTCATAAGTTGTGTACTTTTAAATTCTTTATACAACTACAGATAAGTGCTTTGCTTATATACATTGTAGACAATTATAAATTTGTATTTTACCTTGTTAGTTAGAATCAACGTTTTCCATACTATACCAGAAAATTAGGATACAGTCACTAATTATGACAACCCACAGAAAATCTCTTTTTTGGGTTAAGAGTTATGATCGAAGCCTTTATGTGAATAGTTACATTTTGAAATAGAAGGTATTATTTAAAAGCTGGGAATATATTGATAATTCTTATTTCACTGTGAGCATTGTTTGTTCCTTAGAGTAAATTATTTATGTACATATGATTATCAGTACACAGAAAGCCAGATTTTTAATGATTTTTAATAGGAATTTTTTGTAAGAATGATTGTTTTTGATACATTATTAAATGCTAGGTATGGGGCTAAGTGCTTTACATACCATATAACAATTCTCTTATCAACCATTCAAGGTATCATTCTCATTAGTGATGATGATACTAACTAGTTTGCTTATAAATGGACTATCTTGTTTCATCACCTTTGTTTAAAAAATATATAATTGGAATCTGTCATCTTTTATGTTCTATGATTGTTCTCTTTGCAGGATATGCACTTGAGGTGATGATAAACTCTGCATATGTCTAAGTATATTTTAGTGAAGCAGAATTTGAGGTTATTGCTTTGGAGTTCTTTGCTCATAATTCTGGAATGTTTACTACTGCAAATTCATTGCTGCTATTAATTGGTAAGATGTCTGAAAAACTCCATTAAGCATCGGACATGGTGGTTCAGACTCACTATTTTAAAACAGCAAGTATAAAATTAAAATAAGACAATAAATTACACATGCATTAAATATTTTAAATAATATTGGTAATATGAATTGGCTTATCATTCTATTTTGTTTTATTAGAACCTGCATTTCAAAAAACACTCCCCCAAGAGTTTTGATGCAGCCAGCCTATGTTATGCTTTTAAAAAATTCCTAGAATAAAATGTTCCAGGATTAAAGGAACTTGAGTAATTCTGGGTTAAGTGAAATTAAACAATTCATTTAGTGTGAGACTTCACAGAATTTTTAAATGGTCAATAAGCTTTGCAAATCTCCAAAAGAAAACTAAAGCATGCACTATTTTTCAGATGTATTTTACCACAGATTTCTATTTAAAGGGAACCGAGCATGGGACTCAGTCCTGTGAAGCATGCTGTGGAAGAGTTAATGACATCTGGACCTGTATTGCTAGAGTGCAGATGATGACAAGGGCTTTATTTTTGGCAACCATTATGCAACCTCAGGTGACATTATTATCCCCAAGTGAGGAAATCGTTCTCTGCAATAACTATTATACTTACAAAAAGTACTTCTATCCCTGTAGGTTTGCTATCTCAATATACGATTTGAATTCAAAGGCCATTCGAATGAGGAGTCTGTTAGCATGTGTATAATAACATTTGATTAAACAGAGCCAAATAACACATCATGTAACAGGGTCTTAAAGCCAACAATGGATTAGGATATGTCACTAAAATAATTGCCTTGTAATATCTTTATTTAATAGCAACAGCTATGTTTTAAATCTAAATCCAGCATCAAAAGAGACAAGCACAGAGTATTTTTAGGACAGTAAAACTAATCTGTATGATACTCTAATGGTGGGTCCATGCCATTATATATTTGTCAAAACCCATAGAATGTATAAGACCAAGAGTGAACCCTAATGTACACTATGGACTTTGGGTGAGAATGATGTGTTGATGTAGGTTTACCTATTGTAGCAAATGCACTCCTTTGGGGCAGGATATTGATAGTGGGGGAGGCTGTATATTTGTAGTGACGGAGTATATGGGAAATATGCCTTATACTCAATTTTCCTGTGAACTAAAAACTGCTCTAATAAATAGTCTATTTTTTAAAAGTGACAAGCATGTACATTTTCAGAACATGAAGCAGAACCTCTTATTTTGTGCTCTTCTAATGGAAATGTAAGGTTAGTGAAAATGAAAGGATGGCATCGGTGGGGAATCTAATGGATTTATGGAAACTATACTCCAAGCACATTTCGCATCAGGTCAGTAAAAATTTTGCACATTGATGGACAATCCCAGCACTGCTGGTGCCTCAGTGGCCAGAACTTCTTCAGATGCACTTCCTTTTCATAAAGCTATTACCCACTCATAGGGGAATACGTTTTTGTTTCAGAGAGGATCAAATATGCAAAAAACAAAACGAAATCCCAACCTCTAGAATATTACTGATATACAAATTTGACATTTCTTAGAATTTAAATTCATTTTAATGGATTCACAGCTTTTATATGAGAACAAGTTTTCCATACAGCTCTTAAATTAGTAAGGGAAATGGGAAAGGTAGCATGGAGGATATGAGAATGAGTTTAAATGAAAGGTCACTGAAGGAAGACTGTGGGCAATGCACCTGAAACTCTGAAAATATTTTTTCATTCCACCTGATGAAGTCATCCCAGATTCCAAGCCTCACATTTCAATGTTGGTCTCTTGGGGATGTGTGGCTGTTTGTTTTCAGTTAATTTCAAGATATGGGACATTTAGTTTTCTAAGGATATATTATTCCTATTCTTTATTTTCTAGCACTGGTATTAAACTCAGGGAAATTAGTAAGTGACCAGGCAAAAAAAAAAAACCCGCCAGATTATGCCAAACCTTCCCAATTCAGCTACACAAGTCTATCGACCTAAGCCTTCTTAACATTTAGGTTCTTCGGGGAGAGGTTAATGTATTGGGGTGCAACAAACAATGGGGAAAGCATTACTCCAATAAGTTATCCTCTCCATATCTCATGGATGGTTCCCTTGTGACTTGAGGATCCCTTCTCAGGATGACTTCGGTCAGTGATGAACCAGATGGGAATGATCTCTCTTTGCTTTTAGCTTATTACCACTTGGGCTCTCACCTCAGAAACTTTCCTGAGGCCTGATTTCGCTTTTACCAAAATATTATGCAAAAAGCAATAGGCACGTGTAGGACTCTCATCCAAGACCACTACTATTCTGTGCATTCATTCGCCTTCAAAAGCAGGCTTTTCGCTGGCCTCTTTCTCCCTAGATTCTAATTGCTCCATGGCTTCTCCATTCAAACTGATGTCAGTATCTGATACTGACGTCACATTTGCACAAGTGTTCTTATGTAATATTTGCTAAGGCAAAGTTTAGCATCACTCCAAGGCAGCATTTGTTTTTGTTAACAATAGCTGACCAAAGCAAGACCAATTTTGTTTGAACAAAGCTTTCAACAATTAGCCATCTTTAAACTTTCTCTCATTACCTTATTCCTTAAGATAAGAAAAACACAATACAAGTTTTAAAGACAGCCTATGCAGTAAGGAAAATAATTTAGCAATAAGTTTAGGAATATTAACAACTGCAGATTTATGAGAAATTAGTAAATTTCCTCAGTGTCAGCTGGCTGCTTAATTCAGTAACCTGATATGATGACATCTTTGAATGCCAATATGAGAGAGTCAAATATGCTTTCTTTCTGGGTCAGTGGTGCTCAGGGAAAGTCCTATTGGCATGTGGGTGGGAAGAGACTTCACTGTCACAATGTCTAGTCACTGCAGAATGTTTAATTTGCTACATGTGATGAGCTCTCTCCAGGCATTCTGACAACTAGAAAACTAATCCTTTCCCACATTTTTCCTAATGACCCCTAGTAGACATACTGCCACTCCAATGGGAAATTTTGCTCCAGTAGGGATTTATTGACCTAATTTATGAGAAGTAACTTTGAAAAACAGTGTTGTATAAACTGGTGAATATTTGACAAATCAGAACACATCATCACCAGTCTTTCTGACTGATACTTTATTCTTTGTTTCTGGGTGCCAGTAATTATTATATCTTGTTCTAATGAAGGCCAATTTCCCTCCCCACATGGTCTCTCCATCACCCCATTAAAAATTATGCCAATCTAAGGAAGGTTGCTAAAACTTCTTTAGGTGTCTTTAATGTCAGAACCTCTAGAAAATCTGCTAGAAAAATTGATTTCACTTATTTATATTAGATATGAGGAGGAAATTGGGTAATTCTTTATAACAATTTTAATATAAAATTACAAATGTTATGAGTTTAATTATTATTTACTTATTTAAATAAAAAATTCAATAGGGAAATTAAATCTAAGTAGAAGAGTAAGATGGAATTTTACTTTTTTTTTAAAAAAAGTAAGTGTTGTAGGGGACACCAGTTCTAAGCCTGGTGCTAATTATAAATAAATGTTTGAGTGACCTGCATTTTCTCACCATCTCACCAGCCCTCAGTTTTCTCATCCATAAAATGATTTACATGTTAAATCTGAAATTCAATCTTTCCATAATGTTCAGTTATTCTGTATCAAAACAAATAAATAGCAAGAACACCTACACTAGAAATAAGTATCTCCAGAATTACATATATAACTGTCAAAGAATGAGATCTGATTCAGCAAAAAAAGCCAACTGAATTTTGTTGTTATAATACGACAGCTATATTATGGAAAAGCTAATCTACATAATGTTAACTCCTAGCAAAATTCTAGGCAAGGTAGCAATGACGTCATTTTTATTTTGGGGTCAAATTTCTTAAGAAAGTTACAATATGATTGTATGGATTACTGAGGATTTATTTGGCTTTTTTTTTTTTAATGTATCAGGTTGTGATACAGTGTACAGAAAATCACATGGAGTCTAGACATTATTTAACACCACAGGCTGCCAGATCACACTAGACGTCCCTCTAACTGCTTGTCAGTTGTGTTTGGAGGGTGACTTAATTCAAAATGAAAGACAAGTAAAGTATTTTATAAACTCTTATCATTTTGGTTCACCTAGTAGAATGGATTAATAGTTGTTATTCTAGGAAAGGCTAAAAACAAATTAGAGCCTAACAACAGTGTGTTTATGCTCATTTTCTTAGCTTGAATTCTTGCTGATGTAGCTAATAAATTTCAGACCTAAAGAACTTTTTCACTGATTGACCTAAGGCACATAAAGGAGCAGCACTTAAATGATCTTGTGAACTCCATTCATTCATCCCCTATACATTTTGAGATCCTACTTTATACCAGCCACTGTGTTAGGGGATTTTAAAAAATGTGTATAGAAGCATGGAACAGGCTGACGAATCTTGGAGGGAAGGAGAGGGTGGGTGGGAAGAGATTAACCGAGGAATTTATATACATATATGCATATATATGTGTGCTGAAAGCTTGGGGTGGGGGTGTGGAGAGGTAGAAGGGGTCAATGGGGGAAAAAGAGGATACTTCCAACAATTAAGACAATTTTTTTTTTTAATGTGAACCTGACTACCCTGAAGGGTCACACAGTGGACAGAGAGAAACAGACAAACCAAATGGTTGCAATTCACTATAATTGCTATGATGGAGGAAGGTGCAGTAGTAGAGTGGAAAATAGAATACTGAGTCAGCCTGGATAATCAGGAAATATTTGAGAGAGAAGATAATTAAGACCTCAAGGAAACTCAGCGGAGACACTGGAGTTTGATCTTATGGACTGGAGCAGGTGGGTGGGGAGAGTGTTTCGGGCAGAGGCACCATGAGGGTGCAGGCTTGGAGGACAGGAGAGGCTGTTGGACCTGAGACGCTGGATACATCTGGGGCCTTGTAGCTTGTCACGACTGGGGAAGTTGAGACAGAGCAGGCCGCAGAAGTCGGGCCATGAATATTTTTTGCATTTCCTGCTGAGTTGCTGAGATTCAACCATGTTGCCCTTGCTTCCTTACACAGAGTTTATTTAACCTGGGGTTTAAATGTAGACCTATCATTGGATACTTGAGGTTGTTGGATACCAAAGCATCATCTTTTTTGAATAGAAATAAAATTCATCTTAAGTAATTTGAAATTTCTATTATTTGACACAAATATGTATAGTAAGAACTAGAAAACAAACTTATCATGCATTTTAGATATTAAACACAAGATTTCAAAGAAATTTCTCTAATAAAGGTGACGTTTACAGCTGCTTGTCCAGGGCCCCAGTGGGTCTCAGTCATTAGGGCCCCTTTAGCGCAAGGGCTTATGAAGGTTTCCTGGACAATGAAGCATCACTGGCTTTCAAAAACAAATAGTGAAAAAAATGGATAAAGCTATTATTTACAATGAGAGTTAGCTTAACTTTTCCTTGTAAAAATAAGAAATATTCCTAGCAAAATAATTGAACTTTGTTATTGGTATTGAAAGACTCGTGGGTTATAATACTTACTGCGCTTAACAAGCTTAAGAAGCAGAACAAAAGGACTCTGACATAGGAGGCAATCCAGTTGTTTAATGCGGTTCTATGAACGAGAGAATTAAGGCAGTCCCGAAGGCAGACATTTGTCCCACGCAGATCTTCCAATCAGCATGAGGAGTCAATGACAAAGGTCTAGGCAGTTTCGTTATCTGAAAAGTGACAGTTTATATCATATTTCAGCACTATTATAAGATGGCAAGTAGTTAAATAAAACATGTAACATGAAAGCAAGAGAGATATGGAACAATCATGATTACTTTCACTGGAGTCTCTCTTATTCATGGTCCACAGCGACTTTATTTTTTTTAGGGGGTGATTGATAATCTTTTTATTTAAAAATTATTACTTCAAAAGAATTCAGTGACAAATGGGACATATTAAATTGAGTTCATAATTACTTAGCTTAATTAAAAACAGAGGTGACATGAAAGAGAACATAAAATCGCTTTACTCGGCATCATTTCAACAAACCAGTCAGGAAACACGCTTTGTAATTTTTAAAAATCAAGTGTTGAAAATTCTAACCAGCCTAAGAGAAGCCAAAAAGCCTTTCTTCATTTCCAAAGGTGGGCACCATAAAGATGTTAATGAAAATTCTGCTTTCTGTTCCTACTTCACACACCTGACACCTCTGACCCTGGCAGAGGGCCTGCATCTCTCAGCCTCCTCTCCCCACTCGTGAGAAAGACATACAGGTTTCTCTGGGATTCAATGAGATAACATCTCCAAACTAGAACATTTTACGCAAATGGAAGTAGCATTACTATCCTGTTGGTTAGTGACCATGAACAGTCCCTCACAGAGTGTGGTAATTTTCCATTCTCTTTGTGGACTTTAAGCGACAAGTTTTGTGCAGGCAAGCTTGTCGCATGCTTTCGATTCTTCCATATTTCGAAACTGAATTTTAATTCACATTTTTGAAATTTTCATATTGCCCTTTCATGATTTTGTGGTTGCCGTATTCTTACAATTCAGAATATTAAAGATAAAAATTCAAGTAATAGAAATGTACCATAACCACGTTCCGCCCCCTGCCCACCGCCAAGTTAAAAAATGTAGGAAAGAGAGAACAGCCGTATTGTAGCCCTCCAAATACAACTGTTATATAACACACGCACACACACACACACACACACGTAAAACACATAACACATATATAACAGGTTACATATGACATAAATATAGAAGTCATATATATATGTATATATTATTATATTTCCTGCCAGTCTTTTCTCCTATTTATTGTAATAGAGTATTCATAGACTTTTTCACATAATATTATAATGTAAGAATTTTTCTAGCTATGAAGCACTACCTTCTCTGTAAAGGGCCAGATATAAATATTTTAGTTCAAAACATAGGGTCTCTGTCAGCTCTACTTAACTCTTCCATTGTAGCAGCCACAGGCCGTATGTGAATAAATATGTGTTGCTGTGTTCCTATAAAGGTTTATTAACAAACACTTGCTGAGAGCCATATATGATCCATGGGTCCACAGTTTACTAATCTCTGATCTAAATTATTTCACATTATTTTATTATTTAACCACGGGATTATTGTACTTTCCTAACAGTTTTAAAAAATATTTATTTCTTCCCTCAATTGGAATTTGTTTTAAATCCTCTTATTTAATGTTGGGCTTAATTTTTTTTTTTTCCTATGGCTAATCTCTAAGAATATTATTGAAGTGAAAATTATATCGGTAGTGCCCTGGCCGGTGTGGCTCAGTGGTTGGGCATGGTCCCATACACCAAAAGGTTACTGGTTCGATTCCTTGTCAGTCACATGTCCCGGCTGTGGGCTCAGTCCCCAGTAAGGGACATGCAGGAAGCAGCAGATCAATGTTTTGCTCTCTTTCTCTCTCCTTTCCTCTTTTTCTAAAAATCAATTAAAAATATTTTTAAAATTTATATTGGTAGTTATACCCCTTCTTTCATCTGCTTTTGAGAACAGCGCATTTTTTTTATTAACTGAATAAATTTGATATGAAACATTGTAAAAGTTTAAGGTGTACAGGCTGTTACATTGATACACATATACTGTGACAGGATTGCCTTTATAGTGATATTTATCACATTACATAATTATAATATAATATTATTGTCTACGTTCATTATACTGTGCTTTAGATTTCAAGGGCTTACTTACCACTTGTTACAAGTTTAGACTCTTACACACCATCCATCTCATTGCCACCTCACCCTCCATCTCCTGGTGATCACCACTTTACTCTGTTTTTTCACAGGTGTGGCTTTTTTAGATTTTACATATAAGTGATATCTTATAGTGTTCATCTTTCTCTCTCTGACTTATCTCACTTAGTATAATGTGCTCTAGGTCCATCCATGTCGTCACCAATGGAAGGACATCTTCCTTTCTTATTGCTTGGTAATATTCCATATGCATATGTACCATATCTTCTTTATCTGTTCTTTCACTGATGGTCATTTTGGTTGTTTCCATATCTTAGCTATTGTGTATGATGCTGTGATCAACATGGGGGTGCATATATCTTGTCAAAATCTTGTGTTCATTTCCTTTGGGATACATCCAGAAGTGGAATTGTTGGATCATATGGTAGATTTAATTTTTTTTTTTTTAATCCTCACACCCTAGGATATTTTTTTTTCATTGTTTTTCAGACAGAGTGGGAGTGAGAGAGAGCGAGAGAGTGAGTGAGAGAGAGAAACATCGATGTGAGAGAGACACATCGATTGGTTGCCTCCTGCTCACACCGACTGAGGCTGGGGATCGAGCCTGCAACCGAGGTACGTGCCCTTGGCCAGAATCTAACCCAGGACCCTTCTGTCCAGGGGCCGATGCTCTAACCACTGTGCCAAACCGGCTAGGGCTAGATTTAATTTTTTGAGGAACATTTATATTGTTTTTCATAGTGGATGGATCAATTTACATTCCCACTGACAAGGAAGAATGGTGTATTTTGAAGAGGCTAGAATCCATATCACCAATTTATTTTTCTTTTTGAATGCTTCTAACTACCTATATAAATTAAATGAATAAAATGTCACATTTCCGAAATTTCAATTGGTTGAATCCACTGTTTATATGCTCTTGACTTGAATAAATCATTCAAAAATCATTTTTAATAGTCATACATGTACAAGGTGCACATTTCTGAAACATAAAAAAGGGCAAGTAATAGATCTTCTCACACCCTGGTCCTTAATCACTAGCCCCCGCTACGCAGAAAGCACAGTTTTTTTCTGTTTCTTGTGCACTATTTTAGCTATAGTTTATGTACATCTAAATTTGGTAGAAAAGTTTTGATGAATAATACTATTTCTTTAATGATTATTGGTCTTACTGTTTTAGAAAATTTCTTCTTAGTTCAACATTTAGATTTAAAACTTTTCAGAAATGTATATGTCTTATTAAATGTTCAAATTTATTTACATTTGTAGTTGCTTATAGTATTAATAAGATTTAAAATCTTGATTGTAAATAGTTCCCCTTTTTTATTCTACATTGTTTGTTTGCAACTAGAATTAATAAGGTTAATAAGGTAGAAAACCTCTGTTATGTGTTTTGTGTGTGTGTGTGTGTTGCTGGCTTTTGCTTTTATTTATTTGTTTATTTATTTATTTTTGCTTCTTACTGTCTTGTTTTTAATTAGATCTGTCTTTGTTTCGTGAGAGTATAACAAATTGTTTTTTACTAAGTTACTCAGATTAAGTTTTATTTCTCTCGTCTAATTTGATATTTTTTATTGAGCTTCTTCTTTATTTCTTTTTGCCCTCATTTCCTTCATTTCATTGGATACATTAATATTCTTTAACTGGTTTTGGGGTTAGATAGTCTACTCTTAGTCTTGTAGGACTCACACATAACTTACTAAAGCTCATTCTCAATTTCTTAAACTTAGTAGTCTGTATATCTCCTCCAAGTAAAACATATCCCTTGGCCTCCTGCTTTTCCCCATTACTCCCCATATTCATATTTCTAGAACGTGTATCTGGAGTGTTAACGATATACTTTTGTTATTACTTTTCCTTGCTTATTTTGACAACTCCACTAAATTATTTACTTAACCTTATTTTTCATGTGAGTCATAGTGTTCTGTTTGTTTTCAGAAATATGCCGAATGCTCTGAGGCCCTGTCTACTTGTTTTACCCTATTATTTAAGTGATATTTAGCTGTTTATACAATTCGGGGCTTGAAGCTTTCATCCCTCATCACTTTGAATATATTAATCCAATGCCTCCTTATGACCTGGGTCGCTTTTAAAATTTGATTTTCAATCTAATTTTGTCCTTTGTAGGTGATCTGGTCTTCATCTCTGGAAGGTTTTAGAATTTTTTAATTTACCCTGTTTTCTTAAAAGTCTCTGCATGTTTCTAGTTGTGGAACTAGTTTCTAGTTCTTCCCTCCCTCCCTCCCCCTCCGTCCCTCCCCCTCCCCCCTCCCTCCCCCCCTCCCTCCCCCCTCCCTCCCCTCCTCCCTCCCCCCCTCCCTCCCTCCCTCCCTCCCTCCCTCCCTCCCTCCCTCCCTCCCTCCCTCCCTCCCTCCCTCCTTCTTTCTCTCCAGGGCACTCTATGAGCACTCTTATCAGAGGATAATATTCATCATAAATCTGAGAAAGTCTTATCCCTTAGTTTTTTAATTATGTCTCCTCTTTTTATTATTCTGTTTTTATTTGGGAATTTCTGTTACGTGAATGCTCCTCTTCTTCTATATTCTTTCATATTAATTTTTTATTTTAGAAATCCTGTCCTTTTCTTCTTTCTGGTATCTTTTTGAAGAGTTACCCTGCCTGACCTCCCAGCTTTCTAACGTTTTTCTTTGCCAATGTTCATTCTGCTATTGAAGCCATTTACTGAGTTCTTTATTTGAACCACTTTATTTTTCATACTCAGCATCTCCATTGGGTTTCTCCAAATGGTGACCCCTTTCTGTGTCTTATCTCCAATATCTTCCCCTATCTCTTTGAGGACACTTACCGTACGTATTTTCAATTCTTCTTCTCTCTAGTATATTAATTCTGCTTAGTCTGTTATAAATTTAAAAAATTTATTGAATTTTTAAAACAAACAGTAGTTAGGTTTAATTATCTTATTATATTTCCTCATGAGATCATTTCCTTGGGGTATAGCAATGTGGTTTTTTTTGGAAAAACCCTGGCAATATACTAGATTGTATCCCTCCTGCAATATTTCAGAAGGGAGACTACTTGGTATCGCAGTCCTTTGAGGTGGACCACTGTCATTTCCCTCCCCTGCAAAGCATCTCCTTGCCCTAGGAAATTACCTTATACCTTCAATTCAACCATTGCACTTTCCCAAATGCTGGCTCAATGAGTTGCAGTCATCTAGTCCTCAAAGTATTTCCCAAGGAGAGGAAACGCTCAGGGTCTACAGTGAGGCTGCCCTTTTTCTTACCAACTCCTGACCTGGGCCAGAACACTGCTCTCAAGTTGCCCTGTCATTCCAAACTGTTGGTGCTAGGCTGATCAAACTGTAATTTATTTTTATTTTTTATGTCTCACACATGCTGTGGAGTGCTCAACAATGTGCTAAAGTGATATAACAAAGAATGGCTAGAAAACTCTTCCTGCTGTCTATTTCCAAATGTGGCTCCTAGCCTTCTCACTCTGGATTTCCTTTCCTGCCCCTAAGCATATGAGCCAGAACTCAGGCTCCTTCTATTTTCCCCAGACAATGGCCAAGCCTTCTAGGATATTTTCTCCTACATCAATCTCCCTTTCACTTCTGTGGCATCTCCAGCGTTGTGTTGTGGTGAAGGCATCTACCAAATTCTATGTTAATTCACTTTTTCAGTAGGAGCAGAAATCCAGTTGTTTCTTTGAGAAACACTTATGAAAACTATGACTCTAAATTCATGTAAGCTAAAAGTGTCTATTTTATACTCGAGTAATACTTTGGTGAGGTATATTAAATAAGGACCACAATTTTTTTCCTTGGGGCTTCACTGCTGTAAGCTATTCCGAGAACTGTCTGATTACTTTCCCCTTTAAAGTTTCTTGGTTTCCTTGCTTTGATTTTCAAGACTGTTTCTTTATATGTTAAATCTAGTAGCTTAATAGTTTTATTATTAGGTCTGGTTGTTAATTATATAGTAACACTTTTTCCCCCCCGAAACACCAAGTTCTTCTTAAATTGCAGATTCAATCATCTTTAGTTTCTGAAGATTTTTTTAAAAAATTAAAAATAAATTAAAAATCTGTTTCATTCATTTTTTTCTCACCATTTGGAGACACCAATTATGCCTAAATTTTACATACATGCCATTTGCTGTAGAAATTTTTTGGTTGTTTTTTCACTTCTGTTAAGCTTTTCTTCCACGGCCCTCTTATTTTCAGTGTTGCTGCTTCCAATGTCAACTTTACGTTGTGACAGTTTTATTATTTGCATCTTCTCTCTTAAGTTCTGCCAAATTATTTTTCATTGCCTAATCTAATGTTTCCTCATTACTTTCTTCAGTCCTTATATCTCTGATATAATCTCTTATTTTATAGACTTGGTATTTTCTTTAATTTCATTTGAATTCTTGGAAATGGCTTAGGTCAGGAATTTTATTCTGTTCTGTAGAAACATGTTTTAAGAGCCTTTCTTTGCCATTTGTTTTTCCTATTCCTTCCTTGCTTTTTGAAGAGGCTTAAATATAGATATGCTGTGCTTGTTATCTTTGATTATTACTTAATCTTTTTTAGTATACAACATACAAAATTAATAGCTAACATGAGCCTAAACTATACAGGAAACTAAGAATGTCACTGAAAAAACACACACCCGTATATGCTTTCCCAAGTTTGACTGATCAACATGGAGAGACTAAACACAATATTTTTAAATAACAATGATTGCCACTGGGACTCAGGCTTAGCCTTTGAATAATTAGTTATGTAGGGATCCAGATTTACAGAATTTTTTTGTTACCCCCTCATTGTCTCTAGAAACAATGCTTTACTGTTTATTCCTTCTCTGACACTCTTCCCTCCTTGTGTAGATCTGAGTTTCTGAGATATTTTCCTTCTTTTCAAAGGACTTTTAACATTTCTTGCAAGGCAGGTCTATTGGCAACAAAATTCCTCAAGTGTTGTTTGTCTGAGAAAGTTTTTATTTCTCCTTCACTTTTGAAGGATAAGTTCTCAGGATACAGAATTCTAGGTTGGTGTGTATATTTTTTCCCTCATCTCTTAAATAATTTACTCACTCCATTCTCATCTTGTTTACATAGATTCAGAGGAGAAGTCAGAAGTAATTCTTAGTATATGTTCCATTACAGATAGTCTTTAATATTTTACTTTCTGTAGTTTGAAAATGATATGTCTAGGTGTAGTTTATTTTTTACGCCACCCCTCCCCCCATTTATCCTGTTTGGTGTTTTCTGAGTTTTCTGGCTCTGTGGTTTGGTGTCTGACTTTAATTGGGGGAAATTCTCAGTCATTATTATTTCACATATTTATTATGTTCCTTCTCTCTTTCTTCTCCCCCTTGTATTCTCATGACACATATGTTACACTGTTTTTTGTTGTTTTTTTAAAAAATATGTCTTTATTGATTCCAGAGAGAGGAAGAGAGGGGGGGAGAGAGAGATAGAAACATCAGTGATGAGAGTCATTGATTGGCTGCCTCCTGCACACCCCCTACTGGGGATCGATCCCTCAACCCAGGCATGTGACCTGACCTGGAATCGAAAGGGGATCTCCTGGATCATAGGTGGATGCTCAACCATGCTACACTGTTTTTAGTTGTCCCACAGTTTTTGGATAGTCTGATCTATTGCTTTTCAGTCTTTGTTTTCATTGCTATTCAGTTTTGGAGCTTTCTATTGTTATCCAAACCTCAGAGATTCCATGTATAATCTACTAAATAAACCAATAAAGGCGTTCTTTATTTCTGATACAGTGTTTTGGGTCTCTAGCATTTCTTTTTGGTTCATTCTTAGCATTTCCATCTCTCTGCTTACATTGCACCTGCTGTCTGCTTTTTCCGTTAGCATATTTATCGCAGTTGCTTTAAATTCTTGATTTGATAATTCCAACATCCCTGCCATATCTGAGTCTGGTTCTGATGCTTGCCCTGTCTCTTCCACCTGTGGTTTTTGCTGTTTAGCATGTCTTGTAATTTTTTTAATAACAAGGTATTATATACTTGGTAAAAGGAACTACTGTAAGTAGGGCTTCAGTAATGAGGTGGTAAGGTGTTTGGGCAGAAAAAGCACTAATAATCCTATGATTTTAGTCTTTTAGTAAGTTTGTATCTCTGGACTATGAACTTCACTTGTGCTTCTCTCACCTCCTGGTCTTAGGTGGGACAGGATAGCTAGAGGGAGCTAGGGTGGGAGAATCAAACAGGTTTAGAAGTGCTTCTGTAGCCAACCCTTTTACCTTAGTCTTTTGCTCTGAGTAAGAGAATTTTGTTTTGGTTCTTCATAGAATGCAGTCTACCTGAAGAAATCTGTGCCTCACACACTGTTTTTCGGATTACAGCTCTGGGTACCTTCTCTTGGTATTATTTTCACCCCTGCCCAATTTAACTGTCAGAGTCCTTTTGTATATATATTATCTTTCAAGTTCTTAATGTTAACTTAATCAGAAATGGGAGAGAAGGAAGCAGAGATGTTAACAAACTGCTATCTTAAAATTAGAAGATACTTTATTTTGTAAAAAACATAACCCTTCTTTTTTATTTTATCTTATGGAAATACCATGGTAGAGATGTTTTCTTAAAGAAAACAGCCATTTATCTACCTATATTTCTACCCTTAACCAGAATGGAATTGTGAGGAGTTTTACAATCATGACTCTGTGTAATGTTCTCCAAATTAAACTCTTAGACAGATTTCCATCTCCCAAATTAGTCTATTGTCTCACCCTTTAGGAAAAAAAGGGAGTTTATGACCTTAATGTTCAGGACAAATCCCAGTGATATTTCTCTACCTTCTCCTTTCTCATTACATAGACTGAACAAGTAAGATATGTTGATAAATTAATTATGAAGCCTGACATTCTCTAACTTCACTGTTACTACTGTTTTTTTTTTGACCAGTGATCTGATCATCTCAAGAACTGAGAAATAAAAAGTGGTACTTCTCCATGAAATTATTAGTTGTCCCTGGGGATAGTGGATAAACTGACTAATTTGAAGAAAGAAGAACAAGTTCACCTTGATCTAGAGAAATCAAAGAGTTAATATATGATGCTTATTTTCTGTCCCCTGAGAAATGTGAGATTTGCAGACATATTCTTGCTGACAGATAACCCAAATTGGGAGAAACATGTGTTCTTATGCATCTTTCCTTCCTAAATTATAATCAACCTGGAGCACTTAAAAGTGAAAAATTTGATTCAAAATTTCTTTGTTTTCATTCCAAACCATTAGTGATACCTTTGCTTTATTGTTAATATAGTTTTTAAAAATGTCTTTAAGTTACAAAATTAAAGGTAAAATTGTTTTCATACCTATTTCCATCAAGTAAAAGGAATGCTTTTCATATCATCAGGAGAGAGGAAATGGAACAAATAAATAATTAGCATGCCATTAATTGTATTATGTATTCAGACAAAAGGCATCATTTGTATGGAGATTACCAGAATTGAATCAGCATCCAAAGTCCTTCAGTTTAGTGTCAATCTCTGACTTTGAGTTAAATAGAAGAAACACCCCAAGCTTTAAGCCTTCAGTGTCTGACAGACAAGTTCAAACATACAACAAAACATAAACAGAAGACTGATTTCAAAGATATAAATATATCTCAAAGACAACCAAACGGATTAAGACCTCTAGGGTCAGATTCATGAGAATTGTGTATTTAGATTGGGTTGTCAACAGGGGGATTCATTGCTTTTCTTTGCTTAGATATATTCATGTCTAATGAATCATTCAGGAAATATTTATTGGGTACCTACTGTCTTTGAAGTATCAATGCCGTAGACAGCATTAAGATATAAGATAAATCAGGCATAGAGTTCCTACCTTTAGTAATTTACAGTGTAAGAGAACAAAAACTCTACATAACATAAAATAGAAGGTAGAAGATAGTGAGTATTATTGAAAGTTCTTAAAAACACCTGACCACTCCAAGTATTGTTCTGCTGTGTTTTTCCACATCATCAACTCAGTATGCGGTTTGGCCCTTTCTGTGATTTCCACATTAAATATAATACCACCAACAAAAAGAACAAAAATACAAAGACTTCGCAGATAATTTGAGGATTTGGTGGAGAGAGAGAATGGATTACATCATATAAATAAACAGAAATTTCAATTTTATATTAGGATTCCTTTTAATAAAATGTGTATGGCCATTCTGCTATTTTGATTCTAACCTAGCCCTTGCATACTAGTACCATTTTCATCAAGAAATGGTGTGTTTTTTAAGATTATGTTCTCTATTCTGCGTCAACAGCCTACACAAGAGTATAATCTGTGTATCTCTAATTTTTAAAAAATGGTTTTTTTCAAGGCAAATAAGGAGATTTCAAGTCATTCATTACCTTGTATAGGATTCAAAAATGTTCATAGTAGACTATTTATGAGGCGGCGGACATATATAGGGCATTGCTTTTCCAGGGGGATCCAATTACTTCTATATGGTCTCTTTCTAGAGAACTGGCAACCTAACATTTATCCATGGAATGAAAATTGGGCGTATGAAAAATGGCCTATGTGAAAAGGCTTAGAATCTCAAGATGTGAGACCTTGAAAGGGTTGTAGAAATTCTGAGCTTAACCCTCAATATTACAGTTGAGAAACTAAGACATAGAGAGGTCTACCCAAAGGACACCTGGCTATCTTATGACTTCAAGCAATTTATAACATTTTCTTATGTTCCTAAGATTTACATGCCATAAAGTGGTGGTGTGAAGTCATAATACAGGGGTTGTAGGACAAGATTTCTCCCTTGGGAATTATTTTTAAGGCCTTTAGAATTTATGTAATTTTCCATCTCTCCAGACTGATCATTTCTGATGCTTTATAGAGCAAGTTAATGCATAACCCAGATCCATATCGTTTCCATAGGAGAGCAAATATCAATTCACATTATAAAATAGAATTTGATTTTAATTTAAAAATTGAAATGAAAACCCTGCTCAGAATTAAAATATTTTCTTCTCTAAGTTCCTTAGTTCTTACCTGTGTCTTTAACATTGTTGTTATATCTTTACTACTTACATACTTATTTACATATTATATTTCTACTAATCGACTATAAGCACTCTGAAAGCAAAGACTACCATATTGACAACTCCATCATGGTTTACCTCAGTGCTTTCTTGTAAATGTTTGCTCCATAAATATTTGATGCCTTAATGAATAAATGAAAGGGACTTCTGCCTGCTAAATTTAAATTTACTACTTGCTATCTCCCTTTTAAAGAAAGGTATATGGTAATAAAGGTGAAATGAAGCAAAGACCTACACTGTTAGTGAATGAGTAGCTTTTCTGGCTGATTGAAGTTCATCTTTTTTTCACAGTGAAATATCTAATCATAAATGGGACTGCTTTTTCTATTCATAGCTACCAAGCATTTTATTCTTTCCACTGGTCAACGTTCTTTACTTTTATGATGCTCTTTTATTTCAAAGCACTTAACACATAATGACTTACTAGGAGGTTTTTCTGGTCTTTTTCTTTTCCAGCCTTCATTTGTAATATGGGTTCATTTTTGCATTCACACGTGAGTTTGTGATGCAGATGATTGTAAGGCTTCGTATTTTTCATTTTTCTTGTTATTCCTAATTGCTAACTCTTGGAATTATTTAGAAGGATCTTTCATACACTAACTGCAAATTTATTCTGTGGACCATTTTCCATTGCAGATAAGAATGGTAACATCAAACTCATTTCCGGAAGATCATCAGGGTACTGTCAAGCATGAATGTGTTTTAGTCCACATTAAGTTTTTGCTTACTTTCATTTTTAATGGAAAAAACTTAAGGCCCTACAGGTCAAACCCATTTACAATCAATAGTACAAAAAAATCATTAAAAAATAAAACAATCCATTATTGATGGAGCTGGATGATGGCATCATCCTATGTTAACATTTATAAGTCCGAACAGTTAATAATAAATCTATAGAGTGAGGAACATGAAATATTTAAAAAATGAATAATTAATTTGCTAGAAGATCATTCATTAAGGTTGAAAGTAATTCACCAATATGGAAATGACCAGGTAGAAGCAATGCTATTATTCATTCTTGAGAAATTACCATTTGGCTGAGGAATAGAAAAGATCTAGAAAAAATGACAGAAAAGTCATTAATCTCAATTCTTTCATTTGAAAGAAAGATGTAGGTGACAGACAGGTGGCTGAAGTTTTATTGCTGTTGTTAGCCATGCTACTGAAGCCTTTCTGGGTGACATTTTGCTCAGAATCAGCATGAGTAGGTTAGACATTTGTGTTTATAGGAATAATTAAAGAGCACAGTGCAATGATATTCGTACCTGTACAATGTTGAGAGCGGTGTAGGTGACATTCACTGTCCAAACTGGTTTCCCATTGGGGGTGGGAGGTGGGAATCTGAAGATTATATCAGGAAAGGAAGACTGTATTTCCCATTAAGGAAGCCCAAAGTGGATATGTGTGGGTTGAATAAGACGAATCCTTTTTCTGGTTCCTGCCAACTAATACAGAAACACCTGACCTGAGCCCAACCCCTTCCCAGAGCTCTGAAGTTTGAGGAAATGACACGAGGTGCAGGGTCACATAGAGATTTTTTTCTGATGCTGTATTGGAGTTGGGAATCTAGTGGTAGAACATTCAGAGGCTGGAGTCAGCATCCTTTCTGTAGCAGCACATGGGCTGTGCTCTGCCCTTGTCCATTCTCCCTCAAGCCCTGATTAAATCAGTCGAGTTGAGCTGATTTATCTGTACTACATTTCTTTATCTAAAAAATGGAGATTAAAAAGTGTACCTATCATATAGGATTGCTTTTAGAATTAAATGAGATAATATGAAAAGTGCTTGGGCCTTGCCCTGGAAGGTGTTGTTCAGTGGTTAGAGCATCGGCCTGAGCACTGAAGGGTTGTACCTGGGTTGAAGGTTCAGTCCCCAACCCCAGTCTGGGAGTGTGCAGGAGGCAACCAGTTGAGAAACACATCAATGTTTCTCTCTCTCTTTTCCTCCTTCCCTTCCACTCTCTAAAAATCAATGAGGAAAAAACTCTCAGATGAAGATTAACAAACCAACAAGCAAAAAAGTGCTTGAGCCTTGGCTCAGAGTAGGCACTCAATAAATGTAGGCCACTATAATTTTCATCAATATATCAACATAGTTGATATCAATTAGATTCTGCCAGAAAAGATTCTGTCCTGGATGGATTAGTTATTTACCTGCTCAGTGCAGTGGACTAGACCAAATGACCCTTTATGGCTTCCTTCATTGATTCCCTAATGGCTGTTTATTTCCCTGCGGCAGCAGAAGCTTTTGGATTCTTGTGCAGGATGGGGATGTGGTTCTCCAATTAGCACTGTGTGTTCAATACATAAGAAGATGTCATTAGAAATATAGTAAATACAGATCACAGAGTAATTTTAGAAATACCAAATCAATGTTTTGGGTCAAAGTGAGGAAATTTTATGGTGAGTTTATGATTATGCTTCAGTGGACTTGAAACAAGCAGCATCTTTGTGGCTGCTTAGGGTGGCTTGGCCAAGGTCCCACATTTTCTGAGGTAGGAGACTGAGTCTAGGTATTGACTGAAGACTCCTACTATAGAACCAATATTAGACTGAGTCTAGGTATTGACTGAAGACTCCTACTATAGAACCAATATAGAACCAATATTCCCAGGCTGTTGGGGAGAAAGTTAGATCCCGTTTCTTTACAAGAGTCGTTCTAACTCTCTCACGAGTCTACCTGACGTTAATATCTGCATTGTGTTCCTCAGTGCAAAATGCATGTATCAATTGGGCTCCTGAAGAAATTAGTGTTTTTCAACTGAAGTGCTTTGTGTGTTTCAAATAATCCCGCATACACCATGACTAGGGAGGATTGTTACTGTTTACAGGTGGAAAAAAACTAGGCATACGAATGTTACATAATTCCTCCATGTGAGATAACTTCAGAGTGAAGCTGGGAATGAAGTATTGGTTTCCTGAAACTCAGCTTGAAGTGCAAGCATTTGTTTAGTCTTTGATGAAAAAAGGTCATTTTTCTAAAACCTTTTATGTTAACTTTTGATGAAAACAGATCATTTTTCTGAAGTTTTGATTTCCCAAGGTCTAATTTTAACTGATGCAATGGTGGCATTCTGTTAACTTGAACATACTCTTTTAACCAAAATCACAACTTTATCTTCCATATCCTTCCCTTTCCACCGAGCTTCCCTCCTCCACTCTTCCTTTCACTCACTCAGTTATCTCACGGACAGTTTTTGCATGCCTGTGTTCCCACCGGGTGTCGTGTGCTCTGCTAGTTCCTGAGAATGTCAAGATAGCTCAGGTATTGCCCTCACGTAAAAATGTCTCACTTCAATGTGGAAGATGGACAGTTGTCCCGTTAATTACTAAACTGTATGCACCAAGAGGGAAGAGACCATTTGATTTCTAGCACAATGCCTAGTATATAGTCAGCACTTAATAAATATTTGTAGAATTGATGAAATAAGTAATCAATGGGAGGAGCAGCTCATCAGAATGGGTAGCCAGCTTTATCTATCTCCCACAAAAATTGCCAGAGGATCCCGCTGCACATTGTATTTTGTAATTCACAGATCACATTCCACCCTAAAAGATGGATATATTCGGTGCTTTGATTCCTTGTTGGAAATCTGATTTTTATATGCCAGGAAGAAATGAGGATAGGAGGCACAGAATAGACGCAAACCCGAGAACATATGTTTTGCTTTTTAGGTTCATGATAATTTTTCTATTTGTGTCAATCTTGGGTCTTACATCACATGAGTAATGTAATTGGAAATATTTGTCCTTCCAAATGCAGCAAGTATTTGGCTGGTCTCACCTAGTACTCAAGCAGTGTGTATCACTGGTCTCATTATGCTGGGGATCCTGCATCCCTGTAGGTGGAGGATGATTGTCAGTGATGAATGTTTAAATTCTTTGTCCAGTCTAATATTATCCCTCCACAGATTTTCCCCTTCTCCATCTATCTCCCATTGTCAGCAAATTCTTCCTGATATTTAGATGAATGGTTTCTCTCCTCCCACTATATCCTTTATCTTGACCCTTTGTGACAATATAGCCCTATAATTATTTTTTATGTTGCTCTTCTTTTAACATATGTTTTTATTGATTTGAGAGAGAGAGGAAGGGAGAGAGAAAGAGAGATAGAGAGAAACATCAACCTGAGAGAGACATATCAGTTGGAGGTCAAACGACTGCCTTCTGCAAGTGCTCCAGCTGACAGGGGCCGAGCCTGCAACTGAGACACATGCCCTTGGCTGGAATTGAACCTGGGACCCTTCAGTTCATGGGCCGGCACGTTAACTACTGAGCCAAACTGGCTAGGGGTCCTGCCCTACATTTCTAACTTGTTCCCCAACGTTCCCTTAACCGCCCCCCCTGGGGTTGCTTTAAATCTACAGCGTTCCTCATAGACTCCAGTTCTGCTAGCGCCTGCCCTGGCATGATGGCTTCTTCACCTTTGTTCCCCATTCCCAGCGCTGTGCTCCAGGTTGGTCTCCACTGTTCCCTTTGCTTAAGCTACTGAAATAGCTCTTAAAGGCCTCCAATCAAATCTGCATAAAACTACCAGAGCAATCGCTGTGAGATTTTGCTTATATTCACGACAGACTCTATCTCTTCATGAATATTGGAATCTCTGCCTTTTTTCCCAAGGTTCTCTATAAATTGTCCAATACCCTAATTCTCAAATTTCATCAAGTTGGTCAATTTCCTATTTTACAAGCACACTTGTCTCTTTTCACCTTGGGCTTCTTGGTCTTGCTTCTGGTTCCTCAAATCTAAATCCATTCCTCCAAGCCCAGCCTAACAATGGTCTTGCAGTCTTCCCTGCCCTCTATTCAGTTCATGGACACTCTTCTGCCCTGAGCGCCTCAAGCCCTTGATTAGCATAGGGTTAGCATCAAATTGCATGTTATTTGAATTCATTCATTCATTAATTGCCCACCTATCTGTGAGAAAACACGTACATTGTTGCATATGCAGGGGTAAACAAAACTAAAAGTGTTTTAGCTCTCACAGAGATTACTATCTAATTGGGCAGGCACATATTAAACAAATGATTGCTCAAAACAAATACATAATTGTAAATGATGATTAGAGCCATGAGGGAGAGTTAGAGGGTGCTCTCAGAGAGCATTACTGGGAGAGCTAATTTGGAGATGCAGCAGAGTAGGGTGCTAAGTACACAGACCCTGGGCAGAGTGTGCTGTGGTTCAGACCCTGCCTCATCACCTGTAAGCGGTGAGATCTTGTGCAACTTGTTTAACCCGTCCAGGACTCAGTTTCCTTAGTTATGTCATGGGGATGATGATCGTACCTACCTGCTCACACTGTGTGGATCAGCTAGCACAATGTTCATTTCCAACTCCATCTGTCTTACTTATTTCCACTATGGTTATGAGGAAAGATAAATACTCTCCAAGCCTTCCTGGGAGTGAGGTTAGTGGGTCATGTGACCCATTCTGGCCCTGGATGAAAGTACTGGGAGGATATCTAAAAAAGCTTTTATTTTCCTGATATGGAATGGTGGTATAAGCATACTGGTACTCCACGAGGTTCAGTGTGTAATAGCTAAGATCATGCCCTGTGGTTTGTCACTTTCCAATGGATATTACAGGAAAAATCCATGACTCGAGATACCTTGATTACACCTCTGTTCATCATTGAAAGACAGTGGACTGTGCTTTGTCTGCCTAAAGAGTGTCTCTGTCCCTATGCTCAGTGCCAAGCAAGGTGATACAGCACTTGCTCCTCTGCTGAGCCACTGGGCCTGCCCAGAGCCCAGAAGGAAGTGCCAATGTTTGAGCATCACTCTCTGACATTTCCTTTATATGGCAATATGGAAAGTTGGGAAAAGTACTCCAATAGTTCAAAGGCGTTGTCATCATTAATGTCTTTGGGAAGACACAGGAGAAATCTTTTGTGGCAATCCTACTGCTGGCACGATATCAACTGCATGATTCCAACTCTAATGTGGCATCGGGCCGTGCCATAAATTGCAGACATTAAAGAAGCTCCTGCCCGAGGTAAAATGGGCTCAGGCTTTTATGTGCTCTCTTTGGCACCCCTTCTCTCTTGTCATCCACCCTTTAGCTCACAGTGACCTCTGGCTGCCCAAATAGCTCCACAGCCACCAGCCTAGGCCTGCCTGGTTCTGCATGGTCCAGTACCCTCAAATTGACTTTGTGCACAAAGCCCACCCAAATAAGCTTGTCTTTGTTTTCAGTGCCTTTTAATACTTTGTTCTTGGCTAGAGTCAATTGGTTAAACTAAATTATGCTCAGGTGTTAATGGGGTTATTATTAAAAGCGTCACAGATCCCAATAATTTATTTGTAGGTTAATAAGATTCCTAAGGAAAAATCAAAGGAATCAAATTGAGGTAAAAATAATATTCATTGAACACCTATTATGAGTTAGCTATGGTGCAAGGAGACTTTATGTACATCTTTGTCATTTTCCCAACCTCATAATATGGGTGTTATTACTCATTAAGTACAATGAGGAAGTAGTAAAGTTATAAATTTTTCATATAGCTAATTAGCGTTGAAGTTGAAATTCAGACTTAGTTCCTCTAACTCCCAGTCTGGTGATATTTCTGTGTTGAGGGTAGACTATAGCCTAATAGTTAAGATCGTATGTCTGGAGCCATGCGACTTGGTTTGATATTGGCTTTGCTGCTAATTAGCTGTGTGACCTTGGACGAGTGATTTAGTATGTCTTTGCTCCAGTTTCCTCAAATGTAAAATGAAGATAACAACAACAACAATTATAGTTACCCCATAGGATAATTATATGAAGATCAGATGTGTTAGTATCTGCAAAGGCTTACGTTAGTCCCTAGGCCCTGGTGAATGATAATCGAAGTGTTAACACTTACACTGGACTATGGGCCGTTAGTGCCTGGGCATTTCTGAATCTCTAAAACAGCATCACATAGAAAACTGTCTACTTGATTATGCTAATGTGTGAGTCTTTATGAGATCCAAGAAAGTGTTGTCAAAGGAAATTGTAGACTATTCTTCCAGGTAGACCCATTAAAGTAGAATAGACAACTCAGTATAAGTGGGACATTTTAGTTGCACTGTGCAGTAGGGGCCAGGATATAAAAGTATCACTTTAAATAACCTTTAAGCAATGTGTCTGTGACTCAAGCTGCCCAAATATCAGCTTGTTTTCTACAAGTCTTCCAGGACCTTCCAATGCAATTTAAATGTCATTTTTCTGAGGCAACCATCTTGGCCTATTAAATTCACATTTACTTCCATGAAAAGTTTTCCAAACCCATCCTATATTGCTAAATTATAGTTACATTGATCTTCCATGCATCACTTTTAGGGCACAGACAACTTAGAGTATAAATATCTTGTCCTAATGTGCTTTGTGTGCAGTGATATAGAGGGTCACAAATGGAGCTGGGTAGGCTTGCAACATAATCCCAAGCATGCAGTAGTGCCCGTGTATTCAGTGCTGATTTGATTTTGGCTGACCCCCAAAGCTAGCATTCTGCACTAAAGCAACCTCTGCCATTAGCCTAAAAGGTCTCATCTCATCCACTGAAAAGTATATCTGCACACACAGTGGTCATGAAGATATTGTGGCCAAGCAACAACACATGGAGAAAACCCATAGCCTACACTCCATAAATTATTCATCAATCTGCAAGTCTGGGTTCAGTTCAACACAACAAACACTTATTGAAGAGCATTGCCTGGAAATTCTAGTTGCATTAATGGGGTTGTATAAATAAGGGTTCTATAATCCTTCGTCATTCTAATTAGAAGCCTCAGGAGCAGTGGAAATAAGGATGAGGGCACAGGGACATTGTCACACCCAATCAGAAAGTGCTAGCCAGCTCCAAAACTGAGCAACCATCATCAGACAAGGCAGCAACCTACTAAAGGAAACATTAAAGCATTTTACATATATCTCATTTAATATTTGCCTAACACAGTGAAGTAGGTAGTATTTTCATGCCTTTTAGGTGAAGAAATACTCAGAAGGTTAAGAAACTACCAAATGGTCACAGAGATGATAAATCACTGAGCCAGGATTCAACTTTTCCCAGCCTGATTCCAAAACAAAGTTTTAAACTCTCTATGCTACTGAACTTTTATAAAACTTCAGTTTATGCTTTGTACTATGGTGGAGACAATTAAATTGTTGCATTGTTTCATTTTGTCACCTCATTGGCCCTATGACAATCAGAAATAGTTATTACTAACTTTATTTTCCAAATGAGTAGACTGAGGCTTAGAGAAGTTCAGTAGTTGGCCTAAATTGAAAAATTATGAAAGACAGAAGTTAGGGTTTCAATCCAATTCTGAGTTTAAAAATCATGCTATTTTTGGGGAAAAGAAAGACACTATTAAATTTATGATAGTCAATTTGTGTTTGCTATCTGTTTTCCTTCTTATGTCCCTCAAAGTCAGCTAACCAGAGCTCTCATAAGGAACCCAATAACTATTTTATTCCATGGTGTTATAATTAATGAATATGAAAGGCAATGCTTTACAACAGGAATGTATAACTGCTAGTAAGATTTCAGCCACTCAAAGTTATTTTGAACAGGCGATCCTCTTTGCTCCTCCTCCTCCTCAAAAAAAAAGTATCGAAACTCCTTACCCAATTTTCAGCCTTACCAATGATAGTCCCCCCATAACTAGACATCCCATGTACAGACCCAGCCAACCCCAACCTCTAAGCCCTCCACTCTGGTTTGCTTGTCAGCTCTCACCTTGTGCTGAGTTCTTCTCACCAAAAGTCTGCCTTCTCAAACACACACACACACACACACACACACACACACACACACGCACACATGCACACACACCCCTTTGCCTAAATTAGTGCTATAGTGTTCTCCCATTTATTCAGTGCCAATCATCTAGACCTTGAACCTTCCTTGCCCTGGAATGTTCTACACTGCTACCAATGAATAAAGTGCTGATAAGTAGCTGAATCTTGCTCCTAGTGCATTAGTTCTTTATGCTGTGTAATGAGGTACTGCAAACTTAGCAGCTTAAAACAATACACATTTATTATCACCTCCGACTTTCGGTAGGTCAGAAGTGTAGGCACAGCTTAGCTGTGCTTTTTGCTTCAGGGTCTTACTAGGTTGCAATCTAGGTACTGATCAGGCGGGTATTCTCATCAGAAGCTGAACTGGGAAAACATCTACTTCTCAGTTCTACCAGGTTATTGGGAGAATTCATCTCCTTGTAGCTGTTGGGCTGAGATCAGTTTTTTAATTGGCTGTCTGGGCTGGGAGCTACTCTCAAATCCTACAGGTCATTGCCAGTTCTTTGTCACATGACCCTCCCTCAACATGACAGCTGACTTCAAAGCCAGCAAAGAGGGAGTCTCTTGCTCCAATCTATTGAGACAGTCTTATATAATGTAACATAATCATGGGAATGATACTTTGTCGTCTTTGCCATATTCTGTTGTTAGAAGCAAGGCACAGGTTCTGCCAGGATTTGGGGGAGAAAATTATACAAGGGCATGACTCACTGGTGAAAGTCAGTTAGAGTGTGTTGGCCACATCTGGTCAGTTTTCTTCAACACCAAGGCCACTCATGGGCATTTCTGGGACTTGTTACTCTGAGATCTTGATATCCCATCTCTGCCCGTTTGATGGCTAGGTTGAATTGAAGGACAGGCCAGTTAAGACAGTGGATGGGGCAATGATTAATGTTAGCTAAGCATCACTGAATTAATCAGAAATATGATGCCAGTAAATTGAAATTGTCAAATGTGACTTTTATATAATAAGCAAAATGTAATTAGAACAACAGCTTCTAATGAAAAAGTTTGAAAGCTTTTCATCAGTTCAGACCTGACATGTCAAATAATTTTTGAATGTGCAACTAGGAGTCACGAGTGAGAATTCTACCTGCCCTGAGACCAGCCTTTTAACTGGCACCTGGTATCAAGTGAAATTCTGAAACCAAACAATGCTTGACTTGCTGCAATTTGTCATGAATAAGTGATTGCTTTATTATTTGTTTTAAGCTATTTTATGGACCTTTTAAATATTTGTCTATTGCACAAAATTACGGTCCAGGGCAATTCCAGATAAAACGTTACTGTACATTAGGTGCATGTAATGATTTCTTTATTTTGATGATTAAATATTTTTGTTAATAGAAAAATAGTTTCTTTCAGCCCTCTAAATAGATGTTTTATGGAGATTTAAAGATATTGCTTTCAGTGGTCACTGAGAACTTACTCTGACTAGGATGTCCATGAGTCTCCATAAGGCCATGCCTGTCAGAAACTACTCTCCTGGCTTAAGTTGCCACCTTCATGTGGTCATGCCCCTTTGGTCTTCTGAGTGTCTTCTCTGTTTGTCCCCTTAGTTTGCCTCAAGCTATGTTTAGTTCTTGGGGCCTGATCTTGTTCTACACTGAGCTGTATTTGAAGATATGATGGAGGTGGGCATGCGAGCCCTGAATGACATTTCACAGTGCGTCACAATTTATAAGCAGGGTAGCATGCTTCGTGTGCCTCCATCCTCACTATAACTCTAGTAGGGGGTGCATTTCAACTTTGTATATGATGGACTTTATTGAGAATGAGAGGAGGGAGGTAATGTGGTTTGTAATTGGTTCTTGCGGTTCTTTTTTGGAGCAGCAGAGAGGCCTAGAACTGACCTGTGGTTTAACTTTTCTGTGATATTAACTTGGCCTAAAGGCTTCATAATATCAGTAAGTCATAACTTGCCACAGGCTGACTGATATAGACTTGAACAAACAACATCTTAATCCCATCTAATAACACCGAAATACACCTCTGCCTAACTTAGCAAGATCGGTGACGAATGCAATTGGTTTTTTATTTTCACATGACACAAATGGTAAGAGAAATTACCTTTTTTATTATTTTGAGTGAATAAAAAATACATAAATGCCAAGTTTAGAATCTCTTTCACTCTGTTGCCTATTGGAGACTGGAAATGCAGCTAAAACTGATAAAGGATGGAGGTAGACTTTAAATGGCAAAAAAATATAGATCAATTAAGCACGTTATTAGAAGAGACTTGCCCAGAACTGTCAGCAGTACTTTTTTCTGCTGGAGATGACAGAATGCGATTCACACAGGATGAAGGAATTAGCGCCTTCAAACCCAGAAAAACCTTCTTCCTCCTTTCTCTCTCACACAGAATCATTTACATATTAAGATTTTATATAATTAAAAAACACATTATCAGAATGCAGGTACAAGTGTACTAAAACCTGAGAATCTATTATTGACTCTCTTCAGCAATATTCATATTCCAACCTCATTTCCTGTGTGTTATGCTCTGTGGTGGGTGCTGCCAGGTATAGAAACATGGATATGAAACTGTTCTGGCCCTCAGAGTGTTTAACTCAACCAAAAGGGAACAGTTAGTATAGTGGACAGAAACTTAGGTTCTAAAGCAGTCTCCACATTTAGTTTGTGATCGTTCAAAACAAACGTAACAACGTCCGGACCCCCTAAAGCTAACAATGTATGTAATTCTGTGGCTTCACTAGTGACTACTACCTTTTCTGTAAAGATCTTTCCTGTATTTTTTTTTTTTTTAAATATATTTTTATTGACTTCAGAGAGAGGAAAGGAGAGAGAGAGAGAGAGAGAGAAACATCAATGATGAGAAAGTTGTCATTGATCAGCTGCCTCCTGCACGCCCCCACTGGGGATCGAGCCCACAACCCGGGCATGTGCCCTGACTGGGAATCGAACCCCGATCTCCTGGATCCTAGGTCGACGCTCAACTGCTGAGCCACTCCGGGCCGGGAATCTTTCCTGTATTAACGTCTCTTGATTCCCCTTTGCATCTCAGATGCTCTTCCTCACATTCCCAATCCCTTCTTCTTTTATTTACCCATTAAGGGCTGGTATTTCCTTTGTTTACACTTAGCCACTCTCTCTATTCAATTCCATGCACCCACAAGAGACTTTTCAATGCTCGCTGCATTCAGCGCTACCTGGATGCTGATGATGGCAAATCAGCATCTCCAGCCCAGGCTTCTTTCCTTAGCTCTCTACACATTTTTTATTTTTATTTTTGGCTCCCTACTATTAATTAACAAGATATCCCATAGGAAAATTCAACACACGTAAAACCAAAATTATTATCTTTCTCCCAGACTTGCTTTTGCTCTTATGTATATACCAAGAAATCTGGACATAATTACAACTGTCTCTTTTTCTGCCAGTACCTAATCTCTCATACCCATCTGGTCACTGGATATTATGGGTTCTCCTTACTCAACATCTCTCAATCTGTCAACCCGTCTCCAGCCCCAGACTACTGCGCTATTTCAGGTCTTTATCATCTCTCTTCTGGACTATTTTAAGGATTTCCTCATTGATCTTTCTCGCTGTGGTTTCTCCAAGTCTGTCCTCCACATTGTTGGTATTTAGGTTTTTTAAAAAAATGAAAACCATATTATTTCATTTCCATGCTTCAAATTCACTGTCTCCAAAATAAATCATTATCATCCATGCCTGCCATCCAAGGTCCTCTGTGATTCAGTCTCTTCTACTCACCCAACTCCTCTTCCATTTTCTCCTAACTTCCACCTCTGCCTTCATCATAGGACCCGGGGTACATCTTGCTGCTTCAGGTTGTCATGCTTTTCATCTACTTCTTCAATCTCCACGACCTTCTCCTAATGCTTTCCCTCTATCATCTGTTCTTTGAATCTCTGTTGATGCTTTAAGACCTAGATCAAGCATCACATCTTCCGTGGAATATTCACATCTGTGTTCTCTCCATTCTTCTTCCCAAGGGACTTTAAATTTCTTCTCCTGTGCCAAAATATTATCTTATTTGTTCTGCTTTGTTAGTCTTTTAATACAATAGTTTATTTACATGACTATCTTTTTTCATCTCAATTTCTTGAGCTAATAAACCAAATATTGGCAATTTCTAATTTCAGGACCTATCTAATTTAATCAGAGCAGTTGAATAAATTAAAGTAGGAGGGGGTCGTGGAAATGTTTTATCAAAATGCAATATTTATATCAATATTGAATATTTGAGGGAAAGGATATATTCCAGTGGAGTTTGCCAATAGAAAGTAATACCAGTAAATTTTTTTGCTGAGACAGCTGTTTTCACTGTTGGAAATGAATAAATATCATATATAAAGATTTTTCTTTTTTCTTCCCTCCCTTCTTCGTTTTTTGTTTTGTTTTGTTTATTTGTTTTCTCCCCTTTTGCCTTTCCCTTTTCTCTGTCACTTTCACTCATTTTCCAAACTCACATTGAATTATTTCTTTGGTATTTACCAGATATTAAGCATTGCACCTTCCTCATAATTATATATTCATTGGATAATTCCAAGTACATGTGAAAGCAAAAAGTCCATCTTGACGTATTTTCCTCATATAAATTATACATAAACATATGTGAATTTATCTTAATGAGAAGCAATGGTTCAATAAGTTAGTTATTTAGAGCCACAACAGTGGAACCAAGATGAAGTAAATGGTGTGGTTACCTTACGCCTCCACTCAGTTTTGCTTCTGTGTTGACTGTACTGTTGAAGTCTGGTTTTAAAGTTTTATCATGACATTTCTAGGCCTACCATGAAAAGACCTCCCCCCATTTGAACGTTTTGTATTGAGGATTGTAGCACTTAATCTAGAATCATAAACTGTGATATTCTGAGAATTTTAAAGGAGGCGATTTTCAGTCAACCCCATTGGACTGAATATAGCCAGTGTGTGAAACCAGAGAAAGAACATTCCCTGGAAAGAAGGGGGCAATAGGTGAGTACTGTCCTGTACATAATGTACTGTAACACCAGCAAGTACGCGGTAAAGAGACAATGCATGCAGTTCTAAACTGTCTCTGGAAAATATTACACATTTGCAAGGTGCCCCAGGGAAGCCTTCGATTTTTTATCAGCAGACTATGAATCACGTATAAAATATATCTTCTCTTTCATCCACCTTTTCTATTGAAAGTGCTGGAAAAATGGGGACTTATCCTATGGGAGGAACTGCATTTATCTGACAAGTCTCTCACATTGACTTTCTCTGGTTCTTACTAATAAAAATATAAAACGCAGTTGGTACTGTGAGTCAAAATATTCATATATTGAACCCTCGGCATAAGAACATTAAAATGTGTTTTAGATTTAGTTTCTGCATTTGGAAATGTATTACCTAAAACTTCACTTTGAAGAACCTTTTAGGTCTCATCAGCGATGTATGGGCTCTCTTATCCATAAGACTATCATATCTTTCCAATAACCAGTCCCTCCCATTCATTACTTTTTCCCTATTTCTTCACATATTGGATATACACTGAGAGCTATTCTACCCCAGAAACTATACTGGGTCCAAAGATAGAACTGAACAAAACCAGGAACGGCCTCTGTCTTCATGATCTGACAGTCTAGTAAAAGAGATATGCAATCAAATATTTCATGAACGAATAGGAAACCGTGATCACTGTTGGAAGAAGTGCATGGCTCAAAGAGAAGGGTATAAAAAAGGTGATCAAGATGGTTTCTCCAATAAGTGAGCCTTGAACTGAAGAGATTCAAGGAAGGGAAGAGTTAATTAGTTGATGAGGGAGGGAAATGTATTTTAAGCAGAAAGAACAGTATTTATTCTATTTCAAATACTCATTTCTGATGTAATATGGAAACATCAGTTTTTGTTAGTCCCACATTTGTTTTCCTTATTTTTTACATTGAGATATAGAACATTGTATTAGTTTTAGGTGTACAATATGATTTCATATATGCATACACTGCAAAATGATCACCACGATAAGTTTACTTATCCATCACTACACTTAACTACAGATATTTTTTCTTGTGATTGTCTTCTCTCTTAATGACTTTCAAATACAGTATACAATGTAGAATCGTTAACTATAGTCACCAGACTCACATTGCATCCCCTAGAAGTTAGTCCTAGATTTGAATCTTTTCCTACACTATCCAACTAAGGGTCTTTAGAAAAGTTTTTATTTTTTCCCCAAAGATAAAATGTACCTCTATGGTTTATTTTAAGAATTAGAATTAAGCTAAAACTTCTAGTTCTCTTTTATTTTTTCTTCTTATTTCCTACTTTATTCAGATAAACTTTTCTAAACATAAGCTTCTTCCACCAGTCATTAGAAAAGGGGAAAACTTGTGAAAAAAGTCTCTTGATTTTTTCAACATCTATTTGTTCTATTGATTTATGGTCATATTTTATTTTCTGTGGCACTTCAACTGTTAAACCCAATTACCTCTCAAAAATTTGAATTATCTTGTTATCTTAAAATATAAGGTTGTGATAGATTGGTTATATTAATGATTCCAACTCTTCACCTTTCCCTGTTGCTACACCTTTGGTCATGTGACTTTGTAGCTTTTCTCACTAAAAGGGTGGAGTCTACTGCCCTGTCCCTTGGATCTGAGTTGGACTTGCAACTTGCTTTGGGTAAGGAAGTGTCAGCAAAGGTGGCACATGCAGAGGCTGGAAAAAGCCCTTGTATGTTCCTGCTTCCCTCTTGTTCCTCTGAAACTGCCATGAGAACATGCCCGGGCTAGCCTGCTGGAGGTGAGACACGTGGAGGAAAGCCAGCTCATCCCAGTTGTCCTGGGGGGTGCCATCCCCATGAGCAACAGCTGGGCGAACCCTGGCCAGAACGGCGCAGCCAAGCCCAGCTGAGCACATCAGAGCCACTGACCTGGGGGCTTATGAGCAAAACAGATGCTCATTGTCTTAAACCAGTGAGTTTGGGGGTGATTTATTCTGCAGCATTATTATGGCAGTAGAAATCTGATATGAGGAAATTCTTATTTGTTACTTTATTATTTCTTCATAATTTTCTTCAGCAATCCGCACTTGATTTCCCAATGGAAGCCAATAAGAAAACTGTAAAATAGACATTTGGCCATGAGTAACCTTTCAGGAGGCTTTACGTTCTCTTGAAGTGTGGTGTACCTACAGTGAGACACTGGATATTTATAGGAAAAAACAACCTAACCCCCCCTCCTTTTTTTTTCTATAAATATAATGAAATGTGCAATCAGTATATCCCAATAAAATTTGTTTTCTTCATCTATGAAGAATTTCAGATCACCATATGACCATGATCTAAAACTGAAAATGCCAAATGAAGATGACACAGCCCTTTGCTTTATTATGAGAGGTGCAAAGAACGATGCTGGTGTGCAATTTTATTGAATACAAACTCATGTTAGTTTTATTAGTTGTAAAGAAAGTTTCTCATATTCCCACTCGTTAGAAAGGCGGCTGTCTTCTCAGGCAGGGAACTGTGACTGCTGTGCCAAGTTTGACAGCTGATTTTGTATAACCACTTAATTTCACGTCCCTGAAAGGAAGTGAGTCTAAAAGCAAACAAATGGGAATGCCTGAGTTACATAAGTCAGGGTGTTGTGTACAAGCAGCAGAGTCACACACTGTGGTTCACTTATATTTTTAACTAGTTCCTATTAAAGAAAGTTGTGAGGTTATTAGGAGAACTTTAGGTTTAATTTAGATTGTTTTTCCCAGATTACTCAAATATATCTAGTCTTCTCCTTGCCAAAAGTCCAGAAGATGGGAAAACTGCCTGACCAGTAAAGCTCCTCAGCCTTAGGGAAAAGGGTTGCAGAGTGAGAATATAGCAGAAATAGGCCACGGGGCGTGTGAGAGGCCCTGGCTGCCCCTGAGGGCTGCTTTATTTTAACAGCCCATGCGACTGGCTTTGTAAAGGTGGCCTGTTTTCCAGAAGATGAATTCCTTTTATCCAACACACCATCTCTGTGAAAGAACAGCCATTTACAACGTCTTCAGTTAGTCAGAGGTTTACTTTCATCTTTAGATAATGTCGAGATGATTATTTCGTAGGTCATCCATCTCATGGAATATTATACAACATTAAAAATGAGACCTTTAAAGAAAATTTTAATGGCTTAGAAAAATGCTTTATGATATAGATGAAAAAGGCCAATTTTAAAACTGCACATATGGTCTAGTCATAATTATTTGCATGCACATTTGTTTATTTGTCCTGTGAAAAGGACGAGAAGGACGTATCCCAGTGTGGTTATCTCCATGCGATGGATTTATGATCGTTTTATTCACCTCCTTCCCACTTTCTGGATTTTTCCAATTTCAAAAAGTGATTAGATAGGAATTATAATTAGGTAAATTGACGTGTTAAATGAAATATGCTGGTTTAGGAGCACTTTGAGGACAAGGAATGTGTTATTAATTTCCAGATTTGTACACTACAACAGTGCTTAGGAAGGTGTAAGGGAAAAAGCACACATACTTGATGAAAAGGAAACTGTAGATAAGAATTCAATAGGCTGGGTAAGGCCTTAGTGAGTAAAGCAGAGCACCAAGGCCATTTTAAGGTGCAGTTATAAGAAGAAAGCAGATTCTATTTCTTTAATAGTTACCATCACCCTTCTCCTAAAATACCAGGAGCTACCTGAGATCTAGGAATCTTTATTGCATCAGTTTACAACCTTTGAATTGTCTCTCTTAATTGCTCCTTCCCTACCCCATTGTTAAACAGGTTTAATTATTTTTGAATTCAACCTTTCCCTACAGAAACACCACTCTAATGAGTGTACAGTGCAAGGGAGACTGTGAATGATAAAGAAAATTAAGGAAGCATTTTTTTTCCTATTTTGATGAAAAGTTCATTGCTTTCCTTCAGGAAGTCTTCCTTGATTACTGAAACTACTATTCTGCTTAATTGTCTTCATTATATATTGTCCTTCAGCAGAACACTATGCCAAATACATACTTTGTTTCCTAGTTACCCATTTTGGTATTGTTCCCACAGGCAGGAATCCTCGCATAGAACTTTGCTACTACACAGTGAAAGCTTTGTGGCGGACCAACAAGCATGTGGTTGCTTACTATGTACTGGGCACTGCCGTAAGCCCTCGACGTAGGTTGGCTCACTCATCCTCTGAACAGCCATAGGAAGCAGGTGACTCTTCTCATTCCCATTTTACAGAAGAGAAAGCTGGCTAGAGAAGTTAAGGACCTTGCCCAGGTCACATGGCTCCTAAAGAGTGGACTTTTGCCCTCAAGTCCCTGCTCCTAATCACAAGGTTAAACTGCCTCTTTAATAACATTAGTAAGTGCTTAGTCAATATGTGTTGATTGCTTAAAAAGAAGGCCCAGCTACTTTTGTGACTCCAAAATCATTGTAAGCCATAAAGAGAGAAGAGTAACAATAGCTGATGTTTGACAGGAAAGTCTGAAAGCTTGATCCTGCTTTACATGAATCGCAAGGTATTGTTTAAATGAATCAAGGGAACATGAGAGGATGTACCTTTGGGATGAGTTTATCTACGTAGGTACATTAAAATACCCTTGTGCTGTTAGGAGAAGAAAACATACCTGTCTATTTAATTCTGCATTTTGTTTTGGTTCTTTTTTTGGCATATGCAGCAGGTTTCTAATGCATGTACCTAAAAGAACAGAAACCTGTATACCTGTTGAAAGCAGGAGGTAAGTTGATGGGACAGGAAGGCTTTAAAACAGTGCACTGGCCGCAGAGGACTGGCCTGTCCCAGCAGCTCCTGGGCACAGAGCAGCCTGTCGAGAACAGGCTCCAGTGGCCCTGAGCAATTCTCTGAGGACCAGAACTGACCTGGGGAGGCAGGGCTTCAGCGCTTTCTCTCAGCTGTGCCCCAACTCACACGCCTGCTCTGAGTCTAATCATTTTCCCCCTCTCTGCCTGAGTTTTCTTATCTGTCATTTGGGGAATTAATAAGCAGCCTTTCCTTGGAAAGCATTTTGAAACCATTCCCTGAAAGGTGTTGGTTGTCCCTGTTGTTATTAATATGACCGTATCACCGTTACAGGCCAACCCCGGCTTGGAACGGAAAAAGTGAGCCGACCTTGCCTGACGTTATTGTAACCCTATGAGCCAGTCAGCTTTCTTTCATATCTGACCCCGACGGCCTGGTGCTACCCGATGAGGCTCAGCCTTTTGACAGCTGGCCCAGGGTCACCGAGTTCAGAGCAGAAGTGGGCCCTGCGGACACAACACTTTGAGGGCTCTTTGAATGATCCAGCTGGGGTGGGTCCAGGTTCTTTTTTGTGCCAAATGGAAAATGAAGCCTGCGTCCGTCCCAGGGAAGCACAGCATGGGGGAGCAGTGAGCACTCTTCCTCCCTCTTTCTCTAAATTTATATTTAGTCTGAACTGCTGCGTTTATATTCTTTATTACCTACCACTAACCACGAACATTTCCAAAGCCCATGTGCTTTGCCTCTTGGCTTTGAGCTCTTTGGCTATGACAGAAACGTTATATTTTTATGTCTGCCGGGCTGACATCTACTCCCAGGGGAGAAGAGACAGTAATTGCCTTTTGGGTGATTTCACCTCCACTAATTCTTTTCACATTCAGAGAGGGTTTTTGATAGAACCTGAAGAAACAGACCTGTGTGCGTCCTGGGCTATATCAACATGGGAAGAACAGACTCCAAAGGCAACTGCCTGTTTATAATCCCCTGGGCCCGTTTCTGTTTTCATTTTCCTGAAGATTGAAGTGGATATAGTGCAGAAAACAATAGCAGGATAATACTGTAATCCTCTTGGTTCCCACATGTGTTTTTCACTAGCCTGAATTCAGAGATGTATCTAAGAATCTTTGGTCCTTATACCCAGGGGTAAACAAAGGATCCCACAGTCTGTTGCTTGTCCCTGGGGAATTAAAAACAAATGTATACACTATAATATTCCCGAAGATTAAGTTATTTGAAAGGCATTTTATTTTATAATCATGCAAATACATCTGTTCTTGTTTTTCAGGCTGGTAACCAGATCTCAGAGGGCCAGTAAATAACCTCTCTTTTCCTTTCTTCCTCGCTCCTCTACCCTGTGCTCCCTCCCCTGTGCTCTTTGAAGCAGGCGAACGATGGGATGGGTGGGCAAGCAGGCACTGAAAATCCACACTTACTGAGGCTCAGTTTTCATCTAATAGTTCTTCGGATGCTTTTACTGTTCTGGACTTTACATGGTTAAGGAAAGCAGTTGGGAAAGAGGCTGATGAGAAGGTCAGTCTATTTTGTTGCCTCTAGATTCAGTGTATTTGCCCTTCCTAAGTCTGTTTACAATGTGAATCACTAGACGTGCAGCACATGCTTCTATGACATCTAGCTTTGAACAGCAGTCCTTGGGCCTGGGGAGGCACACTGGGTAATTCTAGGATTTGAATAGGTTAAAGAACTGGGGGATATTTTTTTAAATGACCTGAAGCTTAGGAGAAGATAGTTTCCTTAATTAGTGGTCACCAACCTGTAGTTTTCTTTTAAATAAAGTAAGATTGTTATGCATAATATATGGAAGCATTGTTCTTTTTCAGTAATAAAGCTCCCACGGACTATGTCCATTTCTGGTTTACTGAATGGAGTTGGCCATTGTGAATGCTAAGCATTGCCTTTATTTACGTAAATAATAAAAATGGCAGAATCAAATGTTACAATGGGCCACTAGAGACTACCTGATCCATTATTGTAGTTCCAGTAAAATTGTGTTTAAAGGGTTTGGATAGAGAAGGTATTATTAAAAAACACCTTAATATATATTTTTATGAATATATATTGCAACTAAAGACAGAATACCAGTAATCCATAACATATATCTACCTATTTGCAGATTTGAAAATTAAAGATTAGTATACACATAGTTTATTTTTGAAGGATAATTAAGTGCTATTCTAAGACCTTAAAAGCTGATTACAGGCATCAGCATTTGAAAACATTGATTGAATCTGCCTAAAAATATGTGATGTATGAAATTCAAACATAATGAACATTTTATAATGTCTGTAATCACAGATGGAGATTTAGAAAACTTATAATGATTAAAACATACCACTGATTTTTAAGTATTAGTAATAATTATGGGTAGTCAGATTTCTAGGCAATTCATTCTCACAAGAAAGTTATTGTGTTTCCAAAGCAAACTTCTTTTAATCATTTAATAAGTCATGTAATCTATGTTACCTCATTGTAAAATAGCTCATAATTTGACTATTTTAAAAATCATTAACCCAAACTAATCTCTCCCATATTATTAACATCTGACTAAGAAGAAGTGACATTTTACTAAAACTGAATCTTCATTTATGCTGGATTCTGGCTCTCATTGGCATTTTGCTGGATAATCCCACCACCGAAGGGCTAAGCTATAAATCCAAGTGTGTTTTCCTCCTGAGCTGGAGCCACAAAAAAACCAAAAGACTTCTGTGTGTCAGAACATGGGTTTTATTCCTTACTTGAACATTGAAGCCAAAGGTTAAATTAAATCACACCTTTTCAGTTTAACACTGTGCTGGAATCATTACATACCTTATATTCTTCATAATAAAAGACTAAATGGGATTCTAGTGAGTGAGTGGAAACTTCTAATTGCCTTTTGCTACAGTAAACAGTATTTTGTGTTTAGTCCTAGCAGTGGGATTTCTTTAGAGCAGCAATTCTTAGTGTTGGGGGTGGAGAGTGAAGTAGAAGAAATGGTATATCAGAATCTCTGGGAAGGAGGTTTGACTTGGGTGTTGAATTTCAAAAAAATATGCTTGCCTACTTGAGAATCGATTCCATAGTGAAACTCTTTCACTAATGGGATTATACTAGGTGAAAGTGATAGGCTTGAAGCCATTGATTTAAAGTATTTGTAGCAGAGTGGTCAATTTAAGTGAATGCAAAATCTCTCCCTCCCAAGAGGGCAATTTTCATGGGTTGATATGCAATGAGAAGTGTGTGTGTGCATGTGTGAGTGTGTGTGTGTGTGTGTGTGTGTGTGCGTGTGTGAGTAAGCACCCATGAGCGCATGCACATGCATGCATGAAGGAAGTTTGGAGAGAGGGCAGTGCTATTTATCTCAGTCCAAATATAGGAAAGACAGGAAACTGGAGAACAGGGTGGTGTCTGTTTCCTGATTTATACTGAGAGACAATCCTGACTGTGAAACTCACACGTGTGGTCCCTCAAGTGACTCTCGGAATACTTGGACGCACCTCAGTGGTGATCTGAGATCCTGTAATACTCAGGTCTCAGAGGTAAACCTATGAAATTTAGGCATTTCATTTTCTCAAAATCTTGTAAAACCTGGGAAGATTTGGGTAACATTTTTTTAAAACTTACAATAACAATTAAGACAATGGGTATACTAGTAACTCAAAACTCTGCGTAAGCGTCATACCTTGAAAGTTGAATTTTAGACACTGAAAATTATTGGTATCATGAAGATATAAAAATCTTGGTCATTATTTTTTTTAATGAAAAGGAAGCTTTGCAGCCAAATAACACATTCTGAGAAACTTTTTGTGTGTGGATGATGGACATATTTTAAACTCTTAGATAAAAGTTAATGGCTGAGATTGTTCCTGGCCAAGAATTTATTGGCTGTGTGACTTTTGACAAGTCTTTAAACTCTCTGTGCCACAGTTTCCCCATCTGTGAAAGAAGGTTCTACATACTTCACTAAAAATACTTTATTAATGTTATATTTTCTTTCCTTAATCTGATGACTGAAGCAAGGTAAAGCTTAGTTGTGAATCTAATTTATCATGTAACTGAAACCAAATTTTAGAAAATCATCTGAGAGTTTCCAATATTATGGCAGAATTCTCACGGGAATCCCTATCCCCTCATTCCCCCAACACCCACTCCCAAACACCCCATTGATGCCATTAAACTTTATGCATTCTATTTATTTTTATTAAAAATGATTTATCTTTACCAGTATATATCAATATTTATATGCAAATGAGGTAAACACTCTCTGCCTTGAGAAAATTTCTGGGCTGCAACCCAGATAGGGAAACACAAACAGAATCTAGCAATCCTGCAGAGTTCAGATACTACAGTTCAGAATGTCAAGGATTCCAGAATTTGTGAGGCATAGTAGTGGGAGGGAGGAGTTAAATCGAGAAAGAGGGCCTGATATGTACATAAGAGCCCCCTTGAGATTAGTTGAATATAGTTTGCAAATGCATAGGGGGAAACTACACAAGGCCAAATAAGAACAACTTCCAAGGAAATAGCTCTTACTTGGGGCTAAAAAACAAAAATTCCCAGAGCTCACATAGGACTGGGAATTTTTTGTTCCCTCTAACTCAAGCCAGAGTGAAGAGGCCTGAGGTGTTCAGTAGATATGCTAGAAAATGCATAACTTAGAAGTGGGGCTAAGTTAGAGGAACCACTCTAGGAATGCCCTGAAAGAATTTATACCCATATAACAAATGGATCAGACTAACCCAGAATTAATTTAAATACCTAATGGAAAAATTCCAACACTCTAAAGAAATACACTATTCATTACCCCCAAACAGCAAAATTTTAACGTACAACCTCCAATTAGAAAAATTCACTAGACATTTGAAGAAATGGAAATATGAAACCTAACCATAAGGAAATAGTGAAAACAAAAAAACAAAAAACAGATCCAGAAACATAAAATGAAGAAAATAACAGAAACGAAAGTATGTTTCATATGTACAAGACATAAAAATCCATGAACATGATGAGCAGAAAAATGGAAGATAAAATAAAGATTCAAATATAACTTGCAGAGAAATACGATATCTAAAAAATACACTGAATGGAAATTATAGAAGATTCCACATTGGCAACAAAAATACCAGTGAAATTGAAGTCATAGCAATAGGAAAAATGTGAAATAAAACATGGTAAATTAAAAAATAAACAAAGCCTCAGAGACCAATTGGAAAATATACAGTGGTATAAAATGTTTAATTGAAGGTCAAAAGATTGACTCAAACAATATTTGAAGAAAGATAAAATTTTTGCAAATTTGATGAACATGTTAAAGCCTCAAATATTTAAAAAACTCAGTATACCCAAAGTAGAGTAACTATTTTAAAAGATACAAACAAATGTATATCATAACAAAATTATACAAAACTAGTGATAAATATAAAATATTAAAGCCAACCAGAAATGTCAAATTATGTATGTAAACAGGAAAAGAACATAAAAGTTACATCAGATTTTATCAGAAACTATGCAAGCCCCCCCCCCACCAAAATAAAGTGACATTTTTATGGTACTGAAAGAAAAAGAATATTAAAAAGGTCAAATTAGTATTCTATACATACCCAGTGTAAATGTATTTAAATAATGACTTTTTCAGACCTGCATTACCTAATTTCCATTAGGTATTTAAATTAATTCTTTTTGTAGAAGGAAAATAGCACAAAATAGAAATTCAGTTCTTCACAATTAAATGAAGAAAATCATTTTTGTTACATAGGTGGGTAAGTATGAAAAATATTTTTCTTATTTGTAAATTTTCTTGTAAATTTTCTTGTCTAGAGCAAAAGTGATAATAGTGTGTTATGGGATCTATAACTTAAAGAATGGCAGGGCTGAAATAGAGTATATTGTTATATACTATACTAATGATATAGTATTTTAAGAGATTATGATAAGGTAATGATGTGCATTTTAAATACTTAAAGCAATCACTCAAAATTAAACAAAGTGATAGATTTAATAAGTCAATAGAGGAGATAAAATAGAGTAGTGATAAAAAAGCTCCATTAATCCCAAAGAATACAGAATAAAGAAAAGACATATATGTGAGACAAATAACAATGTGGTAGATTTACATTCAACCATATTAACTTTTTAAGAAGATATATCTTTATTGATTTCAGAGAGAAGAAGGGAGAGGGAGAGAGAGAGTTGAAACATCAATGATGAGAGAGTCATCATTGATGGGCTGCCTCCTGCATGCCCCCGAGTGGGGATGGAGCCCGCAACCCTGCATGTGCCCTGACGGGGAATCCAACCTCGAGCTCCTGGATCCTAGGTCTGTGTTCAACCACTGAGCCATGCCCAGCTGGGCAAACATATTAACTTTAATTACATAAAAATGGTTTTAAAATGCCATAGATTGTCCCATTTGGAAAAGAAAAAAGCAAACAAGTCCCTATTATATTCAGTCCACTAGAAACCCACCTTAAAATAAATATAGATGGGTTAAAAGTAAAAGGATGGGCAAAGAAGACCACTTAAATATTAATAAAAAATAATCTGGAATTGCTATGTTAATATCAGACAAAATAGATTTTAGACCAAGGAAATTTACCAATGATAGAGTCATTTCCTAAGGATAACTGAATCTTATCAAGAAGATATGACAATTCTAAATGTGTATGCAATTTCAAAATTCATTAAAAAAATAGCTGACAGAACCAAAAGAAGAAATAGACAAATTAAAATTTAAAATTGTGGATGTCAATAGTCTTCTTTCAGTAATTGATAGAACAAGTAGACAAAATTTAGTAAGAATACAAGATAGTTGAACACTATTAACCAGTTTGACCCCATTGATTTTTATATATTATTCCATGGAACAATAGTAAAATACACATACTTTTTAAGCACACATGGAGCATTCATTCATGATATTCTGATCATTTAAAACATTCCAAATATTCAAATAATACAAACTATGTTTTCTGATCATAACAGAATTAGATTGGAAACAAAAAGCAGAAAGATACTTGCACTAATCCAGAAAAAGAAAAAACACAAATTACCAATATCAGAAATAAAGGTGAGAACATAAGTACAGATCCTACAAAAGATAAAAACATAAAGAAATGTTATAAACAAGTTTATGTCAGTTTGTGACGTGTGATGAAACAGATAAATTCCTTGAAAGACAAAAACAGATACAAAGCTTACCCTTAAAGAAATAGATGAATAAATGAATAAATTTATAGCTTTCAATTTGTAGCTAAAATCATTTTCACAAAGAGAAAATCTAGATGCAATTGGCTTTGATGGTGAAGCTGACAAAAAAAAGGATACTTCCTAATTTATTTTATTAGGCCAGCATTATTCTGATACAGACAAATACATTACAAGACAGTGGCACACCAGTATGTCTCACAATCACGGCTACAAAAGTCCTTTAAAAAATAGCAAATCAAGTCCAGCAATACATAAAAAGAGTAATACATTATGACCACTTGGAACTTATCCCAATAATGTAAAGTTGGTTTAACATTTAAAAAAATTAATCAATATAATTCACCACATTAAGAACAAAGATGGGAAACCATGCAATCATCTCAAGAAAGGTGAACAGAACAGAACAAAACAGAACAATCAAACTTTTGAGAAAAATCAACTCATTTTCAAGGTAAAAGAAATCTTAGCAACCTTGGAATACAAGAGAATTTCCTCAACATAACAAACACCACCATTAGATCTTTACAGCTGACATCATACTTACCGGTGAAAGACTGAATATGTTTTCTGTAAGAAGTGGGACAGGAAAGATTGCCCACACCAACTACTTCTATTTAACATTGCAGTGATTGTCCTAGTTAGTGTGATGTAGGAAGAAAAAGAAATAAAAGGTACATAGATTGAGGGGAAAAAAGAAAAAAATTCTCATTATCTTAGACAGCATGATTATTTATTTAGAGAATAAAGGAATCTCTAGTAAATTTACTAGAATAATAAGTGAGTGTAGCAAGGTTGCAGGGTACAAGATCAATACACAAAAATAATTGCATTACTTCTATTAACAGCAAATAATTAGAATTTGAAATTAAAATGGTAACACCATTAACAATACAATTAAAAACATGCAATAGAGAGATATAAATATAACTGAATGTGTGTAAAATCTGTTACACTGACAACTATAAAACTTTGATGAGAAAAATAGAAGATTATCTAAATGAATAAAGACATATAGCATGTTTAGGGATTAGAAGACTCAGTGTTTTATGATGACAATTCTTCATAAATTGATTCATAGATTCAGTGAAATTCCATTTTAAAAAACTTTAGCAAGCTTTTTTCTATTTTAGAAATTCACAAGCTGATTCCGAAATTTAAAAATGTAAAGGACCTAGAATAGTCAAAATGATTTAAAGAAAACTAAAGGACTTGAGCTACTTGATTTCAAGAATTACTATGAATCCACAAAAATAAAGACAGTATAATGATTGATATTTAAGTTAGTGGAATAAAACAGAGTCCAGAGTTAGGTCAACACATACATGCTCAATTGCCAAGGTAGTAATTCAATAGACTAGAGTCTTTTCATCAAATTGTGCCAGAAGAAAACCTATATCCACAGGGAAAAAATGAACCTCAAATTTTGCCTCACATTATATACAAAAATTAACTTGATATGAATCGTAGATCTAAACACATGTGCTGAAATGATAGACTATTGGAAGGAAACAAAGAAGAAAAATTTTATGATCTTCAACTAGACAAAGATTTCTTATATCACAGAAAAGGATCATAGACTTAAGTGTAGAAACTAAAACTATCAAAGTTCTAAAGGAAATCGTTGTGACCTTGGGTTAGACAAGATTTCTTCAATATCACACAAAACCCATGAACTATAAAAAAAATCATGATAAGTGGACTTTAAGTTTTGCTCTCCAAAGTATATCATTAAGCAAATGAAAAGGCCAGACACAGAATGGGAGAAAATATTTGCAAAGCATAGTTTTGAAAAAGGATTTGAATTCAGAGTATATAAAGAACACTTAGAACTCAATAACTTGAAGTCCAACAACTGACTAAAAAAAATTAATAATAACATGTATGAATGGCCAATAAACACAAGATGCTTGGTATCATTATTCAATAGTGAAATGCAAATTAAAACTACAGTGAGATATCTCTACACATACTCCAGAAGTACCAAAATTAAGAAGACTGAAGAGACTAAGGGTTGGTGTTGATATAGAGCAACTGGGAATCTCATATATTGCTGATGATAATGTCAAATGATACAGCCACTTAGGAAAAGAGTTTGGAAGCTTACTATCAAAATGAATAGCCTTAATAAGCCTAATTTTAAAAAAGTTTCCTGAACCAAGTGCAGTTTACTGTGCATTGATATACTCACCCACCTCTTCACTTAACTAATCATGTGAGCAAGGGTCTGGTGATTAGAGCCACTGATAACTACAACACAGTAAACTCAACTTGGTGCAAAAAGAGCTTACAGTTTAATAGAGGTGACAGACAACTTAATTGGGCTAATATAGTGTCTGGAGGTGTCCACTGTGAGAGTATATATGAAAACTGTTGATACCACGTTGGTGGGGTAAGGGGAGGTTTTTGGAAGTAATGATAGCTAAATAGAAACCTGAAGAATTAAATGCTGTACCATCTGGCTACTGTCTTTCTATCCTACAACCCATGTAGCTTTTAAAATTTGTGCCAGGCTCCACCCCAAAGCCCAGGGATCACAACTATAGCATAGAGTGATTTCCTCTCTTATGAGATGAAGATAGAGAAATGGCCAATGGTATGAACTTTTTGCTTTATCAGAAGACAAGACCTATTTGTGCTTTAACCATAATATCTTATTCATACATGCCTGCTTAATAATCCATAGAATAATTGAATTCAGCGGGGCAGGGCTCTGGGAATGATCTGTTGACTAAAGAATGAGACCAAGTTGTTCTGGTGGCAGAGTCCTCTCTGACAGGAGGGCTCTGAGTGCTAGATTTTCAGGTAGAATTTGGGGTGACTCACCTCTTCTCTTACTATGCATATTGTTCTTTTCAAATAAATAAGCACTAAGCCTGGAGAAAAGCTTTCTAACACTTTTAAAGCTATATAGTGTTAGGAAAAACCTAGAGCTCTTCAGACTATTCTTAATCCACCTACCCAGACTGAAGATTCCTTGATAAAAAAAGAAATATATATATTTTTCTAAGAACACAAGACATATTCATTAGTTTAAACAATTTGATTCACAGATAGAATTAAATAACAGAAGTGTTTTTATTCACAGTAATTGATTTAAAAATAAAATGTCTGGTCAAGCAATTTGGAATTCTAATGTTATTCAGAGAATGTTAACTGAAAAAAAAATGCATTATCTGGTTTCTAAGAAAAAACTAACACATCTTATTTCTACAAAACTGGTTAAATTACCTTATTTCTACTGAGGTCATGGAAGTGGAAACAAGTGATTTGGGTTTCTTTTATTTTTTCATAAAATATACTTTTTATGTTCTCTACCTTTCATAGTGTGCTCTATTATTTTATTTCTTCTCTCCATCTTTCTTCACCCATGTCTTTTTATTTCCCATTTTTCTTTGTATATGTTCCTTAGCTTCTGAAGTTTCCTTATTTCCTGCTTAAATCAATGGCTTTCAAACTTGTGCATGCATCAAATCATTTACAGGGTTACATAAACACAGATGTCTGGGCTACCACTCTATTCCCTGATTCAGTGGGGAGAGGGAAAGGATGTGTGTGAAAATTTACATTTGTAATAAGTTCCCAGGCGATGTTAATGTTGCTGGTCCGATGACCACACTCTGAGAATCAATCAAGAAATTATGTGAGACCCTGCTAGTCTCAGCCAAAGGGGGTGGTGAGTGTTCTAGAATGGGCTAAAATGGAACCTATGTGGCCTGGAAGCCTAGCTTTATGAGAGCGATACAATAAATGTACAATCTCAAGGTTAATCACTGATAGTATTTTTCAACCTTGAGATTGAAGATATTTTGAAATCTTTTTATAGCTGTTGCAGTAAATGATGAATTTGGAAAGTGTATAGTTTTGAAATTTTAATCATTGTTGCCTCTTCCCCCATAGGTTCCTGTTCTTGATTTGCATAATCACTTTGTAGTTTTTAAGCTTTGCTGAATATTTTCTACTGAAAACGTCATAAAATAGATAATGTCTTATTAAATGGTTCTGACAGCTGAAGAAAATGAAAAGGAGTATGTCTATGTTAAATAGGTGAAGAATGAAAGAAAGTATAATTGGTTAACAAATGAAAAAAACACACAGAAATCTATATTTTATGTACACTTTGCACTTCACAGGGTTGAGACAACACATCTTTACTTACAGGTTTGGCTCTTCCAGTGCTAAACATAAAAACAATAAATAAAAACACTGAAAAGCCAGAATCTTCTCTTAGAATTTCCATCAGGCTTCAGAAAGTCACTTTTCTTCTATTATTTCTTCATAGCACTTTTTGTCTTCTTTCATTTGACTTTCTGAATTTAACTGTACGTGGATTTGCCATCCAATCTTTCTATTATTCATACTTGTTTTTTTGGTTCTTCACAGTAAAGTTAGTTTCTCTCTTCATTGAAACTCATTTTTTTAAGCTTCCAGGTTACTTTTGACTGCTGTGGACTTTAATCTTGTACCTGAAGGGAATATTGTGTATCTTGTGTAGTGCATTGAAAGCTGGAAACAATCGAGTTCCTATTAGCCAATTAAACCTGGCAAGATGTGAACTGTTGCCCAAACTCTAGGACCTTTTTGATCCAGACATGTGGTGCATTTGAACTTAAGAAAATTCTCTGCTTCTTACCCAGCTGTCTCATTGTTTTTGTTGAATGGAGAGGGGAGGTGGCTCTTAGATGGTAGGGAACATGAGTGATTGAAAAAAGACTTCAGAGGAATCACAAGCTGCTGGTCCAGAATCAGGGTAAGTTGCTTACCATTAAATAGCAAACCCACTCACTCTTTGTTCTCAAAATGCTTTTAGATTCCTTGTTCACCTAAAATTCAGGTCAACTACTGGAGAGGACCATGTCACAAACACTTGAATATGTTTGACTATGTGCTTAGGAAAGGGCGGTGAGTGCATACCAACCATACCAGCAAACACATTACACCTTAGGCCCTCTTCTGAGCCCTTCAGGAAAGTCAATGGGAGCTTTGTGTAAACAGGTAGCAAAGAACTGGGCTCACTGTGTTTGCTTCTTTGCCTTCAGTCACCTGCGTTTTGGATTTTAATCTCCTGAACTGAACCTTTGTGAGTCGGTATGGCTTGATTATACTCTCATTCTATTCATTCCTCTTCCTAGGGCTACTTTAGCAATTTTTATTTTGAGAGAGCTCAGATTGGTAAGTGCTCCTGCTCCTGGATAATGTATAAGGAATTAATAAATTGTTCCTGCAACTGGCATTGTTTAGGGACTGGCAGATGTTCAGGGATGAGTGATGTGAAGACAATTAGAGGAAAATGAGAATGGAGAAAAGTAGTAATTGTAATGTGGAGGGGGTCCTATTATGGGCTTGATAAAAGGTTTTTAGGCCAAAAAGCTTTAGAAATCCATTTCCAATTCTAATCAATCTAATATGTTTTATATTCATATGTTGCATGAAGACATTGTTTTATTAGGGAGTTCTTAATGGTCAGAAATCTGTATGTAGACTTCTTTCATGCTGGGGTATATTTTTCTTTTCTTTTTTTTTTCTTTTCTTTTTGCCATGAGGATATTTTATTTGGCCTTGAGTAAATGAAACTCAGAGCCCAAAAGGCTCAGTTAAATTGAGCTTGAAACTGAAAACCCATGACAATCTAGTGAGCACTGAGCAAAAAGAATATTTTCTGTGCTTCACCCCAGTGGAATCATCTGACTTTGCTATTTCTATTTTCTCTTTGCCTTCAGAAGTAGAAGATAAAAATTTATGAATGTATAAATCTAAGCCTTCTGAGATATTAAATTCTTATAGACTGGAATGCTTTAATAACTGATGCAATGATTCAAATGAAACTAACATTGGTTGTGAGCAAATGCAATTGACCTAGTTGCAAGGAAACCCTGGCACTTTATGTCAACTTCCAACTGGCATCACACAGACACCACACTCACTGCTGACAGCCATCAGACCTGTGCCAGTTGGCAGCTTTGGCCAAAAGGCCATAGGCCAAATGGAGATGGAGGAAGGATTGTTCCTCCTCCTGCCCACTGGACCAGTCCTATGCTCAGTTTAGGACGGGGACAGGTCAGCACAGGCCCTAGATAAATCCAGTGAAACTCGTATACAGGCACCTGCTTAAGGACGAATAGTTATACATATCATTTCCCTGTAATAAATTAGTTTCCGTGTCAACTTTAAGCCTCATAGAAAATTCCAGCTGAAGTTAGGACATAGAAATGGCAACCTTCATTGTAAACTAAGATTCGTGTGCAAAAGAAATGTTTTAGGGAAAGATTTTGAAGGCTGGCTGGCTTTTTGATATTTGTCTCTGCCTATTGGCTCAGCTCATTCCTTATTATAAACCTTGTTAATTACATTTTGTACATCCCTGGAGGCTTCAAGGCTGACAGGTTTGTGTTTAAGAAGAAAGGGTGAAAAACTCCCACAATCCTTGAATTCAGCCTCCTTGGCTGCATGCATTCTGACAACATCTTTCATCACTGTAGTAATCTTATACAGTAATGTTGGGCAGCATAACAATAAATTGCTTTTATCTTGCCTTTTTTTGAGCTTAGAGATTTCTCTTGTAGCAAACATTTTTCTGTAGAAATGACGTACGTTTTTCTTAGTGTTTCCTGCCTGGCAGGGGGGGGGGGGGGATGTGGTAAATGGGTATGTTTTTGCATCTATTTGGCATTTTAGATTTCAATGAAGAAAATCAACACTTGCATTTTCAATGCTTTCCTTGGTTCTAAACATTTACTTTTACCACATGCACATAACTGTCTATGATATTCTTCCTAAAAGCACCTAACAATATGATAAATATGGGAAGTGAAGATGGGTCATGATGGGAGAACAGGAAAAGACAGAGGTAAGATGAAACTACGTTACTTAAAAGATTTTAAGCAATGTTTTTGTACATATAGTACTATTGGATTATTGATGCTGCTGGTTCTTATATAGTTATGAAGTTGGTCCTGTCTATACAGGAAGGATGTTGCTTTGTTTCCATATTGCTTGAACTAGAAGATAAATTCTAATTCTTTGTGAATGTCCTGCATTCTCAGGAATAGCCAAAGCAGCATTCAACATCAAATCAGTCTTCTTGTAAAAGCTGGTCATTCCGATTCTAACATTCTTAGACCAAGGTGAGGAATTCATTCACTGCAAGGTGAATAAGGCTCGTCATCATAATAACGATATAATTTCCAGTTAAAATAATGTGAGTGTAATTATTTTTTCCCCCATTCTAACATCTTATGTTTTGATACATGCGGCATCTGTTGAAATAGCTAAAATGTTAGTCTGTTTTAGGTACCGTACATATGTCATCTTATATATTCTAACAACTCTTGAAGCAAATACTTTTATTGTTCCCATTTATAAATGAGGAAACCGAAACATCAAAAATTAATTAATTTCGCCCGGCCGGCGTGGCTCAGAGGTTGAACATCAACCCTATGATCCAGGAGATTGCAGTTCGACTTTCGGTCAGGGCACATGCCTGGGTTTCAGGCCCGATCCCCAGCAGGGGGCGTGCAGGAGGCAGCCCATCAATGACTCATCATTGATGTTTCTGTCTCTCTCTCTCTCCCTTCCTCTCTCTGAAATCAATAAAAGTATATTTTTAAAAAGTTAATGAATTTCATCAAAGTTTACCAGTTAATGGTGAACATGAGATCCAATCTAGAGGAATCTGACCCAAGAACTCTTGCTTTTAAATATTGTACTTTAGTGTTAGAGAAGTGAATGTGGCCACAGTTCTGTTTGTGGCTTCTTTGCAAACAAACCAGACCAATGGTTATGTTTCTTCTTATAGGTTACTGTCTACTGATTTTGATATTACAACAATCAGCATTATTTCAATGATTCAAAAGTTTTCATTTGGATCCTTCTCTGGGTGGTAAAACTCATATGAGAGAAACATAACAGAAGAAAGATCTCAACTGTTAGGTTTCTGTCCAAGTCCTTATCTTAGGACTGAGTTTTGATATTGTTACCAGAAAGGGGACCTGGCCCTGAGCAGACTGCCTAGGGCCAGCGGATAGTGTGTGGGTTCTTCATGCAGGAAAGATTTCACAATATGAGTCCAGGTAATTTTGAGAGTGTGTTTATTAAAGCTGGGGACGGTGGAACAAGGAAAGGCGTAGGATAGAGGAAGCAACAGGAGAGCCTAGGTGGGGCTGTTTTGGTTCTCTAAAAATATTATAGGAAGGAAGGGAGCCCAGGCGGGGCTGCTTTGGCTCACTGAGAAGTCAGAGAAAAGGGGGTGTTGGAGACAGGTTCAGGGGGTTACCCAGGATGATCTGCTGCTGCCCATTGCTTCCCCAGTTGCAAGTCCTGTGAGTCCCTTAGAGTTTAGGAGATGTATGCCAGTAGGGGAAGAAGAGAGAGGAGGGAAAGGCTCAGGTGTGCTCCCTTGAAGGGCAGTGTGTGATGATGGGTCCTTTGTTTTGAGGGTTTTTAAAGGCTGTGAGTTTAGGGGAGGTGTTAGGGGAGATCTCAGTAGAATATTCACCAGCTTTTCCAGTTGTGCTCTTTCAAGGCTGTGGTCTCCACTGTTTGGTCAGTGCCAGGGCAGGGGGTCATTAGTCATTGCAGCTGGTCCTGGTGTTGACCACCTGGTTTTGCTGCTTTTCTGGGTCAGGAGCTGAAATACAACTGAGGCCTAGATGTTATCTCTAGGGAGGTGACTTTCTGTATCTGGCTGTAAATTGCTTAACCAGTTTGTTCAGCTCTCTGTCTCAGTTTCCCCATTCCACTTGCCAAGGAATTTTCTTAGCTTCTAACTGTCCTGCCTCATTATCAAGATGACCAGAAAACAGCATTGTCCCTTAGTGGCCCCATACAATGGGACTGCTGGGAGAGACAAACTTTCCCAGAGAGGTTAAAGTGGTCCCTCCATCTATAGCCTTGTACTAAAGTTTCCCAAATAATTAGTGGACATTTCTCACCCACAGGTTAGTCAGCCTTAGGCTAATTGGGAAAGTTTCTTTACAGCTTTGGTATCCAAAGTGTGGTGCCAGGACCACCCAGCTACCACCTGGAGAACCTAACAAATGAAAATTCTAGGGCCCCACCCCAGACTTACTGAAAGAGTCTGCAGTTTAACAGGACCCTTCAATGACTCATGTGCATAGTAAAGTGTGAGAAGCTCTGCTTTAAAGAACACTTGTGTCCACACTGCCAAAATGTGATCCAAAGACAAAGATCCTGCCTCTGTCAAATACCAGCTGTGCAAACTTGAGCAAGTTACGTACAGTTCATGAGCCTCAGTTTCCACATCTGTAAAAGAGGGGAAAAACCTGACGAGATAGAGTTGTTGAAGAATGAAAATAGAGAACACATTTAAAGGCCTTGACATGGTGCTGGTGTAAGTCGGTTAGTGACTCTGCTCAGCTTATGTCAGGCTGACCCTGTGTGGATGTGACACTTTATGTCAGGGTGATCCTGAGACCAAGGACAACTCATTTTTTAGTCTTGCTCATGGACTTCGTCTAAGCAATGTAGTGTGGGCCGCAGTGGAGGAGGCAGGTGGCGTGGTAGTGAGTCACACATTCATCATGGCCAGAGGCCTGGAGTTCTGTTGCCTGGGAATGTCCCAGAAACAGGAGGAAGGTAGGCAAAGTTCAGGGAGACCTGCTCCTTTTAGCTGTATTTGGATATTAGCTTTGTTAGTACATGAATACATATGGGCCATCACACATGTAGCACAAATCCAAGGGGCTGTCCGATGTGAGAAATGGAAAGGGCAAACATAAGTCAGCAATAAAGGACTTGAAACATAAGAAAGAAAAGCAAGGTGATAGCAGGGGAGTGCTGATCACTCACAAACTCTGAAGGAGCTTTGAGGATATCGTTGTGCCAACAAGAAGACGTGTGCTGCAGGCAAACTTCTGCCCTCTCCGGGGTTCACAGGTGAGCATATTGATGGAGTGGGAATTTTCCTATTGTCACTGATGGGCTCAGGACACATTTTCAGAATGTGTTATAAAAACAGCACTTCCTCAGCATCCCTCTCTGAGGTCACACTTCCTGATCAACAGGGGTTTTGTTATAATAGTTTCTTTCTGTTGACAGAAATGTAGTTGGTGACTTCAGGTAGCCTGCAGCCGGAACGTGAGCCAAAATAAACACACCCCTTGGCTCCTCCTAGCTTCAGATGATTATAGTTTTTGAACATGTGCCCTGGCAGCATCCATCGCTGTCATTGTTGTTATTTCAATTTATTGCTAAACTTTTTATAATTCTAGTAAAGATATGTTTTCCATGATAGGGCAAGGGTTAGCCAAGTTCACTGCAAGAGGAGAAAAGGCAGAGAGGTGTAAAGCTGCCCGGGGCAGAGCTTTTCACAAACAAGAAAATTCATGACCTCCTAGATCACCTTTCCAATGTCCTGCAGCCTGAGTTGTTTTTCAGATGATATGGGCCACATGAGCCACTGAGTGCAAAATATGCCAACACAATCCAGAATGCATTGGTGATTTTCTCCACCTGGTTTTAATTCTGGCCACCAACAAGTAAAATAAAATAAATAAAAATAAACAAGAGCTTCAATTTTTTTTTTTTCTTATTGCCATTTCTTTTTGTTTTGTTTTGAGATTTCTATGCATTAGATATTAACAAGAACCCCTGATATCGCAGCAAATGGAGTGGATAACAGGTCATTTTACTCTCTGCCTTTCTATTACCTGCTCATTCACTGCTTTTGCCTTTCTCTCTCCTCCTCTGGGCTACTTTCCCTGTCTCCCTGACTCCTCCAGCCCAGAGGCCTAGCAGGTGTGTAAGTGCCGGGAACTTCCATGAGGCTCGCTCACCGCGCCTGACATCCACTTTCCACAGCACTGCTTATATTTCTATAACTTTCACTTAACACTTGCCCTCTGCCTTTGGTTGTTAAGATGCTGCCTTTTCAAACCAAAAAGAGTCATCACCTTTTAATCTTTCTCATTTGCATCTTCATTTGAACTGGCAACATTATTTTGAACTAAGGAGTGTTGAAAACAAATTTATTAGATTCTTTAATTCTAACATACCCTCCTCTGGGTCACAAAAAGAGATGTTGAGAGAACATGTTAATATCTCTTTACAAACCCCCCAAATGCTAAAGTAAGTAACCAAACTCATGGTATCTCCTAGAAAGCATTAATTAACGTGAATGGAGACATTATCAAGCAAGCAACTGGTTAGTTCCCTACCACTTGAGTCCTGAAGCTATGGACTCAAGTGGTGGAGAACTAATTGTCCTTTTCTATGTCTTACGACCTGATTTAGATAAGAGGCAACAATCACATCCTTCCTCTCCCTATGACCTATGACATTTGTTAACATTGTCAGGATATATGTAAGTAAGGCTTTTCCTTCCGTGTTTTGAAGTGAGGAGCAGAGCAGATGACCTTCCTTCACCAACTAGGGTCTTAGCTAGAAGGGAGCCACCACTAACCATCCAACTGCCCCTGCATATGACTCACCTGTGAAGCTGCCAAAAGTGTATCTACAAGAGAAATCTGCCCAAGAACTCAGGGTGGTTCCTTTCCTACTAGTACCCCTTGGGTTGTTCTGTCACATTATCACCACAACCCTTCCCATTTGTCCTTTGAGCGCCCATGGAAACCTATTACACTCTGCCAGCTTTGTTTTATGTGGTAGAAAAGTCTTGATGGAGACTAGACATCTCATATATAAGGAAGACAAACTCTGTAATGGAAACCGTAACTGGGTTTGAGAAATCTTTGGGGGAGACTGAAAAATATGGGCAATTACAGCATAGTATAATAACTGCTAGAGTAGGAGTGTGTGAGAGATGCTATAGTTGTAAATTTTGTTGAAGGTTTTTGGGCTTTCTCGAAGCTCTCGGGCAGCGTTGTGTGACCTGACTTCTCGTGGTGATGAAAATGTTCTATATCTGCACTGCTATATGGCAACCACCAGCCACATAGGCCTACTGAGCACTTGAACTATGGGTAGTGCAACTGAAAAATTATAATTTTGTTTTTATTTTATTTTAATTTTAATTAATTTGTGCTTAAATTTTAAATAGGCACATATGTTAAATGGCTTGTGTATTGAAGAGAGCAGTTCTAGGATGTCAGTCAATGCAGACATTCTTGGTAGCCCTTATTTGCATCTCATTTCCTGGAAGATATGAAAGGCATGAGTATATATGGCACACTCGTCTCTCCGGCATCACCAAAATCATCAATAAGAAACCTCTAGACAGGCACTTGTACTTCCCTTAGGAAATGGTCCCGTAAGGTAAGTACTCTCATGGTAGTCTGTACTTACCCCTGTTGGCACTAAAATTTCCTGTTTATTTATATCTTCTCCACTAAACTGTACACTCTGAAGAAAGTGACCGTTTTGTCTCATTCACACTGTATACTGAGTGCAGACTGTAGTGTCTACTAGACAGGTATTTGAAAAACACCAGCTGAACAAACAGTTTTCCACATGGATTATTCATGTGAATGCCAAAGGGACTTTGTTATTGTGCCATACCCCACTGTTGCCCACCCCAAATCATGTTTTTATTTCTTCCTTCTGACTAGCAAGCCCTACTGATGTTGGGGTGTCCAGGTCCCCAACAATGACTCAGTAAAATATAGGCTTTTCTCCCCAACATTAGGCATAAACTCTGATTGGTATAAACAAATCATGGTGTCTGGAACAGTTCCCTTTGCAGTGATTGGTTTGAAGGTGGACATGTAACCCAGTTCTTATTGAAATGATGTGAGGGGTTTCTCCCGGGAGTGGTTTTGGGAAAGGTTTACTCTTAAAAGATCATAAGGAAGAGGTGGCCCATCTTTTGCTTCTGAGTATCCCTATGTCTGGATGTGAAGGCTGGAACTGCTGCAGCCACTTTGTACACACTGGAGGAGTTGAACTGAGGATAGAGAGTTGGGACAGATACAGAGTCTTTGCTGTTGAGCTGCTTAACCAACCAACCCTGAAATCTGCCCAATATCTGCACATTTTGTTATGAGAGATAATAAATTTCCTTATTTTTAAAGCCAGCACTATTAGGATTTTCACAGAGTGACATGTGGGCATGGCTTGACAGGGTCCTCTGCAAAGCAATAACCAAGGGGCAGCCAAGGCTGGGTTCGCATCTGGGGCTGTCTGGGGAAACATCCAATCCAAGTGCATGTGATTGTTGGCTGCATTCAGTTTCTTGCAGGCTACCAGGATCTTCAACTTTTTTGCTAGCTATTGGCCAGAAGCTGCTCTCAGCTCTTTCTTGTATGGCCTTCTCTATGTGGTAGCTTATATCTCAGCTTGCTTCCTCAAAACCATCAAGAAAGAGAGTCTCTTCAAAGACAGCTTTATATTATTATGAAATGTAATCATATACATCTTGTCCCCTTTGCTGTATGCTATTGGCTAAAAATCATTCTCAGGTACTGCCCACACTCTAAAGAAAGCATCACACAAGGGCTTGATCCTGGGGCCACCAAACCTCCTCATTTTAAAGATTAAGGATACAGGCCCAGAGGAATGCTTTCGCTTTCGAAGATATAGCTGTTTGGTAAAATGAGGAGTAGACACTTAGCCTTTTTATTTCAACCCATTACTTAAGCCACAAACTAGCTCTATGAAATTATTCATGTTACTTAATCCCTTTGAGCCTCAGTTTGCTAATTTTTAAGACAAGCTTAAGGATATCTTTAAGAAATTGTTTTAAAGAGTTTCATATAGTAACATTTGTATTTGCCAGGCATGGTTTCTGCAGATAGTAGATATTTAAAAATATTAGTTTATGCGTTCTACCCTTTCCCACTGTATCATATACTCTCTCTTATCACCTTAGTGAGAAAGACTAAAATATTTGGGTTGTTGTGCTTCACTTTTAAGGTTTAGAATGTAATGCTAGGCTGAAAATGATAGCTAGCAAAGGTTTTTATGAGCCATCTCAGGAGTAAAAACTTAGGTCCAGAGTCAAATAGGGATCCCTTATTTAAAAGGTACTAACATAACTGTGTCTTTTCTTTGGCCACAATCTCTGAACTTGAAGTCAAAGAAACTGCATTGCTGAATTGAGCCCTGGGGACTTTCTCCCTAGCATTTTGGTGTTAGCTTTTTAAATCAAGGTCAGCCAGCTCCACTGGAGGGCATTTTTTGATGCCAGCAGCTCCTCATAAATAGTACACCAACAACTGCTTTAAAGAGAGGATACAAGCTCTGGCTGTTAATGAAAATTTTTAAAGTGCTGCTATTAGGCTGTGATTCTTGAAATGAAATTGAGAAATTTCCATTGGTTCAAGATAGTTCACTTCATAAAGTCTGCATAAAAATTCTATTTCTTCTCTCTGACCCATGCTGAATTGTTTTATAGCAGGTCAGCAGGGTATGCGTTCTCTCTCACTACACTATCAGGCTGCTGTCCTTTGGGGACGAGAGTTTTTATACACTGGTGAGCCGTCATGTGTGATATGAAAGCAATGTCTTATAATAGACTTTGACAGTGTTAAGAGCCATACTATTGTCCCCTTCTTTATTAAGTTAGGCTCCCAGGGGAGTTATGTGTATTAAAAATGTTCCAACAATACTTGTGGGCATTTCTCCCTGGTTCTTAGTTCCGTGGTGCCATTCTGGCCTTTACCGCAAATCTGAATTGCTATAGCTCAAATGATTTTGTAGTCTCCGCCCTGTTATTACAATAAAAGCAGCTAACACTTATTGAGATCTTACTATATGCCAAGCCATGACTTTTTCTGAGTGTTTTACATGTATAAAGTCACTTAGTTCTCTCAAATACTCTTGATATAACAACTATAATCCTATGAGGTATATGTTTTTTGAACTGACATATAATATGTACCACAAACTTGTTTGCCTCTTATTTTGTCATCAAAATGCAAAGTATTATTTGTGATATGGAGGGTGATGACAAATCTATTTTTCTTATCTGTATTTGTCCAATACAGCACCTAACTGATTTACCCTGGCCTCTGCCAAAGTAAGAGAGCCAAGACATTCAGGTTCTACAGCTGACAACCCAGTCCTCTTAACTACTGATTTCCTTGCCTATAAATATTGTTCATTAAATATTGTAAAATTGGAATTGGAGTTAATATAAATATTCCTTATCAACAGATATGATTATCTAATATATTGTTTTTCTGCAGATTTCCTCATTATGTACAAATGTTTTAGAGCTTCATATAGCAACATTTGTATGTGCCTGTCATAGCCTCTGCAGATATTAGATGTTAAAAAAAATTAGTTACATTATCGAGTTAATGTTTTGCATATAAGTAGACTAAGAAACATTTTTTAACTAAGATTTACTTGAATACGAACATTAAAATGATAAGCATACAATATTCAGTCCAAATGGCCTATGAATATGTATTAATAATTAGTATATTTTAACATCCTTACTTTCATGAGCCTTGAAAAAGGGTAAACAGTTTGTGCTGGCACCAGTAGGGCTGTGCCTCTTTTGCCTGGTTGATTTTTGTCATAGGAGAGGAACCCATTTATGGTTTCAGTATCAAACACGACTGTAACATCACCTCTTTTTATTGAATTCCTACTCACCAGAGCAGAATTTAAGCTCTTCTCAGTGAGGAGTAAAACAGGGTTATATGCCTGTGATTTGGACTCTAGAACGACAGCCAAATTTTATAGTTTCAGTAACCGCATTAAAAATTTTTTTTTTTAAATTTTGTTGTTAATTCTCACTGGTGTATTTTTCCCCCCATTGCTATTCAGAGAGAGAGGGAAGGGAAGGAAGGGGGGAGAGAGAGAGAGAAACATTGATGTCGACTGTTTGCCTCTTACACAGAAACGAATCCAGGATCCTTCGGCCTGAGGGCCACGGCTCTAATCACCCAGCCAAACCGGCCAGGGCTCCCTAACCGAATTATAGTGAGAGCTCCACCTAATCGATTGTCACAGGATGGAGAAAGCAATCACACTCTACTTAAACATTCTGTGGCCAACAGATATTTTGAATTAAGTTGTTCAATAATAAGGATTTCTTTTTTTGTCAATAGCTGTGATTGATACTTTAAATCTAGCCAGTGTTTGAGTTGATGCGAAGGATTTTCTGATGCAATAGACTGCTGAATGCCACCTGGTTTAAAGTATCTTAGTATCATCTAGAGGCCATAAAGAAACTAAAATCCAATATCAGAAACTCTTTCAAGAAAGTAATATATATATTATTTTGAGAACTAGTAAAAGAACCCAGCCCCAGCACACCTTCAGAGTTAGGTATCAGGAATTTGATAAGTTCCTTTATGCTCCTCACTGTCATAATAACTGGGTAATAAGGACTAATGAATTTACTTGAAAAGTTTTATTTCTCCCACTTGCATGAGTGTTAGAAACATAGAAATGAATGTGATTCTTTGCATGGCATCTTCATAGCCAACAGGCAGCTGACATTTAAATTGAACAGATAGGTTCATAAGTAGCATGGGTGCTAACATATGGTGACATTTCTAATTATAAGTCCCTACTGTACAGTAGAACTTTAGATTTAAAAAAAATTTGTTAACACAAAACAAAGCTCACTTTATGTCCACGTTTTATAATGTCTGAAAGAAGTTGAAAATAGATGAAAGTGTATACTATAACTAAAGGAGAATAATTTATTGCCTTAGACAATAAAAAAAATTTATATTAGAAAAATAAAGGCATATGTATTGTGGGAGAGATTTGCTGTCTTTCAAAGCCTTATACAGGCTTTGCTTAGCTCTCAGATGCCTGGATGAAATTAGTATGTCCCAAGAGAAATCAAAGAGGCAGATTACATCTGGGTTGAAAACCCTGGGAAGAGACTTTCTGCCTGGGAGTCTAGTTTATGTGGAGTGGGGTAGCTGGTACCCAGTACTAAGGAGAGGCTTATTCAGGAAGACACAGGTATAAGACTCTGGAGGTAATTTAATTCCAAGTTTCTAATGCTAGTTTTAATTTAGTGTGTATATCCGTATTTGTGTGTATGTGTATGTGTAAAGTTTTCAAGAATAATGTTGAGGAGGAAACTTGAATGGTGAGCTAGTTTTATTTGTCTCTATAGGGAACATCATGGTCGCATTCATTAGCCCAAATCCTGCCTCCAAAATTTTCTGCTGTCAGAGAATTCTTCAGATTCAGTTACTTGTTGGTATTTCCACTTCATTTGGAAGTTGAAATTTCTGGTCTCAGGGCTCAAAGTCAAGTTTTAAGCATTTATTTAATTTGCAGTCTCTAGATGAGGTTTCTGTCTGATTGTCAGAATGTTATGGCTTTGATTTCCCAAGTCAAGTCCAGGGAGCCCTGGTGTGACTTAAGTACAGGTCTCTGAGAGGATATCGATATACAAAATAAAGGAAACGAGATGAGAGGAATGATGAGAGTAAGGGGCAAAAAGGTTGGGCAGGGCAAGTTGACCAAGAAACGAGTAAGAAATAAGTGAAAAAAACAAAGGGATAGGGGAGAGAAAGTGTAAAGGTGAATGCTGTATTTGTTTGCAATGTTTTAAGTCTATATTAGACTTTTTTAAAAACCAAGGCTAGTTTCTCAAAGTATTGGTAAGAAACCACTCAAACTATTCAAGCGAAACAGTTTGTAATGATCATTTTAAATAATCCCAGAGTATAAAAGCCGGATTAAGGAAATAAAAATAGAGATTTTTTTTACATCGGTCCTGATAATAATTAAAATACGGTGTACCCATTTCCATTAGATACTTTGCCACCTGTCATACACAGAGCAAGTGACTATTTCAGTTTTTCCTTTGAAGTACGTTTTAGTTTGCATTTCCCTATGTTATATTTTGCTTTGATCTAATACATATAAGTGTAACTATTTGGCATACTTGTTTGAATTCTAATAGTTAGTAAAGTGGAAAAAAGATGAATATTTAATTGATGCCAACAATTTTATCAGAATTCTGGTATTAAAATGATCACTTTTTAAAATTTTAACCAATATTTGCCATTTTTTTTTGCCTTGAGGTTCTCCCATGGAAAATTCCCTAGTGAACTAATTAACCTGTTGACATTTCAAGTTAATTTTTTTACCTAAAACATGCTACTATAAATAGAGTAATAAATTGGTTAAGATTAAGGGTTAAATTTTACATGGTCTTAAAATAAAACAGTTTAAAAGATGACAACCATTATTTGTTACCCAATTTCTCCATGTATATGCTCTTGGAGAGTAAGTCCACGGTGTCTGCTAGCCAACTTAGGCAGACATAGAAATATGTGCACAATCAACTAACAAACATTTGTGATGAAGCTTTGTGTTGGTTTATGTTCAGTGGAATCAATTTACACTGACAGTTGCTAAATTTTTAGCATGAAACTGCCAAAGGTATAGCCTAGCTTTACAAACTGTTGGTCTTTTTCTCCCCACACTTTATAATTTCTGAAATTTATCTTCTTTTTTGGCGGGGGGAGGGGGGGAGAAGCAGAATTACAAAGTTTAGTTTTAAACACCATTCCTTTTATGGTCTATAGTTTAGCCACATTAGAATTACTGGGAGAATAGATTTTCCATTATGAAATTAAATTTCCTTTTTTTTTCCTATATGGAAATTAGACTTGTTTCTGGTTTGTGGGTTAACATCTATGTATTAAAAATGATTTAAAATGTAGTATTTAACTTGACAAATATGTAGATATTTTAAATAAAACCCTACTAGATAGCATTTTAAGAAGGATTAACTTCAAGTTTCTCCATGGATATAAGACAGGAATTCATTAAAATAGATATTTCAAACTCCTTGCTTAACAAATGAGAGTAAAATTAGAGTGGCAGTCTAGATCTAAAGCTCTTATAGATACATGAATGGATTTATCTACAAAGTTTAGAGATTCATAGGAAGGTGAGCCAATGTCTATCTTTGATGTTGGAGGGCCTGGAAAAAAAGGAAGGGAAGGAGGGGCCATGGGAAAGAGAAAGGGAGTCATTTGACTTCTTCCCTGCATAATTTTATTCACAATAAAACATTTAATTCCTTTATTATGGCTTGCTGATTCAAAGTTACATACAAAAGCCTTTTATTATCTTTCTGCCATGGGCACAATAAAATGGGCAACAAGGCAATAAGAAATGGTTTCCCATCTTCCTAGAATTTCAGTAGACTGGGAGATCCATACGCCTAATGTGTAATGATGACATCCCACATTTCAAAGTACATCATCTCTGGAAGCAAACATAGGAATGGCCAATAACTGTTTTGGAATTTTTTAAAACAAGAGGAAAAACAAAAGCAAATACTGCATGAAAATGGATCCATAATGTCTGAAAGAGTGAGAGCAGATGGCATTATCTTCCCGCCTTGACATCGTCCCAAAGGAAGCTGAACGCTCAGTGTTAAAGGCTTACCAAGTCTCCCCCAAGAGGGAACTTCAGCAGGAGATGAACTAGACTTGGAAAGTTCCTCACCCTTTCTCTAGAAGCTCTAGGAAGCTGGAGCATGGAGTGAAAGGAGGACTTCAGTTTAGTTTTCAAAAGAACTATGGCAAATTTATTTACGGCAGATTTATGTTTATCTTGACAATCTTTGGCATTTCATGATCTAAGCCCACTAAAACTTTACTTTTTACTAAGCTTGGTATACATGGTCAACACTTATACTTATTTCATATTCAAACAAGATTGCTCAAACTCTGAAATCTGGTAGTTTATCAAATTACCCTCAATTGTTTTCAGTATGTGTTTTTCACTGCCCAATGTTTTAGAGTAGTATATGCTTATTCATGTCCTTTAAAAGTTGAACTCTGTCGTTGGTAGGGTGCTTGCATATATGTGAGTATATTGCCTTTTTTAGAATAAATGAATAGGCATTTTCTATTATGCATATATTCTAACTAGTGTTTTATTAATTTATATATTAGAAATATCAAAGGTGTTACGTATACCTGAGAACCAGAGGATTTCTTCTAATGAGAAAATATGAGATTTTCCATTTTGAACTATTTTAAGTAAGTCTGAAGAACTTATTTATTCAAAGGGGGAAAAAAATTCATAGAGTTGGATGAATCCAGATGTATTTTCACACTGTGAAACAGCTCAAGCTATTATGTAAATGTTTGGGTTGTGGTAGAAACCATAATATATTTTCCCAAAAAGTATTGTTCCTTCCATTTTAAACTTATATGCTCTTTCAGGGAAATTTAGTCCACGTGTTTATGATTCATTTACACTTAACTCATTAAAATAATGCTTGCTAAGAGCTATTGAGTATCCAACCAGCTCCTTATTCTATGGGAATTTTTTTTTGAAGTCTTTTTTTTTCTCCTGAGAACCAAAAAGTTGAATTTCATCAAGCCACTTGAGGTTTTTTTTGTTTTGTTTTTTAATTTTCCAAAAGTTGGGAACCTAAAAGATATAGTGGATCCAATACAGTAAGATATCTGCTATCTCTTATCAAACAATTACTTTCCTAAGACAGGGATTATAAGAGAAATCATTAACAACGAAGGAGTGAGCTTTCTAGTGTTGCTAAATCAATTAGGTTACTACGGAATGAGTAAAGCTTGATGTGTTGAAGGGCAGTAATTAAAGAATGTGGTAGTGAGGCTTGGCCATTTAGAAGGAGTATTTCCCTTGCTTATTACAAGCACATTTAAACAAAAATCTAGTAGAGTATGTAAAAGAATAGGCTAGTGTGGTGACTATAGTTAATAATATTGTATTGTACACTTGAACTTTGCTGAGAGTCGAACTGAAAAGGTAACTGTGTAAGGTGATAGAAAATGTGTTAACTAGCCTTATTGTGGTAATCGTTTTGACACATCACTTGATATATGTGCATCATTTTGTATACCTTAAACTTACACAATGTTATATGTCAATTATATCTCAATAAACTTAGGCAAAAAAGAAAACAAGAAACAGGCTATCTTTAAAAGGTTTGATAGAGCAACATAGATATTACTGCTCTACTTAGAGGGGTCAAAACTCAAAGGACACATAAAACATAGTGTTGTCCAGGAGCATTTGTTAGGGAAAAACAAGAGCTTTTAAAAATGTGAATCAGAGAAGAAAGATATTTATGTCGTTCTTTAGTTCATAGGCAATTTCTCCTCTATGATTTTTATAAGGTTGGAAAATGACAGGCAGATGGATTTTGCTTTTTCTGAAGGGATTAGAACTTTGTGATACCAAAATTCAAACTATAGAAGGGATGAGGGAAAGTGTTATCAAGAAAGAATGAAGGCAAATATGGTCCATGAGATCAAAGAGCTAGGCAGGAATATGTGCAGTCCCCTTTGGGCTGTGATAAGGAGTCTGTATTTGGTTTGAACTGTGATTGAAAACTACTTGTGGATTTTAGGCAAAGGAGAGGCTTAATTTTATTCATGCTTCATAGCTCACTGGGCTGCGCTATGGAGAATGGATTACAGAAAATCAATAGCAGAAAAAAGTGAGACTAGTTAGGTGGCACCTGGAGTACGTAGTGCAGGAAAGAGATTATGGTGATTCGACCTATGGTGCTAGCAGCTCAGTTAGAGGAAAATGAACAGATTCATGTGGCATTTTGGAGACAGATTCCACAGGCCTTACTGACAGAGTCTACAGTGGGGACACAGCAGGACTAGAAGTGACTCCGACTGGCTTCAGCAGCCTAGAATATGGTGATACCATACGCTGGGAGAAAGAGGTGTGGTTAGAGGGGTCGCTGGTTTTGGTTTTGTTAAGTTGCTATGTGGCCTAGAGAGACTCCCGTTAGAGACCCATGTATAAATGTCAAGCAAAGTATAGACAGTGATATTGTGTATCAGGTTCATTGGGAATAAATGTGATTGCTCTTAAAAAGGTTCTTAGATCAAAGTATTCCTGTCTCTACTCTACGTGGACTCTTCAAAATATTTCAATAAAAAGCAGGGCAGTCAAGCCCTGCTGGGCCTGGCTCAGCGGTTGAGCATCGACCTAGGATCCAGGCGATAGGGGTTCGATTCCCGGTCAGGGCACATGCCCGGGTTGCGGCTCGATCCCCAGTCGGGGGCGTGCAGGAGGCAGCTGATCAATGACTCTCATCATTGATGTTTTTATCTGTCTTCCTCTCCCTTCCTCTCTCTGAAATCAATAAAGATATATTAAACAACAACAAAAAAATAAACAGGGCAGTCAATGTAGTAGACAAGGATAATCACTTTTTAAAGACACATTTACTTAAAAATTTCCCTAAACTGCCTAGACAGTTTGTTCAGTGGTTAGAGCATCAGGTCCAGGATTCGATTCTGACCGAGGGCATGTACCTCAGTTGCAGGCTCAGTTTCTGGCCCCAGTTGGGGCACGTGTGGGAGGCAACCAATCGATGTGTCTCTTTCACATCGATGTTTCTATCTCTCTCCCTTCCACTTTCTCTGAAGAGCAATGGAAAAAATATCCTTAAATGAGGATTAAAAAAATTTTCTTTTTTCTATACCAAGCAGAAGGATAATTGGAACCATCCACCTGCTATTTAGTGTTAATTATTTTATCTTTAAATTAACTGTTTACTGTTTACATATAATTTATTCCAAAATAATATACTCAATTAATCCTTTTGTTATACTCATAGATTTCTTTGGGTATTACTGAAGATAAGTAAGTGCCTTTAGCACTACCCCAAGCAAAGTAGATTTATTTATAAATCTAAATTAAAGTAAAAATATAAATAAATAGCTTAGCCAGTGTGGTTCAGTGGTTGAGCATCCACCTATGATCCAGGAGATTGCAGTTAGATTCCCTATCAGGGCACATGCCTTGGTTTCAGGCTTATCCCCAGCAGAGGACGTGCAGGAGGCAGCCGATCAATGACTCTCTCATCACTGATGTTTCTCTCTCTCTCCCTCTTCCTTCCTCTCTCTGAAATCAATAAAGATATATTTAAATATATACAAATAAATATAAGTAATACATACACACACAAATAAATATAAATTAAAATGGCTTTGTTTCTAAAAAGGTATATATGTAGAACATAAATTTTATATATGCCTATATAAATAATGTATAAACATATCTATCTCTCTCTATATATCCATTGTATCACAGCTATTTCTGACCCCTCTTGTCTCTCCTCTCCTCTTACCAACAATCAGCCAATCAGTTCTTTCTGGAATTTTCTGAGTTAAATATATTTTGCAATGAATTTTGTTTATTTTGTTGTGGTCTCCCCTTCTGCCAATTATTTATGTTCTGGCAAATAGTTTTGATCCATAAAACTTGATATCAAGTGATAGTGCTTGATCTATCACAAAGAGATTAGCATTATAATTGTTAAAATGCAAGTCTCCTAGTAATGAAATACCTTCAAGAAATGGCCCATTATGCAAAGGAAAAGATCAGTAGGCAATGAAGGATTGGTAGAAGTTTTCTGACTTTACAAAGTGCTTCATTCATATTACTGCAGCCTAGAAGAATTCACTTACCATTATATGAACTATAGCTGGGAGAATATCTGGCTAGGCAAAAATACATCCTTTTAAGGATTATACAACACATAGAGCTGGGTCAATTAGTGATACCATTTCCAGGAACATTGCCCTATGCAAAATGGGGTGTTTACTTGTATGTATATCTTCTGAGCTGAGTGAACACCAAATGAATGCAAAGTAAGCAGACCTAGTAAACATCGCTCCCATAGAAGAGGTCTAAAAAAATCTTGTTAGATGAACAGCATGGCTCATGTTAAATGAATTCATGCAGAAGAATGTGTTAAAGCAGTATCACTCAACTTGCTTTTTTCCATCATGACAGAGCAATTGAATGACGTTTACTTAAGTAACAATTTGTAATGTGAAATCCCCAACATCCCAGCTGAAACTCTCCCACATTTGTCCTGTTCTAGAAAACATATATACAAGGATGCAAGTGCATGGCAATATAAATATACAGATACTCTTATCATTGCTCTAATTTGTATTAAAACATATATATCATCTACAAACTTTGATTTTTTTGTTATTAATAATTAACTGCATTGCACACATCTCGCAGCTAATGGCTGTATTGATGCGTGTTTCTGAGATTCTAAGTATAGCAAATTCAAACACTTTAACGATCCATGTGTGACATCTCCACCCAGAATCAAGCCAACTCTAGGACTGAACATTCCACAGTCCACTCTTAGAATACAGAGTTTTTTATATTATAACATTTGGCAGCTTCTCTTTTATGTCGTTTGGGCTGTATGCCATACTCAGAAAAGCTTTCTATTTTCCAAGGTTATATTTTTAGAAATAACTACAATTTTTTCGAGTATTTTTATGGTTTAGTTTTTTTTTTTATGTCAGTATTTGGAACCTCTGCTCTAATGGAGCTACAGAGAAACACTTTGACAGCTAGCTTCTTTCCTTAAAATAGCTAGCTTGAAGACTTTTACCACACATTAAATCTGGAACCAAGTGTTCACAGACTTTAGAGATACTAATCAGGTTTTAGAACCAGAATATACTATAAAGATCATCTAGTAGAATGTGCTCATCTTCTAGACTGGGAAATGGAAGTGAATGTGAAGAACACCAAAGTAGTAAAATGTTTTACTTGAGGCCCCACTGTGCAAGTGTCAGAAGGAACATCTCTTTCCATGCTCATGAGGTTATGACTCACTCAATGCATCCATCCCTTGGCTTTAACATCCCCTAAGGAGCAAATCATGATGTGGACATCGAGTGATTCTAGTCGGCCACATTTATTGATCTTCTTGTTTAATTTAAGACAATAAAAAGTACTTCAGGTTTCTAAAGCCTTTGGGGAGGTGGGAACCCAGTACATCCCAATTATCAGATTGTACATATTTTACTTATTGCCCAGATTCAGAATATTGTAACTGGTTATTTTGAAATCTAAGGGTTAGTTATAAAAATGTCCATTAATGTGAAACCAATCTGGTCTTTCTCTCGGCTGTTTAGCACTGCTAAGAAGGTTGAGAAGAGGAAAGAGTTGAGAACCGATCCACTGCCTTCAGCAACATCACAGCATCCTAAATGAGTGGTATATTTCCAGTGTTATTCCCTAGTCTCACCAGATTACAGAGCCAGCAAAAAGGATACTTCCAGAGGGAATTGAAATTTAATGAGATGTAAAATGCAGAACTGTTTTCTGTGACAGACATTCTTTAGTCTCATTTTGTTCTTATGCATAAAAATAGGTATAACTATTGGCTGCATGGTCTATCTTAGGGAAGACCATGAAAAGACTAGGACTGTTTCTTTGGGGAATACACTTCCTTCACAGACACTAAGGATTCATGGGCCATCTCTCCCACATATTTTCCTAGAGACTCACTATTTCAACTCACAAAGCTGCAAAGCTGCATGCAGATAATTCTGAACAGCAATTGTTTTAAAGAAACCATATTGCTCTCCCCCACCTTTCTCACTTCATATTAGTGTCTGAGGCTGTTTTTTAAAAATGACAAAGGGTATAAATAGTAATCTAATTATGGTTAGAAGAGATTTACAGCTCTAATTACAACTGCTGTTAAACTTCAAAGGGACTGACATAAGCAATCAACACATTCCATACAAGAATCCATCTTGCTATTGTAAAAGCTACCTGCCAATTGTTCGTCAGTTAAATGACATGCAACACTGCACACATTATCTCTAGAATTAGTGATACCGACAGTTTTGCCATGTTTAATGTATGTAGGTACTATAATGCATAGGCATGGAGACTAAGAATTACTCAATTAGGGACTGCTGCTTTGCCAGTATTGAGTATTTCATAAAGTATATTATCATCTCTTTCTCTCAATGGCATTTATTATTATTTAGCTCAATCAACTACATATTCAGAAATTCTCTATGGTAAAAGTGGTCATTCTGACACACACACACACACATAATCTCTTTGTTAGATATCTAAGCAAAAAAATATATATTCACATATACATGAATATTACATGGATATGTATTATATAACAATTACAAGGTATTTGCCACATGTCAAGGTAGAAATTTTATAATAGTCTCATTTGAGACTCAGAATAATTCTTTAGTGTACATAGTATTGCATTATTATTTTGGATAATTTCTGCTATGGAATAAATATTTTAAATCTTTTGAGATGAGGCAGACTTTTGTTTGTTTGTTTAAGTTTGCTGATAATTTAGACAGGCTGTGGAAAATTGGTCAAACCATACCTCAGCCTCTAACTTCATCAACTGGCCATAGCTGGGCACATTGCCCTCTGCATCTGAGGCCTCAACCTTACTTTGGATCCTGAACCATCTGGACAGGCACATTTAATTTATTCTGGATCAGTTATCCAATGGGGCTTCACATGAAGCATGCCCTGCAATCTGGAATTTGGGTGTCTTTGTGCTAACCACCTGGCATCTAAGGCTGTTCTTTAACTCAGTGTTCCCACTTCCCAGGATGGACTACTTATTAGGGATCCTCCTGCCCTGGAGATCCTTTCCAGGGACAGGAACTGTGTTAACAAACTGCAGCTCAGGAGCAAAGCTCTTCTGTTCATATCGCTGTCCTGTCTCAGCCCTGCTGTCCTGTGTTCAGACCCAATCATGAGAACTTACTGATGTGTTACTTACATATAACTCTGCACAGGTATGTTACCAATACATTCTCCCATGTCCTTAGAACCTGCTATTTTCTGGTCTGGAAATCCTAGTTTGACTATTAGTGAAATCACACTTAGTATCAGGATTGACATTCAGACAATATGAACCAGTGTGGGATAGCTGTTGCTAAAATGGGGAGACAGTTCCCATAAGTTGGTAAAAAGCTATTGATGCCAGGACCTACTCTCACCCCCAAGTCCTCCTCAGTTTCCTCAGTTATCAAGGGCCCTTTCTCAAGACTCCCAAATGTGTGTAATATTCAGCAACCAAAGGACAGTCCCCTAGCACATCAGGAGACATATGGGACTCTCCTCCCACTATCATCGGTATCCATTCTATTTGGTTGGTGGTTGTAATTGTCATGCCCTGTGTGTTAAATGATTGAATGTTATTCCTCGCACTTTGCCTTTGATTTAGGCAAATTAGCAGCCTTCTATTTCAGGCTACAGGACAGGTTTTATGCCAGATCTTTACGCCTTTTGACTCCTATGCTCTTCACATTGCCAAGAGAAATCAGACTGCCCTTTTACATGCCCTACCTCATAAATGATGGATAGATATTTTTAAGTACTTTTATGTTTTTTCATCATACAGTAATGGACAATAACACTTGTTAGTCAATGGAAAAAGAATAAATATGCACTAAACTAGCAAAATGAAGGAATTTTAGAACAGGGGCTTGGCAATGACGGTGCCCTATAACTAGATTGTAGGTCAAGGCAGTTGGTCACACCTCTGATTCAGTGACATGTGAAAGACATAATTACAGTAAGGCTGCTGCATTCATGCCAACAGGAACAGTTTCTTTCTTGAGATAACCGATCCCAAAGGATGGTAGGAATTATTTTCTTATGCATTCTATTGGCATTTGTTTTGTCAGAACGTAACGAATTACACATAAATCCTGTTTTATAAATGGTGTGCTGGGTTTTAAATACAGTCCAATATGTCACTCTGTCAGAGATTAGCAACAGCAAACTCTTTTGCTGATTGATTCATTATTCTCAGTGCCCAACTGAAAAAAAATCACTGAATCTATGATGAAGAATTTTCTTTAATATTAATTATTTAAATAGTTTATGCTGAAACGATAATACAGGCATTTTGATTTCTTGCATGTTAAAACTGTTGCCAAGCCACTGACATGTCTTCCTCATCACCCTGAGAATTCTCTGTAGCATTAATAATGTATTAGATGGTTATATAAATAAATGATGCTTGGTTACAAATAATGTGAAATTCGTGTGATAGCATGAGTTATTTTTTTAATAGTACCTGGCTCTTTCAGGAAACTCTGCAACCTACCTTTATATCATTTCAAATTATTTTTTTCATTCCCATTCATATATATATATATATAATATATATAATATATATAATATATATAATATATATAATATATATAATATATATAATATATATAATATATATAATATATATAATATATATAATATATATATATTATTGATTTCAGAGAGAGGAAGGGAGAGAGAGATAGACACATCAATGATGAGAGTCATTGATTGACTTCCTCCTGCTGGGGATGGAGCCAACCCGGGCATGTGCCCTGACCAGGAATAGAAAGAACCGTGATCTCCTGGATCCTAGGTCGATGCTCATCTATATTTTTAAATGTTTAAATGCCCTCGCTAAATTAAGAACATATAGCTTTGGCAAGCCAATACTTGTACTTATTTTATAGAAGACTAAACTCAAAGATTACATCTAAATGACATCATTGGATCAGAGACAGAATTAAACCTACATCATCATTGAATATTTGACCTTTGTCTTTTTTGGCGGGCAAATAATTTGGTTGTCCGGTTTTGAATACTTAAAATAGTAAATCCTTGCTCGGGTTTTGTCTAGCCAATTCCTTTAGGAATCCACAGCTTCAATTCTCTGGGCTGAAAACTTTTCAGCTTCACCATATTTATGGTTTCCTGGTCAAAATTTTCATCATTACACCTTCTGAAATCTAGGCTAAGTACCATGAATTCAGAAATCTGAGTTTTCCTGTCTGTAAACAGTTTGACATCACTTCTTTTCTTTTTGACCATAGAACTCTTTTTTTTCCTGACTCAGTCTAAGCAGCAATAACTATCCAACGCTAGTGTTACTTTTCTGAGAGGCCAGATAAGAGCAAAAATTTGATCGGTCTGTTTAGCAAGGCATAGAGTTCCCTTTTATCTTGTTATGGATTAGGCAGCAATCCTCTGATGAGTGGAAATCCCAATATGGATTGAGTGAGTCCCCGTTTTACTGATTTGGTTTTCAATTCTGAAACCAAAGAAGAATATCTCCAAAACAGATGACCTTAAATGGCCCCTTTAACCTTATTTATTCTGTTAATTTTCTAGAGGAGTTCACTCCCAAAACTTTTTCCCTTCAAAGAAGGAGTTGGAAGATCCTATAGCTCTGGAGCATTAAAATAATTTTTTGCCTGAATAAACTTTTTCCCAGAATTTAAGGTTTAGAAAGTTAGGTCACTCAGACTGTTGAACTTACACTAGCAAACAAAAAACAGAAAGATAAAGAAAGAAAAGAAACCCTTGTTTTGAAATGTTTTAAACTCTTAGTAGGATGGAATGAACGGCTCACAAATGCCCTGAAGGAAGCACTAAATCTAAGTCAATAGAATTCACTGGAGAACACTTGGCACTAAATAAAATGGGTGAGGTATTGGACAATAACCTGAAAAGAAGTAACTTGAGAATCCTAAGCCCAGCTGAACATTCTGCTGTGATAGAAAGCCCTGGATCAGTTGAAATAAAATTGAATCTCTACTGGAGTCAAATTTTATACCTTTTTTAGACATTTATAACATTTGGAGGCCTTATGTTAAAAGTCTAGATTTGGATTGTCTTGCACTTTGATTATGTTTTAAAAGTATCTTTCTGAAAAAGATGGAGTCCTTAATAAAAGTCCAGTAAATCAAAAATTTCACATGGGAGGCAGTCAACGAATTTTTGTACTAAATATGCATGACTCATCCTAAGAGAAAGAGACCTGGATATTGAAAAAAATGCTCTTTTCAGAAAACATAGAAGTCAATTTTTGTACTGTTTAGTGTCTAAATTAATTCTGTAAGTATACTGTAACATAAAATTGCTAAAAACTTAAAAAATCTTAGTAACTTTGGCATTTCTAAAATTTTATTTTTTTCTATAGTTAGTGTGAATTGATAAAAATATTCTCAGAAAAAAATTCATCCTAATGTCATTGCTACCATTTGAACTTGATTTCATAAAAATTAAATTATTTAACTTTCATCCCTATCAGTCTTTATCTTGAATGATTTTACATATGTATATGTGTGTATCTATCTATCTAATCTTAGGATATACATCTTAGGTCAAGTTCACTGGCAAAGTCAAGATGTTAAGACATGCAGGAGGTTTATAAGGGAGTGTTCTTAAAAACATCAATTGTGGGGTAGTAAAAGAAGCAGCATTGGGCAGGGAGAGGAATTAAACTGTGATATAGTCATAATAGAGCCTTCAGCTGATCTTTTAGAAAACTTAAGCTGGAATGTCCCTTCAGAGAAAGAGGCCTTGTCTTTGTACTCTGTGTCAACCAGTCAATGGCCATGGGCCGCCCCTGGCATGGGTGTGTAAACTTGGATGAAGCAGCTCTTTCTGAGGACAATTCCCAAGGAGAGACACTGTGAACCACTGGGACTTGACATTCTGGCAGCTTGGGTTCTCAAGGAGTAACTGGGCACCATTTCCATCTCTTTGCTTTGTGAAAAAATTTCATACCACCAGGAAAGAGCTTCTCCAACCTTCTGGTTGATTTCTTTTACTTAGGGAACTTGCAAGAGGAAGATCAGTGGGGAAAAAACAGCTCCCACTGCTGCATATGGCCTTGCACCAGAACCCTAGGGTTCTATGTTGTGATCCTTCTATTGTGACTTTCCACAAACTTCATAGAGTGTTTCCCATCACATATATCTCTAAACTCCATATGGTCTATCAGGTTATATGACCCACATGGCAGTGCTGCTTGCACTTTAGGCTGGTCCTCCTGCAGAGACTATTTCTGACACACACAGCTGGCAGACTTTCATGTCTCTCAGTGAGTTGAAACAATATTCCCCACTGTGGGGTAGGATGTTTCCAGAACTTAAGTTGGCGTCAACTAAGCAATGAACTTCCTTCTTCAGAGTGGAAACTTCAAGATGCAGGAATTTGCCTGTTTCTTAGGCTCACTCCAGATCACTGGCTCACTAATGTAGCAGGGCCTGAAATTTTCATGTAGTTAATGAGCACTCTATGTTTTCACTGGGCATGCAGGAGGCAGCCAGTCAATGACTCTCTCATCATTGATGTTTTATCTCTCTCTCTCCCTCTCCCTTCCTCTCTCTGAAATCAATAAAAACATTAAAAAAAATTTTTAAAAAAGAAAGTAAAATTGACATATTCCCCAAAGCAACATTATTAAGGAATGTTTAACATTTATAGGTTTACACATAGAAATGGATTTATTTTGTCTTATATTAATGTCCTATATTAATTACCTACCACTGCTTGTTATGAATCACCACAAATTTAGTTGCTTAAAGCAACACAAATTGATTATTTTATAGTTCTGTAGCTCAGAAATTTGAAATGGGTCTTCCTGGGCTAAAATGAACATATTGGTAGGCTTTTCTGGGGACTCTAAAGAATTCTTCTGTTTTATTTTATTTTAATTTTTATTTTATTATTTTATTTTATTTTTTATTTTTTGCCTTTTCCAGCTTCTAGGCTTGCGGTCCCTTTTCATGTGCTGCCTCTCTTGTCCATATTTAAGGAGCTATTTGTTCCACCTGATTAATCCAGGGTAATTCCCTCATCTCAGGGTGAGCTGATTAGCAACTTTCGCTTCACTACCACCTTAGTTCCTTTTTGCCATGTGACATAATATATTCACAAGTTTCAGAAATTAGAACATGAACATCTTCGAGGGTCATTATTCTGCCTACCACATGCCCTTATGGAAATAGGTATCAGATATCACCATGTTGGAGGTGCCGAGGCTTCTGAAGGTTTGGCATCATCGGTCAACCTCAATGCCTCTGCATTTACAGGTGGAGGTGCAGGTTAAAAAGCCACCCGCAAGCCAGCATTCACTCCTGGCCATTTTGGATTGAATATCATTTAGACATGAAACATTCAGTGTCCAATCTTGCAGGCCTTGTTTAGGGAAACCTACAGTACTATCATAAAGCTTATGACATTTTGTCTAGATAGAGAACTTAATACAATTAAGCAAAAAGAACTCTTCAAGAGATTACACTAAAAGAAAAAAGTGATAAATTCGACAAGACAGGTTGTGTTTTGGTTTACTCACTGGAAAGCATTCATTTTCTCTTAATCAAAAATAATGGCAATTCTGTTCAGGTAAACAGAGCTGGGCATTTATTTGAAATTAAAAATAGTACCATCTTGCTACAGATGACAGAACGTTTGATTGTAACGTGTCTCATCTGCCCAAGCTGTAATGCACACTTCACATGTTTCAGAGGAGGGTTTTGTGTTGGTTGGCTCCATCAGGCCCTGAGCCATGTGTCCCCAAGGAGAAAACGTTTAAACAAAGAAGAAAGAAAATGCACTAAAAGACTGAAGTGAAGGGAACACCGAGGTCAGGAAAACTAACTTCGTACAAGAGATATTACAAGGCAGATAACTTATTTTTTTTTCATTTTTTTAATTAAATGAATTTACTCTCCAGAGAATAGGGTAGTTAAAACAGAAATTCAATGTTTAACATGAACATCAAGATGAAAATCTACTAAGTGTACTCCATACAGAGTTAGCTAGCACCTATTAAAAATTAATATATGAATTATTAAAATAAAATCTATGTTTAAAAGAATTTGGAAGTTCTGCCGACAGTTTACCAAGGTTGATCAAAGCTATACAGTTCTTCCCTAAGATGTACATGTGAGGAATGTATTTTTATCATGCCCGAAGATAGAAAGTTAAACACACAGATAAAATTTTCACTACAACTTTATTTCCTTTGGCTTTTTTCCTTACAGACATTTTCCCTCTTTGTTTCTTTTCAAAAATCCCATTTATGAGACTGTTTTTACAATCTGCACTAAAAAGTTAATTGTACAGAATATTTTTTAGTTTTCTTGTTTAAGATTTTATTCATTATATGTTCATTGAGTTTGAGAAATATGTGTTGTTTAATTATACAACTATTTTTCAAACTGTGCTTGCATTTAAATTGAAGTTATACTTGCCCAGCCAGTGTGGCTAAGCGGTTGAGTGTCAACCCAGGAAACAAGAGGTCACTGGTTCGATTCCGGCTTGATCCCCAGTAGAGGATGGTGCAGGAGGCAGCTGCTGGATGTCTCTCTCATCCATATTTCTATCTCTCTATCCCTTTCCCTTCCTCTCTCTCCAAAAATCAATAAAAATGTATTTTTAAAAAATAAATAAATAAATTGAAGATATGCTTTTGGAAAACATATCTTAGCATTTCCCAGATTTTTGACCTTGGCTTCACTTTTGAAAACATAGGTTAATTTGAAAATCATGACATTGTGGGACTGAAATGCAGGCTAAAATTTCTAAGGAAATCATCTATATCTTAGTTAGTTGGTTTTACGTGTTCACTTTTACCAGCTTGGACACAGTCTGACCCTTCTCCTTGTCCTGGAGGCAGTTCTAACTTTTATAGTTGATTGTGATCTTAACACATTGTTCTTATTTCTGACAGTATTTTCAGTTTTAACATCTTCAAGAGCACATTCTTTTCCTGTGCTATCAACTCCAGCCCTGTGGGAAATGGAGACACCATGCTCACCACCTGGATTTTGTTCCTTAATGACAGGCCCATAAAATTGTAGAGCTGGAGGAAGCCTTAGTTTGTAGAATTCTGTAAGATCTCTGAGAGTCACCCTGCTCTGGGGAAAGAAAGGGTTGTTTTAAACATGCATTCTAACATAACTTTGCCCAGCTGAGGAGGGGTTTTCTGTTCAGGGAGCCACAGAGAGGTGCTCGGGAAACCTGCCTGGACTTCTGCTGATCACATCTGTACCCAGGGCTTAAAGATCGGTGTCTTTCTCCTTCCATAATGATGCAGTTTCCTCTTTAGTTCACCACAAAAGGGGGTTCAGCCAATTATTGACATACTCATGCAGATACATTACAATACATATTGTAGTTAATATATATTGGAAATTATATTGTAAATATGATATGCCAACTTTTGGTTAAGATAGCACGCATCTTCACACAGCTTTTTTGTTCCTGGCCCGTTTCAGGAGTAGACAGAATATGATAGGAAAAAATGAGATATAGTCAAGACTTAGAAAACTGGGTAGTATTTACATGGACCAGAAATGAGATAGAAATGTGAAAGTTTGAGGCATTGAAGTGAAGAGTCTGCTGGAGTCTGGGCCCAGAGTATGTAGTGGCCCCTGGATGTTTAGCTCTTGTGGAGCATGAAAGTGCTAGGAAGAAAGGGTTCCAAAGTTCATTTCACAGGGGAAGCCAGGAACTAACAGGGCCTCTGGATCTCAAAGAGCACCTATTCCCACCCCAAATTTATGTAAAAGGCTGAAATAAACTGCTACCAAACTGCTGTCTTTGACTATAGACAATGGAGCTGGTCTTGGTGACCAGGAGCAGGTCAACAGCTGATTTGGTAATGGGTCCTGTAAGACCCTCAGTCTTGGGGATCTTACCCACCAGTGTAAAACCTGCTTCTGGAAGGGGAACCAAGAGATGAAGATGGTCAGAGATAATTTAAAAAACAATAGCAACATCATCAAAACTAGGAATTTAGCAAGAAGAAATGTGAAACCAGAATAAGGACATAAAAGAATGGGGCAACAGATTTGCAAGACTTGGTCTTATAGGTTTGATCCCATAGATATGTGAAACTCACAACTGCTATTCCCCATAAAGAATATACTTTTGAATTGCACATGGAGCATTTGAAAATATTGGTCACTTACCAAATCACAAAGAACATCTCTACAACTTTCAATGAATAGATATCACCCAAACTAATGTTGTAAACTTCACAATACAACTTTTTTCCCTCCTTTTTCTAACCTTACTTTGCTGAAAAAGCTATCTTGTGAGGCTCCTGAGGGATCATTGGAAGTTGTTATAAGGGATGTATCAAAGGATTAAGAGTATGACGGTGGGTTGACTAATGGCAGGATCTGAGGCAAGGGAGATCCATTTAGAGAGTTGTTCAATTAATCCAGTTCTAGTCAAAGAGGGATTTAGTCCCAATGCGATGGAAGGTAGCTCATTGTAGCAGTGGGAAGACTGTGGGCCTTGAATCAGAAAAACCATATGGACTTTGAGCTTCATCAATAAGTTACTAAACCTTTCTGAGCCTCATTTGCCTTGTGTGTGGAATGAGGATAACAGATCCTACTCTGCAGTTCCTGGCATATAATTACTAGTTTGCCAAATGTTAGACTGGTGGTCATGGGAAGTGAAAGTTAGGGGCATCTGTATGGTGTGTCTATGTGAAAAATAGAATGTAAGTTACTTGGTAATTGACTCTATTTTTGAAGCACATTAGATTAAAGGACAATTCCAGGAGCTGCAGGAACCCAATATTTGGATAAAATATTTGAATGAAAATTTAATACAAATATGTTTTCTACGTAGGCCCAAACATCTAGGCATTTGTGAATGTCTAGATAATTAACTGATTTTTTTTCAGCTTTTATTCACACATTTGGAGTCATGTCAATAGCCCACAGCCTACAGATCAATCAGGCAGTTTTATGAGCCCTATTTTGATCATAGCTAATGATTTTTTTTACAAGATATAAAATAAATATGAGGCATCTAAAGTTAAAAATCCATCCAAGTATTTATTTAGTGTTTCACTATTTTCAAATTGTACTCAGTGCACAAATCAGCCTCAGGTCTCTTTATAATTGGCACATGCACTTTTCCTTAAAACCAATGTAAATTTAGCTAAATTGTAACTCCGTTGTTAATAAAACAGAGATTGATCTGAAGTCCAATCTTTATGTTATTTTCTATGTGTTAGTTGATTCACAATATAAAATTATGAATATGTTAAAACAGTCACTTTTAAAATAAAAATAAAAAAAATAAAAAATCTTGATATTTAAAATCCTCTTATATTGAAATAAATTTATGACTTATTTGATTTGTACATGGGCTAGAACAGAGATGATTTAAACAATCATTTTTAGCTTGGCCGGCATGGCTCAGTGTGTTGAGCCATGCACTAGGAGGTCGCTGGTTTGATTCCCAGCCAGGGCACATGCCCAGGTTGTAGGCTCGATCCCCAATGTACCTTTAATCAGCTTAATACTACACCTGCTGCTTTCATTTCCTTGATATGTGGCAATTTTACTCTCACTTTCTACTTTCTTCCTAAAATTTCTCCTGACCGTATCAACCTCAATTACCCTCTTCCTTTGCTAAGCATCTCTAGTACACACATTCTGTCATGAATTGTCTCTCTAACTAGGCTATAGCAGCTCCGCGAATAACATCATTTTGCGCAATTTTGTTATAACATTGATGAAATGGAGCAGAGAAGTAACTCTTATTTATACCAATTAGCCTATGATGAAATTGTTTTTGTTATAGAGTTGTTTTGCTTGAAGTCACATAACCTATAGATGACGTTGAGGACTTACTAGATATGCAAGAAATACTACTTGGCATTTTTTATACACTTCAGTGCCTGAAAGGGTGCATTTTACCATAATCAGTGATTAATAAGAATCTTTTAATTGATTTTCCTGATCGTAACTTCTTCATTCAATTACATCTCCTCTCTCTGTAGATTTCTTCTCCTGACCCAATTTTTCGTTTTCATCTCTTCCACATTTTCCAAAATGTCACATTTAATTTTTAGCTATTGGTAAGCACATTCTTAAATTGCTAGGTCAGAAGGAATAAATTAAATACCATTGAGGTAACTGACTGATTTTCCACCAGCCAGCTACCTGACCTTTTTACTGGCAAGAACCATTTTGTGGGCCAACTGACTGAGCTTAGGATGACACACACCCAGGTTGGTCTGGGACAATCCTGCTTTATGCCTTTTGTCCCAGAATAATGATTGATAGTATCCCCTTTTGCTCTCAGTGTCTTGGTTTTGGTGATAAATGATGTGGTTACTTTGCCTATACTGCCTCTTGTAAAATTGCATTTTTTCTAGTAGAAACTAAAAAGAAACACTCTAATATTTAAATCATATGTCATTTAATACTCCCTTACTATAAAAGCCCACAAGCATTTTTACTAATGAACTGAATTTTGTGATTTGGACGGGAAATGTGTTTGCTTTGAAATGGCTTCATGACGTTTGCAAGTCACATCTTAAGTGATGTGCAGAGAAGTGTGAAGATGGGCAGAGGTTTATGAATTGATAACAGGTGGCACACTGAGAAAGGCTAAAGGCAGAACATCATATACAACTAAAGGAAACCACAGAAACAGCTTTCAAAGAAAACGGTACCAACTAGCCTGTGCTTGACCTGAGCTACTGCTGAGAAAGGGAACTTCGAAGACTCTAAATTCCACTGAGTTCACACCAGGGTGGGGAAACTACAAACCAGTGAGCAGAGAGCAAAGATGGATGAGGTCAGACCTGTGGGCAGAAGGGAAGAGCCATGCCTCGTATGCTGACCCTCACCTCAAGGAAAGGGTGTGGCTGCAATGGTTAAAAGAATCCAGAAACTGGTTATGTATTTTCTCTGAGACATCATGGATCTCAAAAAACAAACAAACAAACAAAAAACTTAGCAATGTTCCAGTTGTACTACAGAAATCTATTCAATGTGGGCTCTCTGATTTCAGCAGGGATTTGCTGTCAAATATTTTGGTTCTAATACATGGCAGATTTTCATATCATTTATAGGAAACTTTCCGATTAATTCAGAGAACATAAGTATGCAGGGAGCTGAAAAAGCATGATTTCAAATCTTAAAAGGAAAAAGAAATTTCAAAATCCCCTCTGTTATTTACATATAAAAATCAGCCCATGTACTATTACATTCCTAAAGAGGTCTCTGTTCTTACTCGGAATGCGATTTCTATGTAATGATTTATTTCACTTGTAAATTATATGCAGCCCACTACATGAGATCTTGCAGATACTTTATGATCATTTTCAGAAATTGGGCTCCAGAGGCTGTCTTTGCTCTGTCTGAAAGTGTGCTCCAAATGGACCATTGCTATATCTCAACCTTCATTTATTATTCTTGGTGGATTCCAATGGACAGGCTGTACTTGCAATCAAACTTCTGCCTTCGAAAGTTGTCAGTTCTGGTCTGGAATAGCACGACTGCAGGTTCATTTGTCTTGTCAGAGTTCAAAAGGGCACCTGAGTATTACCCCCTGGCCCCCTCCCTTTCCTTGCTGTTTCAAATGATTCTGCAGAGCTACTTGGATTTTGGCCTGAACTCCTGGGCGTGCATATGCTGAGGGGCGTGGGGGTGAGGCTCCTTCTGCTCACCTTCCCGATGGAAGAAGCTGAGACTGGAAGGAGTGGAAAAATGAAACTTGAAGGTAGTAACTTTTAAATTCCCAAACCAGTTGGGGTACCTGTCACTTTAGACTTCTGAAGTTCATTAGCGTTGACAGAGATGAACGACACGTCTTAACTGAGGGCCTGCACCTGCAGCTCACAGCACTGGTCCTTTATGAGCACTAGCACAGGGCCTCATGCCCCATGTCTGCTGTTCCGATTTCCATGGAGTGGGTAGTTGGAAGGGCATGGAACTGCAGGCCAGTATCCAAAGAAAATATCTTCTTTCTCTATTCTTGTCTCTCTTTGGCTACTCTCTTGGAAACCCCTGACCTCTAGCACCTTGAAATGGTTCCATTTTTGTAAGTGTCATATAATATAAACAGGAAAGAAGAAAGTGATCAAAGATAGGAGGGAGAAAAATAGAGAAAAGAGAGGAGCCTGATAGCAGAGAAGAAATATCTAAGCTCATTTATATGAAGTCTTTATGTTATACTATTAGATCATTTATCTGTTCACATATTGCTGCCTTTCAGTTTAATCAATTGTGAAAAAGCAGTAGCTTTGCGCCAACATCATGTCCATAGTATAGCTGTATGAATACAAAATTCACTCAAGTGAATGAATGTTATGTATTGGCTTTAACTAAAACTATTCTCAAATCAAAGGTGCTCATGTGACTATATTTCTACCTACCATTCCTTATAAATATATTTAGCATTGCCATATGTAATATACACATATACAACTATATACCTAGCATTATCATGCACACTTATACAACTAGCCACCCTTGGTATGCAGTCGACAGACATTCAATAACAGCTCATTTGCTTTCTCTCTCTTTTTAAAAAAATATTTTAAACCCATGTTTTCTTTCTTTTTTAAATATGTTTTTATTGATTTCAGAGAGATGAAGGGAGAAAGAAAGAGAAACATCAATGATGAGAGTCACTGATTGGCTGCTTCCTGCACGCCCCCTATTGGGCATCAAACCCACAACCCAGGCATGTACCCTGACCTGGAATACAACCGTGATTGCAGTTCATGGGTTGATGCTCAACCACTGAGCCATACAAGTTGGGCCACTCTCTCTTTTTTTAAATAACTGAGATTATTTCCAAAATCCATGAATGAAAATTTGTTTCATTGGTTTAGCGTATAGATATATATTCTAACATGTTCTATAATATTTTAAATATTTATAATATTTTAAAACAGAATCATTTAACATATTTGTTAATAAATTCAATTATTTGGTTTTTTCCATAAGCTATTCTGTAGCTATTTGGGGGGAGGGGAAATAATAATTAAGAACATTTAACTCAGACAGATCAGAGTTTCAGACATATTTTTACCACTTATTATGTGTGTGATCTTGATAAAATCATTTAAACTACAAATCAGTAAGAAAAAAATAAGTAATTCTGTAGAAAAATGGGCAAATATTTTCAATGTGCATGTCACAAAAGAGGCTATCCAAAAGGCCTATAACCTCCAGGGAAGGTCAAGGTCAAATCATAATGAAATACCACTGCACAGTCAAGAGAATAGCTACCATGAGAAAGCCTGTGAGTACTTTTACAGTAACTCTCATAAATTTCTGGTGAGATTTTAAATTGTTGTAAGCACTTTGGAAAACACTTTTCTGTTATCCAAGGAAGTTTTATATAGGCATATCCATATAATCCAACAATTCCAATTTTAGGTATATATCCTAGTGAAATGCACACACATATGCACCAGAGAGAGGATAAGAATAACAAAGTTTGTAGAAGTATTATTCTAAACAATCATAAAGTATAAACAACTTTAATATCATCAATAATAGAACAGATTAATTATGAGTTAATAAAAATGATTGAACCGCTGTTATAATAATAGCATCAATGGATTTTTATCAACCTAAGGTTGAGCCAAAGAAGCCAGACATAAAGAAATAAATGCTGTATGATAACCCCTAATTGCACTGAATAAAGAGGGATATTTAAGCAGTAAAGAAATAAAATGATTAGTATAGGAGTCAAGATTGTAGAGGGTTTTTGTGTTTTTTTTTTTTAGGATTGATGAGTTTGATTTTTATAAAATACTTAAAAAAGGTCATTACTTTTTTTAGTGTTTATTTTTATTTAAGTATAGTTGGTATATAATATTATATCAGTTTCAGGTGTACAATATAGTGATTTGACATTTATATACCTTACTGTGTGATCACCACACTGTCTAGTAGTAATCATGTGTCACCATGAAAACTTACCGCAATATTATTATCTATATTCCCCTTCACCTTTTCCACCCATCTCCCACCCTTGGGGTTTTCTTTAAGGAAGTGGGTTGGATGGAATTGGTACATTCAGAGTGTTTTGGGGGATGGGGGCACTGGTAATATTCTATTTCATGATCATGTACATTTATATTTTGTGCAGTTTTCCTCATGTGTTGTTTCCACAATCGAGATATATCTTTAAATGCAACATTTTAGGCTCTGTGTCCCATAGTCCCTAGTAGACAATAAATGTGGACCAAGCAAGAATCTGGAAGCAAAGATGCTAGGGAGAATCAAAGCCAAGAAATCAGGTCCAAAAAATATAGAAAAAAAATAGAAGAGCAAGAAGGGCACAATGGGGTAGACAAAACAATCCACACAAGTTGGGGCTGGATATTATTAGCATTTCATCTTAGTTTAAAAGGTGTTGGCAATGTCTACCGATGCCCAGCATAGTATAACTACTCCATGAGTTCAGTTGTATTACTTTAAAAAAAATTAGTTATTTCCCACCTTTAACATTACCATGCACTTATTTTGTGTCATCTACTCTTCTGGGCTAATGGAAATATGACAGACAAGGTCACTGCCCACAGGGAGCTAGTGATGGGGAACAAAATATAAAAAAGAATGTATAATAAGACATAGACACATGTTCTCCAATTTCAAGTGTATTGAACCCAGAGCACAGATAAAGGATTTGGTTTCATATGAGGACAGGAAATCGCCTTCCAATGTAAAATATGACACAGAGTGAAAGATTGGTGGTGGCAAGCAGGGGGAATTATCAGCTTGTTTTCCCAGGTAAGAAACTGGCAAGAGATTGCCCACTGCGAGGGGATGGCAGATAAGTTAGAGGTTTGAGGAGAACGTTAAAGTTTTAAAACAGCAAAGGACAGTTTCTGACACCCAAGACAAGCTTGGGTTGAAAAATCATGAATTTATAGTAAACCAATGTGGGTAATTTTCTGATATTTTTAGCCATTTGCAACCATCCAGATTACATTCATCATGATTAAGATCGTTGAGTGGATCTGAAGGAAAGAAAATTGAGGAAGATTCAGAGAGAATGGGTAAGAGAATTAATTGGATTATTGAAAAATTAAGTATTGACACCATGTTGAAACCTTTTGTTAAATATATCTTAACAGTCAATGATGAGATCCTCAAGACTGAGGAACAGCAACCCTATACAACTGTAACTGCAACAACTGTCCATTAGCTGATTGGTATTAATTTGCTTTGTAAAAACAGCTTCCATGAGAAATTAAAAGAAAATTGTGTGTAAGATGAATGCCTCAAAAACTTTGAAACACTATTTTTTAGTTTCATGGTTCACAAAAGTATTTTAAAAGCTACACAATTAGGTAACTGAAGGCATAGTTACTAAACAAAATTTGACCTTTTTAGTAATGAACCTGCTTGAAAGTAAGAAAGGATTAGATGGAGTGATGAGTTATAGTTATGTACTACCTTATTAGTGCACAGAGACATACTTGCACAGAGATAAAAGAGCTCAAAAAGATGCTGGCAAATCTGTGGTTAATCATCTTATCTCAGAAAACATTTTATGACCAAAGCAAACACAAAGAATAAAAATGGGTTTTTTTGGTTTTTGTTTTTAAGTTTTTAGCTTTTGCTTATTACTAGTAGGTAGAAAACATGCTATAATTTGTGTCCAAGTTAAAATCAAGCACAATGGAAATAAGCAGCCACTAAAATGATTACAGACTGATGTAGCAAAATACTATAAGTCCTGGTGACAATGGAGAATAAGATATGCTGTTGTTTATGGATATCTGGAAATAATTTCTCAAGAGGACAATGCAAACCTTGGGAACACTAGTACAGGAGTATTACTTGGTACTTTTGATGTCTCAGAGAAGCTATTACTCTGGTTCTGTAAGTTTCTGAACCTGGAGATAAGAAGATTTTTATTTTATTTTATTTTATTTTATATTTTATTTTATTTTGTTTTGTTTTGTTTTGTTTTGTTTGGTTTGGTTTGGTTTGTTTTGTTTTGTTTTGTTTTGTTTGTTTTTTTTTGTTTTGTTTTATTTTATATTAACATGGTAGCTTTCATCAGGGAGAGATGCCAGCAGAACAAAGCCAGAATATGTGCTTAAAAACAGATACTATGTAACCGCTGACTAGCTAGACAATCTTGAAAAATACTTCATTTTCTTAGCCTCAGTTTCTTCAACTCTAAATCAAAAAAGTGTTACTCAATAATTTCTAAAAGTCCTTTCAGTTCAAATATTATGTTCCTTCTGAAGATAGTATTTTGTGGATTGTACATATGATCTCTCAACAGTAAGAGGTCCACCTCATCTTCAATAAAAAGAAAGTGAATTATTCTGATAGTTTAAAAGGGTGATCTAACAGGTCTGTGGAGTGGAAAAGTGACAAGAGAACATATAACTTAGGTTTGTGTCTAGTAATTTTATAAAATGTTGACAATTTCAGCATCGGTGGCATGGAATTATCATATACCCTTCCTGTTGCCAGATCAAGATGCAATAACATCTGAAAGAACTTTGATTAAATAGCAAAATAAGACCATAAAAGACTATAAAAATATAAGAGATTTGTGTTCTGTGCAAGTCTGATCATGTGTCATCACATGCCTGTAAAGTCTAGGGACTATGCAACTGCATTGGAGTTAGGAGGAGAACATTTATAGGTCTACCGGGAAAACTGGATTATATGTAGTCGATCTGTTAGACCAATTCTCCCTCCAATTAATTTTTTAATACAAGCAGTTCCAGTTAATATCTTTAAAGACTTATTTGGGTGACCTTATAGGTTGATAAAATATTCATTTGGATGAGAAAATGGACAAGAGCAGCCAAGGCAATTTTGAAAAAGAACAGTGATGAAGGCAATGTTGGGGGTAGGACATAGGGAGAGATGTGTTCTGCACAAGGACACATTTTCAAGAATGAACATAAGAATTCTGTCATTTTGGCATAAGAATAGTAAAAAATATTAATATTGACTGGAGAATCTCTTTTTCTAATTTAGAATGAATGAAGAAAAAATGCAGGCAAAGGATATGGAGAGTAGTTCATAGAATCGGAAATATAAAAATGTACATATTTTACACACTTATATATTTATTCATATTTATGTATTATTTCCACCTTGCATATATTTATGTATATTGCATATATATTTATATATGAATATGCATAGAACCAAAGCATGTGCTCTTCCATCACTCACAGTGGTCATCCTTGGTAAGGGGGCATGATTGCTCAGTTGTCCAGGGGTCTTATCTCAATCTGCCCGAGTGACTGAACCACTGAGAATTAGAGAACAAAACCAGACATGAGGAGTTAAAAACTAATGGCAGGTCTTGAACTGGAGAAGGCGTAACTGAGATTGGAGAGCTCGGCTGAAACAAAACAAGGTTTGGATGGGATAATTAGGGGTTTTCAGAGTCTGGGGCCTGCTGAGAGTCCAACATGATGTTATTTTTATACGTGTAGGCTTAGGGCAGGGGCCTTAAGGAGACAACTTGTCGTGGCCGGTGTGGCTCAGTGACTGGAGCTTCAGTCTGCACACCGAAGGGCCATGGGTTCCATTCTTGGTCAAGGGCACCCACCTGGGTTGCAGGCTTGATCCCAGCCTTGGTGAAGGTGCATGTGGGAGGCAACCAATAGATGTGTCCCCATGTTTCTCTCTCTCCCCCCACCCCCCCACTCTCTCCCCCTCCCTCTCTTTTACTCTAAGAATCAATGAAAAAAATATCCTCAGGTAAGAATTAAAAAAGAAAAAAAAAGAAAAAAGGAGACACTTTGAACAGATGCTTCTAAACTGAGTGTGGGGATAGGTAATGACAGGAAATCTGAAGTTATCAATATCCGTTGATGGCATTGATAGAACTTGGACTCCTGGTGCGAGAACAAAACTGCTCTGTGCTTTCTAAGGACTTTTGGATGTCAGATGAACAGGAGTGGATGAGAGCTGAGGGAAATCCACTTGGGTCTCCAAGTTTAGCTGGAACCAAAAGGTTTTGTGTGAGGGACACAAAAGTAGAACTGAAAAATGTCCTACATAGGTGATTTTAAATTCTCTTCACAGTGGACTCTGTGATATTCATTCCTGGGAATGCAAAGGCAAATAAAATAAAACCAAATCAAAATCAAGTTTGCCAATGATGTGGTTTGGTTTAACCCAGAATTAAAATACATTCTATCATTTTGTTCCTGTTATGTGAATTTTTAAATACAATCATGTCAAGGTAGATTCAATTTCCATCTGCTTTTCTCTGTTCTTATACGTTCAAAGCTGTACTTATAGTTATTTTTGTGAAAATAGCCCCTTTTATCATACTTTAGGCTTGCCAAAGAACAGTTAATAGATTTTACAGAGTTTGGCTAAGGTCTGAATTTATATGAAGGGCTGATGGCGCTCTTGTGTACACAGTTTTGTTTTGCTTTAAACAAAATTAGATTTCATTATGTGCCCAATAAACATTTTATTGAGGGTTTCACAATGTCCATGGCCACAGAGCTATCTTAACAGCCAAAACACTTGTTGAGCTTCGATTTTTTTCAGTCATATTAATTGTGGGAAATTGATTGTTTGGGAACTAGAAGGACAGCCTGCTTAAGGCTGAGAGCAGCAGCCCGGGGGTGGCCTCTACTCTCTCTGACTGAGGTTCTGTATGACAGAAAGGTCTGCCTACTCCTGGGAGGTGATGTGCCTGCCTTCTCCCACCCTGAGAACAGTCTTGAGGCTGGACTTCAGCACAATATTCCCACTGCAACATTGTTCTATCATCTCCATACTTAACTTTCCCTTGTTTCTCTCCTTGTATGCCCATACATATATAGTAGCTCCACATCAACTCTGAACAGAGCGATGAAGTACCTTAGATAGGAAATGATCATCTAATGCTTGGAATAAATCCGAGACTCTGGAGCTCAGAATTAAAAGCCTTCTGTGATCTCGTCCTGCACCAGTTAACCTGCCTTCCCCGTCTCCCTTCATATATCTCATGCTTTAGAAGCTGCTTATCACACCCCTGCCCTGTGCTTTCACACCACTCTAGCTTATGTTCCTCACCTTAAATATCTCCCTCTCCCTCCCATCTCTACATATTCCTACTTCTGCAATTCTTCAGGGCCTAACTCACCTTCCATATGTTTCTATTAACTTTCCTCACCTCCTAGTCCCTTTTAATTGCTAATATCTTTAGAATATCCTTGATAACTCTCTAGGACATTCATCACCTTCTATCTTATCTTGTGAGGTGTCTCATTTCCAAAGTAGATTCTGAAAAACAAACCTTGTTAAATTATTAAATGAAGATAAAAACAGCCTAGGGCCTTTGTCTTTATAATTTTATTTGGTGGTGAAGTACTCCACTTGCTGAAATGGTGGCTTAGGGCACTACCAATGACAGTGACTTTGGGGTCAAGAGGGCATATGACACTTCTACATTACGGAAATCCGGTCTGAGCAGGTCCATGCTTTATTGGGGGCAAGCCTTGCTACTTAATGTGAAGTATCTCAGGAAATCTAGGTATAGTTCCATATACCGCTCAGTATAGTAGCCTATCCAATGTCCATCTTTCCCTTGCATTTAATAGCAGAACTGAAAGCATTTTTTCAGTCAGTTGAGATCTTGCTTCCAGGTGTATCCTCTGTTTGGCTCAAATAAATTTTAACAGAACTTCTCTAAAAAAAATAATAATAATAACAGAACCAGTTTTTATCTGGATACATTGCTGCCAGGTAAACTATTACATATCCATTCCTCCCTTGGAGTTCTGTGTGGGCCTGACATGTTTGGTTCAGGAGATGTAAGCAGAGATTTCTTTCATTAACTATCCTAAAAAAATGTGCCTCTTCCGGCCCTTCTTCCATCTTGCTGGTTGGCAGCGAACGTGAAGGTTGGACTTCAAAGAGCCATCTTGGGCCGTTAGGAAAGTTCCAGACTGTAGAGATTGTTAGAAGCAGATGTGGTTTAAGTACATTGTTATACTATTAGGATTGTGGTCACATGCAGCTGAATTCGTTTCTCACTGATATTTTCTATAAAGTTTGGTTCACCTCTGCTACCCTAAGATCTTGTATGACCTTAGCTCATTCTGAAACCATAAGACAATTATGTGTAACACGCTCCCTAACAGTGCATTCTGAAAGATCATGAATAGATCAGACTCCGTGAAACAAACAACAGAAAAATACTGACCTTAGACCAAGACCCCAAGCATTACTCTACTCTGGCCTCTCCCAGTCTTGCTCCCTTCAAGATGTCTCATTTTGGGCCACATTACTTCTTATTTGGATGACTGGGAAAGTCTCTTTTCCAGTCTTTCCTTGATCTGTTCTCCCTGTCACATACCACGAATGGAGTTATGTTTTCAAACTAAAACTGTGAATGTGTTGCTGCTTGCTAAAATGCAATTCTGTTTCCATTGTTACATCTGATGTTTGTCATGCTACTTACCTGAGCAGGCCATGCATGCTCTCAAATCAACCTCTTTCTCTAGTTCTGTTTCTGTCTGCTCTTCCTTACACAGCCTGAAGTTCATCAGAGTTAGTGATTTGCTGTGTCTCGCATGAGCCCAGCCACAGTTCACCTCCTGCACACAGTCTGGTCTATATTGCTTCTGATATTTAAAATATCTTTCACACCACCCGTAAATGGTTTTGTTCTACCCATCCATAAAGGTTCAGCTCAAACACTACCTCATCTTTCACATTTGATACAGTGGTGCCTCTTAAATAACTAAGGTGCTAATAAAAATAATGATTAAGTTTTAAGTAACTACTGTTAAAAACTGTAAGTGATCTAAACTTTTATAGTATTTGCAAGCTAATATTTTAACTTGTCAGCTTAACTATCATCTATTTATCTATCATCTATCATCTACCTATTTATCTATCATCTATTATCATCTATCATCTATCTATCTATCTATCTATCATCATCTATCATCTATCTATCTATCTATCATCTATCTATCTATCTATCATCTATCTATCTATCTATCTATCTATCTATCTATCTATCTATCTATCTATCATCTATCTATCTATCTATCTATCATCTATCATCTATCTATCATCTATCATCTATCTATCTATCTATCATCATCTATCTATCATCTATCATCTATCATCTATCTATCTCTATCATCTATCTATCTATCATCTATCTATCATCTATCTATCTATCTATCTATCTATCTATCTATCTATCTATCTATCTATATATTATCTATCTATCTATCTATCTATCTATCTATCTATCTATCTATCATCTATCATCTATCTATATCTATCATCTATCATCTATCTATCTATCTATCTATCTATCTATCATCTATCTATCTATCTATCATCTATCATCTATCTATATCTATCATCTATCATCTATCTATCTATCTATCTATCTATCTATCTATCTATCTATCTATCATCTATCTAATCATCTATCTATCATCTATCATCATCTATCATCCATCTATCATCTATCTATCATCTGTCATCTATCATCTATCATCTATCTATCATCTATCTATAATCTATCCATCCATTATTTATTGACTCTAGGTATCTGGGTCACAGACAAAGGCAGAGGAAGTGGTAAGAACAATATCTTTGCCTATATTCTCTAATGCTTCTATCCTCACAGGGCAATGTGAGTGCCATATGTTACTTGTGCATCAATAAAAATGAACTCCAAAATTTGAAAACTCTGGTGTTACATAGAGCTGCTGCTGACATGCCCATTCTTTCCTCCAGAAAGAGAAACCTTATCATTACACTGAAATGTCCTGAGGGAGAGGGTGAAGAGCTCTCTAGAATTATTATCCTGGAATGTAAATAAATCTCCTCCCAGGAAGGGGAAGAAAAGGGATAAGGAGGAGATGGGAGGGACGGGAGGGAAGGTTTTACCTTTATGACCCTGGGATGCCTCCAGATAGGGAGACATCTCCAGCTTTACTTTCCTGGAATGTCTCTTTATACAAACATTGGCTGTAAATGCCTTTTCTCAGCAGCCTTGAACCATGCAGAAGTATGAGATAATCATGCACAATTGTCTCCCAACAACTACCGTGTATCAGGTTCATTATATACATTATCTCCAATCCTAACTATAAATCTATAGTTTAGATACTAATATTTCAGTTTTGCAGATAAGGAGAGTGGAGTTCTAGAGAAGTCAAATATTATGCCCAAAGCTACAGAATTACTAAGTATTGGAGCCAGGATTCAGCTGTGGTCATTTACCTTAAAGCCAATATGCTTTCCATCACAAAACCAGAGCACTACATCTTCCACTGAAAGCAGCCTCCTGATGCTTAAAGTGAATTTATTTTATGGCATTGTTGACATTGGAACATCCACACCTGTAGAAAATTTTTATAAAAATTTATTTGGGCCAAAAAGAGGATAGACCAGCAAGCAAGATCTCAACAGACTGAGATAAACGCTTTCGAGAACAACATTTTGCAGTTTCTTTCATGCATTTGAAATTAAGGAGGAAGTAAGGAGGACCCCATGAAGGTGGGAGAAGGCGAGGCAAGCATGGGGTTACGGAATAGCTCAGATATGTGCTCTCTTGGGTGGTCATGGTTTATTCAAAGGTGTGTTAACCTACAAGCACAGAGACAACCACACGCTTACTTAAGGCAAAGATAAACCTTTTACTAAAGATGTTATATGCCTGAGGTGTGATTACCTATGTGACCTGCCTAATTAGGAATTAGAATCAGATCACCCTGCGAGGTTACTTTCCATAGAATTGCCTCTTTCTTCTTTCTTTCTTTTTCTTTCTTTCTTTCTTTCTTTTTCTTTCTTTCTTTCTTTCTTTCTTTCTTTCTTTCTTTCTTTCTTTCTTTCTTTCTTTCTTTCTTTCTTTCTTTCTTTCTTTCTTTCTTTCTTTCTTTCTTTCTTCTTTCTTTCTTTCTTTCTTTCTTTCTTTCTTTCTTTCTTTCTTTCTTTCTTTCTTTCTTTCTTTCTTTCTTTCTTTCTTTCTTTCCCTCTCTCTCTCTCTCTCTCTCTTTTTCTTTCCTCTCTTTCTTTCTTTTGTCCACAGCGTATGTTTTTCTATTTTTCTGTTGTCGCATAAGCTTCTTGAGGACAGAGTCCTGTCTTACATCTTCCGCTGCGCCTAGTGAAGTGAATAGCTGTGATTATTGGATGACATCTTAAAGCTGCCTGAATGAAGAAAATCTGTCAAAATGAATTCAGTGAAAATTTGACATTATACCACCTAAATAATGCATGATTGGGAAAAGGGGTCATATCATAAAATTCAAATACAGCAACCTCTTTCCTGAAATATTAATAATGATCTCTATTTTTTACTCCGTTGACAGGTTAGGCTGAATGTTTATGAAAATTTGATGTCTAAAGTTTAGAGAAAGTAACTAAGAGTTGGTAATAATCAATGAGGAAAAAAATATCGACAACATTGTATGAGTCAACTCACATGAGAACTAATGTTTTAATATAGGGTATTTTGTAAAATAAAAGGATTATTTCATTTTAGAACTAAACTTCTTTCATACTAACAAAAAATGTGCTCTATGCTGAAGGGTCAAAATTAGTGGTTGAGTTAAGAGACTTTTCCCCCTCAATCTGGTTCTGGGGCAAAAGTCTTTTCTTATAACAGTTTATTCTAAAATGCTTATTTTCTATTTACATAGTCCTTTTATTTTCATAATTCACATCACTGGGATATTATTTGTTCATAGTTTTTCTGTGACTGAAACCAGGCTGCTTCACTATTCAGAACTTAATGAGTTTCTTAAATAAAAACATTATATTAACCACCTATTGCAAACTTAGTCCCAACGTTGTCATTTAATTACTCTACTCAAGTTATTCAGTAGAATAAATAGATTGAGTTGTATTTTCCCCTTCGGGCTAGTATTCACTGCTTCCTTTTCCTCCTAAATCATGAGTTTTTAAGGCTGTTCTTGCATTCCTGGTAAATATTTGCTTTGAATATGTGCCCCTTCTTGAGATAAGAAACTTCTATTCCCGACATATATTGAAAGAACAAAACACATTTACATAACATTTTCCGAAATACTAAAAGTGATATTTTAAAATAAAGGGGATATTTATACCTTTCTTCAAACACATACAAGAAGAAAACAGAAATGCAAGTACTCCTGCGTGGGGGGGGGGAGTTATGTTTCATTTCACTTTAAGCTACTTTGGCAGTTGTTTTCTTTACATATATGCAGGATATTAAAGCGTTAGCTCTGTGTGTGTGATTTATTGTGAAACCCTTTTACCCCAAAAAGCCCTGATATTTTAGTAGAGTTCAATATATTTCCTTTGGGGAAGATTAAATAAAATATGTTAACTCAGTTAAATTTGCAGTTTGATGACAAATGACTAAATGTGTTCAAATTAGGCAGGCACAGGAAATCTGTCCAGCAAAGGACTAAACTGGGAAATAATGTCTAAAAGTACACTGGCAAAATTTTGCCATTTGTTGCTTTAGAGTACAGTATTACAATATGCCATTAATTTGAAGCAGTAAATTAAACACATAGAAATAAGATTTCTATATTCTGGTGTACAGCTCAAGCTATACAGCTAGCTACACACAAAAATTCAAATATACATATTAAGATACAGTGGAATTAGGATAAGGTAGTAAAACATATTTTAGATTTTATTTTGATATATGACATTGAAAAAAGGAAAGAATATCTTTCTTCACTTAACCCCAAACTACATGTCAAATTATACTCAGGGATGACTCAATTATTATCTTCTGATAGTGGAAAGGAATTATTCCAGAGATAGGGACTATATCCTTACTGTGATTTTTAAAATCAATTATCTTATCTAAGGGATAATTATAAATATTGGGTTAGGAATTAACTTGGGTTCGGTCAAGCTCAGGCCAGTTGCCTTTGGTAGGCAAGGCTAGGAAAATAACTATGGAGGCATATTTTCAAGTGTTTCGCTCAAGATCAAAACTGGGGTTGATGGCAGACAATTGGACATCCCAACTATACATGTTTCTGGAAGTAGAGGTTTAGAATTATTAAAATGAAGAGTAATGTTCTCCCATCATCATAATCCCAGAGTGACTTAGCTGAGAGAAAGAAAAGATAACTTATTGTTATTTATGCTAAACTCATTGATGTAGGAATAATTTTTTTATATGTTGTGAATTTCAAACCTTAGAAAGACATACAGATATAAAGAGAGACCTGGAGAACACCCATATGCCTCAACATCTTCCTTTCACTTAACCCTGGTGCCCAAACTGAGCTATGCCCATAAGGAAATACCCAGAAAACCCCTTTCATCCTCAGAACAGACGGTGGGTTCCACTGCTATGTCTGTTCACAGAATGACTATTTTTTTCTGGAGGGCAAGCCATGCTTCTACTCCTTGCTCTTATTAAAAGGAGAATCAAACCAATGAAAACCGACCAGCAAGGCTCAGCGGTTGAGCATTGACCTAGGATCCAAGAGATCCTGGTTTGATTCCCGGTCAGGGCACATGCCCAGGCTGCAGGCTCGATCCCCAGCAGGGGGCGTGCAAGAGGCAACCAATCAATGACATTCTCATCATTGATGTTTCTCTCTCCCTCTCCCTTCCTCTCTCTGAAATCAATAAAAACATATTAAAAACAAACAAACAAAAAAACTTACTAAAAAAAGACAAACCCAAAACAATAACAACAAAAACCCTGGTAATAGGAAATTAATGTAATAAAATGTTTTATTTCTTAATTATCCTGACATTTCTTTTGATGCCTAGTTTGCTTTCCCAGGGTCATAATGCTCAACAAATTATCATCTTATAAGATCCATGATATGTTTTTTTCCTTCTGTAATACCCAAAATGCATCTTTGGTAATGGTGTTTTCCATTGAAGATAAATCAAAAGAAGAGATAGTCATATCAATTTCTGATGTCTAAAAAATATATAGCTCAGCATCTAGAATTCAGGCCATTGAGTTAAGGATAGAATTTCTCAGACAACTAGAATTTAATTTCAAAGAAAGAACCAAAAGGATTTAAAAAGTTGATATTTTTAATGGTGTTGAGTTGGCAGTGTTCGTAGATGAAATTTGCATCACCTTGAAGGAATGACTTCTCTATGTTTTTTGAAAATATATTATCATACTATGGAAAATATAGAATAAATTGTACATATGAGACATTGCATAAGCTAAGATAAGGAGCTGAAAAACATGAGAAAATAAAATGTAAGATTTTGTAACACAGAGAATTAGTGCCTGGAGAAAAATCTCTTACCAGAGAAAAAAACAATATCGATTTATTAAACTATTTTTAAGGGTGTTATGCAAAATGGAATATATAATTGCAGTTTAGTTTGAAAGGTTTCCTAGTTATTAAAGAACATCCTGATCTCACTTTTCTATCTCTAGACCAATGCACTGCCAACCAGCCATTCACATGAGACATTGTAGCTGGAAATACCATCACCCAGGGTGTTGTGTTGGACCTCTATTGGTTTTGATCAATTTTAAGTGTAAATGATTGAATAGTCTGAAAATGAGTAGCTTTTAGAGAACTATTATAAGTGAGTAGAATTGCACTTAAAAGATCACAGATGAGGGTAGGTTAATACGTCTGGCAATCTAATTGTTATTGGAAAAAATAATCTCCTTGAGTCTAACAGCTGTAGAGAATTAGGCAGCAGGACTTTGACAGATAGGCATCAAGTCTGTGTGAATTCAGTGTTTTTGCTTTTATCTCTGTGTGTTCATGATAACTTCTGAGGCAGCTGGATGACTCTGACTGAATTTAGTAGAAAGTTCAAGATGTGCCTTAATTTCAATTAATGGGTCAGTCAACCATCTTGATTTTATAAGTTTGAATAATTTTGGCCTATTTTAAATATTATTTGTACTATATTTTATATCAAAGAAAATAGCTATGCCCTTTAATATTACTTTCCTTGATATAAATGTTGATTTATTGTAATTCTTGGATTAAGTTCTGTGGACAAAAAAAAAAAGAGTTCTATGAAAAGAAACCCCATGGGGTCATCTGATAATAAATTCTTAACTGGGCAGGTCATGTGGGTAGTCATGCCCCAGGCATATAACTTCTTTAGTAAAAGGTTTATCTTTGCCTTAAGTAAACCTTGTCCATTGTTTTTGTGCTTGTAAATTAACACACCTTTGAAATAAACTATAACTACCTTCAAGAGAGCACATAATCTTAGCTACTCTGTAATCTGATCTCCACCTGACCACCCCCAAGAGAGGGCATAATGTTAATTATTCTATAATTCCAAGCCTGCCTCGCTTCCTCCCACCTTCATGTAATCTTCCTTATATGACCCCCTTAATCTCAAATGCATAAAAGAAACTGTAAACTGTTATTCTCGGAAGGATTTATCTCAGTCTGTTAAGACCTTGCTTGCAAGTATATCTTTTTTTGGGCTCAAATAAATTTTTATAAAAATTCTCCACAGATTTGGACATTCTTATGTTGACAGTTCCATGGAGGCAATTTGTTTTAGATAATGTGTATATTTTGTAATAATATTCAATATAAATGATAATGGTGAAATAGCCTCTCATATTTTAAATCAAATAAAATTAAAGTTTAGAATGGAATTTTCTGCAATAGATAGAATATGAAGGTGTCAGTCTCTGAAAACTCTGTTGCCAAGCTCAGTTTTGTGAAGCACCTAGTGGAACTCTTAATTTTTTCAGCATATAGTTGGCAAATTATGTGCTCTACACTGCTTCCAACACACGCGCGCGCACACACACACACACGCACACGCACACACTAATTTCAGGAACTGCAATATTCTAAAATATGACCCAGAAGATGTTTTATTTTATTTTATTTATTTTTTAAATATATCTTTATTGATTTCAGAGAGAGGAAAGGAGAGGGAGAGAGAGACAGACAGAAACATCAATGATGAGAGAGTCATTGGGGATGGAGCCTGCTACCCGGGCATGTGCCCTGACCGGGAATCGAACCTCGATCTCCTGGACCCTAGGTCGATGCTCAACGGCTGAGCCATGCTCAGCAGGGCCCAGAAGATGCTTTAGATATACAATGAAACAGGTCCAACCAGTTCCTATATAATATTGCCTTCCAGTTTCTCCCTCTTATGCCTAATTTCTCTCCTAGTCTGTTGAAAGTCTCTCAGCTTCTAAGATCTACCCATGCTGCCATTGCCAAAGCATTGCTGAATACTTTGGAGTTGTTAAAGTGTAAATTCAGGCATATTCTAAGCAATGGGCTAGAGAATTATTTTAGAAAGCATAGTGTTAGCCCCGCTGGTGAGGCTCAGCGGGTGAGTGTTGACCCCTGAACCTGGAAGTCATGGTTCAATTCCCCGTCAGAGCACATGACCAGGTTATGGGCTAGATCCCCAGTAAGGGGCATGCAGGAGGCAGCAGATCAATGATTCTTTTTCAACACTGATATTTCTCTCTCTCCCTCTCCCTTCCTCTCTCTGGAATCAATAAAAACATTTTTTTTTTTTAAGAAGAAAGGATAGTGTTACACATTTCTACATTTCTGTAATGGTAATTTTATAAATAGCTTTTTTTTTTTTTTCACCTAAGGACATTTTTTTCCATTGCTTTTCAGAGAGAGAGTGGAAGGGAAAGAAAGAGAGAAACATTGATGTGAGAGAGACACACTGATTAGTTGCCTCATACATGCACCCTGACCAGGGCCAGGGGTCGAACCTACAACTGAGGCATGTGCCCTTGGCCAGAATCGAACCCGGGACTCTTCAGTTTGCAGGGCGACACTCTAACCACTGAGCCAAACGGGATAGGGGTATAAATAGCTCTTAAAATAAAATCCTAGCCCCTTCCTTTCAAACATTGTTTGAGACTCAGGCTACTCCATTAAGTGGAATCTGGGCTGGAACAAACAGCTTAGTAACAAATGTCCGCAGAAATAGCTCTCCCACTGCTAATAAGCTATCTTACTGGACCATATTTGTCTGCTGGATTTTTAGTTCCCATAGAGTTATCTTCCAGGAATGTCTTCAATCTTTCTTCCTGGTAGCTTTAGGGTTAGGCTGTCGCATTAATGTGCCTGAATGCATCTGTTTTAAAGCAGTGGACAGTGTTCAGGCTCAGCCATTTGCCTATCATCTCTATTACTTTTACAGATAAACATCTTTTGGGGGAAGAAAACTATTTTTATGCAAATTATTACTAAACCAAGTTGTCCTTTGGGGTCTTGTAACTGCTTAGAGTAGAATTAGATTCTGGAGGAAGCTCAAGATGGATGCATTACAGGTTTCCTGATGAGTGAACACAGGCTTTACTATTATTGTTGTTATTGCTATTATTGACTCTCTTGAGGCAGTCATTCTTCGGAAATCTATTTATGAAACACAGTAACTTCAGACGAGTAGCCACACATCAAAATACATGTGCATTTTAAGATTCGTGGAGTTTTTCTCTGAACTAGGGAAATGCCACGTCTACACTCTTCTCTCAGTATTCCACGGGTCAGGGTACCCCTGAATCTTATCAAGTCCATCTGGAGCATGTAGAAACATCCCCAAGATCTCATGAGTTTTTAAATACCCCATAGCTTCTTTGGTGCTGACACAGAGGCCAAACAGGCGACCTTGTAGCTTAGTAGATCTCCCATCAGGCAGGCCTTGGTGTGTGCAAGCAGCAGTTTCGTGTTCACAAATGCCCGTGCAACAAGGAGCTCCGTTTCTGATCCAGTCTTCTTTCTTGAATGGACCCAGCATGAACCTCCCTTCTCTGACTTTGTCTGATATGACCCCACAGACAGTTCTTTCAGGGTCAAACCATCCTGAGCACTCCAGTGACAACTTCCTGAGTCTCTGTATTCTGTGACTACTTAAACTATCCCTGCGATTTGGACACAAGACTGAATATGATCAATTTAATATGTGTTATATTGAGGACATGCCTCTTTGCTTTTGAAAGTAACTATCACAAGAAGAGTGTGTTGTTCCTGCAGATCTAATAAATCAAGAAGTTAAAAAAGTTCATCCAGAAGGTAAATCTATCACCTAAGAATGCAGCCATAGAAAGCAAAGAAAAATCTCCATCTATGGTATTTCCCCGGTGCTTTAGCATCTAGCTCTTAAACTGTGTGTCTTAGATATATTATACCATTTCAGGCAAATGAAACACTACATTTAGTTCAAAGAAAAGAAAAGATAACTGAACTTCTCACAGAAAAAAACCCCTTATATTTTGAAACAATATTTTTTTTCTCATTGTGAAATTAATAGATTTTATTGTGGAAATAAAAGAGTCATATAAGAAAGGAAAATAATTTCCTATAATCCCATCACTGAGTGTTAACAATTCTGAATGTTTTATTCAATTTACTTTGAGTGTATTTATCTATCAACATACATACCTGTCTATAAACTGCCCATACTGAGGCAAGATAGTAAGAAGTTAAGAAAACTCCTTGGCAAGTAGAATTGGGAAACTGAGACAGAGAGCTGAACAAATGGGCCAAGCAATTTACAGCCAGATGCAGAGGGTCACCTCCCTAGAGATAACATCTAGGCCTCAGTTGTATTTCAGCTCCTGACCCAGAAAAGCAGCAAAACCAGGTGGGTGACACCAGGACCTGCTGTAGTGACTATGACCCCCTGCCCCGGTGCTGACCAATCAGTGGAGACAATGCCCCTGAAAGGACATATCTGGAAAAGCTGATGTATATGCTATTGAGATCCTCCCCTAAGACCTCCCTTGAATTCCCAGCCTTTTTAAAAACTCTCAAAATGAAAGTCTCAGGGCACTCTCTCTATCCAGGGAGCACACCCGCACATTTCCCTTCCACCTTCTTCCCCCTCAGGCGTGCATCTCCTAAACTCTAAGGGACCCCACAAGACTTGCAAACAGAGGAGCAGTGGGCAGTAGCAGCTCTTCTTGGGCTAACCCCCTGAACCTGTCTCCAAGACCCCCTTTCCTCTGACTTCTCAGTGAGCCAAAGCAGCCCCACCTAGGTCCATTTTTTTTCTATAACATTTCCAGAGAGTCAAAGCAGCCCTGCCTAGGCTCTTCTGTGGCTTTCTCTATCCTAAGCCCTTCCTTTGTGTCACTGTCCCCAGCTTTAATCAACGTCTCTCAAAATCACCTGAACTGTGTTGTGAACTCTTTCCTGCACAAAGTCAAGAACCCACACACTGCTGGCGACTCTAGGCAGACCCGCTCAAGTCCAGGCCCCCTTTCCAGTAACAATACTATGCAACAATAACAATAATAATAGTAGTAATGAAAGCTAACATTTTTTGAGCATTTGTTTTTCTATCCGTAGGGCATTGTTCTTCCCATTTTTATAGATAAGACAATTGAGGCACAGAGAAGTTAAATACATTTTTTCAAGGTCACATAAGTTGCATATGGCAAATTTAGGAAATGCACACATGCACACAGAAACCCACAGACCCAACATGTACATATCTACACCTTACACAGACCCAATACATACATATACTTTATCCAGCCTGTTAATAGTTAACATTCTATAGTGAAAGATTTTAAAATAATATAAGCCTATTATGAAAACCACGGAAGCCCTGGCCAGGTAGCTCAGTTAGTTAGAGCATCATCCCTATATGCCAAGGTTGTGGGTTCAATCCCCAGTCAGGGCACATACAAGAATCAACCACTGAATGTGAAAATAAGTGGAACAACAAATCTCTCTCCCTCTCACTCTCTCCCCCTCTCCCTCTCTCTCTAAAATAAATTGTAAAAAATTATTAAAAAAAAGAAAATAATGAAAAATGCACACAGAGAAAAGAGCAATCATCTAGCTCCACCATTTAAAGTAGTGAAATGTAAACTAGTTTCTTCTACTCAACTTGTTCTATGTTTAAAATTTTTTAATAACTCTCCATATATAGCTTTCTATGCTACTTTGTGTTTTTTACTCAGTGCTAAAGCTAGTGCAATATTTCATAATGTGAAAGCTATGGTAGGATAACATTTCCTAATTCCCTGATAATTTTGCTGAGCAAAAACAGTTCAAATGGACATAAACAGTGCTGATACAGTATTAAATAAGAAAATATGCCTACTATTTGCTATTTCAGATAATCAATTAAAAGAGAATTTGTGAAACTCAGTAATGGCTGAGTTTAATAGGGATGTTTTCATAATGCAGAAGGAATTGGAACTAGCCTTTAATTTTAAGAGAAACATGGTTTAATCCTGGTCACATATTTAGACTAGCACAGGCAAATTCACTGAGGTAAAAGTAAGTGTTCTGAGTGTAGGAACCATATAGGCCACAGATAAACTGGATGCTCAAGCCTCTTGAAGAATAAACTTTGAGGTTCTTATGGGAGGGAAGCAGAATATCAATTGGGATAGAATAGAGGCAGATTTGGAAAACTCTGATATCTAACAAGGGTTGCTTCTATTATAGAACAAAAACATAGTTGACTAATGTATATTATTAAATAAAGAACTTGGTAGTTTTTGAGGTAAATTAAATTAATTTATATTTGCTTAGGTGATAAGAGATCTCACCATAAAATTCTTTGTTTTTTGAGGTGGGAGGAACAGACTATTATGTGAGTGTATCCAAGAATGTTTGGCTCTTGAAAATAGAAACATATTTTTAGCAAATCAGCTAAGCTCTGCCTTTTATTTATTTTTAATATTTGTTTATTTATTTATTTATCTTAATTAAATTTATTGGGGCAACATCTATTTAATAAGATTATATAGGTTTTAATTGCAATGTTTAGCCCATTTTCATTTAATGAAATTTACTAATATGATTTGGATTAAATCTATCCCTTAGTAATATAAATTTAAAAACCTTAAAACATTAGCAAATCAAATCCAGAGATATATAAAAAGGCTAATGCATATAGAGGCAAATTAAGATGAAGAAATGTCAATCAATGTAATTGACCATATCAGAATAAAGGCAAAAATATGATCATTTCAATATATATGGAATGAGCATTTGATAAAATTCAACACTCATTCATAGTCAAAAGCCTTGTGCAAGTCAGGAATAGAAGGGAACTTTATCAGTTTGATAAAAGATCTATAAAACATCTTCAGCTAATTCATATTTAATGGTGACTATTGAAGTTTTCTCTCAAAGGTGGGACAGTAATCACCAATTTTTTAAATATTATATTATGTTCCTAGGCAGTACAATAAGAAACATTCATATACAAACAAACCATTAGAAACAGTAAGTGAATTTAACAATGTCAATATGCAGAAATCAACTATATCTATATATTGGCAACAAGTCATTGGGAAATGAAATTTAAAAACAGTACTATCCACAATAACACGAAGACATCTAATGCCTAGAGATAAATATATCAGAAACGTAAAAAAATATATATATCCTTGAAACTACTGAACATTGCAGAGACAAGTTATGCATGCAATACTTAAATAAATGGAGATATTTAACATACATATAAATTGTGTGATTCAAAACTGATTTGTAATTTTAAAACTTTCCAATTAGAATTTTTTTTCTAGAAACTGATGAGCTGATTCTAAAATTTATATGGAAATGCAAAGGACCTAAAATGGCCAGTAGAATTTTGAATGAGAAGGGGAGGACTTACATTGCCAGATCTAAGTCTTCCTATAAAACTACTCCTTAGGGTAGTATGAGATTCATGCAAGAATAGTTAAAGAAATCTATGCAACAGAATGCAGCCCAGAGTTACATGATATCACATATGTGTGATATATAATATATATTTTACAATACATACATATGTATATTATATATAGTCACTATATTGTATTATTGACAGTATATGTAGGTATGTCAATATATGTATTATAGACTACATATGTTGCTTTCTATATAGAATACATATGTGTCATTTGATTTATGATGAAGGTGCTAATGACATTTAATGAGGGAAAACAGGTGTTTCAATAAATGACAATGGAGTGAGATATCCAAATGGATAAAAATAGGCCTTGGCTTCTACCTTACAAAATTTATTCAAGAAGATTCTTATACCTGAATGCGAACATTAAAGAAATCAATTTTTTAGAACAGGGGTTGGCAAACATTTTTTGGGGGGCAGCAAACTTTTTTTTATAAAGAGCCAGATATCTTAGGCTTTGGGGGCCATATAGTATTTGTTGTAAGCACTCAATTCTGACGTTATAGCATTGAAATAGCCAAAGGCAGTATGCAAACAGATAAGTCAGGCTATGTTTCACTAAAACTTATTTATGAATACTGAAATTTAAATTTTATATAACTTTTGTGTCATTAAAATATTTTTCTTTTAATTTTTTAACTGTCAAAAAATGTAAAAACCATTGGTAGGTAATGGTTCATATACAAACAAGTGATGGGTTAGATTTGGGCCATAGCTGGCTAAAAAGAATACACAATAGAATTTATTAATTTTTCATTTTTAATTTATTTTTAAATATATTTTTATCGATTTCAGAGAAAGGAAGGGAGAGGGAGAGAGAGAACCATCAATGATAAGAGAGAATCACGAATTGGCTGCCTCCTGCACGTCCCCTGCTGAGGATCGAGCCCACAACCCGGGCATGTGCCCTGACCAGGAATTGAACCACGATCTCCTGAATCATAGGTCTGTGTTCAACTGCTGAGCCATGCTGGCCAGGCCATAATATAATTTATTGATGATTTTGGAGTAGCAAAGATTTCTTAAAGGTTTCTACATTACTAACCAAATAATAAAAATTCTATAAATTGTATTTCAGCAAAATTTAAAACTTTGTATATGTCAATTTAAAATATTAAACATGTATAAGCAAGCCACCAGTTGAGAGAATATATTGCAGCACATATACTGAGAAAGGACTCCTATACAAAATATATAAGGTAGGCATCAGATCACTTACAAACAAAAAGAGACACCAATGTTTTAATAAATGGGCCAAAGTCTTGAATAGGCTTTTTATAAATGGAATATCCAAATGGCTAGTAAGCATACAAATGTGTTCTCAGCATCATTAGTGATCAGGAAGCACCCAAACATAATGAGATACCACCACACCACCACACTAGCTAAATTTTAGGAGATTAAAGTAAATGGCAGCCTAGTGAGGACATGGAACACCTGTAACCCTCATTCATTACTCATCTGAATGTAAAATTATACAACCACTTTGGAAAACTGGTAAATTTTACTAGTTTGAAAATAAGCCTATCTAGTAATTTCATACCTAGTATACATGATCGAATCTAGCTTTTATCAGTAATCAACTAATATTTTGGGATCCATTTGCCAGATCCCTGAGCTCATCTCTTAATTGTTTTTCAATTCAGGTTTCAGAAAGCTGCAGCGATTTTTTTTTAGGCACTCTTAAATGGCAACACAGAGATTAAAAAAAATTATCCAACACAAAATGTCAATAGTGCTGAGACTGAGAAACTCTGCTGTTGTCTGTTTTTTCCATGTCAGACCCAGCTTCCTGGTTTCTTACTTTTCTATTCCGGATTTCCCGCAGAAACCACCCATTACCCCCCTTCTATTGTACAGAATAGTTTAGCCCGGGTTCTGGCATCTGGATGTGAGATAACTCCTAGGCTCCAGTGAGGGAAAAGGGAAGTACTCCAATGTTACACCAGGTGTTTTAAATATTAAAATATTTACTTTAAACATTTAATACTATATTAAATTACATATTTTAATTAAATTTAAAATATTAAAGCATTTTCTCAAACAAAGGCAGTGCTCTCCCTAAGAGGAATTGTAATGCACATAAATCTTCCCATCTCATTATTCTTAATATAAAGAAATGTGTAACTTACCTAAAATTCATTGTAATAATTTAATTTTAACAAAAGATTCAGTATGTACTAAGTGGTCAAAAATTCATCACAGAACATAGTTCTAAATCAATTTCAGTTAAAATAAACCTGGACAACATACCTCTTATACTTGTTTTAAATACTATACTGTCTTTATAACTATAAAAATATTATTACTTATAAATTTAGCATGTGCTGAAGTTACTGTGAAGATAAACACTAAAAAATAATAAACAGTTTCAAGAGTGATATCGATCATGATAATCTTCTCTTCCTTTTGCAAAATGTCAGGGTATGACTTCTGTGATGCAAAACTTTATGCTTTGGAGTAAGAATGAGTTTGTGGTGAGAGGGAGTATTGGTAGGGGATGTACTGATGTCATTTGAAATAGTTATAAGAAGTTTTCTATAAAGAGTGTGATAATTTTTTACCTCGATATAATTGAGTTTTGATCATGACCTTAACCACTGCAACACTTTTGATGAGCTTGATATGAGTCTGACCAAATAAAACATCATGGGGGGGTCACATTTGGGACACATATCCTAAGAAAGCCTTTGCACTTGAAGTTTCTTCCTCAGCTCCTGTGAAGCAGCTGAAAGGCAGCATTGCTTGTCCCAAGCCCTCAGTTACTGTCTGGGGAACTGAATGACCTCAAAGGCGCCCTTTGACCCTGGTGTCAGGTGTCTGAGTCATAACCACCGTGTGGATTTAAATAGCAAATTAATCTCACATATTTAGTTTCTTGTTTGTTTTTTAGTTCCCTTATTGTAGTAGGTCTGTACTGTAAAGGCTACATGATAAATAAGTTTTTTGCCCAAGCGCAATAATCTTTATCAACAACAAAGACAATAAGTTATTTCACACTTCATTACAGCTATCAATTAATGAATTATTTTCAATGCTCAACTTAAAGTATCAGTAGATATTTATAAACACACGCAGGGAGTAGGAATACCATATTTTTTCTCTGCAGATTATCTGACATTTCTTAGCTAATGAGAGATTAAATGAGAAATCTGATCATTGCATGGATCATCTCTGTTTGTAAAGTATTGTTGATAGTCTAAGTTCCAAAATCATTTCAAAACAACACTAAAGCCCCAGGAGGGACATAGCATACATTTAGAAATTTTCCATATTACATTTTTAATATTACATATATAGGCTTAGTTACACAGAAGTTTTCTCTTTAATGATTATGTCGCTCCTTTCCTCAAAGTCTGCAATGCTTTGTTCTCGTGTGAAATGAGATGGTGATCATTACTTTCTTTGAACTGAAACAAAACTTAGTTTCTGAATAAATCACTGGCCATTTAGTACATATTGAAATTAATATTTTTAATTATAAATAATTTTATGTATATCCTGTTTCTCCAGTTAGATTATAAACTCATTGGAGCCAGGCACTACTCTTTTTGGCATCTAGCAGTAGTTGAAAAATTCTTAGTGATTATTGGCTACTATTAAATATATTTGTCAAGATACTACAGGAAGAAGAAAAGATCGTAAGAAAAATGGGCATTTTATAAACAAAAATTAAGGGAATAGAGAAAGCCTAGAACTATAAGAACTTTAAAGAATTAGAAAATTTTATTGTTCCCAAAGGCAGGAAATGAGAGATAAGAGATCCGTGAACCCCAATTTTGTGGTCAATGTCAAATTGAGGTTGTGGTCTTCTAAGTCTTCAGTTTCAAAGTGGCTACTACTAAGTAGAGAGAGAGGTGTGGTGGGGTTGAAAGATGCAGTAGAACAGAGCAGATTTAAGAATTACATCTAGGAAAAATTCTGTGTGTGAATACTGGTACATGAAATTAACTAGAAGAAAAACTCATAGTTATGTTTTTATAGGAAATGTATTGCCTAAAACGCTAGAAGCTAAGATGAAAAAGTTCTTGGTTCAAAGTTAAAATACACTTGAGTTCCCACCCTTCCATGAGCAGGAGCATGTTCCAAAGGCTGTACCACCTTCACGAGGGCGTATTTCCTAATTCCCACTTCAGATGTAGCCGTGGAGGACAATGAACAGAGACCCTTCTCTACTGAAGTCAGAACCTGAACTCTAGAGATAAATGGAAAACGGAGTCTGATTAGGGAACCTCCCCACTGCTAGTTCAGGAAACTTTATAATGCCCGAACCATAGTAATACTGCCAACCAGCAACTGCTGAATGTCCATTTTTCCTTTTTAATTGAGAGTTTTATGTAGCTTCTGTCCTTATTCTACCATTGAATACTGAGTGTGTATGTGGGGAGGCGTAGCAAATAAACTTTTCCTCTCCAGTACATGTTTTACTCTATAGGACATGTGTGCTGTTTTCCACACACCCCTCAAAAAAATCACTCTGCTTTATGATTCTAAAATGATTTAACAATGATTGATGCTACTGATAACATTTCACCACTAATTTGTAGTTTTTAAAATTTCTTGAAGAGTTCCTTTTCAACAAGTCTTTCAAAATCCACAGGTGCTCATATGCGTGTGCTCATTTGGATGATACCAAGGTCACCCCATACCAGAAGTGAACTCCAGAATCAGCTACACGGTAACCAACTCTACAGAACACATCAAGCTCACTCAGTCTACATAAGTACTTAACGAAAGGCAAGCTGGTAGAAGCCCTCTTTTAGACACCATAATATGGTGTTCTCAGAGTCATGCGATTTCACATTGACTTATTAATTTAGAAATTAAATGTTACTTATTAAGCACTTACTATGTGTCAGACATTATGTTAAGCACTGAGGACACACTGATGAATAAAACAGAAACCATGCTTTCTAGGAGCGTTTCTCAACGTTGCTGGAAACAATGCTGGATATTAAATACGTATTTGGATAGTAAGTAAATACACATTTGCTGGCAGTTTGATGATTTTACTGGAAAATACATTGGTATATTGTGTATACCTTTCGCAGATATAAAATGTAAATTACTTTTTTGATATTTAAATTAAATTTATTGTGGTGACATTGGTTAATAACATTATATAAATTTCAGGTGTACAGTATTCTAATGGGACAACTGTATACTCTGTTTTGTGCTCACCACCCAGTCTCATCTCCTTCTGTATGATCTCATTCATATATTAGTTATGAAACAAAAAGCAACAAATGAGCAAACAAAACAAACAGAAACTTATAGCTCACAACAGGTGGTTAACACAGCGGACAGGGGCCAGAAGGACGAATAGTGTAAGGGAGTCACACATACGGTGATGGGAATGGAAACTGATACTCATTTTAACACATATTCTCTGATGTTACATTTTTGAAAGTTTAGCATAAGCTACAAAGCCTGATCCGGTCAGTTTATCTCGACTAACATACCGTTAGGGTAGCGTATGTCTTAACTAGTTGTTAAAAACTCAGTGCTATTCTTTTTCTTTGCCAAATGTGTTTATTTTTACTATATTATTGAATTGTATCTCAAAAGTTATTCACAAATACATAAAAGGAATCAATAAAAGCATTTGAAAATAAGGTCTTATTGGTAACTCAATCTATTTTCCCCAACTCCTCAGAGTATTGTTGACTTTGAAGCTTTGTCAATAAGCGGCATAAATTCATCAAAGATTTCTTGTCATTTTAAAAGCACAATGACCTTTTCTATACTCCAAATAACATTTCCAGAATAGGGTAAAATAATGCTTTCAGTGTGAAAAGACTTCATTCAAAGGTACAAGACTAGATCCAAGTCACGGTATTGCTAAGAAGTTGTGAAACCTGCATGCTTCGGGAAAACTATTTCAGAGTGGGAGCAAAATGATCGGTTGGCAGTGCTCTTTAATTGAAGACACAACGGGATATTGTATAAATGACACACAATACTGAGGTTTAATTACTATCTATGTGCTAGCAGACGTTTTTATATTGCAGTTGGATGAAACAAATTTTCATTTAGGTAATTATTTTAAAAACACAATATAGACTAGAAATAGCATTTGGTTCATCATAGACATAGTTTCAGCTATCTGATCAACAAAGAAAGGCATTGTCATGTAAACAAGAGAGGCTGCGCAAAGATGACAATCCACACATTAATTAAAGAAAGTTGGAAGTCAATAATATGTCTCCTAATCTTCATTCAGTGATGAAGAAAGTAATTAAAATTGTAAATACAATCAAATTTTGCCTCTGCAGGTTGGCTTTTAGAGCATGACATACACACCCGTGCTACAGTGTGTTGACTGCCTAAGACAGGTACTCACACATGGATCTGATAGGAAGAAAGAAGATTTATTTAAAAAAAATAATTTCTTCAAGTGACTAATAATGCCAAAGGACATTAAAGATTCTGAGTAATATAACCTAATAAGTATTGTGGTTTTTAGCACAAGACTGTCAGTTTCTCTAAAAATAACTGAGCTATCTTCCAAATGACTTCATTGCCAAGAGATTGACTTTTTACTGCACTCATTGGAAGAAGCAGTCAATCATGGGTTACTGGACATATTTAGGAATATCATTAAATTTCCTGGACTAGAACATAAATGTCTCCCAGCACAGAGTACATTGAGAGATTCATTAAAAAGCAGTTATTATTACCACCCAGGTTCAAATTTTCCTAGCTTCTGAATGGGATGGAGTCAACATTTAGTATCTGACAGAACATGGAGTGGCCTTTCGTGGGAAAGAACAAGAACTTCAAGGTTCTATCCAAATAGCCAGAACTGTCTGACAGGCACACCAAATACCTACTGCCTTTCTCAAAGGCCTTCAAGTTCATTTTCTAATTTAGGAGAAATAGAGAGGCAAGAGAAACTAATTTCGCCCAAACCACCCATTATCAAATTAAGTATGGAACAAATGCTTCACAATGACTAATTTTGAAATAAGATGCCATATTCTATTATTTAAAGTTATGATAGACCTATTAAAATACCCAAAATTAATGGTTAATTTATGTCAATGTTTAGTTAATGGGTCTTTAAGTAGACTTCTCCTGACTGCCTTCACAACAGACCCTAAAGACCTCTGCAGGAAGAAGTCTCCAAGCCCAGCCTTGGCAGCTAAGAGGCTTTTCCAACTCTCTATATGGCTCTCTTTCCTCCCTACTCTTTCCTGGTTCCCAGCAACCTAGATGAGAAACCAAGATTCTAGAACAGGAAAGAATCAAGTCTACAGATACCTGATCCAGTTTGCCTGGTCCTCTTCAGTACCTTTTCAGTTTTGGACCAGGCTCTTCATTCTCATTTTTATTTAGCTGAGGCACTTGTTCTAGCCAGAGGGTAATGCCCAGAGGCTAATACAAATACTCTAAAGGGCAAGAGGTTATAAACTCCTTTCTATTTAATCTGTCGTTTGCCAAGATTAGCTTAGGTTCGGGTGGTCTGATGACAGATAAAACTGTACACCCGTGAGAATACAAATGTGTTTCAATGATTAAGAATGCTTATCAGTTCTGATCAGAACCAATTTTGATCAGAGTGAATGCATCAGTCAAGGATCAGAGCAGGAATGAGATAGCATACTCAAAAATCTCACAGGAAATAAATTTACTATACAAACCCCACACAAAGGTGTGATCAGGTTTACCTGATGTTACATGGAGGACATCTAGTAACCAGCAATAATGTTGTTATCACCCCAGGTCTGACGGAGAAGGAACTCGATTCTCAGAGACTGGTGAAAGCCGGGCCAGCTGACAGCAGTCCTAGCCAAAGAGGAATGCATCTACCTCCAGGGAATATCTGCAAAACATGGGAAGAGAGTGAAAATTAAATACTCCATCTCTCTCTCTTTCTGCCCTCCAGTCTCTTAATCAGTTCTTCCAATTAGCCAAACCCAACTGGTAGCCAGATGGCAAGAGTACCTGGGTATTTATTGACTGGTCTTTTAGGACACAGAACAGTACAGAGAAGGGAAGAGTATGATCACAGTGAGAGGGGTCAGAGGGCCACAAGGGCGGATGCAGTTCTAGGAACAACTATAAAAACAAACAAGCCACCTGGTGCTGGATCCATTTGACTTTTTTTTTTTTTTTTTTGGTACTTGAACACCTTTCCATCTTTCAGATTTCTAGCTTCTCTGTGGAAGGAATTTGGGTTTCTTCTTGCATGGATGTTTCTTTCTGCCTGATTACACTTCTCTTTCCAGGATCTCGTAGATGGCCTGACATCCAGCTACAACCTCATTACTAATCCATGACTTTATTTCTAATTAGTTCCTTAATGCCAAGATATGGCATATCTCTACTTTTGAATAGATTGTTCACTGGCAATGTTGACTTTCAAGGGGAAGGGTGAAAAATGATTAATTGGCAGAGGGAGACTTCCAGCCCTCCAACTGATTGTATCTCAATTAGAATATTTTTTTTACCAATCAGTGGATGCTATTCTTATGAAAAATATACAATACTCATTGGAACATTTTACCTTTCAGATATTATAAATAATTATAAAGCCAAGTCATTACTCTTTATTTAGTGCTCACCAAATTCTTGGCATATATTCCTCCAATTCTCAAAAAGTATTATCAATCCCATTGTTAGGATGATACAACTGAGAATCAGACAGTTTCCAAAACTAGCTCCAGGCTGCACAGTTAATGAAGGACTAACGATTCCAGGATTTGCATGTTAGTTTTCATCATGCAGATTTTAGGGTGAATGATTACAGACTCTTTGGGAGACCCTTTCCAAAAGAATTAGACCAAAGGCTGCCTGTGTGAGTGGTGGAAATGCCCTACTATAAGAAGGAGGCTTTGTCTTCAGCAAAGGAATGCTCATTCACATGTTCAATATAATTCTTAATAAGGTGTTCCTGGCTACCCTATTGTAAATTGGGTAGCCTACTCTCTCCATCTTTGTAAATTATTATTTTGTTTCTTCACTAAATTAGCAGCTCTACGAAGGCATAGGTCTTTGTCTGAATTATTTACTGCCATGTCCCTAGTGCTTAGAATAGTGCCTGACATATAATAAGTGTTCAATAAATGAGTGTTGAATGAATACATATCAATTTATTTTATACAGATACCCTGTTTTCTCTGGCTGTTTGTATGTTAAGACTAATAATGCGTAGTGTTGTGGGTTTTTTTTTTTTTTTGGTATTTATATTCAATAAGAAGTAGGTTAAGGTCTATCAAATCAACTTCATGACCAAGATCTGTGTTTTCTGCATGGGACCATACCCTATAAAGCTGTCCAAGTGCATTTACTGTTGAGAAATGTATATTGTTTGCAGTATATTTTCAGAAATGAGAACTTCAATAGTGGAGGTCTCTGATGACACTCTGTTGGTGGCACAATTAAGTAGAATTGTGCGTTTGTATTTATGTAAAAAACACAGATGCCAGAAGGATGGGCTGTGTGCAGAAATATATAAATAAGTAACTGTTTAATTTCACTTCCGGGATCCAAAAACTTATTTGAAGTTAACCACAAATGAGAAAATTTCTTTATAACCTACAAAAGCCTTTTTAAAATCCTAATTGTGCACACTTTTAAAGAAATGCCAAATGGTGATGATTTGGAGAGAGCTAGGAAGAAGCAAAACCTTGAAAAAAGGCATGTCCTTTCCCAGGTCAAAACTGACTGCACACTCACATATTTAGTTTTAATGACAAAAATAATCTCTTTTTCTTATTCATAAAATATAAGGCAATCTGATGTTCTTTTTCCTTTTTTGACACTGAGAATAAAAAAAAAACAACTAATTTTGACTTAAGAAAGTCACAGATATATACCAACCTTAACTCTGCTGCTAATTAATGCTATCAAAAGCCCTAGCAAGATTATTCTGCAGCCCTTTTATCTCTGCAGGACGAGTAGCTTCAAATAGCCTCCCGTCTCCCATTACCAGTTGGATGTCATCTAAAAACTGAGTAATAGCAGCAACCATCCCCAGTGAAAATAACACAGCTTCTTCCTCCAGAATATGAAGTAAAAGAAGATAAGCAGCCACATAATTATCTAATGACCATTTTTCCCCCCTAAGGTAGTTGTAAGGTCAAGATGAGCTGGGAAAGGAGTACCAGAATATTTTTTCTTCCTTGGCAGTAAGCAAAAGGCCTCTTTACTTGAAACTCATATCATTATTTCCATATTTTTTCCTACGTACACACACACACTCACACACAATTCTTGCACACCATTTTAATTTTAGAAAGAAACATACTCTGTATTCCTCCACCATGTATGTTTACATTGTCTGAACTGCTTCAAGGTGAATTGGTTTTCAGAGTGTATTGCACTGCACTGCAGGAAAAAGTGGTAAGGATTTGGGAAATATATCTCCAGGATCTTTCTAGACTTGGCAGTAAAATTCCTTTAGAGGATAAGCCACAGAATACATGCCACTGTCACACTCTATATGACAGTTTATGTTGAATATTATCAGAGGACATTTAACTTTGTGCAAATATCTAAATGACTCTTATCTTTTCCAAATGTACTTATAAATTTATGTCTTCTGAATGCAATTCCCATGATTTACAAAGTAGATTTTATTTTTCTATATTGCTATTAAAAATCAATTTATGCTATAAATGACAATTTCTTGTTTTAGTACTTGTAAGGATATACATTTTTATATTAAGAATTAAAGAATACATTGCATGGTTTGGTTTCCATCATTATAAAGGATAAAGGAAATACTAAAAACAAGTAAATGCAGGAATATTTCTAAATGGCTTGAGAGCCAAAATATTTTCTTGAAATGAAAATGAAAACATGCAAAATAACTCCTTATCTTTTGTAATATTTCACAATGCTCACTAAAGTAAAAATTTTCTGATCAACTCTAGCAATTAGAGAATATTTATACTAGGATGGGGGGGGATCATTGGCATATGATTTCATTCATATTAGAAATCAAGAAACTTATCACCCACCCATGGTTTGAAATGACCATTTTTTCCCCTAAAGAAAGCCATATTTTAATGACTTATAATAACTATTAAATAACCAGCATTAAAGAAAATATCTTAACCAACCTTCTTCCTCTCTTCTCTCACAAGCTGAATTGTTTGCAATTTCTGAAAGTAATACCATTGTACTTGTTAGATAATTTACAGTAAACACACATCCTCTTAATCACATTGCAGAAGCTTAAATAGATTTGTAAAACCATTAAAAAATCAATACTTAGCTTTTAGGTGATGAATTCATTAATGGAGTGTGAATGCTTGAAGTCTGCATTACCCAGCATGCACTATGGCTTTTCATAACATCATTCTCAGTGGGAACAGTATACAAAGTAACTTGATGTAACTAGCTGGGGAAGTGCTGATAAAAATATATCAATCCCCGATTCTCAGCACCAATATTTCCGGTAAAAACTGCTTTTTGGTAAGAAATGCAATTCGGTATTTTTCTGTTACACACAGTGATGGAAGAAAGATGTATTGCGCATAAATGAAATTCAGAGAAAAAAATAATCAGGGAAGTTCTAACTCTTTTTAATTAATCAGGTGAAAGGTGATGACACATACAATGGCATGATATGAAATTGTGAAGGGGTCTAGGAATTGGGGAATGAGATTTTATTGTTTACTTCATAAAATTTTTTAAAAAGCCTTTCTGAAAAATAGGTCATATTTTCCTGTTTTCATTTAGGTTCATTTTATCCTATCTTTCCTTCCAGTGTTCTTTCCAATTCTTTTAAAACTTGCTTTTTAAATATACCAGCTAAGATTTTTATAGGAAAGTATAATCAGATACTGGTCCCTGCCTTCAAGAAGTTACACTCTAGTTGGATAACAGTATAGGAGACCACTGTTAACAACAGAGGAGTAGTTGAAACTGAGGAAGGTATATGTTTCGAGGGTGCAAAACATATAATTTTAGTGATGATCTTTAAGAGCACCAATTTATAAATATAAAATTAAATATGAAGGCTTCTCCTGAGGCTATGATTTCAGCCAGACCTCGGTTCCCACTGAGAACAACCAGTAAAGCCGAGAACATTTTCTAAGCACTTGTCTGTTTAAAGAAACTGGGAAACTATTGTGGCAACAAACACTTTTGGAAAACAATCTCTGAGGATGGGAAACCATGCAAAGAGGAAAGAACCCACTTTTAATTTCAGGACATGATTCTGGATGTAGGGCAAAAAGCTTAGGCTCTGAAGTCTTGGACTTTGGGCCTCTACTAAGAGGAGGAATAATCAGTAGAGACTTTGACAGTCTTGTGGGAACAGAGACCAAAAGTATAGTCTTGAAGATTCAAGACCCTAATTAAGCTTAAAATCAGTAACAAAAGATAAGCAAAAAGTACTCAACTTCTAGTCAATTATGTTGTACACTTCTAAATAATGTGTTGGTCAAATAAGAAAGCAAAGGGAAATAAAAAATATTACTGATTATGTGATAATAAAAGTAAGACATTAAATGTTTGGGAGTTTGGGATACAGCTAAAGCTGAGTTAAGAAAACAAGTGCGGTTTTGCATTTATATATTAGAAAATTTGAATGGTTGGAAGTTGATGACCTATTTCAAGAAATTAGAAAAAAACCCACAATAAACCTCAAAAAAATAAAAGAAAGAAAAAATATATAATAGCAGAGATGAATGAAAGAGAAAAATCAACTAAATCAAAATATGATTTTCTGAAAAGTAACAAAACTAATAGACCTATAGAAAGCCTAACCAAGAAAGAAAAAGCTCAAGAAGGTCTGTGTGCTCACATAAGAGAAGAAATAGATGATCAATATCAAGAATGAAAGGAGGGCCATAATTAAAGATCACACAGATATTTAAAATATAATACAATAATATTATTCAGATTTTATATATTTAAAAAATTAAGATGTAAGAAACAAATTGGTAAAATACAGTTTGCCAACAGTTTGAAACAAGAAGAAAAAGAAAGTGCAAATAATCCTATATCTATTAAAATAAAATCTATAATTAAAATCTTCCTAATCTGGTGCCTTCTGACACACACAAACTTACACATATACAAACATATAATTTCCAGTGTTAGGTGATATTACTAGTAAAATTTTTCCAACATTTTATTTATTTTTTTATGTTTTATCTTTATTGTTGAAACTATTACAGATGTCCCCTTTTTTCCACCCATTGATCCCCTCCACCTTGCACCTGCCCCCCACCCCACCAGGCCTTCCACACTATTGTCTGTGTCCATGGGTTATGCATATATGCACATAAATTCTTAGGTTAATCTCTCCCCACCTCCCAAACTGCACTCTTTCCTCTGAGATTTGTCAGCCTGTTGTTCCATGCTTCTATGTCTCTGGGTCTATTTTATTTGGTTTATTTTGTTCATTAGATCCCACATATGACTGAGATCATGTGATACTTATCTTTCTCTGACTGGCTTAATTCAATTAGCATAATACTCTCCAGCTCCCACCATGCTGTCTCAAAGGGTAAGAGATCCTTCCTTTTTATAGCTGCATAGTATTCCATGCTGTAAATGTCAGAGAAGATGCTTGATATGATTTTAATTTTCTTGAACTTGTAGAGACATGTTTTGTGTCCTAACAAGTGGTCTATCTTTGAGAATGTCCCATGTGCACTTGAGAAGAATGTATATTCTGCAGCTTTGGGATGAAATGTTCTGTAAATGTCAATTAAATCCATCTAATCCAGTGTGTCATCCAGAGTCACTGTTTCCTTGTTGATTTTTTGCCTGGAAGACCTATCCAGTGAAGTCATTGGGATGTTAAAGTCCCCTACTGTGACTGTATAGCTGTTGATTCCTCCCTTAAAGTCCTCCAGTAGTTTTTTTATATATTTAGGTGTTCCTAAGTTGGGTGCATATATGTTTACCAGGGTTATATCCCCTTGTTGGATCGATCTTTTAATATTATGTTGTGACCTTTGTTGTCTCTTGTTATGGTCTTCATTTTGAAGTCTATTTTGTCAGATATGAATATTGCTACCCCAGCTTTATGTTCCTCTTCTTTTTTTCTTTTCATTTCCATTTGCATGGAAAGTTTTTTTCCGTCACTTCACTTTCAGCCTGTATGAGTCTTTTGTTTTGAGGTGGGTCTCTAGTTGACAACATATATTTGGGCCATGTTTTCTTATCCATTCAGCTACCCTATGTCTTTTGATTGGAGCGTTTAATCCATTTACATTTAAGGTTATTAATAATAAGTACTTATCTATTGCCATTTTAATTATTTATGCCTATGCTTTTCTCTCTATTTCTACTTCTTACTATAGCAGTCCCTTTAACATTTCTTGCAATGCTGATTTGATGGTGATAAACTCCTTTAGCCTTTTTTTTCTTTTCTGGGAAGCTCTTTATTTCACTATCTATTCTGAATGATAGCCTTGCTGGATAGAGTAGTCTTGGTTTCAGATCCTTGCTTTTCATTACCTTGAATACTTCATGCCATTCCTTTCTGGGCTGCAGAGTTTCTGATGAGTAATCAGCTGAAAGCCTTATGGGAGCTCCTTTGTAGGTAACAGATTGCTTTTCTTTTGCTGCCTTTAAGGTTCCCCCTTTTTCTTGAATTTTTGTCATTTTAAGCATGACATGTCTGGCATGGACCTATTTGGGTTCTTCTTGCTTGGGACTCTCTGTGCCTCCTGAACTTGTGTGACTTTTCCCTTCACCGGGTTAGGGAAGTTCTCTGACATTAATTCTTTTTTTTCCTTTTCTTTTTAATATCTCTATTGCTTTCAGAGAGAGGAAGGGAGAGAGATAGAAACATTGATGATGAGAGAGAGTCATTGATCGGCTGCCTCCTGCATGCCCCCCACTGGGGATCAAGTCCACAACCCAGGCATGTGCCCTGACTAGGAATTGAACCAGGATCTCCTAGGTCATAGATTGATGCTCAACAGCTGAGCCATGCCAGTTGGGCTCTGCCATTAGTTCTTCAAACAGGTTGTCTATTCCTTGCTCACTTTCTTCACTCCTATCATGCAAATATTATTAAATTTCATGTTGTCCCACAGCTCCCTTAAACTGTCCTTAAACTCTTCTGTTTTTTTATTTTATTTTATTTTATTTTGGTTCTCTGAGTGAGTGATTTTTTCCTATCCTCTCTTCTAATTAACTGATCCGATTCCCAGCTTCCCCTAATCTACTCTTCAATCCTTCCAACGTATTTTTTATTTCTGCTCTGTCATTCTTGATTTCTTTCAGAGTTTTCATATCTTTTCTCAAGCTGTTGAGCATCCTTACAATCACTATTCTGAACTCTTTATCTAATAAATTGCTTATCTCCATTTCATTTAGCTCTTCTTCTGGAGAATTCTCTTGTTCTTTCATTTGGGGCTTGTTTTTTTGTGTCCCGTTTTGGCTGCCTGTTTGGGTTTGTTTCTATGTATTAGGTAGATCTGCTAGGACTCCCAGTCTTTTAGATGGTCTCTGGTGCAGGTCAATGTCAGACACTGTTTGTGCCTGGCCTTGAGTACCCTGTTTGGAGCTATCAATGAACTGCAGCTGTGGCTCCCCCTGCTGGGGCTAGGTGCATTTGGAAAGGACTAAGATGTGCGCCAATGTCTGCTTTTCCCAGCCCCAGATCCAGAAGATCAGGCAAAGACTCAAAGCATCTAGAGATCTACCTTGGTCTGCAGGCTGATTGTCTCTTAATGAGCCTCAGGCTGTAGACCAGAACAAGGCGTAAACTCCACAGGGTGGGGGGGGGGGGGGTGAGAGGTTTTCAACAGGTGGGGCAATTACTTCACCCCCAGGCAAAAACCACCTGGAATGTAAATGTCTGCCTGAGAAAGATGTCCTCTGCCTTATGGGGGAATGACTCAGCACAGTAGCTCAGAAGACTACTCCTTGAGCTCTATCTCTAGAGCCCGAAATCCTGGATGATCCTCATACAGCTCCAGTCCACTCTGCCCTCCCTCTGCTGGAGCCCAAGGTGAGTGGTTGCATAGGAAATTCTGTGTGTTGGCCTTTTAAAAGGGTGCCTGCATTGCCAGCCATCTCTCTGTGGCAGACAGAAATCCCACTGCTTTTCATGGCCAGTTGTTATGTGGACACCCGTCTCAGTTCTGGTGCTCTGGGCTGGGGAGCCCAGATTGGAGTTTAGGCCCCAGAGTTCTCAGTGGGAACCCCCACAGCTGAGATATCCCTCCGGACTTTCAGCTGCTGCCTGTGGGAGCCCAGCCAGCTCGCTCGCACCTCCACACTTCCTACCCGTCTCTATGCAGTCTCCACTTTATGACCTTGGTTATGAGGATGCTCTCCAGCCAGTCTTCAGTTGATTATTCCAGATAGTTTTGCTGTATTTTAGTTGTAATTCCAGTTTGGTCCTGGGAGAGTGTCAGTGTAGCTTCCACCTAATCCGCCACCGTCTTGGAATCCCCAGCATTTTAAATAGGAAGTAACAACAACCTTAAACATAATTTTCCCAGAGAGCTAAAACGTAAAAGAGACTACGCCCAACTTTGTTTGTGATACTAGCATATCCCTCTGTTATTTTTAGCTTAGAGTCTACTTTGTCTGAAATAAATACAGCTTTCTCTGCTTTTTATTGGTTATCATTTGCTTGAAAAATCTTTTCCTATCCCTTCATTCTCATGAGTACGTGTGTCTTTAAAGCTAAATTGAGTTTCTTGTAGGCAATATATTCTTGGAATGAAAAAAAAATTTAAAAAAATCCAGCCCAACCAGAGTGGCTCAGTTGGTTGAGCATTTTCTTGTGCATGAAATGTTGCTAGTTCGATTCCTGGTCAGGACACATACCTGGGTTTTTGGGTTGTTGGGTTGTAGGTCCCATCCCCAGGGCACATACATACAGATGGATAGGTCTCAGTCTCTCTCTCTTTTTCTCTCTCAGCACGTCCTTGGGTGAGGATTTTTAAAAATCCATTCAGCCATCTGCCTTTTAAATGGAAAATTTAATCACTTTATGTTTCCAGTAATTATTGATAACTATTGCCATTTTGTCATTTTTGTATTCATTTTCTTATTCATTGTATTCTTCAGCTCTGGGATTTCTAGGTTTTTATTGTGTTTTGTTTGACAGCTTCCATTTCTTTGTTGAACTTCTCATTTTACTCATGCATTGTTTTACTAATTGTGTTTAGCTATCCATATGTTCTCGTATTTCACAAAACTTCCTAAAAAGAGGCTTATTCTGAATTCTTTGTCAGACAGTTCATAGATTTCCACTTCTTTAGGATCAGTTATTGAAACATATTATAAGTTTCCTTTGGTGATGTCCTGTTTACCTGATGCTTCATGATCCTTGGTGTCCTGCATGATATCTGTGCATCTGAGTAAGCAATCTCCTCTTCCAGACATTATAGGTTCACTTCAACAAAGACAATCTTTTACCAGTCGGCTGCATTTAGGATTCTGAGTGGGTCAGCTGGTAGAGTTTTTGGGCCGGTGGGGCTTCCTCTCAGGGTCTCTATTTGGGTCAGGCTTCTGCCTGAACACTGAAGTCAGGTGGGTTTTCCTCTGGCTGGCTGCAGTTCAGGAGTACTGTGGGCTTGGTTCCTTGCCTGACTATGAGATGGGCTCTGTGTTTGCCCAGATTCTTTGGTCAGGCTTCCTAACAGGGTGGTACCAGATGATATACTCAACAGTTAGGTGGGGCTGAAACTTGCTCCTTTGCCCAGGCTATGCCATAGAATAGGCTCCATAGCCTTTATGGTTTAATGGCTGAAGTCTAGAATCAGGCAGATCTGTCTGCCGAGCACCCTGACCAGATAGGGCTATTGGCTTGGCTCTGGAGATGGACAGAGCCACTGGCTAGGATCTCCGCTGTAATTGGGGGTGTAGGAAGGGCTATGCAATTTCCCAGGTGCCCTGGTTAGTCCTTCTGGTCTGCTAAGGGTTGGGGCTATATTCAGCAATAGGTTTGGCTATGAATTTGTTTCCCTACTCAATCAGGGCAAGCAGGGTGGTAGAACAGACTCCAAGCCTGGGGATCCGAGTCAGGCAGAACTGAGCACCAAGCTTTCTGGCCAGACAGGGCACCAACTTGACTCTGCAGATGGCTAGAGCCACCAGCTGAGATTTCAATTAAAGTGCCCCATGAGGAGGAACTTGGTCTGCCAATGTCTGAATGCTGGTTGTTATAAGCCATGCTCCTCTTCTCCATCCTACCCCAGTCTCTGGTGGTCAAGATCTACAGGTTCCCCTCACAGTTATCTGTGAGCTGAGACCCAAGTGGGCCTCCCAGGAAACATCACACAGTTTTGGGAAAGCTGGAAAACCATAGGCCCGGGGGGACCCTCTTGGTGTAGTGCTGTGCTGGTCTGGGGGAGGGGTGGTGCAGTCAGCATAGCCATTTCTCTAAAGACGCCCTTCTGAAGCAGTCCTTCTCAGTCTCTGTGGTCGTGGTGGGGCGGGGGTGGGGGGGTTGGGGGTTGATTCAGCCTCACCCCTGTATTGTGGGATTTTCACAATTCTGTCGTCTGTGGATAGTTTCTTGTTCATCTTCTGGTGAGAGAGATTGAAATCAGGAATGAACTATGTCACCACCTTGATGATATCACTTCATCAGTATAACATTCATACCAAAGCCGAATAGAGTATCATTAGAAAAGGAAATTTCGAGGCCATCTCTTTCATGTAAACAGAGTGTCCCCCTAAAATGTATATACACTTTAACAGCTGGTAGCTCAGTTAATGTTTCTTTTCAAATTTAATCCCCTGGAATTAATAATTACTTAATGTGTGTATACATTTTTTAAAAAATTATCTTTATTGTTAAAAGTATTACAGATGTCCTTTTTTTTTTCTCCCCATTGATTCCCTCCTTCCTTTCCTCCTTCCTTTCTGTTTTTTTTCTCTTTATTTCTCTTTTCTTCCTTCCCTCTCTTCTTACTCTTTTTTTTGCAAATACAGTGGCACTTCGGTTTTCGAATGTCCCCGTGGGCGAGCATTTGGGTTCACAAACACTGTAAACCCGGGAGGAAATGCTTCGGTTTTCAAACGGGCCTCAGAAGTCGAACACGCCCTGCAGCTTCTGCTGAGGGCAGGATCCTGGGGCCTGGCTGTCAGCTATGGATCCCTCGGTTTTCCAGCGTTTCAGAGCTCAGTCTTCCAGAGCAGGTCACATTAAAAAACCGAGGTACCACTGTAGATATCCAGTTATTCCAGCATAATTTGCTGAAATGACTGTTTTTTCTCCACTGATTTACCTTTTTACCCTTTGTCAAAAATCATTTGTGTCTAATGTTACTTATCACAGCAAAAATCAATTTCTCTATCTATGGGCCTATTTCTGGACTCTGTTCTGTCAACTTATCTATGTGGACCTAAATACCACACTGTATGGATATTGTAGATTAAAACTTACAATCAGGTCGCGTTAGTCATTTACTTTTTTTCAAAGTTGTTTCGTTTATTCTAGGTCCTTTGCATTTCCATAAGAATTTTAAAATAACCTGATCAATTTCCATAAAGCTTCTGAAATTTTGAATGGGATTGTGTTAAATCTGTTAATCAGTGTAGAGAAAATTGATATCAAATGGTATTGAACCTTCCACACCATTGAGATAGTAGATCTTGTCATTTAATTAGGTCTTATTAAATCTCTCTCAGAAACATTTTGTAGTTTTCAGTGAACAGTTTTTTTATATTTTTTGTCAGATTCATTTCTAATTATTTTATTTTTGACATTTATTTAAACTTTTTAAAACTTCATAATTGTTCAGTTCTCATATATAGAAATGCAGTTGATTTTTGTTCATTGGTGGTTTTTATCCTGCATCCTTGCTTAGCTCACATTACTTACGGTAACGTTTCTGTTGATTTCATTGGACTTTCTACATAAAGAACCATGCTGTCTGAAAAAAGACAGGTTCACTTCCTTTCCAACCTGGATGTCTCTTCTTTCTTTCCCTTGCCTTACTGCACTGGCTAATACACCCAGTATAAAATGTTGAACAGAATGAGAGCACTCTTGCCTTGTTCCAGGTTTTAGGGAGAAAGTGATTGGTATTTCACCATTAAGTATGATGTTAACTGTAGGTTTTTATATTTGCCCTTTATCATGAAAAGTAAATGTTGTCTTTATTACTGGTGTTGAAAAATTTGATGGTGCTCTGACTTCCTATATTCTTTTTTGTGTCTTATGCTTGGATTTTGTTGAATTTAGACCTTTGTGTTTATAATTTTAATAAAAATGAACATTTTAAAAACCATGATTTCTTCAGGTTTTATTTTCTTCTGTTTACCCTTCTCTTCTTTGGAGACTCCATTAACATATATATTAAGCTGCTTGATTGATCCCACAGTTTATTGATTCTCCATTTTAAAATTATTTTTCTGAGTTTAATTTTGGATAATTTCTATTGCTAATCTTTACTTTTTGCAATGTTTAATCTGCCATTATTTCCATTCTGTGCATTTTTATATCAGACACTATAGTTTTCCTCTCTAAAAGTTCAATTAAGATATTTAAAAAAATATATTTTTCCATGTTTCTGCTTAATTTTTTGAACATATGCTTTAATGTCATTGTCTGCTAATTTTAACATCTATATCAGTTCTGTGTTGGTTTCAATTGGGAGATTTTTGTAACATCACAGGTCAGATTTTCTACTTTGAATGAATGTTAATTTTTTGTTGTTGTATACTCAGCACAATGTATTTTTATCATATTGGATGCTGAGTATTTAAAAAAATATTTATACATAGTCTTGAGCTTTATTCTCAGATACAGTTATTTTAAGTTACTTTTGTCTTTTTGGGTCTTGCTTTAAGATATGTTGATCAGGGCCAGGGCAGTGCTCAGTCAAGGAAGGGCAAACTGTCCCTCACTTCTGAGGCAAGGCCCTTATGAAACATGAGGTTTTCCAGTAGGGCTAGGGGAGAACAGCCGCTCTTCCCAGCCCCATGGAAATACCAGCCCTGTTCCATTTCATTGACTAGTATTTAAGGGGCACGTGCTGCAGGTTCCGGAGCTCTGTGTCTGAACAGGCCCCTCTCTCTTACTGTGTCCTGAGAATTCGGGCTGACTTGGACTCCCAGGCTCTCAGCTCCATCTCAGCTCAGGGGGGCTGTCAGGCTCCACTTCTGTCCCCCTCTCTGGACCATATTCTGAAAACTTTCTCATGGCAGTAAGCTGGGTGTTTATAAAGCTCAGCTAATTTTTTTTTTTTTTCTTCTCTCTCAGTGATCACTGTATTTCATTGCCTGAATTGCAGTGTTTTGGAAACTTTAGTTTCATCTGTTTGGTCTGGTTTTGTGTATTGTTTCGGGTAGGAGGGTATGTTTGGTTGCTGCTACTCCATCTTGAATCTGAGTGGAAGTGTCTTCTCCTGGTTTTTAGTTATAAATTCTATTCCTGTTTTTGAAAATATTAAAAATAATTTTTATTTTTATTTTTACTATGAGTATATATTGCTTTTAAAAAATTTAGTGATGTAACAAAATGGATAAGAGCAAATAATTTAAGTGAAAAAAACTAAGATATAAAATTTTCCTATAATTACAACTGCTATGTTAATGGTTACTCTAGTCTAGAAACTTTCAGATGCCTAAAATGAACAAAAATATTTACCATCCTGATGAATATTAATAAAGTTAAGGTACTTTAACTCCCATTACCACCTACTGATTTATATGCTATATTATTCTAAGTACAATTGACTCCTGAAAAACATGGGTTTGAACTGCATGGGTTCACTTACCCACAGTTTATTTTCAACAAACACTGTAAGTATATTTTCTCTTCCTTTTGGTTTTCTTAATATTTTCTTTTATCTAGCTTACTTTATTATAAAAATGCAGTGTATAATACATATAACATACAAAATATGTTAATAGGCTGTTTATGCTATTGGTAAGGTCAATGGTAGGCTATTGAGTTTTTTGTTGAGTGAAAAGTTATGTATGAATTTAAAACTGTGCAGGGAGACCCTAAAGCCTGTATTGTTCAAGGGTCAACTTGTTTTTATTCAATTCAATCTTGTTTTTATTACTCCTACAAAGTAGTTATTATTTCTTTATACAATCAATGTTTGTTCATATTTACCCAAATGCTTAACATTTCCTTTCTTCACGATTTCTTTTGGCACATTTTTCCCCCTCTTCTTAAGTCGTCTTTAGAAGGAACATTTATGAGGGATGTATTTTAGTATAAAATTCTCCAAATATCTTTACTTTGCCATAACCTTTGAAAGATACTTTAATCTGGATATTTAATTCTAAGTTGTAAGTTATTTTCTTCCTGGCATCTTTAAGATATTTCATTGCCTTCTGGCTTTTAATGCTATTTTAATCATTTCTGATTTTTTTTTCTTGTGTTTGTTTTTCCCCCTACATTATGTTGACATATCAATTTTATTGTAAGTATTCTGCTTGTGTTATCTAAATCTGGGTTTCCCAGATTTTCCTCTTTTAAAAAATGTATTGCTAAGGAACTTATTCTTCCTAAGCCTACGTTTTATGTGAAATAGGAGGATGGTTATGGTAGAGAGATGAGGGGGGTAGGGCTCTCTGAGCAAACATCCATTATGATTGGGCACCATGTTTTTTCTCCTAATTATGCTTTTGTCTGTCGTTGCAATTCAGGATCTGGCAGTTCTCAAGGAAAGCATTAATTCCAGAGTTTGTTTACCAATCTTCATTCACATTTTTATGTATTTTTTTTCTGGTCATGAAGATTTCCTTTGCTTTCCTGCCAGTTAAACAAGATATTTAAAGAGATATTTACACAAAATAGTTTGGATTAATATAAGTGTTTTTGTCAGGACAAAGTTTCTGTAATCTAGTCTCCTTGATTACCAGCAAAGGTAGTATGAGAAAGATATGTGTATTGTTTGTGTAGAGGTGTGTTTATCCTAATAGACTGTGAGCTCTATCAGTTTGAGACTTATTTATTTTTAACCCCTAAACTCAGCATATTTATTACCTGATACAAAATACACATCCATGATTGCTTGAGGTGTTTTTTTTTAAAATATGTTTTTATTGATTTTTTTAGAGTGAGACGAAGGGAGAGGGAGGGAAAGATAGAAACATCAATGAGAGAGAAACATTGATTGGCTGCCTCCTGCAGGCCCTCCCCCCCCCACTGGGGATCGAGCCCACAATCCGGGCATGTGCCTGGACCGGGAATCAAACAACAGTGACCTCCTGGTGCACCGGATGGTGCTTAACCACTGAGCAACACTGGCTGGGCCTGATTACTTGAGGTTTTAAACGCATGTGGCAAGGGAACAAAGGTTGGTGTGACATTTGAAAAGGAGTAGCCAACATTTTAAAATTCAGAGATGTAATGCACAATCAGGAACAAACAGAGGTCACTGGACATAGAAATGAGAAGGTAAATGTGAAAGTACAGTTTGTAAGGTGGTACAGGGAAAAGGTATAGAGAGATGAGCAGAGGGGTGAGAGGTAAATGGTGCAGTGGCTTCTCCAAGTAGAGTAAAAATGATGGGAAAAAGATGGAAAGGGCAAACTTTATGGGGAGGGTGGACTGAGAAAATAACGTTTTTAATGTAAAAGATCTTTAACCAGAACTTAAGAGTGGGAAGATCTAATGAAGACTGAAAAATAAGAGTAAGAGTAATGAATACAAGTTCACTGAGGAGGTAGGAAAAATATGGAATTGAAAGTATAGTTAGAACAGTTAGCTTCAAAACTGAACAGACAGAGGGGACATATAATTAAAGGTAAGGCAAGAGAGGCTGGAGGAGATTTTACCTGATGGAACTTATTTTATCATTTAATTGTAATGTATTTCCCACCTATTACATAAAATGAATGAGAAGCAGCTGGCATGTTGGTAAAAAGACAAGAAACTGCATCCCAAATAACTTAATTAAAACAGCTGCAAGAAAACTTACAGCAACAGATGATAACATTGAATTTCTTATGAATAGAAAACAAAGGGAAAAGATTTGGGGAATAAGCTTATGTGATTCAAAAGAAAGTATCAGGTATCCTCTCATTTATTTTCATTTAGCAATCTTATTTGCGAGGTGCAGACACCAGACTTCCATAGGTATGTTTGGAGTTTTAATTTAAGATAATAAGGTGGAAGTTGTCTCTTCTGAGGCCAGAGTAGAAGCACCCCTGTCCCCCCAGTTATATAAAGACACAAGTCAAGACTGAGTCTAGACTGATTTCCCCTCTGTTTTCAACTTTTAAGAGCTGGGGACTCCATGTTGAGTTTCAGTCTGGACAGAAACTTCAATACATGTTGAAGGCTCTGAATTGTGTCATGCAAAATGTAAGAGAAATTTCCATATGGAGCAGACCCAAAGAACATGTTTATAATTAAAATTTGCTACAGGCTTCACAAGAATTCTAGGTATAATTACGTTAGAAAAATATTTTTCCAGCACTTAAAACACTGTGTAATATTCAAGTGAAATAATGTCCAAGGCAGGTAGGCATTCTTTGAATCATTGACAAGGAAGTGTGTATTTTATGGAGGCCCTGTTATACCCTTAGACTTTCACAATTGGTGCTTTAGGTAAAAAAGAAATCCACAGCCCTGTATATCCACTTACTGAGTCACTGAAAGGCAATGGCCCAATCCAAACATTATAGTAAAAGATGAAGCTCAGAAGGACCAAATAAGAAGCAAAGATCAAATGGAAAATGCTCTTTCCAAAATGAAACACTTAGTCCAGGAAAACCTTGGGTGTCAAACCTTGAACCTGAGAAGAGCTTGGCTCTAAAATCTTGGCCTCCAACATGATTGTGTCTGTGGCTCTGTGTGACTCCATGTGACATATACTCCACAAGTGTGGAGAAAGAAAAAAAATTCCAGCTCAGGGCTGTCTGAAGACAACACCTAATTCAATAGTCCCCCTCAGTTTGCTGTCACCTAACTTCCTCTTTCCAATCCCAAGTCCAGAGATCACACGGGCTCTGTGGGTCCACACAGGAGCTGTCTCTTTAGTGTCCCATGTGAGATTCGGGTCCCTTTACTCCTCTATCAATCACAACGCAAGTCTGTGATTTGCTTCAAGTATCACCAATGAGTAACTAGTGACTCCTGTTAGTAAGTGCAAGCGTAACTAATGTAATTAATTGTGTTAAGTGCTGTCATAGGAGTTTTTTAGGGGGGAAAATGCTTTCATAGAAAGGAATGGCTGAAATGAATGTAATGTCAGGAGCTGGGATTAACCACATTGTGGGAAAGAAAACACTGGTTGAAACTGGTCATGTATCTATTCTTGGGCCCAGATATTGAAGTGAAAAGAATTTCCAATGTTTAAGGATACTGGGTGTGTACTTTGGTGCCACTGTGCTGCTTTCATATAATTATATGAAACACATTATCTCTTTTAACCCTTCCGATAAAAAGTGAAGGAAAAAGCGAAAGGGGTTCAGCAACTTTCCCAGAGGATTGAAACCCATGTGTACATAAAACTTAAATCATGTTACTTCCCCATCCATGAGACTCCGATGGTTTCTAATCACACTTGGAGGAAAATCTAGTCTCTAGATCATGTTCTACAAGGTCTCAGGTTTCTGACCTCTGTCTGTATCTCTATTGTTATCTCCTGTGGTTACCCCTCCAGTCTCTCTGTAGTCCCGTGGCCTCCTTGCTATTCTTCTAACATAGCAAGTCTGCTCACACACAAGACCTTTGCACATCCTGGACCCACTGTCTGGAATTCTCAGGTATCTGGAGAGTCTACTCCAGCCTCCACGCAGATGTTTTCTCCTCTACTACTACTTCCCAGCTACTCTATATAAAAGAACATCTACCATCCTAAATTTCTGTATTCCTTTATTCTACTTTATTTTCCTTAGAGTCTTTTCCCGCTCTATGTTATCAATATTACATTATATCCTGTCATATTTTTATTGTTTGCCACTAAAATGTAAGAAAACTCTGTGGGTAGAGGCATTTTATAATTATATCAGCACATATAACAATATCTGGCACTTAGGAGGTGCTCAATGTCGAATACATGAATAAATTAAATGATTAGTTCTCTCTCCACGGTCTTATGCACCATTTGGACGCAACAGTAATGTTTATGTTTTATACTTGTTGTTAATGTTTACTGGGTGCTCACTGCATTAGTTAAATGCCTTACAGACTTTATTACATTTAATTTTGACACTCAAAGGCACATGGGCAAGAATTTTTATTACTACTCCAGTTTTACAGATGAGGATATGTTATGCTCAGGAAAAATTAAACAATGTCAGAAAACTAATAAGTAGAGCAGTTGGAATATGAAGGTAGGTATATCTGACTTGAATCCATGCTCAAAATCACTATTGACAGACATGCCTGTATTGTCTTATTAGTGATTTTACTATATCCATCCCCTACTGGAATCAGTGTAGAAGAGAAAAGTCCCTTCTTGTGCAGAAGAGAAAAGTTGAGGCCAGGAGTAATTTAGAGAATAGGAAAAACACAAACATCTAGAACTCATACTTCTTTACACTTTCCTGCACAAATGATAGCAGCCTGTAACTAGTAAATAATCTGTTGTGGAATTTTAGCTACCAATCAAGAAGGAAATGTTTAGGTACTTCCTGACAACACTAATCAAAATAATACATTCACTGGCAAAATCAGAAGAAATATAAGTGAAATTCACATTTGGAAGTGTGAACAATGTTTGGATGAAATAAAAATCCTTTGTATGTAAAGTTGAAATTAACACACAGTATTTGTGAGGTTATAGCACATTCATGTTTGACAAAGTCAGACTCTCAATTCAAAATAGACTTCCGATCCAGTTTATAACCATTTATAAGATATTTAAATGAGCACAGCCTGCATAATTAAGAAATTCACTTGAACACTAACTTCATAAACAATGTACACATTTGAAGATGACTGTTCTCAGATGTTGGAGCAAATTTCAATATATCCTACCCACCAAGATTGACAATAGCATTGGCATTCTATTAATTGAAGGGAAAAAATCATAAAAAAACAATGTGACTACTGAATTCATAAAAAATAGAACATGGATAGGTGTATAGATAGCTACACAGAGACCAGTACTCATACCTTTTTATCACAACTTTATTGTTTTAAAATGTATTTCCATTTAGAAGCTCCCATTTTAGCATTTTTACTAATGACATATCAGTGTGGCGGAAGATATATTTAACATTTATCTCTGTTATCTCCTGTATAATACCGATATGACATAAAAAAGACAAAGGATACACAAATTCTCAAGGAAAAAGAGAACTGAAGAGAAGACATCATTGGAAAAGAAAGCATTTTAGAAACTTAGAACAGACATGTAGTAGCTTATTTACAGAACAGAGAATCTAGCAAAGCCCACAAAAGGGAAGGAGAGGAGGTAGGGGAGGGAAACAGAAGGAATGAGTTGGCACTGTGGCACAATCCTGGATAAGCCCATGAATCGGTGGCAGCTCTTATTGTTGAAGGTAGGATTCAGATGGGGCTATAACCTGGAGATAAGATGAAAGATTTAAATACAAAAGCATTCAAATCTCCAGATCATCTGCCCAGACTTATGAGGCCAGTGATGCTCTTCCTCTACTCCAGCAGAGGACTGGACATTTGTCAGGTGCACAGGTGACCCAGGCAGACCGTGGGATTGGGGCCATCAGACCCAAACAAAGACTGGAGTGCGAATGTGAGTCATCTTTCTGCAAGGGGACTAAATAAATATCTACAAACTGACTTCCACCTCCTTTCTGGGGCTTTGTGCCTCCACTAAGCCCAGTCCACCAGTCCAATTATACCCCTTTCCAAGCCCCACCACCTTACCCTCTCCCAGACTGAAAATTTCCTTTCTGGGAAACTGATCAATTCAAGAGAAGAAACAAACAGACGATGCCATTTGGGCATCCCCAATAAACTGGGGATCCCTGTCATCAGGATCACCCAGCAGTGAAGACTGCCATAGAACAAGATTCACCCAGTTGGAGACTTTCCAAGCATTATTTTAGTGCTTCATTCTAAATTAAGAATGTACAGACATCACCACTGGACACATAAGGGAAAGACTCCAACATGAAAGACAGAGGCTGAAGTGAACAGAAATAGAAATATGCTTGAGATCAACATGATGCAAAGAGTAGAAGAAAATTTCAAAAGAACTATTATTATCTCCAGGGAAGAAAGAGAATATTACTATATCACATCGATTAAATAAATAAATAAAACAAAACACCAGGGAAAAGAAGAGTCAGAAGGGGAGAGAATCCTGGTAAATTAAAGAGTAGAGAGAAAAAATCCAATAGGTTTGAAAGATAATGTTAGGGGTAATCAACCCAGAAAGTGCAACAAAGACATACTCTTTCCTACCTGCTCTTTGCTATCATGCAAGGGCTGGAAACCAAGGGCCTACTTTGCAACACATCCAACGATGAGAGATACCTGCATGTGACCTGGAAGGCTGAGCAGATGCCTATTATGTAGTGGCCAGCAAGTGCTTCGGTTTAGGAAATTGAGATTTCACAGTGGCCTCTGGATATCTGGCTGGAAATCACCCACCTCAGGGCAGAGGGAGCTGGGGTTCCTCAGACTCTGTGATTCCCTGAAATTGAGAGAGGAGAGCTTTCACTTGTCCTCCTGCCTCTAGCTCTCTCAATCATTTTTAAAAACTTAATTCCTGTACTGTATTACACTCTGCTTAGAGTACCTTGAGTACCTTTGTATCCCAAAGAAATTCTTACATAGCAGGTAAACATGAATGAGGACTTTCATGAGAGAGAGAGAGAGAAAGAGGAAGAGAGAGAGTGTGTGTGTGGTAGTGAGGAATTGGAGGTGATGTCACTAGAGGAATTAATATATAAAACCTTGTGGATATAGATAGTGATGCACAGTAACATAGTTGGAAACACAAACTGAACATATATAAAATAACTTGGATGGATAACAAAGATGTAATATTCCCTAGAAAAGAAATGAAGTGAGATTGATACCACATTTAGGAAAACAAAATGCAAACACAGGCAAAACAATACATTTACAAGGGACCTAGAGCTTATTTAATAAATATTATATTGACAAGGCACCAATATACATACACTGGGATGTGTATGTATATGAGAGAAGGAGGCGGGAGGTAGGGTCAACTGTGGATGAAGAGTAATAATACTGCTCTTGGAGCCTGATGATGATGCTATTCACCAAACAGTAACATTACCTCAACTTGGCACCTGCAGGCTATTGCATGCGCGCGCACACACACACAGTCAGTGTGGAACTACTGTCTACTGATGGTCAAGCTGGGGAGTGACCTATGACAATGGCAGGAGCTGTGGCAGTGACAATTATGAGGAAAGGTTAGATCAGAACATTTTAAGTGTAAGCTCACTGAACACAGGGATTTCGTTTAGTTCATCACTATTCCCAGTGACTGTAGATGATCAATAAACTTTTTGTGGAACTGAACTGACACCAACTTACATCCCATCACAGAGTTAGGGTTCCAGAGGCAAAGTTCCCTAAATTGACATAAATCATAAAAATTCTCACATCTCTCTTTTCAGTGTCACTGCATCAATAGTGTATCACAAACAGTTGCATGCCCAAGATTGCAGTTGCCTTAGTTTTGACTATAAGAGTGCCGAGTACAGAAACATCAAGTCAGCCTTCTGCTTCCTGACCTGCAGTTTCTATACCAGCTCTGTAGAGAGTGTCAGTGGGTGCGTTGGCTCAGAACTCTGTCTCTGCACAGTGGTTGAGATCCTAGCCTCATCTGGAGTGAGGACTCAGCCAATGACCATTCAAGAAACAATTATTTTTCATGCATTTTAAAGAATTTTAATTTTAGGTTTAAAATGACCTAGAACTTTATACAATTAGGGATTCCCTCTCATCATTTAAGATCAAATTACTGCACAAAAGAGATCTCTACAAAACTAGTATTTCAATAACACAAGTTGACAATTATAACAAAATTTAAGAAATATACATGTATATATATTTACATTTATATTTATATACACATATACCTATTTATACCATACATAGATACATATACCCATACATATGTATATATGTACATATATATGTATGTGTGTGTATAGATATATTTTTTTCTTTTTTCATGAACTTGACCCTGAGAATATTTGCTCTTATAAACAGCTTTATTGCTTAATTGGTAATTAGGTCCTGCTTGCCTGTGTGTGGTATTAACATAAATTGGTTGTGAACAGCACCAGGTGCATTCAATTAAAAAGCTTTAAAGAGAGGTATCACATTTTACCACTTGGTTGCATTTTGAAAATATATTTAACAGGTTTATTCCAATGTCAGGGTTGCAATAAATGGAAGTCAAGCTGACTTAAAACAGACATGTCTTGTGGGTTAATCTTCCTGTCTCCTGATTTCCATCACCTACTTTGAAACTATTTAGTCATCCATTTGCAGACCTTGCCAAAGCCTGTAGCTGAAGCCTGCCGTTGCTCTTCTCTATGCAATAGAAAAGCTACATACTTTCCTTTGCTTGGAATGTCATTACTATGAGTCAGGCTAACCATCAGAACTAACAAGGCACGGGGCCAATTATAGCCATTATTTCTGTAAAATGGCTGCTGGATGGACTTGATGCAGTGCGAATAAGAGCAGCTTAGAGGCATGAAATAAACTTAGCTTATTTGCAAATGTCTTGCCTCTTGTTACTATCTACTTGCTGGCTCTTGGCATGTGAGGTGAACCCTTAGGAAGGACTGTGAATAGCAGGCATCAGAGGTATATTAGAGCTTTATGCAATGAAAGTATTTTTAGACTTTCCTGAGAATATGAAAAGTTTATGAAGGTGCTTAATACTGAACACTCAAGCACAGTGGGAAATAAGATACACTTAGCTTTAGATACTGGATTTCTGTGGAAATGAGTCAATACTGATCCAATTAGTTGTTGCTAACACTTTCCTGGAAGAACAGTCCTTTAAATGCAATAACCCACTAGTTGCAGACTTAATCTTTCTTAGAGGACATAGGCAGAGACATATATACATTTTCACCTCCTGCACAGCTTCTTCAAAATTGAATGACTCTTAGGACAAATTTTTACACAAAACTGCTAGGACCCCCATAAAATTCTTTTCTTTAAGTATTCCCACTTGATCGTGCACCAAGACCTCTATAATTTAGCACATTGTCTTTGTTTCCCTCAAAACCACTAATGGAATGTAGATAAACTACATCTTCAAGGCACATAATAAAGTAAATTTGTAAAGAAGTTAAAATTCATGTATTTCTTGTTCATTCAAACCTTACTCACTCCTTAATAAAAATCTCAACTACTGCCACATCCAAAAAGTCCTCCCTGATTATTTTTGTATAAACGGGTACAAGTTTTGTTTTCATTAGACTCTGTTTTGTATTCTCTAAATATTTCATGCATAGAATCTTTTCTCAATTTACTTGCAAAGTGCTCAGGGAAAGGGTATGCATGACATTTAAAACTTCCTGATACCTAATTAAGATGTTATAAATTCATGCTTTGAAATCCTGACTCTTTGATCCAACATATGGTAAATAGCAGATAAAATATAAAAGATACAATTAAATAACTTCAAAGTACTAAATACAGTGATGGACCAGAAATGGAATGAAACATAAAATATTAAGAGAAACTAATACTGCAGGTCTGTTGGAATCTGAGACTGGAAGCACGCAGAGGCAACCACTTGTACTGGATTCAATGGGGTAGAAGGAAATAAGGTTCCTCCTGTGTAGTAGACATTGAAGCCAGTCCCATTGCTGGGCCAGTGTGGAGCTTCCTGACAGCAAAAGGCAGCTGAAAAAAGCCCTCATTTATTAATTTTGGGGGATACAACATTTACAATGTTGCCTCTTACTTCGCACAAAGAAGCAGATAGGTTTGAAACCAGGCAATCTTGTGCCAAGTTACCACTTGACACCGGGAAATAAAATCATGACAGGTTAAATGAAAATAAGAGAAAAATATCAATAATGGTTTTAAAATAAGTATGTTTAGAATCGCTGATGGGATAGAGAAATAAAATAACCCTGATGAAATAAAAACAATGAAAAATTGTGAAACCAAAAAATATATAAATAAAATAATGAAGAGTAGACATAAAATTTAGAAATTCTTAAAGTAAAAACTATTGTTGTTGAAATAAAAGTAATTGGAATAACCTTTAAATCAGACACAAAGAATAAATAAGTGGGAATACAGTTCTGAGAAATTCTACAGAATGTAGCACAATAGAGATTTAAAACATATGTAAGAGACATGCGCTATATAGATCAAGGTAATTTAATGTGCTTAAAATAAGTGTTCTAGAAGAGAACTGAAAAAATGTCTGATGAGAGCTTATATTTAAAAATGTAAGAATTTTCCAGATTGGAGTAGAGATATGAGTTCAGAGTAGAAGTCTCCACCAAGTATAAATCATAATAAAAAAAATAAGTCCATACCCATACATGTCACAGTGAAACTGTAATATATCAAGGATAAAGACAACACTTGATAAGTGGAAAAGAGAAAGGCATGATACCTAACAAGGAGTGACCACTGAACTGATGGCAGACTTAGCAGCAGCAATAATAGATAGAAGACAATCAATAGAACACTGCCTTCACATTATTGAAGAAATAAAATTTTAAATATAAAGTATATACCTAGCTGCTATGTTAGTTAATACTGAGGTCATAGTCAATATGTTTTTAGCTATATAAAGCTAAAAGAATTCATCTACTACTCCATACCCTCACTAAAATAATTACTAAGTGATTTTTTTTTTTTTTTTACTGAATGTAAAGGAAGAGTGTGTGAGAAATTAATGATAAAAATATGTAAATAAATATAATAAACTAATTGTAAAAAAACTTACAAAAACTTAAAACTAAAAAATTTTAGACAACTATATAGGTAAGTGTTAGAGCTATTTAAAACACACGGAAGTCTTTAGATTTGGTTAGAAAAATTTAGAGTTATGTATGTTAAATAATAATTGCTGAAGGAAAAGGCTTACCAAAACAGCAAAGGGGAACCAGCAAAAGGGAAAAGTAATAATAATGATAATTATGATACGAACCTTATCAATCCACAGGAAGGTAGAAAAACAAGGAGAAAAATACCCTATGAAAGCATAATAAAACAAAAATACAAAAATAAGATGTAGACATGGAATTCATCACAAAATGTTAAAAAGATTAAATTCTCTTAAGAAAATATTAGATTGAAAGCACTCTACCTATATACTAGTTTTAAGGGTACAATTAAATGGAATGGCATAGAAGTTAAAATTCAAGAAGTATAACACTCAAATGCTAATTTTAAAAAGCTGCTGCAGCATACAAATACCAAAGTAGAATTTAAAGCAAGAGCTTTCAACAGAGCAATTATTTCATTCTAATAAAATGGAAATTCTAATAAAAGCAAAACAATATAAAAATTAAGAACATGTACACACTTAATAATGGAGCCTTGAAATGAACAAAGCTGAAACAAACCTAATTTAAAAGAAACTAATAAATCTAGAAATACCATAGAAAATCTTAACATTTTTGTCATAAATATATAGATAAAACAAAATATTAGCAAGTATATGAAAATACTGAACAAAACAATAAGTTTGCTCATGTATACTGATAATGTATATATAAAAATAATGTATAAATTACAAAACAGATCATTCATCAGATCACAGATAATATTTCAAAATATGTAAAAAAAAAGAGGGTTGGGGGATTGGATTAAAAAGGTGAAGGAATTGAGAAGTACAGATTAGTAGTTACAAAATAGTCATGGGGCTGTAAAGTACAGCATAGAAAATATAGTCAATCATATTGTAATAAGTATGGTGCCAGGTGGGTACTAGAAATATCGGGGGGGAGGGACACTTTTAAAGTATATGATTAACCACTATGCTGTACACCTGAAACTAATACAAAATAATACTGAATGTAAACTGTAATTGAACTTTTTTTTTAATTTTTAAAAAGAATAAAAATTATAAAAAAGAAAAAAATATATCAAAGAACTGATAGAATACAGACCACCTAGTGTGACCAATGGTTAAAATATTCTATACTCAAGTTATTTTAACCACAGTGCTTGCTCTCTACTGGGCACATAACAAGCATTCAGACAGTGGATAAGCTGAACTAGTGTCCTAAAAGATACATTACAGTCTAGGATTCAAGTTTTCCAGTTTTCTGTATATGCAGCACAAAAACTTCCTGTCCACTCATAGGAGTCCTGTAAAGCAAAAAGAAGAAAAAAACTGAGAAACCTGAATGAATCTAAATTAATCTTTCACAATATAAAAAAGTTATATGCCTTTTTAAATTTTTTTCAGTTATATTAAAAGTGTGTGAAGTAGGTAAAAGTAGTAAAGACAAAAACTCAATGAACTATTTCAAAATTATATTTGACTAATGTGCCTTTCATTATTATTAATATTAAATTGTTCAATTTAATATTTAAGCATTTTGATTTTATCTATACAATGAAACTTGATTTTGCTATTATTAAAAGAGGAAAAAGCTCGGCCCAGCCAGCATGCAACAAGGTAATATAGCTGGTAAAAGTTTCAGACTATATGCCCTTTGAAAGCTTAAAAAAAATTCTGTTACATGATTAGTGTTTACAGATATAAATATTCTAGGAGAAATATAAAGGCTGGCCATTTTGAAAAGTAAATATTTTATCTATAATATTTACATTGGAAAGATACCGTGTCTATACCGACATTACTTGATGTGTGGTTAACATCACTCTCCCTTTATAAATTTCTGTCAATCACGGATGATCAGTATAATTATGGTTCTCATTAGATGCTTTTTTTGTAAGCAACCGAGGCTCACTCAGACACCTCTAAGATTAAATCTACACCTTCATTTCCCCCTCCCCAAACTCCACCGTGAAAGGCAGATACACATTTGTCTCACTATTGTTACTGTAATGCTTTTAAAGTAAGGATGCATATCAACTGAACTCAAATTATAACTGGAAAAACCTCAGAACTGAAACTGCTCTAGAGAATGACAGTTTTCTCCATCCCTCTTTTGTGATCCATCTAGTAACTTACTGTTCCTGACATTTCTGTTTTCTTATTATCTGCTTCATTCTTCTGTCTTCATTTCTCTCTCAACCAACTTCTCTGTTTGGTTTTAGGCTGTATTTTCTCAGTGATTGTGCTCACAATGAATAGGTGGGCAAGCAAAAAAAAAAAAAAAAAAAAAATGGAGAAAGGCAGTGATAGTATAACAAAGTGTTTTAAGAGTTAACTAAGAAAAAAAGGGCTTATATTGGTGTGTGGCATATGTATTCAATAAATGGTAGTTAAAAATTAGCAGCTCTATTATAATTTTACTTATGAATATATTCACATTATGGTTATACTTGACAAGCAGAACAGAGTGTGGGCTTTTGTTATGTCTGATTTTGTAAAGCAAGGATGATAAGACTATAACCTAAGTGTTTTATTTAAGTATTTAAATTTTACAAGTATCCAAAAAACTATATTTTGTCTAAGACAATATTTTTTTCACTAAGAAGAATTACCAAAGAGAAAAGTGATCATATTTGTTCTAAGTTACCATTTGTGTTATATAGGACATGCACTGAGGCATTTAAAAGTGTGTTTTCATCATCAACTCCATTTTAAAAATGAACAAACTAAATAAGAGAGAAGCATTGCTGAAGGCATTGTTGAAGATTTCACTGAGTTCAAATGCTGGTTTACAAAAGTTTTGTTGAATTTCTACTGCTCTGATTTCTTTTATTTGATTTCTAGTCCATGCTTTACGAGTGTCTGAATTTATACAAACAACTAAATTCTTTAGAATACTTATTTCAACACACAATTTGCATGTTTCCTAGTATTGAAAAACTTGTTCTGAAGGCTAAATAATTCTTTTGCAATGTTTAAAAAGAGAAAGCCATTCACCTCCAATAATACTTTGGTGAGAAAAGTAACTACCAACTCAATACCTATATCCCTAAACCAAAATTAAAAAAAGAAAAAAAAAAGGCATTTTGTAAAATTAAAACAAGAAAAACTTGATTAAAATTATTATACATCTTTAAATACTATTTTCATTAATTCAAAATATACATCTTGGTTTAAAAATTCCCTCCTTTACATTTTCATGCACATTATTGATGATTTCCTTGAATGGAAATGTTACAAATTACTTATATCCAAAGATTAATATATTGCTAATTATTTTGAAAGCTAGGAAACTAGTGAAAGGAAAATATAAGAGACAATTGAAGACTGAGGTTACATCATCAAAAACTTTAACCTAGCTTTCTGAAAATTTCAATCATTTTAACCACTTATATGACACCTTAATGTAATGGCAAGAAGCACAAAATTGAAATTGCAAAGCTGAGTTCCATATTTGCTTATAGATATGATGTTGATTGTGAATATTTCAAAAATTTATTTTCATTGCTTGAAGGACATGTTCCCTTCAAAAACTAAGAAAAAAAATATATGATTATAATAAAATTAAAGGAACATTGGCAAAATGTCAAGTTAAATTTAGAACCAGAAATAATCTGTTGGGAGGGAGCAATAAAAAATATTAACAAGAAAAATATGTATCACATAATGCAAAAATTTAAAAAAATTCACTGTAACACAATAGAGCTAGTATCGGCTATTTTAATGCTAATGGCTAATAGTAATTGAACATTTAATAAATGCCAGGCAACATACTTGACACATATGTTTCTGTTTATTTCCAACAGACTTTCTCTCAAAAGAGTATAAAGATTATCCACATTTCAGATTTAAGGAACTAGGTTTCACATGGGCTAATAAATTACCTATGTTATATATTTTGTCTTATCTTTTCACTCAGCTTCATATTGTAAGCATTTTCCAAGTCACTAAACTGGATTTTAAAAACCTTAAAGACAGAGAGTATAACCATTTAATCATATAATGATTCTGTATAAACAGACCATGTTATAGTCATCAAATCCCCAGTTATTAAATACTCACTAGCATCAATAACTGAACTGTTTAAACATTGCTAATTCTATAGATATCATGCAAAATTCAAATTAGAAAAATATTTTTGAAACACATTTTATTTTTAAAATTTATTTCCCAAAGAGTAATTTTTGAAAACTTTGGGCCCCCAACAAATCAGTATGATGAAATATAATTATTCTTAACCAGCCACTTTTATTAATTTTAGAATGGCAATTTTCTTTCCGTGGTCACTAAAACAAGTTTGGTAAATAAGACTGATCTCTCCATTAGCCCCCTCTGACACAGCATCCCTTAACATTTACGATTGGCCAAGGGGGCCCACATTGCCAGGACACATGCACCACTTGGGGAATCTGCACCCTCATCTCTCTGCTCAATCCCATCATCAAAGGTAGATACAGATTTGACTCACTACTCAAATTGATAATGACACAGCTCCTTGGGAACATCCCTTAAATGATCCTTTAACTGCAGGATATCCCCATTGAAGCTGAATTTACCCTCACCCTCAGCGGATCTCTTGGATTTCAGAAATGCCTGAGGCTTTAAGGGTTAGGCTAAGTGGCCACTGATGAAATGTAGAGGTGGCAAAATATAGAGGGAGTATATACCTTCTGAGACTTTTCAAAGAAAGGACAGTGGTAGGATTTTCTACTCATGGTGGAGAAGAAGGGATTTATTCTCTGTATAATTATGTCTGCTTGAACATCCTAAAAAGAAAAGCCTTGATTCCAAATACTATCCATGTATAAACACTTCTGGTGTATAAACCCAGAGGCAGCTAATATTTTTTAATGAAGACAAAAGTATGTAGAAAACAATTACATGTATTTTCAATCACAGTTTACACCAAAGTAATTGAAAGTAAAACTAATTAAACAAGAAAACATCAATTAGATATCTATTCTCTCTCTTGTACAATTATATTGTTTTATTGCCCATGTTTCATTAATGGTTGCCAAGCAGCTTTTAAATCCCATCATTAGTTTTCCAGAGAAATGCTATGTTTTGGACTCTAAGCTGTTTTGCTAGGTATGCTGCTGCTGCAATTAGGTCCTTCTTACAAACAGGCGTTCTTGGTACATTTGATTTTTAAACATCTTGACCTATTAGAAACATTTGAGTTCATGGAGATCTGATTCCTGGAAATTAATCATTGTATTTGCTTATGAGTACTTTATATAATAGCCAAATCTAAACCTAACCAAGTTACCAAGAACACCACCTCCTTACTCACCTCACTCAAAGCAAGAGAGACAACAGCTTTAAAAACAAATTGGTTTCACGGGTAAAAGAAGCCAAGATCATGCCATTTAATGGTAGTACTGAGAATGGAGGTATAAAAGGAATGAGGCATCCGTGAAAGTGGTCTCTAACTCTTTAAATACATTCTACTTTTGCTCAACTTTCCTCTCACCCTCCCGTTTCTGAAATTAGTTATCATTATGTAATGAATTTAATTGAAGAATACTGTTTTTAAAGATAGTATTTCCCAGTAACAAAAACTTGTATGTTGCTTTCAGAAGTTGTGCTGGATGTGCAATGCCGTATGCAACTGAAGGCACATATTGCGAAGGACTTTTCTTCGTTTTTCAGTGCCCTAATTATGACACGACTCCTTTTGATATATCTTCTCCTTCATTCAGCCTAATAATAATAATAGCCTAATCCTCTCCATAATGAAACTTTACTTCTTTTGTTAGTACATCATAAATCTTTATACCTCATGTCTGGACTTTCATAGCCACAATCTTACTAATATTTATAACTATCCTGAGAGAAATTTTAAGAATTACTTTAAACATCTTAAGATCATGCTGTAGAGGCTCAGAGAGATTATATCTACTCCCAGACTTACAAGGCTGGTAAACAAGTGAGAGATGCCAGAATTCTTTCTATTACATCATCCTCCCATAAGCCCATCCTAACCACCACTCCCCCATTGATTTCTCCTGCTATCCCTTCATATTTATGTAAAACACACATGATTTAGCACTTGAAGATTAGCTTGCATTGCTCTGGAATGAAGTCTCTGGTACTTTACCTTTAAAATCAGATTTTAAACTCTTCAAGAAACATCTTTTGTGCCAGCCCTTTAACACCACACAGGGTATTTGTTGGCAAGGGGTGGAGATAAAAGAGTGACATTTCTTTGTCTGATATAATTTCTATTACCCTTTGCGGATCTAGATTGTCTACTAGATCTTCCTGCCTCTGCTTCCAACCATATTTTTTGTTTCGGTTTTTGATAGGTTTTCGGTGATTTGCTGTGACTCTCAGATCCCCAGTTCAGTCCTCATCACTGTTCACCTGCTGTGGTTCAACTACCCAGCAATAATCTGACGTTTGGCCCGTTTGCCTGTGATCACACTTACCGTAGGTTTTTAAGTTTGTTCACACCTCTAGACTGAGCTGAGGGCGTCACTATGGACCCTTTCTGGACACGCCGTCTAGCCAGACTTCTCGTCCTGGACCAAGTTTACATGATCCATGCACCAGTGCAGCATCCTTGGGGCTGAGAAAACAGACCACAGCTGCAGGGCCTCCGCTCACAGGGCTCCACACCCCTTCCTCCCACGGGCTCCGGAGCTGCCCGTGATTTCCTCTTTTCTCCTACAGCCAGTAAACATGTCTAGCTTTCTAGCACTTCCCTTAAGAAATCGAGAGGAGGACACGTGTGAGATTCATCTCTGTAGCGGAATGTTGATGTGTGAATGAATTGCTGATCCATCGTTGGTATGATGGGCTTGGTGAAACTGCAGGTATCTGTGAGGCCCATCGATGAGCATCCCAAGGAGGTGGCTTGACGGAAAGCTAAAGGACCTGCTGAGAAGGATCAGAAACGCATCATGTTTGTTTTGCCCTCTGGGGAGAAGGTAACTTCTTTTGCCCAGGGCGGGTCTCCATCACCCAGAGGTAAAATGACCGATCCACACCAGAAAACAAATTTAAATGGTACTGACACGGGTTAATGGTTCACATGTTCTACCGGTCACTGTCAGTCACCCAGGAGAGAGCATCTGTCCAGCTAAATGGTCACGAAGCCCGGCTCCACTGCCCCTGAGCCCCCGCAGGCTGCAGGGCTAGGCCCTGGGCTGGGAAATGAGGACGCGGCGGACAGCCCCGGCCCGGCCCCCTCACCCGGGCTCCGTGGGCCGGGGCGCGGTTTTGGGGGGCGCGCCGATCCGGGGCCACAGGCTGCAGAGCAGGTCCCGGCGCGTTCTCTCGCCGCCTCACCTCCCTTTCCAGGCCGCTCCGGCACAGCCAGCCATGTAATCCGCGTGGCCTCGAGACGGACCCGCACGGGCCGCCGCCCGCACAACCGCCCGGGGCCTCCGAGCACCTCCCGCCAGCTTCCCGGAAACCACGAGGCGGGGGCGGGGCCCGCGGGCTCGGCGCCGCCGAGAGAACGCCCTGCTCACGCTAGAACCTCCCCGCCGCCCGCGGGAGGCCGCTGCACATGCGCACTCGGCGCCTCCAGGGGGCGCGCGGCCGGAGCGCAGCGGCTGTCCCGTGCGCATGCGCCTCTCCGGCTTCTCCTTCCGGCCGCCACCATCGAGGCCGGTCCTCTCGGTCCTCTCACCGCCATGTCAGATTACTTCATCCCCAAGTACCAGAGCGGAGACCTGGTGTTCGCCAAGTTGAAAGGCTACGCCCACTGGCCGGCCAGGGTCGAGCACATGGCTGAACACAACCGCTATCAAGTGTTCTTCTTTGGGACCCACGAGACCGCCCTCCTGGGCCCCAAACACCTCTTCCCGTACGCCGAGTGCAAGGAGAAGTTCGGCAAGCCCAACAAGAGGAGGGGCTTCAGCGAGGGGCTGTGGGAGATCGAGAACAACCCCACCATCCAGGCCTGTGACGACCAGGGCCCCCAAGAGAAGAGCGGCGCCGAGGAGCCAGCGCCGGGGCCGCAGCCTGAGGCCTGCGAGGCCTCGGAGGCCCCCGAGGCCCAGAAGAGCGGCCGCCGTGGCGGAGATGAGAACGGGGAGCTGCGCGTGGACGAGCCGGCCCAGGCGCAGGACGAGATGGGGCCGCTGAAGAGGAGCGCCGAAGACCTGCTGGAGCGCGTCCCCAAACGCCCCAAGGAGGCCGATCCGGAGGGCGAGGCGGCGGCGGCGGGGGCCTGCGAGGCTGCGAGGCCGGTCCTGGTGGAGGCGTTGGAGCAGGGCCCTGTCTGGGGGCCGCCCCAGGAGGAAGGGGAGCTGCAGGAAGAGGCTGCCGAGGTGGAGGAGGAGGCCGAGGTCCCGGGTGACGGAGACCACGAGAGCCAGTAATGGCCGAAGTGTCGACCAGAGCCCCCTCCCCGTTCCTGCTGTGGCCTGTTTAGGGGCCGTGAACTGAGACCACCTTCCCGCCCCCCCGCCCGCTGCCCTCCACCCCCGGCCTTGAGGTTGACCTGGATTGGCAGACGACCTGTTCCTCGCCTCTGCCCCCACGTCCCTGCGCCTTCGGATGAGATGAGGCCACCGTGCACCTTCCTGCCTGGAACTGTCGCCCAAGTCTTCTACTGGGGCCTGCACCAGCCGTTCCCGCCTCCCACACCCGTCTCTCCCCCAGACATCCTGGACCTCTGCGTTGGAATCGGGCAGGAGTGGAAGGGGTGAGGAGGAAGAGCAAGGGGGACTTCCAGAGGCCTGCAAGGGGCAATCCTGAAACTCTGGTGGTGGGTGGATGGTGGCAGGAGAGTGGCATCTTCCCAAGCTCCTGTCTACTCTTCCCACACCTACAGCTTGCGGGGGAGGGCCTCCATTCCAAAAATCCTTTTGCTTGCCCAGGGAGTTCTGAGAGCTGTAGTCCATAACATGATTTGGGGGCTCCCAAGTTGTTTGTGAGATTGGAAGTCTTAGCTTTGCCCAGCTTCTTGGATGGGAATGGTGAGGAACATCCACCCCCCCGTTTAGATCTCTGGGGCCACATGGGTTGTTCTGGGAAGACCTCTGGCCACCCTTCCCCGCCCCCTACAGCCTCAGGGCCATCCTACAGTAATATACAATGCCCAGACATGAAAGACTAGGCACATAGTTTAGGAAACCATTTTAATAAAAGGAAATATTTTTGAAAATTACGAACTACCCCTGGGTGTACCTTTATTAGGCCCCTAACTCTTCTGTTGCTACCCCCATTTCTTAGATGAACTAGGAGGTTCCCCTTCCAATTGGGGTTTGATGCCTTTCTTTTTGTTGGTAAGGCTTTGATGTTCCTTGCAGTGTCATTTCCCATCCACATTTCCCAACCTGCCACCAGACCTGATGTGTAACCTACTGAGAAGAAAGAGAAATAAGTGGGCCCTCCTCACCTATTCCTAGTGGTCTCTCTGTGTCCTTTTCATCTTTTGCCTCTTTCACCCCCAACCTTCTCTCTTGGGCTCTGAAGAAAAATTGTTGACTAGCTAGCTTTGGAAGTTTAGATCTGAAGTATTTCAGTTCTAGAAAATAAAAACTCTTTGATTACGTTAAACAAATCTCAGGTCTGTTTCTTTGGTTTCTGACAAATTGGCCCTTAAATGTAATGCTCTTGTTTTCTATACATCCTATGTAAAAACAATTGTTTGTAATATACAGGGGTATTTTACTTTATTTCATTTCTTTTTTAATTCTCCCCTGAGGATATGTTTTTCTATTGATTTTAGAGAGAGAGAGGAAGGGAAGGGGCAGAGAGAGAAATATCAATCAGTTGCCTCCTGTATGAGTCCCTTCTGGGGACTGAACCCACAACCTAAGTATGTGCCCTGACCGAGAATCGAACCTGCAGCCTTTTGGTGTACAGGATGACGTTCCAACCAACTGAGCCTCCAGGCCAGGGTTATACAAGGATATTTTAGAATCACCCTTGATAAACCTTTGTTATCTTAAGATCTCTACTCCTTACTCCATCTATAGTAGTCACTGCTACTGATAAGAATGAATGGAAATAAGTCAACAAAATACTTGAATGATGACAAAATGAGACGATAACTGAGTTTCTAATATCCTATGTACTTTGCTAAACGATAGATCTGGTGAATAAAGGTAAGAGGATTGGACCTTCATTTAGTTGTTGCTTTTCCAGATTTTATCACTAGTCTTCATATAACACTTTTTACATGAAAAAACTAATAAATTTATATTTCCAGTTCTTAAAATATGTAGTATCTGCAGGATATTTTCTCTTTGCAGTGGCTTTGTGTGAATACTGGGGATATTTCAATATACTTAATGATAATCACACGCTGGGTTCCAGTTTCTGTATTCATCAACACTGCATGCATGCAGAGGCTTAGTAAATATTCGACTCCTTCTCACAGAACATGCCAGGCCATGCCTAACCAGCAGGATTGGCAACTGAAAACGGTCCTATTCCCCCATCTCTGTATAAGATGGAATTATTTTACTCCAAGGCCTACAAATCAGATGATTCCTTGTTTTTCTACTACTGCTATTGCATTCTAGGTGTTACTATTTAATGGCCGTTTGTCATTTAGTCTGTAATAATCTGGCAAGACAGGCATTAGTACTCACATTTCACACTGGAAACAGCTCTGGTTCAGAGAAGCTAAGTGGCTTTTCTTGCACTTCACAGAACACTCAGGATTCAAATACAGATTTTCTTGGGCCAAGCTAAACTTTGTTCCCTGAATTGCACATTCAAAGAAGTGCTAACCATGAAATCAGAAGTTTAAAACATTGCTATTTCAGCATTAATAACAAATGCATAATTATGAGAGTACTTTATATTTAGTCTCTAAATTGAGCCGGGCCATATAATATGTTCTACATGTCTTTATTAATACAAGTTCCCAATTAAGTACCTACTGTTATCTCTATTTTAAAGCTGCAGGAGCTGAAATTCAGTGGTGTTAAGTAATCCCAAGGTTGGACAATAGTAAATAAACCAAGATTCAAAGACAGGTCTTTCTCATTCTAAATCATAGGTGCTTTGTTTTATTATTGTATTGCTTCCCACTGAATAAAATGGGAGTACTGATTCTCCTTGACTATTCTGAAGTAAAAATTTAGAAATTTGTATAGCAAAGACTATATTAACAAACACTGCTAGTAGGTATGTGAAATAAAAACCATTTGAAGCAACTGACAATTGTTTTGTCATTAAATGACTTGGCGAAATGATCAGGGCAATTGCACATCAGTATTTTTCGAAAAGTATGTGACTATAGGAAGTCTGAATATGGATTGGTATATTTGCCATAGGCAAGCACATGATTTTGATAAGGTTTTTATGGAGGCACATCTTCTGAAATGATTCAATAAACTGAAAGAAAATGAAATTACTACCATTTTTCCTTTTTTGTTTTCATGTCAGGGATAGAAAAAGTTGTTTATTAGGGAGCATCATACACATTTGCCTTCTTGGTGACCATAATATGGCAATGAAAATGGTAATCGGAGTACTATAGTACATCTAGATGATATGCAGAAGTAACAAGCAAAATTAAAATCCACTAAAGAAAGGGAAACATGGGAAATTCTTTACTCAGCCCTCTTCTTCTAGGCAGTAGACACTATTTTTATGCTTTGGTGGCCATGAGATGTTTTTGTGTCGACTAAAAAAGATGCTGTTTTCTAAAATTTCTTTGGTTGTCTAAAATTCCCCATAATTCACCCTGCCGGCGTGGCTCAGTGGTTTGAGCATCAACCTATGTTGCAGGAGATCGCAGTTCGATTCCCGGTCAGGACACATGCCCGGGTTGTGGGCTCATCCCTGTTGGGGGGCGTGCAGGAGGCAGCCGATCAATGACTTTCTCATCATCGATGTTTCTCTCTCTCTCTCTCTCTCTCTCTGTCTGTCTCTCTCTGTCTCTCTCTCTCCAGTCAATAAAGACATATTAAAAAAAAAAATTCCTCATAATTCCAATGCTGTCCTTTGTTGTATTCTGAGAAGCATTTGCCTCAGTGAAAAAATTACTGATCAATAATTAGTTATCTTACTGAACAGAGAGCACTGCTCAGCCTTTTGCTGATGCTATGTTGTGGGTATTCAAATGTGTTCATGAGTGTTTGGAAGATCTTGTTTAAGCGTTCCATGTAAATGTGTGCTCATCACATTGTCAATGCTTTGCAGACATATTTAACATCTGGTTTCTGTAAGGCTTTCGAAGTAGTTGATACTGCACACAAACATCACTGATTTCATCACTTTGGCAAGGGACTAAGATGCCACTGAGGGTTGTAAATTTTGTTTCTTTAAGTTCTCACCAGTTCTGCAAATTCTTGTCAAAGGTGTGAATTCTTCTTTGTGGCTCATACCTCCATTTATGTTTCCTGAAAATATAGTAGATATTAAAGGTATATAGGGCATTTTCTATTCAGTTCATTGTCGACACTCTTGTCAAAGAAACTTCTGCTACACATGCTACACACACATGCTGCTCTTTGTATTTAGAAAGAACTGCCTCTCTTCTGGGCCTGGCCAAGTACTCAAGGTGCGAGTCAGCCCCGTGTGTATCTGTACCATTCTATGCTTACATTGATCATATTCTAATTTCCTGTTAATTTTTTGCTCTTCTACTAGCTGGAATAGAAAGGAAATATGTTTCATTAATATTTTATCCCAATTCCCAAAACATGCCATAATTACACAATAGATTTTTTTCTAAATGCTTAAAAATGTTATCAAGTACTCTTTATATTCATAGTTCTGTAGTAAAAGTTGTATGTGATGCTGAATTCATCCTGACTGTCAAAACAGGGAGGCAGTGTAAACTGGCCCATGGACTAATGACATATGTAGGTTTGGGTGATTTTGTGTTTCATGTAATTAGCCTCCTAAATTAGGTGACTTGAAAAGCATTGGCAGTTCTCAAAGACCCAGAGAAACCATTCTCTGATGCCAAGGCAATGCTATTTATTTTACCCAGGTTTTCCCACTATTTGAATCATTTGTCTTAGTTAAACCACTAAGGTCCCTGGGTAAGCAAGAGAACATTCTGGTAACGGCCTTCTTCATACAGGAGTCATGTATTGACCATTCAGCCAAAAATTTACAATAATAAAGTATTAGAGTGCCAAGAGGAACTTGGATCTGCCATTCCTACAGCCTCTTGTGGTGTAGATACCTCACTTAGTAGAGACATTTCTCAAAATTTAACGAATTTAAAGGACGGGATCTGTTCACCACATAATATGGCCCCAATCTCATAAGCCAACTATTTGGCTTATACATAAACAGTTATCTTTCCCACTCCTGGTGGAAAAATTGACCATATTTGATTTTGAGAACTCTAAAATAGAGATCTTCTAAGTGGTTTTCTAGAGTAATTCTGACATCAGGAGATTTTTTTTCTTGGCCATCTGATTTTACATGTAATCTTCAACTTCACTGAAATGGTCTTGAGAATGCCAGAGAATACACAGAAAATATAGCAAAGGCTCTGGATGGCTGGAGGCAGCCTGGGGCATATTGATCAAGGACATTCCTAGTCATAACGGCCACTTCTTTGGCATGGGGAACAGTGGAAAAAATTTCACCTCCTTCCAGTCCTGGCGTGTGGCCAGTGCCCCAAGAGTATGGGTCATTTGGTGAGTACTGTTTTCTCTTTTGTGTCTGTCACTTCGATATATGCTCTTCCCCCTTCCCAGAAAACTAACAGCACTATTCTCTTTTCCCCTGAAGACGTGTTTTCAAAATTATTATGTCAGAATTAGGTGTCCCTCCAACATGTTCCAACAAGACCTAGTTTCCCCTTGATAACATTTACTTCACTCCTAGTAAACTAGCAAACCAGTAAAATCCCTTTACTGGTTTGTATCAACCAATAGGTTGATCACCCCATCTACATTCTATGTACACAGGAAACATGACCATTTCTGCTTATTTGAAGAACCTAGCAAAATGCCAGTTTCCTATTAAGCAGCCCCTATGTGGTGGTTCATAACTGAATGAATGAACGAACGAATGACTACATTCTGTTGCTCCCCCTTCACCCCAGCCCTCAGAGGAAGAGTTGTGGAATTGTGTCATGCAGGGTAAAACACCGTAAGAGGAGCCTAGGGATTTTTTTTTTTTAATGAGTGTATACCATTTATTAAATAAGATTTTTAAAATTTTATACAGGTAAGTGTCTTGCTAACAAACCTTAGGAAGGCAGAAATCTAAGGAGGGGATGAATCAGATTATCCTGGGTCCTCATCTGAATCCGAGTGTGAATAAACATGTTAAACATAATAGCCTGCTCCTTATAGTGTATGTCTCTTGAATAACTTTATACTTCATTATCAGCTTCCTCTAATGCAGGAAGCAGCTTGGTGGCATTTGGCTTTGGAGCCACCTAAACTCAGATTTAATTTCTGGCTCTGCTATTTAACAGCAGTACAATCTTAGTTTCCCTCAACTAAACGTTTGATAGTGACTTTTATGTGACAGGTTTGTTGTGAGAAGCTAATGAACTCCTATACATTAAAATGGCAAACATAGTGCCCAGCACAAAATAGTCATAATTTACATGTAAACTCACTTCCCATAATCCAGAGAACTAGCCATAGCACTTGAAATAATTAGAACCCAACTCTCACTTTATTTAGGAAAACACTGGTCGTCTCTGCCAAATTCTAAGAAGCCCCCTGGTTGTGATATACATGACAATTCTATATTTAGTTTACTCATACACTGAAAGAAACAGAAATAGTATCCTCCCATTTCCTCATATCCTTCAAGCAGCTTCTTTAAATTCCTCACTGTTATTTTATGGGAACATATCCAATTTAAAAGATTCCTCTTTTGGCATGACTCATCCCTCCTACGGCCAGTTTCGTTGCTCTGTTATTTCCCTAGGATCCACTCACTGGTTTCCAAAGTATATTTCTTAAATTCATCTCCTTGAATACCTCATATTCCTGATATTTTCAACTGCAGAAATAGTAATTGTATTGCTCTAGTTATATCTTGGCTCCCTTGCCTTTTTGCCAAGGTACCTATCTGTTCACACATAATTTTAATGAGCTGCCCAATTCGATTACTCAAAGGCATTGGAGTGTTACAAGGGATTGACCATTCTTTCCAGAAGCTTTCTCAGGTTTCACGTTCTCCAGTGATTTACTGAGTGTCACTTAATTTTACCTTTTTTTTTTTCACACCCTGGCCAACTCTTCATCACAGTCATTATCCACCTCTCTTGGTGATCTACTTAACACTTCATTAAAAAATATGTTCAGCTCAGCTCCTTTCTCACTGCTCTTCACTTGTCAACAAGACCAGCTTTTTCCCTTTCACTTGTGATTCTTCTGGTGTTCAAAATTTGTCAATCATTAGCTCTCTCCTTGGTGCAGTTTCTTCACAGCCCTCTCCTTAGCAGCTGTATATTTTAGCCCATGCTTCCTTACCATCAACTATCAACTTCTATTTTTTATTTTTTTGTCATCCCTGTTTATACCCTTAAATGCTGGGACACAAGCACTTATTTTAGTGAGGGAGTACTTTGATGACAACACCTCAAATATCCTTTTAAAACAAAAGCAAAAATAAGAAAAGACAAGAGTAACTGTTTTCTTGTATGAGAGTTGCTTTTTTTTAGTTGAGCGTCGACCCATGAACCAAGAGGTCACCGTTCGATTCCCAGCCAGGGCACAAGCCTGGGCTGCGGGCTTGATCCCCAGGATGGGGTGTGCGGGAGGCAGCCCATTAACGATTCTGTCTCATCATTGATGTTTCTATCTCATCTCTCTCTCCCTCTCCCTTCCTCTCTCTGAAATTAAAATAAAAATAAAAAAATTAAAATCTGCTGAATTGTTAGAAACCTAATAATAACTTAGATTTCAGAGTTTTTGGTTCATTAGAGGTGGGTGCAGGAGGAGAAAGTATTCTTGCTATAACTAAGTGTGTGTGACTGTATTGTACCAGGGGCTGTTGAGAGCACTGGGGACAGAGCAGCAAATATGACAGACAAGCTATCTACCCTCAAGAAGCTTGTGTTCTATGGAAAACACAGAGGAATTGACAATGAATAAATGCAATTATAAATTTAGAATGCAGTAATGTTAGAAGGTGAAAGAGAATGAACAAAGTTCCCAGGAACTCGATGGTCATTTCAAATGAAACTGTTTTAACAGAACAAAATACTTCTCTCCTGTGAATTCCGAGCCCCTATTACTTATGCTAATGGTTCTCATTTTAATCCATAGAAAAAAATCCCAAAGACTTTCTTGCCAGTAATTCCTATATGTGTGCAGAAAAACAGTAACAATACCACCCATTTATTGAGTGCTTACTATGTGCTAGATACTATTCCAGGGGCTTGAGATATAACAGTAAACGATATGAACAAAGTACCGGGCTTCTTGGTACCTCCATTTTAGCAGGTAGAGAAAGGCAATTAAGAACTTAGTAAATAAGAAAATTATATTGAATGTTAGAAGGTTAAAAATGCTTGGGGAAAATAAAGCAAGGTCAGGAGGTCTGGAGAGAAGCAGATGGGCACTGTGCAGTGTTGAGTAGGTCAGCGAAGGTGATGGCCAAGCTTATGTGAAAACCTGGGGCTTGCCCTTTCCCTGCCCTTCAAGTCATCACATCAGAATGTAAGCAAATAGAGTGGCATCCTTATAAAGATGATCTTGAATCAATATAATTGTGAAAATGTAATCAATCCAGGAACTCAAATACTTATTATTGATAATATATTACAAGTGGCACACCTCATAGCAGAGAGGATACACCAGTCCTGTTATTTGAAGTGAGAATCATTGTTCAAGACCACGTATCTTCCAGTTTATCATACACATCCATGTGGTGTCTTCCTCACTCTAGTATAGACTCAGATTTTATCTTTATGTTATTTAACATTTTATGTGCTTTTTTTCCTCCCCAAGTAGAAAATATTCAACTATAAGGGCCATGAAATTTTGCGTATCTTCTGCAGTACCTCGCAGAGCACTTTACAAAGATTCATCCATTTTTATCAATTAAATTAATGGAATTATGGCGTAGGTAGATGTTAACGGCACAGCTCAGTATTCTGAGAGTATGTGCGCAAGGAGATAAGTTCATGGAAGGTCTAAGTTATGGTAGGGGTTGTATGCCTAGGCAGCCTGAGGGAGTATTCACAAGGCACGTGGTTATTACATTCCTCTAGTTCAAGGTTTCTAGGGTGGGTATATTTCCCTAAACAGCTCCCACCCCAGCTTTATAAGACAGTATCTCTGGATGCAAACAGTAATCCACACTGGAGTGTGTTCAGGGAGGGCAATGTATGTGTGCAGGTAGGAAACATTCTAAAGAAAAATTTTTATTTTAATTATCAAGGTCATAATGACACTCTGGGTCAAATTTCTTGTTAGTGTTAAGTGATTTTTGCCTTTGAAAGCAAAAATCTCCATTTTTTAATTTTTTTTTTTTTCTGGCCCAGAATCTGAATTGTTTGGGCATGTCCATTCCCTTGCACCAAAGGATGCCATTTCAGTTCCTGGTCAGGGCACATGCCTGGGTTGTGGGTTCGATCCCCAGAGGCATTGCCGTGTTTTGCTTTCACATCGATGTTTTGCTCTCTCTCCCTTTCCCTTCCTCTCTCTCTAAAAATCAATAAAACATCTTAAAAAAAAAAAAAAAAGAACATGCAATGAAAAGAATTTAAGGTAAGTTAAAAACCTCCTTTCACACTGTAGAGAAAACCAATAATTTTGCTTTGTTCACTTGATTGGCATTCCTAACAACTGCTCACCTGTTAGCAGGCATTGCCATTAGGTCTGAATGTCACAGCCTTGGAAACAAATCCACATCAAGGTCCCTCGGTGAGTCAGAAAAGAGCTGGTTGGGTCACATCAGCTAATGAGGTAGCTGAGTATCTACTATCTCATATTTTTTATGACTGTCATGAGCAATGGACACCTCAAATATATTTTAATCATGTTGATATAAATGTTTGAATGCTAAGCAGATAAGATTCAGTGCAAGTATTCTGCAATATTTCTGACTCTGTGGGTTAGAGAGAGTGAGAGTGATAAAAATTATATTTTAAATCCCAAGCGCTCAGTGTAGAACAAAAAGTAAAAATAAAAACAAAACACATTCTTTCTCTTGTCTCCACCTCCCTCCATCACTTCCTCCTGAAAGTAGCACCTGATCAGCTCCCTGAAATATATGTTACACCGCGCAGGGAACAGTCCTCTGGGCCTTGGACTGTGCTCACCCCATGAAATGATTAGAGAGGGTTCCTCAAATCTGAATGTTAATAATAATGAACAGGTTAAAAACGGTGGACAACAATGGTCCCCAAATTTTTACACAGAGAGTATATAGCTTGGTGTGTGTGTTATCACTGAGAGCCAAAGAGAATCTTCATTGCTGAAAGCTGTATATTTAATTTTTCCCCCTGCTCTTGTGGGATCAGGACAAATACCACATATTTATAAATTTTGAAAAGCACACAAATCCCATGCCACAGATGGTTAATGACAAGGTGCCTGGTGCTACACTTGAAGAGCTGTTTTGGCTGTTCAAATAAATAGATGCCCCCAAGAATTATATCACAAAAATAATTAGCGTAGCACGTATCTGCAGGGCTGCTCTTTCCATACTTTTCCTTTCTGACTCGTGGGGAAAGACTGGTATATTGCTACTGCTGGCACTGCCTCCCACTCATCATGGCCATTATTCATACCAGGGCACTTGAGGTCACTCGTGTGGTCTTTGCACGCAGGAACCTGCTATTCATCCGGTATTGTCCTCTGGATTGTGAGCTGCAGTAAACAGGTTAGAAAGCCAGTTTATTTTTTGTGTATGAGATGTAGATTTGACCTTGTGTTGTCCTTCTGTGTCTTCCATGATCGTACAAACTCTAGTCACAAGACTTTCAAGCAGCCGTGTAAAAAATCTCCAACCGTGCTTTGGTTTTGAGTTTAAATCATAGGATTCCAATCATTTGTTGGTTTTGCTATAAAGATGCCTGGGGCATCCAGCTGCAACTGAGAGGGCAGACTTGTCATTGTTAGTAATTAGAAAGAGCCTGGTAGTGGTTCAAGGTAGCTCAGAATTCAGACTTTAAAAAAATTGTGTTAGTGAGATGTAGTTTGCTGAATTCACTGTAGCTGCGTGGCTGTCTTTTTAACCTTGCTGCCCCACTCATTATACATGCAGTCAGTCACCAAAGACTGCGGCTCCTTGCTGTGCTCCAGAAGCCTGACAAAATGCATCAAATATTAGATGAATCTTCTCTTGGAGGGTCACTATCCCTGAGATTTGAGCTACATTGATATAGCTATAAGTTGAAGTAAATTTTTAACACTTAAAATATATGCTAGGGCTTAGTAGGCATGGGACAAATGCCTAATAGGTTAATAAAGAAATAAAAGATATTGCTTATGATGTTTCAAATATAGCAGCTTTATTTTGCTGAAGAAAAATCAATAGAGAATTGCCTAATATTGCACACCCAAGGAAAATTCTCAAGGAAGCAAAATTCTATGGTTTCTTCTCAGTCAGTGTTGGCTTAGTTAACTGAGGAAGTGGCACCTACATATGTAAAATAGTGTCATCTTACCTAAGGTCCCATCTCGGGTTATTTTATTGTCTCTAAAGAAGGTATTGACATTCATCAGCTACTGATCTCTTTGCTTTGAAAGCTGGCTTTCTAAAAATTTATAAAGATGCTATTTCAGGGGACAAAATCATTTTAGCAGTGTAGCTGGAAACATTGGTGGCATAGCAACTTGATGGATGTCTCACATTGAATAAGGTAATCTGTGATCATCTCAACTAGTAGCCTCATCCCATAAATGCCACAGTCTAAGATTAAAGTAGATGAGGTAGACCCATTGAAACATTTATGAATTATTTACCTTTTTATTTGGACAGCATCTCTATCTCTCCTGAGCTATATTAAAAATAAAACTTTGCTTTTTCATAATATAATCAACTTTCTGAAGTCTCATTTAGTTGATGAACAGTTATAATCATAAAAAAAAAAAAAAAGTTGAAGCTAAAGATAAAGAGAAAGAAAGTGGAATTGTCATTAAAAAAAAAAAAACATAGAAAAGGAGATCTAGGGAATGTTTTCGGAACTGGAAAAAAAAAAAAGATCAAATTTTGTGTAGTTCATGAGTGATTCTGACATCCTGCCAGGTGCATGTCTCACTGATGTCTCCTGGTCAACAGCTCAACTCTGGCTCTGTGCCCTGCCTCATGTCTTATCAAGTGATTCTACCAACATTTTCAGGTAAACTCACCAAAAATACTCATTGAGAAAATGGGGGAATCAGCCACAGAGGTATTTTTATGGAAAATTATGCCCTGTTGCCTGAACGGCCATGGTTCAGCAGTTGAGCATCAACCTATGATCCAGGAGATCAAGGTTTGATTCCCTGTCAAGGCATATGCCCAGGTTGTGGGCTTGATCCCCAGTAGGGGGCATGCAGGAAGCAGCTGATCAATGACTCTCATCATTGATGTCTCTCTCTCTCTCTCCCTCTCCCTTCCTCTCTCTGAAATCAATAAAAATATTTTTTTTTAAAAATTGAAAAAAAAAATTATGCATGGTTACTCAGAAGAACAATTTTCTCTTACACATGTCTAATAGCAAGTGTTTAAATGTTCACCCCCCAAAAAATTTTTTTTAGGAGCCCTAATTTTCCATATGATAAAATGCCTTCACCTTTCTAAGATGATAGTAAACAGTAATTTTTCCCTCATAGTAGCATGTTATAAATTTACACTGGAAATTTATAAAAGAGAATTCCTGAAAACTGTAGGTTAGCATTTACAGCTGTAGAGAAAAAATTTTAAAAGCTCAACCTTTGAATATTTTTGCATTAATGGGCAAAGACTATTTAGGGAGATCTAAGAATAGATTTTGAAAGTTGATCTAATGTCCTTCAGAAAATAAAGTATAGTGATGTAAATCAAATTCTAAGCTCTTATCCATGGTCTCTTGCTTGCCTTCTGGTCAATATTATTTATGATGTATAATTAAAGAAGTGTTAAGTTTCTTTAAACATGTATGAAAGAATCATAAGATTTATGAAGGCTGAAGGTGGGAATGACATTTAAAATCTTTTCTACTTAAACAGGTAAGAGCTCTCATTGTTGTGATGGTATAAAACGCACATCTTTAACCTAAATCTCCTAATGTTCACTTTGCACTTAAAGTATTTGACAGTCTTGTTTAATGCTAACTGTTTCTTTTCTGGCAAACATAGCTTTATTTATTGACAGGGATAACTCATTACCCAAATCCCAGAAATGTAGTTTTCCATGAGAGTCAGCATTTCTGGTTTTTGGTTGTGATCTCTAAATAGTGACAAGATTCTCATAAGCTTAATGTTGGTGAGAAGAAAACCATCCATCCTTAGGGTAATATGACCTTGCTTTCCTTATAGACTTGGGCCAGTCACCCTTAGATACAATGATACAGTAGAAAATGTAAATCACTGTAAAAGTGATATTTCATTCTGCTACAAATGAGATCAGAATTTAGTTCCTAAGTTTGAGAATCAGGACCATTTGCCACCACTTACCATCACAAATTTCAATCAAGGAAACAGGAAATGTGAGACTAGTGGGGAAAAAATATATTTGACAACTCTTGACAGCATTATCATAGAGGGTCAACCTGACTAATGTCTTTTGTTCCATGTGAAAATGAAAGCACACTAGGAATCCTGTAAGCTCAGCCCCAAGAGTTTCTCACATCCAGACACGTGAGGCTGTGGTGGCAGGCTCTGCGCTCCAGCGTAAGCCGAGGAGCAGTAGGCTGGTGTTTAGTCATTGGTGTAGATGGATATGTGACACTGACCCAGAAACAAGGGTGCTTGTCTGCTGCTTAGATGGATATGCAATATTTACCCCACTTTGCATTTGAGTTTTTAGTAAATACATAATCATTCAGAGTAAAATTGTGAACCCAAGATTATGTTAAAAAAAAAAAAAAAAAAATCTTAGAGCAGCCAAAATGGAGAGAATCTGATGTACCCCTGGGAATCTGGGGACATCATAGAGAACTGTGAAGGCAGGTGGCCAGTCTGATCTATGAGGAGACCCCGACATTAAGATGCTGAGAGTGTACTGTGGTGGGCTGGAGCCAAGGGGGGCAGCCAAGGAAGATTATACCGATGCACATGGCGCATGGGGACAGTGCCTCAGCAGGGCCTCTTGAGAGCCCAACATCCTCTCCCTGCTCTAGTAACTGTGGATTTACCTGCCATTCAGGGCTTTGGCAACAGCCTCAAGATGACACATAGAAGCACAGTAAGGACGTTTTGCCCTTTGTATCCCACCAATCTTCCTAATGGGACATCACAGAGGTGCCAGAGCTCGGAGGAAAGACAGGAGGAAGAGCTGTGAGATGTGGTTGCCAGGGCTGAAAGTCACACTGGACTAGGGGAAGCAAAAAGCATGATGTAGGCTGCAGACTGAAATTTTAAACTGAGTCAAATTAGCTTGGACTTTTAAGCAACTGATCGTAGTTGAAAGATTGTGAAATCTGATTGAGATGACATTAAAGGACATGGAAGGGGGATTTTACAGAGTAAGTCTGAAAATGTGGATGGAGAGAGAAAGAAAAATCACATTTCCAATCTATTAAGTACTTTTCACGTTAACCTCATATCCCACATCTTTTTCCTTTCCTGAGTTGTTACGTTGAATCAATGAATGGATAAATGAATGAATTTGGACCTTATCACTAACTGCAGAGTTAAATGCATGCTTTTCTACATTAAAAACAAAATCAAAACCTCAGCGAGCAGATGGTAGAAGCTTTTATTTTTCCAGGAGGCAAAGAACCTGCCTGTGCCTTTTCACACACGGCAGTGGAAGGCTGAAGTCTCCCCCATGGGTAAAGTCAGCCCAAGTAAATCACAAATTGTCAGGGAAGCCAATCTACAGCTTTCACATTTTTTATTTCACTTAAATTGTCAAAAAATCTTGTTTTTCAGCAAGTTCTTTGGTTTTTGAGAAAATTAATACTTTTCTATCAGTATTTTCACTTGTATTAAAATTCAATACATACGTATTGTAAAAAGGACAACCAATTTCCCCAAAAGGAAATCAGGATTGCCAAGAATAAAATTTTAAAATCCCAATACTTGGCATTAGCATTGACACAGCCCAAATTCCAAAAGGATTTAAATTTGACAATATGAACTAAAATATGCCTATTCTCTCTATATTAGTCTTTAAAAGTGTTATTCCAAGAAAAACAACTGAAACTACACATGCTGTTTGTTATTTCATGGCATAGAATATTTGTTCTTATCAGAGTTTCATTGTTTGAAAGAGGCTCTTTTTTTTCTAATGTGAATATGAAATATCTCCTCTGGGGTCAGAGGCATGCATAAAGATATATCATTTGCCTTTTAATGGAGCTTTCTGGTGACTCTACAGTTTTAAATCGTTCTATATGCATCAAATATTCCTTACTGAATGTTCTTGCTATGTGCTCTACAAATATGGATGGAAATAATTATAGTGAGGATGGCTTCCTATGATGATGTCACTCCTGAGAAAACCTGCACCACAGGGAGCATTTCCAGTAAAGTAGGGCAGAAACTGCAGGGTAATCAAAGTGCAAATTCCAATTTATTTAAGCAATATTGTTCTTGCTTCTCCATTTCACAAAGCTGTCCTTTCTCATTACATTTTTGAAAGAGAAGGAATGAATTTTACCAGCATAAATCTGAATGCCAGTTGACCTTTCTGAAAACTCTGCATGGAACGCTGGCATCAGCTGTCTTTTCAGACACGTGGTGACGAAAGGAAGAAATGGAGGTTTATAAAAAGTAAGCAGCGTATATGGAAGACTTGATGCCAGCCAGCTAGGTCTTCATTTGTAGAGAAGCTGGTGTATACTGAAGGGAGTGCATTTGTTCATAACCCCATAAAAGGCTTGAACAAGGTATGTGTCAAAGGACTTTTGTGTCTTCTGAGTGGACATTCAGGGCACTGGCTTTGATTTGACCTTGCCTTTTGCTCTCTGGCAACAAACAAATGAATATAAATAGAGTTGGTAACACCTATATATTGGTGACTGTTTGAAAGAGGTAAGTGACTTCGTTTATTTAATAGTTTAGTCTTTTATCAGATATTTATTAAGCACCAATGATGGATCAGTTGACAGTGTACTAGGTGAAGGGTTTACAGAACAAATAAGACACATGCTCATAAGTAGGAGGAGGCAGAAAATAACAAGTGTGGTCAATTCTATGACGGAAGGAGGCCTGGGGTATGGTAGGTGTACCTAAAAGGGCCCTAGCCCAGATGGGCCTGAGCAGGAAGCTTTCCAGAAACAGTGACATCTGATGTCTGATGTGAGTCTTTAATGACTGATTGATTAGGCAAGAGTGATGTAAAAGGATTCGAAAGCAAAGGGACTAGAGTTTTTCAAAACACCCAAGATAAAAAAAGCAAGGATAATGGGAAATAAAGTCACTTTCCTTTGGCTGGAGAGAACATGGGACAAGAAGGAAAGCATCTAGTGCAAAAAAAGAAAGCAGGAGTTTACCCATAAAGGGTTTTATCTCGTATATTGTGTTAAGAATGTGTAGATTTGATTGTAAAGGTTAGAGTATAATTAACATAATTCCTCTTAGTCTCAGGCTAGTGGGACGCTTGCTCTGGAACCCATGCTTTAGAGGGCCTTCATTTAACAATCACACACACATAGTAAAGTGACGAAAAAATACAAGACCTCCTCTGTAGTCTGGTTTAAGCAAGCATTGGTGTCCCAGTTCCACACATAATTCAAAACATCAGCTCCTGTTAGAATGCTGAGGCCCCAGGGAGGCGTCTCTCCACATCTCTGGTCTACGTCTGCAGGAGCCTGGTCTGCGCACCCTGAGACCAGTGGCCCTGCCTCTGCAGCGCTGGAAATGGGCACTGCTTCAAAAATCAGAAGAACCTGAGAGGGGAAAATGGAAGCACTTTTATTAATTTATGCTAGTTGATTAAACTTAGGTGACATGTATGCAACAGATTCTCGTCTAACAGAGTAGTTTGCAAATAGGACAAAAAGAGCACCCTCTCCTTTGCTTTTCTTTGTGTTCTAGTTTGCAGACAAAGAGGTAGGCAAGAGTTAGCATGATTCCCAAAATTTGCACGTGAAGCATAAGGAATATTGTACAATGTTAAATACTTACATTAATGTTCACATTACTTAACATTTTTTCTCTCCTTTTTTCTCTCTATTTACATACAGTGTACACACACATACAAACACACAATATAAAAATAAGAATACAAAAAGCACAATAATTTTACATTGAGTGCTAAAATTTGAATGGCTTTATTTATATGAAAATATTAAATTAAAATTACATGAACATGTCAGCTTTACTTTAAAATACTTTATTTAATATTTTGATATTCTAGTCTTATAACTTGTCTTTTGTCTTTTAATTTTATAAATCAATCTGAATATTTTGAGACTACAAATATAAAAAATAATATTCATTATTTATTTTTACATTTAACTTACATCTTTAATGAGTGAAAATATATTAAACCTTTGTAAAGTTAGAACATTTTTACCTCTTTTGATCATTATAGTCACTATTATATAAAATATTTGTTAAAATATCATAATTAGTAATTTTGCCATAAGTATTATAAAATATAATAATAATATATATATTTCTGTGTTTTTATTTCTCCTTCTAACATTACTAGACTCTACATAGAATACTCAGGCACGCATGATAATCCAAGTTAGTTGTTTATACTATTTTCCTGACTCATTCAGATAAAAACCATAGCTTTCCATGTTATGTTGATATTTTGTCAGCAAAAAGGCATATTTCTCACAGAAGGAGGACATATTCTATTTATCAGTTTGTTAATGATTTATAACTTTTCTATATTTAGCTATATGTATGTGGGATTGCATTTGTACTTTTGCCCTAAGCCCTGGTTATTGAAATATCTTAAGCCAGGGAGTAGCATGACCAAGAGCGCACTTGAGAAAGATCACTCCAGTGGAGACAGTAAGACCAGTCTCCCGCTGCATGGATAATGTTCTGACCTCTAGCCTCAACCTCAAAATCAATCCCACTCCCTTCTTTCCACAGCATATCTTTGGAGAGGTTTTGAGCTATAGGTTTTCTGGCCAGGAAGGTGTAGGCCACAGGCCTATCCATTTTCAGACCAAGCATTTTTGACAGCTCAGCCACAGGGATGGATGGACTGAAGGTCTTCTGTCCTTAACTAAAAAGAAAGCTGAGAATCCACAGGAGCCTGTCTTGGGTTCTAAAACCCAAGGTTCGTGCAGTATCTAATGGCAACCATTAACCACAGGGACTGTTCAGGCAAAATACCAATATTTTGAGCCCATAGCAAACTCATTGATGCGAAAGCCCTACAGCTTTGAGGGGTAAAATAAATGAGACTCTTTAGAGAACTTGAAACCTACAGCGTGATCACTACCCCAGTGAGTCTACAAGGTTTCCCGCGTTCTTCTCAGGTTGCAGCCTTACAATCTGATCCACCACGGGCTCCTCAGGAATCCACCATCCATTGTCTTCAGGGTGAAATAGAGAGGAGCCAGGTGGGCTTGAGATGCTATTTCAAATATTCTGCACAGGTTCATTTTAGGGGAAGAAGGGAATTATGAGAACAGAAGCCAGAGTTAATTTTTTTTTTTTCAAAACACTTTTTATTCTGGCTTCAACCTAAGATTGAAGGGGAAGTCTCCTGCCTACTACCAAATCTGAAATAAGATGTAGAACGCATCCTAAGCAAGAACCAGGGATTCTTTAATTATTTTTTGTGGATTTACACATTTAGAAAGCTTTCTTCTCTATTTTTGTCTTAAAGAAAAATACAAAAGCTAAATTTGATGGTGATGCCTTGGTGACATCCAGTTTCTAAAATAGGAAGCAAATTTTATTTAGAAAATGTACTGTAATCTTAGAATGCCGTGTTTTATTATCATTGATATGAGAATATTGAAGGTTAAGTACTAAATTCTTAGGTAGGAGATGAAATCAAGTAGTCCTGATGATTAAAGTTTATACACATAAATGGATAATTTATTGTATATATGCATCAATTTACATATATGATAATATAGAGACAGAGTATTATTTTAGTAAACAATATAATTTCTGTTTTCAACTTGCACAGAACTTATAAATTTCACATCACATCAGTAGGACTTCTGAAATGAACTCATGGAATTAAAACTGGATTTAAAATAATTTTAAAATCTATTACAGTGATTACTCTTTTTAGCAGTTTACCTTGGCCCTAATACATTTTACTCTATTTTATACATGACCTCTCTCCATTTCCCACAGGAGTGGATGAGGCAGAATCATCAGTTCCAAAGACAGCTTTATGCAAGATTAACATCTTCAACAAAAGTGTCAGAGGCATGCCGATGAGGAAAATGCAATCACAGTCACTCACTATGAATTTCCTGGGACAAAATTATACTTAAAGAGCAACAACAGAAGGTGAACTTGGTTAAAAGGATTGACGGCTAGTTCTCCTTTGCTAAATGTCTTTCAAAATAACCCAGGTCGTATCTGAGCATGTTCTCATTCAACAGTTGATTACTATTCTAGTTTTGGTCTGGGGTCTGCTACTTCCTACATGTGGGATCCTTAAAGTTAGCATTTCTCTTCCTAAGTGTACTCATCTATAAAATGGGGAGAAATGGCACTTATTGGGATGTAAGTAATATAAGTGTAATAATACTTATATGTTGTAAGGATTAAATGACACGGTACGAGTCACGGAAGCACTTAGTACAGAGCCTGGTACACAGTAAGCTTACAGTACATTTGGGCCATTCTTATAGTCACTAAAAACAGTATTTTACTAATACTTGACCAGTTGTGTGTTTTTTTGTTATTCGCCCACAATAATTGACTGTATTAGATATTTGTTTTGAGCCATAATGAGGATGGAGTAAAAGTAATAAGAAACCAGTCATCCCTCTTAAAATTAGAAAGAATCATCTTTAATAAACATCAGCAATAAACTCTAGGGCAGAAATATTTTTTACAAAGGCAAAGATAAAGAGAGCCGAGGCCACAAGAAACTGTCCCGCACTTAACCATTCCCTCGCAAGCCCAGGACTAAATAAAATTAGTCTCAACGAACAATTCTAAGTTTTGTGCACCTGGATCATGTCTGGCTGAGATAGAAGAAAACAGTCTTAGTTTCATTAATGGGATTTTTAAAGCATTGCTCACAGTCTCTCAGTGGATCCGTTTAGGCTCGGTGGTGGGCTCAGCCTGAGGTACCAGAAAGCAGGAATCGGCCGACAGCAGGCAGGGCCGCTCTCCCGGACGCCTGAAGAAAACAGCCCTGCAGCGCCCACGGAGAACCTACCACAGGACACACATGGACGCACAAGCCTCAGAATGGAATATTTATTTTGTCTACTTCTAAAATATTTAGTCTGGAACATTTAAATGGATACTTTATTGGTGTATACCTTTGTCCAAATTGACAGCAGCTGACACTGTATGGAGCCTTGGGGATGCAGGTCCATGGCTAGCTGATAGTTTAGAAAGCCCACGTATGAAAAGCCAGATCTTTCTGTGAGCAGAGACAAAAAGTGGGTGAGATAATGGGAGATTCAGAGAGTATTCCCATGGGGGCCAGTTTCTCTGATGTCCAACTGAACTACCTACTAACGAAGGGCGAAAACCTCTCACAACTGATAAGCAGGCTGTTTCCTGGCAATTATCATAGCTCCTGTTGCAAAATAGGTGCTTTATTTGGACTCTATCCATTCCCTGACTTGATCTCTGTGAGGAAGCACAGCCTCAAATAATTGCAGGTCTATTAGAACATCAATTACCTAAAGACCTTGATTTTAGCAAGAGTGGATTTAATCAACCACTGCAAATGTTATCGAGAGATTAGTTGTCCCAGAGAATAAAATTAACTACAATTAGGCTGTAATAACTTGCAAGAGCTTCCAGCATATATTTCCCACTTCCTTTAGAATTAATGCAGTTTGTTGCTACCTTGTATAGAAAAAAAGATGTTTAGACCTTTGCAGTAATAACTGGAATTAATGTTACCTTTTAATTTCTTCCTTGTAAGAAAATGAAAGGAGGCAATGAACTAATAATTAATAACTCACACTTTAATGTATCAGAGATCTTACCAAACAAGACAATTTAAGATAATTAATAGAAACTAAAGAGTTTGTTAAAGAAGTATCTCATTTCAATCCTGAAATTCAATGTTTTTAAAGCTTTGGTAGTTGTGTTATAGCATAGTAAGAAGCTAGGAAAATTCCAGGCAAGTGAAATAGGGAAACTGAGACAGATAAGCAGCAGTTTGCAGCCACATAGAAAATTCTATCTTCCCTAAACCGAGGACACTTGAGAGTAAATGGTTTGCATTTCTCTTCCCCAGCCAGAGGGTAGATAGCTTAAATCACCCTACTCTGGGAGACAGATAACAGAAATCCAATTAGTGTCATTTACCAACCACACCCAAGGACAAACAAATTAAAAATAAACCTCATTTTGGTACATCAGCATATTCTATTCATTGCAAGACTTGCAACCAGGGAAGCAATGGGCAGAGGCAGCTCAGTCCCAGGGTGCTCTCCCTCCAAGGAGCACTCCTGTGTCATTCTGCCCCTAAAACCTCCCCTAAATGCCCAGCCTTTAAAACCCCTGAAAATGAACGTCCCAGTGGCTTTCTTCCACCCGCCCCCACACAGAGGAGCCCGCCAGCGCCATCTCCTTGCCCTTCTTCCCTCCTAGGGGACCCCACGATACTTGCAACCCGGGGAGCAATGGGCAGAGACAGCTCAGTCCCAGGGTGCTCTCCCTCCAGGGAGCACGCCTGTGTCATTCCCTTCCCCCTCTCCTCCCCCACAGACACATGTCCCCCAACCTGTAAGGGACCCCATGAGACTTGCAACCTGGGGAGAAATGGGCAGCAGCAGTTCCTCCCTGGATCTGTCCCCAAGGTCCCCTTTTCCCTCTTTCCTCTGACTTCTTGGGGGAGCCAAAGCAGCCCAGCCTGGGCTCTCCCGCTGCTCCGTCTATGCCCTTGTTTCACTGTCCTAAGTATATTTTTGCTGTGGCCAATAGATTCTTGCTTTCTTTTCAACACTTTGTCTCTGTATTGAAATCTTTCCCTCAAGAAGACAAGAACCGAAGTCTCCCCATCTCGCTATCTCCCCAGTAACAGTTGTATGGAAGGGAGAAACAAGGGGTGATAAGAGAAAATGCAGAAAGGTTCAGTGATACTCAACTGAGGTGACAACGTGGCCAATCTAGAGACCTGCGGGCATTCTGTCAGGTATCCAGAAATCCTTGGGGAGGGATCTTATTAAAGCATCGCATTTGCAGCCCTGGCTGGTGTGGCTCAGTCAGTTGGGCTTCGTCCCGGGCACCAAAAGGTTGCCAGTTGGATTCCCACTCAGGGCACATGCCCAGGTTTTGGGGGCTTCAATCTCTGGTAGGGAGCATGCAGGAGGCAGCCAATCACATCGATGCTTCTCTTTCCCTCCCCCTTCCTCTCTCTCTCAAATCAATAAAAAATCGTTTTAAAAAATGTCACACTCACTGTATTCAAGCTGAATGGGGGACTATTATAGTGCCTGTAATAATTTTAAACCATTTGGCACACATGGTACAATATTATGTATGTGCTAGTTAGTTTAAGCTTAAACTCTAGGTCCATTCAGTTCCCTGAATCAAGAATCCACACTCCCAGGAAGGCATGTAACTTTATATAAAAAAGGCTCTCAAGGTGGCAACTAAAAGCCTTTTAACTATCTATATCTTGATCAACACCTGAAGATTTTCTAATCAGCAAATGAAAAGTGAGATGTGGGTTTGCTCAATGAAATTGGTGACTTGTTATTTAGTATGATCACTGGTAGAACTGTACTCTGATTAGATAAAATAGGAATCATTCTAGGGATGTGACTTCACTAAAATATTTTAGCAAGATACTTGCATGAATGGAATGTAGGGATTCAGGGAGGCCCAACGCCTGTGTTCTTAAGGATGGCCCCTCATGCTGATCCCTTAATGGCTCTGTGGCTGTCCTTGATTTCCTAAGCTGACTATAACAGTCACAGGCTGGTCTATGTGTCCAAAATGTTGTAACATCTACCAGGAGTAGAAGTTTCATGCAGGGTGGTGATCAGAGCATCTAAAAAAAGGCAGAAAGGTGAGATTTCATCAAGCTTAATGAATAGGTAATATTAACTATTTGGGGTTTTGTTGAATATAAATGTTTACTATATTCTGTATTTATAATAGAATTTGATCTAAACTTACTTTCATTATAACCTGGAAACAAGGTTGTATAGTTAACTTACACTCACCTGACTATTCAGTGATTAACTTTCTTCACAAAAAATAATTTAAGAGTTGTTCTTGTCTAAATTGGCTTAGGCCACTTTGAAACAGATTATTCCTACTTTGGAATTAAGTGGAAATGTCAGAGGTATGTAAGTTACAGTTAATGTATGATCTTCCTAGTGTTGTAGGAGGATCCCCATACTCTGATTTAGAGGGATTCTTAATTTAAATTTAAGGGGTCCAAACTTGGATGGAGAAAAATTACCTTTTTCATTTCACTAACTGCTAACAGAATTTAGTATTCTCTTCAATTCTGAATATAGACAAACCATATTTTAATAGCACCTGCGGATTTGTTGCTAACAGGAATCACAGATATTTTTTGTATCATTATAGCGTTGTTTCAGATAGCTCTAAATATCATTTAGGATCATCACCGCTTAAAAATTATGGTTGTTGTTAGACCAGCTGCTAGATGTTTTTAATGTGTCACTAAAGAATTACATGAATTACTATGTCACAGATGTGTTAATATATATATATATATATTAAATATATCTTTATTGATTTCAGAGAGAGGAAAGGAGAGAGAGAGAGAGAGAGATAGAAACATCAATGATGAGAGAGTCATTGATCGAGCCCGCAACCCGGGCATGTGCCCTGACTGGGAATCGAACCCTGATCTCCTGGATCCTAGGTCAATGCTCAACCGCTGAGCCACTCCCAGCTGGGCATGTGTTAATATTTTGAATCTTTATTTTAATATAAGTGGCTTTCTTTTGAAACCTCTGCATTTTATCTTATGCATTTAAAAATATTATTTGGGAAGGGGTTGACAGGAATCACCAGACTACAAAGGGTTTCCTGGTATACACATGGAAAAAGGTTATCAACCCCAATCCTGGGGGTTCCTTCAAATGCCAGTACTACTGTGAAAATTAAACCTAGGGTTCCAACAAACATCCACATTCACAGTCCACAAAGGTGGACACCACGTAGCACATGGTGCAGCACAGAGGAAATGCTCAGTTAATATATGTTAAATAAATGACTGGTGACTCTTAACTTTCCTGTGGATTTTATAGCTATTAATTGCTACTAGATGGTAAACACAGGGATTTCAAAATTGTGTTCAAAATTGAATTTCTTACCTTCCTCCAAAAGCATTTTTTTCTTCTGTGCTATGTACATCAGCAAATATTAATAGCACCTACACCATTGCCCAAGCTGGAAACGTCATATTGGTGACACTGAGCACATTTCTCCTCTGCCATTTTCTGCTGAAATAGCCTAAACTCTTTAAAATAGTTTAAACTCTCCAAGGTCCTGCCTGAGCTAGAGCTTACTTCACCAGTTTTCTGTCTCTCAGCCATGCCCACAGTCCTGATCCCTCCACATGCCTGTTCACATGTAAGGGGTCATGCATGCTGCGCCTTCAGGTCATACTCTCCTCTCATTTTCATTTTATTCAGTATTCTCCCCCACCTCCTCACTACCCTCGACCTGCCCTGATATCGACCTCAAACCAGTCTCTCAATAATTTCCCGTCCCCTTTTGAGACCTATTTTCCCTAAGAAACGAGCTGTCTCCCTGGCTGCCCTGGCATGGTACACATGGTTCTGATCCAGGACACCTGGGCAGGGTCCTGAGAACATGCATTTTTAAGAAGCCCTCCAAGCGATACAGCAGTGCCTCAGTTTTCGAATGTAAACTGCTCTGGAGAACTTTCTCGTTCTGAAATGTTCGAAAACCGAGGTATCCACAGCCGACAGCTGGGCCTCAGGCTCTTGCCCCCAGGGGAAGCTGCGTGGCATGTTCCACTTCCGAGCAGTGTTCCAAAGCCCAGGCATTTACTGCCAGGTTTATGGCCTTCGTAAACCGAAATGTTCGTCCACGGAGACGTTCGAAAACCGAGGTGCCACTGTATGAATGAAGCACAATCAGGAGTCATCATTTAGTAAATACTAACACACTGTATTATAATTGGCCATTTATTGCCGTTTTCTTCACGAACTTGGGCACTCTATGGGACAGGGAACATACCTATCTTGTACACATTTTAAGAAACACAAAATCTAGCAGTAAAATATACTCAAATTTTTTTGTCAAATAAATGCATAAACTTTGTGACTTTTCTTTGACTATTTAGAGCTCTGTCTTACAATTTTAGGTTGGTAAGTAGGAGTATCGGTAAGTGAAATGTAGCTGAGTCATTTTAGTAAGTCATATCTCACACTGACTTACCATAATATTATTCAAATTTTCCCAGTAGGTTTGATATCATTCCCAGGATTTTTCATGAGACATATATTATAACTTAAGCCTCAAATGCTAATGGTTCCTAATATTTTATACAGAAATGAAAAGAATTTGCTAAAAGTCAAAGCCAATATTAGTTCCCTTGACAGATTTCTTATCCTTGACCAATATTTACTAAAGAACTTCTTTTAAGAACAACACTGTAGGATATGTGTTAAGAATAAATTGTTAAGTATAAATGCCGTTACCAAAGTCCAGGTAAATGTCAAGGTAAATGTAAGTCACGGCGAATGAGATGGAAGTTGCATACACACCTAAACACACACACACACACACACATACACACCCTTTGATCTGGGGTAATATTACTTACTGCCTGTGAATGTTAACCACATTTTCCAAGTGTTATACTGAAGCTAATTCGAAGATGTATCAGTTGAAATAGAAATGCAATGTGTTTCCCCTTGAAGACATTTCTTTCTTTACAGCCCCTTGTGATCTACTTGCAGCTTCCTGATAATTGTGGCAGTGCAGCTTGCTTGGCCATTCCCCTTCCCTCTTTGCCCCCATACAAATAATATCAAGCTTCTTAAACTACTTTTGAAAAATCAATCTTACTTTTTATGTTTTTAAAATGAAGTAATTAAATATGATTACCTTGGGTGTTTATAATACTTAGAGAAAGGGGTAAGATAAAAAGAATTGCTCAGATAATTGACATGACTTTGGGACTGTCAGAATGGAATCTATGTGTAGGTAACTGTCTTCAAATGATATAGGATGGTCAATTAATTATTTAATTGAAACTAAACTATTAATGTAATACATAACCATTATAGCACATCCTGAAAACTTAGAAAAGCATAAACGACAACCCATAATGTCATATGCGGAGACAGTCATGGTTAATATCTGGCAGCTCAACCTGTTTTACAGGAATGAAAAATAGACTTCTCCACTGGTGATGTCCTCTATCAACTGGCGGAAGGTGCTTGGATTGCTATTTTGAGAAAGACAGAAGCTGCTTCTGAGCTCAAATGGAAAAATAACGGTAAATGATTAGCAAAGACTAACCTGAGCATTGGGGGGAAAAGTGTGGGAACTATGTCATGCATTTGATACCCTTGATTTCTAATAAAATAACTATGAGGACAGGATATGTAGAATTTAATGTTTTTAGTATGGGTAAGGCTAATTTTAAAGGAAATGAAATGCTGAAGGTGTGACAAAGCTTTCAAACCCTCCTCCTCAGTTGCGTGCAACCTACAGTGTCATTGCTTATATGTAGAGAAATAAGCACGTTTCATCACATTTATACATTAGCAATTATGCATTTTATTTAGTATGCCTTCTGCCATGGGTGTGCTTCTTTCTATTAAGTGCCTTCTCTCTTTAAAATACATATTTCCTTTTTAAAAAAATTTATCTTTATTGTTGAAAGTATTACAGATGTCCTCCTATTTCCCCCATTGACCGCCTTCACCCCGCAACCAACCTGCACCTACCCCCATCCCCAGGCCTTCCCCACACTATTGTCTGTGTCCCTGGGTTATGCATATATGCATATAAATTCTTTGGTTACTCTCTACCCCCCCTTCCCTCTGAGATCCCTCAGTCTCTTCCATGCTTCCATGTCTCTGGATCTATTTTGTTCATCAGTTTATTATATTCTTTAGATTCCACATTTAAGTGAGATCATGTGATATTTGTCTTTCTCTGCCTGGCTTATTTTGTTTCTTTCCAATTACAGGCTGCCAAGCCTTTGGGGTTCACCTCTTAATTATCCCTTTTTAAAATTTGCTTACCATTTTGCCCAGAAAAAAAGCAAAAAAGAAGAGTGGAATGGAGAAAGAGAAAAATGGAAGAAGGAAGAGGGCAGAGAGGAAGAGAGGAAGGAAATGAGGCAATAAAGAATACAGAATAGAAGGTGGAATACTGAAGGGGGTGGGCAGACACAGATTTAGAGACTGACTGCAACAGCACATCCCAAGAGGGAAGGAAAATGAATCCTTAAAAGGAAAGTGGAAAAGGCTACACCCTTTCAGACAGGCTTCTCTGGGGATGCTGACTGGACACTCTGCCCTCCTGCAATCAATACGGTCATTTGCAATTAAGCGAAGGGAAAGGCCGAGGCATAGCAGGGATGCCCCACCTCCACCCACCCTGATGAGCGGTGGGAGCAGCAGAGGAAGACGTTTGCAGATGGTTCAGCACTGCCATGGAGCCGGGGGGAGATGCGAGAAGTGAGAGGATGGAAGGAAACATGAGCAAGTGCCTTGTCCTGCCGCGGGTGGGTTCCCGGTGAGCCGAGGGTAAAGGAGCAGCCCCAGAGGACAGTCAGGCACCGCAGGGAAGAAATGGCATCAGGAGAAGAGCTGTGGGAACCTGCCCTGCGGGAGAGTCCCGGTGTCTCACAGTCGCAGAGCAAAGGGAGAGATGCGGGTCGGGGGCCTGCTCACTAATGTGTCGGGAAACAGCTGAGAATCCTTCAGCGGGACTAAACATTTGTTAATGGAAATAACTGGAAAACGGGAGAAGAGCATTTGTGTTGCGTTTTTGCACCTTGGTTAACATGCCGGAGGGGAAATTGTATGAAAGACCCGTGGCTTCCCTGAGACACTACGTAGACTTTGTGTTCTGCTTCTAAAAGGCAGAACATTCATTTTCACTGCTGTGGAAGAGCCAGTGGCTTCACCTCAAAGAGACAGTGGTTCCTCGTCAGGAAGGACTGTGGAGAGGAGGCCACTGTTCTAGCACCTGGAGCCTCAGCCTCGTGGAAGCGGTTGGCCCATCTCAGGGGCTTGGGAAGGATCAGGCTGAGAAGCCGACACCTGAACTCAGGGATCCGGTTGGGCCTGAGAGGCGGCACAGCCTACCTCAGCGTGCTCAGGCTGATACAACAAAGCACAGACTTTGTAGCTTATGAACGGCAGACATTTGTTTCTCACAGTTCAGGAGGCTGGAAGTCCAGATTCAAAGTGCCAGCACGGTCGGCGAGGGCCCGCGTTGGGGCCGTGGACTTCTCCCTATATCCTCACACGGTGGAAGGGGGTAGGGAGCTGTCTGGAGCCTCTTTTGTAAGGCACTAGTCCCATTCCTGAGGGCTCCATTAAGCACCTCCCAAAGCCCCTACCTATTAATACCATCACCTTTGGGGGGTAGGATTTCAACATATTCATTTTAGGGGGATGCAAACTTTCAGACCATAGCAACCCTCAAAGGGAATACTGGGAGGCAGCAATGATTATGGTGAGGCGTTTTTTGTTAATCATTATGATTATAGTGAGGCTTTTTTTGTTAATCATTACCCAAGGATATTTTTTCAACTGAAAGACAGTGGAAGGGAGGGAAGGAGAGAGAGAGAGAGAGAGAGAGAGAGAGAGAGAGAGAGAGAAAGAAACATGGAGGTGAGAGACCCAGGCTGAGGAGCAAACCTGAAACCCAGGTACATGCCCTTGACTGAAAATCAAACCTGCGACCCTTCAGTGCACAGGCCGATGCTCCAACCACTGAGCCACACCAGCCAGGCTGATTATAGCTTTGCTGAATTTTCATAAATTCCTCGTTACTCTAGCTTCTCAGATCTTTGGATAGCAAATAATGAAGACAGAAAATGTGTATTAACGCCTTCGAATGGCAGCAGTGTGACTATGTTGACAGTATCTCAGGGTAAGGTTGGCTTTTAAATATTTGCTCTGATTTTATACTAACTTTAATTCTTATAGTTGTTATAATGATTAAAGCATAGAGTATGGGAATTCCCTAGTACACAGAGGATTTAAAATATATGTTAGCTCTCAACTCCTCTTATTTACTTTAAAAGTTTAACTTTAGTTTATTGGCTGATTCAAGCCAAGGCAAATTTTCACCAGTTGACTATTTTGGGAGTTATACAAAACTGATCCTTTACAATGAATTCTAATAAATTGACCAAATTGTACCCTTAATTTTCTATAGTAAAATGATTTTAATAATAGCATATTTCAGAGGAAATTTAATCACCATGTTCTATTTCTTGCGACCAAATTCTGTAAGTAAAAGCAGGTGTACCAGGGTAGGGAGAAGATGGCATACTCAAACAAGAAGAAATGAATGGAGGGACTTTCCATGGAGCTATGGCATGGTTGGAGTGGCCCCAAGCTGTAGGAGGGGGCAGCCAGATGGAGCTGTGGCCTTCCGTGGAGAAATGCAGCCATGGCCAGCCAATAGCCGAGTAGGGGAAGAACTTGGGACATACACACCCTGCCCTCACTCTGTTCCTGCCCTCTATGTTACCAGAGGCTCCCATCAGCTGAACTAAAAGAGAAGCCAGAGTGGATATGGGAAAGGAAACAAAGGTGATCCAGCATAGGTGGGTGTGGGTGTGTGTACACACATATATGTAAAATCAAAGTAAAAAGAGGCTCATTCCATTACCGACACCGTGAGTCCCTCACCCCTCCCAGCATAAGGTTAAATGCTATAACCTGATTATTTGAGTTTGGAAAATAAATAACTTCGGTAGTTATCTATATCAGTGCAGAAGGGCAGAGCAATGATTCATCATATAATTTTCAAGTTCTTGTTGTGCACTGAGCTGGGAAATGATTTAACTAGGCTGAAATTTAGTTTCTGTTCTTTGAGGGAAAGAAAGATGGCTCCAAACTAAGATCAGATGTGAGTGGGTTAAAATTTTCATCTCCTTCTTGAGGAGGGCTGAAATAAATTCCCCAGTGAACAAGCCATCCATTATTTACCTCACTTAACCCAGGACTCATGGCACTAGAAGTATCACCACGGGAACTACAGTTTGGCCTTTGGACTAATAACTTTCCTGGGAGGGATCTGTTTTGCTGTGAGAGGAGGACTGGATGTTCTAGTAGATGAAAGCTTTCAGATGTTGATGAAATTGGATTCATCCCTGACCAATTTCCTAGTCCTTGGTGTTTCACCTGAGAGTGAACTCAAGCGATAGCCAATTGGGAGATAATGTCCTAAGCATGCTTCTAACATTTGTTTAGCAAGGAAAGCTAAGCAACTTGTGATTTTATGTATAACAGAGTTGGTAAGTAGCAGTTCATATTTTCAAGTGAATTGAGAGCAAATATGAAGTCTGTAATTAGTGAGTTGACAACCTAGTTGGTGTTTTCCATTTCATGGACCAGGGTTAGCAGAAGAAACAATCTCAGCATTCGGGAAGTACTAGAGATGAAAAATCTCCACCAAAACTAAAAAAACAACAACAACCAAGAAATCCCCTCACTTTTTACTCACTTTTTAAGCTAGTAATATGTGGGGCTGTGGAGGAGACCAGTCATAAACGCTGTAAAAAATTTTGTTAACATAAGGAATTTTTTATGTTACATATTGGCAATGTTAAGTCATTTGCTCTTTCTTTATAATTAAATTTCCCTTTAGACAACCTTGAGATAAGACTGTCCTTTATTTCATAGCTTCCTTAGATTTCTGTGGAAGCAATGGTGATGCTATCAACCATAAAATTCTAAGAAATTAACTGTCTGGAAAATGTAAAGGAAAGGGCACTGAGCTGGATGTTACTATAAAACAGTTAAGAGAGTGTTTTATCCATTGGAAAGTGTGTTGATGCTTAAAAGGTATTTCACTTCCAAATTTTTCATCATAAATGTATGCTTCTACACAATGTGCCAGAGTAGTCTTTCCAAAGCATAGGCATTAGGTTTTGCTTAAAGCCCTACAAATGTTTTCTCATTTCAGTTAAAATACAACCCAAGCCACTCATCATGGTTTTGAAGGCCCACCACGCTCAGGCTCTTGCCTGCCTTTCCGACCTCATTTGTCACCGCTTCTCCTAACACTGTACTCTAGCCATCCTGAGCCCCTTGTTGTTCCTTGAATGTGTCCACCTTGTTCCTGCCTCAGGGTCTTTATGTTTTCTGTCCCCTCTGCTAAGATGGCTCATCTCTCAGGTCTTCATTTGGCTCTCTCCATTTGATCATGGATGTGTGTGTGTGCAAATGTGACCTGCTCAGAGAGGCTGTCCCCGAATGTCTCTCTGAAACCAGTGCCTCATCTCAGTCAGCCTTGATCCCTAACGTTGATTTGTGTTTTCTGCAGAGCATGTGCCTTTAAGTGAAATGTTCTTAAATGTTTATATATGTATGTATGATCTGTCTGTCTCTCTGTCTTCCCTGTGGAATGTAATCACCTTGAGGGCAAAGACTTGTCTGCTGACAGTTTTGTCTCTAGCACATGAGGCAATAGTTGGCAAAAAAAAAAATAAATGTTTCTCAATAAGTAGCTCTTGACTGAATATGCATTTGCACCTCTGAAGAAAAGCCTGAATCCTGAGTCCTATTCTGGTTTTATGTATAACCTCCAAAAAAAAAAAAACGTGACTTGGATTAAGTTTTAATGTCTTTAAACTTTTTATCACTTTTAAAATAATATAATGTCAATTTTTGACTTTCTTTGAGTCACATTATCCCTCCGTGGCTTGAAATTCTTACACGCAAGCTGCTTTACATGTCAGAGTATATCTGTAGCCATAGGAGAGAACTGAGATGAGCTTGATAGAAAGTTTGGTGTTGGAATAGCAAACTTCAACCCGTGTCATTCAATGTAACTAAATACCTCTTGAGTGAACAGACTTGACCTTCATACTAAGCATGGTAAAGGTCCTGTGCCTTGTGCAGTAAAAGGACATTTGTTAGTCAACATTTATTGTTCTTGCATTTGTATAACATTGCTTTCCATGGTGTTGTTTTTTTTTATGGAGTAAATGTGTCAGTCACATTGACACCAGGATTGTCTATGAAACAGCTATATTTACTAATTTAAACTGATGAGAAGGCATCTCTGACTCTCATGTGCCTGGGTAAAGTGAATCAGTCTCTGAGAGATGAATCATCCTTTGTGGTGTGGACATCTTTTGTTAACCATAGCATTTTAGTGCTACCTTATGAGCGATCATAGTAGGCAGCCAGTCAACTTTTAATAGCAAACATCTATCAGTTAGATCAAGAGCTTCCCTCAGTCATTCATCTTCAAAGGTAATCATAGATTAAGACGATCTGTTCTTTAATTTCATATCAGTGGAATAATATAGTATTCACTCTTTTATGACTGGTATTTTGCTCAATATTTATCCTTTCTGTGTATAGCAATAGTCGTTTTTCCTTGATATATAGCCTTTCATTGTCTGTAATCACAATTTTTCTTTATCCATTCTATGATAGATGGGCATTGTTTTTATTTCCAGTGTTTTGTTTTTATGGAAAATGAACTATAAAAATTTTTATGTGTCTGTTACAGTCCAGATATACAACTGACATTACTGTATGTATATGTGTCCAGATGTATGGGATACTGCCAGGCACTTGTCAAAAGTAACTGCATCAAAGTGTACTCCCACCATCAGAGTGTGAGAGTATGACTTGCTCTAAATTCTTTGAAGGTTACTCATTTTTGTGGATGTTTAGTAGTATCATATTCTGATCCTGTATTTCTTTAAAGACAAATGATATTAATCACCTTTTGATATATATATTGACCTTTTGGAAATTAGAGATAAATTATATTTATTGGCCATTGCTGCAAATTTGGAAAAAACCTCCATTTTTCAAGACTCGTCAAAGCCATCTTCTGGAAAACTCTCACAATAACCTTACATTCTACAATGACTTGAAGGTACATGACAACATCTGAAGATGTTCACTGCACAACTTGATACCTAGGGTGAACAACAGTCCCTAACAGACAACCACTGCAGACATTAAAGGTAGGTTAAGAATTCACCTCAGAAATTTACATTGTCCAAGTGAAATGGGACCCTGATTTTTTATAAGATTCTCTTGGACTGTAAGAATTTAAAGTGGAGCAGATACTCAAGACAGAAATAGATAACCCTGGCACTGAATCCTGTTAGAAAAATCTCCAATGAAAGGAGAGACTTGTTTGAGAGAATGTGCACCCAGGGTGATTTTCAAAGTATTTTATCACCTGTCTGGCATAGGCACTGACCTCTGATATGGATGCCAACCATATCGGGCTTACAGCTTGATGGATGCATGCCAGTGGGCACGAGTCCTGGGTACCAGGATGCCAGGGACCAACACAGACTCAGATGATGTTTGAGAAAAACTAGATGCACATGAAAAAGAAATGCTACGAGTAAACACTTTCCTTCACAGTTTTGCTTAGATCTAGGTTCTGATGTCAGTGTTATGAAATCTAACTTCTGTTATTAACCAGAATTATGAATCCGTGTGAGATGCTATGCAAATCAACATGTCTCCCTGTAAACAAATTTGCTTATACATTTATGAATAATACCTTCCTCATTGGTCCTCATTTGTTTCAGATAATTTAAGTTCAGATTTCAAAATAAATAAAACCTATTACCAACAGAACCTGTTATTGTTGGATAGTTAAATGGGTACTATCAAAGTGTTCCATATTCCTTTTAGATTTAGTGTGATAAGAAATGTAAAACATGTAACATAAAAAATGTTTTCGTTAGATGTACATTTAGATAGATAAAGCACCATTTAAAAGTTATTCTGATTTCAGAGCAGAAGCTATAGTCATTCAGAAAACATAACCTTACCAAAATTAAAAAAATCTTTGAATGTTTGTGGTAAGTCTCATGACCTTTGCTTTTTTTTAATCAATGTAATGTGATATGATAGGCGAAAGCTTATAGCATATAAAATATTTTCATTAGATATACATTTAGATACAAGAAAACTCCATTTAAAAGTAATCTATATTCAGAATATAATCTACAGTAATATTTATAAAACCTATCAAAATTAAAAAATCTTCTAATTGTTTAGTGACAAGTCTCATGACCTTTAGATTACCTATTGCATTCAATTTTATTTTTAGTCCTTTCAATTATCTTCCTGATACTCAGATATTTTACAGTGAATTAATTCTTATGTGGGAGAGTTTTATCTTCATTGTGGGGGGTATGAGTCATTATTCCTTTCATCTTATGCACAGCATTTCCCCATAGTCATTTGGGTAATAATGAACTATTTAAGCATTTCTGAATATAGAGAGTAGGCACCAGTTTGATGGTCATTTATTTGGAGTGAGGAAAATGATCTTATAATGTTGGTGATTATGCTAATTACTTCAAAGGGGTGGATTCAGCATGTGAATAGAGAAAATGAAACACAAGAAACTAATAATGTTGCTAAAACACTCAAACAGCATCTATAAATGATTTAACTTTAATATAGCTTTAGAAAAATAAGTTAATTAAAATTACATAGGATACTTTTTGATTAAAATTTGATCAATTTTTATAGGCTCTGTCTTTACCTTTATTACTTTCTAAGATATTCTTTGTTTGAATATTGATATCAATATCTTATATGCAATTTGGTTAGCTTTCCACTTCAGAAATTAAATAAATCGTTGCCCTTAACATTGCCTATATAGGCAGACATTTCAGCCCCTTGGAGAAAACATAAGCATCTCTAGGTCAGCTTGCTTTTATAATAGTGTTGGGAAGCCCAAAGGCCGCATATAAATAAGGGTATTTGAAAGCCCTTGGCAGAGTGGTGCATAATGTGGAGGTAATGACTGAGATAGAGTGAACTGAATTTCAATTCAGGCTGGCTAACGACCTAGACAACGAACATCGCTAATTTAACCAGGGTTTGGTGGAGGAGACCATGTCACTTACTGCTACTTTTCTTAAAATGCATTGTGCATGTTGTTTGATTACTAGTACTATTGCCCTAAATTAATTAAGCAACCACAGCCTTGCTAGATGTTATGAATTACAGACAAAGATGTGACATGGGGTCTGGGGCTGACATTCCCCTTCAGCTGGCATGATACGCATGTGCCAAATGGTCTCAGTGTGAACAAAGCAATTGGCCTGGAAAGATTAAAAAAAAAGTTAAGGAGACTCTCCATGGTTAATAACAGCTAATAGAATATTGGTTATTTTCCTCACCATGTCTCCGAATAGGTATGCATATGGAATTCTCTTGCCAACTTCAAATACACTTTTATGTGCTTATTTTGTTTCCTCCTTAACTACAGAAATATTTTACAGTACCCCACTAAATAGTCGTGCAGAAAAAACAAAATACATTAGTTATTGTTAACGGGAAAAAGAACATGTGTGAGGGACATTCTCCTATTAATGGTTCTTAATGCAAATATTTCTTAAAACTATATAATGCTATCTTAGATAAACTATCTGGCTTTAATTGGGAATTCACCCTGTATTACGGTTCTGGGTCTTAAACAAATGTCACATAATGACATTCATTTATTCAATAAAAATCAATTGAATGCTAAGTGGCAGAAAGTGCTGGTTGTCTATCAGGTTCTGTTTTCCCTTTCTTAATATACAAGTGTCTTAGTTTCACCTGATTGCATAGCCATCCAGATCGGAAATCTGTATCCTAGCTTCTCTTACAGCTTGCAGTGCCTCATGAGTAGATTCTGGCCAGAGTTGAGCACAGGGAGGATGCCTCCTAAAAGGCTTGGAACCTTCCCCTTTCCCCTTTCCACTGTGGGAGACCCTTCAATACAAAAGCACTTCTCCAGCCAGTATGTCAGGGAGAAATAAACTCTGACTTCGTAAAAGCCCCTGCATGTTGAGGTCTCTTAATTTTGCCAGCTTAGCCTTTTGGTCAAATAATATAACCTCTTTTGACAAGTATAATACTAATTGCATTTTTGGAGGTCTATTAATTGCCCCCTTTTTTAGGGTAAAATATTAGCACGCATAAATTCCTACTACACACATATATCCTACAGGTAAATTATTTTTAGAATGACATTACCCAAAGCCAACCATCCTAATATTATTACAGTAGGAACAATGTACCTCCAAACTGTCAATGCTCAGATCGCAGGCCTTTTCTCCCTGCTTAGGGTGAACGCTCTTTCCGCAAAAGCCTGTGCTTACAACCACAGCACCTCACTCACAGAAAGACTATCACCAGAAAGTTCATGCTAAATTTCAGGCTTCCTTACTTGTTATTGGTCTGTTTAGATTCTCTGTTTCTTCCTGTTTCAGACCTAGTAGTTTGAAAGTTTCATTGAATTTATTCATTTTATCCAACTTGTTCAATTTGTTGGTATATAGTTGTGCTCAGTTTCTTTTATGATCCTTTATATTTCTTTGGTATGATTGATAATGTCTTCCCTTTCATTTGTAATTTTATTAATTTGGGTCCACTTTTTTCTTGGTTAGTCTATCTAAAGGTTTTTCATTTTTTTTGCCTTTTAAAGAAGCAGTTCTTAGTTTCATTAATTTTTCCCGTTGTTTTCTCTATTTCATTTATTTCTGCTCTAATCATGTTTCCTTTCTTCTCCTAACTTTGGGCTTAGTTTGTTCTTTTTATAGTGCCTTTAGGTGTAAAGTTAGAGATTTTTCTATTTTCTAAATGTGTGCATTTATAGCTATAACCTTCCCTCTTAGTGCTGCTTTTCCTGCATCCCATAAGTTTTAGTATATTGTATTTTCATTTTCATTTGTCTTAAGATACTTTTTTATTTCTTTTATAAGTTCTTCTTTGATCCATTGGTTACTCAGGAGTACGATGTTTATTTCTATGTGTCTGTGAGTTTTTCAGTTTTCCTTCTGTAATTGATTTCTGATTGTGGTAGAAAAGATACTTGGAATGATTTCAACATTCTTAAGTTTACTGAGACTTGTTTTATGGCCTAACTTATGATCTGTGCTCGAGAATGTTTCATGTGCCCTTGAGAGGTATATTCTGTGTTGTTGAGAAGTGTATTCTGCTTTTGTTGAATAGAATGTTCATTATATATCTGTTAGTTCAATTTGCCCTATAGTTTTGTTTGAATACACTGTTTCTTTATTGATTCTCTTTTTGGATGATTTTTCCAATGTTGAGAATGGGATACTAAAGTCCATACCTGTTACTGTGTTGCTGTTTGTTTCTCCTTTTATTTCTGTTAGTATTTGATTTAAAAGTTTAGGTGTTTCAATGATGGGTGCATAAATATTTAAAATTGTTATATCTTCTTGATAAATTAACCACTTTATCATTATATACTAAATTTCTTTGTCCCTTTTGACATTTTTAGCTTAAAGTCTATTTTGTCAAATGTAGGTATAGCTACCTCAGCTTTCCTTTGGTACCCTTTGCTTAACGTAACTTTTTTCCATCCCTTCACTCGCAGTCTCTGTATCTTTTTTTCTTCTTCAGTATAGTGTTTTACATTTTGGAGGAGAGAATAAGAGGAGGAAGGGGAGAAAAAATAAGGTCCACTGATGATGTCTCTGAAGTTTAAGAGACTGGTACTATAAAAGCAGGATGAGATAGCCAGGCAGATTAGATGGAAAATCTCCAAGATTCTTTTTTCTAATTGATACTCAAATGAAAAAGATATGACACACATGTAATTGCCTATCATATGGTATTCCATAAACCTCAGTTGCCTTTTTAAGCGGGCCTCTCCACAGGCTAAGCTATACCTAGACAGCATCACATCAGCTTTCTCCTGTCAGGAAATGAAACTCACCTAGAAAACCAGGGAAATAAAAATACAGTAAATTTTGGGTAATGCAGTTGGCTCGGTGCAGGGCTTACTGTCTCCCTACCTTCCCCACTCCACTATGCTAGGGTGGGACTGAGAGTAGAGTTTCCCAAGTGGCTTCCCTGAAGCTTGGCCAGCTTGTCCTAGAAGATTCCATGTGGAGGGCTGTGGGTTGCAACTTTCTAGTGCACAGTCCTCTCTTTTTGGCCATGATAATTGTAAGGAAAGAAGTGAACTTGCATGCTGATTTCATAGGCTATCTTTATGATCCAACAACTTTGCTATGCTCAATATCTTGGAAATCCACATCATCAACAGCTAGGACTTGGTACCCTTCCTGAAGTCCTTCTCAATGTGCAGCAGAGTCAGGAATCACTTTGTAGATGAAGGTGCCTCGCTGGGAGGTCTTTTCTTGTAGGATGTTAAACCTTAACTGAGCTCCAGGGGGCTTCTTCAGTGTGACAATTTGAGGCAAAACGAGGTCAACTCATGTTATACTCTGGGTGGTATACCCTCTCATGAGGAGAAATCCATGCGAGGGGATTCTCATAGGCAGGCAGGTAGACCACTAGGTCGTCATCGTAAGGAACCTTGTTGTTCATCTCTGGCAAGGACCCACCAGCAGTCGGTGGCCAGCTGAGGTTCTGCTCACCAACAACTCAGCCTCAGAAGCGGAATTGCTATGTGTGCCTTAAAGCTCGAGTGAGTATTGCAGGCAGCAGATCATTGGATCTTTTTAATTTTTTAAAATTCATTCAGACATCTACATCTTTTGATTGAATAGTTAAATCCATTTACATTTAACATAATTATTGATAAGTAAGATCTTACAATGATCATTTTATTGATTGACTTCTGCTTTATAGATCCATTGCTCTTTTTTGTCTTCCTGTCTTCTTTTGTGATATGATGACATTTTGTAACAGTATGCTTTGACTCCTTCAGCATAATCTCTGTGTGTAATTAGTATACGTTTTTCCTTTGTGGTTACAATGTTGCTTACATAAAATATATCTTATTTGTAACACCTGTTTTAAGCTGATAATAACTTAGCTTTGACAGAATTTCCAAACTTTAATTAGTTCCACTCCACTCATGGTTTAGGATATTGATCTTACAATTTAAATATTTGTTTTATGTTGTGTATCCAAAAATAAATTATTGTAATTATGGTGATTTTTAATATCTTTGTAACTTTTAAACTAGAGCTTTAAGTGAATTGCATTCCTCTATTACAATATTAGAGGTTCTAACCCTGACTATATATTTACTCGGACCAGTGAATTTTATACTTATAGCTATGATTCTATAATGTTAATTAGCAATCTTTTATTTTTACTTGAAGGGTTTTATCATTTTTTGAAAAGCAAGTCTAGTGGCAATAAACTCCTTCAGCTTTTGTTTGTTCTAAAAAGTCTTTATCTCTCTTTCTTTCTGAAGGGCAGCATTCCCCGGTACTTGACATGTTGCTTGTTGCTACTTTCAAAATACTTTGTCTTTGAGTTTTGACAGTTTAATTAATACTGTGTCTTGGTGTAGCCCTTTTTGAGTTTAACTTACTAGGAATTCTTTAGGGCTAATGAATCTGGATGTTTATTATTCTCGCCACTTGGAAAGTTTTCTGCAACTGTCGCTTTATTTATTTATTTGCAACTATTACTTTAAATATATTTCCTGTCCTTTTTTCTTTCTCTTCTTATTCTGGGATTTCCATAATACATATATTGTTTCCTTTTATGGTATACTACTAGTTCCACATGGGTTCTTTTCCTTTTTTTCATTCTTTTTTTTCTTTTTGTTTCTCTGAGTGGATAAATTTTCATGACCTATCTTCTGATTCACTGGTTCTCTCATCAGATTGGTCAAGTATGCTGCTGAAACTCTTTGCTGATTTCTTCAGTTCAGTCATTGTATTTTTTAGCTCTAGGATTTCTGTTTGTCTTTGATGATTTCTGTTTCTTTGTTGAATTTCTCATTTTGTTCATGCATTGTTTTCTTAATTTCGTCTATTCATCTCTGTGTTCTTGAAGTTCACTAAAATACTTTATGAGGATTCTCTTGTCAGGTTTCCTAGTTGGGTGGTGCTATGTATTAGCTTCAATGCCCAGGTGGGGTAGTCGTACAGTCCCTATGTCTAGTGTGGGTAGCTGTTTGGGGACCTGAAACAGGCAGATCTGTGTACTGAGTTGTTTGGCCAGATAAGCCAACTGACTTTGCTCTGCAGATAGGCATGACCACCGGCTTGACTCTGCTTACCTGCCAGTGTAAGTGTGTGTGTAGGATGTTCTATTTAGCTTTCTGCATGCTCCGGTTAGGTTTCCTGGTAGGACAGGTCTGAGTGCTGTATTCAGCAGTAGGTAGGGCTACAAATTAGTTTCCTTGCCTGGGTGGGGTCACAGAACAGGTTCTAACACTGGCAAGGTCTATTGACTGGGTACAAAATCAGACAGAACTGCACACCAAGCTCCCTTGCCAGATGGGGCCGCTGACCAGACTTTACAGATAGGCAGAATTACTAGCCAGGCTCTCTGCTCAAATACTGCTGAACCATGAAGCTTCCTGGGTGCTCTGGCCAAGTCTCCTGGTCAGGCAGGGATAGGAGCTGCACTCACTAGTAGGCAGGGCTATAAATTAGCTTCCCCATCTAGAAGGCTCCTATTTCTAAGAAAAGAAGCTCCCTGGCTGGCTCATTGGTGAAGGTCATGAATCAGGAAAAACTGTGTATTAAGCTCCCTGGCCAGATGGATCATTGGTTTAATATTGTAGAAGGGAAGAGCCACTGGCTAAGCTCTCTGCTCAAGTGCTATTCTCAACACAGCTTCCCAAGTGCTCCAGGTAGGCTTCCTAATTGGGTGGGTACAGGGGTTAAACTCAGCAGTTTGGGGGGCTATGAATTAACTTCCCTGACCAGGTAGGGCAGCAGAACAGGCTGTAAGGCAACAAGACTTGTTTTATGGGATCCCAAACAGAATTGCATATCAAATTCCATGGCCAGATGAGCCTGCCAACTAAGGTGTGCAGAAGAGCAGAGCTGTTGACCAGACTCTCCGCTCAAGTGCTGCTGGGCCACACAATGTCCTGGGTACTCTGTCCAGGTTTCCTGGTTGGACAAGACTGAGAGTGGCTCTCAGTAATGGGCCATGCTATGAATTAGCCTCCCTGCCTTGATGGCGTGGAAGCTCAGGCTTCAAGGCCAGCAAGGCTCAGTGTGCGGGGCCTTAAATCAGGCAGAAGTATGTGCTGAGTTACCTGGCCAGAGTTGGTCACTGTCCTGGCTCTGCAGACAGGTAGCACCGCCCACTCACTGCTGCGGGGCTACAGAGCTTCTGAGCTTCTGGCAAGTCTTCCTGTCAAGCAGAGCTGGGGGTTACACTCAGCAGTAGGCGGGTCTATGAATAGTGTGTCTGCCTAGAGTGGAAGGGTGTCACAATGGGTTCCAAGGCAAACAAGACTTGCCATTTGTGGTCCCAAACCAGGAAGTACTGTACACCAAGTTTCCCATCCAGACAGAGCTGTCATCTTGGCTCTAAAGGTGGGAAAAGCCGCTGGTTGGATTTCTACTTGGATGTTTCTGTGAGAAGAAACTAAGTCTGCCAAGATTCAAGAGCTAGTTGCTGGATCCAAGCCCTGTCCCTCTTTCCATCACAATCTGACCTCCAGTAGTCAGGCCAACACATTCTCCCCACAATCCTTATGAGGTACGTTCTAAATGAGCTTCCCAGGAAGTGACACACAATGCTGAGAAAGCTGGATGTCCACCCTGGGCTCCCTTTTTCCCCGTGGGGAAAGCATAGGCTAAAGAAGCCCCTCTCTGGGTGATGCTGTGCCATTACAGTGGTGATGTGGTCAGAGTGCAGTCACGCCTCTTACCTTCTAATGCAGTCTTTCTTGGTCTCTATGACCCAGGGAAGTCCTTCAGCCTCACCCATGTGTTCTAGGGCTTCACAATGGTGTCTTGCCTATGAATGGTTGTTAGTTAGTCTTTTTGCGAGAGGGACTGAAGTCAGAAAGGACCTTTGTTGTCATCTTGATGCCACTAGAACTTTATTAGTTTGTAAAGATGAAATGTAAGATTAAGGTTGGTGTTGAAGAGAGGTATTCAAAGACAGAGACTCAAAAGAAAAGATAGAAATGAAGAGATAAAGATTACTTTCTTTTCAAAGAGTCTATTTAATAATCTCAGACATTTAGAGTTACAAAGGAGGTTTATAATAATAAATTTATTTTTAAGATATTCTCACAATAAGTAAGAAAGGTGAGACAAGAGGGCCCAGAATCAGTGCCTTTCCATTATAGAACTGATATTTTTCAATAATCTCTAAGAGATCCTGGAAAACTTTCTTCCACATTTTTACCTTAGTTTATAAAATTTTATCATTTTCCCTTAGACCCTTCACATAGGGAGCAAAATCCTAAAACTCTAGCATGCACACACTTTATCTTATTTAGAACACTGGTCTCTAGAAACTCATTTTAGATTGTATCACATACACACAGAGACACATACACACACAGGCTGGTTTTCCCAAGATTGGGAGTATCTTGGTAGGACCTTAGCTTCTCTTGGCCTGACATGAAACATTGCTTTCTAGCATATTTAACTGTCTTTTGCTCCCCTGTAACTATTTCAATTAGTAAAAGAACACATAAATTTTCCCAAGTTTATGTCTATTCAGAGTTTGTAATCCTTTGTATATTGTACTTGATGCCATTGATCTTTTTTTTACTTTTTACAGAGTTCAAGGGTCTGACCAATAACTGGCCTAAAAATTCCTGGTGTCACAGAAATTAAACACAGACACAGACACACACAGACATGCGCACACACACACACACACGCACACGTTCAGCCAAGCACATGTTGAGTTTACTTGCAAGAGCTTAGGTCTTCAAGTCACCCAGACCCCAGGAGCCCTAGACCTGCTGAGTGCTGCTCTGGCTGCCTTCCTGTTCCATGTTCAAATAACCATGCACTCCCAGCAGAAGAGTGAAACACATAGGAATCTCCCACATCATGTCAGACTCAAACATCTAAGAACATTGCTTGGAAAAATAAACAAAACAAAACTCGCCCCCTTTGCTTCTGTTCCCTTTCTATAAAATTTAATAACCACTTGCTGTCTTATGAGACAAGATAATTGAGGGATGGCTCTTTACAATCTCTGGCAGAGTAAGACCAACCCAACGAGAGACTAGAATCAATACTAGATTAGACCGTAACGCCACAGCACTCAGGTGTTGAGAGAACACTGATGAGACCCTTGCACACTTTCAAATGACCTTGGATTGTGGTAACACTCAATAATCAATCTCCTCACCTACACCCCCACCATCCTTACAGAGCTTAGAATGATTTCCTGAGCCCTGTTATTTCTTAGCACAGTGTTTATTAAATGAAAGAACGAATGGCTTGAATTGTAGGCCTGCCTTACTAGATAATTGATTGTATGGTAACTGTCAAATAATTTATCCTGGTACCCTGTTTCAACCAATGGGATTGGCTTGTTGACCAGACTCATCTCAGCTCTAAAGTTCACTGACGAGGAATATAGAATTTAATTGATATGGAAAATAAGGTCCAGGCAAGTTAGTTACCCAATGTCTATATTGCTCAGTCAGTACCAACAGGGACAGAACTTGGTCTTTGATCTTTTAGCATTGACTTCAGCGTTCAACTCTCTCTCCTTGTGGTTTACACTGTGTAAATTTTTGAACTCAAGATGGCTTTCTTCCCATTACTTCATATGTTTTGCTTCTATCAATAAGTGTTTAAGTATTAAAAGTTCATTTTAAATCAATCTAAAACAATCAGAGTTTCATTAAAACATAAATAGAAAATATCAAATATATCCCCAAGCAACAAATAACCTTTTGAATTTCCAGTAGTTTTATTTATTATTATTGTTTCTCCTATGGATAAGTGATTTCCATACAATAGTTTCCAAATGGACTTCCACCCTAAATTTCCTGAGACAACCTGGGAGGAATCACTTAGGGATCGCTTAGGGATCTCTGAGAAATATGGCAAGTTTGATGGCATCACAGACATAAGCCTTATGCAATTTCTAAATATCGTTTGTCATCACAGTGGGTATTTATAAAGCTAATTTATTACAAGGTTGAGAAACAAAACATTTTAAAATAATGGGAAAATTGTATCTGCACATGTAGGTAAACAGTATGTACATGTAAGGTGACTCGTACATAACTTGTTTATCAACCTGGATCAGTACTGACTGGTTAGGTGACTAGGGAACCATCCCAATTCCAAGAATTTACTAGAAGAAGAATACAAAGAAAAACACATTGATGGTAACCGTTCCATATTTCAAATCTATTACATAATAATTAAGGACTTAAAAGTATAGTTATGTTTCAAATTAAGGCAGACTAGACCTCAATATTGAAACATTTAAAATATACCCACCCAGTCCTTGAAAATATTTGGATATATTTGACATATTTTCCTTGCCGCAGGATGTGGGTCATGAAAAATAATCATCTTTCATTTTTAAAATAGAAATATACTAATGCATAAATGTATTGCTTATGCTGTATCAGTCTGCAGGGTATTATTTTTCTCATAACAGGAAATGGCAGAAGTAGTAACTGTATTCTTCTGGTGTAAAACGGAACTGAACAATCTTTGGCAATTACAATGCATAGACGATACCGGTCCCAGTGCAGGAAGCACAAGGATTTGCATATTTTAATTTAGAGGTTAGGGACCCCTGTCAAAGTAACAGCTTGGACCAGGTCAGCAAGGAAAAATCGAGAAGAGAGAAATAATTGAAAAGGCAGTTCCCAACAAAATGAAATTTGTCTAGTTGTCACTTAAGGTTGTCTTCTTGTCTTTCTGAGGGAGCAAGGTCAGCTTGCAAATGAAGGGAGAGTAGAGCATGGTAGATCACTAAGGACCAAAGGATAATTTTTTTAAATAACAGTGGCAATTGCAATATATATTTATGAAGGAGAGCAGAAAAGAATGCACACGGCTTTCCAGTTAAGAGTCAGCAGGTGTTCTCTGAGTAGAAATATTGCAGATGTGTACACGGCAGATCTTAAGTTTGTCCTCAAAGACAAGCAGGCTACAGAGGAGATGAAGTGCTTAATGAAATAATTTAGCGTGACATATTGATATTGAAGGCTGGAGGCAGGAAAGGATTTGCAGCAAAATTAAGGTATGTCTCTCTTGAAACAGTTCTCCATTCCTTTCTTTGAGGGCCGATATAAGATTTTCATGAGAAAAGAGCCCGTTTTATTTCTTTCTCCAAGTTTATGTCAAAACATAGATGCCAATGTAAAGTTCAACATCTGCAATCACAGGAAAATCTCATTGGAAAATAGTCCAGAGGAGAGTCAAGTTATGAAATGTTGCTTTGGTTATGCTTTAGAGAGGTTTTAATCTCTCCAGTGTCATGTGTTTTCAGTTAAAACGTACATTAGTGAAAAAGTAGGGCACCAGCAGCGAGGAGAATTAGGCCTGGGAAATGTTAGTTTTAGATAGAGGCGCTGGAGGATAGCTAGAGCTATTATCAGAGCATAAAAACCGCAGCCAAATTTCAGCTCGGAGTGGGGATGAACATTGTCACAAGTATCTGGGTATATTAAAAAACCCTTGCTTGAGAAAATGAAGATAAGTATTTCATGCTCCTGTTATAGTTTTATAATTTACATAAAAAGAAAGAAAAATACCCACAAAAAAGCCGTAATCTGTTTGGTAAGCTATCTTCTGTGCTAACACATTAGAGGGAAACCCACTCCTCGTGAAGGCTCCAGAGCTCTGTCAGTGATTTTTAACTGGTTGAGCATTGCATGTGGAAATTTGCAGATGGGCAGGTAGGGAACACGAGATGTAGACGAGAACCCCTCCTTGCTACTGAGTTGAGAATCAGGGGTGTTGCATAAATCACTAACTAAAGAGTCAAAATATGGGGTTAGCCTACTAGCTCTCGAGACGTGCAACCTTGGACAGATCAGTTAGCAACTTCAAATTTGGGGGTTTTTTTGCTCTGAAAAAACCACATCACTCTACCTCACATTTTTCATGAAACTACATGCATACATAGTGTGTTATTATAAACTATAAAGTGTGTTGCAAATTTAAGTTTTTCTTATTAATTGACAGATGTGAATATACATACTTGGCTTCTAGATTCTCTCAAACCCATTTGCTCAGTCACTTTCCCTGAAGTTAAATCTCAAACACCTAGGCCTCCTCTTTGGTCTTAATCGAATAAACAATGTTTTCACCAGGGGCTTCTACACACCTGTCCAGGGCATCTCATGAGGAGGAGTGGACTTGTCCCCACAGTACATTTTCAATACAAAAGAGAACGTTTGCTCCAGAAATAGTCCCCCATTTTTTGTCACCCAGTGACTCCTAAATTCATTGTGATTTTTCCTCTTTGAAAAATAATATGAAAGCCTTAGCTGGTTTTGCTCAGTGGTTAGAGGTTGGCCAGGGAGCTGAAGAGTTCCAGGTTAGATTCTGGCCAAGGGCATGTATTTCAGTTGCAGGCGCAATCCCCAGCCCTCGTCAGGGTGGGTTTGGGAGACAACTAATTGATATGTCTTTCTCATGTTGATCTCTCTCTCTCTCTCTCTCTCTCTCTCTCTCTCTCTCTCTCTCTCTCTCTCTCTCTTTCACTCTCTCTCTGTCTTCCATGCTCTGAAAAGCAATGGAAAAATATCCTTGGGTGAAGATTTAAAAAAATATGAAAATGTATGAGTTACAAAACATATCTAATAATGAGGTCATGTGAAACTTATATAGCTTCTGGTAAGAAGCTGCTAAGTGGCAATGTTGGAAAGAAAGTTTATAGAATATACTTGGCAATGCTGAGCATTTCCATTAGAAGAAAAAAAGGAAGAAAGACCACACAACACTTGCTATGAAAAGATATTATGTTTCTCCAGAGAACTAACACTTCCTCCTTTGTTCTGGAGGTTCTCCAATAACTTTCAAGCATTTTTGCAGATTACTCTACCTAAAGTTATTAAAACTCACAAAAGTGTCCATGAAGTAATAAAGTGGAAATTGGTATGCCAGTCAAACAGATACAGAAACAGTAGTCCTAAGAAAATGTGACCTGTGTAAAACCTCCTACAAAAAAATAAAACAACCCGATGGGTCCAGAAATAGAATCTAAGCTGTTGACTCTGAACTTTGGGCAACACTTCCTCTCTTCAGAATTATTATTGTTAATAGCCTCTGCACATAAACAACCTCCTGCTCCTCGAGGATGGATGAGATCATGCTAACAAGCCACCCATTCTTTCCATAAGAACTGCTGCAGTCATGGCCAATGAGCTAATTCAAAGAATGTTCATGTGCCATAGCGAACACACACACACACGCACACACACACACACACACACACACACATACACACAATCTCATTCTAGGTTCAGATTGTTTTCCTTTTTTAATCTTTAGTTTAAATTTTAATTTCAAGCTTTAGCCCATAGTTTTTGCCTAAATTTCACACTCTGTCCTTTCTTTTCTTACTTGCTCTTTCTTCCCTATATCAAATAATGAAGCACTAGACCATGGGAGAATGGATTTTTAACAGATTTTAAAATTTAGCTATTGTCACTTCCACAAAGGCTGTTCATTAAACTAACATCTCTTATGGACATGAAATAGAACTTGGAAGGTTGAAAGCCTTTCAAACTTGACCATGAAAAGATATGATCATTTATAGTTATATCAGAATTACACTTGGTCTTAAAAATGTTTGAAAAAATGAGTATTTTTAAGAAAAAATACAAATAGCACCTCAATATAATATAGATAATTTGTGCAATTTATATGTGCTGTTTCCTGCATAATACTTCTGAGAAATGAAAATGGAAAAAATAGTAGTAGTAAAAAGAAATTGACTCTTCAAAGTCCAGCTGAAGAAATAGTTAAAAGACATTTTACCCACATATATGGTTTAAAGACTGTTGGCACACACTGGGTTTTAGATTAGACTGGCACATGAGGGCAAAAGCCATTATCAGCTTCATCTTCTTTAAATATGCAAGAGGATATTCTGGCTATATTGCTGGCAATCAGAAGTTCCTGAATCACCCTCTGCAATCTTTCCATTACAATGCTCATGAAAGCAGGAAGAGATGCACTTTCATCAACAGTGGACACTAGAAATGTTGGTCAAAAATGTGTCAGGCAAAAGTTGGAGAGTCAACGAAGGAAAATTTAGCCCAAAGGTAGAACAGTAAAGCCACTTGGGTCAATAAGGTAGGGGATTTCCATCTACAAAGACTCACAGAGGCACAATCCACCTTTCTGTTTTGTGAAAGCTCCTCAATATAGAATCCAAACACATTGTTCCTCCCTTTGTTCCCACTGCAATCTTTGATGTATCTCTCCATCCAGAATTCCTCAGGAATGAAACACTACTGAGGCCAACATGGATATAGGGAATCCTTTGGATCCAGATTTGAAATATGTATTTCACCATTTGGGGTGTTTTGCAGTGTAAAAAATACAGACAACTTCAGGCTATACAACATAAAATAAGATTATGAAGAGGTAATCAGACCATAAGATCATGGGATTGTTCTTCAGGTCAAAAGATCCTTTCTAAATTAAAGACAGCACAGAGCTAAAAAGTTGACTAGGGTCAGATAAAATTGATTAATACCAACAAAGAATAATGCATTCTTTTCAAGGACAAGAGACTATCCTTTCAAAATAAGTATTATATGAAGTGATTCTACTACACAAAACACAGAAGCTATAGCACCAGAGAAGGAGAGGAAGGTCATATTTTGAAAACATTTCTAATAAATAATATGACAGTTTGAACATTACTGTATTTACCTTATGCTCTAAAATAATTTAGAAAGACAAGGTTCCTATACAAGAAAATTATTATTAAAATAGATTGAAATAAAGAATGATTTGGAGAGACAGAAAGTAGAATGGTTGTTAACAGGGTCTGAGGTGGGAGGGAATGGGGAGTTGTTTAATGGGTATAAGATGAAAAGAGTTTTGGAGATTGGTTACATAACATATGTATATAGTACTACTAAACTGTACACTTAAAAATAATTAAGATGATAAATTTTATATTATTTGTATATCATCACAATTAAAAAATTTGAAAGAAACATCAAATATAAAAAAATAAGTGAATTGCATGAGTAGTAAGCTAAATATATCAGAGACAAAGAAGCTCGCTATGCAGCTCATTGAATAGGAGCATGGGCTTTGGATTAAAAAATGCTTAATTATATATCCTGGTTCACTATTTTCAATTATTTTATCTTGAAAAAGTTACTTAATCTCTCAAAGTCTTCTTTTCACCTTTAAGATGGATAATAATAGTACATTCTTCATAGATTCTTTTGGAAAAAATTCACATATTGACAGTATTTAAATGGTGTTTGTCATGTAGCAAAGTACTCAATAAATGTTAATTATTAATATATTCAAAAACTAAAATTAATCACAGAATTAAAATTGTTAATAGAAATAATAAAGAGCTATATCAGCATTACAAAAAACTGAGCTTTCAATGAAATAAAAAACGAGTGTTTATCTTAGGACAGAATTAAAAAATAAGAACATGGAAACAACGAGAGAAAAGTTGATAGATATGAATGCCAGAGAAAAATCTTCAAGGTATACTTAATTTGTGGCATAATAAATGAAAGTAATAAATAAGCTATAATAGAAGCCAAACTTTCTAAGCTAAATACTTTAGTGTGCAGAACAAATTATGTACCAGACAAGTCAATGGAGAAAAAACAATTATACATAAATTCATTTAGTTTTGTCTTCTTTGTCATATATTTGTAGTTTCACCTTTCTAAAGTAATCTCCTTAATTCCATCCAGGGAAAACATTAAAAGCATTCACAACAAAGCAAACAACAAAGAATGAAAACCAGAATTGTTTCCCAATTATCTTCAATATCACAAAAGTCTAGAAACCATTCACGTGACATTAAGGCTCATAATCTCAATTGCCATTAGACGTGAGGCAGGTAATGCAAAAGAGTGAAGTGCAAGTTAGTTTTGTGGTGAATTAAAGATTGACTTTGTGACTCAAAGAAGTTGTGGCTCACTTCTAATTCTGCATTGCTATGTGAGAATGCTATTCCAGAGCTGCCAACTATTCTAACCTTTTTAAAAAAGCTAGAAATATGAAATTTTATGTGAAATCTCCAGATTTTTAATGCCACCAACAAATTCACATTTTCTGTTAATATTCTCTAGGCCAAGAAAAACACATCAGCAGGCAATATATTCTCTAAATTAATCCCAGGTCATATGTTGATCAATTTTTTTATATTTCACATATTGCACATATTTTTTTCATCCTTTTGCTTTTAAGTTATTTCTTAATATGTATCAGCATATAGTTATATCTTGCTTTTAAAAAATCTAATCATGCAATCCCTGTCTTTTTTTACAGGGTTTTAGACCATTTAGATTTAATGAGCTTATTAACAATACTGCCCTTTGTTTTCTATTTATCTCATCTGGTTTTGGTTCTTTTTTTTTTCTCTTTTCTGTTTTCTTATTTGAGTACTTTTTTTAATGAATGCATGCTATTTCTTTTGTTGGTGCATTAGCTATAACTATTGTGTTATTTTAGTGCTTAATTTAGAATTTAAATTACACATATTTAACATACTACAATTTACCTTCAAGCGACAATACATGAATTCATGTATACTATTATTACAAACTTAAAATAATACTTTCATTTCTGTCCACCTAGCCTTTATGCTATTGTAATTACATATTTTGCTTGGACATATGTTATATAAAAGGCATTATATGTTTTTAGAAATTTTGCTTTAAAGAGAAGATTCTCTTTTAAAGATACTTAAATAATTTTCTTAGAAAGCTTTATATGTACCTATATAGTTATCATTCCCAGTGTTCTTTATTACTTTCAGGTTTTGTATGTTTGGAAATATTTTATTTAATCTTTGTTTTGAAATATATTGTCAATAGGTCAATAATTTTAGGTTGACAGTTTTTCTTTTAGTGCTTCTGGTTTGCATTAATTCCAGTGAGATATCTGCTGTCATGCTGATCTTTGTTCTTTTGTATGAAATGTGATTTTTCCCCACCCCTGTCTGCTTAAAAATTTTCTTTATCACCGATTTTAAGCAGTTTGTGATGTAATGTGGTATAGACTTTTTCATGTTACTTGGACTTGAGGTTTATTGAAATTCTTGGAATTGTGGATACATAGTTTCCAGCAAATTCAGAAAAACTGTTATTTTTCAAATATTCTATCTGTACCCCTGATTTCTTATCTTTCAGGTACTTCATGTGTATATTTGTTCCAAGCTCATGTGATATTATGTCCATTATTTTTAACCTTTTATCTTTTATTGCTTTCTTTTATTTTAGGTGGTTTCTGTTGATATGTCTTTAATTTCACTTATCTTTTCTTCTGCAAATTTTAATCAGCCATGAATCCCATCCAGTGACTTTCTCATCTCACATATTTTAGTTTTTATCAGTACAAGTTTAATTTAGATATTTAAAAAATATATCTTCTGTGTCTTTGTTTAACACGTTCAGTCTCTCCTCTAGCTTCTTGAACATATGAAATACAAACATGATAGTTTTAAAAAATATCCTGCCTGTTAATTCTATCATTTGTGTAATTCTGCCATTCTTCAAATATTATTTTTGCTCCACTATCTTTCTTTCCTTCTAGGACTCAGTCATATTTCTCTCCTTCTAGGACTGAGTTGACAACTTTTTCTGTAAAAGGCTAGATAGTAAATACTTTATGATTTGAAAGTCATATTATGTGTCAAACTACTCAGCTCTGCCACTGTTGTAAAGAAACAGCCACAGACAATACGTAAATGAATAAACTTTGCTTATGGTGAATGTATCTTCTCATGCTAGTATTTCTTATATCAGTAGGTAACATCCTTCTGGGCATTAAATTATGTTTGTCAGGTAATAAGATTAGTATGTCAGTTCTCTTTTGGTTTGTATTTGCTTGATATATATATTTTTTCTCTTATAGACAACATATTGGATTTTTTTTAAAAAAAGCATTAATAGCATCACCAACCTTTTAACTTACATGTTTAACTCACTTTTATAGGTAATATAATTACTAAATAAATATAACTACTGTTATATTGGTACTTATTTTTCATGTAAACTTCACATTTTTAATTTTTTTCCATTTGTGCTATCTATTTGATAAATTATAATTTGTTCTGCTGTTTAAAATTTATACATGCCATTTATTTTTTTCATTATATTATGGCAATGTCCTTTCCCAAAAACCCATAATCATGATTGTTTTCTTATAACAAATTTTTATTTATTTATTTATTTATTTATTTTTAAATTTAATTTTCCCATCAACATTTATCCCCTCTAGGCCCTCTTCCACCTCCACCCCCTGCCCCTACCCCCTGCCATCACCACATTGTTGTTCATGTCTGTGAGTTCTCTCTCTCTCTTTTTTCTTTTTTGTTCAATCCTTCCAATCCCCCCCACCCTCCCCACCCCCCCACCGTCCCCACTCCACCCTCCCCACTCCACCCTCCCCACCCCCCCACCAGACCTGTCTGCCTGCTCTCCAGTCTGCCTCTATTTTGCTTGGTAGTTCAGTTTGTTCATTGAGTTTCATGTATGAGTGAAATCATATGGTACTTGTATTTCTCTGACTGGCTTATTTCACTTTGCATAACTAGTTTTTTAAATTGTATCATGTATACACATACACATACACACACATAAATATACATATATATAAAACATATAACATTTCAAAACATATACACGTTTTAAAATGTTATATGTTTTTTCTTGTAATAGTACAAGTAATGAATGTAACTTTCCTGAAAGGACATTTTCTTTGACAAAACAAATATATTAATTCACTCAGGTTCCCTACCTCATCCAACTGAATCATGTTGGTTTTACTTCTGGGTTTATGTGTATATATATACACATAATGTATATATGTATACACACACACACACACACACACACATATATATATATATATATATATATATATAATGTATATATGTATGTGTGTGTGTGTGTGTGTGTGTATATTTCATTTGCTCTAGAGTCTCTCTCTCTCTTTCACCCTCTTCGGTCTTCATCAACAATAACTGTTACCACAATACTTGATGCTTCTTCTTACCATATATTGCCCATCAGCTTCTGGATTTATTCATTTCTAATTTGATTTCATTCTCTAAATTGTTTTTTAATTGGGGTGTTTGTTCTTTCCTTTGCATTCTAGTCAGCAGTGTTATTGGTGTGGTGTCCTTTATGTTCCCAGCTGTTGCTGGTAGAAGTGGAACTCTTGGGGTGCCAAGAGAATAAGAATTCCCTGAGGCCCCCACAGATAGATGAGGTATCATAGAAAGCTTTATTGATGATGTAACATTAAGGGAGTTCCCCTCCAAGGTCCCATTTCCCTCCATCCCATCATGGAAAAAGTCCCATCTTGTCTTCACCAGGGCTAGAGTTTTTGCTCCATATTAAAGCGCCGTCTGGTCCAGCATCTGTGTAGCTTAGCTTGTGTTTCCAGCTACAGTCCATTGCTTGTGAGCCCCACATGGCCATGGGCCGTGCAGCTTCTAGGGCCACATGGCAGGCTAGTGTGGGTTATGGAGCAAGTAAGTGCAAGGAAGCAGCGGTGAAGCAAGAGGAGCAAGAGCTCGAGAGCTCCTTGTCTAAGGGTTATAACCAGGAGCTTAACCAATTAAGCCTTGGGGATTTCATAGGCTTGCAAGAGCTCTGCCCCCTAGCCAATGATCTTTGTTCCCAGGTTAGATCCACAGACAAGCACCTTCCCTACATCACCAGACTTCATTGTGCATGTGCCCATCTTCCCCTTTGTTGGACCCCTTCCCCCAGTGATCACCAGGGAATGGATCTGTGGTTCCCTGGGGAGTGTGAAGTTGCAGCTTCCTGGTGAAGCTGCCCAGATGGCCATGCTTATAATGTCTGGCCTCCCCATTTGCTCACTTCCTACTTTTACTATTAACTAGCTAGTTATCATGGTAACAGCAGCATTCAGAATTTCTCTTTATCTTTGATATTCTTAAATTTAATTATACTGTCTAGGTATTGTTTTTTTAATATCAGTCTTATTGGGCATGTAGTTGTTCTTTTAAATCCAAGATCTTTCATTTTTTAATTCTGAGAAAAATTCCTAAGGTTTATATATAATATTGTTCTTCTTTTATATGACCAATATCTTCTAATATCTCTATATCTATCATACTATTTTAACTCTTAATCTGTCAGTTCCAATATTTTTGCTTAAGTTGGTACACATTGTCCAGTTCATGCTTTCTCTTATAGGTATTAGTATTCCTTGGCATCTAGTTATTTTGGTGTATTCATGCTTTTCTGGTGCATCAGCTACTCTGTTTCAGCAGGTTCTCTGAATAGAAAGATGGTCTTGAATTTCTGGAAATGTGTTTTGGGCAAGGGCCAAAGGCCAGGCTTCAGTCTATGTAAAATCTGATAAATTTAAAAAATAGAGGGGGGTTAATCCCTTGGCCAGAGAGTCCCAGGCACCACAAAATCTTTGTAGATTCCAGACTGTTAACTGTCAATCCCACAAGAGTTACTCCTGGTCTGTGATTTATGTCTCTTTTTTAATGGTAACACAGCAATGGTAAAAGACAGTCTCCCTAGATTGATATCTATCAGCTAATGAATATTGAGGGGGAGTAAGGAAAGAGTGAATTCCCTGAGGGCAGCTGATCAGTCTTCACCCTTTTTTAACAATTCATCACTCAGATGGAACCTCTGTGCTGCCTCACTATTATCTTAGGGATACCACTTCAGTTATCTGAGCTGCTGTAGCAGATTTCTGGTGAATGGAAAGGTGAGGACTGTCCAAAGACAATGGATAGGAAAAGCAAGTGCAAATTTCAAAAAGCTTTTCTCCACTGTATCTCCTCAAGGTCATCTTTGGAGCAGTTCCATAGCAGGATGTGACTTTCTACCCTTTGCCACATGCAGCAATTCCAGACATGCTTCAGCCTTCCCAAGTCCTTCTGTTCCTTATTATGGTTAGCTTCTCAAAAATGTTTTCCTATAGTGACAATATCACCCAACAAACTTTAAGGCTGATTTGAGGAAACTGAGCCTGTAGAACAAGCCCTTTTTCAATCTTAGCAGAAACTGGAACCCTCCAGTTAGTTGTTTAGTAAATTTTATATAAGTATTTTGCATTTGCTTGTTTGTTTAATAGTTTAAAATCGTTCTCCCAACATGAGTTTATTTGCATAGATTTCTGCTCAAGGGCTGTTATATATTCATCAGTATGTGCACAACCCATTATACCTTTGAGTTCTGTGCCAAAAAGTAGCATCCATTTCAATAGGAACCACACTAGTTTAAATTATCTTTTAAAGTGAAGAAAAATGGGAGAGCTTGAACTGAGATGGTTTTCTGTCGCTGGCTCTCTTATTTACAATAGTACTCTCCTGATAGTAGTTGAAGCTGACAAAAGAACATTGTAGTATAAAAGAAGGTGAATTACATTTTGCCTCCTCCCCACCCTCCATTTAGGTGCATTTTCAAAATTAGGCATCAAAATGCAAAAATATAAAACAAGTGAAAATGCAGAAATTACTACTTGCACAATTTCTGTACAGTTTTAATTCTACACATTTCTAAAAACTCTTCTAAGATTACATACATTTTTTGGTGAAGGGAGGTGGAATAGAAGATTTGAATTACAAAAAAGCCTTGATGACCCCCCACACATCAATTTACCTATGAACAAAAAGATTCACACTGAGAAAATGGGACTTGGGACTATTTGATAAATTACTACAGACTACTTGAATATTCCATTAGCAAAATAATAGCTCGTTATGGAACCTCAGAAGAATGTAGTGTAATTACAATAGTATTCCCCTCCCTTGGGGGGGTTGGGAAGAATGCAAATGTTAAAAATGATAGCTATTTAACCAATGTTAGGGGGAAATGCCTCAAAACAAACTCAGAGGGTATATTTCTGGAACTCAGTGAACTTTTTGTAGTTTCCACCAGCTTTCATTAATTGAATGCGTTTCAGCCAAGCGAAGGCTATTTGCATTCTCGGACTCATGTTAGCATATGCATGCACATGTGATATCCATGTGATAGTGATGTTGGAATTGTCCTAGTCTCTGTTATAGTTTTCTGTAAACCACACCTGGATATATTGGAGAAGTAATGGCATATTCACAGTCTCGGTACCAGGTGAGAACATTTTGAAAAGCTAATAATTGACCACAGATGCTAAGGTAGAAGATCAGAAAGTGGGTGTGATGGAAGGAAAGAATGGAGGAGAGGCTAGAGGGGGAAGGAGGAACTAGGGTGTTAATGAAAAGCAGCCTAGTGTCTAACATATCAATATGAAGACTTCTATCACGGAGCTGAAACACAAAGTACTAACTTCACAAAAGTCCCCAAGTTCATGAGTTAACAAATTTGTGGCACTTGCCCTTCTCTTGCGACTAAACCAAAATTATGCAGAAATGAATAAACAAAACTCATTTTTCATGAAGAGTTTAGCTTCATTTTTTCAGGCCTGGGGTTGTTAATAGTGACATCCCAAAAACCACCTGGGAAAAGCTAAATTGTGCTAATCAAGTCATTTAACCTCTTTTAAAAAGTTGCTTTAAGGAAATAAAAGGTACAATCATGAACTTTAGCCAGGAGAGCACAAAGTAGAGTAAAAAAGACCAGACTCAACCTGTGGCTTTATGCCTTTTGTAAAGCTGGCATATTTGCCCAAATTTAGGAAACTTGCAAAGTATTTCAAGGCAAGAATTTCACAATGACCATTATGCTCAATTAGCGGGTGTGCGTGTGTTATGTACCTTGCTGCTGAGTGGGCTCCTACTCCTGTTGAACCTACGAATGATCGATGACCACATTGTCATCAACAGCCCTGCTCAGCTCAGCTCAGCTCAGCTCCTGTAGACTCCTGCCTAGGCTTCTTCTTTGGAGTCAGTCAATTTCACATTTGGTCTTCCTCTTTCCCTGTTGCTTTCTATTGTTTCCAGCATTATTGTTTTTTTGAAAGAACTCTGCCTTCTCATCATATGTTGAAGTAGGACAGCTTCAGCTTTGTCACTTTGGTCTCCAGAGATGTTTAGAACCTAATTTGCTTTCTGGCAGTCCAACATATCCATAGAGCTTTCCTCTAACACCATATTTCAAACAAATGAATCTTTATCCTATCGGCCCTCTTCACTGTCCAACTTTTGCACTCGTACATAGTAATAGGTGTGGACGATCTTAGCCTTGGTCTCTAATGAAACATCTTTGCTCTTGACCCCTAATTCTTCCCTAACAAGCAGGGATATTCATACCTAAACCACATTGCTATGTTAAATATTACTCAGGTGAACAAGAAGTTTATAACCGCCCCAAACTTCTCCTTGTGAAGTATATTTGAAAAGAAATGTGGTCTGTCCAGTCTCCATCCTGCTGGAAGGATCACCAATGGCAAAGTCCACTTGCAAAATAATTTTTAAAAAATCTACATATTCTAAACAACAATACAGAACAGTTGTGTTTGTCAGCCTGTCTATGACATTTTACTCAAATCCTAGCTAATAAGATGAAGATAAGACCTTACTGAATTGATTTACTGCCACACTGTCAAAGCTAGAACTAAATGGACACTCAATAAATATTTTCTGAATAAATAATATAATAAAGAATGTGTGAAACAACATGTTACCGTAAGACCGTATATTTATTTTCAATATGTATGTAGCCACTTTCCCATTATCTGTAGTAATGTTGCTATTCAGTGGCATGGACAGGCCAAAATTCTGACTATTTAAATGTGGAAAGTCTATATATTTAGGGACAAATACTTTAACTTTCTAAAAAATCATTTCCTTGGGCAAATTAAAATATCCTTGCAGTTCTTCCATACATATTAGCAGTGAGATGGGAAAATGACTAGGAATATAATTTAAAAACTGGACTGAATACTATAAGCAGAAAATGAAAAGTGACTTATTTAGGATTCATCTGAAATAATATTATCCAAAAATTCAAGAAGAAACTTTTTGCAATATTCTGTAATTTTCTCAGAACATGTTTTTCTTATCTTCAGTTGCTTGAAAATTATTGGAGAAGGATGACTTCTGGTCCCAGATAATGCGGAGCAAGCAAGCCTTGTCTCTCTGATAGAAAGTATCTATAAAACCTGGGTAGGATGGAGGGAGCAGCTAGGTGTGGGCTCTATAAAATAAATACACTTGACCCTTGAGAAATAGGGGTGTGAACTGCTGGGGGCCACTTATACGTGGATTTTTTTCAATAAGTACAGTTGGCTCTCCATCTCTGTGGGTTTCACATCCGAGGATTCAAACAACCGCAGATCGAAAACTGCATTTTCGCATTCCCAAACTTGGATCAACAATACTGTTTCCCCAAAAATATCATGTGTGCTTGAAATCTGCAGATATGTAGGGCCAACTGTAGTTAATTTTGGGGGGCGTCCAAAGTTACACTTGGATTTTCGAGTGTGCAGGGAATGGCACCCTTACCTTGCCTACCCCACTGCATTGTTGCAGGGAAGAGCTGTAGTAGCGAGAGGATTGGAGATGAAGATCAGACTTTCAAAACTTACAAATCAGCAGTGAGATTTTTCTAGGTTCTATGTGTACTGAGTAGTTTTGAATTATATTGTGGACATTTTGAATATTATGTTGTGTCTCTAGGTCTAGCTGAAACCCTATAGAGCATGGTACTATTTTTGCTTTAGCAGCTGTCAGCTTGATTGTGTTTGAGTCACAAGTTTTGACCAGACTTCTTTGGTCTCAGTGTTAGCTTGGTTCTCAAGTCCTTTGCAGTGCTATTCAAATATGTCCTGCATGTCACACATGCAGCCACTCGGGGACTTAGGCAGTGGCCTATCCCATTGTTCTATTCGCAAAGTCAGACCCACTCACGTGCAGCTCAGGTGAGCTCAGGAGCTCCTGTACTCAGGAAAGGAGTTGCTTCCTCATGCTCTTCCTTCTCTGCTATCTCCTTGGTAATCTCCGGTTCCTTCAGGCTCCCGTCATTCAGCCCTCCGGTTGGAAAACTGGGGCTACAACACATCCTGCTCTGCTGTACCCACACTGTGGTCAAGGTATGGGAGCAAGATGTAGGGGGGGGGGGAAGCAGGAAGGAAGAGCGGGTTGGTGCAGTAACTGGGGCTCCTCCCCACGCGTTGAAACTCAGCTTCTTCATGTGGAGGGAAGATTTTCTTCTCTCAAATTTATGGGCTCCTGCTGGGTCAGCCTTTAGCCATTGCGACCACTGCTCCAGGACCACTTGGGAACTGAGGCACTAGAGGAGGGAGCAACAACAACAACAACAAAAAGAGCTAAAATAGGATTTCCACACTCTCTCGCAGCATTAGGCAATCCCTTTAGCACTCCCTGAGCCAGAGCTAGCGTGCTTCTCCTGGATTTCTGTCTGTGCCAAGGATCCCTTTAAGTTCCTGGGCCATGTTGAATTCAGGCCATAGAACTCCAGAGGGGAGTAAGATTGGTGAGCTCACTCTCTGTTTGATGGTACTTTAATTTTGATTTTCTTATCCAATCCACTTTCTGCTGTTTTCAGAGTCTTCAAATAGCTGCTCCAGGCGCACTTTCCTGGTTTTGAAGCTGCACTCAGTGAGAGAGATGAAGCGAGGAGTGCTTGGTCCAGCTCAGCTAGAGCAAATGACTCCCTCTCATTCTCTCCCCAGCCCCCAGCTCTCACTCTCATTCTACCTTTATCATCTTTATCGATCTATCTTGCTAACAATCCTTATATTGGACTATAAAGTTATAAATGGTTGATCAACATTTTATTTTGGTAGCCCTATTAACTATTTGGGTTAAAGCTTTTTAACCCAAAAGCTAGTTTTAGGATTCCTTTGTATAAGATATCCAAGGTGTAATGGGGTGGTTTAGGAAATTGAGGTAGTTAATATGGTGCACAAATATTCAACTATATGTTTTTCATCCTGCTGTAGAGATTAAGATTTAAACCTTTATTATTCTGAATGAGTTCATGTTTTAAAGGACACAGTATCCACCCACCACAAGCTTGAATCCTTGTGATAGTATTTCTACTAATTGACAATCATTCTAGGGTGAATGTAGAAACACTACTTTCTAAAGCAGTCCAATTTGATTGCTGTAGAATTCTCCTCTAAATTGAGGCCAAATCAGTGTTTCTACATTTTCAACCCATCTTTCTTTTTTCAATCTCTTGGGGCCTCAAAGAAGCAGGCTTTTAAAAAAATCTATTTAAATTAATTTTTTTTTCAAACAGGAAAACCCTTTAAATATTTGAAGACAGCTTGGCTTTCCCCACTTAAATATTCCTGGTTTCTCTGAAAGCTTTTCATATAACAGTCTATGGACATGCTTCTCTGGGTGGTCTGCAGACCAGCTGTTGCAGAATCTTTTGAGGTTCCTATTTAAAAATGCCGATCTTAGGTTTCAGCTCAGATGTACTGAAACAGAATGTCAGATTGCAGAGCCATGGCTCTCTGCTGGGGGAGCTGGGCCCCAGCTGGGCTCAGTGTCAACCTGCTCTGCACTCCTTTTAACTGAGTTTTCTCTGCCCATCAAGTGAATACCAGTGGGGAACTCACCCTTAGAATCTCAAAAGGACTTTTAAAATGTTTCCAGAAATTGGCAAGGGCAAATGCCTTGGGATTCCTGTATTCTCTGATGAATGATACAATTGAGAGCAAGCAATATAGAGAGAGCCAGTATCTCTGAAAAATCTGAGATAGTGAACTGAAGCAACAAGTTTAAGGGGCTACTTCTGGGTCAAAAATAAAAATTAATTAGAGAGAAAGACAACTAGAAGTGTGGGGCTTGGTAAAGACACTGCTGTTATTATTGTTATATCCGATCTTGGTTCACCAGCTAAGTTGCCAGAGTCTAGCTCTCATAGGAGAGAGGCAGAAATTAAGCTCTAATTCTTTCTTTGTGTCATGATAGAAATCCTTTTGTGCAAATTTCTGTCAGCCACAAAGAAGTGGCCGCTCTCTAGAAGGAAATTTTAGAGCAGTTTCCCATTAAATTCAGCTGAGAGTTAAAAAAAAAAAAATTCCAGAGACTGGACTCCATGTCTAGAGATTATGATTTAGTTGGTCTGGAATAAGGGCCAGACACCCATTTTGTTTAAGTGCTCCAGGTGATTTTCATACGCATCGAGGGCTGAGAACTACTGTCCTAAATAATTAAAATAGAACTATCTTCCTGCTGGCAATTATTGTCCAAAGTGATGCGAACCCTTCCAGCTAATTGATAGCAGGATCATGAAAAATCTGGTAACTATTTGGAGAAAAAACTCCCCTCTCCTGATCCACTGCTTTTGAAAAAAATAATAAAATTTACATTTCTCAGTTTGAATCTCTGGAGAAGAAAGAGAGAGGTTGGAATTGTTTTGGGGGTGGGGGATCTCTTTGTAGGAGGGATAAATAAAAGGAAATAAATTAAGTCCAGGGAGAAATATCTTTCTCTTTGCTTCTGAATCAGTAGGATACAGTGAAAGTTAGTCACTCACTTTTTAAAAAAATAATTTTGTTTCATTGGCCTATTTAACATTTGGTGTCTCCCTCTCCCCCACTATTCAAACCATGAGGGCTAAAATAACTAAAAACAGTGAGTGTTTTTGGAGATATAAGCTAAAATGTGTCCTAGAGCATTTCAAAGACAAGTAATTATTCATCCTACCCCTAGAAGCCTACATGTAATTGGGATTGTGGACCCAATCTCTTTAGCTTGAAATAAAACTAACATGTTTTTCTCATTTCGCACTCTCTGCATATTCATACACAGTGGTTTTCCCCTCTTCTGAAAACAATACACTCCAGCAAAACCACATTATAACCAGTTTTGACCTTTTTTTTTCCTCTTTCTCCCCCCCCCCCCCCCCGCAAGATTCAACTTTTACAGCTGTTGTGAGCTGTGGGCCAAATCAAAGCTGAGAGGAGCTTTGTAGTTTCTAAAATTTCCCCTTCTTTCCAGAAAGTAACAAGAAGTCTTGGGATGACTGAGCCACTGCCAGCCAGTGACAGATCTTGCAAGCCCTGCCTCCCTCTCATCTCTCAGGAGCACAGCTGATTGAAGAATGCCACCTGTCCCTAGGCCACTGAGTATTCCCTGTGATCAAGAAATAACATAGGGGGAAGGATCTCTTTGTTGGTTCTGGTAACTGCCCTAGGAATTTGTGGCGTAACCAAATGTGAGCAAACTTCAGTTGAAATTAATGCCAAGGGCAGAGTAGAGGCATAGTAATGACCAACTTTTATTTTTCTGTTGCTATTACCTTATGTACCTCTATTGATATTTGAGTTACAACTTCATGTTATGAAGCTACATAAGGTTTTTTTTTTTCTCCTTTGGAGTTTCAGTATGGTCAAGAAGCCTTCTAAAGGAAGATGTTCCTAGTGGTAAATGACTTGTAGAAAGGGTTTGTATGAGCAACCAGATATCTGAACGCACCAGGACATGACCTAGACTTGGCCAATTAGGTGTTTCAACCTTGGAATTTTAACCTAGGGAAAAAAGATTCAAAGAGAGAGTGAGAAGCTAGAGATGTGTTAATTGCTCTCATGATGTCAATGAGGGTGCAGTGTAGTGTGGTAACTGAGGCGATGTCTCAGCTGAACATTTCTTCTGTGAGGCAATCTTGCTTCTTGCTTCTTTTCTTTACCAAATTCTCTTACTTTTGGTGTTTCCTAAGTCTGATTTTCAGTCCTTCTGCAGATTCTGCAAGCCCACTATACTTCCAATAAATGCTTTTCTATTTAAATTACCCAGAATCAGTTTCTGTTGCTTGCAACCAAGGATCTTACTTGATACCGATGAGATGGGAATGGTGCAGTCATTAGAGTAAGGAGTAAGAGGTGATAATTTTATTTCCAAGCCTAGCAATAATATTCCCTGGGAAAATGTCTGAAGGTTGCCCTGACCAGTGTGGCTCAGTTGGTTGAGTGTCATCTCATGCACCAAAAAGTTGCCAGTTAGATTCCCTGTCAGGGCACATACTCGGATTGTGAGCTGGATCCCCCGTAGGGGCTGTGCAGGAGGCAGCTGATCGATGTTTTGCTGTTACATCAGTGTTTCTCTCTCTCTCCCTCTCCCTTTCTCTCTCTAAAATTCAATAAAAAACTTTTTAAAAATGTCGGAAGGTTGGCAATGCATATAAAACTATAATTCAAGGCATAAACACAAGATTGGAGATAAATAATAAAAAGTCCAACTGTAGAGTACTGTAAAGAATTGATAGGGGTTATTGAATACTGAGAATCAGTATACTTTACTGGAACTCCTTATAATTAAGTAAATGATTAGTTTTCTAAAATGAGGTGGATGCAATCCTGCTCTGAAGCAAGGGCTTGTCTGCATTATTCATTTTTAATGGATGTTACAGGCTCTCAGCAATCAAGTTCAATGTGAGCAATGTTGCCATTTCCTTGTGTTTTAATATTGGATGGAAGTTTCATCTTCTGGAGATTTGAATCTGGGTCAGGTATTCACTATTGTGGGGTTAAGGAAAACAAGTAATAACCACTATATCTTTGGAATGTTCTGGCCTTTTTATCAATCACTTAGGTGACCTACTTACAAAAGATTTCTCCCTGGGGCCCCTCGACTTTGAGGAACCCAAAGGAAAGGAAATAAAAACATCTAAGCAGGCTTTTTTGTTGTGTGAGGGCTGGAGCAGGTGAATGGAGGGAGTCTAAGCACTTGTCTGGTTAGACAGAGCTGGTTAAATAAGAGCTGGTGGGGCCCCTGGGAGTAAAGCCATTCTCTCTATAGTTTTCCTTTGTAATGGATAAAGACAGGGTTGAGTGAACCCAGAAGCTTTTTCCTGTCAGGAGGGAATTAGAACAAAGATTTCCTTTAAAGACAGTGTGCTTAGTACTGCCTAGTGATGGATGAATCTCAAAAGACTCAGTTGTGACAAAACCCCAATGTGTAGCTTCTCGTTGGAAGCAGAGTAACTTCTCTAAACTTTTCTCTACTGTCCTTTGTTCCCCTGACACCTGATTTCCTGTTCCTGGCTCTGCTCCCTTATTTTAATCCCATCTGGCCCTTTACCTAGAATTATTATTATAAAAATAAACTCCCGAGTTGTCCCCCTCCTAAAAAGAAATGTACCTTCAAGTTGTTGAACAGCCATGCTGTCACAGTTGAAGTTTTTATCTAGTGTTAGACTTTCTTCCAGACCTAAGCTTCAGAAGTCATTTTTCCAAGAGACGAGTATTTACAATACAGGCATTCTGGGATGAATAAATAATAAAGGGTTAGCAAAACACTTAAAACACCTATTGCTCTAGAAATGATAAAAATGGTAAACATTTTAGTCTTCTCTCTAAAGGAATAACTGTCTTCATGTTTCTCTGCTCATTCCCTTCATTCCAGCTTTTCCTCAGCACCTGGGTGCATAGCTTCCTGCAGGCCTACCATTGACACACTTTTTCTTTACATGTTCTGAGTTATTTTGCTGACATCTCATTATGACTCATGTTTGAGATGAAGTTCTACTCCATGAAAAATAATTTTGTTTTACCTTTTCTTTTAATACAGCACTCTGGAGTATTATATACACCTAAGAGGCTGGATACATAGATATGGAAAAATTGTTGAAAAAAATTTGACGAAGGTGGCCTAACTACATAAAACGGGTGGAATTATACTGCCTTTATTGTCAACGCTTTGATTGTGTTCCTATCATTATTCATATTTCTCCTTAGAACATGTCTCTCAAATATCTAGAGAAGTGAAAATTAAGAAATGTTTTCCCAGCACACGGCCCAGGGCTACTGTGTGTGGTTGTGCAGTTGCTCATTGCACAGATTTAAGGAGAACCAGTCTCATTGTAATCAATCCGTGAGGCAGCCCTAATGTTCCCCATCTTTGCACATCTTCTCCCTTTCTTTAAAACAGTCCTTACTAAATAATATAAATGGCAGAGATAGCCATCAGGTCACTGAACAAAACAGAAGCATAGTAACTTTGTCAACTATTCCATCACCTTTTGGGAGCTGGTTCCTGCCTATTTCCAGTCTCATAGCACAGGAATTCCCCTCCATTCATTTATGCTACATATAGTAATTGGACTTCTCCTGTGTGCCAAGTAGTTAGCTAAGTAATAGTTATCTGACACCCCCTATTTACTAGTCATGCTGGCAAACCTGAACTTGCTACTCTGCATTATATTTCTGGATCTTTGCATATAGTCTATTTTTTAAAAAGTATAATTAACATACAGTAAAATTCATCCTTTATAGAGTAAAGTCTGGGGATTTTTGAAAACACATTTAGTCTGGTGATCACCACAATCAAGAGCTAGAACTGTTTCATCACCCTCGTAATTTCTCTTCTGCCCCTTTAAATTTAATACCTCCTTCCACACCATGGAAACCGCTGATTTGTTTTTTCTCCCTAGGGTTGTCCCTTTTCCAATATGCCATGTAAATGGAATTGTACATCCGCTCTGGCTTCTTTTCTTAAGTATAATTCATTTGAGATTCATTCATGGTATTATGTGTATCAATAGTATGTTCCTTTTCTAAAAATTTGATTTTTGAGAGAGAAAGTTGGAGAAAGAGAGAGAGAGAGAACGAGAGGAATATCGATATGGAGAGGGAAACATCTATTGGTTGCCTTCTGCATGCGCCCTGACCAGGGATCAAACACACAACCTAGGTGTGTGCCCTGATCAGGAATCAAACCAGCCACCTTTTGGTGTATGGGACAACGTTCCAACCAACTGAGCTACATTGGCCAGGGCAAGTGTGTGTTCCTTTTTCATTGCTGAGTAATATTCCATGGTAAAGATGTGCCATGATTTGTTTACTCACTTACTCATTGAGGGACATTTGGGTTGTTTCCAGTTTTTGGGAGGTTATAAATAAACCTACTATAAATGTTCATAGAAAGGTTTTCATGTAAACATAAACTTTTGGGGGGCAAATACCTAGGAGTGAGATTGCTAAATAGATGCTTAACTTTATAAGAAACTGACAAGCTCTCTTTGAAAGTACCTATGCCATTTTGCATTCTCACCAGCAATGTATGAAAAATCTAGTTGCTCCACCTCCTCTCCAGTGGTAGGAATTTTAGTTTGTTGTTTTTCTGCTTTTTGTTTATGTTTAATTTTAGCCATTTCAGTTGTTAGGTAGTGGTATCTGGTTGAGGTTTTAATTTGCATTTCCTTAGTGACTAATGGTATTTGCCCACAGTTTTACTTGTCTATACTCTTCTCTGATTTTATTCTTAGAGTCTCTCTCTCACGCAGACTGACAACAGAGCAAATATCTCCTTCTCTAGAACCCGTTCTCAGGCTGCCCTATTCAGAGATGAGTTATTCCTCCTTGATGTGTGAGTGGCAATAGGAGCTTGCCTCTGCTGGTACATTTCTCTACCTGCCTGTCTCAATATCACGTGGTGAATCTCAAGTGAATAAGGGCTCTGCTCTGCTTGTAACTTGAATGCCTATTTCAGGGCCTAGTGCTTTAGCTTATCTCTGACCAATTCATGATTTCATATATGAATTCAGATCAACTGAGTTTCCTCATGTGTCTAACAGTAGGGTTAGACCATAGAAATTATAATAATCTTATCTGTCCAGATGCTATGTAATTCTATCATTTCACCTGGCTGCGGGAACAAAGTCTAGCAAATGGGTTGAAGGTGCAAGGTAGGGGTAAACACATGCATCTGTAGCAGCTGATGATATCATAATAGACTGGTACTAATAAAAACATGAACTAAGTGCATTACAGGTGACAGGCATTGTACCAGTTCAAAGGTTTAATACATCCTTTAATTTGTTCCTCATAACAACCTTATGAAGTAGGTATTATTTACTAATATTCTCATTTTACAAACTAGAAGCTAAAGTAACTTGTCCAAAGTCACCCAGCTATTAAGTTGCAGAGCTGGGATATGAACTCAGGTCTGTCACTCTCTAAATCCTTTGCTATTTTCTACTCAGCAACACAGTTCCTATCCTATGCTGTGTTCATTGCACCCCTGCATCTTTGTCTAACAGTTCTAACACTCATAGCTGAAGCACCTTGGAAATAAAGGATTTCCTGCCTTTAAATAAAACTATATAAAATATTAGTGTTTTAGAAATAATCTCTTTAAACAGATACAGCGGGGAACACAGAAGTAAAAAGGTGGAATTTAATGAGCTGTTCGGATGTCGAAGGTACTTTATCATAGCTGAAAATACTGTATTCTCCTATGAGAAATCAAAATGCCATATCCTAGGTGGATGACCGAAGAGGCTGATGTTCCTGCCGATCAGAGTTCAACAGCTGTTAAGTACCAGCAGTTTATGTAAGCTATTCTGGGGGTGCGGAGGCTCTATTTCTTCCATCACTCCTGTCCCTCAGCCCAAGATCCTGTTGCTTTCCTTAATTGCTTCTGCTTTATTTGGTAGTGCCTGACGGTTTATTAAGGCAGAGAGAAACTGCGGTGATTTATCATTGAGCTTCCACTGTAATTACATTTCCACACACGTAGGCTCCTGTCAGCCTTACAATTCAGCTCGATATTGCATACGTTAATGCTATTAGGATATTAACAACTATTAGATGCTAGGCAGAGCAATCTGTTTTTTCATTAAGCAATAAGTAACATTCAGGGATGTGCTACTGAGGATATCGACAGGCGAGCACAGCCCCACGGCCTGGAGACAGGCCCCGCGCTGAAGCTGAACATTGCACCCCACCCCCTCGTTACAGAGACATGTGATCAGTCACCCCAGTCCTTTCCTGGAAGTGTCTGGCCGTGACAAGGCCCTGGAGGTTTTGAGTTGTAGTAAAATGTTTAATGCATTGAAAAACCTTAAAAAGCCATATCCTAATATCATTTATTGGGGAAATTGCCGAGGTTAGAGGATGCCATTCTATCGCACTTCGAGACTGGTGGACAGGAGGCTGCCTCCGTTCCGCACCTTTTCTTCTGTCTCAGGCTCAGAAAACATTCTCTTCAATTCCACTATACAGACGTAACAGTGATGGCCCGTCCCCAATATTTCTCACTCGGTCCACACACTGATTCTAATTGTATTGAAAAGTAGTCTAGCCAGATCTAACATCCTCTCTTAATCAATGAACAACGTGGTGATGAAAATTCTGGGAATTATTTCTTTAAATTCACAAGAGGGTCGATGAGATGGATGAGACGGCTAGTGGTGAGAGAACAAATATTTACTTCGAATTCTTGAAAGCAAAATGGAGTACTCTGGTTAAGTATTCAGGAAGGAGAAGGGTTGGTGAATTGTTTGGTCTTCTCAATGAAAATGTTCTTCTGCACTTTAAACTTATTTTTTAAATTTATCTACTGATTTTTGACAAATAAAAATTGTATTTATTTCAGGAGTCCAATGTGATGTTTTGATATATGTGTACATTGTGAAATAATTGCCACAATCAATTAAATGGGGATTGCTGGACCACAAGGTAGTTCTGATTTTATTTTTGTGAAGAGCTTCCATATGGTTTTTCGTACCTGTTTACATCCCACCAGCATGCACAAGAATTCTTTTTTCTCTATAGCCTCACCAACACTTATATTTTGACTGATTGTGGTTTTAATTTCCATTTCCCTGATAATTAGTGATATTGAGCATCTCTTTTTTTTTTTTTTTTTTTTAATATATCTTTATTGATTTCAGAGAGAGGAAAGGAGAGGGAGAGAGAGAGATAGAAACATCAATGATGAGAGAGTCATTGATCAAGCCTGCAACTGGGCATGTGCCCTGACCGGGAATCGAACCCCGATCGCCTGGATCCCAGGTTGACGCTCAACCGCTGAGCCATGCCCGGCCAGGCGATATTGAACATCTCTTAATATGCCTCTGGATCATTTAAAAGTCTTCTTTGAAAAAATATCCATTCAGATCCTTTGCCCATTTTTTAAGGTCAGGTTACTTGTCCTTTCCCTATTGAATTATACGAGTTCCTTGTATATTTTGGATGTTAACTGCTTATCAGACATATGGTTTTCAAATACCTTTCTCATTCATAGGTTGCCTTTTTATTTTGTTTGTTATATTCTTTGCTGTGCAGAAGCTTTTTTAATTTGATGTGGCTACACTCTTTTATTTTTGCTTTTGCCGCTTTTGGTTTTAATGCCAATTCCAAAGAAATCATTGCTAAGACCAGTATCAAAGAGCTTTTCCCCTAGTGTTTCTTCTGGGAGTTTTATTGTTCCAGGTCTTATGTTTAAGCCTTTATCCATTTGGGCTACATTTTTATGTATGATGTAATATAAGGGAGCAGGTTTATTCTTTGGCATAGAATTCTTTTTTTATTCCTTCGCTTTCAGTCTATGGGTGTCCTTAAAGCTGAAGTGAGTCTTTTGTAGGCAGCATATATTTGGTTCTTGTTTGCTAAATCTATTTATCCACTCTGTGTTTTGATGGAGAATTTGATCTATTTATATTTAAAGTAATTATTGCAAGTTCAGGACTTATTATTGCCATTTTGTTAATTGTTTTCTGGGAGTTTTGTAGGTCCTTTGTTCCTTTTCTCCTCTCTTGCTGTTTTCCTTTGTTATTTGGTAATTTTTTTTATGCTGTTGTGCTTTGATTTCTTTTTTTTTCATTTCTATAGGCTTTTGTTTTGTGGTTACCATGCAACTTACATAAAACATGTTATAACTGTCCATTTTAAGCAGGTCTGCAGTGCCTGCAATGGCTCTTTGGTCCTCAGTGGTATCTCCAGACTCAGCACTGAGAACTGGAACAAGTGGCAATGGTGGCAGGATCCAGTGGTGTGTGCGTGCCCAGCTGCAGGGCTGGCTGCAGGTGCCTGCGTGGTGGCAGGAGCTACCTTCAGGCATAAGCACAGGGCGAAGGCTGGAACCATTGTCAGGGTTTGGTGCCAATTTCAGGTACACAAACAGCTCTGGAGTCTTGGGCTGTCAGTCTGCACTGTGTGGCTGCAGAGGCTATCCACAGGCCCATGCATGGTGGTGTGGGACAGTGAAGGAAGTTTGGGTTAGTGTTGTGTAGCTGTGTAACTGTCAATGCTAGCTACAGACACATGCAATGGTGCAAGCCAGTGACAGAAGCCAGGGACTCTTTTAAAAATATATATATTTTTTCATTGATTTCAGAGGAAGAAGAAGGGAGGGAGAGATAGAAACATCAATGATGAGAGAGTCATTGATCAGCTGCCTCCTGCATGCCCCCTACTGGGTGGGGATCAAGCCTGAAACCTGGACATGCGCCCTGACCTGGAATCGAACTGCGATCTCCTGTATTGTAGGTCGATGCTCAATATCTGAGCCATGCCGTCTGGGTGTCAGGGCCACCTGAGCAGCTACAGGGGACTGAGCTGTTGGTGTGTAGTCATATAGCCACAGAGGGTAGCTGCAGACAGTGGTGGCCAGTGACTGGAGTAGGGGCCAGTGGCCTGCAGTTTTGCAGCTTCATGGGCTAGCTGCTGGCATGCTCAGCATTGTAGGCTTATTGGGTGGTAGAGACTGAATTCTGTGAATGTGCAGCTCAAGGGGACTTGGTTGTCAATGTGTACTCTTGTGGCTGCAGGGACTAGCATGGTGCTCACATGGAAGTGGAGGCCAATAACAGGAGTAGAGGCCTGGGCCTGTATGTGTGCAGGGTTGCAGGTAGGCATGTACGGTGGTAGAAAGCAGTGACAGGGGTTGGGGTCAGATCTAGGCCCGTGAGCAGCTGTGAAGAATTTGGCTGTAAACATGCACTTGTGCATCTGCAGAGATTAGTCATGGGTGTGCACATAGCAGTGGAAGTCAGTGACAGTAGGCATGCCGCATCTAAGTGCATGGGCCACTGAGGGGCCCTGGGCTGTCATAATTAACTAACACATCTGCAGGGCTGGCACACACAAAGCAGTGGGCGTCTGCTGCAAGGGCCTGAACTCGTGTTGTGCACACACACAGCCACCGAGTCCAGGGATGGCTGCTGGTGTGGATCCCAGGCTGGGGCATCTACAGCAGTGCTGGCTGGGACTCCTGTGGTGGAGCAGAACAGGGAGGAACTCAGGCAGCTGAAGTCTGTGAATGCAAAAAGCTGTAGGGCCCTTGGTGCCAAAAGCTGCAAGTGTCCATGGTGTCTGCACAGGTTGCTTGTTTTCTCAGTAGTGAAAACTGCTGGGATGAAGTAGTCTCCTGGGGTCTGCAACAAAGTCCTCAGTGATAGAGATGCCATGGTCCAGAGCATTTGCAAGGCTGCTGAGGTCCTCACTGGTGAAGGCTGTTGGGGTCAACTGCAGAACAGGCCACTGGGAAGCATGGTCACTCTCACCATGTGGCTGATACTGGCAGCCCCTGCCCTTCCTCTTTGCTCCTAGCCATTGCTAAGATGTCTCAGCTATGCTAGTCTCCTGGTGGGGTGAAGCCAAAGTGTGTCCTTCCTGCAGCGCCCCAAAGGCTGTAGAAGCTTGTTGTTCAGCCTCTGCTCTTCTTTCCTGGTGAGGAGACCAGGGAGTTCTCTCTTGAAACTGAGCATGGGACGATGCAGGAAAAATGAAACTGTCTGTTCTACTCTATGTGATTATTCTCAAGATTTTTGCTCCACGGTGTCACTGCAGCTTCCTCAACTCTCTCAGAGCTATTCTTGTTTGTAATAGATGTCTAATTGATGTTTTTTGTGGCGAGGCAGAGGCTGAGGGTCTCCTGTTTTGCCACCTTGGTGATGTCATTCTAAATTTATTTTTATTTATTAGTTATATTATGGCCCAAGGCAACAACAGGTCTACAAAAATGGAAGTACTATATAAGGTTATTCAAAAGGAAGTACAGTGAAATTTGTGGAAAGAAACAAAGTAAGTTGAACCCAGAAGAAATTGTTAATAAGTTGTTTGAAATGTCAGAATTTAGGTGGGATAGCTTTGAGAGCAATGGTTTCAGTTACCTCTTGGACAAGGTTAATGTATTTTACTAATATTTGCTTTATTACTGGGTTTCTTTTAAAACTTATTGACAAACTACTGGATTTTCTACAGCCTTATAGATTTCTCCCAAATTAGAAGTATCTAGGAGCTATTTGTAGTACCTACAGGTTGCACTCTAAATTTGTGGCGAGATAAAGAACAAAGATGTCACTTAGGCCATGCAATTACATGATATTACATGCAGTGGAGGGCAAATCACCCACTTCCGAAACTCTCCTCCCCTTCCTGTTGTCCCTCCACTTTCCTAAAGGGGAGTTTTCTTTTTGGTTGAGTTCAACATATTTCCTTCGGACTCATTTTGTAATGACACTCTATCATGATACAAATTATTTTTATTAAAACAAAGGGTTATTGAAATTTTCTCATGAGCATTTTCTAGAACATATTGTATAGCAGAATTTGAATTTTAGGAAAGTTCTCTCTTCTCTACCAGGCTGTTCCTACTCTGCTCACATTTCTTCTGTTTACCCCACCACACACAGGAATCGATACTTCAGATAGACTTTAAAACAAAAATTGGCCCATTTTGCAGCAGGGGGATAACTCTGTTAAAAAGCAGTGTGTATGAATGTGGCCCTGTCGTTTCCTTCTTGCTTTTGTGTGGTAAGTTGACATAGTTGTCCCATTCTCTTTCTCTCTCAATGTCTTTTCTACACAACTGAGCCAAACCAGCTAGGGCAGGATGAGGCATCTTGATCTAACGCAACGGCTTTTATGCATTGGATTTCTCATTAATTTGGGCTCAGCAGTTTGCTGGAGATGAAAACTCAGAGCCAAAGAAGGGCCTCTCCTTCCGCCTAAGTCAAGCATTCTGACCCAGATTTATTACAGGATCTAACTGAGAGTTGTGGACGGTTGGATAATTATAATAATGTGATAACTGAACTTCTGATTTATCACTGTCTCTTGTAGGCATAGCTCTTTCTGAAATTCCGTACATAGGAATGATGGGACCATTGCAAGTTTGGCGCTCTCTTCAGTCTCATGGCTATAAATTAATATAATAAAGAACCTTACCCTGATTCTTAATATTTTGGTTATTGCATATTTTTTAGTAGATTACATTTAATGATTCACTTTCAGATAGTAATATACAATCCCTTCCAAGATTTGGCCACTGGTGAACCATAAGAAGAGCTACATTAATGGTTGTTACTGGCATTTTGTTTTTTGAAGTATTTATGCATATATTTCCCCCAACTACATTGTAAACATCTTGAAGAGGAAAATGACATATTATTTATATTTTTTGGCCCTATCACAATGCAGAGCACATAGTTAGTGCTCAAATGTTTGTTAAATAGAATTAATGAGTGTGTATTAATGTTAATAGTTGAAAAGGGCTAATTTTCTGCTTATGGTTTTATTATATTTCTCTTCATTTTTTACATTTAGGAAAACAATATTAGTAGTTTTTACAGGTTTTACTTTTGACCTTTTTCAAATGAATTAAAAAATAAGTATAAATCACTGGAGCATTTAATTTAGAAATTATAATTATGTTGTCATTAATAGAAAAAAGGTTAGAAATAGCAAAACACTGATCTTACAGCTTTTTTTGGTTGGGACTGTCAGTCAGCAGTACATGTAAAATTAAATTTGCTGAATTAAAGAGCTATGTAGCAATTTTATTTTGTTTACAATTTTAGAGAAGCTCAATTTACTCAGCAATATACATAGCAAATCCTGTCAGGGTGTTTTGTTTAAAGAACATGGGAGGGGCTATTGCTGTTTTTCCCCATTTTTATACATTTTCCATCATCTTTGTTTCTACAGTTCTCCATTACTGTTGGGAAGTGGCAGGCGAGTGGTTTTCTTTATTCTGGTGTGTTTAGCAATGAACAATAAAAGCTTATTGGTGGAGGGCGGTTTCTTCCAACATTAAAATTTTATAAGGAACTTGCCTTTGTAAAATTTTATGTTAGAAAAGCCAGTAATAAGAAAAACAGTTCTGTTCCAGGTCACATATGACTTCATCAAATAAGATTGATACAGTGAAAAGATAAGTCACAACTGAATAATATTTGATTCAGCAAACTATACATTTAAATTCCTTCTTAAGCTAGAATGCTGTAGGTAAAGTGTTGAGAATAGTGTTCTTTAAATACTTAAAATTATGTCTTTTTGTGACACCCATTAAAATCTTAGAGCATAGATACCCTAGCCCATAACAGAAGCTCTCAAGATTATTTTAGGTGCAGAATTTCAGGAAGTAATGGGCTCTTTGCACAATGCCATAGAATACACAGTATTATGATACCACTAGGCTATATACAGTCTCAGCCATAAAGACTTACATGCAAGGCAGTGGGGGATTCAGTAAACCATAAGCCATACTTGCAAAAGTGTGGTATTGTTAGTAGGAGCTCAAATTGGGATACAAAGATGGACTTAACTTCCAGCTTCACTAGTTACCAAAGAGTGCTGTTAGGAAATAGCTTACCCTTTCTCTAGCAGAAGTGGCCAGCTCTCCATGAATCATTTATGCTCCTTACCCATTGTATGGAGATATCGTTGGGCAGAGGGTTCTAAGCCATAGTCTCAATTTCTAACCCCTTCTATATGAAGCCATATGACTGATTCTCACTAATGGAAGATAAGTAGGAACATTTCCAGGGTGACATGATTAAGAAGCAGGTGTGCCTCCTCTCATCTCTCTTCCATTTCCACAGTGTCTTTGGAAGCCATGTGTTGAAGATAGTGGAGCTACAATAAAGATCTTCAGTCCTAAATCACTGCAAGGGAGACTATCCACTCAGCACTCTCACTGGATTGTTGTTTATAAGAGAAATACATTTTTATTGTTTTAGCCATTAAAATGTTAAGGTTTTCCTGTTTTAACAGCTAGTGTGGTCTAACTTCTGCAGTCACTGGACTTTATTTTTTCTTACAGATAAAGTGAGGGTAGAGGTATTTAAACTTCATATGTAACAATAATCACCAGGGTGCGATTTAAGTTAATGCATGTGGAGCAGGAATTACAGAGGAAGCTCTCAAAAAGTGGTTGAATATTGTTATGAGGGTTTGCTGTCATATTTATTTATTTATTTATTTTATTTTATTATTTTATTTTATTTTATTTTATTTTATTTTTTAAAATCTTCACCAGTGGATATTTTTTCCATTGCTTTTCAGATAGAGCAGAAGGGGAGGGAGGAGGAAGAGAGAGAGAGAAAGATAGAGAGAGATGGATGTTTCTCAGTTGGTTGGCACATCAATTGGTTGCCTCCCACATGTGCCCGACCAGGTACCTGCCCTTGGCCAAAATCGAACCTGGAACCCTTCATCCTTGGACCAATGCTATAACCACTGAACAAAAGCAGCCAGGCCTTGCTGTCCTTATTTTTATATGATCTCTGTAAATTTTACTAACAGTGGCATTTCCAAGAGGACAAGCAGTAACAGACACCAAGGTACTATGCATAAACATATGTGGGAAATAATTTAACACTGAGAATATAATCAGTGATGCCATTTTCCCCCCTGCGGGTTGAGAGAAAGGTTTCCATTATTTTAGTTCGCTGAATGAAGTCTGCCGTGGGAAACATTACCTTAAAATTCAGGTGAGCGGCCAGCGTAGCTCTGCTCCATGCATAAAACAGGAATCAGCAGTCTCCGTCTTTTTCACTTCGCTTGTCTTATTTTCAGAGATTTGGTTTTGAGCAGCTACTGCTATACTGGTTGATTTTACTTGTCCTTAAAAGCAGGAGGGATGGCACGGGAGCAGCGATTGGTAAAGCTCCCAGGTAATAGAGTGGAAAATCAGTCATAAGCTCCAGCTTTATGCAAAACATGGAGGCAAAAGTCAGTGTGAAGGGGAGAGAAGTAGAGAAGTGACAGAAACGGTACAGCCAAGACCCAGTCATGTGAGGGATATGCAAAAATTGAACAAATTTCAATTTATTCCTCTGCCACAGTCTCAAGACTTCTGATTTTCATTATTCAAATAGTCTGTTTTCAAAAGCAATTCTGCTCCTGAAGAGGTGATTTTTCCTGACAAAAAGCAAGCTAATATTTGAGTGTTGTTCCTCTCTTTAAACTCCATCCATAAAGAATATCTACCCTTTTGTTTACAAAGTCCATCAATGTGTTGTTTAAAACAAAGGGTATCCCCTGCTCCCCAAAGTTCTAGATAGACCACTGCTTTTAGGAAAGACCTACATTAGTACTGAAAGAAAACCAAAGAGGATTTTTACTTTTGATGAAAGAAGTCATTATCATACTAATGTAGGTCTTTTGTAAAAAAAAGAGTATAACAGAAGCTTTTGGAAAGCAGGTGATATCTGTAGTGTGACATTAAGATTGTTATACACAAAGTGGTTGGATGATGAAGTTGATATAAACAGATGTAATCAAAAGCAGCCTAAGCGCGTGCCCATCAGTAGATGAGTGGATAAAAAAACTGTGATGTTTTTGCACAATGGAATACTACTTGGCCACAAAAAAGGAAATCTTACCCTTTGCAACAGCATGGGTGGACCTGGAGAGCATTATGCTAAGTGAAATAAGCCAATCAGAGAAAGACAAGTCCCATATGACCTCACTCCTATGTGGAATCTAGTGAACGAAATGAACTAACAAGCTAAATAGAGACAGACTCATAAATAGAGCAGGCTGACAGCTGAAGTGGGGGTTGGGGGCCTGGGGGCAGAGGTGGAGGAGTTGAGCAAAAAGAAACAAAGCAACAACGAAAAACCCACGTGGGCATGGACAGCACTGTGGTGATTGCTGAGGGGAGGGGAGTGGGGGGAAGTGGAGGAGGGTATGGGGGTATAAATGGTGATGGACAGAGACTTAACTTGGGGTGGTGAACACACAAGACAGTGTAAAGACTGTGGCATTGTGCACCTGAAACTTGTATAATTTTTTTAACCAATAAATTCAATAAAAATGAAAAAAAAGTTAATTTAAAAATATACTTTTTCTACCTTATTTTTTATCTAAAATAGAAAGGGCCCGGCTGGGCGTGGCTCAGCAGTTGAGCATCGACCTAGGATCCAGGCAATTGGGGTTTGATTCCCGGTCAAGGCACATGCCAGGGTTGTGGGCTCGATCCCTGGTTGAGGGTGTGCAGGAGGCAGCCGATCAATGACTCCCTCATCATTGATGTTTCTATCTCTCTCCCTCTCCTTTCCTCTCTCTGAAATCAATAAAGATATATTTAAAAAAATAAATAAATAAAATAGAAAGGTTTTTGGAGAAAATAACAGAAGGTAAGAGATCCACTCTAAAAAAAACAAAAACAAAATAAAAATATTGTCATTCTATTTGGGTCCTCAAACCTTATATCTGGACTAAGTAGTTATTCAATAGAGTTTTGTGAATTCAAACTGTGGTGTTGCTGTATGCAGTAAAATCTGACATTGTGTTTACCTCCAGAGTTCACATAGGTTTGCAGTGTGGAGACTGGATTTAGGTCATTAGAGTTTTGGGCAAGTACCTCACTAGTGCGCTGCATGTTTATTAGTAGAGAAGCTTCTACTGACTGAGCGATTCTATCATGTAATAAGGTTCTCTGAGCTGCTTGAGTCTGTCCGTTAATGTCAGAGTGAAGAACTTGAAGGCCTCAGGCAAGGCTGAGGGCCCTTGATCCAAATGGTCATTAGCTGACAAACACACCTGACCTGCGAGTATGAACACTGCAGAGGTATCAAGAAAACCAAGAAAATCAGTAATGAAGTAACTTGTATTTGAAGATTTGAATTGTTTTCATATTTTCCCTTGTAGAGTTTTATTCCTAGTTATTTTTATTTTAGCAGGGGACTGATGGGAAAGAACACAATTTCCTACAATAAGAGAGATATCGATAGAGATTGATAAAGATAGAAGGAGAGTAAGAACATGAGCTATCTATCACCTATCATCTATCTATCATCTATCATTTATCTGTCATCTATCTATCATCTATCTATCATCTATCTATCTATCTATCTATATCTATCTATCTATCTATCTATCTATCATCTATCTATCTATCTATCTATCTATCTATCTATCTATCATCATCTATCTATCTATCTATCTATCTATCTATCATCTATCTATCATCTATCTATCTATCATCTATCTATATCTATCTATCTATCATCTATCATCTATCTATCTATCTATCTATCATCTATCTATCTATCTATCTATCTATCATCTATCATCTATCTATATCTATCTATCTATCTATCTATCTATCTATCATCTATCTATCTATCTATCATCTATCATCTATCTATCTATCTATCTATCATCATCATCTATCATCTATCTATCTATCTATCTATCTATCTATCTATCTATCTATCTATCTATCTATCATCTATCTATCATCTATCTATCTATCATCTATCTATCATCTATCATCTATCTATCTATCTATCTATCTATCTATCTATCTATCTATCTATCTATCCATCATCTATCTATCTATCTATCTATCTATATCATCTATCTATCTATCTATCTATCTATCTATCTATCTATCTATCTATCTATCTATCTATCTATCTATCTATCATCTATCTATCTATCTATCTATCTATCTATCTATCTATCATCATCTATCTATCATCTATCTGTCTATCATCTATCTATCTATCTATCTATCTATCTATCTATCTATCTATCTATCTATCATCTATCTATCTATCTATCTATCTATCTATCATCTATCTATCATCTATCTATCTATCATCTATCTATCATCTATCTATCATCTATCTATCACCTATCTATCTATCTGTCTATCTATCTATCTATCTATCTATCATCATCTATCATCTATCTATCATCTATCTATCATCTATCTATCTATCATCTATCTATCTATCTATCTATCTATCTATCTATCTATCTATCTATCTATCTATATCTATCTATCATCATCTATCTATCTATCTATCATCTATCTATCTATCTATCTATCTATCTATCTATCTATCTATCATCTATCTATCTATATCATCTATCTATCTATCTATCTATCTATCTATCTATCTATCTATCATCATCATCTATCTATCTATCTATCATCATCTATCTATCATCTATCATCTATCTATCTATATCTATCTATCTATCATCTATCTATCTATCTATCTATCTATCTATCTATCTATCTATCTATATCTATCTATCTATCTATCTATCTATCTATCTATATCTATCTATATCATCTATCTAATCTATCTATCATCTATCTATCATCTATGTATATCTATCATCTATCTATGTCTATCTATCTATCTATCATCTATCTATCTATCATCTATCATCATCTATCTATCATCTATCTATATCTATCATCTATCTATCATCATCTATCTATACACATACGTATACAGCTTTATCTATTTATGAACCTATCATCTATCTATCTGTCTATCTGTCATCTATCTATGTATCTATCAAGAGAGGAAGAAGAGAGAAAATATTAAATATCAAATATTAAATGTCTTTGGATATTTTAGGTTTTCATAAAATCTTTATGGTATTTAGTTTATTAAAATATCTTTTAAATTTAACTTAGAGAATCAACATCAAAATGTGAAATATAGTAGAGCTTCTAAAATGACCCTAAAGTCCTGAAGGCTACTATTAACTGTGCTACTATTTCTGCTCCTCTGGAAAAATTACTTACTCACTTCTGACTTCATTTTCTTTATTGGCAAAATGAAAAGAGTATTTAAAAAAAAATTTCTTTAAGTACTATTGTTAAAATTTAATAAAAATGAAAATTATGACACATATAATTATTCAATTTACACTGTTTGCATATTAAATTGAATATTATATGTTCAGTAAAAACAGGTATCAGTGTCAATCAGTATTATTTTTACTGATTTCATCAGCTAATTAAATGAACTGTCTTTGTGCTGCTAGGTTCATCTAGTTGTATATTCCCAAAGATACAATTTTCCAAATTTAAATTATCACCTGACTACCATGTCAATAGTTCCAAATCCTTTTTCTTTCTTTCTTTGTCTTTTTTTAAATCCCCACCAAGGATATTTTTTCCATTGCTTTACAGAGAGAGTGGAAGGGGGAGAGAGATAGAGAGACAGAAACAGTGTGAGAGAAACACATTGATTGGTGGTTTCCCGCTCACGTGCCGACCAGGGCTGAGGATTGAGCCTGCAGCCGAGGGACGTGCCTTGGCCAGAATCAAACCTGGGCCCCTCCAGTCCAAGGGTCGACACTCTAACCACTTAGCCAAACTGGCTAGGGCCAAATCCTTTTTCTTGATAAAAGACATAAATATAGGGTGTCCCCTCAAAATGTATACACACACTTTGAATAATTATAAAGGCAGTGTTAATTAAAATACGTTTTAATTTTCAAAATTGAACTATCAGCTGTTAAAGTCTGTATACATTTTTGGGGGAACACCCTGTATTACTACAACAAAAATGCATATTACTTATATATTATTCATGAATTTATTGGACATTTAATATAGCTTAAATATCTACAGTCCTTTGGAAAATCTGTTTCTTTGGAAAACCTCTGAGAAACCTGTCTTGGTAATCCTTTACTGGTTTTCTCTTACAAGGGGAGAGTTATGGGGACATAAATCGTACAAGGACCATTCTTTTCTTCAGATAATCTTGAAATTTCTTCTTTTTCTGTTTAAGTACTAGGCACTTAGGCACATTTTCTTGAAGCCAACAAATGAGTGTTGTAAAAATTAAAATATGCTCTGGAAATATGCTCTGCATTCCCTTCTGAGCAGTTATAATGTGATTTCACTTCATCATGATGTAAAGCAAAGGGCCATTTTGAATGTGCTCACAAACATGTGCCCAGATTCAGAGGACAGAAATCGTTAAGCTTGAGGGAAATCTTCTTTTCCCATAATCGGCTCTGTCCAGAAATGCTTGGCTGGAGATCCTGGCTTCCTCACAGTTGATCCACAAGCCCAGAGTGCAAACACTTCTTTAACAAGGGAGTGTCACACTGGCATTAAATGGAAATAAGAGAATATTCCCAGGTTTATTTTAATTTTTACAATTTTCTCAATTAGTTCATGTTTTTGCTCTCAGTGTGTTTATTTTGGATACTTAAATAAAACTTTATTTTTAATTAATTCTTCTATATCTAAATTCTATTTCAATTTGCCCATCACTGGTAACTTAGTTTTTCCCCCTCAAAATAACCATGATAATTTTCTCCCACCTTTGCTCACCTTTGGTAGTCAAGCCTGCTTTCTATAACAGTGGCAAAGGAGAATGAATTGCAAACATTTTTCAGTTGTAATTTGGTTTGGCTTCAAGAAGAAGAGAAAACAGTAGAAGGAGATGCAAAGCTCTTGGTTTTATGATGTCACTTTGTAAAATGGACCTTTCCCGGCCACACAATGTCAAAACGACATGATCAGTCCGCTTCATGTTCCCTACGGACCAAGGCAGAAAAAATGATTGACAGTTTTGTATGGAGATAAAGCTGTATCAGAAAGCAATTTCAGTGTGGTAACAGACTAAGGAGGGGACGAGTACTGTGCTGGCAGAAATGCAGGAGCCAAGGGATGGGCAGCTCTTCCATGTAACAGCCCCTAATTTCTCCACAAGCTACTCTAGGCTGCATCTACCCCAAGTCCTGCAGTTCACAGCCATGGGAGCCGAAATAGAACAATACTCACTGCTGAATGGCAGGGCCTCTGGTCATAAATGACATACCCTGAAAGGCATTGGAGAATTATCACAGAAACAGACTCTTTTGGAGTTCACCTGCCTAAACATCCGTGAGAAAAAAGGTACATGTTGAGGTTTAATTATTAATTTCAAGCATTAAAAAAACCCCAAAACCTCAAAATTTTTTATTTTTCCTAAGTATTTATACACTTTAATATTTGTATTTCAGTTGTTTTGTCTGTTTGTTTTAGATTCTAAACTTCACAGTGTTAAAGAATATAAAACAATATATTCTTCCTATAGATAACTTCAAATAAAGTGTCATTGTAAAGCTAAACATGCTTCTCCAGCATTAAGCTCTGTGGCCTGAGATGGTCAATGAGATGAGGGTACCTTTCCTTTCAAGTGCAGCCACTTAATACAGGACAGAGCAGAGGACTTTCCAATCCCATGACTAGTAACAAGATGCCAGCAAATTTTAGCCTATAACCCATTTCTAGGGAAATTTGCCTTTTCTACTATTTGTTATTGAAAAAACTTATGTTTTCCCAATCTCACCTGGGTAAATGAGTTGATCAGAGCTAATTAAGTAAAACTTTTTCTGATAACACACGCCATTTCATCTCATCATTTGAGTTCAGATGAACTTGAAGGAAAAGAGCAAGACAAAACTATAAAGAAAGTTGGGAGTCATGCACTGCCGTTGGTTGTGAACGAGCTCAAAGGCTGGGATACTTGGCATGATGACAATTAAACTGGAGGATGCTGAGCTCTCTCCAGTATCGATAAGCATGGTCCATCCATTCTGCATTATGCTCACATCTTTTGGACTTAGAGTCTGGCAAGGAGAAGGGGGATTTATCTTCTTCGAAAATATAAGTTGGAAAATCTACCCAAGTGAAACTGCAGAAGCCAAGGGGTGAGATCTAGAAATTTTCTAATTGTTTCTTTGCTTTTAGCTAGACTGCATTACATGATTCTATGTATTTATTATTTAAAGACATTTCTAAAGAGTAGCTAGAATTGCAAAGACACTATTAAGATGATAATATTAATGATAATTTAAGACAATGCCAGCATTTATATCACTTAAAAATAAATTCAAGTCAGAAAGCTTAGCCTACTTTTCTATCTTTGCTCAAGTAGGTCAGACAATTTCAATTGTCTTTTTGATGCTATCTTAGCTGAATATGTTTGAATTTCTCTATCATGGTTCTAAGCTTTTGTGTTTATATTCTGATCTGTGTTTTACTGCCATTCTCCCCTCAGTGTTATCAGTGTGCTTGTGCTATTTCTCATGCTTAATTTGCTACTCTTAATTTTTAGCAGTGGAAATAAACATGGAATTAAAGGTGTTCAGATGTCTGGATCTATTTAAATAGCAAATTTTTCTCTGAAAACCAAATTATTAGTATCCATGCACTTGCTCTGAGCAGCAGTTGAATTAGGTATTTTACTGAGTAGTCTATATATAGCATTTATTATATGGTAAGTTTAGATCTAAATTTTGTAAAAAAAAAAAAAAATTAGAACCAAATTTTAACTTATTTAATCTGGGTAACAATCAGGTTATTATCTTAAAAGTTTTATTTTTATTCCTAATTTTCAGATGAGGAAATTTATGCACAGAGTGGTTAAAGAACTATGCATGTTCACATGGGAGCAAGCATTAGGCCTAGGATTTAAACCCAGTTAGGGTGATTCTGGAGAGTCCTGTTAAGCAATACCTGCTAATCTAGTTTTGCTGACCATCATAGTAATTATAAAAATAAAGCAAGAAATAGGCTTAACAATTAATTCAAATAAACATCATTGAAGAAGTAGCCTTACTTTACATCAAATCAGCAAATATTTGTTAGATGCAGTGTACACCAAGCAAAATGTCCCCTAGTACACTAGCATTAGTGCAAAGTTAGGTCCAGAAAGAGTAGGGGGCCAGGAATGGAAGACGTGAAATCAATTGTATTAAATGCTATATTTAAAGTTATTCTGTTGGCTGTATATTGTTGATTAGCCATGGATACAATAAGAATCATGGATTTAATCTTGCTGAAGAGTAATTTTGAGAATTTATAGCAAGTGCCACCCTAATGTTGATTCTTGTAAAATTAGTAACTGAGGCTATAAAAGTAAATTGAGATTCCCAAATTGTACAATAGTAATCTCAAATGTTTTGGTCTCAGGATTCCGTTACATGCTTAAAAATGATTGAGGACCTCCAAAAACTTCTGTGAATATGGGTGATATCTGTCAATGTTCATATTAGAAATTAAAATCGAGAAACATTTCAATATTTAACTCTTAATTTATTTAAAATAACAATAATAATATAATTATGTTGACATAAATGTATATTCTTATGAAAAATAGCTATCTTTTTCAACACAAAAAATAAGGGTGGCGTTTTATATTTTAAAAAGATTCTTTATTTTCTGGTTTAATAGAAGACAGCTAGATTCTCAGATTTGTTTCTCCATTCAGTCTATTTTCTCCCACTTCATGTGTGCTCTGAAAGAATGAGAGTGAGACAGGACAAAAACATCTTGGTTTATTTTGAAATTAACTCTGACCTCATTAACCCTTGAAGGGGTTTTAGGAACCACACTTTGAGTACCACTGCTATGAAATAAATCTGCTGACCACTTAATTTTTTGTTATGGTATATGTTTTAGCTTCTTTTCATGTACTACTATCTGAGTTTGAACTTCAGCACTTGCTTACCTGTGACTTAAAAGAGCTAGGTGACTCCTTCCTAGCATTGTATATTTCATGCATTTTAAATATCTATGAATAAAACATAATTTTTTTAAAATGAAGATGAATGATAGCTTCTAGTACTTCACCACCCGAGAAGTAACAATATGGTGCATAGTGCACACAGGTTAATTGAGCACCAGATTAAGTGAGACAGATGGATCGACAGACAGATGGATAGATTAAATAGAAAGAATTAGATGTATATGAAACTACGTCTACACATCTATGTTTGGCTTAATAACATTTTCCTATCTATTATTTTTGTAATGCAAATTAACCATCTAATAATTTATTCTATTTACCTTATCTACCTGAACTCCTTTTTAAAATAATTTGCAAGCATGGAGATGTTGACTAAGTCAGTAATGGCAATGTTACTCTAACACAATTGAAAACACTGGTTAGGTTGGAATAGCCAATAAAATATTAGATTTAAATGATTCTCATAATAGTTTTAAATGTGTCTACTGTTAACATTCATTTGGCTGGTTTACTTTGTTGAGGCTGAAATGCAGGCCCACGGGGAGTAAGACTGTCTCTAAGTTTGCAAAATTAGTAACTATCACGGCTTGTCTAGCTCCTTTAGTTTTCCCAAGGTCGAATAGGCATGGGGTCTTTTCATTTTACACAGGATGCCTGCCAATTGCCTTCTATTTACACATAGCTTTTGAAATAATTCTATTCCTTTGTAGTGTCCAAATCTGTCAAACACAGAGCCTTTTCAGTAAATATTGTGATTTAGTTTTAAAGAGAATAATTAGCCTTTATTGTTTCAGAAGAGTAGTTGAAAATTTTCAAATTGGCATTTTGAAGGAAAGCACAAACAAAACAAAAAATTTTTTGAGAACAACGAAGGGAAAGTTTTTGCCCACAGGATGTTGAACATTTTGGAAATAAAAAGAAAGAAAACAGCAAATCAGTGTGTGTGTGTGTGTGTGTGTGTGTGTGTATCCTACCCTTTCCAAGAAAAGTTGACATTGCAGTGATGATTCAAACTGATCTTTTCTGCTCGAGTGAAGAAGTTTCTAGCTGAAATGTTTAATTATTACCCAAGTAGGACAGACAAACAAAGTCTGGGCTCTCCTCTGTATTTGGAACTGCCTTGGTGTGTATGAAAGCTTGAGTGGCAGCAGCCAACTGCCAAATACCCACTCACAATAAGAGAGTTCTGTGTCTCGGTTACTAAGGGGACTCCAAGATCTCCTCCCACATTTGGAGGCAACGAGTCCCCTTCTTTCCTTGGCATCTTCTGTTGGAAGCATTAGGAGGGTTTGTTACCCAGTCTCAAAAGAATGTCCTTAAAGATGGCAAATTCTAAAGAATGTTTTAAAATGTATACATTTACTTATAGCAAACCCTAACAATATAGGGTAAATAAATGCATTCAAAATAAAGACTTACTTTTTTTCTTTATTTGCTAAGATGCATTTAGTCCATGTTTTTACACACTAATCTGAAGCTTCTGTAGCCTTAAGTTTTTTCATTAAAATTAGTTTTAGGTTTGAGTTTGTAAAAATAGCCCATTTTCCAATCATTAAAATACAATATTAAACAATTAAGGCAAACTATGTTCCAAAGCAGCTGTTAATGGCACACTGTTGAGTTGGGATACAACATGAGCTTGATCCATTTATTTTTGTCAATAAGTAGCAATTGCTAAAGCCAAATCAATTCCTCAGTAAAGCACATCAATTGTTAGGATGGTAAAAAAAAAAAAGAGGTGATAGAGAAAATAGTGGGGGTTTATTTCACATGGGATGTATAGATGTAGCCAAAAAGTAATAAAGAACTCTGCTATGCACTGGGACACAATCCATGTCTCAATGTGTAGCATAATTTGGGAAAAATTTTCAGACTACTTGAATTTGGAGTTAGAGTTTATTTGGAGTTGGACTTGTACACAAACTTTCATTTCTGACAGGGTGTCATATTTGAAGCTGGTATACAAAATAGTTTGTATCTAGAGGCCCTGAACTAATGAAATCAGTCAAAGAGAGACAAATACATACATTTGCTTATCTTGAGACTCCATTTCAAAATAATCATTTTGTTAATATCTCAGCTAAGTGCATACATAAACTAATTTTAAAAGCCAATCAAAGAAATTATCTAAATATAATTGTTTTTCAGTCTAATCCACAGTCACAAAAATCCCAAAAGTCTACAAAGAGGACCACAACAAAAAAATTCTTAGTGGTGTGGGGTTGAAATTGACTTATTTTCCATTGAGAAGGGTGACAGATTTTCTAATATAGCAAGATTCTGTCCAAAATTTTCCACTGCTTATACTAATCAATTGTCAGCTAAGATTTGAAATCTCACTTTCAAATATTTTGGTTTCTCTAAATAAAATGATGTCATCATACATAGAGCATTAGGATGTCTTTTATATCCCTGTGATTCTGAACGGATTTCAGATTTCAGTGATGGAAGAGCAGGGGAGTTATGATGAAAAGAGAAAGTCCATAAAGAGCAGGAGCCAGAAGTTTACATTTTAACAGCTTTGGGGTATGACTTAGAACACAGAGGACAATGGTGGCTGGAGAAAACTTCTTTGGAACATAATGATGAAAAAAATTCTGTGTCAAATGCAGCTGTTGTGGTGACTCGAGATTCAGATTTCAGAGTTGAAAAGAAATCATTGTTTTATAGATTGAAAGGCGAGCCACTGGTGTTCTTCACATAGCAAACAGGAAACATGAAGGAGCATGTTCCTTGTTTAGGTTGTAGCACGTGGTGTAAATATTCAAGCAGGATTCCTAAAATACAAATGAATTAGTCTTGTGAAATAAAAGTTTCACTTTGTTCAAGAGCCAGTACTGTTTACAGAGTTCTGTGAGGAAGAACTTCTGTAAAATATCTTACAATATGTTGTCTCCTCTTTTGAAAGGAAGGGAAAGTACCTTTCTACTGTGAATATACCCTTTGTGTTATTAATGGCTAGGACATGACAAGGCTAGACAATTGATTCTTTCTTCTATCAAAGCCTCTTTTGCTTCGGTTAATGCCATTGTTTGAGAGGATTAGGAAATACATTTCTATGTTTCTAGGCTCTTTGACATTTCTTGATGTTCCATGTAACTTTAACAAAGTAACTTGATGAAACAGTCCACCGCAGCCTTGCTCTGACCCTCACTTGCCCTCAAAGGCCAAAACTGAGGGAAGGTGGCTCTTTGGTAAACACATTTCCTTTACTGACAAGTTTTCCAGGTCAGGCAAGTATTTTATGTACATAAAACTTACCTGAGACTTCATCCAATGGGAGAAGTGGATTGGAGAGAGAGGCAGATCTGGGTCCCAGTTTTAACACTGAAACTTGCCCTTGAACTTGAATATTTATAAGTATAAAATATGAGATTAATTTTACCCATGGCTTTCTGAATATAGATATCTGATGGGACCTTACTCTTAAGAAATAACCTTGAATCAGAGAAACATAATCTTGTTGAATTAGTTGCACAAAGCATTTGCTCACTCAGTTCAGTTGGGTGGAGCTCAGCATGGTAGATGGAAAAGGGACAGGTTCTGGAATTGGACATCCACACAGGATTGTTAAGAATACTAACTGCCATAAAACAGGTATAGTACATGGCACAAAGTATTCAATAAATATATATATATATTAATATGTCTTTGTTGGTTTCAGAGAGAGGAAGGGAGAAATAGAAACATCAATGATGAGAGTCATTGATTGGCTGCCTCCTGCACACCCCCTACTGGGGATCCAGCCCTCAACTTGGGTGTATACCCTGACTGGGAATTGAACCTCAATCTGCTGGATACTAGGTTGATGCTCAACTGCTGAGCCACGCCAGCCGGACAGTACTCAATAAATATTAATACCATTTAATCCAGGCTAAGGTCCTTGCTAGGTTTTTGGAGTTGCTTTTTCCTCCCTTCTGATTGGCTCTATTATTTACATAGTTATCTATATGTTTTTCCTTCTCTTTAGTATTTCATTAATATTTTAGTAAATTTTTCTTAAATGGAGAACACTAGAACATAGTGGGGGGAAATATTCAATGTCATCCCACAGATCAAGCAAGAAAAGATGGGTGCCATCCATGTTGTTACTCAGTTAGTGAGTCCTACAGAGGCTTGTTCAGAGTCCCGACATGTTCTTATTCAGGACACAGATGGTCCCCTTGACCTTCCAAATCCATCACTCCTTTAGTTTCGGTATAAGTAAAGCTGAGCACTAAAATCTAGCATTTCCAACACATGAATTTTTAAATATTGAATATATTCTGTGGGTTGCTCACACAGAAAAGAAAGTTTCTGGAAAACCATGCCTAAACAGACCATCTGTTGGAATCCCTCCAGTGTTTAATAGTAAAAATTGTTCTGAATATTTACATAAAGCTACAGGAAGAAGGCAGAAAAGAAAACTCTTAATCAACTAGTAGAAATTTTACTTTGATTGACTGCCTTTCAGATGAGTAATTAGGGGAAAATGGTCCCTGATAAAAAGTGAAATTAGGCTTAATTGGGTAAGACAACAAAGAACTTTCCTTCTCTCTTCTTGAGTAGGGAAACAGATTTGCCTAAGTAAATACCATATTCTTTCTTAGCAGTGAGGGGAAGAAAGTAAGTGATCCTGTTTTGTTTCTCTTTTTCCCTTTTCAAATGGAGAATGCTCACTGAAGAAGGGAAGGCAGATGCCTCAGGAGGTAGGTGATCATGCTTCCTTACCCCGATGCAACTGTAGGGGCTTCCCAGATGATCCAAGGCACACAGGACGTGGGAACTGAGTCCTTCTGCAAGAGTCCACAATTCTGCTAACCTACTTAGAAGGTTCAATTTGAGATTGAATAGATTCTGTGGCTTTGTTTTTCAAATTCTGCCCCAGAATAACATTGCCTCCACATCACACTCTCCAATTACCAATAATTTCTATCTCTAACAACATTCAAGGATAACTGAGCCTCAAGCTGGGTAACACCACTCCATTGCATCCTGGAACTGAGATCTCAAGACACCTATCAGCCTATGGGCTCTGATGTGTCAGCTGTTGCTACTTGTTACCCAAGAGCAGCCTTTGGGGCAAATTAACAAAAATAACTTCCTTTCACCAAAGCAAGTCTCCACAAAGATTTCCCAATGGAGTAAATCTTTTCACCTCCCCTCCTGTATCAGAAAAGCTAAAAGGAAGTTAAAATTAGGATCATCCTCACTAAAGTCTCAGGATTAAGTACCTATACTCCTTCTTTCAGGTTATCTATGTTAAAAAAAATTCAACTACGTAAATTTTAAAGATCATGGTTTTATTCAATGATCTGTGAATCAGCATCCAATCCAGCAGACAGAAAGGAGCTCTGAGGAGCTGTACTAAATGAAAGACTTTTATAGGCAGAAGGGAACAAAACAAGAACGTTTGTATTGGACAAAAAAGTAGATTAGTTATTGCAAAATTGCTTTCCTTAGGAGTTGCAAGGGTCCATCAGCCAGATTACCTAACTAAGCTAATCAGGTGATTCCTGATTGACTGGTTTAAGATTCCATTTCTGGGAGAGCCAGAACTGTATAATTAAGTCGGTTTGGTGAAGTAAGGCTTAGCATAAGCAAGTGCATTTTGGGCTTGTCTTATTTTTAACATCCATCTTTAAAACAAGTGAAGCCAAATTCTCCTTTGACAATCACAGTCTTGAATTAAATGGCATATCTCTCAACATGTAACCTTCTATGAAAAAGCCAACCTACAGCCTTAGACAAAAGAGATATTCTTGGAACCAGCATTTAATAAAGATGCCCATTGGACTTTGCCTCTTTGTGGATGCAGAGCATGCTTAAGGGAATTTTTCAATATGTAGATAAATGTTTTACTATTAGGGTTTCTTAAAGGAAGTAAAAATTGGCTACTCATTAAGAGTGTGCATAGGTACTATAAACAGCAACACAGAACCTCTGGCATATTTTGTGGTTCAGACATCAAAAGAAAAAGCCATAAAATCTGCTTGCAGTAAAACAAAGTCTTTTTTTTTTCTTCTTCCCCTTGACATGGCTGGTATCTATTAGCTACCTCATATGTAAAAAGAATAAAATGTCCCTAGTTCTTTAATCAAATGTATCTGAGAAGTCTTGTGAATTCATGTGAAATACTAAAACATTTCTGTATTTTATGTTGACTTTTCCTACACTCTACAAACGGCAATAGCCTTAACCATTTAAAAGGTTCATCCTCTCTGTTTGCAGTGATACCAATAATCAGTTGTGTGTATTAAAAACTTTGTTAATAATCTACAAGTGATAGGTGACTTAAGTTATTCGGTTCTTTGGGTTAAGGCATGAGCAAGATTGTGTTTTTGTTTTCCCTATATTACACTAAAAAATTATATGTTGAAAATAGCGACAGAAGTGAGTTGTTATGAATATGTGAATTGAATGGGAGTTTTCTGGGCTATATTACTTATCTATTTCATGCAGAAAAAAAAGCTAGTGCATCACACCAGAATGTCAGTGGAGTACAGAGCCAGAGAGAAAGGGCAGAGAGCCCACTTTGGTACACCTGGAGTAGATTACACACATGGGGTTGATCCTTTCCTCAAAGCCAGAGAGCTCTGGTAATGTGCTCTGCACTGAGTGATAGAGGGGGCAAAGCTGCAAATTAATCACCCAGCGCTACCAAAGCAGTTCATTAAATGCACTCGACAGCCTCCTCTCTGTATTTCTAGATGGCTGAGAATCAAGTAGTTGCACATCAAAATGTGAATTTTTTCTTGCTGCTTGGCACAGGACCTTAATCTGTCATCATTTCATGTCCTCAAAGGCCTGGGAGAAGCTGCCATTCTTGGGCAACAAAGGATGCCATGCAAAGCAGCTCAGAACTTGAGTTGTTTCAACAGATGCTGTTTTATGTTTTGCCAAAGAATGGCCCCTTTTATTTCTGTCATGAATGCAGTCTTTCTTTCAGTTTCTAAATGTTTTCCAGTATTAAACCTAATCCTTATCTATCATTCTTTTTGGTTGATAGGCTGTCCCTTTGCCTTTGGAGCCAGCATAGCCTTCACCATGTAAATATGGATTTGCAAAGAAATGGAAACGCAGAGTTCTCTACTGTGCAGCTCCTGCTGATTTCTTGGTGGGGAGGAGGGGCTGCATTTCAAGGTCAGAGTAGCTGAGCCAAGTTATTCCAAATGTAAGGAAAAATGCTGAGGTGGAAATGAACAATTTTACCCTGTAAAAATTCTCTGCTTATGGTAGTAGAAAGATTAGAAAAGGTTATTGGTTGAGGAAAGAACTAGAATATACAAAGCAAGCAAAACTGTTTATTTCTATGTTTGCTTATTGAAACAGAAGCAGGAAGGACTGATGAAGGCCAGAATTAATGTTATTTATAGGAAGAGAGGCTCTCCTACAAGGCAATGGAATTCTCTCCTTCTTGGGGTGTAATCAAGAGTGACTCCCCAGAAACCCAAGGTATGCCCAGGCAAAATGGTGCCCATGGTCTTCACAATCTCTATGGATTTAATCCTAATGAAAGGGATTCAGAATTGTTAACGACAGTTGCTCTGATGAAATTTTAAGGGTTGCTCTATTTCTTGTCGCAAACTGAATTGTGGATCTTATTTTCCACAACACACTAGCAGTTTTTTCTCCTGGGAACAGGCAGAGGGCTAACCGGACTTCGAAATCAGAACCTCATTGGCCTCCCCAGGAGCCCTTGAAGCTTGTTTGCTCTGCCCATTTGGCCTGCGGCTGCTTCAATTCACCAAGTCTTTATTTTGCTTTTTAATGTGCAAAACTAATGTGATGGTGATATATGGGATGTACAAAGCTGTGGAAAGCACTTGCCCAAGGAGGTTCACAAGTAGAGTGAATGCTCTATATACAACAATAACAATGAGGAAAGAAGAATGCAATCTATGTTACAGAGGAAAAATATGATGAAGATTTTCACAGATTTGGATGATTGCTACCTAGTCCCTTCTGTTTCCTTCTTTCTCTCTCTGGTGAGCATTAATAAAATCACCACCATCTACATGCTCAGTTTGCACTTTCTATGAAGAAAGCAAGAAGCCGCTAGCCGATGTGTAAGAGGGTAGATGTGCTTTAGACCCACACTAAGTTACCACTTTTGATTAAGGACCTAGAAATAACCATCTGGGCAATCAGAATTTTACATTAACATCAATGTTGGCTATCTCCACAGGCAGCTGGCTGAGTGCTATTTAAACTGGGTGCTAAGACAAGAGTAGGCCATGACAGGCAGTGGTTAAGGGACATTCATCTATTCTACCCATGTCAATGGTAATGATACTGTAATTCCCTCCAGAATGTAGACCTCTTACTATGTTTTGACAGGCTGGTTGTTATTCGAAGGGTCTTTATAATTGGAGACATAGACTAGACGCTGATATACATACATGCATATGCATGTGTTTGTATAGCAGTACATACTGGTGGAAGAATTCATAAATCAGTCATCCACATTTATTGAGTATGTACATTACAAGAAATACTTTATGGTGTGATATGGAAAGATATGAAAAAAAATTAAGAACACTAAGTCCAAAAAAGGTCGACTCATTTAGTTCCTAGAATCTTGTTTTGTGTTTCAGTCAAATGACTTATAGTAAGGAACCAGAATCTAACATAATTAGAAAGGTCTTCAGTTCTGCATTGCATCTTTCTAAATAGAAAAGAAGCACAATGTTAAAGACACATGGACTAGATTAGTGGTTAAGAGCATAAGCTTTGGTGTCAGGTTTACTTTATATACAACTGCAGTTTCTGCCATTGAAAAGTTCTGTGACCCTGTGGAATTTATTAAATCTCATAGGCTTCAGTATCTTTAACTGTAAGATGGGAAATTGTAATAGTGATCCACCTCCTAGATTTGTTGTATGGATTGAATACGGTGAGGCATGTAAATCTTGCCTAAGTCATGGTAAAAATAATTATAAAAATGTTCACTGTTATTATGGTGATAGTTTTGGGTATTGTGAAAACTGGGAAAAGTAAGTAAGCAAAACTGTATAGATTTGATTTCTTTGCACTGACTGGTTTGAAAACGGTTAAATGGACAGATTTTCCTAGTCCTGAAGGAAAGTGAAGTAGTGCATTTCTTTGTAAAGTTTAGAAGTAGATAAGATGTTCTATATAAATCTCTGAGTTTCTATTAGTCTTAATTATTCCCACAAATGAATCCAAGCTTTAGGTAAGGAAACATATGCATTTATTGAATCAATTCATTAGCAGTGAAGGGGTGTGTGTGTGTGTGTGTGTGTGTGTGTGTGTGTGTGTATGTGTGTGTAAAATAAAATCACCTTGGTATTTGTGTGTCTATGAGAAAGAGCCAAGAGCTGTGGATTGGAAGGGAGGAGACTCAGGTTCAAGTACAGGCTCTAATACTAACTTGCAGTGTCCTTATGAATGAATTACTAGATCTGTGTAGGCCCAATTTATTTCTTTGTACAATTATGACTTTGGCTATTAAACTGTCTGAACTCTACCACTGCCCTGAAATTCTATGACTCTGTCAAAATGGTTCCATGAACGAAAACCTTAACAATAAGAGATTGGCTAGGATGAACTTCATTTTTGTCTAGTCTGCTGCTTGTCAAGGTAGAATTGGGAATCTCAAAAGGTCAGACAATGTCAACCCAATCAGCAATTTCACTACATTCTAGGCAAAGTTATCTGTTCAGAAGCGCTGTCTCCTCCATCCTGCAGCAGCCCCAAATCCAGTAGACACACTGAGGGAATCAATTTTGTGTCAAGCTCTCTGCTTGATGCTGGACAACTGATCAAAAAATATATTCTTTTAATGAAGACATCATATTTACATTGTGTTAAATGCTAAGAGAGCACAGCAAAAACCTACTAAGCATTCCCGGTAAGGCCTGATAACTTTCCACAAGGTATCTTTGGATATGTGTTTTAAAGGTTGTCAAAGAATTTATCTGGTGAATAAAGTGATGAAAGAGTGGTAGGAGTTTCCAAGCATAGGAAACAACATTTGTAAAGATAGAACAGCATGAGAAATGTCGATGCATTCAGAGAATAGAAATGAATTCATTACTGTAGAAGTGAAATTGAGTACATGGGCTGAGGCTGGACTCCACTGTCAAATGGTCTCATTTTCAAGTACCAGCTATGTCACTTATTTAGGTGAAATGCAGGGCAAATTATTTTACCTCCCTGCTTCAGTTATTTTTTCTTTTTTTAATCTGTGAAATGAGAGTGATAAGGTATTGAAAAGATTTGTTTTTGGAACATATTCAGTACATGTTTTTATTTATTTGTTATTAGGATTAAGCCGAGAGTGTTAGTGAGACAATAGAGAGAGGAGAAACTGGAGAGAGAGTGATCCGATCATAATGAAAGGCTGTTTCGTATATACTTTACCCAAAAGGGCCTCTTACATGATGCTGATGGGGAGTCCTCAACAGGATTTATGCTGGAGAGTCTGGTGGCCACTTTCACAGGATTGTGAAGGTAAGATTAGAAAAAAGACAAATAGAGAACAAAAAGACTATGCAAAAAAATAATACAACAGAAAAAAGGTTCATATAAACAAAACCAGAAATAAAAGAGAAGTTAACACAAACATCACAGATATACAAAGGATCCTACTATACTGTGAAAGACTGTATGCCACCAATTTCAATAACCTAGAGGAAATGGATAAGTACTTAGAAATATATAACCATCTTAGACCCAATCATGAAGAACTGGAAAATCTAAATAGACTGATCAACAGTGAAGAAATTGAAACATCAAAAACCTCCCCAAAAATAAAAGTCCAGGACTAGATGGCTTCACCAGTGAATTCTGCCAAACGTTTAAAGAAGATTTGATACCTATTCTTCTCAAACTCTTCCAAAAGTTCAAGAAGAGGCAATGCTTCCCAACACATTTTATGAGGCCAACACAACCCTGATACAAAAACCTGACAAGGAAAACACACAAAAAGAAAACTACAGACCAGTATCTCTGATGAAGACTGATGCAAAAATGTTAAACAAAATACTAGCACATCAAATACAACAATCATTAAAAAAAATAATACATCATGACTAAGTGGGGTTAATTCCAGGGGCACAAGGATGGTTCGACATATGCAAATTGATCAGCGTAATACACCACATTAACAAACAAGGCTAAGAATCATATGATCTTATCAATTGATGCACAAATAGCACTTGACAAGATACAGCATTCATTTATGATTAAAACACTCAATAAAATGGGTATAGAAGGAAATTACTTCAACATAATAAAGGTTATATATGACAAACCCTCAGGCAATATCATACTCAGTGGTGAAAAACTGAAAGCTTTTTCTCTAAAATTAGGAACAAGATAAGGATGCCTGCTTTTACCACTCTTTTTTTTTTTCTTCATTGTTTTTCAGAGAGAGTGAAAGAGAGAGAGAGAGAAAGAGAGAGGGAGAAACATTGATGTTAAAGAGATACATCAATTGGCTGCCTCATGCACATGCCCTGACCTTGGCTGGGGATGGAGCCTGCACCAAGGTACATGCCCTTGGCTGGAATCAAACCCAGGACCCTTCAGTCCGCAGACTGACGCTCCAACCACTGAGCCAGACCAGCCAGGGTGCTCTTACCACTCTTATTCAACATAGCTCTGGAAGTCCTAGCTAGAGCAATCAAGCAAGAGAAAGAAATAAAATCATCCAAACTGGGAATAAAGAAGTTAAAGTGTTATTTTTGGCAGATGACATGATTCCATATATAGAAAACCCTAAGGACTCCATCAAAAAACTATTAGAAACAATGAACAGATACAGTAAAGTTGCAAGATACAAAATCGATGTACAAAAATCCACTGCTTTCCTTGATGCTAACCATGTAACTTCAGAAAAAGAAATGAAAAAACAATTCCTTTTGCAATTGAAACAAAAATAATAAAATGCCTAGGAATAAATTTAACAAAGAATATGAAGGACTTATATACTGAAAACTACAGAGCATTATTAAAAGAGATTGAAAAGATTGGAAGAATCAACATAATTAAAATGGCCATATTACCCAAAGCAATATAAAGATTTAAAGTAATCTCCATGAAAATCCTAATGTCATTTTTTTTAAAGAAATAGAACAAAAAATTATCCGATTTGTATGGAACCACAAAAGACCTGGGATAGCTAAAGCAATCCTGAGAAAAAAGAATGAAGCCAGAAATATCACACTACCTGACTTCAAATTATACTACAGAGCTATGATGGTCAAAACATCATGCTATTGGCAGAAAAACAGACATAAAGAGCAGTGGAACATACTTGAGAGCCCAGAAATAAAAAACACATGTTATGGGCAAATAATTTTTGACAAAGCAGTAAAAAACACACAATGGATAAAGCATCTTCAATAACTGGTGCCTGGAAAATTGGAAAGCCACATGCAAAAGAATAAAACTAGATTACAGTGTGTCCCCATGTACAAAAATTAATTCAGAATGGATGAAAGACATAACTGTAAGATCTGAAACAATAAATTACATAGAAAAAAACATAGGTACTATACTTATGGACCTTGGTCTTAGAGAACATTTTATAAATTTGACCCAAAAGCCAAGGGAAGTAAAGGCAAAAATAAATGAATGGGACTATATCAAACTAAAACTGTCCTGCACAGCAAAAGAAACCACCAACAAAAACAAAAAGGCAACCAACTGAATGGGAGATGATATTTGCAAGCAACAGCTCTGACAAAAGGTTAATATCCAAACTATATAAAGAACTCATACAACCCAACACCAAACAAATAATCTGATTAAAGACTGGGCAGAGGACCTGAATAAACACCTCTCCCAAGAAAACATACAAATGATCAACTGGGGCAAATATATGGTGATGGAAGATGATTTGACTTTGGGTGGCGGGCGCACAATGCAATATACAGATCACATATCGTACAAATGTACACTTGAAACCTGTATGTTCTTATTAATCAGTGTCACCCCAATACATTTATTTTTTTTAATTTATTTTTATTTTTTTAAAGATTCTTAAATCGATTTTTAGAGAGAGAGGAAGGGAGAGGGAGAGAGAGAAAAAAGCATTGACATGAGGGCAAAACATTGACCGGCTGCCTTCTGCACGCTCCCTACTGGGCATCGAACAGGCAACCTTTCTGTGCATGGAACAACACTCAGCCAACTGAGCCACACAGGCCAGGGCTCACCTAATAAATTCAATTGAAAAGAAAGAAGTGGGGAAAAATTGGAGAGAGTGATTTTATGGAAAAAATGTGTCATGGACTAGTCCAATGTTCTGGTTTAGGTGAATGGGGGTTAATGTGACCATTAACACGTGAGGAGGAGGTGTGAGTTGTTGGGAAATACGATATATTCAGTTATGTTGAGTTTAAAGTATCTGTGGGACATCAGTGGGAGATGTCTAGTGAATGCTTGGAAATAGAACAGTGTCTCAGAAGGAAGGCTAGCATAATGCTATCCAACAGAAACCTAACGTGAACCTCAAATGCAAATTATCTAGTAGTCACACAGAAGAAAAACACGAAGACACGGCTGACATTAATCTTAATTATACCTTTTATTTAACACAATAGATCTAATATGTTTTTTTCATTTTGCAATCAATACAAAATTATTAACTAGACAAGCTGCATTTTTTTTTCTTGCTAAGTTACAAACTCGGTGGGTATTTTACACTGAATACATCTTGAGCCCTGTTATAAGTGCTCAATAGCTGCATGTAATTAAAGAATTATCACAGAGGATCACACAGTTTTGGGACCTGGTAATGGATGGAATTTATTTACTTAGCAGTTATTACTTCAGAGATTCCAGGCACTGTGATAGGAACTGAGCATTCTTGGGAACAATACAGGTGCGGTTTTTTCTTCATTGAGCTTACAAATTATTGGGCTTCTGCTGGCCTAAATGTTCTTTGTGTGCAAACTAGATAAAGACACAGCCTCTGGGAAGAGTGTGTCACTCCAGGGATCTCGGAGTGCAAAAGAGATTTCTGTGCCTGTTTACCTCTTCTGCTCTGAACCTTTGCAAAGAACAAGCTGCACCGTGTCACCAGTGGGGGCTCTGCAGGGAATACAGACATTTACAAGTAACTCAAAGAACAGGGTGAATATTATAATGGAAGAAGTTCATGCAAGGGGACTCAGCTGTGTAAAGATCAGAGAAGTTCACCCTGAATAGTGACTCCAGGATGAGAGCGGAAGGGTGACCAGGAATAAGACCAATGGAAAGGAGGGAGGGCATTTCAGCAGAAAGTAGGTACATCTAAAGCACAGACACAATGGCCTCGGGGCCCGTCACAGACAAAGAGGGGTTCAGGCATGAGGAAGGGGTAGCAGGGCGTGAGGTTGGAAAGCCCAGCGGCTCCTCTGCAGGGTGGATTGGGGGAGGAGGGGACTGGCAGAGTCCTGGATACTAATAATATTAGTGATTGACTGTAAGGAGTCTGAGGAGGAGGGGTCACAGATACAGGACAAAACCCCAGAATAGGTAATGTCACGAAAGGCACCAAGAGGAAAAATTCACTTTGTGAAAGGGGCCACCAGGTGTCAGCTGCAGCGGGAAGTCAAGGAAAGGGGGGCCGAGGAGCCGCTCCTGAGTCAGGCAGTCGAGGCAGCACCGAGGACCCTGGTGAGCACAGCTGTCAGAGGGAAGATGGGATTTTGTTTTTGTCTTCAAACATGTGATACCAGCACGCCTCTAAAACTCGTATTTCCACTGTTCTCTCCCCAACACTATTATGCCAAAGCAGAGGAATAACCTGCTGACAAATTAATTTTTCATTCATTCAATAAATACTCATTGAACACCAACATCATGCCAGGAGCCAAGCAAGAGCAGCAACAACAGGAAACCAATGGATTTATCGATAATGAATTATGTCAGTCACTTTCCTCACGTTTGCACAGGTATTATCTCATTTACTTTTCCCCAAATCTCCACTGGGTGTATACTATTGTTTATCCAATTTTACCAGTGAAAAAACAGACTCAGAGGGATTAAGTTGCTGCCTAAAGTCACATGGTTACACTGGGCAGCAGGCTTACGTTAAAACACGCTCGTCGGTCACCACCGAGCTACCAGCTGACACGGCAGAACCAGAGGATGTCCTTCAGCCCACTGTCACTTTTTATTGGAACTTTAGTCAAAACCCTTGTCTTTGGCTTCTCTAATTAACTCCGAGCATCCCAGGACACTGCATCTCCCCAGCCACTATGCTTCCTTTGAGTCATTTGCATTGTTTTTATTAGAAAGTCCAATATCATGTTTCTATTTCCTTTTTTATGCGGGTATTGTACCAAATCCTTATTACCCTTTGTTTAGTACCCAGTAGATATAAGGACCCTTAAAATCCTAAAATTTTCTAACATTCTGTATTTTTCGTCATTTTAATGGGGGGGTCGCACGAGGCTAGTTTCTCTACCAGTGTAGTCTTGCTCTCCGAATCAGAGCTGGGTGGAGCATACCCTTCCCTGCATCTTTCTCTTTACAATCTTCTCTTTCCTTTCTCTGCTGAGCTCAGAGAGCATTGATTAGATGACCAAAGGTGCCTGGTCCTGGGTCAACTGTCACAGGAAACATGAAGATATCATCATTGTTTCACAGAGGCCTACATTCCAAAGGATGTCATCAGAGCATAAGAGCTCTTTCGAATAATTAGTAAATGGTCCTCACAGCACCCCTGGGAAGCACCTGGGTATGCAGCAAAGAAACATGGAGCATAACTGAGCTTTTCCTGAGCACAAGACAATTTTCTTTACGGTGAAATGGGGACAATTATAGTGATCCACCTCACAGGGGTGTCAGTTACTCACAATCTAAAAGCCCTGGGACTTACACACCACACTAGGAATACATACGTGTGGCGTACTTGTACTGCAGTTAATTGGCATTCTCCTTTCCCCTGCCCTGCTGCCTGCAGATCACGCCACCGTGACAGCCGTGGGTTTACCTTTGCTCCCGGTTATTGACATGGAGCCTGCCTCTCTGCATCAAAGATTTGCCTGGATCACACCAGAGGATAGAAGAACAAACCTGCCAGGTGTTGATGAGCCCATGACAAGCAACCTAAACGGAATTCTGACAGGCCTTCACAGCCTTATACATAAACATAATTAATCCGCACCAAATATATACCCAATAAGCTACAAGGAAAGCAGGAAGCAAAGTATGAGAATAAAGGGGAAAGCAATGGATTTATCAGCTGGATGATAGGAGTTGCAAAAACCTGCCTGAACGGTGGGTGCAGGGCACACAAGTGAAATATTCCACATAAGCCTGCAATGACCCGCCCTTGGATCCTGTATCTCCTCCCTCCCCCCCTACCTAGTCTCATCTTTTTGTGCATCACATTCCTACCTCTCTGCTGAATTAAAATTGGGAGCCTCAGGCAAGGAATATATCCTATACCTTATTTTGATTCCATGAAATACGAAACACGGTTACAAATACAAAACCACCATTTCCGCTTCACTGCTCTTCACGTGTGGACTTGCTTACGCATCTCATTATTGTCACACTTACCATCCAATTCCTTCCGTTTTCTTTGTTTCAGCATGTCTTCTTTATGCAACTCCTCATTCCGTGCAGCAGCCCCAATGTTACTTGTTTTTGCACAGGCTAGAAAACAACATGTTAAGTACAGAGGTAGTTGCAGGAGTGGCCCTAATAAAATAAATGTAAATATTATTATTTCTGGATTTTTAAAAAAACTCCTCTGTAGTCTCTACTCACTACATAACTCCTCAAGTCCCCTAAAGATATGTGGGACAGGGATGTGGTTAGGAATGCGTAGAGGGGAGAGGAAAGAGGGAGAGAAGAGGAAACTGAATGACCATCAGATACAGTGAGAAGCAAAATGAAAATGGATAGTCTTTCAAAATATAAATAGACCATTCTTTAGGCCCTAACTCTTACTAGAAGACACCACTGCCTCATAATTTTTTCTCCCACAGATATATAGTGAAATTCTCTCAACCTGGAGCCCTCCAACAAGGAGTAATGCTGATGCTAATATTTGATGATTTCCATAGAAGTTGAAAGAACTGAATCAAATCACCCTTTATTATAGAAAAGGGGGGGGGAAAGAGAAAGTCAGGTAAATTAGAGCCAATAGGTTGGGGCAATCACACAAACTCCTCAAACTTAAATGACTAGGCAGCTTCCATGCTTTTCATTAGTCTAACGCTTGCCACAGGATGATAAACCTACCCCTGGTTGATTGCCTGCATAAAGGAGACGTTGATTTCAGCTACCAAGATGGCAGTTTTTGTATTTGACTTTGGAAAATGAGGCATGTGTGCACACGTTTTAATTCTAAAGCTGGACTGCATAAGAATAACAGGACTGAAAACACAAAGCAGTTTACCCATATAGCAAGAAACGATTTCCAGGACTCTTTCAAAGAGAACGTATCAAAGTGGATGGAAAATCATCCATTGTAGACCTAAAGGAAGATGCTTTGTCTCTCATCCCTTCACATTATGTGAGAAAATAGAGCGTGCCAACCAAAGAAATCAACACTAACTCTCTTCTGTGAGCTTAGAAAAATTGTTCAGCAGCTCTGGTCACTGATAACCAACAAGAAGAAAGGTAGAGAATTCCATCCTGAGCTCACAGTGGTGTCCACAGTGTGTGTGGATATACATGAGCATCCACATGGGAGAAGTCAATCTCAGAGGAAGCTTATCAAAGCCAATTTAAAAATACTCTGTCACACTGCTAGGAAACACCTCATTATAAGGAGGAACTCTGCTTTGGGGGGGTGGTGTAAACAAACACAGTATTTAAACTCTGTAGCTTAATGCTTTCTTGATATTTTGTGCAATACTTTAAAGACAGGGTATCGTAGGATATATGAGAACCTAGAAATCAAGAGATGTATTAACTCATATCATGGCAAGGCATAAAACATAAATTTAAAATAATAAGCACCAAGCTGCAATATATTTTTGTGCCTGAATTATCCAATTTAGGTATTTACATATATTGCAGTGGCTGTCAGTACTCCACATCACTTGTGCACTGTATAAATCTGGTGGGAAAGGACCCAGGGCATTAATATATTATTTATTCATTTATTTGTAAGATTTATCTAGCATATGGTATCTGAATAGCTAAAGGCATTTTACCAGGGTACTGTACACCTGCAGTACTTAACATTAAGACCTTGGAAACAACAAGTAAGTAGGGAATTATTTTGACTTTTTGGGTATCGTGGCTCTACAGAGGGAAGATAACATGATTTTAATTTAATGAATTTCAATTAGAAAAGAAGATTAAGGGATAATATTATTCCAAGTTTCTAATTCATATTCTGAAGCCTGATAAGCCTGTGCTCCTAAAGATGCTAAAATACAGTTAATATTGTATATAACAACCATACTATCCTTGGCTGGAATGTATGCTGATCAAATTTCGAGAAAGGTATAAGCCAGGTGATAAAATGTGTATTCACCTAAACACAGCAACAGAAGAACAATTCTGATTTCTTCTTTCTTTCTTTCTTTCTTTCTTTCTTTCTTTCTTTCTTTCTTTCTTTCTTTCTTTCTTTCTTTCTTTCTTTCTTTCTTTCTTTCTTTCTTTCTTCCTTCCTTCCTTCCTTCCTTCCTTCCTTCCTTCCTTCCTTCCTTCCTTCCTTCCTTCCTTCCTTCCTTCCTTCCTTCCTTTCTTTCTTTCTTTCTTTCTTTCTTTCTTTCTTTCTTTCTTTCTTTCTTTCTTTCTTTCTTTCTTTTTTCCTGATCAGGGGTCTCCCAGGATTTGTCCTTGGCCTGAGGAGAGCTGTTTCTCACCGTTGCCATGTTCACTTGCTTCCCCCGTTGCCTCTCTGAATGATGCTAAATACCTCAGGCTTGTCTACATCAAAGTCCTAGTACTGCAGTGTTGTAGAATGTCATATTTGCATTGAAGGATGGGCTTTTGGGGACTTAAGGAGGTAAAAAAGGATGGCCAATGATATATCAGTTAGTTACTGATTTAAGGCAGTTCCAAGGTCAAATCTGAGCGTTTGTGCGTATCGCTTAATACTGCTCTCTTAGGGTCAGTTGGAAGCCTATGCTACTTGGGTTTTCCTCCAAAATGAGTGGGAAACTTTTCTCTCTCTCAAATAAACAAGAGAAAGAAAATTCAGCTTTTCAAATTGAGAAGAGAATTTCTGTTCCCACGTGCTTCCTGCGGAGAAAAACATGGTGCCATGTTAAAGGGAGCTGGGAGTTTTGGTCTGAGGCTTAAAGAATAACTGAAAATTCTTGATGTTCTCTGGACCAGACGACCTCACGGGCCTTTATGTACCTCTATGGATGTGGCTTGTTTGTAACTTCCAGTGCCTTGGAAAGATGTCAAACCCTATCTTTTCAGCCACAGCCTGAGTTTACAGGACCTCACTGTCACCGCAGCCAAGTGGCCCGGCCAGGATTTTTGTTCCATGCCTGAACTCATTCTCTGCTGATCAAGTTCAACCAATTCTGATTGCCAGTTCTTGCCCCTTCACATTCCACAGGGGATTCCCCCACTTTCAGAGTAGCTTTCACTCAATATCACTCTACTGCTCCTGTTCCGTGGGATCCTGGCTACCTCAAGCAGCGGGTGTATATCTCTGCCCCTTCCTCCTTGAAAATTGTCCCCCCAACTAATTTAACAAGGTCGTCTAGTTTTATTGAGGTTAAATTTACTCAGACCAGAACAAGATATATCCTCTCTACATTTATTCAATGAAACCTTTTGTGTCCAAAGAATTGTTCTGGGGAGACACTTCTCTGTTCGTTGCCTCCTTCTTGATGTGCCATTTCCGAAGCACAGAGCACATGGTGATGTACTGGAAGGAAACTGTGACTAAGTGTGAGAAGAAGGCCTAGTTCCAGCCGGGTGATCAATTACCTGTTCACTTTTAGGCAAATCTTTATAATTTCTTTAATATGTAGGTTCCCCATATCAAGGAAAGGAGATCTCCTATGTACCATGTGGACAATGTATGAGGAGAGTGGTTTTACAGTCTCAGAACAGTCACTGGTTTTCCTTTTGTCTTTTTCTCCTCTATTTTTTGCTTTTGTTGACTCAGCTATTTATTCACCTTGTTTGAATTAGTGAATTCAAAGTATGCATCAGTTACTATGATGAGTCCTGGGGTTTTGAAGATTAATAACACAGGTTTCTATCTTTAAATAGTTTCTAAGCCCATAAGAGAGACAAACCAAACCAGCTATTACCCTTTGAAAACCCTGACAAGGGCATCCATATGGGCTTTCATCATCAGGGAAGACTTCCTGGATGGGGTAATTTTTCAAAGGAGGGTTGAAGGGGGAAAATATGCAGGCTATGGCAAGTAGAAGAAATGAGGAAGCATATCTCTGCTAAAATAGAACAGTGTGTACAAATGATCAGGGATAAAGTAGAAATTAGCGTTTGGGATTTCAGTCATCTCAGTATAATGTGAACTGGGGAGAGAGAAGGCAGGGCATGAAGCTAGAATGGTGGTCAGGGCCCTTTCAAGACATATGAAAAATCTTGGTCTTTATCCAAGGCTTGAGCAAACACTGAAACATTGTGGTTGTTATTTAAAGAGAGGTCAAATCTGTGTCATGGGTACGTGCCGACATGTGGGGTGTGGGGACCAATTGCTATAGATAATTTCCATTTTGAGATCATCCAGATTTGCAACCACCCATTCCCATATGTATAAATTAACTTGTTGGGTGATGTCCTTCAAAATGATTTAGGTTTTAATACACCACAAAATGGGGGTAATTTTGTGTTGCTAAAAATTGGTAGGTGTTTAGCAACCTGACTTGATGGAATGATTTGTCTAAAATCTCAAAATGTGAGGAAATAGAACTTCACACCCTAAAACCACAAGCAGAACGACCATTAAAGTAGACAAGTTAGGGCATTACAGTCTTTACATCATGAACAAAACAGGTATGTGGCTAACTTAAATTGTCATTTCATGGCATTTATTTTATATTTTTATTATTTTTTAATCCTCACTTGAGGATATTTTTTTCCATTGCTTTTCATAAAGAGTAGGAGAGAGAAACATCAGTGTGAGAGAGACACATCCATTGGTTGCCTCCCATACTCGCCCCCACTGAGCCTGGGGATCGAGTCTGCATCTGAGAAAAGTGCCCTTGGCTGACAATCGAAACTGGGACCCTTCAGTCTGAGGGGCGATGCTCTAACTACTCAGCAAACCAGCTAGGGCTATGGTATTTATTTTAAAGGAACTGATGAAAAGTTGAAAAAATTTTGTAATGATTCACTTGGTCATAAGTAAAGACGTATTAAATTTTACTTTACAAATATCTACTTCTTTTACATAATTTCAAAATAAATTTTTTTTTTTAAATAAAATAAAATTTTATCATTTTGGTGAAAAAAAGTGATTACTATTATGGTTTAGATATTAATCATGACTACAAGTGTGAACCACCAGAGTACTGTGGTCAGTGTGTTGGCTCTGCTCTATCTTTTCCTAGGTCTCCATATTTCTTAGATACTCTAATGGTAAAAATTAATGTTTGAAAATCAGTTTACATCTAAATTAATGTAAATTATTCAAGATTAGTAAGGGTTCAAGGGGAGATGTTTCAGCTGTTGCTGTTGTTGTTTTTAAAGGCTTGTGATTTTTAATAAAAGTTTCCCATCCCTGCTTCTAACTTCTTCGTGGTATTGACAGTATTTTATTAACCCAGACAATAAAGGCTCATTATGTGCTGTGTACTCAGAGATACTCGGATTTCTTTTTCCCTTTCTTTCTTTCCTCTTGCTCTACCTTCTTCTTTTGCTATTCATTAAAGGTAATCGTTTTTTTTTTTCCCTTTCCCATGCAGTCTTTGGCACTGATTTTGTCAAGCCTTCAGAAATCATTTCAAAGTCTCTACTTGCTTATTTTTGGATACAGTTTCACCCCAAGGGAATGAATTTCCTGACCTCTCCTAGCTCCTAATAACTAACACACCCACTCTAACCCACATCTATCCAATTATAGTTTATCCATAATCTTTGGAAATTAGTTAAAATTACTTAAAAATATTTGTCTTCTATTTACGTGGAAATAGCAACCTAGGCTCATTTCCTGGTGTTTCCTTTTTCAGGTTAAACTGAACAATTTCTATGCCTCATGCTTGAAGAGCCCTGCAATAGATAATTTTATGACTTTCCTAGCCAGATAGCCATGTGAAGGTACAAAATTATTCTTCATTTGAGTATGCATGTTGTAGAAAGAATCTTTTATTTCTCAGTAAAGCAATTAGTGGTAACATTAAATGCAAAGGTCTTTTTTATTTTTGTTATTTTAATAACAAGTATTTTTATCATGCTCTTTCTGGTTGAAACTGTACTCAATGCTCTGCAATTTATGTTTTAGCTTCTGTAATGCCAGCAAGATATTAATATATGCATGAAGAGTTGCACTGAACGTAATTACAGTGGCAAAGTGATAAACACATAGCTATTTTGCCTGGTAATATTATGTATTTAACAGGTTTATTTGTTCAACAGTTCTAACTTTAATTATATTTTGCCATTTGGGATTTTTAGACATATAACAATCATAGCTCTTTGCTGGCTATTAGTCTAAGAAGATTGCATTCATTATAAAAATAATCCATATTTGTTTTATTTAATATTTTTTCTTAATGCCTTACAAGTAAACTAAAAAAAAAAAAAAAAAGATAACTTCCTTTGCCGCTGGTATTATGCGACTCATTTGAATGCTAAACAAATCATTTCCCATTCCCACAAGTGGCAATGAAAAATGATAAACGGGGTTTGGGCCCCAGGCCTGCTGGGTCACAGGAACTATGTTAAGTTCTCCCCCACATATTTGGAGTTAGGTGTTAGTCCTCAAGACCCTGGCTACAGATCGGTGCAATCACCAGTGCTTTGGGGAGCACAGTAACAAAAAGTACACAGGCAACATGCTTTGAAGCTGGTAAGTGGATGCAGAGGGCCAGCCTTCTTAAGAGCCAGGAGTCATCCTTTTGTGTTTAACAACAGAGAAATGATCTAGCTGAAGTTCTGCCCTGTCAGACAGTGAAGAGAAGACTTGGGTCATCCCCAAGAAGCTGAGTTTGTAGGAATGTAATGAATTCATGTTATGTTAGGGAAGCTTTGAGAAAATGTGCTGATTGCTCTTGTGCAGAAGGACTATCATATGATGAGCTCGTTCTGTTGGTGTTTATGCAGAAGCAGAGAAGTTTTCAGGACCAAAAACCTTTTCTGCCTACCACCTCCAGATGTCTATTCAGAAGTCTACCTCTGCAGTGCTCTTTGTCTAAGCCAAGTTATTTCTGCAGTAAATTCTTTTGATAAAAGTAGATTTCTCCTCCCCCCCATATCTGGCCTAAAGACACATTTTACTTGGCTTATATAGTGTTGTTTTTGGAGGTATAACTTACATATAGTCAAGTGGCCAGATCTTAGGCGTCCTATGTGATGAATTGTACTTATGAATGTAGCCATATCACCTCCTCATAGACCAGGACGTGGAACACTGGTGGCATCCCAGAGGGCTCTCTCATCCCCCTCCCCCCAAACCCTTCCCCTTCCCACAGGGTAACTTTCATAGTTATTTATTTATAATTTTGATAAAAGTAGGCTTAAGGTTTAAACGGATAGTGGTATCTCTTTAAGATATATATATATATTTAAAGGGTAGTACATATATTTTTAAAAATATGCCTTTATTGATTTCAGAGCGAGGGAGAGAGGGAGACAGAAGCATCAGTAATAAGAGAGTCATTGATTAGCTGCCTCCTGCACCCCCCCCAACTGGAGATCGAGCCCAAACTGGCCATGGTCCAACTCCCCGCCCTGCCCACCAACAATGTCAGCAAAATGTACAGTTTGGAGATATCGTCCAAGTGCCTCTGGATGTTCTTCTGAAGAAACTGAACGGCTGGCAGCAGCTTCCCTGCTGTGGAAAGGAGACTCCCCTTAGTGCTTGGGAGCTATGAAGTGCCCCACAGGCCTCTCTTCACACTGTGTATGCGCATAAAGGCCTCCCTTAGTGGTGTACTTGTATCTAAAGGCCTCACATCACACTACACGTGTGCCCCGACAGGAATCAAACTGCAATCTCCTAGATCATAGGTCCATGATCAACCGCTGAGCCACTCCAGCCGGGCTGTCTCTAAGATATTGTTATTCATTTTATTATTTTAGCATCAAACTTTTTAAGTACAACCGTTCATCCCTGATAAATAGAACTGCAAAGCACAATGTAACAAGAGACAAAAGTTCTTCCTCGTTCATCCGTTAGACAAACATTCATTGGAATACATAAAATGTGTTAGTAGCTGGAAACAGAAAGATTAAAATACAAAACACACAAAAAAACCCCAAACCAACCACAGAACCTGCCCTAAAGGGGCTTGGAGTTATGTCCCTTTAGGCTATTGTTTTAACTATGGTTGAAAACATGTGTATGTGTGTTTGCACACACACACACACACACACACACACTCATGCAGCTTTAATTCATTTTATTCATCTTTCTTCATACATAAAACTAAAAAAAGACCAGATGAGGTGGCTATTATGTCGATGAACCAGACCCAGTGGCCTTACTATCTTCCTCCGACCGAGGCGTGAGGTTAGAGCATGTTCTGCGCTGGGTGATTTACTCTGGTGTCTGTGGTTTGCATCCTGTTGCCTTGTGACTGACCGGCTTCTGCCTTTTAGCCTAACCTCTTAGCTTGTGCTCCACTTGGACCAGCGTGGTGGTTGAGAACCCCGTTCCTCGAACATGCTTTCATTTTCTCTTGGTCCACACTCTGAAGCCCGTGGACCATCTACTCAGACAGTTCTGGCTGCTGGCACCCTTTTCTGGGTTGCACCCCTGCTGCTGCTTAACCAAGAGCAGAGTCCTGATGGCAAACCCTTGCTCTAAGTACAATTCTCTTGGTGTTTGTAAAGGAATATTTGCCTTTACGTCAATTTTCCAGTTTCCTTGGTTCCACTAGAAAATGTAACCTTTTCCTTAAAAATCCTCTTTCCTTGGAATTGTCTTGGAGAATTTCTTTCTGATTTCACAGCTCAGTAAGTCAATATTCCCCCCCCCCCCCCCCCATAGAATAGGTTTTCTTTATATCCCTGAATCAGGGCTCTCTGTAGTGGAACTTCTGTTAGTAAGAACATAGACCTTTATAATGTGGCCAACAGTCTTCGATTCTAAAGCACACACTGGTACACTCATATCTGCATGTTTTTTTGCAACTGTTGTTTACCCATTAATTCATTTTCAGTGTTTAAAGCAGGAACCCACCATGAGCTCCTCAAGCTTCCCCCTTCACAAGTTCAACTTCAGTTTGAAAAGAAATGCAACTGATGAAGCAGTTGCTGTGCATCGTAAATTACAGGTATCTGGCATGCATTACAAGGAAAGAAACAGTACAATGTCATGGGACTATATATACATATATCCTGACAGAGAAAGAAACACACCTCACTCCGGACTCCAGTGTGTTTATTCAACCTTAGCTTTGTCATTCTCTTTCTTCTTCCTGCTGGCCTGAAATATTTGGTTCTATGTTTTCAGGCACTCTGCAGTTAGCAGGGCATTTACTTACAGAGTACAGGAGACTGAAGTTCATCCCATACACACGCAAGGATACTGTGGCCATTTAATCCACAGCGATAGAAAGAGCAATTCAATAGTAACAACTGATCCCCCGCCCTGTTTTGTTCTTGTGCAATTTCTGAAGTTTTAGGATATGATCTACTTTTGCCCGTAACACAAATCTTGGACATTTTGACACTCTGGAGAATACACTGCAGTTGAGGCCACAAAATGATGACCGCCTTCTTGGTGACACTGCTTGGTCATTACTGAGAGTCTAGCACACTTTTCCTAAATTGCAGTAGATGCATCAAGTGTGGGGTGTATCTTACAGTGTGTCAAAAATACCATGCTGACCTGGCTGGAGTTGCCCAGTGGTGGGAGCATCGGCCTGCACACAAAGGGTTGCAACTTTGATTCCCAGTCAAGGGCAGTACCTATGTACCTGGGTTGCAGGTTGAATCCCTGGCCCTGGTCAGGGCACGTACAGGAGGCAACTAATTGTTGTGTCTCTCTCATATTGATGTTTCTCTCTCTCTCTCTCTCCCCCACCTCCCTCCCTTCCACTTTCTCTAAAAATCAATGGAAAAAGTATCCTCAGGTGAAGATTAACAACAACAAAAATACCATGCTAATTATTTACCCATGTCATCGTTGAGCTGTGTTTTTGAAAATAGGTATTGTATGAGGAATAGAATAGAATTTCAAACCTTAGTGAAATAGCTCTTTAGGAAAAACGAAGCTTCGCTGAAAAGCCTATTGTTGCTTAATTTTGTAAAGTGTATGACTTGCTTCTGGCATTGGGTTGGGCATGTTGCAGAGCATCCCCCAGCCGTCAATGCTGCCTTTGTGTGTTCTCAAAATCTCCTTTTAGAAGCTGGGTGTCTTCCTTGCAGAAATGTATTTTGGATCTAATAATTTCAAATTGCTCCTTCATACACAGAATAAACTGGTCTTTGACATTCCTCCTATATAATTTAGTTGTTTGAGCAGTTATTTCTCTCAAATATGTTTTGCAAATATGTGACTTCCTTATAGTTTTCATTTTTTCAACACTTTGATGCACCAGACTTATTGTCTGAGAATCAATTGAGGTTTTCCCATGACATTTGCTCCAGTGAAATAAAAGTGAATTGTTGCTTGGTACTCCCCTTTCAATATGTGTATGTGCTTCCATTTTTTTTCAGTACATTAAAGCATTTCTTAAAAGGTTTTTAACCAGAACTCTCTTTGAGCATTCCTTGTATATTGATATGTGAAAATACTGTCAGTTTAAACTGTTTTTCTTTTAAAGTAATGCCTGGCAGTTTAAAATAAACATATATGTACAATTAATATTTTTCTTTAAAATAAAAATTAGTAAGAGTGCATATGAGCAAAAATGGAAAGAAAAAGAGTCAAAATGTAATAATTTCTCCTTAAGTTATTCTTTGGTATTATCGGCACACTTAAAATAATTTTAAGCCAGCCCTGGCTGGTGTGGTTCAGTTAGCTGAGCATCGTCACATGCACTGAGAGGTCACTGGTTCCATTCTGGGTCGGGGCACATGTCTGGGTAGAGGGGGCGCATGCGGCAGACGATGGTTGGTTCTCTCTCATCAATGTTTCTCTCTCCTTCTCCCTTCCTCTCTCTCTCTAAAATTAATAAAAACATAGTAAAGACTTTTTTTAAGCCAGCCAATTTTGCCTGTCATATGTTATAGCCTGTGAACTGCCCTGAAGGCTGCCTTTTAGTCCTCTGATTAGATACAGGATGGATTAAGGTCTATGCACTTGGACCACCCCTGGCCACAGATTATTGAAGTAAAAACTCACAAAGAGAGGTAGTGAAGAGACATGGTCCCTAATTTTGTGCCCGTATGAGTGCTATTTGGACTCGTGAAAGAAAACTGCCACATGCACGCTGTGTGTAAATAAGAAACTAAAATCCATGAAACTGAGGAGAGGCCCTTACAGCAAGCTATCGAGTGTCATCATTTTTCTGCTTTGCACAGTCAAACCTTTATAATAAGTGTATTTCTGGGTAAAGTGAGCATGAACAAAGACTGCAATACAAATTCCATAAAAGGCTGCAGTGTGTATGAAATTCATGACCAATAACAACCAAACAAAAATCTTTAGTGTTGTGCCCACATAATTTTTAGCATTTTAGCTAAATACAGCTTAGTTTGCACTAAATGATTTTGCATGTCCTAGTAAAAATTAGAAACAGCATGGAAACTAGTTGAGCGAGTTCCTGCAAAATAACATGAAGAAACTTCCTCGCCTTGATAACCATTTGATACTGCAGGCAGAAAACACATTTACACTATTAAAACTAAAAAAAAAAAAAAATCCGACCAGTTTTTCTGGGTGAAATTTGATAGGTGGCTGGCTTCAAAGTTTGGTCTAAAGGAGGAGGAAGGTTATATCCGACAAAACAAAGAGACAAAATCACGGCTGTAAATAACATAAAGTTTGTCTGCAGGCACTGGTGTGAGGAATTTATATTAAGTTAATAATGACAAACTGGCTATACCCAGAATCTAGCAGATCTTAACAATATAGTTATTAGCTTATCAATAAATGTTATATATTTATTCATATATTTCATCTTAAGTGCAATTACTAGTTGCATTATTCTCAAATAAAACAATTCATTGTTTGGATTTTGAGGAAGCAACATGGTATTATCCAGAACTAATAAAGATTTTGAAAATCATAAACAGATTCTACCAAAAGTCATCCCTGTAACAAACACAACAGCACATACTTCATAAATTAGTCTATGCTTTTAAGTTCTAAAGAATTAACACAAATTAATGTTATAGAATTCAAAAACACTTAGGTACTTTGAATAGCATATTTAAAGTAATATATTCTCAGAAATTTATATTTTTTAAAAAGATAAATAGTCACTGCCCGAACTATTTTTAATTATTCCTGAGACTATTTGGAAATGAACCCATATGTTACCACTCAATATTGAGGCATTAAATTATAGGAATAATTATGGGAAAAGCATATATAGCTTGAACTCTGAAAGAAATAAGCCAGGGATTTATATACATTAATAAAAAATGGAGATGGCCTTTGAATCTCTAAAATAATCTCAACACTCTCTTGTCTCCTTGTAGGGCTGGTGGTGTGCTCAGAGGTTCTGAAGGCAGCAACCTGCATCCATAATGGTTGGTATGTCCAGATCCATTGAACATGATTTGTCAGTATGTAATGTCACTGTTTAGATAGTGTATATGAAGATATACAGGAGGTAGGATAGTTGGGGTCTGATCAGAGATGATCAGGATGTTGAACCAACATCTCCAAAAACCTTGGCTTTGCCTAGTAAGAGCTGTCAGTGACACACAACCAAGAGGAAATGGTCTCTGGAAGTAAAAACCTATGTGTGAGTCCCATCCTATCTTTATAGGTTCTGCAACCCTGGGCAAGGCAGTTACCCTGTCGGAATCTAATTTTACTCATCCTTAAATCAGGAATTATAATAGTCTTGCCTCTTAGGATTATTTTAAGAATTAAATGAAGTTACGCTCATGAATGCTTAGCTCCATGTTTTTTTAATAAATGGTAGCTATTGTATTATAGCTACCGATTATATTTACCTACATAGACTATATAAAGCATTTATGTATTTATTCAGAGGTATGTATGTCCAGGGCTTAGCTTGACATGATTCGCTGTGATTATTAGACACCAGCAACATTTATTATTGAGGGATCAACCAACAAATAATATCCTGCTGACCTTTAGGGAAATCTTATGAAAATTATACATAGCTGAACTTCAGGGAAACATAAGCAACAACATCCTTAAACATTATATTTAAAACCCTGTTATGAGGTTTTTAAGAATAAAGGAATGCTGCCAGCAGTGAACCTTGGAGTGTAAGTTTGATACTATGCATACTAGAGGGCTCCCCATAGGTGTGTGATCAAGTGAGTGGTATAATAATACAAGGTTTGAGGAAGACATTCCTGAGAATTGTTTGATGGTCAGCAGATTCTGGAAGAGCAAAGAGTAAGAAATTCAAATTGTTTGAGAAGTTTCTGCAAATATAATATAGATCTATTTTTCTGATATAATGGACCCAATTTTCTTTTATGCTAGGTTATTACTTTGTCAAATTAGGTACTTAGGAATTTGACTCATATGGATAATGGCCCTCTAACAGATAATATAGATTTATAAGGAGAACCCCTTAAGAACTTTCTGTGTACAGTGGGGTGGTCTCAGAGAAAGTTATCACCGATTTTCTAATGTTGTTTCATATTTATAAAACACTAAACTTTTTTTTGAGAAACCTGTTAGCTAGAATAAGTATATTTTACCAATGAAAGAACCAAGGAACCAAAGCATCCACTCAGATTTTTAGAACAACTTGTAAAACCAGGACACACAACTTCTGAACCACTACCTTCAATCTCTCTCTGTTCACTTCAGTCTCATGACCATTTGGGCCAGAATGGAGCATACCTATATCTATAATTCAGAACACAGCTGTTTCAAAATTCCACATTGAGTTTGATTTACCTGTTTGTTTCCCCAAAATTGCTTATTAAAGCAGTTCCTATGAGCAAAATTGAAAACATATAAGTACTGAAGTAGGACCACATGCTATTTTCACCCAACTTAGAGCAGAAAATGTTGGCAAGGATATAAAACTCTAGTTGGATGGTTTCCCACTGGTTTCCAAAGAGAGTAGATAAGCAATGTATGAATACCCAAACATTTGGGTATTTTTTTTTTAATCTTCACTAAATCCTTATACAAACTTTAAAAATCCTGTCCACCACTCATTTATCTACACAACATATTTGGAAACAATAAAGGAAAATCAGTGAGGCATTGAGTTGGCAGGAGAGTGGAACCTGAATTCAATGCTTGGCTTTGAAAAGCATGGCTATAGCTGTGCTGTTGAGATGTTCCACTGGGAGAGGAAACCTGATGCTAAGCCAGGAGCACATGCTGCATTTGGTGTCTGTGGAAACAGTAGGACTAAGTTTGTGGAAGAGAGTCCCCAGCGACATAACATTACTCATCTTGAACTCAGCTGATAAAATGGATGCCACACAAGCATAAAGGAGCTACAATCCAAGATTTAATATAGGTACTGCATAATATATAGGTACCTGCCAATACTATTTGAGATGATTAGTAAGCCTGTGCCAGCAGAAAAGTGTAAATAAAGTGACAATGTAAAGCCTGTGGTGGGATTTATCGAATTCTCAAGTATTTTGAGAGAGAGAGAGGGAGGAAGGGAAATTTTATCATTGCATGCAAATATAATGAGTTATCTATTTTCACAGTCCCATTGTTCATTAGATAAAAATTATTTTAGATGCCTAAATATTTTAAAGAAAAGGCGATTCTGTAACCTTAGATTGTGCTTCACCCAAAGGCAATGGGCTGAACTGGTTCTAGACTAAATAAACTAGATGTTTTTTCCCCCAAATCTTAGAATTCTGTCTATGAATCTACCAGTAAAATTTGTTTCTTAAGCTAGAGATATATTAATTTGAATATCATATCTAAAATTTTTATTGCTAGTTATATTTGTTTATTGCCACCTATATACAATGCTCTACCTTCATTTTATTTATCTGTTAAAAATGTTACATTGGCCTTGCAATAAAAATTGTAATATTATTACTATTTACAGATTTTAGATTAATAGAATGGATATTAACATGCTTGGTTGTGTGTTACTGACTAATTTTGAAAGACTAAATTTTGTTTGTTTTATTCCATTTCCTTTTTGACTTTACTATAATGGAATGTTGTCATTTTTCTGACCTCAAGTGGACATATAGGGCATAGAGAATTTTAAAAGACTTTTTTTGAATTGCTTTTGAATAGAATAGATAATGATGACACAATTAAATGAAAAGCTTATTTTAAAAAGTATTATGCTAAGCTAAATAAGCCAGTCAGAGAAAGACAAGTATCACATGCTCTCACTTATATGTGGAATCTAATGAACAAAATAAACTGATGAACAAAATAGATCCAGAGACATGGAAGCATGGAACAGACTGAAGAATCTTAGAGGGGAAGTGGGGGTGGGAAGAGATTAACCAAAGAATTTATATGCATATATGCATAACCCATGGACACAGACAATAGTTCATTAAAAGTTTGGGGGGGAGGGAAGGAGTCAATGGGGGAAAAACTGGGGATATCTGTAATACTTTCAATAACAAAGATAAAGTTTTTAAAAATAAATAAAAATATTTGTGAATTAATATACCACTGATATTTGTTAGAAGTTGGAATGACTATAACTATATTTATAGATTTCTGCTTTCTTATACACTCATAGAAAATGGAATTTTCTTAGTTTTATAGGTAGACAATTGTATTTTATTAATTCATATAACAATTACTTATTGAGGAAATAGTAGTGTCAGTATATAAAACAGAGAGGTCCCATGCTTTCATGGAGATTATATTCCAGTAAGAAAGAAAGAAAATAAGTATGTCACAAATATAGTAATTTTATATCCAGATAATTTCTATAAAGTAAAATAAGGTAATGTTTTAGAGTTTAAGTGGGTAGTAGGAAAAACTTCTTTAAAAACTAATGTGAAAGAATGCTTCTTTGAGGTTATTGCATTTAAACTTAGACTTTAATGATGAGGAGAAGCCAACATTCAAAGATATTTGGAATTAACACTGTGAAATCTGACTCTGGAATGTGCTTCACAGATATAAAAAGTAGGAACATTTTAATAAAACACCTTGCCCAGAGCTAGAGTGTTTCTGTGAATCACAATGGCACCCTCCCTATACTTTCTGGCTCAAATCCTGACCTCTTGGTGTCTTAGAGAATGGGTTTGTGTAGCTGCCAAGCATTCAGTCTAATTTCCAGATCACTCTGGCAAGGACTATGGGGTAAATACCCAAGCCTCTTTCTCTTCCTGTGTACATAATAAATCATATTTCTTTACTTCTTGTGCAGTTAGGTGTTTCCATGTGACTAGTTTGCTGCTAAGAGGGTGTGAATGGAGTGTTGAATGCCACACACAGCCTCCCCCCTCTTTCCCCATCTCTTGCCAGAATACAGAGAACTTCAAGGACCTAAAAGAGGGTGGATCCACAAAGTAGACAGTCCTGCACACCAAAATAGTCATATACAAGGTTATCTGCAATTCAGAAATGCTTACTTTTGATTATGCGTGAGTAAATAATCAACTTCCCTTTGGTTAAGACACTGAGTATCTGTTAAAGCAGCTGATGTGTTAACTAAACTAATATAGCTACTACATTTTCTTCATCATATATATATATATGATGTATATATGTGTATATATATATATATATATATATATATATACACACACACACACTAAATATTCAGTAATACTGCCTCCAAATTACTTTCTGCTGTTCAAATGTCTCTGTATCTTCCTAATTCATAAATAACGAGTAACAGATATCAGAGGCAAAGGGTCTACAAACTTAAAGGTTGTTGGCAAGTGTCCACAGTCTCAGGGGATGAGCAGATAGCAGGGCACAGGTTCCCCACGCTGTGATCCTTTCCCCCTGCATGAATTAAAGCATACTTTGGACCAACCTTTAGTAATATTTCCAGAAGCTAAAGTGCCAGACTCTTTTCTAGTGTAGGGACATGAGGTGTGCCTGATTCCGCACCTTGAGAATGAGAGAGAAGGCAAGGTACATCTTACTCAAATAGTTATCACCACTCTCAATCTAATTTCTCACCACTCACCATGGATACTGTAGTGTTTTTATAGTAAGCATTCAATCACCTGCCACTTGAAGATAAATGAAAGACACTAAGAAATAAAGGAGAGTCTTGTGTGAATGGGAGAGTACATATGCAAGAAAGGGGATGAGAGTATGACATGTTTTAAATTAAAGCTGATTCATATTTTACATCAGAAGATTTTTTGTTTCAGCAAGATGTACCTTGAGCAAGATGTACCATGAAAGAAGGGAATTCTCCCATAATTAATCTATAATTTTAATGGGAACTCAATTTAATAAAAAATTTAAATGGAAAATATAAATAATTATATATTATAAAGTCTATAATACTTAGACTTACTGTGGTGATCATTTCTAAATATATATACATATACAAACATATGTAATCCTTATGTCATATACCTGAAACTAATATTATGTTATATGTCAATTATATCGCAAATAAGAAAAGAGTTATTGAAAACTATATTATAGCCATAGTTCAGGAATAAAAAATAATATTAATGGACAGAATAGAGAAAGTAGAAAGAAAACTTAGAAACTCAAGTGTCATTATCAAGTATTGGAGAAAAGGTGGGCTATTCAATAAATGGTGCTAGGTCAACTAGTTATTCATATGGCAAAAGATAAATAAGGTCTCTTCCATACACCATTCATTAATAAAGTTCAGATTTATTAGTGAGCAAAATATGAAGAACAACATTATAAAAACTGTTACAAAAATGGTAAAAACAAAAACAAAAGCTCCTATTGTGTCTGAGTTGGAAGAAATTTCCTAAAGAAACATTGAATAGTAAAATGTATAAAAGTAAAGATTGATTTCTTTGATTATGTTCAAACTTAAAATTTCTACTTGGCAAAAATACATAAAGTACAAATGGGAGTAAATATTGTAATACATATGCACAAGCAACCAATCAACAGGGGATTAGTACAGAAATCCTGTAAGTAGGAAGAAAGTAAACTCAATAGAAAAAATGGCAATTTGCAATAAAGAAATAAAAATATATTAACCTCTGTTTAATCTCAGTAGCAGGTATATGGCTATCTGTTACTTTATATTTATCTATTTAAAATATTTAATAATATGAAGTAATTTCGAAAGAAAGAAACTGAAAGCAAGCAAGAGGTGATTTACTGGTAGAAATTTTGCAAGTAACAACCTGCACCTTCCCTGTGGCAGTCCTATTTTACCCTTCAGTCTCCTAAAGCAGCAATCTGGAGAATGAAGGGCTCCTCAGTGAGGATTCAGTGGGGGGTGGAGGAGGTGACAAGTCTTCCAAGTGACAGGTTGGGTGATGACATCTCGCAAACAAGCCTCCTCAGTTGTGCGTGCACCCCAGGGTCAGGCAGCTGGGATGCTGCTGGGATTTTTAACAGAAGCCAACTTGGCAGTATTGTAAAAGCAGTTCCCCCTGGTTGGTAAACATATTCAGGAGTGCTCACACCTGCCTGCTCAGGTCTTTTCCTCATGGGCTTGTGAAGGTCAGCAGGACGGGCTAGTACAGCCCATCTCCTCACACCCTTGACAGCTTGGAAAAACATGCCAAGTGTGGCCATCAACGTATTCTTCAAACCACTGCTGAGTCTTGACACAAATGAAAGATTTTTCTTCTCCTGAGCAATTACTCATGGAAAAAAAAATTCCTATATAAAGTGATTAAATTCCTAAATAATTTCCAGACCATTTGTGAACTCGGGTCCTCGTTGCCTTTCTTTCTATTTTTTCTTTCTAAATTCTTGTTGTTTCCACTGTCTACTTCCATTACCAAGCAACAAACAGAAACTGGATCTGGTTCATAGCATGATTTCTTCTTGAACATATGAAGTAACATTTCTAGCTCTGCCTCTAGGTCCATCAGTTTAAGAAGACATTTAAATTAATTGAGCCTTCATGGTCCCACCTATAAAATAGATTAGAAAATAGATTATAAACACAGTTGCTGTCAATGAAAGTTAAGCAAAATGAGCTATTACTAGATAGAGAAATGATTATATATGTATTGTTATGAGGGTATTTACAACTCGAATTCTCAGAAACCTCATCAAACCTAAAGAAAAATGTCATTGCAGACAGAAGAATTGGAATGTATTCTGGAGTATGGTAAGAGAAATTTTCGTAGGAAAAGCAATTTGCCCTTGACAAAACGGCATTGAACATTTTAGAAAATATTGTTAAAAGTACTTGGGAAGATTACATCTAAAGAAAATTAATAAAGTCCTGGTTGAGACAGTCTCCAGAACCAGACCACCTGGGCTCGAATGCTGCTTCAGTATTTACTTGAACAATTCACTCTACTACTCTGTGCTTCAGTTTCCTCACTGGGTTGTTGCGAGATTAAAAGTGAGCTAACTTATGAAGTCCTTAGAATAGTGACTGGTACATACATGTTGTGATGGTCTATTTGATGTGTCCACTTAGTTAGGCTATAGTTGCTAGTTATTCAACTAAAAACTAATCTATGTGTTGTTGTGAGGGTCCTTGGTAATATGTTTAAAGTCCATATTGAGTGATTTTAAGTAAGGGAGTTCATCTGGAGGGCCTGATTCAATCAGTAGAGGCTTTAAAAGCAGAACTGAGGTTTCCCTAAAGAGGAAATTCTGTGGAACTTTAACTTCTGTGTATGCCCAAGAGTTTCAGCCTGCCTTTCCAATCCGCATGCCCCATGGATTTCAGATGTGCCCAGCAAGCCTCACAACTGCATAAACCATTTCCTGGCACTAAATCTCTTAATATATGTCTTCTACTAGTTTGCTTCTCTAACTGAACCCTCAATGATACTGTATACAGCACTGTAACATAAAGCACTAAAAAAAAAATCATGATTATTTTATGTTAGAGGTTTACCTGTGTAGACAGAAGAGATAGTAAGACATAAAGCTTGCTCAGGAATTTAGGACTAGGGAAGTACATAAAAAATATTTGAAGGGCAGATAGTTCCTGCATACTGAGACACGTCGATGACAAAGTTCCTAAATTCTTATCCCATTACAATAGCCAGGAATAGGCCCCTACTACCCTCAGTCAATGCTGATTTCACCTGGACCATCTTTCCCACAATAGAGGTCCTCTGGTGATGGTGGGTTGTTCTTCACAGCATCCCCAGGAGGACTTTTGGACTTAAAAATGTGGTCAAGTTTGATACAAATTAGAAGGCGTCCTTCCCCCAGCCCCAGTGTAACATAGCTGATTTAACTGTAAAGACCTTACCCTTTCTGAGGAGAAATTCCATTTCATTTCCTCATGTAGACAGATAGTCAGTTATGATTGGGGTGTGGATGGCACAGGATTCCAGTTAATGTGGAGCTCTGTCTGTCATAGTGTGTTCAACTATTTGAAATTTGAAAATGAATAATTCTTGTATCGACCAGGGTATTTGAAAGAATGAATTCTGTAAATAAGACAATCCTTCCGACATGGGGCCATTTTCCAAGTTGGTCAAATGTGAGAGAAGGGAAGTATGGCTTGGCAGCTAGTTTAATTTCACTTTACTTTGTGTGGGGGGGGTGGAGGTGGGGGTGGGGGGAGGCCAGGGGGAAAAGGCAATAGGATTCTGTCCTCTGTCAACAATCACTTTCTTTCCTTCCACTTGGTTTTCTTTTACTTGCTCAGCATTTCTTTATATTAGTGTATTTCTGCCCTCCCCGCAAACCCCCCCAACTGCAGTTGCTGACAATTGACTCGATACAATGCTTCCACAGAGGCCAAGGGGAGAGACAAGGTGAACTCTTGAGGTTTTTCCCAGGCCTACTCTTACATTTGTGCAAATGGATTAAAGAGATCCATAAATATTTTCTCCTTTGTGCCTATATTTTGTTTACATTGTTAAACTATTTTTTAATAAAGAGATTGAATTATAATAAAGTATTAAATAGGACAATGCATGGTGCTATAGATTACACCTAAACATAAAACAGATTGGTAGTTGTTTACATAAAACAATTATAGCAATCCTTGGCTAAATGATAAAATCAGCCTGCCCTTTCTGAGACCTATCTTCTCCGCTCTTCTAACAGCCCAAACTGTCTCAACTATTAACACTTTGCCCCAGGACATGATTATAGATGAGTAGTTACAAAGAGTTTATGCAATAATGTAAATTAATCACCAGGAGTTTGGGCGAAGCATTTTTAAGTCTTCCTTTGGCTGTATAAAGAGTTTTCATACATACTCTAAGTATGTGGAGCAAGGAGGTTGTGGGAAGCGAAGCCCTCTGTTTCTCAGTCAGGGGAGATTATCGGCAGCCCCTTGGGTGCAGCAGCAATATTGAGATGGAGAGAGTGCTGAAAGCAGACTTGGAAGGCCTGGATTCAAGTCATGACCTGATGCATAGTAAGCATGTGCTTCTGAGTAATCTATTCACCCCCTGAGCTTCAGGTTCATGCTCTGTAAAAATGGAATTCATAGTACCTATTTACACAGTTGTTCTGAAGTCTTAAAATGATCATTTGTTTGCACATTTTTTGTAAGTTCCAAGCTCTCTGTAAATGGAAAGACTTATTTTCTCCCTCATAAACACAATGACATCTCCTCTCAGTTCAGGCTTCCAGCCAAGAGCACTCTGTCCAAAGGGCTAGAAATCATGAGAGCTCATAGTTTTTGAGTCCTTGCTAAATGCCAGGCACTGTTCTGTATTTGAATAACTCACTTAGTCAATACAACAACCTTATCGGATAGGTACTATTAAGTATCATCAGAGAAGGAAACTGAAGCATAGAAAGATTAATTAACTCACCCGCATTTACACTGCTGGTAAGTGATGGGGCTGGGATTGGAATCCAAATGAACTGGTTTGAGAGCAGGGTTATAACAACTCCACTGTACCACAGTGAGTATACAACTTGTACAGGGAGTGTTTCTCTATGATTTAAGAATATTCAATATTTTCTGTAGAAAATAAGAAAAACAAAGAGGATAAATAAATAAGTGAAGAAGAAAGTAATTTGGAAAATATGTTGGACATTGATAAAGTAAGTAAGCTTATGTGTGCTGAAGATGGACAGGAAGGGATGGAAGGGCCAAGGAGCAATAAATATTCATGAGGTTCTAAATCAGCCACCCATGGGTGACACAAATTCTGACCCCAAGTGTCTGAGAAGCACAGATAAATTATAGCTGCTCATCAGGCTAATTGGCAAGGTACAGCTATTGGCCAGATGGACCTGCTCTGTGTCTTTTGGAAAGTGCAAGTGTGTATTGGCTCCAGTAATCTTTCATCCACTGAGCCCCTTGGCTCAAATCTGTGCTCTACTCCTTGCAACCACATCCGCAGGGAAGGCTGATGTGGTAGAGAAGCAGGAGATATGAACATTGCAGACCCCGGTAGGGTGGCCCTCTGTCTCACTTGTACACTACCCCAAGATTAACACCTGATTTCTTCCCCTTGCTCTTACTGTATGTTTTATATTGATTAAAAAATTTAGTCTATGATTCTCTCTGTTCTATGGCCTTGGGGACAGCATGCAAGCTGGTGTACTTGGAGGTTACTTGGAAGATAATTTTCCACAGGGCACCCTAAATTTCACTGTAGTCAGTGATTTTAAACTCTTCCATCCAAAAGCTCTACCCAGCTACTAGCAAGTAATGAAAATCATATTTAATTTTTTATAACCTTCCTTTCTTTAGCCACTCACTGATCATGAAAATGAAGCCAGTAATGATGATGGCCTGGATGTGGAGGTACTGATTTTTCAGATTTACTGCATATGTGAGGTTCCAGTACACCCTGAGCTACTTGCAGGTATCATCTCATTTAATCCTTGCAGAAGCTCCATTAGCTGGTTATCATTATCATCCTAAGTTTGAATGGATGACTTTAACATTTTTAAGTAGTTAAGGGGAATTCAAAATAGTTAAGTATTATTAATAGTCAATAATTAAGTTATATAAATATTAAATCCCTGAACTGGGATTCAAACCTAGCTCTGACTCCTGATTTGCCCATTTACCTTTGAGTGGTATCAGTCGACCTAACTTCCCCAAATCAAGTGCACATTGAAAGGAGAAGATAAATAAGGGAAAGGCCCAGGGCACCCACCAATGAAAATGACAGCCTTTGATAATCAAGGAGTGACAGCATATATGTACTTATCTGAACACCTGAAAAAAATACATATGTGAGTGCCTAGGAAGAAAATAAACTTTAACCAACTATGTGAAAGCACTTAAAAATTGGTACATTTCACCATGGCCTGTTTGGCTCAGTAGTTAGAGCTTCGGCCCTCGGACTGAAGGGTCCTCGGTTCGATTCCGGCCAAGGGCATATACCTCGGTTGCAGGCTTGATCCCTGGCCCTGATCGGGGTGTGTTGGGGAGGCAGCCAATCAATATGTCTTTCACATAGATGTTTCTATCTCTCTCCCTTCCACTCTCTCTGAAAAGCAATGGAAAAAATATCCTCAGGTGAGGATTAAAATAAAGGTATATTTCTCATGCTAAATGCTAAAAGCAATAACCTCTGGAGAGTAACATGAGAGGTAATGAAAAAGGCTGTTCAGTTTTTATTTTTGCAATTCTGTACTATTGAAATTTGTATGTCTACATAATTTGATGTCATTTTAAAAACAATAAACAGGAGGAAAGAAATATTGTTTACATCTCCAAATATAACTAACGCTGGTGGACCAGAGCAAATTTACTGTGATGTTAATGAAGCTTCAGCTTCTGAGCCTCTTCCCAGACCCTGTACTTAATTTTCTATTATTTTTTTATATGTTTCTAGCATCACAAAATATGGAATTTCCCTATAAAAGCATAGGTGTTAACAGAAAAAAAATGCTAGAATATAAAAAATTAAGTGAAAGTATCAAGTTTAATATCATCATCAAATAGTGCTATGAGACAGTGTAATCCAATTTTAAATAATTGTGAATAACATTTGAAACAAAAAATACCTTTAAAAATTGAAATGACTTTTTAAAAAAATGTAAAAGGCAGCATATTTCCTTTTCTTTGTTTCCTCTCTGTGTACCTTTTTACTTCCTCTTTCCTCCGAGTGTGTCTGCTTTTTCATAGAAGGCTGTAAAGATGGCAAGGTAATTTCAGCAGGGGATTTTATGCAGATGCAGTATTTATGATGGCAGTCCTGGGGAGAGCCTGTGATTAATGATCACACATAACCTGGTTCAATATATATATTTTTAAAGTAGTCTTCCTTATTGGCAGCAATGCATACAAAGGGGAATAGACATGGCAGGATCTCTTAATCCGAGGACACAGACCAATGGGTCAGTTGGGTATTGTTTATAACCTCTGAGATCAATGATTTTGAAGGTCATGTGTGGCACACATTTATTTAGCCTGCCAGTAGCAAGTCTGTTTCCTGGATATGTTAACAAAATTGCTAACGTTAACTATTTTCTTTACCTGGCCCCGGACGCTATTCACTTTTCCAAACAACTATTTGAAGACAGATTCGCCATACCCATTACTTCGTAAGGACATTCAGTCACAACATTCATCTGACTCCCAGAGTCTCTCTAGAAATTAGCCAAGAACTCACATAATTGGGAAGATAATTATGTATCAGAAGTGGCAGCAGGAACAAGCATAAAAATAAGAAATTCACTCAAGTGAGGTTATTAGAGAAGGGTGTTAGAATCACACCACCATTCAATATCTTTTAATTGTATAGTTTGTTTTTTCCAGATTCCTTTCACTGCAGGGTTTTTGCGTGCCTCAAGAGGCCCTAAGCCAGTAATTCTAAACCCTTTTGCACTTTAGAAATACCTGGGGGAGCTTTAAAAAAAATATTATGCCAGGCCCATACCTCTGGAGACTTGATTCAATTGGTAGAGCCCAAATGTTGGTATTTTTAAAAAGCTTTCTAGAGAATTTTGAGGTGTAGCAGGATAGAAGCTACTCCTCTGGGCCATGACAATTCCATTACTCTGCTCCGTCAAAGATCTGCAGTGAATTTTAGCACTTGTGTTGACTTTCTCTTCTCCCCCTTTCCTTTATTCTGTCCTCTAGTAGCCTTCTCTTATGCTGTCACTCACCATTCATTCATTCATTCATTCATTCATTCAAGCAACATTTACTATGTGTGCACTAAGTACTGATACTGGGCTAACATCAGGGATAAAAAAATATAATAATAGAAATAGAGGTACTGTCTTTGAAGAATCAGAGTTTATCAGATAGATGATAGGTGACCAAACCTATTTGAAGGACTGAGGAGTGGGGTTTCCTGGAGGTGGGACTTTCAAGGTTAAAACCAGGAAAACCAGGAAAGTCTTGAGCAATAGAAAATATATTATCTTCTATATTCAAGTTCATAGATGGTAGGGGTCCAGGTATGAACACCATGGGTAGTTAAACTTGAATTTTAAATAAACAACAAATAATTTTTGAGTGTAAGAATGTCTCAAGTAATATTTTTTTCTAAATCTTATAACCTTAGTAGAGGGTAAATTTCCATCCTAAATTTCCAGCTCCTCTAATGAAGAGATAGGAACATCCCCAAAAGATATGATCCTTTACCATAAAAAGGGCTGCGTCATCGTGACGTGTATTAGGGTTTGGTCTCATGATAACATGGACATCAAATGAGCTACACATGCCTATTTTTGGACATGGTATAAACTGAGCAAAATAGTCACTTGTGAATATTTATGAGGTTTTTGCTACCAGCAATCTCAGGTAGTCAAGCTTTAATAGTTTGCACTGACCAGAAGAAGCATCCCTCCCAGCATATTATTCGGATATTGTGAACTATAGAATCGCATACTAGCATGAAGTGAGACCTGGTAATTGCATGTATATTTAGAGAAATCCGAAGGAAATTCAGAAAACATTATTTTTGGCTCATTAACATGCTATTTTAAATTAAAACTATGGCCAAGGAATGCATGGGTACTTGGTAATTATTTTAGAGTTGGAGTCTACCCTTAGCATGTCTATTTTCATTTTAACTGATGATTCCTCTCAAAGCACCTCTACTGGGGCATGCAGTTAGGTGAAGTTAGGGCCCTAATATGCTGATGGACTTCCCTGAAGTTCATGTCATATTATGAAATAGGTCTTTGTGGTACTTTGCTAATGGCCTCTCGTCCTTCCCATGTATTCTTATGCATTTGATTTTGTTCCTTCACTTTTTCGTAAGGGAGTCTATTGATCATGCTACTCCCTTACTTAAGAAATTTCAATAACCAGACCTGTCCCTAATGTTGGAAACCCACATTCATATAGCTAAATATTTAAAAATTATGTCAATTTCATAAACTGATAAAAAGAATATATTCTCCTTGTGTGAGATATATGACTTTTTGTTGTCAAAATGTAAAAGTATGGTTTTTATACCACTGAATTCAAAAAACAGTAAAAACAATTAAATTGTAGTATTGTGCATATCTGCATGTTCTGATACAGTCTGATGATGTTAGGATGACTAATAAAATAAAGACAATATATATAGCTTATTATATATTTATTCTGCAGTATTCATCTTAGCAAAACCACTAATTATGTTATTGTAAGAAGATTTTTACATGACATGTCCCAGTGACAGCAATGATCTCAAAAATTAAAAAGTATACAAAATTAATTTTGGATATATTTTCATCTAAGGTGTATGGTAAAGTAAATGTGAAACAATGAAAAGTGAAAATAATTTTTTTCAAAAAAGGCTTTTCTCTAAAGGGTCAAAATTATCCATCAAATTAAAAGGCAAAGCCAAATTATGATAAACAATTATCAAAATACTAAATGAGATTTTGTTAAGTAAAGCTTTCACCTTCATGGGAGACTCTTGTCATAGGGTACTGAAGGATGGAAAGCCATGAGGAAAAAAAGTGTATCATGGAGTTAGATGTCCCAGTCAACTGTCAGAGAGAGGGAGGTCCAGGTGACTCAGGTGAGCCCACCCACCTAAGCCCAGGTGGGCCCAGCCCCAGAGAAATCCAGTTGAATGCTGCCTCCTGAGAGAACCCTGGCAAGATAAAACAAAATAACCAGCCAGGCAATACACAGAATTGTAAGAAATAATAACTTCTTATGCATTAGATACCCAAGACAGTGTTATTCCCACTTACAAACATGGAAAGAAGAGAGACTAAAGGAGTTGTGCAGTGGAATATTGCCACTGCATGCAGGACTCATGGTTTTAAACAAAAACATCATAATTCTTCTTCCTTTCTGCTATTTCTTAGGAAGTTCCAGAGAATCTCCCAGAAATTGAGCAAAACTGTAATTGAATCTGGATTATTGCTTTGGCTCATAGATTTTGTCTGTCAGGTAAAGTTCATTCCCACTTTTAGATTCTATGACACTTGTGGAGCAGCAAAGAAATCAAAGGTTAGGTTTTTTTATTTGGCACTGAGTTAATGCAGAAATGAATAGATGTCAAATGAATGAAGTAAGGTGATATGAAGGAGGGTCTAGCCAAGTCCCTGATACTAACAGACCTGACCTAAAATTAGGATTTATTATATTTAGTGAAATCATGTTCAACTTGTTTTATAAAACTTAGCATTGGAGGCATCAGTGATCAAGCATATCAAATTAACAGATACATGTTGAGCTCAGACTGCCCATGAGGCTCTTTGCTGGCTGTTGTATCACAGGTGCCATCTGAGAAACCATGTGGATGGCCTGCTTGTCACTGGCTCAGATTTCTGGAATGATGTGGATATTCTTCTGTGTTAGTAATATTAGATGAATGAGGAAGCTGAATTAGTTGTTGTGCACATTTGAGGGTATATGAACTATTGATAATCCATATATCACATAAAAATTTCTGCTATGTATGTGTATATATACACACATTATGTATTTATATATATTATATATATACACATATATACACACTATATAGATACTATATATACACACTGTATATATACATTATATATGCAGTACATATACTATATATATTTATTTGGCCATAAATATGCTGATAATATCATCTATCTATTTCAAATAGAAGTAAAAGGGAAAGCTACCCTTTATTTTGTACTCTTAAGTTATTTTAATATTATCACTCTGTACTTACATTATTTTTACTCCAAAAAATAATTTTAAAAAGCATGTGCTCAGAAGCTAATGTATCTAAGACATGTGCATATCTTTTAAATCATTATTGTGTGAGCATTTATTTATATTATTTAACTTACTTTCTTTTTTGTATTAGTTCACTCTGGGCTACCATAATAAAATACCACAAACTGGGTGGTTTAAACAATAGAAATTTACTTTCTCACAGTTCTGGAGGCTGGATAGTCCAAGCAAGTTCAAAAGATCAAGGTGTTGGCAGGTTTGGTTTCTCCTGAGGCCTCTCTCCTTGGCTTGCAGGTGGCCTTCTTCTCTCTTTGTTCTCACCTGTTGTTGTTTTGTTGGGCAAGCACATCCCCAGGGTCTCTTTGTGTGTCCTAATTTCTTCTTCTTCTAAGGACACCAATCAGATTAGATTAGGACCCACTCATATGACCTCACTGAACCTTAAAATACCTCTTTAAAGGCCCTGTCTTTAAATAAAGTCGCATTCTGAATACGGATAATTAAGTCTTCAACATATAAATGTGAGAGAGGGGATACACAATTCAGTCCATAACAACTTTCATTACCTTATTTATAACAACATTATATACAAATCCATTTATATTATTATTAAATGGCATTTTGTATATAACTCATTACATTATGTAAACATTTTACACCTATTTCTTTGATTGTAGTAATAATTAATACTTAACATTTATTTAGTGCTTTCTGTCAGGTGTGGCACTAATTGTTCTATTTGAATTACTGCATTTAAACCTCACAGTAACAATGTGAGCCACATACTGATATTATTCCTATTGTGCTGGCGAGAAAACTGAGATTTAAGAGATATTCATTGAATTGCAAAGTTCATGACCGATAAGTGGAGAAAACAGAGTTTAGTCCAGTCCCTTTGCATGCAAAACAGCTTTGTGAAATGGGTACTGCAGGTCCTATGTCTTTTGTTTGCAGTGGGGAAGTGGATAGTTAGTTCCCTTATACAGCTTGGAACTCCCATGTGGCAGGTCCATTTATTCATCTCTATATTTCTAACATTTTCGCTTGGTGCCTGGCAAATAGTTGGCACTCAATAGGCTATTGACTTGATGCTGGTTGGTCTGAATCATTATTTTCTTTAAACTAGGAGGTAATAGATACATAACCTTCCATTATATTTGACCGGACATGGCAGAACTAGACTAGTGTGCTTCATGCACGTCTGAAGCAAACCAAACCAAGAGACTGAACGGTCTGCCCAAGGTCACCGGTAACTTGGTGACAGATAAACATATAGAACTTTGTTCCAGTTACTTGACTTTTACACATAAGCGTTCCATTTAAGAGTGAAATTACCTGCTTACATTTGTAGGAGAGATAAACACATATCTCATATTCTTTAAGAAGTGCTTGCTGGAGTTCCTCAAAAAGAGAACTTCAATTTACAGCTTTTCTGGCCATTAAATATTTATTTAATAACTCAGAGCTAGCTTGAGAATAACAGAATTTGGTGATACTTTCAGAATAGACACAATAACATTTAAAAATGCGTAATGAAAAACCCCCTCATTCTATTGGACAAGCAATTAATACTAGATCCACCTGTATACTTGAAGGTCACGAATGCGCCTGTGCATCGCTGGTTGTTGCCCTGTAACATCTACCCACGTGCCTCCACATTTTGGACAGTTTCAGCTTTCTCTCTGAACGGAAAGCCCTGGGGTCTCAGTGTGCTTCCATTGGAATCCAATTCATTGTTGTTTCCTTCCTTCAGCCATCTGGCCACTACTGTGAGTGAACTGGAAGTGCTGATGCTTTATCAAGGCTCAGAATTATGAAATCCTAAGCACTTCAAATGGTTCCAAGTTTTTCATTTAGAAAGCAAATGCGATCCTGGTTCTCTTTTTGCCCCTTTTCTTATAGCCATGCTCTGTGTTATCTTAATAGGGGTTCTTTGACTATCCTTCCTATAAAAAAAGGGTAGAGTTTCTCTACTGGTAATTTCTTAAACACTTTCCATACTCAAATAACCACTGAGGTGTTTCATTTAATTTTAAATAGGTGTTCTCAATGCATGTACCTGCTTGTGACATACATGTTTACTTTCTTCTATTAAGTTTTATGCTGCATGTAAAATTGAGTGATTCTGCCATTTACTCCGTACATCATTTAAAAAATTTTTTTGTGTTTAACATTTACTTTGCTTATCTGCAACATGGAGACAGTAAGTCTGAATTGTTTCAAAGGTAACCTGGGAAAACAAATGCCAGTTTGGAAAGAAGTTTGAATATCACTGCTGAAAAAAATTTTCATTTATATTATTTTCGTTTCTATCAACAGACTGGAGAAAGTAATAAAATAAAATTTAAGTGAACAAGGTCCAAGCCTCATGCTCAACCGTTCAAGTGTAATTCTGTTTCAATATAGATGCCTTAAGTTCAGTTCTGTATGTGATTGGACCCACAAAAGGCAGAGCCTCCACAAACTCATTACAATCAAATGGGACTTGAATTCTCTTGTCTAATGTCATAATAAGCAATTATGAGCATCTTCTCAGCATTCAAATCTGGTAATGGCGAAACCCTAGAGAGAAATTATATGCTGGCAGACTCTGGCTGATGGAACGTGCATATGCTCAATGGATCCCTGAAGGCAGGACGGGTAGCTAGATGCCAGGGGCAGATTGCCCTCAGTATTTAGGGTAGACACTACCTTCAATTATGACTTGGGTTTTATAATCTGAGCAGTTATAATAATATGTGTGCTCATTCTGGAGAACTCTCTGTGGCAACAGAATGAACAGCCTTTTCCATCTATTTCCCATTTTCATGAGAGAATAAATAGCAAATGAAACTCTACTTTCAATTTCGCATTTTTCTGATGGTGAAGTCAGGGAAAATAAAAGCTGCGATTACAGCATATGCTACCATTTCATTTTAAGTTACATCTCCTTTTGTCCACTCTGGGAAAGGTACAGCTTTTGCATTATCATTGGGATTCTTTATAGAGATAATCAGATAAGAAAACACTTGCCATCCTACACCCTAGTGTCTCTTGCTTACTGGAAAATTTCCCTGCAAACGAATTAGTTACTAAATTGCAATATTCTTTTCAGCTGAATCCTCACAGCAACATGAGATGACCTCTTTCTTTTTTCACTAGTTAAAAAAGGAGCTGCAACCAGATGACTTTTAAGGGATATTCCTGCTCAAACGTGTATGATTCAATGATATAATGCTCAGATGATGTTTATACATATTGTAGAACTCTTTAAATTGGAGGTCTTTAGAAGAAATAAACCTCCACGAAGACCAGTTTAGATTATATAAGTTAAATAGAAAGTTGGACTAAATTAAACAGCTCTGGAAAAAAAAATCAGAATTTTTTTTAACTGAAGAAAATCATAGAGAAATAAGGATGGTTTGCAGGAATTATTGATGTTATTTTCATATATCCATAATCTGCACCTTACCTACTTCCAAAAACTATTTAAGGCATATAAAGCACATTGAAAATTAAACCATTATGGATATTCTAAATGTATGGACCAAGCTGTAAAACTTCAATATTTAGAGATGTTACATCTATTATGTGGTTCATTTTCCTCCCAGCAAAATCAATGCAGTTATTTTGTTTGTCTTAATAACCAAATCACCCTGCTGCATGGTTGATCTGATACATGATGGCAGCCCTGATTATTGGAATTGTCAAAATCATGATGTGGCCGTCCCATGCAAATATGGTCAGACTGCCCTGTGAACCAAACCTTAGCTACATCTCAGGTAGAGTTCCTTTGATGCATACAAATAGGAAAGGGATTCCTTTTTGACTTTTTTAGACCAGCAAAGCGAGTTATTTTAAGGCTGTCTTACCTTGAAATAACCATTTTTTATTTTGCATATTATGTACAAATATCATTTTTTCTCTTCCAGGTATTGTAGTCTCTCTTGGTTAACAAAGACAGTTGTCAAAAAAAGAACTAGCCTCATTTTCAACAAACAGAGCAACATTCTCCTACTTATCAGAATCAGATGTAGGAGTTTTATAGCATGTTGACAGAGAGATGAATAAAAACGTATAAGCAGCTCAAAACACATAATTGAAATTATTTTTGAATTTAAAAAAAAATTGTTAGCTTTGTTCCAAATTGGCACATAATTCACAGTAACAATTATTTGTGCAATTAGGCGAAAGAATTGGGTAGAAGGATTAAAAATAAACTAATCTGCAACAAACAATCAAGCAATGACAGGAGATTTGACACAGTTGAAAGGTTGCCTGGAGTTCAAAAGGCCTACTTTGCACATCAGTTTTCATAATTGTGTTCCCTCTATAACGACTCCAGACCTCTGTTTCCATCTGATACGGAACTTGAGTAACACTGAGGAAGAAGCAGAAAACACTGTTCCCAAGCACGAGAAAGGGTGATTTTTTTCATGCTTTTAGCAATGTGACCTTAAGTATTGATTTATAGCCCGCCAAAGCACCCCAGAGCAAAAGGGAACATTGGTAATTAAGTCGGTATCTGAGCTTTCTAAAATAGTGCTGACTTGCAACAAAGAGAGACCCTTTATTTTTCCTCTCTGTCTCCCAGTGAATGCAGATGCAGGCACTGACCTCTGACCTTTCTCCAAATTCTCTAGCTGCAGCTGTTATTTTTCTTTCTCTGGGCCTTTAGCTGCTGATAGACTGGTAAGACTCATTAAATTGGGTGTGCAACTTTCTTTTAAGAAAACATGAAGCGATTTATAAACCAAGCCTTACTTATAAAATATATTTTTATTGAGCTCAGAATGAAAGTAAATGCTTTCATTGGGGCACCTATCAGGGATTTGCCACATAAGTACCTAGACAGATTGACTACATTAAGACAGTATAAAAAATTTTTTTGAAGCATTTTATATTATACATGGAATTTTTCCATTCTAAAACTCCCAAGATTGTAAACTGAATTGAGTCAGAAATCTCTTTTTTATATTCCATTAGAGTCATTACTGAACTAGGGCGCCACAAAAAGTAATAGCAATAAAAGCAAATACCTTGAAGTGTGTATGCAAATTATATGCTAATATATGGTAATCTGAGTACCATATTCAGGGGCCATAAAAAATACTAAATACAGCTAATTAAAGGTAGGTAAGTTGCTGTGTTTTATACTCCACAGCAATATGAGAGAGGTAGTATATTATGATAATTATAGCATTGCTTGTCTTGGGTAATATATCCAACATTTTACAGGATTTCTTATTCTGGTATATTTGTCCATTTCACTGAACATAATCAGTTTTTCTCTTTTACACAGCAAGCCATAGATCCATGAAGTTAGTGTAAAACTAAGTAAATTAAGTCTTTAGCCCAAAGGAAACAAACACTATTCTCCCCAGAAATTTTGGAAGTATCATGCCCACTTAACACGCCTCTTATTATAAGTACCCCCCACCTGGGTAGTGGGGTTCAGCTTTCAGCCACATTAAAAACTTGGGTAAGCAGAGCCAAGAATTCTCAGCTTACCTGAAAATGCAATTATATATTTCTTCCAGAAATTCAACCTCAATGTAGGGTATTTTTTCTTACAGTAAACTCAAATCATCGAGTATATGCTTACTTTTTAACTCAAGAAATTCTAAAGAAATGAAAAAGAAAACTGTAATGAGATTTGTAAGAGAGCATAAAGCTGATGTAAAATGTGCTTTAAAATACCTGTTTTTCCTTATTCTAACTAAAAAGTTACATATGCATATTCAATATGCTAGTAGTACTTTAGTCTCTAAAATGCTTTTGAGCTATCATACAAAGTATATAATTACTCAAGTTCTGCAAAAAATCCACCTGAAATTAATTTGTCAACTTCTTTGTGAAGTTCAAGCTGTTGATCCTGTCCAGGCTGCTGGGTGGAGATTTAACAGCTTTATAATAAGGTGGGTTGATATTTTATACATTCCTCATATGTCATATATCATTATTTGAAACAAACTAAATGCAAAAAACAAAACAAAAACCCAAACCAACCACCACCACCACCACCAACAAAAACAATGATATGGCTAATATATAGGATAGTGGGTCGCTAACTTTAGAATGTATTAGAACACCCTGGAAGACTTGTTCAGCCTCAGAGTACTTGACCCCACTCCCAGAGTTTCTGATGAAATAGGTCCAGGGTGGGACCCCCAGAGTGTTTGTTGCTAATATGTTTCTAAGTACTGCTGATCCAGGACCCACCCTTTAAAAAACAATGCTGAAGGCTAATTTTATGACCTACAACAATTAAAGGCATGTATTAGCTTTCTTTGAAGACCTTCCAAGCCATTCCAGCACCAACAAAATAGTCCTTGCTTAGGTAGCAGTCATGCTCTTTCATCACCATTGGGAATGGGGTCATCTCCAGCCACTCTCTGCATGTTATGACCCAGGTTTTGTGAATCATTTGTTTTTTGTTTTCATTTAATGACCCTGACTTATATGATGACAGTTATATTTGCCAGGACTGTTTTAGTTGCAAGAATCATAAGCCAAATTTAAAACAATTTAAACAAAATAGGAGATCTGGATACAGGATGCTGAGCTAATCACAAAATTAAGACTGCAGAGGGTTAAAAGTGAGACCCACACAAAGACCACAGAGCAGGCAAGGACCAGGGGTCTCAGACTAGTGACAAGACACATTCAACAGTTTTCCTTTCTTACTGTTTGAATTCAATCTCACAATTTTCCTTTGTGTAGCAGAGAATAAGACTGAAAGCAAAAACAAGGTAATACTTTTCCAGATCTACCACCACTTACCTCCTCTCTTGTGAATCATATGGAAAATCCCAATGAATTGATTCTATTGCTTGTCTCAGGTCCCAGGGAGTAGGGTATGATGGTGGGAAGATGTATAAAAGATGATGATGTATTGAAAACAGTACCTGATCCATTTCAATTAGGCAAAGACACTCCAGCTTGAGGAGATGGAGGGTATATGTTTCAAGCTGAGTTTATTTTCTTATAAAGTTTTTATTGATTGAAAGAATGCAAATTTTAATCAAGAATGGTTTGCAATTCTCTGCCATGGTAGGGGATCCAAGTAACCACCAACAACTATCAAGAATATCCCAGAAATTAGAGAGAAGTGTGCTTATCTTTTCTCTAGCAGGGATAGGGCCTGGAAGAGCAGCAGTACCTTTGGGATATATGTCCTCATTAAGATAAGCATCAGAGTATTCTTTGAAATCTGAGAAGATCCCTAACTCTACATGCTATAATACTTAGGTTTAGTGAGCTGAGATTTTAAGAAGACATGCAATCACTCCATAAACATGTCTCAAACTCTGACTCTGTGGCAGGTGCTACCCGTATTAATTTCCTATCCCTGATGTAATAATTACCGCAAACCTAGTGGCTTAAACAACTCAAATTTATTATCTTACAGTTTTGGAGGTCAATTGTCCTACACAGGCCTCACTGGCTAAAATCAAGGTGTTGGCGATGCTATGTTTCTTTCTGGAGGCTACAGAGAATAATCTACAACCTTGACTTTTCCAGCTTCTAGAATCCACTGTATTCCTGGACATATGGCCCTTTTCTCCATCTTGCAAGAAAACAAGAGCAGGCAGAGTCCTTCTCACATTGCATCACTCTGACCTCCTCTGCCTCTCTCTTCCACTTTAAAAAAAAAAAATTTTTATTGACTTTTAGAGGGAAAGGAAGGGAGAGGGGGAGAGAGATAGAAACATTGATTGGCTGCCCCTTGCACACCCCCTACAGGGGATCAAGCCCACAACCCAGGCATGTGCCCTGACTAGGAATCTAACCATGACCTCCTGGTTCATGGGTAAAAGCTCAACCACTGAGCCACACCCACCAGGCTCTCTTCTACTTTTAAAAACCCTTGTCATTACCTTGGCCTTTCAAAAAACAAGAACAATTTCCATTTTCTCAAGATCAGGTAATTAGGAAACTTAACTCCTCTTTGCTAGCTACATAATACAAAGTATCCACAGGTTCTGGGGATTAGGACATGGATATCTTTGTGAGGCTGTTATTCTGCCTATCACACTGTATGTATGGGAAGTGGATTCATATATGAACAGCCATGATCCTACCTTCCATGATTACGCAGCCTATTACCAGGAGATGGAAGCAAAAACAAATACTATACAGTTTAACAAGTAGTATAATACTTGGCCCAATGATGATCCAAGAGAAGGAAAAGCAAATTCAGTCTTGCTGAATCATAAAAAAATAAAAAATAAAAGAGGTGGGAGAAATTTACTTAAATTTTGAAGAAGGAGAAGAAAGTTTTTGCAAAGATGTCAAGTGGGTGGAAGTTCAAGGCATGGATTTTGAGTAGCGTAGATATCATATCTAATATATGTGTTAGGAAAACTATCATACTGACAATGTGGAGGAGATTTTATAGAGGAATTCATCTCTAATTGGACACATCACCAAAGAGATGATTATAATATTCCATGAAAATGGTTGCTACAGGCTTACAGTAAGTCAGTGGCAGAGATGCTGGAGGGAAAGAGATGAATTTGAAAGAAATGTAAAGGGATAACTAGAAGCATTTCCTGAGTGGATGAATGTAGAGAACCAGGGGGAAAATAAGTGAAGGAATCACTCTTGGTTTCTGCCTAGGGTAACTGATTAGGCAAGAGAATAAGTGGTGATGGAGGAAAAGGTAATTGCTTCCACCTTGGATATGTTCACTTAAAATACCAGTGGGAGGATGTTGAGTGAGGATCCATCTTTATAGTAATTAAGGAATATTTGACTGGTTTTTGCGTCTCAACTAAACCCCCCAGTTTGTAACCTTAGTGTACTTAGATGAAGAGGTTCTTCAGGAATGAGATGACGTATACAGAAGGAGGCTATGGCCAAGGATCGATAGGAGATGAGAGATATGGCACAGAGTAGTGTGAATAATGTCAAGAAGGAAAAAGCCAAGGAATGTACAAAAATGTTAAGGATAGCTAAAAACATTCTTAATGTTTATTTATTTATTATTTATTTATTTATTTATTTATTTATTTATCTAATGTTTTAATTTATCTTTATTGTTGAAAGTATTACAGATGTCCCCTTTTCTTCCCCCATTGATCCCCTCTACCCTGCCTCTGCCCCTCCCCCTCCAGGCCTTCACCACACTATTGTCTGTGTGGAATATAAGCAGAGCACATGTTATGCAATATTAACAAAAGATATTATAAAAGCAAAATTTACAGTGATGTTTTTTGTGTCTTCACAAAAGAATAATTTTCAAATTGAAAACGAATATAATAAAGATGGTACAAAGGAAATTATTTCCAAAGAGAGATGAGAGACGTACTTAAAGAACATCTATTTGCTTTAAAAGAGTTTATGTCTTCTGGCTTAGATTATTCTAGTATAATGAAGTAATTTCCAGATGTTATCACAGAGCCATTACTCATAATCCTTGAGTGCCAGAAGACTGGTATCTAAATAGTAAGGACATTAGGATCAAGAGATCACAGGTTGGTAATTTTCTGTTTGGTTTCTGACAAATTCTAGTAGTTAATTGCTGGAAGAGTTTAACATTAATAACAAGTCATCTTGTTTATATTTTTATTTCTCAGGGAACAAAAAGTTTAGAGAAAGCTAATAAATGAAGAAAGGATCAAAATGGAATGAATATTTCAGTTTTGAAATAATAGACCCACACAAGGTGAAATATGCAGGAACAAATAGAAAGTTCTATGATTAATTCATTCATTAGATTCCACATGAATGAGATCATGTGATACTAGTCTTTTCTGACTTGCTTACTTCACTTAGCATAATACTCTCCAGTCCCTCCATGCTGTCTCAAAAGGTAAAAGATTCTTCTTTTTTACACCTGCATAGTATCCCATGGTGTAAATGTCCCACAGCTTTTTTAACCACTCATCTACTGATGGGCACTTGGGCTGTTTCCAGATCTTAGCTATTGTAAATAGTGCTGCTATGAACATAGGGATGCATATATTATTTCTGATTAGTGTTTCAGGATTCTTAGGATATTTTCCTAGAAGTGGGATCACTGGGTCAAAAGGCAGCTCCATTTTTAATTTTTTGAGTAACTTCCATACTGTTTTCCATAGTGGCTGCACCAGTCTGCATCCCCACCAATAGTATACTAGGGTTCCCTTTTCTCCACACCCTTGCCAGCACTTATCCTTTGTTGATTTGTTGTTGGTAACCATTCTGACAGGTGTGAGGCGATACCTCATTGTCATTTTAATTTGCATCTCTCTGATGATTAGTGACTTTGAGCATTTTTTCATACGTCTCTTGGCCATCTGTGTGTCCTCTTTGGAGAAGGGTTTATTTAGGTAATTTGCCCAAATGAACAAAACAAAATAAACTGATGAACAGAACAGATCCAGAGACATAGAAGCATAGATCAAACAGATTGATAAATTTCAGAGTGAAGGTGAGGGGGTGGGGAGGGACGAGATTAACAGAAGAATTTATATGCATATATGCATAACCCATGGACACAGACAATAGTGCTGTGAAGGCAGGGAGAGGTGTGGGAGTGGGGTGAAGGGGGTCAGTGGAGGAAAAAAAGGGGACATCTGTAATACTTTCAATAATAAAGATAAATTTTAAAAAAAGAAAGTCCTATGTTTGTGTTTAGAAAAAAATGAAATCCACTATACAAATGAGAGAATATGGAGGATCCAGCTTTATAGCAGTTAAAGTGAGAAGATCTGCATATCAGGTTGATTTTAGGTTTAAAAGAAATACTCCAGATTATTACTTAGTTTGCTGCCATAGACATGTATCACCTCAAACAAGGAAGGCTTTACCTATGCTGGCAAAGATCTCATTTCGGGTATTGAGTTGTCTTTTGGGTACTAAAGGACAAAATGTAAAAGAAAGGAAACTCTCAGGATTTGGAAATTATGTCAAATGAGTCAAAGTTGAAGGAGCTAATTAATGCTTAGGTCAGAGGAGACATGTTATGTCTTCAAATATTTGAAGAAATGATGTAAGCTTGGACTCCTCACCTTCCTTGTCTCTGGAAGCTGAAATTAGTATAATGAGGTATGATTATACTCAAAATTAAAAGAACTTTAAAATATTAGATCTTTTAAAAAAATGAATGAGCTGTCTGATAAGAAATATGGTTCTTCTCAGTCATAGTCCTCAAACACAAACTAAGTGACCACTTGTTAGGGATATTGGAAAAGACGTTTCAGCATGAGGTGGAAATTTCAAATATATCAGTGTGTTTTTCCTATATATTTTTTTAACTATTAAGATTCTTTTTAATTAAAAAAAAATTCCATGTGTCTTCCTGCATGAATACTTCTAGCTGCTATTCTATGAGAAACTGTACACAGTAATATAAAAACATTTATTTGGATCCAGAACTATTGTCATATAACTTTGTATTAAAATGCCTCAAAATTTTCTTTATACTTTTACCAAAATTAAATTCTCAAGACACATATTTATTCTACAGATAATGCTTGCCGATCCTTTGAATTCACAACTCCCATAAATAATTTTATGTTTCCAAGGTTCAGACTGAAAACTGAACAAGATAGTAATAAAATTATGGTTCAGTAGGTTTGGGTAAAGCCCTAGAAATTGCATTTTTAACAGATTTGGAGATGATGCTGTTGCTGCCAATATGCAGATCACATTTTGAATAGCAATAAGGTATTTTTCAGGTTAAAAGTTTATTTTATTGTGATTCTTACCCTATCCAAATTCAAAGTCAATACTTTTCCCTGTGGATAATATATAGTGTAGTCCTCTGGCCTACTCTACATCTTGGCTTTACCATTTACTCAGGTAGATTGATCCTGAAGAAATTCCTCATGATTCTTTCATGAAGTTGATGTATAAGGATTACATAAAATAATGTATGTGGATGCTCACATACAGCATTCACGCTAAATGTATGGTTATTGATTGTTTTAATGACAATGTATGTCAAGGGGATGGTAAGAAATTAAGTCTAATGAGAATACAGACATCTCTTTCATAAGGCCATATGGGTTCCTAAAAAAATTGCTCATTACAAATAACAGTTAGGAAAACAGATCAGTTTAGTGATTTTTGTAATCAAAGCACTAACAAAACAAAATAATGATTTATACCTGGGGAGTTAATTCAGATGGCCCAAGCAAATAGTTCAGCATTGATGAAAGCTGCCACCATGGATATTAAAAATAAGCAAAAAAGATTATAGTAATAATACTGGCAACACCTTAATTAAAGAAGCATTAATGAGTGTGGAGTGGTCTGGGAATGGTAGGGCTGCCATTAAGATGAGCAAGGGAGGTGGGCAGTGCATGGTAGCTTGAGTTAAGAGCCCCAAGGCTGGCTGCGCTTCTCAAATTCCTTTAAATACAGTTGAATAGACTACTGCAACAGCTGGGCTGCTAGTTGTTGTTTTTTTTCCTTTCCTCCCAAGAATTATAATTCTACTTCTATTATTTTGCACTCAGCCTCTCCTGGGGGCAGGTGTGTGGGGTGGAGAGTACAAATCACATATAAACCAAGCTGACTTCTGCATTTCACTGACTTCATTCCAGTGATCCAACTGCAATACAGACTAGTTACTAATTTTAGTTACCAAAACCTGCGTTGCAGCAGAACAGAATGTATTGGGTTTGGTAGTCTATATTTAACCTGGAAGACACTGAGAGGAACCCCTTGCATAACCTTTTTGGATTCTCTACTACTCAGGTGACTAAAAGATGCCCCAGGTTTCTGTGGCAGAGAAAACCATTTGCAAACACTTGACAAATAAGAGCAAGTAAAAGGGGCATAGAAGCTCTTCCTTAAATATCTCTTCCTTAAATCTTCCATTCTATTGCGCTCCCTTCTTTGTCGTTGAAAACAAAACTCAGTTTTCAAGCAATTTCCCCTAGTTTAAATGCATTCTTAAAACCCTCTTCTCATCTCAAACAGCTTCACTCTGCAGCTTCCATGGATGACAACAGCCTGAACCGGGTAAGCAAGCATCTTCAAAGGAAACCGGGAGGATCAGGTGTAACTTTTTGGTTGGCGACCGACCTCATTCCTTTTGGGAAGGAAGGGATAAAAAAATACTCAAAATGGGGCTGTGGCTCTTGGCCCAGTATCTGGGCTGACTGCAGGCATTACGGCTTTGCCTTGATGTGTGTTTAAGCAGCAGCCTGCAGTCTGGCACAAGGTAGATTTTTCCTCCACTTGTTTTATTCTAAAAGTTTTCAAAAGCTCCCGTGGAACAGACTATGGCTTTGATCCGGTGAACTTATTCAGTACTGACATTCCCATGAATAACTCCAGTTCCGACCAGCGTCAGCCGCTTTTTAAATTCTCATTTAAATTCAAATTCCCCATAATCCTAACAGGCGAGAGACAGACCAGGAGCGAGAAAGAAAAAGCGAGATGCTTCTCATGTGTCCACAAGGCCCTCAGATCAAACGGACTCATTCAGTCAGCAGGAAAAGTGGAAAATCACTGAAGAAAATAGCAAAAATACTTGGTGTGTGTCATCTGCCTTCTCGACCAGAATTTCTGAGTGACACTTGGTTCAGATAAATCTGCAATCTGTTTGGGAGGATTCTCATAAACCTTGCAAGTCAGAGAAGAAGTAGCTATACATTTCTAAATCTCAGGCTCTCTTGCAAGACTTATGAATCTTTCAGGCTAGACTTTTGGTTAAAATAGAAATAAAAGACTTAAAGGGATGAGCATTTTGTGCAAGAGGAGCATGACTTGCTTGGGTTCATTTTATGGACATTGCTAAAATCTGTTATTACTTTTTTCATTTTTTTTCTACCTCTTTCCCCACAGCCTCTTCCAAATTCACACTCAAAACCCTTTCCTCATCCTTGATAATTTGAGGAATTGTACCTACATTAGAAATACAGGAAGACATTTGGAATTTCTGTGCACCGACAGCAGTCACATTTTTTCAAGGATGTTGCATAAGAAATATGAAAATTTTTGCCCGGCTTGATGTGGCTCAGCCTTTGGGCATAGACCTGGGATCCAGGAGGTCAAGGTTTGATTCCTGGTCAGGGCACATGCCCAAGTCGTGGGCTTGGTCCCCAGTTGGGGGCATGCAGGAGACAGCCATCAGTGACAACTCTCTCATCATTAATGTTTCTGTCGCTTCCTCTCCCTCTCCCTTCCTCTCTCTGAAATCAATAAAAGATATATTAAAAAGAAAAGAAATAAATTTTTTTTTTGCTTATTACCTCTGGCCCCAGGGAAGTGGGCCTGATCTTCCATTTGCCTTCTTTGTATACAACTCGGGTGCTCCTGCATTTACATGGAGCTCTCCCACTCTTCTGTCCCCTAATCCCCCCCATTCTGGATTTGGTGGTTTCTGGTGACTCTGTGTCTACACTAAGCTTCTCAGGTAACCTCTCAGGTATGGTGACCTGTTCTTTGGACCCAATGGACTCCAGCTCTGGGATTCTTCCCTTTGTCTGGATCCCAGGGCTGGAGTCCATTGTCCCTGGTCACTCTACTGAGATTAGAAAGGATTTTTACCCCTTTTTCCCCTTCATACTCTATATTGGGGGACATAATATAGAGGCTTTCTTCACCATAAATCCATTTTTTTAGGAGAAAAGTTGACAAAGCACAAACTAACAATGAGTTAATTTCATCATCGATCTTCATGACACATGTGGGACACATTGTGGTTTTCTAAATTGCAACTCACCTCCCCCAAGATTCATATCTAAAGAAATGTATATGATGCAAAGTCATCAGGTAAAGATGATTCTAAAAACTATTATTTCCTGAAACTATTCTTTGTTTCCTATCTCCATTTCCTCTGCCTTAGACGAGGACCGTATTCTTAATCACTAACAACCTCTTCATTAGTCCCCTTGCTTTTAGACCTCAATATTTTACTGACAACATTTACATCAGTATTTCCTAAAGGACAGGGAATCAGAAAAAAACCTCAGCAAATAAATAAATGGCCAAATGTATCTTTAAAAAGTGGTACTGAAATCTCCTCTTCAAGAGTCCATATGCATTCACAACTCAGAGCAGCAATAAACCTGAAGAATTCTGCAGTAAAGAAATGTGTTCAATCTAGAATTTTAACCACTTGATCATAGAATTTCCTCACAGGTTTTACCTACTAAATATCTATAGTGCTAGTTTCCCCAGAGACACTGGGTAATGGTTTTTAAAATAAAATCCAACCTTTTGTAGCAGGGGGCATATTGTGACATGTTATTTCCTGTCAACCTATCCAGCCAGATTTTCTACCCCTAAAATACCTTGCCCTTTTATATTCTACCTGAACAAGGAAAGCATGAAGGGTCACCTTTTTCTCTCCCTTTGCATTTACTCATCCCTCTACCTAGAGTGGTTTTCCTACTCTTGTCAACTTGGTAAACTTTCTTTCCTCCATCTTTCCAAATCTAAAATAGATGCCTCCCCAAGGCAAGGGGAATTCTTTCCTGAATCTTGCCCAATAAAACTGATCACTCCCTCCTTAGTTCTAACACTATGCTTTGTTCCCCTTGTTTTACATTTTGATCGAGTTCATTGTTTGTGAATCTAATGCATTTAAAGGGTTATGAGTGACCTGATAGAAGGGGTCAACTCTGTGTATCAGTACTTAGGATAATGCCTGGAATGTGGTAGGAACTTAGATGTTTAAAGAACAGATGAATGGCCATATACCATACAGTGGTAACATCAGTCTGGTTTCTGAACTTCCGTTTGTTGGGCTATTGTAAATTAGATAACACATGTACATCAATAAAAAAGCAAAACTGTTCTCATAGGGAAATGAAGTACAAGATGTGTGTGTTTATATCAGCAAATATACATACATACATATACACATTTACACATGTATAAATATACAAATATAACATACACATATATACACATATGAAACACACACACACAGATAGTTTGTATCTATACAAGGGACACACACAAGCATATACTTACGCCTTCATAGATGCAAATTTCTCCAGCCATAAAACGCAGCTATTTAGTACAAAATTATTAAATAATACAGGAAAAGAAGTTTTCCCAAGGGCACTGAAATACATGGGTTGTGTTAGAAATAACACCTTGGGAGTTTTAATCTTTACACATAACCTTAGCTTCTAAGGGCTCAGCCAAACAACAGACCTGCCGTGTACTGCACACACGTCCATTTATCTACTTGGGCTGAGTTGACCCCACTGGAAATCGAATGTTGCTGCAGATATTGATCCTGGCACATGCACACTGGTGAGCTCCCTTTGTGTGAAATGTACAGAGGAGCCTGTTAGAGAGAGCTCTGAAGTACAGAAGCTGCTGCTTCCCTCACAGGGCTGGTCGAAAGGAATCTGTAGCCACTTCTATCCAGGGAGGAATAAGGGCCTCTATGAGCCTCCCAGCTCGTGCTGGGTGCGCTCTGTTCTCTTTTCATACTTCTCTCCCTCTGTCTTGCTCTGACCCTCGCTGCAATGTGACCGCTTAGTCATGACCTTCACGTGCTGCAGTGGTGCTCTGTTCTCCCTCAGCTCTGTCTCTCTGGCCTTAAGCTATAGTGAACTCACTAAGCACGAGATTCCCTTTTAAAAAAAAACTGAACTGAAAGGAGTGTTGTTTGCTTTCTGGCCCTCAAACACCGAGGCCCTGTTGTGCTCCTTAAAATTGTAAATTATGTCTGTTTAAGAAAATGTCAGTGTTTTTTAAAACAGAATAACAGTGCTGGAAAAGACTTGGCTGTGCTACTTGTTACCAAAGTTTCATGCAAGAAAAATGATGCATTCATCATTATGAGCGCAGTCAAGGGGCCTAATGACTTGGGCACAATGCCGCTTCAGTTCTTTCAAGTAACGTGATGGATTTTTTTCTCCTCAGCAAGTTATCTGAGTAATGTAAAAGCTCATAAACTGAGATCCAGGGAGACTCTGTCAATAATGCACTGTACTTAACAACAATTAAAACGCAAGACACATCTCGTATAATTAAATTGATTTTTTTTCTTCTTCTTCCAGAAACAAGACTTTTTCAAGTAATGATTGCTTTGGTTGTCTGAAATTGTATTTATTGAGGCAGGGGAGGAAGAGATGTGCTGTTTCATTCAGATACCACTTCTTGTGTCTTCAAAATCCAATTCTTCAATAGGCAGAGAGGATGATTTTTGAGTAGAGACGGTTAAGTAACAATGGATCATCTGTGCAATCAACGTAGAATCACCGTGCTGGTAAACATTATGTAGCAACATAGAATTTCAGACCTGCAAATGGACTCAGAGGTGTAGAAGGACAGGGGTAGAGGTGTTGGCAAAGGGGCCAAACCTCTGATTTTCATGGGACCCCGAGCAAGGCTCTTAATGCAACCACACATTCTCCAGTATAATGCAAGCATAAAATGGCCACATTTTTCTGTCTAAAATGTGGTTAGGCCTATAAAACCATGGGCTTCACTTATACATTAAAAGTTGCCTTTTAAGGGTAAATGTAACACCATCCCCCAGAAAGCACATAGCCCATTTTTGACCCCAGGATAACTCTACTAAATTGGGATATTTACCTTAAAGTTCCTTACTTGGCCTCCATTCATGTTAAACAGCTGTTGGAATGAATACAAAGGGACTTGCCTGACTTTCTAGTAATAACCTTGATATTTTTTTCCTGGTGGCTTTGAAAGCCTAATTTAGTGAATTGAGTTTTACCTTTTCCAGCAATGGGAGTGGCTGTTTTTCCATTAAATAATACTGAGTTTAATGGGGCTAGAAATGTTAAAATAAGTCCTAGCCTTATGGAAATTTCAAAAGAAAGGAGGAAGGACAGAAAGAAAGTTTGTTATTGTTTTCTTTTACTTTTATTAAATTTTTAAGAACTAGAAGTACCTGGAAGAGAGTGGACAAGGGTTCTGGATGAGTGGGTGGAACATATTTGCTGTGAAATATGATGGAATGTTTACAGAGCTATTTCCCATGAGAATCAAAGTGTTCCTGCTCTCACATCCTGTCTTCACAGCAGTGGCCTTTTACAAAACTTTGCCTCAGTGACTGCTGGTCAGACTGCATGTGTTGCTCCCTTAGGAAGTAATGGCCTTAAACTGTGGCCAGATATGCTCACGTTCTTGGGCAAAAACACTAGGAGACACGCTCCATTTCCGAGCCTGTGGGAGTTGAGTTCCATTTCTTTCCAGTATTTACTGAGGAAATGTCTAATGGGTTGAGGTGTGGGAGAAAACTTATCCTAGCAGAGTACTTCCTTGCTGGCAGGGTTAACATGTGTCACTGTGCCTGACTCCTGGCCTTAAGCCTCCGCCTTTGCTATCACTTGGTCCTGGATGGATGAAGGAGGGTGGTTGAGTAGATAGAAACTGGACCACAGAGATCCATCAATAGGTGCAGTTAACCAAATCCTTTACCTTGCTTGAGTCTCTCCATTCTGTAAGGTGAAAGCAATGACACCAGCTAACCTTAGTAGGACAACTAGTTATAATAATGGTATGCATAGGGAAATGAATGGAATTTAATACAATAAAATTGTGGAAGTTGGTTATGTTAGGTAGTGGGATTTAAGCCTGTTTTTCTATTTCTCTGGACTTTCTGTAATTTTTCCTACACACATGCATGCTCACATGAGCATATCAGTGACGGCAACAAAAGGCCTTCGGGCATGTCTTTCACTATGGGTGATTCAGAATGTATTTAATTTTGCTCTTTATAGGAATCAATATCTTTAATTTGTAAAAATAAAGTATGTAAAAGTATATGTACTCTATTATACTACTTCATGAGTTGTTTTGAAATTCAAATATGGGGAATATAATGAACAAAATAAACTGTTAAACAAAATAGAACCAGAGACATAGAAGCATGAAACAGACTGAAGGATCTCAGAAGGAAGGTGGAGGTAGGGGAGTGGGTAGGGAAAGATTAATCAAAGAATTTATATGCATATATGCGTAACCTATGGACACAGACATTGGTATGGAGAAAGCCTGAGAGTGAGGTGGATGAGGGGTGGAGGGGATCAATTGGGGTAAAAAGGGGACATCTGTAACACTTTCAACAATAAAGATAAATTTTTTAAAAATTAAATGATAGAGTAAAGTATTTAACATCTTACAGCCTTTTTTATAGTTGTTACTTTGCGAATAAAATTCTTTTTAAATAGTGATGATGAATATCACTGTCCCTTATTTTATTGAGAATGATTCATGGTGACTCTGAGCTAGTTAATAGTGTCTTGATTATGCAAATGAGGAAACCACGAGGTAGAGAATTCAGCAAGTAGTTAGAAGTCACACCAACAGAGCTGAGATCTAGACCAGGCTCTTCCACTCGGGAGTCCATGATGTTACACACTCATTACTGATTGACTCAGGTTAATGATACAATTTCAGTTTAATTTACTAAAATTTTAGTTTTCAAATATCTGATAGTGTTGCATATTTCGGTGAATCCTAATTTTTTTTCTAATGACCAAACAAAGGTAACCAACTTTTGATTATAACATAACAAAAACTTAGTGACAAATTTTATGTAGTAATAATTTAAAGTAATGCTGTGGTTAGGTCTTTGATGTTTCACAACAACTCCCCAAATGTGAACATCATTTTAAGTATCAAATTTGAATTCATTCAGGGGAGAGGATGTTAATAAAGCCTTTATTTTGGAAACTTGAAGATGAACTCTTTAAGAGGTTTCTTCTAGTAATTAAAAAATGATGTTTTAAACAAATAAGGCCAGACCTTTGTGTTATCTTAATTACTACTGTAGTTTTAAAAAATTCTGTTTTCCACCTATGTCCACTATTTTCTTTCTTTCAAATTCACTTAAGATATCTGAGGTCCTTTTGTTTTTCATTATTAGTGGATTCTGCATTAGAAAATCACCAACATATTGTAGTTTCTGATTAGTTACCAAGGAAAAAAACACCTTTGTCATTATTGACCTTAATCTTATAAACAATGAAATCACATATAGAACATTTTAAGTAAATTGCTTTTCTAAGATTTTTATCTTCAAAATTGACTGTGATTCCATGGTTTGTTGTGATTCATTAAACCACATTAGTTTGAACTTTTGATCAAATCAACTAAACTTTGTGAATTTATTTTGTGCTACATTTGACCAAAGATTGTTAGTAACAGCATGAACTAGATTTTAAGGACAATAATAAAGACTGGTAAGGAAATGTACTGTTGTAGTTTATGAATGTTAGGACTTGAAAATACCTAATAAACCAAAAACTAGCAAGTAAACAAACAAACAAAAAGAAAGCTAAATTCAGTGGTATGTAAACAAGGAGTTTAATGTACTGGAAATAATAGCAGGTCAAAATCAGAGATGTGAGTTTCTAGTCCAGCTTTAAAAATCCCGGTGAATATTTAGGTAGTTCTGTCCACAGACTGTGTTTGTTTCTTGCCCTTGAGTTGGCTCCAACTCCTAGTGACTCTATGAATGAGTGATGTCCACAATGTCCTGTCCTCAACCACCCCACTAATCTATTGACTCATGCCTGTGACTTCTTATATGGAGTCAACCCATCAGAGATTTGGTCGTCTTCTTTTCTTCTGCCTTCTATTTTTCCCAGCTATTGTCTTTTTCCTAAGAACTTGGCTTTCTCATGATGTGCCCCAAAGAAGGGCAGCTTCAGTTTTGTCATTTTTGTCTCTAGCCTTCAGCTATGTTTCAGGCTTATTTCACTCTAGAACCCACTTGTTTATCTTTCTGGTGGTCTAAGATATCCGTAGAGTTCTCCTCCAGCACCACATTTCAAACAAATCAATTTTTTTTTTTTTTTTTTTAATCAACGTCTTCACTGTCCAACTTCTGCATCTGTACATAGCATGAGCCTTAGGGTCTTTTGTTTGTACATGGTGCTGATTGGGCCAAAACAAGGGATGGCTTTCTAAAAGCTCTCTACGAAGTACTATAGAAGAAACTATGTGTCTTGCATACATTTAAAAAAACTGTACAAGCTCTACTCTTGTAGGTTTTATATATTCTTGCTCCATGTGAAGTTTAGTTTGGGGTGTGAGGAGTGTTCTCGGTTTGTTTGTTTTGTTTTTAAACTTTCTCTCTTTCTTTTTCTCTCTCTCTCAAATAGCCACTGAGATAGACCAGCCTGCTCTAATATTATATGATGTAGAATATTGAGAATATTCATATATCTGAAACAATGTGTAAATTAAGAGTAGTGATAGTAAAAATACTTATCAACCAAATACCTGTGTTTACTACATGACAGAAACTGTCACCTCGAGAAATAGACTCTTGAAAAATAAATAATGGATTGGTATTGGTAGACCTAGAGTCCCACTGGGTACAAAATACACCAGCTATGTCACCTTAGGTAAGTCAAATTTCTAGAGTTAGATCATTTAGAATCTGATTCTCTGAACATATATTTTGCCAAATGTCACCTGGAATCTAACTATTCACCTAGTCCTTTTCCTCCTTACAGCACCCTGAACACACTCAACTTAATTCCGTAATGTAATTCTGATAATGGTCCTTCCCTAATTTAAATTTAATTGCTCAGTGATCTTAGGTTTTAGGTTTCTGAGAACTCTTTTCAGAATATTTTCTTCTGATTTGTGTTTGCTGTTCTGGTCTATCATTAAAGCATTATTTCTTTACTTTTAGCATGGTGAGCTCTAAAACCCTTGAAAATGTAAATTTGGGAGGCAAATGCTTGTATCCACCAGCACTTTTGCATAAACTACTTCGAAAAGTATTCGCCCATGGCAGGGTTGGATTAAGCATGGTGGGATGGAGTCTCAGATGGCCTAACTTTGATGAAGGGAAGAAAAAGAAAAAAGAAATTGACAAGTGAGTGACCTCAAAAAGGGAAAATGAGAAACTGCCAAACACATCTACAACACATATTTCCTGATGTTCATCGAGGAATTAAAGTTTCTGTCATCAAGAAGCTTTAAAAATATTTAAAAGGGAAAGCTTGAACAAAATGGACACTTAAGTGATTATATAGGCCTATAGCAGTTTACTTTTAACATTTGTGGATCACAGAGTATTACGGGAGTTCAAAGCTTTGGGATCACCTTTGCTGGATGATTTGTATATCAATGGACACCTAAATGTAAAACCAAAAAGATTGCATAGAGACAACGCCTTTCTCACAACTTTTTTTTTTTTTAAATATTCACCTGAGGATATTTTTTCCATTGATTATTATTTTTTTAGAGAGAGAGTGGAGAGAAGGGAGGAGGGAGAGAGAGAGAAAGGAAAAGACACCTACGTGAGAGAGACACATTGATTGGTTGCCTCCTGCACGTGCCCCAGCCGAACTTGCAACCAAGGTACATGCCCTTGACTGGGAATTGAACCTGAGACCCTTTGGTCCACAGGCTGATGCTCTAACCACTGAGAAAATTGGCTAGGGCTCTCACATCTTTATTTTAATGAAAAATTGTAATAAAAATTTTAAAATCTCGAATATTCTTATTCTAATTAACATAATAAAATAACACACCAGAAATGTAGCTATCTCAATCAGTGGATGGGAGTACATTATGGAGTTTAGGTCTCAAAGGAAGACAAAAAAATGAGTTAACCCCAATTAAGGCCCATAGCAGCAGCAGGGCCAGATCTGCCTGGTGGTCCTAAATTCAACCCACTCCCATTTTTGCAGGTTTTGTTTTCTTTCTTTTTAAAAAATGATCACTTATCACACATTTATGTTCAAATAGGGACTCAGCAGTCAATAAATGCACCTATTCATTCAGTTGAGAGAAGCCATCCAATTTTCTCAGCGTGTGCACGTGTTTGTGGTTTGCTAATTTTTTTTTTTTTTTGGTCTTTTGAGAAATACATATGCTGTAGCTTCAAGGGTGGAAAATTTTACATGCTTCTCCAGGAAGGAAGTTTAATTGTAACCTTTTTGCATAGTTTTTTTTTTTTTAGAGAAAATCTACTTTTTCAAAATAGGTATTGCCTTAGCACCTAGGAATACAAATAAATGTTGCATTTAGATATCTCTCTTCCAGGCTCTCGAAACCAGAATATCAGGTCTCTAGTTCTTTCTGTGCCTCATCTTGGAGCTGTGTTAATTCTACACGAAAGCATCCTAGAAAACAGCAAGGGGATGTACCAGTTACGACTTTCCAAATACATTTCATTTCTCTGCATGCTAGAATATATTTAAAACAGATTATATTTTTCCTCTGCTTTTCAGCTTTCATAGTTAATAAGACAGGCATTTCCATGGCTGACTTGTTGTTTTCATAGGTAGCAAATATTCTGATTAGTATTCCAGATACCAAATTTACTGAATTTTATCCAGAATAGAAAGTGCCATAGACTTTAAAGGTTTTATTTCTTCCTGTTTATATTTAAAACATCAAAATAATATTAATTGTATCATTAAGTATGCTAAGGTTGCTCTGGTAGCTGGTGTTTCTAAAGAAATATCCTTTGAACCAGTGAGTCTTGAAGGATTTTCCTGCCACGTAGAGGCTAGTGAGATTAAAATCATAATCTCCTAGCATTAATCTCATATTCAAAACTGTAAAATAAAACCTTGCTTTGCACCAGAAAGAAGGCAAGCGGGAGATTCAAAACACTCAGTGTTACAAGTTTCAGTTCTCATAATCCAAATTTCTTTGCTGTTATCATACACAACCAACCATTTAAAACCCCTACTGTGAGGATGCACAGCTGATTGGCCAGCTAATATCACCCAGTTAATGTTTAGCAATGGGTGCTGGCTTTAGCAGTCTTCATGATTATTGTTTTGTCTGGGTTCTTATCTCAGGTTGGTTTAAAGATGGAAGATTCTAAAACTTCTGGAGAATTACTTGAGCAGGGCCCTCTCATGGCTTTGACTTTGGTTTAGATCCAGAGTAGAGAATCAGTATGATATTATCATCTTTTTCCAGAAATTCAATAAATGGAATAGAAGACAAATTTCCATTAGGAAAGAGATGCACAATTTTTGTTATTTTATTTAAAAAAAAACTTTCAGCTTTATTGAGTCACAATTGACAAATAACCTTGTAAGATGTTTAAAGTATACAATGTGATGATTTGATATACATATACGTTAAGAAAGGATTGTCACCATCAAGTTTATAACACATTCATCCCTCCCATATTTATCTTTTTTGGAGATGATGTTTAAGTTGTAATCTTTTAGCAAATTTCAGTTATGAAATACAGTATTATCAGCTATGGCTGCCATGTTTAATATCAGATCCTCAGATCTTATTCTTTTTTTTTTTAATATATCTTTATTGATTTCAGAGAGAGGAAAGGAGAGGGAGAGAGAGAACTAGAAACATCAATGATGAGAGAGTCATTGATCGGCTGCAGCCGCAACCCGGGCATGTGCCCTGGCTGGGAATCGAACCCTGATTGCCTGGATCCTAGGTCGACGCTTAACCGCTGAGCCACGCCCGGCCAGGCCAGATCTTATAACTGAAAGTATGTACCCTTTACCATCCTTCCCACATTTCCCTCCCTCCCCAGCACCTGGCAACCACCACCCTACCCCCATTCTAGGAGTTCAACTTTCTTTGTTCTCTTTTCTTCCTTTCATTTTTTTATATTCTACAGATAAGTATTTGTCTTTATCTGTCTGGCTTATGTCATTTAATATAATGCCTTTCAGTTTCATCCGTGTTGTCTCAAATGGCAGGACTTTCTTTCTTTTTAAGGAAATGCACATTTAAGAAAAAGATGTGTCAGTTAGGATACGACAGCCCAATGTGCTGTCAAAAAGTAACTACTGTGTTCTCATAGGCAAAATCAAGCCCATTACCTAAGAATTTGTCTTCCTATACTACATTAAAGAGAAAGGAAAGAAAAGGAAGGAAGGAAAGAAGGAAGGAAGGAAGGAAGGAAGGAAGGAAGGAAGGAAGGAAGGAAGGAAGGAAGGAAGGAAGGAAGGAAGGAGGGAAGGAAGGAGGGAGGGAAGGGAGGGAGGGAAATGGAAGAAAGAGAGTACTTAAGAGTAAGATACTTTCTGAAAGTTTTTCAGGTAGATAAATTTTAAAAGCAAATGGAAATCCAGATGTAATCACATTTACACAAATTATCAGACGGCTCTTTCTCAGTTCATTTGTTAGCTGTGCCATTCATTCCTTCTGCCAGGCATGTGCTAAGAGCTAAGAGAAGAGGGATGAAAAGACCCCCATGACACGAGGCGATGGTCTTAAACCACAGGAGAGACCCTATCCTCAGCATGCTTGGGGATATTTGACTCAGCACATTGACCTCCATGAAATGCCATCCAGTATCTGTTACTCATACAGTCCTCCTGGTGTTTCAGGGTCTAGTATAGAGATTATGCCTTCTGTATTTAACATTTAGAAAGTATCTCAGGCTTTGGGCTAAATGCCATACAAGACAGGGTAATGCATGAAAGAGGGTAGTCAGATTCAGAGAGAAAAGCAGAAACAGCATTGCAACAGAACTGTAGTTATTTTCTGTAAGCAACTGGCCTTCAGAAACAACTGACATTCTTAGTCAGATGCTAAGCATGTGATGTGAAGAGGCCAAGGCTGGCACCCTTCACAGAGCACCCCGCGTCTGCACTGCGCAGGTGCTCTGGCTCCAGAGGCCTGCCAACCGCAATCCGATTCTCTGAAAGGATTAGGCACAGTTGCCTCTTAGTTAAAACAGGACACTTATATGAACACAGGACCCACTGTTGTAACTTTAGTTGTTCTTGTTACCTTCCATTTTTCTGGTTTGGAAATGGGAGTAGCAGGTGTCGGCAATGGGGGCTTTATGATTCTTGTTTTTGCCTACTTGTTAAGATTGGCACCCATAGTCTCTACATAGTGATTACACAGTTCTGAAATGATGCATGAAATGGGAAAAAATGGAAACAATTTTTGCCCTGAATGCCCAGGTTACAGAAATTACAGACATGGATTCACACAACAAACGGTGGTAAGTCTCTGCTTAGCTCCAGCTAAGAGTTAAGTTGACTGTGATGGGTCATACAGAGAAACTGGCTCGAGTCAGAGGAGCGTAGGGACTTAGGCCTGTCTCCTTCACCACCATACAACATGACCTTTCTCAAGCCCCACCCTTTCTTCCAACTTCATCCACCAGGTTTTACTTACTCATCAGCGGAGTTGTTTCCTGGTTTTGCTTTTCCTTTTGCTGAATGTTCTCTCTAAATACTCAGTCTTTCATTTGTGTGCACTCTTCTCTTCCTTCTTTCTTTTTCTCTATGTTTCCTTACACTTCATGGCTGTTTAGGAAGCAGGTTGGAAGGAGGCAGGGTGGGAATGGGATCACGGAATGCAGGTATTTATTAGAAGTAGACATAGCCAGGAGGCAAAGCCACCAAGTGCTACCTATCTTTAGGTCCCAATTGTAAAGAAGGAAAAACTATGTCATGTCGTGTAGGTATGACTATCAACCACTTGTCTCCTGAGACTTACTTGGGAAAGGTCCCTGTTCTACACACTGCATGCTCACAGGTGTGTTCCCATAAAGCAGGACCTGGGCTACTCCCCAGCTGTCAACTCTAATTCCATCTCTCCCTCTCCCACTCAAAGAAAGAGTCCAAAATGCAAGAACAGAAGCTATATTAGAAGCATACCTTTGAGATTTATTGAAAATAAAGTAAAACAAACATTCACGCTATGTTTCAAAAGCTGTATGTCATGGGAATTTTGCTGTTCAGATGTGTAAGTGAGGCTGAGGAAATTGGTTATAAATTCCATAATCCCCATGGCTTCTCTTTTGTTGTGAATCATTATTTGACTTTTGAGAATTTCTGGTGTTTTCGGGAAAAGTATGGGACTTGACATCAGGATACTGGCCAAGAGTTCTGGCTATGGCACCTACCAGTTGTATGAACTGTCAAAGTTACTTAACCTTTCTAAGCCTTGGTTTGTTATTTGTTTGTTTTTTTCATATGGTAAAATCGGAAAAAATCCTTTTGAGAATTTTCTGAATCAACTAAGACAGAAAACGTTCAAGACCATTTAAAAGTAAGCAACTGTGCATAAAGAAGGTTATTATTTGCTCAATTATTTTAACTCCTACTTCAATTTCAGATGTCGAAACTATAAGAATATTGTTTTAACTTCTTTACCATATTGGTACATAAACAAATATTTTCAAATTGAGAATCTAAAATGAATGTATAGAATGCATTTTATGCCGTGGATAGAAGCACAAATCTGTGCAAGTCGATCTGAGTTCAGATCCCAACTTTGCTATTTGACTTTGTTTCCCCATTTGTAAAAGTGGATAAAGTACTACCTGCAGCACAGGATTGATATGGGGATTCTGTGATGTAGGATGGTGCTTGGAACAGATAATATTCTCCATAAGCATTTGCTGAAATAAATAAAATAAAATAAAATAAAATGTAGTGAAAGTTTTTATTACTGCAATTGTCCTCATTAATAGTCTAATTAAGTATCTAAGGCTACAAATATCATTTGATTTTAGAACTTCTGCACAGAGATCAGCACTACAAGTTTTTTGTGGTTCCAGTAAGATATTTTAATCCTTTCTATGTTTGCCTTCTCACCCCCAACCAGCCACTTCTCATGATTCATTTTTATTGACAATCCAACATGTGCTGCTCTAATGGCAAGTAGAATTTAATCGATTAATGGAGTTCAATAGGCCATTTCCAGTTGCAATATTTTGAGAGGCTCATTTGCAAACACCTGAATACTTTGGAAGATTATGGAGCAGCCTAAAGATAGAGTACATGCTTCATCTCAGTGGACTGAACAGAGAATGATGCATATATAAATGTGATCTATTCTCTACCAAATGTCCTTGGACAAGATGCTAATTCCCTACTGACTCAGTGTCTTTATCTTAAATGCACAATTCAAGTTTTTTCAAAAATAATTTTGCAGAAAATTTGTTCATGGCTCTGGCAATATTTATTATGTATACTAGTTTCCTTGTTTATCACATCCACCCCCTTGCTTACATCCCTGGTAATAAACAGCTATTTATGATAAAATAGTTACCATTCAAACATAAAATATTATAACATAAAAAGTCCAAAACTACTCCAAGAATAGCAACAACAAAAGAGTAAAAAGACATAGAAGCAAGGAAGCGAGTGTGTGTTTATGTGTAGAGTCAAAGATAATAGTAAATTAATTCTCAGCCATTTTCATATTATAAATGATGTTTTATACTAATAGTCACAGAACACTGTTAGCAAAACTGATCTTTTTATAACTAATATGTTAAAAGTTTAAGTTAATTAGTTCATATCATGAGTTAAGTAGTTGGCTATGCTTGAACATTTTTTAGGTAATGTTTTTCACAAATGCTATATGTGAAAAGCACACACACACACACACACACACACACATATATTGCCCTTGAATTCTCAAACTTTTATCTGCATCAGTATCACCCTGAAGGCTTGATATACATAGATTTGTGGGTCTATTCCCAGAATTTATTTCTTACTCAGTAGGTCTGGGGAGCAGCCCTAGAATTAGTGTTTGTAAAAAGTTTCTAGGTCATGCTGGTGATACTGCTCTGGGGACCACACTTTAAGCACCGCTGTTAATTGTTTGGCCCCTGTGATTTACACCTCCCAGTATTGATTTCCTTTGCATGGACATGGGCTGGACTTGTGACTTGCTTTAAATAATAGAACAAGGCAGGAATGATGTGCCAGTTCTGGACTTGAGCCTTAAGATGATCTTACAGCTTTTACTTTTGTGCTCTTGGAAACTAGCCACTCTATAAGAAGTCTATTCGTAGCCCCTTATGTTTGAGAAAGTTCAAGATAAATGCATGCAGAGGTAACATGGAAAATAACTAAGGAACACAGACAGGGGAGAGACATAAAGTCTCTGGCAGACCACTTCCACTGGGCTCCCAACAGCCAGCTATCATCAACTTGTCTTAACATGTGAGGGCATTTTAAACCACGAGCTATCAATCCATACTAGGGAAAGCAGAAAAAAAATGACCACATCACCTGACAATTACGAAAAATAAGCTGTTGTTAAATCTTGGGGTAACTTTTTAGGCAACAATAGAAAATAAAAACAAAAACTGGTACCTGTAAGTGGAGTGTTGCTATAACAAAAAGCAGAATTGTGCGGCATTAATTGGTTTTGGTGACAGGCAGAACTCCGAAGGGCCTCAAACGGACTTTTACTACAGGTTGGGAGGATAGGAAGGAAATTGCTGTTGGTGGCTGGAGGAAACGGGACTGGCAGAGAAAGGAGTGAGATGTCCAGTGTAGTAAGGTGGGTAATAGAAAGGATACTTAATAAACTCTGGCTCATGCTGTGGAGATTTAGATTTCCAGGTGGAATGTTGGACTTGCAAACTTGCTTCTTTACCTGTGTCTGATAAAGATAGGAGGAATGACGGTCATGAAGAAAGACATTTTAGTTCTTAAGCAAACTTTAAAATATAAGGAAGTGAGGATTTGCTTTATTCAAATATAAAGCTGTTTCTCATTCTCAGCTTTTCTAGCTGTCAAATAATTCTCAGAATAATCAATCACCTGAGGGTAAACATCAAATCAGGTTGTTGCCAGTAAAATGCGGCAACTGAGTTAAGGTTGGGACCTTTGAAAAACTTAACGGGATGTTTCCTAGACTCTCTTTGCTGGACCATGGGTTTTCTGCGAATTTTATGAGCATATCCTGTAGAGCCCTCAGCTAGAAAAAAGGACTTCTAAGAATCTTAGAATATTAACCCACAGCCAAAATTAGGGAGTCTTTTGTAAAGATGTTCTTTTGTATGTTTTATCTAGTAACAGGATGAACTCCAGGAAGATGCATTGGAAATCTACAAAGCTTTTAAGATAATTGTACTACAAAAGCACTGCCAATTGGATTAAAAGGTTCAGACATAGTTCAAAATTAGCAGAGGCCTTTCAACCCTCAGCTTTCTATTGGCAGAAAGTAGGTTGAGAAAACTACTCATCTGCAAATATGGGTCATTTATTATGGAAATGAGACACAGATTAGAGGGTGGAGTCAATAGTCATGAAGAATTTCTTACAGGCAGCAGAACTGAGTCCTAATCAAGGTACTATTTACGTTTACCCTAATGATTTCAGAATTTCTTTGGACCGATGATTATTATGTGTCTCCCATAGTCCTTGTTTTTGAATGGGAGTGTCAATTATGATTTTCCTGTTTCAGGTTTACAATTGTGTGTTGAATTTATGGAGGAGACACAATGTGTCGCATTTGGTCACAGATCTTCAAATCAAGGGGAGCTATGCTTGATGAATCTCCTCTGTACCTGGATCTGATTTAGGTGATGAGAATCTGGACTTCAAGCCTAAAACTATAGTCTAATAAGGCGAAGTTTTATGGGTTGTAGGAGGGAGTAAATATATTTTGAATGTAGAAAAGACTTGAATCATTGAGGGCCAGAGGACAAATGAACCTAAATGCAGGAAGAGGACATGTGAGAAAGAACCAAGGCCCTTGCTTGCAGCCCCAGAGCCTCTAGCAGATAATTGGCATTCATTTTTCAGACAAGTGAGTGAGCCATTATAGAAGTGGATCCTTTAGGCCCAGCTGAGCCACCCCAGGTCTTTAATAACATGTCAAAAACAATTTGGTCTATATTGCAGAATTATGAGCAAATAAAGTATTGTTGTTTTAACCCACTAAGCTTTAGGTAGCTAGTTATGCAGCAAGAGATATTTGAAATGTTTTATCCCTAGAACAAAGACAGATTAGGCTCCATCTTAAAAAACTACCATCCCACCCCTTTATGTCTTCATCTTTTTCACCCCTCTTCTGCTTTTTATTATAACTTTTGTAACAAATATTGGACACATTTACAGTCATTAATATTTTTCTTTGCTTTTTTGTACTGTATCTAATATTTGACTTCAATATCTTATTCTTACAGAAACCCATCAAGTGGACCCTAATGAGAAGTGCTAGAATCTGTTTGGTAGGGATGGGGATGACAAGCTTCTCAGCCTCTGAGTTGTTTCTAATTACTTTCCTAGACTCCAAGGATGCATGAATAGTGCTCAGGAATGATTGTTCAGTACCTATAGGGAGGAGTCCTTCAGGCATATGTCCAACCATCTCCAGCCCCAGGCAACAGGGATTTTATTTTGGTCTTCTTAGTTTATTTTCAAGTGAACTAAAATTCCAGTTCTCTTTTAAGATCAAGTGGTTGAGTCATTATTATTTTGTTTTAAGGAACCAAATTCAACACCAAGTCAGGATTTTATATTTGCACAGTTGTAAGTTATTCAAAGGAGCAAGAGAAACTCTTGATCCTTTGAAAATTCTAAGACTAAGCTAACATTCTTTTTGCCTTCCAAATATGGTTCTATTTTATCTTCTAATGATAAGCCTGGATAAATATTCAATATGAGATATATTTGTTGCATCAAACCTCCTTATATTCTATTTAATTAAGCATCATTCATTCAATCATAAGTTCACTTATGTATACAACTATCCATCCATCAATTTTTATGCTTTTTGTTTTTTAATATTTCTATATTAACTTTTGAAATAAACACAAGAAATAGAAAATGATGTCTTGACTGTGAAGGATTTTAAAAATCTAATTGATTTCAAGAGATCTAGGAGAAGTAGATTATTTCCAAGTCTGTTTAATGCACAATGAATAAATAGATGAAATGAATAGATAAAATACCATCTAAGTGCTCACTCTAAATCCAGGAAGATCAAAGGCCTCCAGGGAAATTCTGTTTTCTAGGTTGGGATGCATTCTGCTGAGTCGGATTTTCTTTTCTTTCTCCCAGGCTCACCCAGGGACTGTCTGGATCAGTAGGTTGTTCTCCTTTGCCTAAACATCAACAACAAAAAGAGAAATATGAAAAAGCACCTTTACTTAGTAAGAAAGTAGTAAGCTACTCCAGATAATCATATAAGCTCTTTTTTTTTTTTTGAAGGAAATGGCCTGAAGCCACTGAAGAGTTCTTGCCCCTCAGTTTACACTAACCTGCTTCTTAGTGACTCTCAATCTAGATTGAGACCAAGTAGAAGCTGAGAATTCCAAAGAAAGGGGATCAAACTGGAAAGGGCCCTGTGCAGTAGCAGTTGTGAAACATAAATTTGATTTATTTATTTTTAATTCTAAAGCAGTTAAGGCAGTAGAAATATTTGATTATGAACTGCTATATGGAGTTTCCTCAAAGAGATTAAAAATTGACCTGCCATTTGACCCAGTGATCCCACTTCTAGGAGTATATCCTAAGAAACCCCAAACACCAATCGCAAAAAACTTATGCACCCCTATGTTCATAGCAGCGCAATTCACTATAGCTAAGATTTGGAAACAACCCAAGTGCCCATCAGTAGATGAGTGGATAAAAAAGCTGTGGGACATTTACACCATGGAGTACTATGCGGCTATGAAGAGGAAGGACCTTTTGGCCTTTGGCACAGCATGGAGGGAACTAGAGAGTATTATGCTAAGTGAAATAAGCCAGTCGGAGAAGGACAAGTACCACATGATCTCACTTATATGTGGAATATAATAAACAAAACAAACTGATGAACAAAGTGGATCTAGTAACACAGAAGCTTGGAACAAACTGAGGGATCTCAGAGGGAAGGCGGGGAGGGGGGTGTGGGTGGGGAGAGATTAATCAGGGAACTTGTATGTTTATGGGCATGGCCCATGGACATGGACATTTGTGTGGGGAGGTTTTGGGGTGGGGTGGTTGTGGGGTGGAGGGGATCAGTAAGGTTAAAAGGAAGACATCTGTTATGGTCTCAACAATAAAGATAAAGTAAAAACAAAACAAAACAAACAAACTGCTCTAAAAGTTAATGGGTTAAAACAACCACCCTTTAGTCATTTCTCATGATGGCCCAGGGGAATGGAACGGTATGTTGGGATTGCAGTATCCAGATGGATTTTTTAGTCACATGTCTCAGATACATTTGTGGTTCAAAAATGACTCCACTGGACTCATATGTGTGGGATTTCCATTTTCTCTTATAGTTGAGTTTGTCAGTTTTCTTCCAGCAGTCTCAGGCTTCTGCTTCTCCATGTGTTCTCTTCACAGGGCCTCACCACTTGGTCTCTCTAGCAGGGTAGACTTACTTGTTTCTTGGAAGCTGGAGCACCCAGAAATGTAAAGCAGAACCTACTAGTCCTGAAATTGGGACAGCATTGCTTCCACTGTATTCTGATGATTAAAGCAAGTTTCTGTCTCACCCTAGATTTAAGGAGGAGACCAGAAGGCATGAACCATTGCGGCACTCCAATGTAACGGAATAAAAAGTGCATTTTGTATTTTTAAAAAAGGTGCATTTTGTAGACTTACCAACTGGACTCACAAATCTAAAAACAAAGTTGCCAAAACCCTCATTTGGCTCCTGCAAAATGTACAGATGGCAAGAATGGGAGATCACCATATAATGACTGATACTGGTTTCCCAAGGATGGACTAAGTAAAAAAATATATATCCAACTCCCCTCCTTCCAAAAAAGGCATCCCAGAGAAAGGAATATTTCAATTGTTATATTGAAAAATAATTGTTTTGATTGAAATAATTCTTTTTAACATTAGCAAACAGATGAATTTTATCATATAGCTGTGAATTACACTCTAGGAAAATCAGACAATGAAGGCAGAAATAACCTCTATTTCAGAAACATGTGTTCCTGCAAAATCCTTATTCTTAGTGAATTCCTCATAGAAAACATAAAGTAAAAAGAAATAAAGAGTATGATATGCTAACTAAATCTTATGTGTTTTTGCTGAGGGCTGATGCCTTGCAGAGGAAGACAAATATTCAAAGTAATCTTGTGCACCAGAACACCACCATTTACATCTTTTGTTCTGTTTTCCTATGTATTGTGGGGTCCTACCTAAGAATGAATTAAAGGGCAACTGTCAAGATGACAGCTTAAAAAGAATCATTTCTGCATTGTTTCTTTGCTGTTCAATTGTGTAGTTAAGAAAAAAAAAAAGATATGTTTAATCATCTCATCTGATTAATTTACATTATTATCTCGTGTGAAATTAAAAGAATGACCAGGCAATTCACATTTTTTGTATATTTTGCTATCTGTTGCTCTAGGACTAACTCAGCTTTGTAAGTTAGTTTTGGGAGAGGTAGTAGGGACTATCACAGGGGAAAATAAAACCTTAAACAGATTTTCATGTTTATTGGAGAATTAAATGTTTTCTTAGTTTTAAATTGTATTTTGTATATTATTTTAATTTTTCAAATCTGTATCTAACCTCCCATATGGTAGATTTTTTAGGTTATCTGTAATTATAATCCAGATTTCTATTTTTCTGTCACATAGATGGTATGTATTCCACATACATTTTTATGCAGCTCTGCAGCAGTGCATGAGATGAAATATTTGAACAGCAGCTGATGCTGTGTGTGCTTTTCACCCCAGGAGATTTCTTTCAAGTAAAAGAAGTAGCCAGGATGTCTCAGAGCCTCTCTATCAGTATCCACGCAGCTTTTATTTGCAGCTTCATTCTAATCCTCCGGTATAGGAATTGGAGTCCTAAGCATGTGCTTGTTGTTTACGTTCCACAAAATAGCTGAGGAAAAGGAAAAGAGGGGCGAAAAAGAGCGTAAAAATAATATTTTTAAATATGATTGCTTCCTTGGTGTTAAGAACTTAGATGTGGAACCACAGCGGAAATGAACATGTCTGAGAGTGCGCGGGCGAGTCGCAACCTCTTCGTTGAATTTTAATCAATGCCATCCTCGGAGAAGCTTGCAGGCACAATGCCTTTTCTGCTCTGATACTTTAACAGGCTAATTTTTTTGGAATTTACGGCCTTGGTATGTATGGGTATATGTTCAAGCGATCGCTTTGTATTAAAGGGAACATATTTGATTATGTTTTTTTCATTAATAAGGCGACTTCATTACTTGCCTGAAAACCACAAGATAAGTCAAAACCACCATCACCATCCCCTTACCCCCCCTTACCACCGGTTTTTCTGAACTGCTCTGAATAATCTAAAGCCCTATTCAGCTTGCAGCCAGATGTGAACAATCACAGCTTGACACGGGGTACAAATAACACCTACTCCAGCCATTACTCTTAAATTGGAGCTCTGCCCTTGATGGAGGCTGGAGATTGCTCTGGCTTTTGTAACTTGCACATGAACAGTAGTAGGCATAGAGTGAGCGGGAGGCCAGAGCCTATCGGTTGCAAGCTGCAGGCAGATCTGGACCTCCCTCACAGGAGAGTGGTCTGTTTTAAAGTGGAGTGAGGTCACAGGTCACACAGTTCAGCCCAAAGGACTCGGTGGACTAATGTGTTTGGCAGACACAGACTAGTTAAATGAAACGAAATAACAAAATATAAGGTGAGCAAGGGTACAAGCCAACTTTGAAACCTAAACACCCATGCGTTCACATTCTTCAAAACTTTCAGGAGTCTTCTAAACATCCAAGGCTAAGGCTGTTTATGGCTCATAGTGTCTAAGAAAATGGAGTCCTGACATCTGACCTTGAATTAATGGGAGATTCAAAGTAGAATGAGAGTCTGGACAAGAAAAGCATTATCTCCTTTGTAAGCCTCTGTTGGTTGGTTGTGGTCAGAATTTACCAAGATCCTGAGATTTTGTTTCAAAAATAAAACATTAACAACTCTTTTTAATATTCCAAGTAGCAAGGATTGGCTTTGTTTGTGCTGCATGTGTCTCTCTCTTTTTTGAAGTTAGGCTGCAGTTGTTCCTTCCTCCTGGATGTCTGGGATTTGTTGTGAAGGCCCCTGCTGAGTTAATGTTCAAGTCCAAGGCATTAGAGCTAAAAAAAAAAAAAATCAGGAAAACAGGTAGCCTGCCCTAATGCATTATTTCTTAATTATTTGTTTTATTTCCTTTTGCATTTTTCTTAAATGTTGTTTTTGACAAAAGTGAGATTGCCCCCTCTTTACAATCTTTGTATTGAATTGATTCCTTCAGAGGAAAAAAACAACATGACATGATTGCAGGGTAAAAATAAACATGGCCCACAAGTTGTGATCAATACCAGTGAAGTTCATGGTTTAATGATTAGAAAAGCAAAGCAAAGAGGGACAAAATATATTCTTTAAAAGAGACCCAGTTTACTTAAGAAGATGTAAAATGCATAGAAATTTTCTGTCATTAAGAATCATTTAGTGGAGTGACAGGAGCACTCATAGATTGCAGGTAGAAACGCAAAATACTACAGCCACTTTGGAAAACAGTTTGGTTGTTTCTTACAAAACTAAACATACTCTTACCAAATAATCCAGTAATTGAGCTCCTGGGTTTTTACCCAAAGGAGTTGAAAACTTTTGTCCACACAAAAAAACTTGCACACAGATGCTTATAGCAGCTTTTATTCATAATCCCCCAAACTTAAGGGAATCAAGATACCACTCAGTAGGTAAATGGATAAACTGTGGTACATCCAGAGGACAGAATATTACTCAGCACTGAAAAGAAATGAGCTGTCAGTTATGAAAAGACAGAGGAAACTTAAGTGTATATTCCTAAGTGAAAGAAACCAATCTAAAAAGGCAGCCTACTATATGATTCCAACTCTATGACATTCTAGAAAAGGCAAAATCTTGGAGACATACAAGATCAGTGTTTGCCAGAGGTGGTGGGTAGGGTGGGTGAAAGATGAATAAGAAGAGCACAGAGGATATTTAGGACAGTGAAAACACTCTGTGTGACGTTATAATGATAGATATGTTATTATAAATTTGTCTAAACCCATAGAATGTATAACACCATGTAAACTGTCATGTAAACTATGGACTTCGGGCAACTATGTGTCAACGTGGGTTCATCAGTGGTGACACATGTACCACTCTGGTGGGGGATTTTGATAATGGGAGAGACTATGCATGTGTGGTACAAGGTGATGTATGGGAAGACTCTGTACTTTCAATTTTGTTATAAACCTAACACTGTTCTTAAAAAAATAAAGTCTTTACAAAAAGAATGATTTAGAAGTGAAAAGTGAGAATTGAAGGAGTATGAAAATACTGTCATATTCATTGAAGGAAAATTCTTAAATGTCAACTCTGGTTCCACTGAGTACTTATTGCTGTGAAGCTGTCTGATGTTGTTATTGGTGGTCCAGGTGAAGCCTCATAGATACAACTCCAGGGCTTAATTTAAATTTTGGTGACCTTGGCTCTTAGAGCTATGAAGAGACTCACTCTTATTTGTTTGGTCTATGGGGAAAATCACCACTTACAAATATGCTTTGTGAGAAGAGTACTAGATTTCCCCTGAAAATAATGTTTATGTGCTGACCTTTTTAAGAAAGGAAAAGATGTTGAACATAGAACAAACAATTTAAAAATTGATCAAATGCAATATTAATGTTGAGAATGTTGATAGAAATAGATATACATGCATGTTAGAAACACTAAAAAATAAACTGCTTAATTCTGTTGAGTTATATTTTATATATTAAAGTGTACAGGTTTTAAATAAAGATCTTAATAAATTTTTACATATTGTGTAAACTTCTTCACACATATTAAGTAAGATGGAGAACGTTTCTAGCCCTTTAGAAGGCTCCCATCCTACCCTGCATTCAGTAGGTACCCTGAGGTGAACTCTTACACTGTTTTATCTTTTTGCATTTCATATAAATAACATATATGGAATGTATATTTTTATACCTGACTTCTTTTTACTCAGCATTATGTCTGTTAGATTTATTTACATTGCTATGTGTTTCATTAGTTTATTAATTTTATTGATGAACAGAATTCTGTTACTGTTATATACCACAATTTATTTGCTCCCTTTACTACTGATGGATAGTAGATTTTTCCAGTGTGGGGCTATTATATGAACACTAATGTCTATATCCTTTGGCAGCCAAAAGCATTCCTTTTGGATGGATATATACTCAGCAGTGAAGTTGCAGTTCATAGAGTATGTAGACTATTAGGTGATGCCAAATATTTTCCTAAGGTCATGGTACCAATTAACAGTTCCACAAGCAATTCAAGTGAGTTTTCATTTTCCTCAGCACTTTATATTTTTAATTTTATCCATTCTGCTGCTTGTTAGTGGTATTTCATCTTAATTGGTATTTTTCCGATGAATAATTATGTTCAACATTTTTTATGTGTTTATTGCCCTAACCTTTTTTAAAATATAAGATTTAGAAGTTCAGCTTAAAATGTTACTCAAGAAGCTTGGCTATAATGTCAGTTCCTTGGTAGTAAAAAAGAAGGTGAGAAAAAAGACCTAATGTTTATTTAGTGCCTATTATGTTGTGAGAACATTGCATATGCTCTCTCAATTAACTCTTTTAACAGTCATATGTGATATATTTAAAATATATATATCTTTATTGATTTCAGAGATAAGAAGGGGGAGGGAGAGAGAGATAGAAACATCAATGATGAGAGACTCATTGATTAGCTGCCTCCTACACGGCCCTGCTGGGGATTGAGCCCGCAACCTGGGCATGTGCCCTGACAGGGAATTGAACAGCGATCTCCTGGGTCATAGGTCAAAGCTCAACTGCTGAGCCACACTGGCCAGGCTGTGATAGATATTTTTAATGGATGATAAATTTCATATATATTCACAAATAGAATATTTATTTATTTATTTATTTATTTATTTATTTATTTATTTATTCTTTTCTTCCCATACCTTGATGGGCACTAATATTCCTTTACCCTCCTCTACCCATAAGTTGGAAATTAATATTTTTCTAAATTTATGGAGAATAATGGTTATTACTATGCCTTTGGGATGATGTTTCCTTATCCATTTGCAATTTAATGTCATGTTGGATGGTCCTTGGTATACTTTTTTGTGTTTGAATTTTTATAATAAATCACCATTACCATTATAATAAAAAAATACAACAGTACAGTTATTTCCATTTTGAAAAAACAAATTCTTTCCTTTTGGCCAAATGGGAAGCCAGACACTTCCTATATCAAATTGTATTATGAGAGGTAATCAATGACTTGTTTACTTCATTACTTATTTTCAAAGGCCTTTCAGATCTCAGCTTTAAATTAATAAATAGTTTTATCACAACTCCTGAGGAATGAAATATTTACACTCTTCTTTTAAGTTTCAGCAATTCTTCCTTATCTAAGATTTTCCTTTTACAAAAATGTTCTCATATTTATAGTTAGTCTCACTGACACAATTAGCCTGTTTAAGAAAAGAGACTGGGTGCAAAATGTTAACATGAAAGGAAAACCAGTAATTTTCTAAACCTCAGAAACAAATTTATGTGGTACCTTACTAGGAAGTGTCCAAGTTGGCTGATGATGTTATTAACTCTATTATTGGGTAATAATAATAGAGACAGTGTAGGTAAGTTTCTTACACCCTTACTATTTCTTCCTTTCTCTTTATTTAGCCCTGCAACCAGAATCAAAACATAACTCAAAGTCAAAAAAGAAGAGAAAACTTCACTGGAAAAAAAAATTGGTATTTATTATTTTTTAAAAGAAAAAAGTATGCCTTTAATAGTAAACAAAGCTCTCCCAGTTGTCATGAATGAAGGTGAAAGTACCAGGAAAGATAAACTTAATATATGGAGTTTATGCTTTAAGCATTTTACACAAGGCTAGGTATATAATAGACACATATTTTTGTTTGATTCATCTCATTTTTTTTCTTTTCCAGGTACTTTTAAATATCAGTACTTTCTCAGTATGCTTTTTTATCTTGTGCCTAGACTAATGACTATTCATTTTTGGTATTAATTCCTTTTACTACAAAAGTTAAAACATTTTCCTTGAACTATCATAATAAACCACTTCAACTTCTGAAACATACCAGGTCTGGATCAGTTTTTTATGTCTTCATTAAGGAAACATACATTATCCACAAGTGTCACCAGGAGCAAATGCATTAGCTTCTAAGCTCTCTCAGATAATGCCAAGTGACATGGCCTAAGTCCAACATGCTTCTATTATACAATTTCTGCATTTGCCTTTGTCTACATTTTCCTATGGAGTATAATGTTCAGTGGTTAGAGGTGTTTATATAATTTCAAATCCACTTTTATCACACATTTGAGTAGATTAACACAATCAAGTCAGCTGAAAGAAAGCCTAAATGGTGATGGAAGGGGACTTGACTTGAGGTGGTGAACACACAATACAATGTATAGATCAGATGGTGTCTTATAGAATTGTACACCTGAAACTTATATAATTTTACTAACCAAGGGTTTGATATAAATGTGCTATCTTGTGTTTGGTGATGGCAATTACATACAGTGGTCCCTCGGTTTTTTAATGTAACCCATTCCAGAAGACCGTTCGAGTTCTGAAACTTTGGAAAACCAAGGGATCAATAGCCAACACCTGGGCCTCAGGATCTTGCCCTCAGCGAAGCCATGTGGAGTGTTTGACTGAGGCGTGTTCAAAAACAGAAACATTTCCTTCTGGGTTTACAGGGTTCCTAAACCGAAATGTTCATTCACAAAGATGTTCGAAAACTGAGGTGTCACTGTATATGGATTGACAAGAGGGATGGGGCCAGCTCTCCACAGGGGCAGCTATTTCTTATGCTTTTCCCAAATTCTGTTTATTGTTCCCTTAAAGTAATTTTATTAAGTTAAAGAGTCACAAATAAAGCTCTATTGCAGAGTACAAAAGACTCAGGTCCTTTTTTTGAGCAACAGGATTTTTCTAAGGGAGTTTGAAACAAGTCAGTTCAGTTGCTATCAATCCAATTTCATTTGAAAAGATAGAGCTGGACTCCATTAAGAGAGAGTGGGTAGCTGGGAAACCAACCAACTAACTAACTATAGGTCAGGAAGAATGCGGGTGAGACAGTGACCAGGTTTCAGTTGGAGCTGCTGCTCAGACTGTGGGGAATGATATTTTTAGGCTGTTGTTTTGGATACATGTGAGTGGCAATTCTGAGATTTATGGATAGTCTGGACAGGACATGGCTGGGTATGATGAAAATGTGCCTTCCCAGGAAAAGCAACCAAATGAGGAAAGGGCATGACAAACATGCATGACCTTCACTTAGGTGGAAGTTCCTGTATCCTTATAGATTTGAGGTCTTGATCTATGAAGGTGTTGTGTGCCAAGGGAAAAAAAATGTAATATTTGCCACTCTTGTTTAACTTTCATTTTCATTATATATAATGGTGAGACATGGTATGTTCCACTGAAGACAGATCTTTTCATGGCAGCAGGTCTCCAAGTATGACTACAGGCTGCAGAAACCAGATGGTGGGAACAGAAGAGAAAGAAACATTCGGGATGAAATACAGTTGGAAGGAAAATCATCATGGCTCACAAATTACTAGATCTGACATGACCTCAGGCTTAAAACAAAGTAGTAAAGTCTTTGAAATACTCAAGAACTGGTGGTTGAAGATGAGAGTAAACCACCCAGTAAATGATAAATAAATAGAATATTTTCCTTCTCACCCGGCTGGTGGGGCTCAATAATTGAGCATTGACTTATAAAGCAGGAAGTAACCGTTCGATTCCTGGTCAGGGCACATGCCCCGGTTGAGGGCTCGATCCCCAGTAGGGGGTGTACAGGAGGCAGCCGATCAATGATTCTCTCACATCATTGATGTTTCTAGCTCTTTCTCCTTATCTCTTCCTCCCTCTGAAATCAATAAAAACATATTTAAAAAAAATATTTCCCCTCTCCCCAAATTCACAAAGCAGTTCCAATTTTTACTCTAGCCCACGTTAGAATGGTTCTGGAGGTCCATCTGGAAACACTTTCCCATTCTTATTACTCACTTATTCAGCAGATCTTGTTGACTAGGTTGATATGTGAAAGTTTCACATTCCTTGATTGTGAACTGTTAGGCAGGAAGATTGAAATTAAAATGAAAAGACATGCAGTGGTCAGATAATGGAAGGCCTGCCTTTTCCTGCTAAAGTCTTGGCACTTATCCTATCGGACCTTAAAAACAGTGTGCACAAAGGGAATCATTGAAGGGCTTTAAGGAGGGAAAAGGATTGCTTTTAAGTACTTTACATACTCAACACTCACTTTTCTTTTGCTTTACATGATTAGTTTAAGACCATGGTTCCAAAATTTATCCGAACATTAGCATCATCTGGGGATCTTTTAAAAATTCTGAAGCTCAAACCACATCCTAAACAAATTAAGTCACAGTCTGTGGGCCTATATGTTGGGAAACTTTCATTTAGGAATAAAGAAAAAGAGTATTATTCGGAGCAGATTGAATTGACTTGAGCTAGGATGGGCCGATTCATTTATTTATTTTACTTTTTTTTTTTCCATTACTTTTTACTTTCTAATTTTTAAGCGATGCAGAATGGCATGATGAAACAGTGTCAGGACTCCTCACCAAAATAAAAATGCATTCAGCTATGTGACTGCATAGGCACTTTGCATCCTGCTAGTAGAAAAGTAGGAGCTCTGGGAAGATGATTTTCCAGAGACTCTATCCTTGGGTCCTAAATTTCCCTTCATTTCTCCCATGAAATCATACTTCATAGCAACATATTCAATATCACTTAGTACATTTATACTTAGAGAACAAATAATATTTATTTTTACCATGATTTAGTGATATGTCTGAGTAGGCATGACCACATAGGTCAGTTATAGATACACTATTTCCTTGCTTCTCAATTCAGATAGGAATCATTTACCAAACAAAAAAGGTGTTTCCATTATGTCCCGAGTCACCCCTTTTTCTTCTGCGTTGGCCTTCCTTGGATGTTGAGAAGGAAGTTCATTTTTTAAAAATTTTTTTTAGCATTTTCAAGTGCTATTTAGTTAACACACACACGCTCTCTCACACACACTCTCTCTCTCTCTCTCACACACACACCCCAAATGCAAACTATAAACTCTTATTGGTCTAGCTAATGACCCTAAACTAGAAAGCTCATCTGAGATACAATATAAGAGTGATTCTGTATCCTGCCTCCAGATTTGGTAAGTTTAATGGATTTCTCAGAAATCTGAATTTTACATTTCAAGTGCTTTGATACTTTTGATATAATTGGCCTGCTGTCGCTTTTAGAAACAATGCTTTTTGACAATTGAGATGCAAACATAAGTAAGGGGAAAGGAAACTGTTTTAAAAGTGTTTGAGGCCAAAACAATTTTTCGTGATTTCCCTACTTGTTGTCATAGACATTGCTCTGGATCTGGATGACTTTCCTCCCACCACAGGGCCTAAGAACAATATCCAAGCTGAGCCCTCTTCCATCTTTGAAGCAGTCTCTCTTCTGTTTTCCAGCCTTTCATGGTATATTTGCTTTTTTTCTCACTATCCCTACTGTACTTGAGTTTTGGATTCTCCCCATGCCTTACCATTGTCCCCTGTTCTTAATCCAATTTTCCAACTTAAAAAATATTATTTTCATGGTTCTTGACCATTAGGGGCTCTTCCTGGACAGACCGCCAGTGCAGTCACTGGGGTCAGGCAAGCCTTCTTGGGTTCTTTGTCCATTCAGCAGCAATTTTGCAGCTCAGGTGGCAGAGTACGTGGAATGAATGTGAAATTAGAAGCCTTGTGATCTAATCTTACTTTAACGTTTAGCAACAGGATGCTCTCAAACAAATTCTATTCCTAAAGTACATCTTTCTCTTCAGGGAGCTGGAAAAACTAATATCTGTTCTGCCTACTAAATGAAATTATTATGAAAAGAAGTGAAACTGCTGTATGTCAAAATAATTTGTGAATCTTGAAAGCCTCAAAAATGTCTAAGGGGGTGGTACTCGAAACTTAGCTCACATTAGCCTCACCTTCAGGGCATGTTGAAACACAGCTTACTAGACCCTACCCCCAGGCTGTCTGAATCAATAGGTCTGGAGTAGGACCCAGGAGTCTGCTCTTCCAGCAAGATTCCAGATGATGCTGATGTTAATGTTGCTGGTCCCAGGATCACACTTTGAGAACACTGGTCTAAGGTGTTATAAAATGTTCTAATCATTCAGTTTACATATGTTCTCTGTTGTTTCCTATAGGTCTAAAATCCCCAAATGACATTAGTAAAGCTCAAGTGTGCTACGAGTAATTTGAAAATTGACCAGGAGTGTAGGTCTTCATAAAATACCTACTAATTGGGAACTTGAAGCCGCAGAAAAAGATCTTACTTAGGGAAGTTCCACAAATCTCTAGAAATTCTATTTTAAACCTTTTACTTTTTCGGGTAATGAGTTAATTTACTTTTCTGAGCTATGGAAGTGGCCGGTATTATCTTTGAACTAACGCCAGATATGCTCAATTGGGGCTACTGAGTAAGGGCCCCCTGCAGACCTTCCTGCTGTCTGCACATTTAATGGTACAGTCCTGGGTTACTGTAATGAGGAGGAAGGGGACACTCGCAGCTTCAAAGCAAATTTGCTGTGCTATAAGTGGTAATGCAGAGAACACACTAGACAATTTTAGCCAGAAAATTAAAATATACCACGACACAGCTATAAAACTCTTTGAGACCAAGCCCATATCATTCTGACTTATGGCTATTAGACCTCACAAAATGAGGTCAATTAATGAAACAAACCTGTTGTAAAATGATCTAAAGGAAATCTGATGGGTTGGGCCAAACTTTGAGGTTTCAGATCAGACTACATCTAGCCAAAGAGATGGACTAGCTGGATGTCAGTGAAACTGGAATTCTTCTAAGTTCAGATATGACTCTGGCTTCTACAGCATATCTCTGTGTAGTATGTGTGCTTGACCAAGGCTCAGAACAACCAGGCCTTTGAAGGAAAGATGGCTCAGCCTAATTGGTCTTTCCTAAGCAGTTGTGCAGACTGTTAAATTAAAAAGAAAAGATGGGCCAGCTTAGAGCCATTCACATCCCATGGATGAACTGTCAAGGTTCTACAAAGACTCCAGCCAGGGAATCCTTGCTCACTGCTCCTTCAGGGTGCAAGGAGGCTCAGGCCAGCAGCACGGCTCTTGGTTGCCCTCTGCAGGGACAAACATCAGGAGCCTTGTTTGGGGAAAAGACTCAAGAGGAGTCAAAAGACTCTTTGAAAGATATATATGCTTGTGGCAGTAAATTTCAAAGCATGTCTGACTCTTAAAATGCCTATCCAGTGTGGGTGATTTAACTAGCAGGCAATATTTTCAGGAGCTAAGTTTAATGCTTCAGATGTACAAAGCATTTGCTGACTTGGGAAAATGGAGTAATTTGGGTCTGGGACCAATAGCAGAATGATGAGGGTTATTTTTCCCCTTCCACTTTCATTGGAAAGCTACAGCTTTGTGGGGGTGATTGTAAGATGAAACAAAAAACAAAACACCCCCCCCCCCACACACACACACACACACCCCTCTTGTTTTTATATATTTGGTACTGATGTCAGTGGAACTAATGAAAAGCAGATTGGTCACAGCAATATAGAAAATCAATTCTCAAGCTCTTTCTTATTCAGGTTTTTGATAGTACATTGCTCTCATCTGTGACATGAGGGTCTCAGCCTGATTTTCAAATGGGTTGTTCAAGTGGAAATGAAGACACTTGCCCCGGGTCACACACAATAATAAAAAGTGACCTCTTCCTGAAAATGGATGCTTTCCATGGCCTTCAGTTTAGAGGCTGATAGGAAAGCACTTTTATAATTCTCTTCCATGAGGCTTTTTTCTAGGTAATAGAAATCATTAGCTGAAAAATGAGATATGTGCATTACACATTCATTTATAAATTAATATTGACCAACCTTTGGGGTATTTTATGACTTCACAATGACCTAATCTATTTCCTCACATGGTAGCAGGACTTGAAACTAGTAAACCTGGTGATGTAAATACATATTTGAAGGCAGATCAAAGACAATAGTCTCTAGTCGACAGCCAAAGAATACACATTTCCTGCAATCATTTGCATCAACGGGTCTTTAGGAAGTATGAGGAGAGGAGACATTTAGAGAGGAGGGTCGAAGAGATTTCTAAATAGAAATCTGCACTTTTGTTATTTCTCTTTGTTGAAGGGAGACAAAAAAACATGTCCAGCCATTTTGGATAAAAGCAATGCAATAATAAGAAAGATCTGTGGAGCCTGGGTGGCACATGAATGAAGAGAAATGGTAAGATTTCAGAGGAGTAGAAATAAAAAAAGGGTTAGAAACTATGCAAGTAACCATGTTGAGCCTCAGCTTTCTTGGGTATAGTAATAAATCTGAGTGATATTAACATTTTTAAAGTATATTCCACTGGAAGGTAATTTTATTGCATGTAAATACAGATACCCCGAAAGGTCTGTTGTGAAATAGGTTTGAAAGAGACCTGGTCAGGGAACTTAAACAGTTTTATTGATTGATGACCTTTGCAGGCTTTCATGCACAGTGAACACTGGGAGTTTCCAAGAGATGGGCATAATGTATTAAATTTCTAATCTTTTTGACCATGCAAACTTTCCCCCCATAGTACTCTTGAAAATGCCAATTTTCATTCTTGTTAGTGTGTTTTCCTAGTTCTAAAATTATATGAATATGTGCTTAAAAGATGGTCTGTAAACAGGCAGTATGAAATGAAAAATAGATACAGTACAATTAACCAAGTAATTGGGTGACAATGACCTTGTTTTGCATTCCTACAACATTACAGCAAATTGTTACTATTTTTTCCTTAATTTTATGCACATCACCTTACTAGAATAAAAAATCTTAAGGTAGGAAAAAAAAGACACTAGTAAGTACAGAAAGGACCAGATAGCTACATGACAATGATGGAGATCTTCGTATCAATTAGGTAGTATCTGATTGCTGCGTCGACAACATGCTACTGTTTTTAAAGGCAACACAGTATCTAGCCACAGCACTGGCACTCTTCTCTAGCTTCATTTTCCACCCAATACACCAATACCAGGTAGGTTCATGGCACTATCCATTTGGGACCTTCATAACTAAGAGGGAACGTGTAGACCACTCAGAGATGAGTCACAAAGATTATTAAGGAGTTGGAAAACAAGTTCAATTTGAAAAGGTTAAATGAGATGGAATTTTTTTAAGCCTGGAAAGAATAACTAGAGATGCTAGTTAATAGTGATTTCTCTTGTGATGTATTATTAAACAAATGAAGGTTACTGGTTTTCTTCATTGTCAGTGAAGAAAACTGACGGAACAAGAGAAAATGTGATTCTCTAGCTGTTAGGACTCAGTTTATTTTATTTTTTTAATTCTCACCTGAGGATATGTTTTCCATTGCTTTTCAGAGAGAGTGGAGAGGGGAGAGTGGGGGAGGGGACATCGATGTGAGAGAGACACATCCACTGGTGGCCTCCCGCTTGCATGCCGACCAGGGCGGGGATTGGCCCTGCAAGTGAGGTGTGTGCCTTTGGCCCAGACCCTTCAGTCCAAGGGTCGACACTCTAACCACTGAGCAAACCAACTAGGGAGAGGACTCATTTTAGACATGAGGAATAATTTTCTTATTCAACAGTTTTGCACCATGATTGCAGTTGCTTACCATTTGATTTGGTCAAAATGTACTTTCTCAATGAATAACTAATAATGTTAACTTTTATTAAAATTCTTATTAATAGCCATGGACCATACTGGCACTTTATACACATTATGTTATTTAATTTTCATAAGAGCTTTTTGAGAAATGGACTTTAATCCGTATTTTGTGGATGTGAAAAATGAGGCTCATAGGTATTAACTACCATCAATTTCTAGTGAAGTCAGTTTTCAAACACAATCTTTCTGACTTCATAAGTCCTGCCCACCATAACATACACCTTTCCCACTGTTGCATGGTCTCCTTGTGTAGGTCAGTCAATATTTTGAGTTTATTTCTTAGCAATAATATGTAATGCAGATTTGCTTTAATAAGTAGACCATAAGAAATTTAGGGCAAAGGACCTACACGAGCCTTCTCCAAAGAAAATATATAAATAGCCACCAAGCTCATGAAAAGATGCTCACATCATTCGCTATTAGAGAAATGCAAACCAAAACTACATGAGATGGCACTTTGCATCTACTGGGATGACTAGAATAAAAAATAAAAAATTAAAATAAAAAGGAAACTAACAAGTGTAGGTGAGGATGTGGAGAAATTGGAATCCTCGTGTATTACTGGTGGGAATGTGAAATTGTGCAGCTGTAGTGGAAAATAGCTTGGCAGTTCCTTAAAAAGTTAAACATAGACTTACCATACGATCCAACAATTCCACTCCTAGTTATATACCCAAAAGAATTAAATGCATGTGTTCAAACAAGACTTTGTACATGAATATTAATAACAACACTATTCAAAATTGCCAAAAGGTGGAAACAACTCAACAGGAAGTAACAGGCAAATAAGTCTGACATACCACACAATGGAATATTAGTCAGCCAAAAACAGAAATGAAGTTCTGATGTATCTACAATATTAATGAACCTTGAAAATGTTAAGCTAACTGAAAGAAGCCAGACACAAGAGACCACATACTGTATGATTCCATTCATATTAAATACCTAGAATAGGCAAATTAATAGAGGCAAAAAGCAGATTAGTGGGTGCCAGGGGCTGTGAGTAGGAAAGATAAAAATTTAATGAACATGGGTTTCCTTTCGGATGATGAAAATATTCTGGAACTAGATAGTGGTGGTGGTTTCATGACATTCAGTGTCGTTAAATTTAACCCTTTAAATGGGTAAAATGCTGAATTTTATATAATGTGTATTTGCCACAATAAAACAACTGATGTGTATGAATAGGATTTGATGATCCTTATAATCAGATAGAACAATAACATTTTTTAGCTGGTGAAGAAAATATATTAAAGATGTTCGCCCATACTTAGGTAACACTGAACGCTTTATATCATTATTTCTTACTCCCATTATAAGATAATCATTTTACACACAGCTATGGAAAAAGAATTGGGAGTAGAGAAAATAAAAGTGTGTTCAAGGTTCATATCTTACAATCACAGAAAAAGACATTACAGTATTTGAAAAGTATAAATTGTCAGGCTGCCCTTGAAGTGCTCACATTTAGTTAGCTATTGTTTCTATATTTATGCTCTATTATTGAAACGGAATATTTAGTGATTTCCTAGGACAAAGATTATGTATATATGCTTTTGAAAAGGGAAAAGGGGGCTATTCAGCAAGATATGTACAGTTTTTAAAATATAGATTTATAAGCGAAATTTTTTTTTTATACATGAAAGACATCTTCTGTGAAATGAACATTTTGTTTTCTTACAAGGGGAGGCTAAGATGTTTCTTTCTTTTAAAACACACTGAGAAAACATTTGTTTCTGACTGACTGTTGATTAATTCCTGCATAGCATGCTGACTATTTTAGGGGGAAAAAACTACTTTTTTAATGAACAAATTGAGTTCATATTAATTAGACTTCATCAGTGTGGTTTACCCTCTCATCCAATTTTGCTCTTTTAAATTTCAATAACTGCAGGTTCCCAATCACTATCACTGACTCTATCTTATAAACATGCAATATGTCATATCTCAGCTGCTGTCATGAATAAAGCTTTTAGCAACATTCTACTTTTGCAGTGATATCCTTAAATATCCATTTCTCCTTAATGGGCAAAAGGATGTGTGTTTTCACACAGAAGTAAGCTATGTTCACCTGTTTAGATATCATTTATAAAAGAGAGTTGGAAAGCAAAGGCTGTTTATCAGATTTATCTGATATAAATATTTGTATTTCAATTGTAGATATCAAATGAACCTAGTGCAAATATCGACGTTGAACAACACATCATTGATATAAGATGATAGAATGAAATACACTCATATAGTATATGGCATATGTATATTAAATACATGTGTTTTATGAGGTAGAAAAATAATACCTGGTTTCTTTCTACTTTTGGGAAAATGGGAGCATTGTCCTATTAATGGCCGTATGCCTTGCTTTAGCCACTGAAATTTGAATGAACCTACCATGATGAAAGCATTTAAGAACCAGTGGGCAATTCTTCATCAGCCTTTTCCACTACAGTGGCAATCAGAACTGTTTCCACCGGCAGCAACTACATCATCATGAGTTCTTATAGGAGGGCAACGTGGAACTGAGTCTCCAATGAACAGAAAGGAACATGTTGCAAAGTGAGTTTTAAAATCATATACTATCTTATGCTAATACAGTATATTATAGACTTAGGTTAAGCAGTCTGTACAATATGATATGTAATATGTATGTAATATGTATTCCCTGGTAGGTCTGGCTCAGTTGGTTGGGCATCATCCCGAGCACTGAAAGGCTGCCTTTTCGATTCCAGATCAGGGCACATGCCCTGGTTGCTGGCTTCATCCCCAGTAGGGGGCAAGCAGGAGGTAGCCCATCTATGTTTGTTCTCACATCATTGTTTATCTTTCCTTCTCCCTTCCTTTCTACCTAAAAATCAATTAAAAATCTTTAATATGTATGTATTTATATCTACATAAAATATTACAATGTGATATAAAATAATATATAGGTGTTCCTATATTGTTGTTTCAATGGTAATTTTCTTCTCTCTTCTGTCTAAAAAAAAAACGTGTAACCCTATAGATTAGGGGTGTGTTTGCTCAGATTCTGGTCTGTACTCTCTCCTTTTGTCATCAATTTCAGGACACAATTCATGGCTCTATTTTTCTCTACTAGTCTGTTCCATACTAATCAACGCTAGACATATTATTACTTCTTGGAATAAAAGCTGACATATGTATTACAGAGTGTTCTCTTTAAGCTTGAAATTTTGGAAATTTAAATGTATAAATTATATCTTCAACATTCTATTTAAATTACCCCAGATGTTTTCTGTTTCTAATTACTGATTTTTCAAATATTGAAAAATCCTGGAAATATGGCTCTGACTGGGTTTGTAAAAATCAATTGAAGAATGTTTCATATGGTCATTTTACTGTCTCCTTAGGGGTCTGCTATCTTCTTGAGTTTTTTGCTGAAAGTTTCATTGTCATAGAAGCCTACGGTCTTCCTTCACTGAAACATCACAGTCATAATTATATACTTATGTGTGAAATCATTTTTTTAATGTCTCTTTCAAAAATTAGGTTGTCCCTTCTAGGAGCATCTGTCTTGTTTACTCCCTTGTCTTGAGAAGCCAGGACCAGGTCTGTCCCACAGTAGGTTTTTAATAAATATACATTGATAAATGACTGGAAGAACTTTTCAAAGTTGATTTTCTCAGCTGTGTGTGTTTTTTTCTTCTACTCAGGACCACTTTTGTTTACATGAGACTTGGGTGAAAATCTGTGGAAGGAAGAATGGCATGCTAGTGTAAGAGCTTTTTTCACTCCCTGCATCCCACTTGATTTCATCTGGTGCATGATAGCAACATAATTGAAACATACTTGTGGTTTTGAATACAAAGCCCATAAAACCATGTAAATCACTTCGTTTTTTAACTTTTTTATGATTGTGATTTATGATGGTGATGGGGAGACTGGGTGTCAGGAGGGAGGGTTACATTTGTAATTAGAAAGCGAAACAGATGTTGACGCCTTCATTTTAAATGATGTTTCCATTATAATAGTCCTCACTGCTCACTGATCATTTTCTATTTCACCTATTAAAATTCTCACTGAAAAGATCTGGGTCTCTAGATAATACTCACCATATGAGGGCTTCGCTGCAGCGGAGCACAGAAAATTTTTGATCCATTACGCTTATAAAACAAGACCCCAAACATTCTGTGTGTAAAGGCACAGAAACAGAAACAAATAAGAATATATGCTTTTTTCCTTTTTAGATCCAAAGTATTGGATGTATAATCATATATGCACACTGACTTTTTGACTCGAAGTGATTACAGAATTTACCTAGCTTATTATCTTGACCAAAATCCACTTTTGCCAGCTGATCAAAGGAGAGAAGAAAGAACCCTGCATTCTAAATCACCCTAACCCTGTTCAAAGATAAACACTGCTAGGGTAATCAAGTGTGTCTCGGCACACTGAGTTATGTGATGAAAAATACCATTTGTGCTCTCCCCATGGTGCCTCCCAGTCAGAGCCCGGGTCGCACAGGCTGCTCTGATGGAGGCTGAGCGCCTTTGGCACCGTCTCATTTTGCCGACACTGACACCTGGGCAATAGAAAGGATGTGATACTGCCGATTTTAGGTCAGTTAGGATTTATAAGAGAATGGTGTCATTGAATAAGAATGGATACAAAAATAAGGGGAACATCAGAAATAGCTTTAATCTTCTTTGTCTCTTCCTCTGCTTCCTTCATGCTGCTTTTGCCCCACCTTGAATATGAAGCAGTGTAGACAAGTATGACTGATGTAGGAAAGAACTTGAGAGACTGCAGATATGTCTAAACAGGGAGACTTGAGAATGGATGAATGCCTGCCTTACTACCAAGAATATATCATGAGGGCAGGCCTGGTGTCTATTCTGCTTGTCATTCTGTCTTCTGCAGGGCCTAACACAGTAAATGGTAGATGGTAGATGCTCAGTAATTAAGCTTTATTAGGTCATCTAACTTGCCAGAAATGCTATTCAATCAAAATTGGTCCTTTGCAAGTTGTGAGCATTGAGTCATTAGGCCCTGATTTTAGGCTCCACAAGGCACTAAACGTATCTCGAACCAGATCTCAGATTCAAGTTTGCAGACAAGCTTCTCTTGCCTTGAGGTAGAAACGCTTTTATTTGGTCTGGTTTTGCTAACGGAAATAATTGTCCACATTGGAACCTGAATGAGCCAGTCCGCTCCCTCTTCAGGGACAATGCCATTCCTAGGAGAGAATACATATCAGCCAGTGAGCAAACGGACCTACAGACGAGATGAGAGAGTCAGGTAATGAATTACAGAGACTCAGGGAACAAACCTGCTTTGATGTGACACTGGAGTGCTGGTGGCAATAAGATGTTGGCCAAGCCCGTTTGCTAAAGCACATGGAAAGACAAACTTAACTTTCTAGTGGACGAGCCTGTTTAAATGTGTGTGTGTGTGTACACACATCACTCTTTGATCAGTTAATGGCATCCCCATTAAAACACATTTTCATCTCCAAATGGTTGTTGGTTAAGTTTTTTCCTTTTCCTTTGCATTCTTTCATAATGCCCCCTTGACTTCATGGAGTCGCTCTCTATTCGACTTCAAACGGAGGTGTGTGTTTATCATCCCTATTGTGCACAGAGGAGGAAAGGCTTTTAAGCTGAGCATTGCAAATTTGCCCAGCCTATGTATCATTGTGTAGAAGAATGGCAGTGCACAAGAGCAGACCTGCAAGATTTCATTCGCTTAAAGGTGATGTTCTCAATTACAGACATTTCCCAGGCTCTGGATCCTTGCATAGAGATGAGCGCTGTTCCTCCTGTAATAAGGAGACACTTATCAGGCGACACATCGATTTTCAATCAATCAGCGCTCCATGTTTTTTAGATGAGAGCTTCATTTTATTTCGGTAAATAACCGTGAAGAATCAAAACCCTAGTTCATTGGTCATTCAATGCTGTGAGCAAAATATTTTAGGGCAAGTGACAACAAGCCAGTCTCAAATCTGATGCATAACAGGGCTTCTTCAAATTCGGGTACTCATCTCATTCTTCCCAAGCACTGTCATTGTCACTTCATTTATATTTAGATGCTCAAATTGCAACTTTTGAGTAAATAACAAGAGAAAATAATCCAGCACAAGAGTTCTGACTGTTGATGGAGGAGGGTAATGCCTGAAATCCCGGTTTCCAAAACCCCTACCTTTCAGTTAACAGAACAGAATGTGAATCAAAAGAGAGGCAGGGTAACTTGTCATTGGGGTTTTGAGGAAAAGTCTCTGCTTAAATATATCACTTGGGGGGGGGGGAATTATTCATAGATTGTTTACTCCGCTTATTCCTAAACTCTCCTCTGAATTTTTGAATAATCATGATGATGGGATCTGGACAGACAGTGTTATTTTTGCATAAGACAGTCTGGTATCTGTCTTGCTTGCTTCACCCGGTGGGTCAATGCCCCTCCATTAGCACCCTGACTGCCGCGCAGAGTCCAGCATGTGGCCGCTGGACATCTGCAGACGATGGTTTCCAGGTGTCAGCCTACAGGAAATCACCGCAAGTCAATGCAGACCTCAGGGTTCTAGACATTCAGCTGTAAAAGCCTTGCAGGCAAGGTCATGGTTTTGGTACTTGTAGCAGAAACCGAAGAGAAACTCCAAAAGCACAGCCCACATTATCCCAGAGGGAGAGCTGACAAAAGTTTACTCTACTGGGAAATAACTTTCACACAGAGAAAACGCCCACTGCTCCCCGAGGCAAAAATAGAGTTTAAAGTGTGTTTCAAGGAAAACAAAAACTACCTCTTGAACCTTGTCTGCTTGTGGCAGGTAAATGCGTCTTTTTAAGTGAAGTCCCCTTTGTCTCTTGGCAACTCAGCATTTATTTTTTCATGCTCAGTGACAAGAAATTTCCCCCTTCCAAAATTCAAGCCATCTGTGCTATTAGCAACATAATCAATCCTAGCCAATAAATCACCCCACCCAATGTTCTTGACAACACAAATTCTGTAGTATGTTAAAACATTATAATAAATGACAACACGGTATGATCTATGGGGCCCCTTAGAGTTATCCCCTTCATCCCCTGGGGGGAAATTATGGCCTCCAAGATCTTTATAATTTTGAGTACTTATGTTTGCTGAACAGACTTCTAAAAATGAGTCAATTTTGTGGGATTTTAAAGCCACTCACCCATAGAAGAAGCCTTCAGCTTTTCTTGAAAGAGACATTGGGATCACAATGTCTATTTAATTCTTTCTATGGCCAAGCAGCCAGAGAGTTAACAAAAATCAATAGTCTAGAAGTTAGTGAGTAATGCAAAATGTTTTCTTATAGAGGAAAGTAAAAAGTATTTTTGGCATGGCCTATTTTGTATACAGTCCTATTTATTGAGGTTATGTTTTGCAAATGAGATATGCTGTGAGAATATACACATAGTGGCTGGCAAATATGAAGCCATTAATATCCTCAATCTCTTTAGGGCAGACAAGTTGGGAGCATTCTATTTCGAAAATGCAGAATCAATGTACTAAGACTGGGTCCACCACTCCCCACAATGGCCACAAGCATAAAGCATAGAAGATTTTCATTGAATGACTCATTATGAATTTTCTTGATTATTTCTTTACAGGTAACTTTTCTTGAGAATCCATCAAGCTTCTGGAGCAAAAATAATGTATGGTGATTCCCAATACCATAAATGATATCCTATGTGCACTTATAAAAAAAAACAAAAAAAAACCACTCTCAGGAAACTTGTGGATTAACTCTTATCAGTAATAGAGAGGATATGAAATATTTAAAGGCAGATATAAATAGGTACCTGTAATCCATCGCTAGGCACATAATATTATAGATGGCTTGAAGAAATAAGTCCAGCTCCAGCATTTCCCCTGCCATAGTGACAGGAAGAGTGTCAATTATGTTGTACAGATATGCTGCAGCAAGAAAACATTATTCAAGAGAGGGCTAAAACCCAACTAATGTGCAAAATGCTGAAATAAAAGAGGGAAAAATATTTAAAAACTGTAAAATACAGCACAGTGGTAAAGCTGAGAGCAAGCTGTGCTCTTATGCAAGGCTAGTGGATATTTGCATACTGAAATCAATGTAATTCATATGCCATATATTATTTGTTGTCTAAGTATACACAAGCACTTACGGTCATCTACACATAAAGCTATTCTGACAGTCCAGAGCAATAAAATTTAGTGCATCATTCTAGTGATTTTTTACCCTTGAGTGACAAACTGTCTAACTTTTAAAATATCTTCAAAGGACGTTTCTCAGAATAGCCATGCCTGATTCACTCCAGCATGCTTCTTCACTTGTCAATCAATAAATCATTCAACCAATCAATCAATCAGTCAGGGCTAGATATTCTCATAAGCAATCACTCTAAGGCTTTTGCATTTTGTTAACCAAAGAAATTTTTTAAAAAATTGAGAATTGACATGTAGTTGCTAACATTTTGTTTTACAAACATGAATTTAAATAACAGAAACTACCAGATCTGTGTGCTATTAACAGTGCTTAATAACAATTATATTTTAATATTAAAAAATAGAGATGTATTTTAGATTAAAATATAGTTCTTTCCAAGTCCTTATGAAGAGTTGGAATCTTACCCTGATATATATGTTTACCCATGAGCAGACACAGAGTTAAACACAAGACGCACATACATATAACTGTCCTTTTATTTTATGGATTCTAAACAACCAACCGTTCTTCATATTATCAAAATTTGGTAGATTTGGAGGGGGGGTCAGGTCAAAATTCCAAAACCTGAATAGTACCCTATACAGCCATAGAGTGCTAATGTGAGAGCTTTCCCAGTTGTAAATCAATCCGAAAACCTTCAGTAAAGGAGAACCTCGAGTTTTGATGTCTGTGCCAATTAAGTGATTGTCCCTTAGCTCTAAACCTGCCCTTCTATATGGTGTGATGTCCATGCTGGGACACTGCAACCTACATTTCTGCTTTGCCAGCTTGTTCAGCCAGCAGGAGGCATGAAGGGGAAAATACAAGGCTACAGGAAAACAACAACAAACGAGCTTGTGCTTTCCTCTTTGTTCCCCTTGAGGTTCCTGGGGGCTTGCTAACGCCTGCCTGAACATCACTCCGGCAACGTGTCTTCTTCACCCGGGAAGTGGAAGTTCTGCCTGGTTGAATCTAGTGTGCAGTTTTTCAGATATTTGCAGATCTAGCTTCATCATGCCCTTCCCGAGATACTCGCACCAGCCAACTGCCCCCCGCCCCCAGATGTCTGGGTCCCAAGAGCACAAGGTCCCTCTTCTAAGTCTCCAAACTGTAGCAGTTCAATCTTGTCTTTCTGTTCTCTCAGGCCTACTGGAAGCTACTTCTTGCAGTTTCTACCTCAGTGGCACCGTAGAGCAGCAGTGTTTGGCAAACTACAGCTTGTGGACTGAATCCTGTCTGCTGCCTGTTTTTGGCCCCCTTATCTATGAAAGATATATTCCAGCCCCCCACTGAGTGCTTGAAACCACAGATAGGACCAAACCTTATGGATGCCAGGTTTTTTCCCTATAAATACATACCCATGAAAAGTTTAATTTATATATGAAGCACAATAAGAGATTAACCACAATAACTAATAATAACATAGAACAAGTATAACACTATACTATAATAAAGTTATGTAAATGTGGCATTATTAAGTAAAATAAGGGTTACTTGAATATAAGCACTGTGATACTGAGACAGTTGATCTGATAACTGAGATGTCTCCTAAGTGAGGAGGGAGCAGGGAGCATATACAGGCAGGATGGGGCCAGAGAGTTCAAGATTTCATTACACTACTTGGAAGGATGCATGATTTAAAACTTATGAATTTATTTTTGGAATTTTCCACTTAATATTTTCGGACCCTTGTTGATCTCGGGTAACTGAAATTGCTGAAAGCAAATCTGTGGATAAAGGGGGGACTATTGTAAAGGTTTATTGAGACACACCCAGGGCTGCCCCTTATGTCTGAGGCTGTTCTGTAGAGGTGATTAGTTAAGATGACCTGCAAAGCCAAACTATTTAATATCTGGCCCCTTATAGAATACATTTGCTAATTTCACACTTAGTTAACCCCTCCCTATCTATTTCACTGTTTTATTTTATTTTGTTTTTAATATTAAATTCTCTTTGTTCAAATAACTGGGTGAAGTTTCTGTTTTCAAACTGAAATCATGTAAAACATTTGCAAATAACAAAAAATTGGCTACTAAGAGGACTGCAAAAAAGACCCTGAAAGAGGGAAAACAAAGAAAACAATCATAGTTTAAAAGGATCTCCATAAAGAAGCCTGGAAATCACCAGGCTCTGGAATTACCACATTCCTAATGCTAAAGAAAACACAATGAAAAAGTTTTGTACCAACGACAAATGATAAATGGTCAAGAGAAACTTTTAATTGCATATACTAAAATCAGATAAACCTGCAGCAAGAATATTTATGAACCAGTACCATTGCCATGGAGACAGATACCAACAACAGATTAAAAGAACAACTTTAAAACCAAACTATATTTCAATGAAAGTGAACTGTGGGTCTATTTAGTATTTTCCTTCACTCTGAATAATGTTAAATAGATCTTATAAAAGTTGAAAATATGGGCTCAGATTACATCTCCATACAATTCTACATTTCTTTTCTTTATATGGCTCTTATTTTGGTTACAAAAAAATAAAAAGCTATGTAAGGATGATAAAAGAAATATAGGTATCTACTTATTATTTTTATTCCATCTTTTGACAGAAACCCATTAAAGATATAACTAGTGGGAGTAGAGTTTCAACATGATATTCCATTAGGCAATTTATTTTTGGCTGCTTATTAAGAAGTGTTGCCTAATGCACTGTTTTAATGACTAAATCAGGTTATTTCTACCTGGTACACAAGGAAAGCTTTCTTGGCTTTCTAAAGTAAATGTCAGTCACTACAGAGAGATAATAGTTTTGTCTACCATCTCTAGAGATTTTATTAGCCACATTTTAAAAAAAAATAAATCACTTTTGTAAGACATTAAAGCCTTGTTCATATTCTTGGACTCTAACTATTAGAAGAGCCAACTAGCCTACCAAGATTTTCCACCAGAATTTTGTTATTGAATCTTTTATATTTTCTAAGAAGATTTTATTTTATACACACACACATGTGCACACATATGTACACACACACATACTTCTCAATAGCAAACAACTATTTCTCTTTACTCTGATGTTTCTTAGCACATGCTTAATGTAAACTGGTAACTGCTTTGTAATCGAAACCTGGCATTGTCTTTAATTATGAAAAAATGTATGTGTGTGTGATTAAAATTTGTATTAAAAATGTAACAATTTGAGGAAGCTTTGAACATGCCCTCGGTATTTAGACCTTGAAAACTGACCTGATTTAATGATAGTGAAATGCCAGAGAAAATATTTCTTATGGTATCCTTTCGGAATCAAGGCTGCCTCTTGTCAGGGTTGGCCAACTATGAATGGTGGGCCAAATCTGGGCCTCTGCCTGCTTTTGTAAATAAAGTTTTATTGTAACACAGCCAGACACACTTGATAATACTGCCTATGACTGCTTTCACACTCCAAGAGCAGATTTGAGCAGCTGCAAAAGAGACTATAAGGCTTTCCAAATCTGAAATATTTACTTTCTTGCCTTTTGTAGAAAAGATTGGCTAACCCTGAACTATGTAAATCTAGTATTTGACCTCAAACTTTATCCTGCCTTTTTTCATTAGTGTTCAAAGAACCCACGTGAATTTATGCCTTCCTAAGTCTCAATATTTCTAAAAAAATGCATTCTCTTTCATTCCATTTCTGATATTCTGCTGCTGCTGCTGCTTGTGTTGACATATAAGCAGATTCATTTCCTCCTTGTGTCTCACCATCCACACCCCTTGATGAGCAAGATTTTCCCCTTTCATTCCTCATCCACCTTCCCCTTTTCTCTATTCAAACTGACACAACTTTGATTGTTTTTCTAGATGATTATATTAACCTACAGTACACTCCACCTCCATGCTTTAGCTTCTCCAACCCATCCCACTCATTATAAATAGAACAATCCTGCCAGAATGCAAACTGAACATGGTAATCTCTTAACATAATTCTTTTATTTACCTCCATCATCTCTAAAGGTAGTTATTAACCTTGTTACCATAGAACACTGACATGAGGAGAGCTGTTCTATGCTTGTTTTGTCTAGGTAGATAGATAGATGATAGATTAGATAGATGATTGATGATAGATGATAGATAGATGATAGATAGATAGATAGATAGATAGATAGATAGATAGATGATAGATAGATAGATAGATAGATAGATAGATAGATAGATAGATAGATAGATGATAGATAGATAGATGATAGATAGATGATAGGTAGACGATAGATAAAATAGATTGATCTCACTGGAATTAAAGAACTAAGCTTTGAGATTGTATTTTGATGAATAAAGAAAGGACTTAGGTTATCCCTCTGTTTATATTAACTCCCTGAGAATCAGACACATTTTTCGTAAGAAGAGAAAATGAAGTGAAGTAGAGTTAGTTCACTTGGAATTATGCATTAACATGGATATGCCCATGTAAGAATGGGGCATATGGGAATTCTTCTCATGAGAATTGGTGATCTAGATGTAATGATTGGACTCAGGACAACTTTCTCCTCTCCACTCATCACACAGTCCTTCTGCCTGTGATGATGATCTATCTGTGGTTTGTTTCTTGGTTTTCTTTTACTCTTCATCACCTCTGTGCACTTTGCATGCTGCTTCCTTGGCCTGACATGCCCTTCCTCATCTTTGTGCTTTATGTACTCCTATTTATCCTTCAAGACTTGGTTTAAATAATTCCTACTCAAGGGTAGACTTTTCTAATCTCTCCACCCCAAGTTATATATGTCTTTCCCTGTTCTCTTCAGGTACTGCGTTTATACTTTGGTCAACGCTGACTGCTAAATGTTCCCCTTACAACCTGTGCACAAGAAATTATTATATTGTTATTGTCTTCCTTCCAAGGACCTCATTTTTTTTTCTTCTTCTTTACATCTACAGTGCCTGGGACCCTGTGATATAGTGGGTGCCAAAGACTTACTTGTTAAATGAGTGAATCTCTTTCCAATATTTTTAAAAATCAAGAAAAACATTGATTACTACTATAACTTTGCCCTAGCCCCTTCTTGCAAGGAGTAAGACAGGGAAGAGTTATGGGTTGAATGCTGTATCTTTCAAAGCACTGAATGAATTCTCAAACAATGGGAAATATTTGAGTAACAACATTCCTACCATTATTTGTATTGAACTATACCTTCCACTGACTGGGAAGTACCTGACCTCTATTCTGTATGAATAAAGGGACAAATTGAGAAAGATTCCTGGAGAATCCCATAGGCTTACATGGCCATATTAATATGAATTCTGAAGCACAACAGATGCCAGATATAAGCAGAGTGTTTTACAAGAGGAGTTTGGAAGGTTGTCTAAAACAAAAGATGCCATCTCCTTCTCCTTAATCCTACACATAACAGCTGCTGAAATTATAATGCTTGAAAAGCACATAACCACTCTCAAGCCTGTATTTTGAACTTTCAAGAATTTTTTTTAAAACCAGAGTTTTTGTCTTTTTATATAGTTGGTAAGCCAACCAATTGATACTGAAATTTCCAAACAACTAGTTTACATTTTGCAATATTACATAATTACCTTCATTTTAAAAATTGAATTTGCTAGTTATGTTTTTCTCATGAAGTAATGGTTTAATTAGAGCTCATGACCTAGTAACAACGAAAAAGCAGGCTTTCACCTTGGAGTTAGTGTCTAAAAAATGTGGGGAGAAATCCATTATAGAAATAGTTTAAGAGATTTATCATGAGATAATTTAATCTGACCATGAATTGAGAGTGAGAAGTTGATTTCTGGGTTTTCAATAATGGCACAGGAAATAATTAAACTTGATCAGTGACAAAAATCCTGCAAAACTGGCAATGTTAATGGGGCTATTTTGCTTTCAAAATTTCCCTGAAAACATAGGGTAATACCATTAGTGTTAAATTTGCCCACCTGTAGGAAAATCGTTTCCTTAGGGCAGAGAAAACGTGAACAGAAACCACAGTGTGATGAAGAAAAAGTCTGGGATGATTTATGTGTGTGGTCTGGCTTGAGAGTGGGTGGCAGAGGTAAGGAAAAAAATTAATGACCTTTCCAGGGCTCTTTCATTCCTCTAATTCTATAGAAAGAGCTGTGTTCCATGGAATTGCGGTGATAAAATGTGGGCTAAAGGAAAGCATAACAGGGATTATCATTAAAACGTTCTCACAGCAATGGACAAAGAATGTGAGACTCAGTACTATGATTTTTCGCTGGAAAGGGATATATCATATATATTGACAGTAGGATAGGAGAAAATAAGATGAAGACAGCCAAATTGTAGGAGTATTTGCCAAAACCTGACAGTTGGACAATAACCTAATAAGTAAACCTTATTTATTTTATTGAACAAATGTTCACTTAGTGCTTACTATGTATTTGGCACTCTTCTAAGTGCTTTGCAAATATTAACTCATTTAATCTTTATCATGGTATGTACTATTGTCATTGTCATTTAACTAAGGCCCAGAAAGATTAATTAACTTGTGTAGGGACACACAGCTAGTAAGCAATGAGTCCCAGACTCAAACCAAGGCAGTCTGGCTCTTGCTGTTAACTTCATCTTCAGAGATAGAAGGAGTAAGATATCCTGGGAATGCACAGCAGAAATTGTATATAATGTTGATATGAGTTAAATGAGCATCAGAGTAATCTTTATAGCACTAGATTATTTCCTGTAGAGTTCCTCCTCACTTCCTCCACTTGCCATTCACCACTGATTCTTCTCAAGGATAAAAAAAGAAAAGAGACGCAACAGCAAAGTGATCCAGACAATTTGGTGAGATTTTTCTTGATTGAGATATTATTTATTAGTACAGTGGCTCTACTAATAGTATTGAAATATGAGTTGCTTTAAACAATTTTGAGTTTCACAAAGGAATGTTTAAGTTTTTTTGAAAAGCTATTTGTGACTTAAACCTTTATCTCACCAAAGATCCAGGGAAATGAGAGATGTTGACCCTCTAGCTGAGTCTGTGTTATTAAAATAGTTCTCTTAACTATCTGTTCATGGGGCTGCAAAATGCTGATATGTAGAACAAGTGAAACTCCCCTCAGAGTCATTTGGAATTGATTGAGCATTTTCTGTAAACATGTGAAGTAGAAACCTACATGATTTCACCAGTATTCTCTCAGCCATCACTTTTGTCAGTAATTTAGGCACCTCTCTTTCCTGCAAAAGCCCGTGTCTTCAATTCTCTATTAAAGTAGACTTCGGCGAGGCCCAGCTTAAAAGGACAGTCTCTGGGATGTCTTGCCTCATCATGCCAGCCTGGAATGATCCCTACACTGCCATGAGTGATGCAAATCAAGTGCTGTAGGGTGATGTTATCACATACTAAATTTTATAGCATGTTAGAGTATGTGTGTGTGTGTGTGCATGTGTGTGACAATTCCTCTCTGAGTTCATAAATTCAGAGAGGACAAGTAAAATATTGTAATAAGTTATATATTAAGCCCATGCCTATTATGTAGAAGACCTAAGTATATTGCTATCAAATGCCTGATTTATTTACAAAGCTTGTTTTGTTTCCAGGTGTGTTTTTGGTTCGTAAGTGTAGTGACAGGCTAAACAATAATATTTAAGCTCTTTTCCTGGGTCAGGCCAATGGTCCATCTTGCCTGCTTCTCCCATGTGTAAAATAAGGTATTTAGGGAGTATCAAGTTATAAATAGGTATAAAGGCAGGCTCTTATGACTCAGAGAAAATCGCGCCTTTAAAAATGCCTGGCCGGTGTTGCTCAGTGGTTGAGCATCAACCCATACACCAAGAGGTTACTGGTTCGATTCCCAGTCAGGGCACATGCCCAGGTTTTGGGCTCAATCCCAAGCAGGGGCATGCAGGAGGCAGCCGATCAATATTGATATTTCTCAGTCATGGGTGTTTTTATCTTTCTCTTCTTCTCTCTCTAAAATTAATAAAAACATATTAAAAAAAATAGAGAAGATCTTCTAGAGAGTTAGGTACCCTATGTTACTACTACTCCTTTGTGGCTCTGAAGAATTAAGCCCTAGGCATATAAATATACTTTTCAGATCATTAAAGATGTAAATTTAAAAGACACTAGAAAGTTCTAATACTTCCAAATCTCTCTCTCACTGTCAGTGTGGTTAATCATTTGGCTGCATGGTATAGTGAAAAACAAATGATTTTAAGGCTAAGAAATCTGAATTTCCATTTGATTCTTCCACTTACTAACTGTCTGAATTTAGGTAAGCTGCTTAATCGGGGGCTTGGCTTTTCTAGTCATAAATTTTGTATAAAAATAATTTATTAGCAAAGATATTACAAGGAACAGATAGTGTATGTCTGATAATTCTTCTATGTTACTTACCACATAGAAATATGCAATCAGTTTTCCCTTGTAAATGACAAATAGAAGCACGATTCTTTAAAACAATTGGGGTCTGATTTAAACAACCTGGCCACTCTGGAAAACCTGTCGCTAACAAGAGCAAACTTAAGAAACCCAAGGACAGGAGCCAGCCCAGTGTTGGCTCTTCTCTCTCACCTTGATCTCCTTATCTTTGATAATTGAGAGACAGTGGTATTTGTCCTCAAAGGCAGGAAGTTGGTGCATCTGCTATACTTTGCACCCAGTCTTTACCGGATTATGCAGCATTATCTAAATAAACAAGATCATACCAAACACATCCTTCCCATTGAGGGCAAAGCCAGCTGAGCCAGAGTATAATTTCTTTGTAGTTGTACATGCCTTCAGGTAGATCAAATACCAAACTACCTCCCAGCTGCAGGCCCCTAAATAGAGCTGCCTTTCAGGGTGTGGCCACCTTTGTGGTGTCTGAAAGATATCTGGTTGAGTCAAAATCACTTACAGGCTGATGAAGGTATTAATGACAGTGAATGATCTGACACCTGCTCTGTTACCAGCTGCAAGGTATATTTAATATATTTCTATATATTTATACTTATTAGTATATAATTACATAGTATAATATATAATTTAGCATGTTATATAACATACTATATAATAGGATTTATTAAATATCAACATATATTTAAAAGTATATATATTTATAAGTGTGCAAATGTGCTTACACACCCATACACACATACACATTTTTTTATTAATGTATGTCCTGGTAAATTGAATGAAAATACTTAAGAAGATCTAATGTAGAACTGTGGTTCACCAGTAAAATACCTGCCTATATACAAGATTTCTGTTTCAGAACACACGTTGATTTTTCTCTTTTTAACCTTTCCTCTTTCAGTCTTTTATCAAGTTTTGTGGATTCTGTCACCAAAATCTACCTTATCAACATGACCGCCACCTTGGTTGATGCTTCTAATGTCTCTCACCAAGCGTATTGCCATAGATTTCCAGCACAGTTTGCTGTTTCCATTCTTGGTTCTCTTCACTCTATTCTCGGACGGGAAAACAATCTTTTCAAAACGTAAACTAATTCAGGATAAGCAGGTTATAGGTTACTTGACCAAAGCTAAGGAATTCTTCATCTTGCACTAGAAACATAGATCCTTCAGCCCACATCTCAGTGTCTCACGGGCTCACATGCCCAAAGCAGAGGTGGGACAAAACCCAGCCACTCCTCACCATCCGAGGCTGACTCCACGTGCCAGCCTGACATTTACAATTACTCCAACAGGCAGTATTATCATGAAAGTCTCCTCATGACCTCTACCTGTCAGTAGCCATCATTCTCCCTGACCTAGCTTTATGAAATCAATAATCTACTTTTTGTCTCTATAAATTGTGACTCCTATTTCAGAAATTTTATATAAATTGAATGGTATAATATGTGGTCTTTGGTGACTAGTTTCCCTCACTTACTGTAATGTTTTGAAGATTCATGCATGTTGTGGTATGTATGTATCTATACTTCATTCCTTTTTATTGCCAAATAATATTCCATTGCATGAATGTACCACATTTTTTGTTCATTCTACTTGAAAGTCATTTGGATTCCTTTTACCTCTTAGCTGTTATAAATGCTGTTTATGAACATTTGTGTACAAGTTTATGAGGGGACATATGTTTTAATTTTTCTTGGGTATATTCCAACCAAGTGGAATTTCTGGGTCAGTTGGTAACTTTGCTTAAATTTTGAGTAACTGCCAATTTTTTCCAAAGTGACTGAGCCATTTTAAATTCCAGTCAGCAATGGTATGAGGGTTCCACTTTCTTCCCTTCTCAATAAGTACTTGTCATTGACTACTAGTGAGTGTAAAATGGTATCTCCTTGTAGGTCTCTCCTTCTGCAGCACACCAAACAATAGATTATAGTTTTTGCTGATCTAACCAAAAAGTAGGTATAATTTTGATTCATTCACACCAGACAGCTATTGTGGTGTTGGCTGTGGTCATTTTTTTATTTGACAATCTAAGGAAAAGAGGTCAGTGCCCCTGACTAACTAGTCAGGTGTTGCATATTTTAAAAGGTCTTGCAGTACAGCAGTGTCACTTGCAGTGCAGCACACCTGTTGAAAATTGCTGGTCTTATGGGTGAATTCTGAGCAGATACTAGGAGAAAAAAGACTTCTACTTATGGTTGGTGGCTATTCACTGAAAAAAAAAAAAAAATGACATGAAGAGCTGAAATGACTAAATAGAAAGCACCTTATATTTTTAATTTTTCTTTATAAATATTAAGAAGAAGCTCTATAATAAAGCCTGATGGATGAATAAACCATTAGGTTCTTCTCAGTATGTACTTTGAATGCTAGGGCTGAGGCTTTGAGCACCTTGGATCCTGACTTAAGGACAGAAAATAGAGCAAATTCTTTAAATTCTGTCCCCTCAATATACTTGGGAAAGCTGAGAATTTCATGGATCACTGTGAAATCAACAGATGAAGCTATATGGAAACCAAACCATCCCAGAGCAAATGTCCATAGCAGTTGGCTGAGGTTAATGAAGGCTTTTGCTCAGAAATCCTTGCCACTCTTGTGTCCGGGGTTCCATGTTAGGCTACGATTGATAATGGTCACGAACACCAACAATTTGACTTGTGGCTCTACCTACAGACAATGTTCTATGTATGACAGCTCTTTCAACAAAAAGCTAATTTAGTGGTGTCCATTTAAATTAGGGCAAAATTCAAATCTCTGATTGAACCACTACTCAATGAAATTACGCTGTATCCGTAATTCTCAGAAAACTCCAGTTTTTAGAATCTTTAACAATAACCAAAATAGACTTATGTCAGTGGATAATCACAGAAGCAGTGAATATTCTAGCTAGGCCATGTTAGAATGTTTCTCAGCTTCTAAATATATCGCTCAGTAGACCCATATTTGAAATAGCCCATCTCTCTCTCTTAGTCAATAGTTTCTAGTGACAAGAAATCCACTCAAAATTGTACCACTAAGGGAGGATATTATGATAATACAGTGAAACAGGGGAACTGAATTACATATGGTGAGTCATCATGAAAACTTAATATGAAAAGACCTTGGAACAATGAATTGTCTTTCCTTGTTTCAGGACTGCGTATTTTGCTGTCCCCCTGCTCATTGAAGTTCTGATGTTTTCTCTCTACTCTGCATCATTTATCCCTCTCTCTCAATACCCAGGTGGGAAGAGACATTGATCTGTGGGCAGAAAACAAAGGCAAGAGGCCATGGCCAGGTAGTTTAGTTGGTTAGAGTGGTGTCCCGATATGCCAAGGTTGGGGGTTTGATCTCAAGCCAGGGCACATACAAGAGCAACCAATGAATGCCTAAATAAGTGGAACAACAACACAATGTTTCTTTCTCTCAAATCAATAAACTTAAAACAAGAAAAAAGGCAAGAGACCAAAGGGAAGACAATTGAAGTGTTCAAATGGGGGCAGTGGACACTAAGAACGACTCTAAAGACAAGTGAGAACTGCTAACAGCCTGATTAAGAGACAGGATGAGCTACAACAGGGGCAGTTCTAAAACAAATTACACAAGTGACCGAATGTCATTTCTAAGTAATTGTGGGGGATATACATGACACCCCCCTTAACTTTTACAAAGTATGAGGCTCTTCTGAGGCACAAAAGATAATGCTTATTTAAGCTGGAAATGAGAGGGACTTAAACTAAATGAATAAACATACCTTTGCAGCTTTATTCAATGTTAAGGTTCTATATGGGACAGAACTAAATGCTTTCTTCAGAATTAGAGCTCTTCTTGATAGGGTGAATTCACTCGAGAAATGCATTAATGCTCTGGAAGCACACTGCCTGTCACTCCTTACTGCTGCTGCTTAATTAAAAGGGATGTCAGGCACATCTGAAAAGGCTCTGGTAAATTGTCAAATTCAACAAAAGAAAAAAAAAATTAGATAAAAAGCACCTTATGTAAATTATGCCTTCCCCTAGCCCAATTTCCTTCCTTCTTATAGCCACTGTTGTCGTCATTTTAGGTGACTTTTGTCTGGCATTTAAAAATGAAATGTGATTCTCTTATTCGCTCCTTGGCAGCGTTCCCTGAAATAGTCTGTTAAGTGTTTTCAATTATATGCCAGTCCCACTAGGATCCCAGTAAGAGGTTTTAGAAGTTATTTTATCTAGTGCATTATATTTTGCAGTTGGAATACTATTCGTGTTGCAATAAGTACAGATAAGTTAAGCAATGTTAAAAATCTTATAACTTTAAATCAGTACCAAAATGCTTAAGATGTTAAAGGGTCGTTTCAAACCTCTGCATTAGAAATACCATCAAATTTACAAACAGTGAAATTGCAGCATATTAAAACTAAAATGATCACTGTAACAAATGGATGGTGGTTTGAAATGTCCTCAGGAGCTTCCCAGGTTAATGTCAAGCAGGTCCCTGTACCTGGGGGGCAGGGAGAGACAGAAGAAAGAGGCAGACCATTCCAGACTGGTAGATGACAGTTTTAGTAACCAAGAGAACTTGCAAGGCTTGTCTTGGATGCTACAAGACTAATAGATTTCCATACCCACCCACTATAATCCTAAGGGTTTATATAGAGGCCTTAACTAAATTCTGTCACATATTCCATTCAGATAGTCTCAACACCACATTTCCATCTCAAGGCTGTATCCCTGGGGCAGCTTCTGGAAGTGGGGAGGGCAAGCAAAATGCACATTTCAAGGTGGGAACCTCTAATTGCCTGGGGTCCAGCTTCCCGGTCAACAGGTGGTCACATCTTCTTGATGATCTCCCCCAACATTGGACTTGTTAGATGTATTTTTTTAAAGTTATAGAGAAAATAAGTTGCTTATTGGCATTTAACTTCTTAAAATTACATGTAATATTTTTTTTTAGTACATATAGGGAGCCAGTGTTATTTGCTGGAAACTGCTCTAGAATAACAAAGAGAATTCTTGGATCCTAGTGCAGGCGCCATAATTTTCCAAGATGTGTGGCCTTTTGCAAAGTATTTAAGCATGCCATACTTTAATTTCTCCATCTTTTCAATGGGGATAATAGTATGTGTCCTGCCTACATATGAGAGTGTAGTAACATTTAAATGGCAAAATGGATCCCCAAGGCTATGTAAATTGTTAACATGCTGCATAAATGTAAGGTATCATTATCAGTTCTCTTCCAGTTGTGATAGAGCCATGCCACTCTTTAACAAATGATGGATTTATTTTTATTTTTTGTAATTTTTATTTTTTTCTAATGAATTTATTGAGGTGACTTTGGTTCACAAAACCATGCAGGTTTCAAGTGTACAACTCAATAGAACACCTGCACACTGCATCGTGTGCTCATTGCCCAAGCAAAGTCTCTTTCTGTCCTTATTTTTTCCCCTTTTGTCTGCCTCTACCTAGCTCCTCACCCCTTCCCTCTGGCTATCACCACATTGTTGCCTGTGTCTAAGTGTTTTTTGGCTAATCTCTTCACCTTTAAAAAAGATCACCATTTCTAACTTTCTTCCAAGTCTCTTGGTTATAAAGACAAAGGAAGACTCTTTCAGAGTCCAATTTGGTCAGTTGTGATATTTTTAATTTGTTGTTATATTTTACTAACTGCATAACATATTTGGAGATTTGTGACCTAAGGCTACAGGAAGTAAAACAAGTAGGGATGGAAACAGAAGGCTAATATTAGAAATCTTAGATTGAATTATGATAATCAGTATGAAATAAAATAGAAAAGTGAAATTTTTTATAATTGCGTATCTATTTTAGTGATACTTGTATTTATAAATACCAAGGCATAGTTATAGAGTATTTAATAGAGACACAAGAGAAAGCATTAAGTGAATTTTTGCAATATTGATATCAAGAATATACAAACTCTTACTGTAACTTGGAAAAACATAAATAATCCAAACAAATTGACGCTTGTCAACTTCTTATTTTGGTAGATTAACTAGACTGGGAGTGCTATCACTGGGAAAACACTCTGCTTGGTAATTTTTTTAAAAAAAGGTAAAATCTTTTGCCATTTGCCATAAGGATAAAAACTGTAATAAGTAATTGTTCTCTGAGTACACTTCTCAAGTGTCATTTTGTTTCTTTTTTTGAATGTTTCACAAATTTGAACATTCCAGTATTCTGCTTTCAGCATGAGTAAGATGATTCTAGGGGGACAGGATTTTTCTTGAGAGCCATTTCAGTATACTTTGTCAACTTGAAGTTCGATGTCAGATGCATTAAGCTATGAGACTAGTATTTAAAATAAAACAAAGTAAGATAATTATGGCAATTGACCAGTTACAAACTGAAAAGGGAAGTCCAAATATTGTTTTTAAAAATTTATTTTTGCATACAAGAGCATGTGACCTGAGCTTAATGGTTATGCCCCTTAACTTTTCAGTTCTCCTTCATATCTCTTATTGATTTTCAGGGTATGAAGATTAGGTGTCTGTTGTACAATATTCAGTTTTAATCCTGTGTAGGTCTCAATAATTGAGCTACAAATAATCTTTTTCCCCCAACTATGTAATGAACACAAATCTAATACTTATAATTGTCTGCTGGCTCATATTAATGGAGAAATTTCTTTAGGTATCTTTAAAATAACTTTTCCCCAGAAAATCTGCTCTTTGGGGGATAAAAAAGTTACCTAACTGATGTGAATTTAGTACCCTAGTTGTCCAGAGACACAAACATTTTATTGCTTTGGACAATAGAATGCAATCTGTGGGTGACAATGGATGTGCATTAATTATTTTTTTGATGAACAAAAATGAAAGAGAAAGGTACATTATACTATCATAGGGTCTAATCCAAAATTTGCTTGAAAGTGGCAAAAAGAAATGGAGAATGATGTTGATTATTTATTTATCTTCCCCTGAATCCTGAGCTGCCTATCTGGATGGCTTAGTTTTGGAGCTAGATAGACATTCTAAACACAAGTGACATTGGAGTTCATGAGATAAGCAAAGTCCCCCAAATCCCTGTTCTAAAAGGTTTCATATTCTAGTATCTTTGTGCTAGAGAAAGCTATCTCTTGGGAGGTGACATCTGAGCTGAGTCCTGGACACTGAAATTGAAGAGTTACTGGGCAGTGAGATTAGCAAGTAGAAATTCCAGGGGAGGAAATGAGGTTGATGTATTTAGGAAATAAAAGAGAGCTAATGTGGCCAAAGTGGAAGAGGAAAGGGGACAGTGTTATAAGGTGAGGTCGGAGGGCAATGAACATTCATCTAGTTTTGGGAAATACATCTTTTATTATATTTTTTTACTTAAAACGTAAGTTAAAATGGAGTAAAAATTTAATGCAACTAACAGCTCATGCCATCACTAGGATATTCCCAGCATGTTTAGCCCAGCTTGCCTGCCATTAGCGAAGGAAGAAAGTTGCCATTGTGTTGGCATTGCTCTGCCTGACTGACACATCTCTGCTGGGTGATTTATGAAATTACAGGAAAGAAAGTTCACCTTATCTACAGGCCGAAGATATTGCAAAAAATCTGGCAAGAAAAGATATAAAGTTTTTATATTTTTTAATATAGGGGAAATAAATCATATTTTAAAATCTATGGATTTGGTTCCTAAAAAGAGATTATTCTACTCACCTAGATAATTTTCTATAGTAGAAACAGAATGTGAACCATCATTTCTTCAGCTCCTCTCCACTCCCCCTGTTCTTCCTCTTAGGTAGAATAGTCTTCTGATTATGGCATCATATTTTTCAAATATTCAAAAATAGGAAATGTTGCCAAATAACTTTGAGAAAAATGATTTTTTAAAATTTATCTTAATTGTTGAATGTATTGCACATGTCCCCTACACCCTGCCCTCCCCAGGCCTCTCCACACTGTGTCCATGGGTTATGCATATATGCATAAATGTTAAACTTTGAGAGTTGAGTGATCTTTTGAAATTGTATATATAATTTTGTATACCTCCATGTATGTAAAACACTATAGTAGAGTGGGCTATGGAGTTGAGTAGATTCTGAAATCATGTTACTTGGGTTTAAATTCCAGCTCTGCTGTGTATTAGCATGTGACCTTTGACAAGTTACTTATCTGTGCCAACATCAATTAATTTGAAAAGTAAATATAATAATACTACCCACCTGATGTAATTGTTTTGATGCTTAAATGATTTAATGCGCAATTTTCAACAGGTGTGCTCCAAGAATTTTTTTTAACTTGCAATACCTGAGTATTTAGTCAGGGGCACTGACCTCTTTTTCCTTAGATTATCAAATTAAAAAAAAAAAAAAAATGACAACAACAGCCAACACAATAGTGTCCAGTGTAAATGCATCAAAATTATACCTATTTTTTTGTCAGATTTGCAAAAAATATAACATATATTTGGTGTGCTGCAGAATTTTAGTAATTAGTTTATGTGTGCCATAAGTTGAAAATCACTGATCGAACATACAGTACTGTGCTTGGAACATAATGAATACGTCTTATTACGTGAATTTTTCTGGGAAGAAAGTTCATGCAAAACACTCTTTCCCCTTTTCCCAAATGAAGTTAAGAACAACTGTCTGAGTACTTCAGTAAAGATGATCTTTTAAAGTGGCATAGTCTAACACGTTGAGATAATTAAAATACTCCATGCATGTTATTTCCTTTCTAAGGATATATATACTAATTATCCTGATCTTGTTTCAGAACCACTAGAGTTAACATCTTACCTTCTTTAATTATTAATTTCTCTGTCATATTGAAGATTTTGTTCCAGTAAAAATAGTAATAACTACTTAGACTTAAAACCTACATCCAATACAGAATTATCTATCAGGAAGGGGAAAAATGTAGTTAGTTTAAATAGAATTTTAGAAATAATCTTCAGTTAAAGCAACTATGGTTCAAAAAAAGCCCTCTTTTTAATTAATTGTTTTTTGTTTTGTTTTTCTATTGAGCTTCCATTATGGTAACCTTTTGCTAATTCTAAAATACAGAGCACTCTCCACCAATAATAATTCCAAACTTGTGTATGTCAGTGGTAGGTGCATGCTAGAGGGAGGGCTTTCCAAAACTCTAAAGAAGTGTTCATCCAAATAGTTTTCTTTTTCTCTTTGACACTTCTAAAGATGACTAGGACTATTGCAGGATTCATGAGCATGTCCTCAGCCTTTGTGATGTCTCATCTGTGTGTTGAGTTCTGTAGTTGTAATAAAGCTTAAGAGTGTCATTTTAAAAATGCAGTAAATTGTGATTCTCAACAATCACCCTTTTCGAAGTCTATTTAACAAATAATGTTGCTGAAATAAAACTTGTGTGTTTATATGTTTGTATGTCTCCAACAAAATGTCAGGAAGCTATTAAAATCAAATATGAAATAATTGATTTAAATCATAGCCAGAGTTAAATAAACATCGTGTGCTAGTCTGGGATTCTAACATTGATTAATCACATTGTCCATGAACAAAAGCATTCCATTAATTAAATCATCAACCTAGAGGTAAACTCTCTATAAGCAGGTGGTCTCTTAGTATAGGTCTACATTCTAGCAGGTACTTTTTAGTGCTTTTTCCTCACCTCCCCCACCCCCACCTCCAGATATACACCTTGCATTTCTATACTGTTTGGCTTCTGGCAAAATTTCCCATGAGTACATTGTTTTATTTCTGATTAATCTGACTGACAGAATCTGGGACCACATCTCTTTAATTTGTCCATGCTGCATTGAATTAAGGCTACTATCAATAAGACTCCAAGCAACAAAATGAAGCCAATTCAGTATTGATTTCTGCCATCTCCCCTAGTCTTGATCCTGGACCCAACCAGCTGAACAAATCCCACAAACCATCAGGGTCTAGCATGGAAATCCAGGTGGCTTTATCCTTAAGTTTCTGTATTAACCTCTCCTTTAGATCTAAGGCAGTATTCCAGGTACAGAGGATGCATTGGTGATTGTACAGACCCTGCCTTAGCTTGCAAGGAGAAAGTCTATACATCATTTATAAAAAGCCTGGCCAGTGAGTTCAGGCTGATCTGGATCCTTTCCAGGGCCAAGGTGGTATAATTGATCAAATTAAGTAAGGTCAGGGAAGGACAGATATCATACTCACTTTTGTAAATGGATGACTAATGTAGTTTGGGGGAGGGAGGTAAATTAATGTCTGGCTGCCACACGTAGCATAGAACTCCAAGGCCACACATGGTGACTCTGGAAATAAAGTGTTGTTTACAACCATTGGGGCCCTCCTTGTGGCAGCTACATTGTTCAGGGGGCACAGGTTGACAGAGCTTGCAAGGCAGTCTTCCAGCTAGCTGATAGGTCTTAGGATTCCTAGTCCTATTCAAATAATTGAGTCTAGTCCTTGTGTTTTGAAGGTAGTAAGTTAAATCTGTTCTGTTTGTCAGTGTCACCACCTGGGTGGCGTTCCTCTTCCCCGTGACGTGATTGAGAATGGTGAGGTGAGGCACACGAAGACACCTGGAGGTGTTTTGTACAGGAGGAGCAGAAACTGAGGCCTTTTGCTTTATCCAATAAGCTCTCAGTAGGGTTAAAAGGAACCACAATGGAATCATGGTCAGAGCCTTCATGTAGGAGGTGATAATGCATAAGGCAACTGAATTTGAGGGATATGCATCAGTTTAGAAGAGCTATATCAGGGTGTCTCCCTTCACAAGGAAGGCTCCAGGGGCAATTCTGAAAGAGGAAGGAGTACTGATGGCCCTCTGTCCTCTCCCTCCCAGATCTAATGTGTTCCCTCCAGGTGGTTGGGTTCTTGCTCTCCCTCTACTGCCACATAATTGGAGTGTCCCTTTCCAGTGGCTATAATATTAATTTTTTTCCTGATTATCCCCCCCAACTCACACCCAAACCATTCATCTGGAATGGTCAGGAGCAAAAAGCCTGAAGACACTTTTTATGAAACTTAACCAAGATTAAGTTAGAATCTTCTAGGACCCTCTTAGCCTGGTTTGCACCTGGAGAATGCATCATCCAGGCTGAGCTGGTGTTACTCTTCGGGTAAAGAGAGACACATTATGCCCAGGATGGTCAAGGCAGAATCCTGAATTTTAAAAATGGGTCTATATTCCTAGTCTTATTCAAATAAGTGAGTCTAGAATTTGTGCTTTGAAAATAGCCAATCAAATCTATTCTGTTTATCACCACCTGGGGTCACTCATTGGCCCTATGGCATGACTGAGAATGGTGAGGTGGGGTGCAATTTTCATCCTAATCATCCCCCAAGAAGCAGCTGAGAGAGAATGATTTCTTACAAACAGTTATATTCAGTGACCAAATTGCCATACCACTGTGTGTGGTCCAGGGTGTGATGAGGGAGGTAGACAGAAATCTTTTCAAGTCAGTTTCTGAGGAGGATGTTCCCCGACTCAATAATACCTGCATATAGTAGGTTCCTATAAATAGACAGCATTAAAATTCCATCACACACTTTGACTGTCAGCCGGATGCTGAGTTGCTTTAGTGAGAAAAGGTACACAGTTGTCAGACTGAAAATGGGCCAGAAAGTCTAAACCTTGATACAGGTTAGTTTCAATGGCCATAGTGGTGTGGCTGGAGTTGGATGATTGGACTGGAACAGCAACACTGTATTCTGAAAAGGTGTCAAAAGTGGTGAAGTGCCACTGATAACCTTTAGAGGGATCCAAGGTCAGATGTAGCCATTCTGCCAGGGGTGGGTGTGAACAACTGTTCATGTGATTTAGCCTCTCCCACTGCAAGACCGATGGGTCAACTCCAGCAGGTTTTACACCTTGTCATTCAGGGGTGGCCCCTGCATTAGAAATGTAGAGTTCCTTACTTTGTGCTCAGCATACAGGGGTGACTGCATGGCTTACCTGGTACAACTATGGGTACTAACTGCAATGGAGGCAATCGGGGTGCTGCTGTGATCAGCAGCTTGATTCCAGTCAGTCTTTGCAGAGAAGCCCTGTAGAGTTAGCAACTTTTCAACAGCTGCCGAGAGGGGATAAAAGTTCCCCCACGGAGTACCTCTGGAGTAAAAGCTTTGTAAATCAACATTTGCTAAATCTTGAACCAGCCACTGGTGGCAAATGATAGGGAATTTTATGTCATTTTTCTGCATGTTGCTCCTCCTAGTCAGAAGACTCTTCTGTCACTTGTGGGACATGGATACAGAAGCATTTAGCTCATCATATGTAAGATGCAGATTCAGAAACAACAACAAAAATGTACATTGAATTGCACAAAGGGTGCATTCATAAGATTACCTTAGCCTCTCAACTTCACTGTGAACCCTTCCCAAGCCCCATCAGGCGAATCCAATCGCTCAGGAACTTTGTAAGATGGTGATTTTGATTTTGGTACCTCTACCCCACAAGTCCATAAAACCTTGAGTCCTTCCACTCCCCAGAGTTCCTCAACATCTTTAGACAGATTCATATCATCTTTAGTCTCCCTTGGAGACAGGAAAACCTTGGCCCAACCCCAATCCTTAAAGAACTCACATCAGAGAGTAGTGGAAAAGGTGATCAGGAGATACTGAGGGAGAAAGTGGATCTGTGCCAGGAACCAAGGCACAGTGGCTGCTCATGGCTCAACCAAAGGAAAGTTCTATGCTTTTTGTCTACCCAAGTCCAATATGAGTTTTGCAGATATGTCTTTTTAAGAAATATATATTTTTTATTGATTTCAGAGAGAGGAAGGGAGAGAGAGTTGAAACATCAATGATGAGGGAGAGTCATTGATCGGCTGCTTCCTACACGCCCTGGACTGGGCATCCAGCCCACAACCCAGGCAAGTGCCCTGATAGGGAATCACACCATGATCTCCTGGATCCTAAGTCAATGCTCAACTGCTGAGCCAGGCCCGGTTGGGCTGCAGGTACGTCTTGACCCTTCCTTCTCCAGCTTGGAGTTAGCCTGCTCTAGTTTTATGAATGTTGGCAGAAGACATGAGCCCCTTGAGTCAGACACAAAGAACTTTATTATTCATGGAACAGCAGGCAGCATGAGCTTAATTCTCACTGGTTCCTCATGCCCGTGAAGTCTCACAGGAGTGACTCAGAGGAGCCCAGGTGGGTGTTGTGCCCACAGTGGGTTTGTGTCACAACAGAAGGACCTGAGCTTATCAAACCTCAATCCATTATAAGGGACTGCAAGCAAAGCTGTGCAACCTTTGCTCCAGAAAGAGACACTATCTTTATTATATTAGATAGCAAACAAACTTGTCCCCTGCTCCAAATAGAAGACAACAAACTCTTTCTTCCAAGGCTGTTCTCTGTACAAACATCCCTGAAAAGATAGACTGTGAAAAAGGGCAATCAGAGGCTCTGCTTGCAAGATGTTCAGATATGGGAGTGACTCACAGAGAACTGTCTCCCCACATACCTAATTAATCATGCTGTTGGGATGATTAAATGAGATAAGATGGCTTGCAAAGCAATTAACGAATATTAGTTATCATTATTATGTTGTTATAATTCTTATAGAGGAAACTTATTTTTTTAAATATACTTGATTTATTTTTTCTTTATTTTTCAATTACACTTGAAATTCAATATTATTTTATATTAGTTTCAGCTGTACAGCATAGTGGTTAGACATTTATATAATTTATGAAGTGATCCCCCAATAATTCTAGTACCCACCTGGCACCATACATAGTTATTAGAATATTATGGAATATATTCCCTGTGCTGTACTTTACATCTCAATGATGTAACTGCCAATTTGTACCTTTTAACTCCTTCACCTTTTTCACCCAACCCCCAGCACCTTTCCCATCTGGCAACCATCAGTTTGTTCTCTGTCTCTATGAGTCTGTTTCTGTTTTGTTTGTTCATTTATTTTGTTCTTTAGATTCCACATGTAAGTGAAATAATATGGTATTTACATTTCTCTGTATGACTTACTTCACTTAGTATAATACCCTCTAGGTCCATCCATGTTGTCACAAATGGTAGGACTTCATTCGTTCTTATGGCCCAGTAATATTCCATTGTATATAGGTACCGCATCTTCTTTATCCAATCGCCTATGGGTGAGCACTCAGGTTGCTTCCGTATGTTGGCTATTGTAAATAATGTTGCAATAAACATAGGAGTGCATGTGTCTTTTCAAATTAGTGTTTGGATTTCTTCAGATAAATATCCAGAAGTGGATCCTCCATATGTTTTCCATAGTGGCTGCATTGCTATGTTGTTATTATAATTCTTATAGAGGAAAGCTTACTTTTAAAAATGAAGTTAATTTAATTTAAAGACACTTTGATTTATTAAGTTTTATAGCCTTCTATGAAAAAAAATTCCAACTATATGTGTAAGTAATGTTTTGAAAGCCAAAAGAACTATGCATGCCTAGAGAAGGTAAAAATGATATTCAAGTTTTAGTATATAGAAAATTCTAACAATAGTATGTAGGATTCTAAAACAGCTCCTGAACTCAGTACTAACTGAATTTATGCATTTTAATAGGTTTTCTTTTACATATAACAGTTCCAATAGAAGGCTTTAAGTTAATAAATGGAAAATTAATATACTACTAACAAACTTTTTTAAAGAAAATTTTTTTTGCATTGGTTCCAGAGTCCTTAGTAGTGTGTGTCTATGTGTGTGTGTGTGTGTTTTACAGACTTATTGGTATTTATAGGTCTCTTGTGTGTATTAAATTCTTGGTATTTCAAAGTGTGGCAAATATTTATCTAGATCATCTACTTCTTTCTATCTCTAACATAGTCCCCCAACTTAGTCATTGAACTTAAGGTTTGTGGAAATTTTCATAGAAAAAAAGAGCACCTGGCTCTGGCTGGTGTGGCTCAGTTGGTTAGAGTGTCGACCCGCATACATGGAAAGGTCGCAGGTTAGGTCCCCAATCCAGGGCATGTACCTAGGTTTCGATCACCAGCCCTGGGGGGTTTGCATGTTGGAGGCAACTGATAGATGTTTCTCTCTCACATCGATTTCTCTCTCTCTAAAAATCAATGAAAATGTCCTCAGGTGAGGATTTAAAAAAATAAAGAAAAAGAAAAGATATCACCTGTTTTTGTACTATCACTCCTTAAAAGTTAGCTTTAATATCCTTTTTTAAAGTTTTCATTCTGTAAAATTTTAAACTATAATGAACTTGTTTTAGCCACCATCCAACTTCAGTAATTATCAATTCATAGCTAATTTTGTTTCATCTCTACTCCCTTGCAACATGACCCTTTCCTCCCCAAATTATTTTGAAACTTATCCCAGATAAAATGTCATTTCACCTGTAAATATTTTAGTAAGTCCCTCTAGTACTTGAGAACCGTTTTTCAAAGACAGCCACAATACCTGAATAGCACTTAAAACTTAATAATTTCTTAATCTCATCAAATATCTGACCAAGTTATCATCTTTCCCCATGATCTTATGACTCTCTTGTCATTGCCATTTGGTTGTTTAATTAATTAACTAACGGATAAATTTGAATTGGGATCCAATTGAAGTCCCTTTGTGGATGTACACGTCTATCTCTTCAGCTTCTTTTAATCCACTTGGTTTCACTTGGCCACGTGTTTTGTTGAAGAATCCTGATCATTTGTCCTGTGGGCTTTCCTGCATGCTGGATGTTCCTGGTTTTGTCCTTGGGGGTTCATTTGCCGTATTCTCGGCCCCTTGCATCTTTTCTATCTAAAGACCTGGTAACATTCAAGTTCAGTTTTGCTTTTAGTGGTGTGTTTATTTCGATGAAACAACCTCAAAGGTAAAATTATGTAGGAGGTGATGCTATCAACAGCTGGTGATCAGAGCCAGGTCGACTCTCATAAGAACTAAGAACATGGAGATCTTCCAAATTAGTTATTTCTATAAAGAGCAGCTTCCTCTCATCACCGATTTGGTTTTCCTTTGGTACCGCTTAGGAAGGAAAGGCCGCATAATCGCTTGCATCTTTCCCGTTCTTTACTAGTTCACATAATGATGCAACGGTTTCTTAGCATCCAAAGTGACCGGTTCGTTTTTTTATTATTATTATTATACACTCACCAATTTAAGCATGTTTGATTCTCTAGCCAAAGCAGGTTTACTCAGTCTTTACTGATGATTAAATTACTTCACTTTGGGTTGTTGAAATTGGCTGCTAAGTCTTTTAAAAGGAAGCTTCTTCTTTTCTTACGTAACAAGATACCCATGCTCATTTTATATATTTCCTGCCCCAGACCTGGAATCAGCCATTTATTCAGGAAGTCTTACATTCTTTAATGGGAAATATATTTATAGGCATACTCATGTCATTTTAAGAGGAGAAAGCATGCCCTCTAGATTGGGCAGTCCAGGAGACCAGGAAAATACTGCGTCTTGTGTGATATTAGACAAAGGAAAACAGGAGAAATAGGTGTTGGAAGGGTGTCTGTTTTTCTGCTTCACTCATCAGATCATAATATTCATTGTCTCTAAAAAGCAAAAGAAACATTCAAGCCAATTCATACCCTTTGTTTCAGAGAGGAGAACACAGTACTTACTGTTTGCCTGAGCACACTTTACACTTCAGGATTTTTATTAAGTGAAAACGTCTTAGTATGGCCCTTAAATACCCCCTTTAATGTTTAAAAAACCAGGTGTGGTTCCTACTGATGTGACTGATTAAATAATGTCCCTCTTCATGTTGTTTATGCAGCCTTATGTGAACTGCTGGCTCTAGCGTGTTTTAAGCTTGATACCCTAATTTGATCAGTGTCTGTGGGTATGGAACTAAGGAAAGAGCTGAAGTGAGCAGAAATGTATGTTATCGTCTGCCATCCCCGGTGCTGGGGCAGCTCTGCATTTGGTGACCTGCAATCTCAGAGACCGTGGATGGTCAGCTCCTGGCTCGGATGTGCATTTTGATGAGGCTCCCATGACAAATCTAATGGAAGGCTCTGGCTAGCTGATGCATAGCTGTCCCCGTGTCCTCATTGAACACACAATGCACTCCTCATTCCACATAGCATAGTCTATTTATGGATTCTGCTCAGACTCACTCAGAAAATAAGATATATTTTTGGCTTCTTTAATAAAACTGGACACATAGGAAAGGGGGGGCAGAATCGCTCAAACTCTCAGCCACATTTTAGCATACAGATGGTAAGTAGAGGAGGTGTTGGTTGCAAAAAAAAACGAGTTGATCAGGAGGATTTGCTTGAGCAAATTTTGATTTTGTTTCCAGCAGACCTCCTCACATGGCATTGTTTATGCAGATAGACCCTCTTTTCAGAAACCGTCTGGCTTCAGAAAACCCCTGTCAGTAGAGCGTAAAAGCTAAGTTGTACAGCAGCAGTTAGCAGACCTGAAAGGCCGGCTGAATGGAGCAATGGACGCAATAGGCAGGCCGGCAGGCAGACAGAGGGGCCATTCTTCTCCAGGCCCCGGCGGCGCGAGAGGCAGCAGAGCCGGGAGACAGAAAAGGCTGGAGGAAGGGGCCGTCCCCCTTCTGCTAGGAAGAAAGAAAAGCCTCAAGGAACAGTAGCCCAGGGCTTTATACACGAGTGTACTGAAAAGACAAAAACAGACTTCATTCTTTTTACTATATTTTTATTGGCTCTGACATATGGAAATATTTTTGTTTCTCTTTCCATCATTTACTTCTCTTAGATAAGATTTAGGGAAAGAAAGTAATAGTATTATTTAATCACTTACAAAAAAATGAAACAAGCTTTTGCTTCCATTTTCCTTTGCGCTTGTATCCTGACTAGCATGTCTTATAGGAACAAAAGAGTAAATTTTATTAATGTTGATGGCAGAGGTGAAATGGGAAATCTGAGGTTTTTTCCTTGGTAATCTGTATTTTCCTGGAGAGTGTGCTGAGCACAAAAAGCTGGAAATCTCTATTTTCTCTATTTCATTGCAGTTTGCTTGTACTTACATGTGTTTATATGCATAAACCGATAGAGCTGTCAATATATATTGTATTTACACCATTCATGGATTGTTCTAAAAATATAAATACTGCACTATAAACAATGACTTTACAAGTCAAACAGTGGGGAACAAAGTATCATATAAATCCTGAAGTATATTTTGGTTCCCATATACGATGATTTTGTTTTTCACTTCATGAAGATCACACACTTTCCCAGAGCATTTTCTTGATTGTTAAAAATCATAAAATCTCTCTCTTCCTTTTTTTTTTAAATCCTCACCCAAGGACATGCTTAGAGTGAGGAAGAGAGAGAGAGGGAGAAAGTTCGATGCAAGAGAGAAACATTGACTGGTTGCCTCCTGTAAATACCCTAACCAAGGATTGAACCCGCAATCTAGGTATGTGCCCAGACAGACCGGGAATCAAACCACTACCTTTCAGTGCACAGGACGACTCTCAACCAACTGAGCCACTCCAGGAGGGCAAGGCACTTCTTATCAATAGATTGGATAACAGTTGATTTAATTTTCCCATGCATCATTTATGATAACTTGGTTAGTAAAAGCTCCAATTTTCTATTTCTCTATACGTGAATATTTTTCTTAATTGAACACATGAATATATTTAATGATATAGATTATATAATATAATTTTATATAAATACAGAAAACATTGACACTCCAATAAAGAATATATGTTTTTTACTTCAACACAGGATAGTGTTTATTACATCTATTCTGGCCATGTCTTTCACAGTATTATTTATTTTTTAAACTAGTATAGAAGGCCATCCATTCTGATCAGGAAAAAAAATAAAAAAATAAAACCCTAGACCAAGCTTCAGAAGGGAAATGAATAATGTATATGTAATTTTAATAGTTCTGCTTCTCTTTCTTCTGCTGCCTTTAAAGTGACGAACAAGTCCTAGAAATCTTTTCAAGGGCGTTGTGCCATCACAGCCAAGAACTTCAAAAAGCTTTGTCTTTGTGGGGCATGGAAATCGCTGGTCACTATGTCCACCTCAGAAGCACATCTTTTGGAACTGCACAACCTAAAAAAAAGCAAATAAAGAAGAGAATGGCTTCATCTGCATTTCATGCACTGGCCCTCCTTTGGAAGGATCATTGCCTTTGCTCTCCTGAATCACCAGCAAGAATAACAACAGACATTTTAAGGGGAAAGTTGGGGGCTCCTAGCACAGGGTTATTTTCCAGCTGTCATCAGTTTGGATTTTGCATATCAATAAAAATTAATAAACTAATTTCAGGCATATATGACACGGTTAATGTGGAAGGCCTATTGTTAGGAGAGGAATAGTATATTCTTATCAGTGGATTTAAACAGCTATTCATCATTTCTAAAGGGCAATTATTTGGAATCCATTAAACTGGAATTCATAATACCCTTGCATACTGAATTTTAAATAGAAATCTGTATTTAGATGAAGGAATACATTAGTATAAGTCATTAGAGCACTGAAAATCCATGACTTGTTCATTTTTCACTTTTTTCCCCCCCAGATAATATGAAGCACTAGGGATGTTGGTCCTTCAGTAAAACCAAACACAAAGAAAACTATGCACTCTTTTCAGTAGCAGTGCTATAGATAATGATGTTTTATTATTTTTTAAATCTCATGTCCCAGTTTTTCTAATTATTACACATCAAATGAATCACCCTATGAAAAAAAATCCCCAGTAATCAATAGAAAATTCCTGATTCAAAAATTGTGGCACCTCTCTGCATACTATACTTGGGCATCTACATCTTGAAAATTATGACTTTAGGTGGCATATCAAAGCTAAGGAAAGATTTATGTGGACAACCACACAATTTTGAGTAGCATAGAGAAGGCTCATTTTTAATTAATAAAAATTCAAATTATAGAACATTTAAAAATAAATTTAGAGTCAATGATTTTAAATAATATGAAAATATTGGCTATTAGATCCATTTTTAATTCATTCATTCATTTATTTTTAAAGTATATCTTTATTGATTTCAGAGAGAAGAAGGGAGAGGGAAAGAAATAGAAACATCAGTGATGAGAGAGTCGTCATTGATCCGCTGCCTCCTGCTGGGGATCGAGACAGCAACCTGGGCATGTGCCCTGATTGGGAATCGAACCTCCATCTCCTGGATCCTAGGTTGATGGTCAACTGCGGAGCCACGCCCAGCTGGGCTATTAGACCCATTTTAATACATGGGTCAGAAACATTTATAGTTATTATACTTATTTATGTCAAAGTGTTGCTTTTATTGCTGTAAAGGGATATAAGAAAACTTGGTCATTTTACATCTAACCTAGTCAAGCAATAAATTTTGCATTATCAATTTGCTTAACCTTCCCTTTCCCCACATAAATTATAGTCCCGCCTGTGTTAGAATAAATGCCAACACTGAATTAGTGTGAACTGATAGAAAATTTTCTGTGTAACGCCTCTACTATATTCTCCCAGCTTGAACTTCTGTTAACATTTATGTGGTAGTTATTTATATTGACTTTCTTAGTAGATGTATTTGGCAAAGGGAAAATTATAAAACCACAGCTAAGAAAGATAAAGATAAAGAAGAACTCACTATCCTGACTATTTTAAATACGCCTTCCCCACTCCCAGCTCCCTTGCTCACCGCACACACCCATTCCTCCATTCCATGCAAATCTTAATGAAACAACAGGAGAAAGGCAACTAATATAATAGTCATGTGCTCCATGTGTGCTGATGTGCTGGCAATAAATCAGATTTCTAAAGAACACAGCATATGGCCCTATGACTTGAAGCCTCATTTGGAATGGTGTGAACACAGTCTGTTCCAGCATTCATACAATTAACATTTTTCTTGGCAAGAAACTAGGTTTTAGACACATGTACAAGCATGTACACTTGCTTATATGAACATGTACACACAAGTAAGCATACATGTATTCACATACCTTATATCAAACCAAATCATATGCTAGTAAACATAAGTTGAATAACATTAATTTATAGGCAACAATCACTGAAATTCAAAGGACCATAAGCCATAGAGGTTTTTTTTTGAAGTCATAGGTAATATACAGTCATATTAACAATGAGAAGCAATGTGCTTATACATGCAAAGGAAACAGGAAATCCAGCCAGGCCCTGGAGTTTGCATTTGTGGCTGCTTTGGACTTTTTCTAGATGTGCTTTTATGATGGTTACTTGGTTTTATTTTTTTAAATCTGAATAGATAAATTTAACCTCACTTTCTTAATTCACAAAATAAAATTAAGCATTTGCCAAGCAACTTTTAAAGAGGCATTAAACTATATATTTTATGTATATTGCATATAAATGTATATATCACATATTCTATAATATACCATAGATATATACATGTGTGTGATTAGAGTTGTGAGGTGACAATAATAGCTGCACTTACAGGGAGCCTTGTTTTAGTTTGTTAGGCTGCAATAATAAAATACCACAAATCCAGAGGCTTAAAAAACACAGTTCTTTTTGTTCATCTTCACTGGGCATCGCCACCTTTTTGGTTTACAGGACAAGGCTTGACCAACTGAGCCACACCGGCCATGATGGAGGATGTGAATTTTAAAAGTACATAGTTACTTAATGAGATGTGGACAGCAGTTTGAAAGAAGCTGCATTAGAAAATCAAGAAAAAATTAGGCAAAATTAAAAAACATCATTGAAGTGGCTAGAACATATTTAGTCTGAGAAGGCCTTTTGCTCACTGATTAGATACAGAGTCTCACCTTTACCTAAAAGGCAAAAGATTGTGTCAACCTATATAGCTAATGGAATATGAAGGAGAACAAGCCCTGAATGAATCCCAAAGTAACAGAGTTTGAAAAAGCATGTTAAAGGTTGTTTAGATATAAAATAGCATGTTCAGTAAGTCATCATACCTAATAGGGCTCTTTTTTTCTTGTGTTGCAATTTTGTTCTTAGCTTCGGTCAATGCTACAGTTATTAAAATTAATGTTATGTAATAAAAGTTTTATATAAATGGTTTTACTTTAATAATTTAGTTATAATCTCAGTCCTGTTTAAGGATGTCTCAGTTCTTAATTTAAACATCTGATTTTGTTAGATCATGAAGCTCTTATGAGAAAATCACAAGTACCGTCTTGCAACAGTAGACAGCTGCAGGCTATTCTGTAAGGCCTGATGTTTACACAATTTCTCAATATCTATGCATAGAATGAGGTGTCATATCACTCAGTCAGTTAGAAATGAATTGGTTTTACTAATTGAATTATGTCCCCCCAACAGATATCTTGTCTAACACCTGGTACAATGAATGCGACCTTATTTGGAAATAGGATCTTTTAGATGTAATCAAATTAAAAGAGGTCATTAGAGTGGGTCCTCAGCCAAGATGATTAAAGTCTTTACAGAAAAATGCCATGTGAATAAGGAAACATATGGGGAGAATGCCATTGACAACAGAGGCAGAGATTGAAAAGATGCAGTTACAGGCAAGGGATGTCAAGGATTGATGGTCACCACCAGAAGCTGGAAAAAGCAAGGAAGAGTCTTAGGGAGAAGCATAGCCCTGCTGACACCTTGATTTTGGCCTTCTAGCCTCCAGAATGTGAGAGAATCAATCTCTGTTGTTTTAAGCCATCGAGTTTGTGCTACTTTGTTATGGCAGCCCCAGGAAACTAGTACCTTGGGTTCTGGATATTTAGAGTTTTGCTTGACCAGCTAACGCTTGTTGTTATAGAAAATACATGCCTAAACAAAACAAATTGCAAGCTACATGAAAGCAAGTATATGATTTGTCTTTAGTTCCACTTTGAAAATGTATATTTGCCCACTTACATATATTTTAATCCTGTGTGTCAATAACTAATTTGCTTAGTAGTTCGGGGTATATCAACATAGCGATAATGCCTGCTTATGATGGTGCAATTCAATAAGGGGGTCAGGCTTATATAGCCCGAGTCTGGAGTGTTAATGGGAGTGACTCATGTGTTCTTTTAAGTAGACAGGAAGTCTGGACCTAAGTAAACTAAGTAGATAAGCCACATCTTTTCACACTCTAACTTTTTTCTAGATTTCCTCTCCAAATTATTACTATCTCTTTTCCAAACCCAGGCATCCACTGTCCTCATGCCGCTCTTTGGATGCACAAAGCTGCTCATGGTGCTAACCTTGCCAGTCAGTCCTCACATAAAGTGCCACTTCCTACCTTTCCATTAAGAGCCAAAGCATCTGAATTGAAATACCTTCCTTTTTTTTTTCTTTCTTTTCCCCCAGTGAGACTTATCTCAGCTGGATGGAAGCAGTTTGATTAAATCAGTACATTTTAAGGAATTAATGGCAACATATTTGATTTTACCAAAGACATTTGCATTTTGGAAGAGGAAAATGATTAATATACATTAGTCTTTTGTTTATTGAAATTGAGAGCGTGCAAAACAGACTGGCATGATGTAAGAGATTTTGAAGGACATGGTCTTTCATATTAGCCACTATATCCTACTATTGGAAGATAGCCTGCCCTAACATTTTGGTCAGGGAACACTTTTACCAATTCTGATCACTTGTGAGCACATAAAGAGAAATTGTAGTGTGAAGATGTTGGACAGCATAAGGTGGGTATTTACATTCATATTTAATGTTTACAGAATTTTTAGGCTAAAAACATTTTTAGAATTTACACAAAGGTAAACCCAGGTTTACGTTTTGGGGTCATCTTACAGGACAATATTGAGCTAATTAATTAACTTCAGATTGTCCCAACAGACTCTATGTGAAATTATAATTAAATGACAAAGCACTTATAAATTGTCTGGCACAGTGCCTGACCTTCATCCATTCAAAAATATTTGTTATGTGCCTATCATGTTCCAAACATGTGACCAATAGTATGTGACCAATAAAAGATTTTTAAAAATATCCTTCATTCCTTGGCAAGTACACACAAAAAATGTGAAATGGCATGTCATTTAAAGACTGAAACACACATTATCAATTATGTCCTAAAATAGCACTTTTGATACTTAGATTGTTGTTATTACTTTTTGCCCTACCACTTCCAGTTTTGTATCTAATTTCCCTTATATGGAATGTAGTTTATAGCATCATGTTTATTTCAGAGAGATTTGAATTACCTTAAGTATTCACACAAAGCAAGAGGCAGTTGTCCTGTGATGATGTTTGGGCTAAGGCAGCACTACTAACTACTTAGATCTTAATAACTTTTTAATACAGCAAGTTTTCACTTTAAATATACTATGAAAGAAGCTTATTTTTCTTTAATTTCTTAAGAAAATATCTTATATATGTTGTATATAAGTTGAAAAAATCTATATCTTAAGTTTATGAAGCAATAAAGTTAGATTTTTAAAAACAAAGTTTGTTCTGATCAACTAACTGAGCTTTAGAAAGTTGATTCTTTTTATTCCACATGAGAACAGTTCAGGAGACGGCATTGTCTTACTTCCCACATAAGGTGTGATGTATTAAGTGTGTTTAAGGTCAAGGTTTAGGTTTACCCTTAAGCTTCTATCAATAATAAAGCTCTGAAAACCTTCTAGGCAACAATTCTTTTTGTTTTCAAAGGTTAATTGCTGAGTTTTCTGTAAATTTCTATCCTTTTAGCAAATATTCCTTTAGCAAATTAGTTAGCTAGCTCAATGTAACTGATTACTTGTGCCTGTTTGCTAGCTGTAAAAAAAAGTCAGAAGTCCACTTTAATGTCTAGGCACATATCATGTGTCTACACTCTAGTACTATGTGGCTTTGAATATGGTTTTACCACACAAAAAAGGCCATATGCTTCAACCAATGAATACCACATCATGTCTGTATTTGTTTAGTCTGTCCATCTGATTTCCCTCTTATCATTTATATATTAATTTGAAAATAAGACAACCAGTAATGCTGCTCAATCAGAATCACCTCTGTAGTTTTCTCAAGATTATTCAATCTAGCTAATATTGGCCACTATGATTTCAGTTGGCCTTAGTAAGTCATTTCACCTATTTAGGCCTTAGGCTCCTCCTCTATAAAATAAAGGGTTAGAACTCAAAACATTTTTTGTTAATTTTTCTGTTTCCACATCTTGACAAGTTCCCAGGGAACTCTGGTTTTCTGTGTTAAGAGACTGCAGTGTCAATTCAGTATTTAGAAGCCAATGATTAGTCAAGGTAATTAAACTAAGTTGTTCAGTTTATCAAATCAACTATGTATTGAATACATGTTATCACAAGAAGAGATATAAATGTAACTGATGTTCTCATGATATTGACTCCAGGGACTCGAGAGCAAAGATCACTGTTAAAATATTTTTCTGGCTGTTGCCCTAACAGCAAATATATCTCATCTAGAATTCTAGCTCCTTTCAAAGGATTGCCCAACTCATCCCCACACATATAATTTTGAAGGTCCATAGAATTAGTTTATATATTTTTAACAAATAAGCCCTCCAAACTACTTTTAGAAAATATCATCTTCCTCTTTCTTGATTCCCTTTAAATAATTATGCTTCTCAGAACTCTTAATGTTTTGCAGGCTCTGGGAATGTGATTTGCCATGGATTCTGATAATGAACAGTGTTCAGTGAAGATGCACATGGGCTCTTCATTACTCAAGTTCCCATAGTTATAACTATTGGCACCTTGTCCCATTGCAACAAAGCCCTGAGAACTTAACCAACACTATGGGGATTAGCGGGTTCCCATGTGTCTTTCAAAGTCTTGGCTGCAGTAGATGTTACCATGGTGCGCTTAGTGAGGATGCTTCCATGTCAGGGGCATGTTTTCATATTGTGCCAAAGTCTCATTGGGCCAAAAGCATGCTTTGTCATCACAGCCCTCAATATTCTCAACTCATGTTCTCTCTCAACTATGTTAAAAGGATCTTAAAGCAATGCTCTGATGTGCTTCTTACATGTTATAGTGTATTTAAAATAGCCCGCTTTCAGTTTTCACTTTCAGTCCATTCTCATTCCAGTTCTCAGATCAGGGGAGCTGAGCTAGAAGGCAAAGCTGACAGACAATTATTATGTGTAACTAACTCCCACTTACTTCCTTCCCATTGGAAGCATAGTTCTCACATCCAACTTTCTTTTGGAATCTTCTTCCCCTTGAAACACTAAGAAACTTAATTTGAACCTTAGACATCATGAAACTTATATTTGATTACTTACAGCACCTAACTTACATCTTCTAATTTGTTTTCCAACAGAATCCCAAGGGTGTCACATACTTTGATCATTGATAAATGTGGTCCATAAGTCTCTGAGACATAGCCAGTTAATTTATGTTAATAGCTGCTTGTAAATCTAAGCTCAATAAAGAGGTTTTACTGGATATGTACGTAAGGGACGGAAAGATGCCTTTGAAGGGAGAAAGGTTGGGAATTGACATAGAAAGATTTCCCCAAGCTAAGAGAAAGGATAGCGGTTTCTGAGATCCATGAGGATTTGGGATTCAAGAACCACTTTATCTTATTATTATTTTTTTTAATCTTTACCCGAGGATATTTTTTCCATTGCTTTTCAGAGAGAATGGAAGGAAGAGAGATGGCAGTGGTGGTGGTGGTGGGGCATCGATGTGAGGGAGACACATCAATTGGTTGCCCCTGGCAAATGCCCCTACCAGGGCTAGGGAATGGAGCCTGCAACTGAGGTATGTGCCCTTGACAAGGGTTGAACCCAAGACCCTTTAGTTCATGGGCTGACACTCTAACTGTTGAGCCACACCAGCTAGGGCAAGAACCACTTTCTCAGAACACAGTGTGGCAGTATGATTCCCGGAAAATAGATAAACTGAACTCTAGGCATTAGACCTGCAAGCTATGAAAACATCGCTTAGGTGACATGGGAGTGTCTGGGTTGAAAGCACTAGATAATGGTCTTTCAGGTGTAACTAGAGCAGACCAAACACTGGACCAGCCGATGTTTGCTCCATTAGTACATCTGGATGATTGAATGACCATGAGGGAGGGAGCCCCAATAATTACCAGACTTGAATTTCCCACCCACCTGGGTGATAGTAGCTTGGAGTGAATTTAATTTTATTTAAAGAAAACACACATCTAAGGTAAGACTCAAACCTGTAAGAACAATTTAACTTTAGAGTGCAGCACAGAAACACTAAGAAACTTAATTTGAACCTTAGACATCATGAAACATATATTTGATTACTTACAGCACCTAACTTACATCTTCTAACAATGCAAGGCAGTGTATGCCAAATACCAAATGAATACAGAGTTTAAGAATTTTAAAATTTTAAAGCAGCACATATGTTTGAGCATAACACAGTAGATATTTCCAGAGGAAACAAATGACTTTTCTTGTGCCATAAATATTGGGCAGGTATCGATAACAGAGAAGGAAGGGGAGCAATTTCAAATAACCAAACAACCTGAGCAAGAATGTAGACAGGAAAGGGAATCATGTTTTCAGGAGGCCACCTGACTAATAGGTAGGGATGAGTGAAGGAGAAGCAGATTCACTAAGGAAACTGTAAGGACATGTTGTACCACACTCCCCAAACCTACCTTAGACCAGAGACTGTTCAGTTCAGCATTTAAATGAATTAAATGGATGACCTAACAATTAAAATTCCCTTTAACTCTTATCTTTATAAGACAAAGTATGTAGTAAGTAATACTGGACCAGCAAATGTTTGCCTCCATTAATACATCTGGATGACTGAATGACCATGAGGGAGGGAGCCCTCAAAATATATATAACTTATTAAGTAAATACTCCGTGAAGCTTTGTACTAGGTAACTTACCTCTGTTATGTCTAATCCTCATTATAGACAGTCATAGGTATCAGTGTCTCCATTTTACAGATGAGAAAAAAGGGACTGAATAAGAGTGAATGGCTTGCTTTAAAGCAAATAGACTGCAGGTGCTAAGCTATGAGTTGTGAATCATGACCAGATCCATCACTGGCAAAAGCCTGTACATTTCTTCTTCTTCTTCTTCTTCTTCTTCTTCTTCTTCTTCTTCTTCTTCTTCTTCTTCTTCTTCTTCTTCTTCTTTTAACATATTTTATTGATTTCAGAGAGAGGAAGGGAGAGGGAGAGGGAGAGATAGAAACATCAATGATGAGAGTCATTGATCGGCTGCCTCCTGCACGCCCCCTGTTGGGGATCGAGCCCACAACCTGGGCATGTGCCCTGACCTGGAGTCCAACCGCGATCTCCTGGATCCTAGGTCGATGCTCAACCGCTGAGCCATGCAGGCCAGGTCACAAGTTATTTTTAATTTAATTTGATATTATTATTTAAAAAGAGGGTAGAATCAGCTACTTTACAATGTTGATGATAGGAAAAATAATATAACATGACTCTAATTGGTTGAATGGTGGCCCCCAAAAGATATGTTCACCCAGAACATATGTATGTTCCTTATTTGGACATGTGACATTATTAGGAGAAGGATTTTTGCAGATGTAATTGAGTTAAGGTTATAGAGATGTATCATTCTGGATTATGGAGCTGCTGTATCAAAGGACAAGTGGAAGAGAAGAGAAGAGAAGAGAAGAGAAGAGAAGAGAAGAGAAGAGAAGAGAAGAGAAGAGAAGAGAAGAGAAGAGAAGAGAAGAGGGGAGGGGAGGGGAGGGGAGGGGAGGGGAGGGGAGGGGAGGGGAGGGGAGGGGAGGGGAGGGGAGGGGAGGGGAGGGGAGGGGAGGGGAGGGGAGGGGAGGGGAGGGGAGGGGAGGGGAAGGGAAGGGAAGGGAAGGGAAGGGAAGGGAAGGGAAGGGAAGGGAAGGGAAGGGAAGGGAAGGGAAGGGAAGGGAAGGGAAGGGAAGGGAAGGGAAGGGAAGGGAAGGGAAGGGAAGGGAAGGGAAGGGAAGGGAAGGGAAGGGAAGGGAAGGAGACTTGACACAGAGAAGAAGGCCATGTGAAGGAGGCAGAGATTGGAGAGACAATGCCCAAGCCAGTGAACCCCTGGAGCCACCGGAAACTGGATCGGGCATGGAACGTCTTCTCCCCCAAAGCCTTCAAAAGGAACCCACTGTGTCAGCACTTTGATTTTGAATTTCTGGTCTCCAGAATTGTGAGAGAATAAATATTTGTGTTCTAAGTCACCCATTTTGTTGCAATTTGTTATGGCAGCTCTAGGTAATTAATGCAATGATGACATGCAGTTTAAAGCACAAGGGCACTAGAATTTTAAAAGTTCTCGCCTGGCCGGGGGTGGCTCAGTGGTTGAGCATCGACCTAGGATCCAGGCGATGGGGATTAGATTCCCGGTCAGGGCACATGCCCGGGTTGCGGGCTCAATCAATAACTTTCTCATCATTGATGTTTCTATCTCTCTCCTTCTCCTTTCCTCTCTCTGAAATCAATAAAGATATATTTTAAAACAAAATTCTCTCTTCTGAGTTGATTGATTCTAGTCTTTCACCACACTAGTTTCCCCATGGACAAATCAAATAAAACTAAATAAAGAGAACAACATTGAGTGGTACACTGGGAATTAGCTTCAGTTTGTTTCTAGAAAGTTTTCTTAACTGGTAAGAAAGAGTGGACACAATGAGGAAGCATCAGAATTGCTGGAACTGACCCATTTCTGGTCATCAGAGGACCTTGTCCATTGTATATGGAGCTTTATTTGAGGAACAAGTCACCACATGCTTGAAAGGACAAAGATGTGTTCAGCATTCAGGCTTCCATAGCCCTTACTTTTCTTGAACTTCAAACATAAATACATTTATATAAAGTAAAGATTGTCCTCATGCTCATGTGAAATGAATGTTTGATGATTCATTTATAAATTGCATACAAAAGCCCCACAAATAAAATATTTGTTAAAATTTAATTACTTACGTGATTTATTTTTTTATGACACTGATATTTTAATATATTTTTAAATCATAGAAACATTTTATTATGTAGCTGCCATAAAGAAGAAATAGTATTCTCATAAATAATGATGCCTACATTTAGAAATAGAGAATTCCCAAGTTCTGGAGTTTGTACTTCAGTGTTGTATTTGTGGATTATAAGTCACTCTTAAGGAAACATGTATATTTTAATTTTCCTAACCATTTACTGAAAATTTCTCCCCCTTTATTTAAAATATGATGGCACTTATAGCAGCCTTCTAAAATCCAAGTAAATAATAATATATTTTCATATTTATGATATAAAACAACTCTCCTCCCATCTGTTCTTGACTTTTACGCTGTAAAAATACTTACTTCACTCAAAAACCATTCCATTGATGGTGGCTTCTGCTGTCACCCCAGTCAGAAATCATTATTCTCTATGAATATGCTTTATTGTTAGATTATTTTAAAAAATGTATCACGTGCTGCTATATGTTGTAGTGATTTACTGGTCTTACTGCTCCCCTATGAAGATAAAAGCTACTTAAGCAGAGGTGGCAAGTCACCTTCACTTGGTGTGTCACCTCCAGTGACTGGAAATGAATGCCTGAAGTGCCATGTTGGAAGGATCTGAAAGCCATGTTTTGGCTCAGCAGGAAAACAAAATAAAACAAAACAGTACCATGACCAAATAGGAATGTCTGTTACAAAAATGAGGACGTTAGCTCTGTCCTTCCAGGCAGGACCACACTGCATTTATCTATCTATTTCCAACAGAGCCTAGAACTGGGGCATAGGTTTATTTCTTAGCATTCCCTTTAATGAGCTCCAACATAAAAATACTGAAGACCCCTAGAACTTGACCCAAACTGGCCACACATATTCAATCTCTTGCTCATGGAGTTCTAGCCTCATCTTCTTTTAGTTGGCTTCAGACCTCCTTAGTTTGGCTCCCTGAGATCCCTGATTTGCCTCATCTTCTTTTAGTTGGCTTCAGACCTTCTTAGTTTGGCTCCCTGAGATCCCTGATTTGTTTGCATTATGGTTCCTTCTCTTAATTTACTCTGCTTTTGGTTTATAACTAGTTTCAAATGATTTATCATGAGGAAAACTTCAGACTTGATTTTTCTTTATTTCTCAAACTGTGGTTATGAGCACAGAGGCCACACCGATGCCCATCTGAGACTCTGAAGACCTCCTGACCCTGTAGCATTGGGGGACCCCCAACACCCCCACGCATTCAGGGAGGAAGAGATCTTGAACATACCAGGCTCTGCATCAATACTGCTGGATAGATATTTTAATCAGCTTATTATTAAATGCATGTGTATGTTATACACTGTACACCACACAAAGCCTCCCTGCTATTTGCAAAAAAACGTAATACTTTATACTGGAGTTATTATATGAAATTAATGAAAACATTGGATCATCAGCCTGTCATTACACTGTGAGTAAAACATTTGGTACTGAAAAAAGCTTGAAATGGCCCTGAATCTGTGGTTTTGAAAAACACTTAGGTATACTGTTTCAAAGAATAATTTGACCTTCACAAGAGTAAAAGGCCCTGGGTCTTTTTTCCTCTGCTTTTATGTTTCATTTTTGATGATAGCATTTTTTCCCCAGAAGAATGTATCTTTTGAATCAAGCCTAACTACAAGTAAGTCAAAAGAAAAACATCTTTGTATGAAGTCAAGATGTTCATGATTTAAAAAAAAAAAAAAAAAAGAATAAAGTATTTATTTTTGTTTTGTTTTTACCTTTCCATAGTCTTTCAGAAGTGATATTTGCAACCACCAGGGCTTGTTGACTGGGAAGAAAATAACCCATTTACCAGCCTTAGGATATTTTGCAGGATTAGGCACTAACAGAGCATGGCAGGCTGGTGTATCTGTCAGTTTGTTGGAAGCTGTGGGAGTGAGGAGAATAGGAACTAGAGTTCTCTAAATGAATGGGGTGATTTTTTTAATATATATACACATAAATACACATAGTACTTATATATATGTATGTGCATATATGTGTGTGTGTGTGTGTGTGTGTGTGTGTGTGTGTGTGTGTGTGTGTGATGCTTGCAACCAAGCAAGAGTCAAAATAGAAAACAGTTAAAGGAGGAAGGTATGGGGAGATGAATACACTCTGGCATGAAAATATTTAAGTCTAGGGTATTTCTCTTAGTCAAACAAAGGTAAAGAGCTTCCAGCCCCATGACATTTAAAGAGGCAATAATTCTCGAATGCAGCCGGGTAAAGGTAATGGTGTTCAAGGTCATTGCAAGGAGCAGTGGTTCATAACTTCTAAGAGATAAAGCACAAAGGGTCTGAGCCCAAGCCAAGAAGTCAGGCAAGAAATGATTGGGATGTAGGTTTTGTCTCTTACGGAAGAACCATGGCATCTACAAGGGTGGTGCAGGAAATGACATTACCGCTGGAAGGAAGGCTCATTGTCTCTTTATTTGGCTGTTGCTTAGGGCCAGAGCAGCTGCACCAGTGGGAGAAACACCATAAGGCCGGCATTGGGGCCACTCAGCGAGTACCCATGGGAAGCCATCTCCCTAATCCCCACACAGCAATGGTTAGGACACAGGCTTTGCAGTCATGCCTACATGTGAATATTGACTTTACTACTTACTAACTGTTAAACTAGAGAGATAATTAACTCTTCTGAATGACAGTTTCCTAAAATATAAATGATGGCCGATACTTCAGTGCTTTCCCGAGCATCATTTGACGTAACGTACAGTATATAAATCACTTAGCATATTACCTGCTGTATAATTAATCCCCCAGAGAAAAATAAAACCATGAAATACCTAAATATTATTACTATTCTAGATGGGAAATCTGAGGATCAGCAGTTTTAGGTAACTCACCCAAGTACACCAGGCTCGGATGCATAATCAGATTTGTCTAACTTCAAAATCTGCACCCTTCCATCTAAATCACACTGAACATGGGTATAGTTCAGCCTAAATTCAGAATGTATAAAGAAGAATGAATTCATCCTTGACAATATCAGCCACATGGCTGCTTTGTGATGATGAGTAGACCTCCCTAAACAAGATCTGCTGTCTCTTTATGTAGACATGGATAACATAAAAAAACGCACTAATGTCTAAATTTTACTTGATCTAGATATTCAAGTGACTTAAACTAATCCCTGCAGCTGGTTGTGCTATTCATGAAAATAACAATATATGTGTTTCAATAATGCACACAAGCTAAGTGCTCTTCTCCAGTTCACACAATGGGATGGTGTGAGGGACTCTTTCAAACATCTTGAAACAGCTTTCCCAGGAGCCAAGTCAAGACTTAGGACTGGAGTTTCTCAATTCTTTGTATATGTTTTAAAAACATATCTTTCACATTTCTCTCCTCACTTATTATTGTCACTTGCTACTTTTCTAACACAGTGTGCCAGACACAGAATGTAAATGTGGAATCGGAAGGCAGGCAGTGAGGAGAGCATGGCGTAATTTTCAAACGCTGCCCAAGATTCGCTCTGATATGTTTCTCTGGAGTCTTTATGGAAATAGCAGTTTTCACCTAGAGTGGAGTATTTGCCTGTTTGTTCACGTACAAATGACTCCAATGACAGCAAAAAAAAAAAAGAGTTTTCTGCCTTAAAAACCACAGCTAGGAGGCAAGTCCTATAGCTCTTTAGATCCTTACTTTGATTTATGAAGACAGAAAAATAAGACAATACAAAAAATGCTATGCTAGTCAGAAACCAGTGAAGTGAGATCAAGAATAACACTTTGTTCTGATCAGTGGAAGGTCAGAACTAATCCTCTCTCTCACCCTCATTTTGAGACCATCAGAGTGCAGTTTTGCAGGGGGATGATGAATTGGGGGTTGTCTTAGCTTGCTAGGTGCTGTAGATCTCATTTATTTTATTTTACAAGTCATTTGGCACAACGGTAATAATGACAATGAAATTGGATTCTTGCTACTTAAAAAGAACTTCCACTTTGTGCATAAATACCCTGGTCCATGCATTTGGTTGTCAGGGGAAGGCCATCATCCAGTTACCACCTCTAGTTACAGTAACTTTAATTCAGTAATTTTAGTGGCACAGTCAAGCCCCTGCATAATAAATAGGAAAAAAGATTTGCCTGTACAGTGCTTTTCAGAAGTGTGAAAATGATCTCTTTCCCCAGACTATCTTGTCTACCTAGAGGTAAAAGAAGCAGAAATTCTGCTATTAGGGAATCCTTTCTTTCTCTTAAAACTCCATGTCCTTATGTATCTTTTAAAAAGCAGATATTCTGCTGTTAAGAGCCATTAACTCATTGATGTGAACTGTATTATCTTCTCAAGGACAACTAGCAAAGTTTTGAGTAGCATGAAGTACATGTGTCTGATTATTCTCTGTACCAGACACCACACGCAGCACATTCTTATGCACATGCATACAATAAATAATTTTGGATAAAAAGATAAGTGCCTGATTTCAGTGTACAGGGGGAAAAATAAATTGCAATATTCCAGGTACCATGGGATGAGCCAATAAAGGAAGAATGGTTAGAGAGACCATAAGGACATCTGAGGCATTGTCAAAGATTGGCAGCTGAAGATTAAATATATTTTAGGCCTGGATGAGGTGGCAATGAGGTTTCCCAAAAGGAAAATCAAAGGCTTAGGAAGGGAATGTAAGAAAAAACATCCAAGACAAAATTCACAGTTCTACCTTAGAGCCATCCCAACAGAAAAATTTACAAAATCTTGCAAACTAAAGCTTTTCTAAGCAATCAACTCCACATTGACGATTTCAACCACACGTCTCTCTTCTCTAGCTTGATCCCACTGAAGTATAGTTGATTTGGATTATTTTCAAAAGTATCCCTTCTAAGTTTTCTGATGATATATGCTAAGCACATTTTGTTCCCTTGAAGTAAATGTACTTTCCATGGTTCAGTAAATCACCATGTCTCAAGCATAATTCGACTTCATCCTCATGTACACCTTAGTACTAAGCCATGCATCACTAAAACACCACTCCTCTTGCCTGTTGCAAAGTTTGATAAAGTTATATTCGTTTAAAGTAAAAGGTATTTCCAGAAATGAGTTGGCTCAGTTCAGATCACGTGCTCTTAAGGTACTGTCCAGTTTTAGAATCTTCGATTTCTTTAACAATGTTCATTTAAAGAGTGTTTAAATGCAATTTCTATTCACCCACCGTATACACTCAAAACAGAATTTCAGATATTCCCATTTGCCACTGATGGTTCTGATGAGTTAATATTCACAAAGCTTGTTATTGTTAATATTTGGGGCCAGTCAAAATGCGTTTGCCTCAAAGGAGTTGAACCCCAGTAGTAGCTCATTAAATGAAGTTTCTCAGCTTTCTGCTCAGTTAGCTCCATGCCCTTTATCTTTTAAAGGTGAGTATTTAGAAACTTAAGACACCTATTAACCCCTAATTGACTTGAAATACAAAGAGGCCACAATATTGAAAAGCTGAGGCTTCAAATGAAGTTCAAGGAAAGAATGGTTATTGGTGAAAATGTTTCAAGTTGCTATAGACAATCTATGACCCTACAGAACTTAGAAATATTTTTTTTCTTTCCATATTTAAGTCATGATTTTACTTCTTATATTGTTTCATGTATTTCTTACCCTGTTTTTGACAGATATGTCATATTATGTCTTTTGGTTGAAAAATATGCCTTGTCTTATTATCAAAAGGGTATATCAAAAAAAGGAAAAATTGTATTTCAAAGGCCACACATCTTCACTAATTCATCCACCCAGCATATATTTATTGAGTGTATACTATGTGTCGTGCAATGTTATAGGTGATGGTGAAAAAGATAGGCAAAGTCCTTGCGCCAAAGGAACTTACATGCTTCTAGAGGAAGATAGATATTAAGGAGTCATACCAATAAATACATAAGATGATTTTCAAGGGGATAATGCTAAGAAGAAATAAATCAGGGTACCGGAATAAAGAGAGATAGGTGAAGTGGTCAAAGACAGTGTCTCTGAAGATAATTTGCTGTTTGAGTAGAGCTCTAATAATGGAGAGAAGTGACTCCTGAGATCTTGGGTAATAATGCTCTAGTACCATGAAATAGCAAGGGCAGAAGTGGGCAGCCATCCTCAGTGCAAGAAGGCCCTTGTGGCTAGAGTGAGTTGAATAAAACAGAAAATGGTAGGAGATGACTTAGAGAGGACAGAGAAGAGTGAGAAGGCAAACGTGCAGCCTTGTGGAAATTTGGATTTATTCTATATGATATAATTTGAATTTTTAAAAGAACCACCGTGGCTGGTATTTGAGAGGGGTTTGTCCTGTTCCGTTTGGGCTGCTTTAACAGAATATCATAGAACAGTAGCTTATAAACCACAAAAATTTATTTCTCACTGCTTTGGTGGCTAAAAAATTTAAGATCAAGTAGTCAGCCGATTCAGGGTCAGCTGAGAACCCTCTTCCTGGTTTATAGACAGCCCTGTCTTCTTGCTGGTTCCTCATATGGCTGATGAAGACAGGGGCCTCTCTGGGTTTTCTTTCATAAGGGCACTAATCTGATTCAGGAGGGCTCCATCCTCATGACCTAATTACCTCCCAAAGGCCCCGCCTCCTAATTCCATCACATTGGAGGTTAAGATTTCAACACTTGAATTTTGGGGATACATAACATTTGGTCCACATGGTCTTAGTGGTCCAAGGGTGGAATCAAGGATGCTCCTTACTTACTTCCTAAATCTCTATAGTTTTGACTGTTACTTCTTAATTATTTTTTTCCGATGTGTGAATTATTCTGGCTGTGAAAGTTCACATCACTGCTCTCTTCTCCTATGTAGAGAGAGGAAACTCACCCTGCAGTTCTCACAGGTTTATGCTGGGGTCACAAGGATGGTAGAAGTTCTCCCAGGTCCATTTCACATGAGCTTTATGCTTGATTTACAGACAAGAATAACTCAGGTCATAGATTTTTTGTTTATATCTCTTACTTTCTGAGGCAGAGTGGTAATGTAGAAATAACATACGATTCAGTGTCCAAATTAGAGTCTGCTCTCCATCACTGATTAGTTGCATTGTTTTTGGAAATTCAATTAACATGTCTAGACCTCAGGTTTCTCCTTTTCAAAGGGAAAACACCACTGTGTAGGATCAAGTGAGACAATGCATGTTACAGTGCTTTATAAACTTTAAAGCACGATATAAATGTTAGGCATGTTGAGGAATGAGTATCTAGGTTGACTTTAGCATTTTACAGGATAGAGATGAAAAAATATTTAAGGTGCATTGTCATACTCAAAATTGGGCCCCTAGAGCTAAGCTCCTACCTCTATCTTGGACTACCTGCCACAACCAAAAATCAAGGCAAGAGTAGAAATTAGAAAGGGAAGGAGATAACATGTTAAAATAAAAAGCAGAAAAAGAAATGTGAATGTTTATGTAGTCCAGGGGTAGGCAAACTTTTTCTGCGAAGGCCCAGAGAGTAAATATTCTAAACTTGGCTGGCTATATTGTTTCTATTGCAACCACTTGTCTCTTCTATTGTAGCATCAATGTAGCAATAGGCTTTTATTAAAAAAAAATAATAAGTATGACTGTATTCCAAAATAATTTTCAACTGTCAAAAAATTTCTCCTTTTAATTTTTTCCCAACCACTTGAAAATGCAAAATTTTTTCTTAGCTGTGGGCCAGACAAAAATAGGTGGTGGGCTGGATTTGGTCCAAGGGCCTTTATTGGCCAACTCCTGATAAAGCTCATTCCTCTCCTCAATTAACTGTGAGGGACAATCCAAAACAACTACCTGCTAATTTATCTGTTAGGGGTACCTGGGAAGACAGAATAATTAAGACTTTGCACTGAGAGAACATCATTCAAAAAACAAGTAATGAAAAAACTCAACATATACAGAGAATTTTAGAAAGGCTTTCATTAAACAAAGAGGGTGACTTCTAAATGCTGTGCCACAGCAGGTGAAGACTTCTACTGGACCTCCACTGATAAGAACGTCCAGCTAGATTAGGAAGTTTGCTAACTGACACATATAAGTTTATAAGAGACAAACAGAGCTTCATTTGTAGAACACGCAGGCTGTGTTGTTATGCACCGGCAGACCAAGTTCACTGTTGCTAAGAATCCTGTCAGATTAAATCAACCTGCAAATATATAATTGTGACATCTTGTTCTTGTTGGTACAATGTGTGCCACTGTGGTCATTATCTCAAAGCTCTTTCACTCTGAGGATCATCACTGTTTAATTATATTTTTTATGAGGCCTCATTTGTGAACATCATCTGCGTTCAGAGTTGGCTTTGCTCGGGAAAAGTAGGTCATTATTTTCAAGACTGTCCCCTAATGTACTGAACATTAGGCCTCTCAGCAATGTCCCTTTAAATAGAGCATCTTGTGGAGTCAAAACACCATGTTCTCGCTTCGAGTTCTTTAGCTGTACGTTGACAGATGAAGTCATTTCCCAATTCCTACAGGCCCTCCTTGTCCTCAACGAGACCCAGAGAAGATGACAGGTTTATGGATCATACTCTTCATAACAAACGGGGGGAAATATTTTGTGCCGTATTACAAATGAAATGCTCAAATTATGAATAATTGGAGAATAATTTCTAAGGATCTCTGAGAGAAGAGGAATTGCTGTTAACACATGAATTAAGTGAGGGCAGCTAAACACCAGAAGTTGACAACCTACAAACTACAGCCTAAATCCCGTGCACTGCCTGTTTGAGTAAACCCATTTTTACTGGAACACAGTCATGCTCATTCGCTCATGTATTTTCTATGGCCAGTTCCTTGTGACAAAGGCAGAGTTGAGTAGTTGCAACAGAGACATGTGGCCTGTAAAACCTAAAATATTTACTGGTTCTTCATAGAAAAGTTTGCTGACCCCTGCTAAAGGCTGTTGAAATCACAAAGTTAAAAATATAAATGCATTTCAGTCAGCATTTTTTGACAATACTCAAGCATTTTTTCAGAACTAAATTCTCGCCTACTATTTTCAACCTAAAATAAGACATGGTGTCTAAAATTCTTTTGCTCCCTTTTGTTTTTCTAAATTAACACCATCTTGCAATGAGTCTTGTATATTTATACCAGTATTTCAAAGTAAATCCAAGTTAAATTTTTTTTCTGGCTACATGCAAGTGTGTGTGTGTGTGTGTGTGTAATCAAGAAAACATTTCTGAGTTTTAATTTTAAATTGAAATGAGAGGAATCCACTCATGCTCTCAAACATAATATATCCAACCTTCTGAGGCCTGAGAGTTCATCAATAAGCATCAAACTTATTGATGAGGAGACAATGATACAAGTCTAAGAAATTCTTCAGATGCTTTTTGGAGGACCAGCATGCTTTTTCTTACATGGGACTTCTTTACTTCCCTACAATCACTTTAGAATAGGAACCATTGTATGTTCAAGGCTTGACCATATCTCAAAAGTGGTGTGAGGGCTGACACAGAAGAGGGAGATTACAAACGCTGATGAACGTATCTTGTAGATAAGTTAGCCAACTGCTTTGCCTTTTCACTGGAGATGCTCAACACACACTACAATATATACTTAGAGAAAATAATAAAATTCAACAGAAGGTTGAATTCAGGAAAGAAACTAAAGAGCTTCTTTAACTAAATTTGGATATTATTGTTTTCTTTTGCTTCCCACAAATTATTTTACATGCATACATTGTTAAAAAGTGCCACTTACACTCTTTCCCGATCAGCACTCAGTTGGAAATTGGGACTTCATTTGGCAGTTATCAAAAAACTAGTTTTAAGACTGGATGCAGATGAGGTTTTTAGAATTCCACAAATATGGTTCTATTACTAACAAGAAACTTTTCCTAATTAGATTCCATTCACCAATATCTAATTAAACATTGTAGTCAAATATAGCACAAGGAAATAAAGGAATATATAAGCATCTTTTTCAGAAATTATGATTTTTAGGATATGTCCAAAAGTAATCCAAATGCCCATCACCTCCCCCAGTGAATACTTACCATGAATTATGATTTACTTATAAAGAGCTTCTGTTAAGTGAACAAGGGCTCAGTATGTGGAATAGCAGCTTGATTTCCCTTCTTTTGACATCTGTTAAAAATGAGCTATGATATCATCAATCATATTAACTCTGCAGCATTGTGTTATTCCTTGGGTGTTCCCAGATTTCATCTGACAACTTTTTCCAAGATTCAAACCATAACTTCAAACTTCCTCCAGAGACTGAAATGATAGGTACAGATAAAAAATCCAGAGGACTGGAACTGATTAAAAACAAAAACAAAACAAACAATTATAGCACTGCATTCCCTCTTTCTCCAACCTACAAAGTTAATTCTTTACCATAATTTCTTACAAATATAAGAAACTGGTAGAACTACTGGAACCTGAAAATGTAAACAAATATAAGTGTAATTCCCCAGAACCAAAGAAGTGAAAAATTTGGGGAACAATATTAAATTGATTCTAAAATTATGATAACATATATACTATAAATTTAAGCAGAATGTAATCATCTGCACAGTGATAACTAAAATAATAATTAAGCATCGAATTTTTATTACTTTATTTAAGAATAATGAAGTATTTTGTTGGCAGTTTCGAGGAGTATTTCATTTATTCAACAAGGAACAAGAAATTAGTTTTGTTTAAAACAATGAACTTATAGGCAAATAGTAGTATATTTCCTCATACTTAATAATTAGAAAAATAATTTCTAATTATTTTTTTGGACACCATTAACCAACTCTCAATTAAAGGTCAAAGTGTTGTATGTATTTTTAAAGCTACTTAATGCTTATTTGGATTATAAACAGCAAAATAGCATAACGAGGACTTTGTCCTAGTAATTTAACTATACACTGGGTTTAAATTTGGCTGAGTGATTTTTTAAATCAACTTGTGTTAAAGTTACACCTTTTTTATTATTACTCATTGCAAGGTAAGCACTATGAGAGACATTTCCAAGAACTTCATGAGGACAGTAGCTAGTATTCAGCTCATCTATTTCTTATTCTTTTTGGAAAATGCAACTATGCTAGCAATTATGCACAGTTATGTGTGGGTGGAAGTGATGTGCACAATTGCTAGGTTTGGCCCATAAAACCTTCCCATATTTAATTTCCTAGATTCTTTCTTCTTTCACAGTGACCTTGGAAGCTACCATGGACCATGGTGGAGCCACAGTTTGGAATGGGATGAGCGTCCTGAAACATGGTGAAGAGCCATCTAGCAGTCAGGACACCCACTTTGGACTTTAAGTGAGGAAGCAATAATCCACTGATACTTGGGAGTTTATTTATTACAACAGCTATTTTTATTTTATTTTTTGTTATTTATTGATTTGAAAGAGAGAGAGACTTGTTGTTCCACTTATTTATTAATTCATTGGTTGATTCTTATATGTGCCCTGACCTAAGATCAAATCCACAAACGTGGTGTATCATGTCTCGGGGCAATGCTCTAACCAACTGAGCTACGTGGCCAGGGCTCTATAATAGCTAGTTTTAATAAAAAATTGAATTAATTTAGATGTGACTCAGAATTATTACTTTTTTTAAGTTTGGAAAGTATCAGATTCATGGAACTGTTGAATCAAATTTATTTATCAATAATTTCTACAAAGTAACTCAAATCATAAAGAGCAGTCCACTTTCTTATGACTTACTAACCAGCTTTGATATAAGAAATTTGAATACATATTTAATTTGGGAATAAAAATAACAAAGAAATAAAACAAAGCTCAAAGACTCCCTTGTATAATGAGTTACATTATCTTTCCAAGGTAGAAATATGTTGGGAGAAATTCCAATTACTCATTTACTTCCAGGCTCTACTTATATATGAGTCTCAGAATCTTATTGAAACTTACTTTTCATGTGCAAGCCACAGGAAGGAATTGACTTTCAAAGGAATGATTTCTAATTCTATATAACTTTTGCATCACTGTTAACCCCTAGTGTAACTGACCTTGTTTACTTAATTGAATAGTGACCACAGGGGAAAAAGAAAGAAAAAAATTCACAAGTACCCATGTTGACTCCAGTTCCATGACCCAGCCCACTATTTTCCTGTTCATGAAAAAGTACGCCTTCCTGGATATGCCAGCACCTTCCCTCCCCCCTTTTTTGCAAACATCCAAGAAATATTATACCTCCAAATTCCCTTGGTGCATCCAAAGTAGATTTATCATATATAGTTGATAACTTTTGGTGTGATACTCAACACATAGCCTGCCTACTGTGAGAATTCCCTCCCCATTCAAAAGAGGTCTGTCTCCAGGATTCATATATGCATATTGTGACTCCACTCCTGGACACAGTGCATTGGATCAGTTAGGCTGGTTAAGATTCCTGCAGCGAGTTAGATATAGAAATAGCAGTAAGTCTGGGATATCACTGGATGTGGTGGCATTTGGACTGTAGTCTCCAAATGGAAAGTGGTGCCAGTATTTAAGGGAGAGTGATTCAAAGCTAATGATGAGGGAATCTGACCAGGACAGAGAAAGATTCAAAGACAGAGACAAAGACAGAGACAGAGAATGAATGAATGAATGAATGAATGAATGAATGAATGAATGAAGAGAAAACCTAGATCAAGACTGGCTTTCTTTTTCCTGGTTATAAACTTTCCTCTGGAACACGTTTAGTTTCTAGAATAGCCCAGACTAAAGGTGCAAATGAATGGCACATCCAAGGCTTCCTCTCACAGGCCTGTTCTGGCTAGCCATAAATTATGCCTTTAATAAGCCTTTCTCTTTCAAATCCCCCACCTCAACTTAATATTTTTTCTTCTGTTTTAGTAAGTTTCTGCAAGTTATTTCCTACTTATCTGTAAGGATCTGGATCAAGTGTCACCTGTTCTGTGGTTTTATCAAATTCTGTTAGACAAAGTTAGTCATTCCTGCACCTGTGTTTTCATAGTACTTTCCACATTCCTTAATTACAACTATTTGCTTATGTAACTCTCATCTCTCAAACTGGGTGTACTTGTGAGTGGAACCGTATTACACTTTTCTTTGAAACTCTAGCATCTAGCAGTTTCTGGCACATAGTATGTTCTCAGTAAATGTTCATTAAGTGAATGAATCAGCCAATATAGTTGGTGTTACTTCTTCCATGATGTCCTAGAACACCAACATACTCCTTAAAATGCTGTGTGAGCTCTCAGTATTTTGGAGAGAACCTTTTTCTTCTGAGAAACTCTCTACATCTTTGACATCTGTCCACACTCATCTTGAGGCAGAGTTTTTCCAAAATGCTTATTATTTAATAATTTTTTTCATGAGCAGTGACTCAATCCTGCCTCTAGCTAGAGTCCATTAGCAAGTGAGCCTTTTACATTCCAAAAATCACTCTTAGAATGAGTTTACACTTTGAGAAATTATATAGAGAAATTAATTTGAAAGCTTCAAAAATTACTATGATCTAGATTTATTAACAGGTGGCAGCTCCTCTTTTGTTCAAGATATGTTAGTAGTACCATGAAGCACCAAACTGATTGAAATATAGTGTGGATTATAATACAGATATTTTTAGAGACCCAGATAAGCCTAAAGCATATTATCAGAATAGTGAGTGAAACAACTTAAATATCCTAGTTTCAGCAATGCTAGCTCCCTATCACATTGGAATCAAGATTTTTAGTCTTATTTCTTTTAATCCAAAGGGTAGGTACTTAACTAAATTCCATGTGTAGCATGCATGGCTACAGGGCTTTTGCTTTCTTCTTGTTTCAAAGAAGCACGAGCTATTGGATCACCAGATTTTTAAATCTACCAGAAAAAAACAACAACAACAAAAAAAGCAAAAGCAAAGGGATTTTTTTTCCAACATGTATGTATCTTTCTGTCTGTTTCTCTTTTGTACATATAGATGGAAAATTATGTGTATAATACATATATGCATGCAAGTATATATATATGTATATATATATGTATATGTATACCTATATGTAAGTCTGAAAGAGCTCTTCTGATTTTTTTTTCTTCAACCTTTCATAAGGTGAAGTTTCATCAAACCATATCATGTGACTCTCCAGGAACCTCACTGAACGGGTCTGACTCATCGTCTGGGAATTTTAAATAGGCATGTGCTTCCATGAGAGTTAATACTTAAAAACACACATATACACAAACTGGCAGTGAAAGGGAAAAAAAGAAAAAATGCAAGCGAAACTTTTCCTTGGCACAAACACTCGGGTCAGACACTGGCCACTCAATATTTCACAGTTAATTACCAGGTGAAATTACCTTTAGACTGAAGGTAGTGGCTCAGTGCTCAGGGGACAGAGGCAGTAAATCTACAGTTTGTATCATTAAGTC